>NW_024429188.1:38392825-39725477 GCF_017639785.1 Mesocricetus auratus | reverse complement strand
CTTCCACTAATTCAGATATATATGTTACCTTTTTAAGTTTGTGTATTTTCAGGAAAAAATACAAGATATCAGTGAAGACAAGTAGCTCAGATAATACAACCTCAGAATGCCTCTGTTGCAGTTTTCTCAAAATTCTGCAGCCAGAACAACTTCAAAGCTAGTAATTGAGATGTTCCAGCCTCACAGACTATCCAGCCAAGACTTCAGATAAGCTCTACACTTTTCCATCACACAGAAATCAAACAGAAATAATATAACTAGCTCTCCTAGGAGTTGACGTTATCCCAATTTTCTCAGGAGCCCATAAAGATTTTGTCACCCCCAGATAACAGGAAGCAGTCTAGAGAACATCATGCCCACATTCCCAAGAGATGGGTGTGGATGTTTTTGCTCATTTGGTGGGTTATAAATGGCTTTCATTGTTTAGGGGGGTTGGCTGCAAGTTGTTATTTGTTATGGTCAGGAAAATGCTGAACTAAAGAGATTAGATTCAGAGATCTCTTTCTAAAGATAAAACATGGGAATATAGTATAGAAATGATGGGATAAAAGGGTGGATTTTTGAGTCTACTTTTGAACAAAAAAACCTACTAGCCTCAAATATTTTATATTGGTATGGATTTTTACATACAGATACATATTTAAGGTTATTTTTGTTCTACTGTATATATGTTTCTACTCTTGTTTAAAGTATTGTACCTATGCAGCTTGTTAAAAATATGTAATATAAAGTTCTAGGTCTTATAAGCTATTATTATAAACAATTTAAGATAAGAAATACAGATTAGTTTTAGCCATCAATAACAGTCAAACTTGTAGTTATGTTAGGTATGTTTTCAAGGTCAAACACAGATATATTTTAAGTAGATAAATGGCCTTCAAACACTTCAAAGACCTACAGGTCATAGATGAATGCTCCAATGTTGCAGAGTAATCTTAGATAACTATCTAGACATCCAGCTGTTACTGTTCATTTCTATTGAATGTTGCTTGCTCTGCACTTCCTGGTTTCTTGGGTAATATTACGTCCATCTTAAGGCTCTGGTGGTATTTAATACCAGATGGTTATAGTTTTCCTTGTTACTAAATTCATAACAGAAACTTACATAAGAGATGTAAAGTTTATAATGTTGAACACATAAAAGCTTGGGGATCTCCTGGCCTGGGGACTACAGGCAGGTTGTCTTGCAACCCCCCCCCAGACCAAGGAACCTTTGGTCCGCTGACATGACTGTGCTAGTCCCACTCCCATCCACTGAGAGAGGGAGTGCCTCAGACACGCCTGCACCCACCTTGAGATGAATCAGAGTGTTGGACCTGCTTGCACTCACCAGAAGAGAACCTTGGACCATACCCACCAGGAGAGGAAGAGCCCCCATCTGCACCCACTGGAAGAAGGGATGGGAAGAGGACAATATAAGAATATATTCAAAAACATAAAAACCAAAATGATGCAACCAGAGTCAAGGGACTCTAAACCAGGAAGACCTGTGAACATGATAGAGACTCTAAAAGAGGAAATACGAAAATCTTTAAAGACATGGAAGAAAAGACAAACAAAAAATTGCAAGAAACAATTCAAACAGTGCAAGGGTTGAAAGCTGAAATAGATACAATAGAAAAACATAGTTTAAGGGAATGCTGGAATTAGAAAATATGAATAAACAATCAGGAACTACAGATGCAAGCATAACAAGCAGAATACAAGAGATAGAAGAGGGAATCTTAGGCATTGAAAATACACTAGTAGAAATAGATTCATCTACTGAAGAAAAGCTTTTTTAAATTCAAATTAGAAATAAGTTCCTCTTTCCATGCCAACCCCAGTTCCCTCTCCCTCCCCTTCTTCCCTATCTCCCACTGACCCCCTATTCCTTGCCCTTTCTACTCCCCAGGGAGGGTGAGGCCTTCCATGGGGGATTTTCAAAGTCTGTCATATAATTTAGAGCAGGGCCTAGATCCTTGCCCATGTGTCTAGGCTGAGAGAGTATCCCTCTGTGTTGAGTGGGCTCCCAAAGTCCATTTGTGTACTAGGGATAAATACTGATTCACTACCAGAGGCCCCACAGATTAACTAGACCTCCAAACTGACATCCTCAATCAGGGGGTCTGGAACAGTCCTATGATGGGTTCCCAGCTATCAGTCTGGGGTCCATGACCTCCCCCTTGTTAAGGTCAGCTGTCTCTGTGGGATTCTCCAGCTTGGTCTTGACCCCTTTGTTCATCACCCCTCCCTCTCTGCAACTGGATTCTAGAGTTCAGCTCAATGTTTAGCTGTGGGTTTCTGCTGCTTCTTCCATTGGGTACTGGATAAAGGCTCTAGGATGGCATATAAGTTAGTCATCAATCTGATTATCAGAGACGGGCTTTTAAGGTAGCCTCTTCAATATTTCTTGGATTGTTAGTTGGTGTCTACCATGTAGATCTCTGGACATTTCCCTAATGCCAGATTTCTGCTTAAACCTATTATGGTTCCTTCTATTATGGTATCTCTTTTCTTCTCCTCTATTCTTCTCATGGTTCTATCTTCCTGCTCTCTCCTGTCCTCCTCTCCACCCTTCTCCCCTTCTCTTTCCTCTAACTTCCTCTCCCCACCACCCCATACTCCCAATTAACTCAGGAGATCTTGTCCCTTTCCCCTTCTCCGAGGGACCATGTATGTCTCTCTTAGGTTCCTCCTTGTTTCCTATCTTTTCTGGCAGTGTGGATTGTAGGCTGCTATTCTAACCAAAGAAAATCTAAAGTCCAACAAATCCCTACTACAAAATGTCCAGAAAACATGGGACACCATTCAAAGGCCAAACCTAAGAATAATAGGCATAGATGAACGTGAAGAAACCCAACTCAAAGGTGCAGAAAACATATTCAACAAAATCACAGAAGACAAGTTTCCCAACCTAAAGAAAGATATGCCAATGAAAGTACAAGAAGCCTACGAAATACCAAATAGAGTGGACCACAAAAAGTTCCCACATAACACAATAATCAACACACCAAACATAGAGAATAAAGACAGAATATTAAGAGCAGCAAAGTAATATGGCCAAGTAACATATAAAGACAAACCTATCACAATTACACCTGACTTCTCCATAAAAACTCTGAAAATCAGAAAGTTTTGGATAGATACTCTACAAACACTAAGAGACCATGGATGACAGCCCAGACTACTATATCCAGCAAACTTTTAATCACTATAGAATATAAGATATTACACATCAAAACCATATTTAAACAATATATATCCACTAATCAATCCCTACAGAAAATAATGGAAGGAAAACCCCAACTTAAGGAAGTAAACTACACTCATAAAACATAGGTAATAGATAATCCCACTTTATCAAAGCCAAAAGAAAAAACAGGGTAAATAGACGCACAACACCACCACCCACAACTAATCCAAAGCAAACAAGAATTAACACACAATGGTCATTAATTTCCCTCAATATTAATTGTCTTAACTTGCATATAAAGACAAAGGCTAACAGAATGGATATGAAAACAGAATCCATACTTCTGCTGTATATAAGAAACACACCTCAACTTCAAAGATAGACATTACTTCAGAGTAAAGGGTTGGGATAAGAGTTTACAGACAAATGAACCCAAGAAAGGAGCTGATGTAGCTAACCTAATATTTAACAAATTAGACTTCAAACTAAAATCAATCAAAACAGATGAAGAAGGTCATTTCATAGTCATCATTGGCAAAAGGCATCAGGAAGAAGTCTTAATTCTGAACATCTATGCCCCAAACACAAAGGCACCCACATTTCTAAAAGAAATAGTACTAAAACTCAAATCACACTAAGACTTCACACAGCTAGAGTGGGAGACTTAAATAGCCCACTCTCACAACTAGACAGGACCACCAGGTGGCAAATTAACAGACAAAGGAACTAACTGAAGTTATGACCCAATTGGGTTTAACACACATCTATAGAACATTCCATCCAAATACGAAAGATTATGCCTTCTTCTCAGTGCTACATGGAATCTTCTCAAAAATTGACCACATGTGTGACAACATAGCAAACATTAACAGGTACAAAACAATTGGAATAACCCCCTGTATCTTATCAGAACACCATGCTTTAAGATTAGAATTAAACAACAACACAAATTATAGAAACCCAACAAACTCATGGAAATTGAACTATGTGCAATTTTACCATTCAGGGATCAAGGAAGAAATGAAGATAGAAATAAAAGACATCCTGGAATTCAATGAAAATGAAGATACAACATACCCAAACTTATGGAACACTTTGAAAGCAGTACTAAGAGGAAAATTCATAGCAGTAAGTGCTCACATGAAGTAACTGGAGAATAATCACACTAGAGAATTAACAGCACAACTGAAAGCTCTAGAACTAAAAGAAGCAAACTCACCCTGCAGGAGTAGACACCAGGAAATAATAAAACTGATGGCTGAAATCAATAAAGTACAAACAAAGTAGACAATACAAAGAATCAATGTAACAAAGCCTTGGTTCTTTGAGAAAATCAAGAGGATAGACAAAACTTTATCCAACCTAACCAAAAGGTAGAGAATGAACTTACAAATTAACAAAATCAGAAATGAAAAGGGGGACATAACAATGGACACTGAGGAAATCAAGAGAATCATCAGGTCATACTTTGAAAACCCGTACTTCACAAAATTGGAAAATTTAAAAGAAATGGACATTTTTTTTCTGGATTGATATCACTTACTAAGATTAAATCATGAACAGATAAGCAACTTAAACAGACCTATAACCCCTAATGAGATAGAAGCAGTCATCAAAAGTCTCCCAACCAAAATATTCCCAGGGCCAGATGGCGTCGGTGCAGAATTCTACCAGAAATTCAAAGAACAGCTTATACCAATTCTCCTCAAAGTGCTCCACACAATAGAAGCAGAAGGTTCATTGCCAAAATCTTCACGAGACTACAATTACCTTGGTAGCTAAGCCACACAAAGACCCAACGAATGAAGAGAACTATAGACAAGTATTGCTCATGAACATTGGTGCAAAAACACTCAATAAAATACTGGCAAATCGAATCCAAGAACACATCAGAAAAATCATCCAACATGATCAAGTAGGCTTCATCCCAGGGATGCAGGGATGGTTCAACACATGAAAATTTATCAATGTGCTCCACGATATAAACAAACCGCAAAAGAAAAATCACTTCAGCATCGAAGTAGATGCTGATAAAGCCTTTGACAAAAGCCAATGCCCCTTCATGATAAAGGTCCTGGAGAGATCAGGGATAACAGGAGCATACCTGAACACAATAAAAGCAATATACAATAACCCAACAGCCAACATCAAACTAAATGGAGAGAAACTCAATGTTATTCCTCTAAAATCAGGAACAAGACAGAGCTATTCACTGTCTCCATATCTCTTCAATATTGTACTTGAAGATTTGGCTAGAACAATAAGACATAATAGGGTGATCAAGGGGATACACATTGGAAAGGAAGAAGTCAAGCTTTCACTATTTGCAGATGATATGGTGGTTTATATAAGTGACCCGAAAAACTCTACCATGGGACTCCTACAGCTGATAGATACCTTCAGCAAAGTGGCAGGATACAAGATTAACTGAAAATAATCAGTAGCCCTACTATATACTGACGATAATTGGACTGAGAAAGAAATCAGGAAACATCACCCTTTACAATGACCACAAACAAGATAAAGTAACTTGGGGTAACACTAATCAAACAAGTGAAAGACCTGTATAGCAAGAATCTTTAGTCTTTAAAGAAATAAATTAAAGAAGATTGCAGAAAATGGAAAGATGTCCCATCCTCTTGGATAGGTAGGATCAACATAGTAAAAATGCCAATCTGGCCAAAAGCAATCTACAGATTCAATGCAATCCCCATCAAAATCCTGGATGAATTATTCACAGAACTTGAAAGAACAATAATCAACTTTATATGGAAAAACAAAAGTCCCAGGTTAGCCAAAACAATCATGCACAATAAAGGAACATCCAGAGGCATCACCATCCCTGACTTCAAGCTCTATTATAGATCTATAGTCCTGAAAACAGCTTGGTAATTGGCACAAAAATAGACAGCTAGATCAATGGAATCAAATTGAAATCCATGACATTAACCCACACACCTAAGAATACCTAGTTTTTTACAAAGAAGCTAAAATTATACAATGGAAAAAGAAAGCATCTTGAACAAAAAGTTCTGGCATAACTGTTGGCATGTAGAAGACTGCAGATAGATCCATGTCTATTGTCATGCACAAAATAAAGTTCAAATGCATCAACGACCTCAACATAAATCCAGCCACACTGAACCTCTTAGAAGAGAATGTGGGTACCCTTGAATGAATTGGTACAGTAGACCACTTCTTGAACATAACACCAATAGCACAGACACTGAGATCGACCATTAAAAAATGGTACCTCCTGAAACTGAGAAGCTTCTTTAAGGCAAAGGACACAGTCAACAAGATAAAAAAGGCAGCCCATAGAGTGGAATTCACTAATTCCACATCTGACAGAGGGCTGATCTCCAAAATTTACAAAGAACTCAAGAAGCCAGTCTCCAAAACATCAAAGGATTCAATTAAAGAGTGGGGTACATAACTAAATAGAGAATTCTCAATAGAGGAATCTAAAATGGCTGATAGACACTTAAGAAAGTGATTAACATCCTTAGCCATAAGGAAAACACATTTGAAAACAACTCTGAGATACAACCTTACTTCTGTCAGAATGCTAAAGTCAAAAACACCAACAACAGTTTATGCTGGAGAGGATGTGGAGAAAGGGGAACATTCGTCCCCTGCTGGTGGGAGTGCAAACTTATACAGTCACTTTGGAAATCAGTATGGAGATTCCTCAGGAAAATGGGAATCAGTCTACCCCAAGATCCACCAATTCCTCTCTTAGGCATATACCCAAACGTTGCTCATTTATACAAGGACATCTATTCCACTATGTTCATAGCAGCATTATTTGTAATAGCCAGAACCTGGGAGCAACCTAGATTTCCCTCAACTGAAGAATGGATAGAGAAAATGTGGTACATTTACACAATGGAGTACTACTCAGTGTTAAAAAAAAACAGTGGAATCCTGAAATTTGCAGGCAAATGGATGACACTAGAAGAAACCATCCTAAGTGAAGTAACACAGCTACAAATAAAGACAAACATGATATGTACTCACTTGTATATGGATTTTAGACATGGAGAAGGGTATTGCCAGTCTACAATCTCACCCCCAGAGAGTCCAGGATACCGGGAGAACCCAAAGTGAAATAGGCATGGTACCCCAGATAAAGGGATTGGGACAGGATCTCCTGAGTGGATTGGGAGCATGCGGGAGGGGAGAGGGAGCTTGGAGAAAGAGAGAGGGAGAAGAGTAAGGGAGAGTAGGATATGGGGGAGTAGGACGGTTGAGTCGGGGGAAGATTAAAGGGCAGGATTAGAGATACTATAATAGAGGGAGTCATTATAGGTTTGAGGAAAGATCTGGCACTAGTGAGATTTCCAGAGATCTACAAGGATCATACCAACTGGCAATCTAAGCAATATTGGAGAGGATACCTTAAATATCCTTTCCCAATAATGAGATTGATGAGTATCTTATATGCCATCCTAGAGCCTTCATCCAGTGGCTGATGGAAGCAGAGGCATACACCCATAGCTAAACACTGAACTGAACTCCTGGAAACCAGTTACAGAGAGGCAGGAGTGCTGAGCAAAGGGGTCAAGACACAGCTGGTGAAATCCACAGCTGACCTGAACAAAGGGGATCTTATGGACCCTAGACTGATAGCTGAGAGGCCAGCATGGGAATTATCCAGACCCCTAAATTTGGGTGTCAAAGAAGGGGCCTCGGAAATCTTCAGGGCTTCAGGTAATAGATCAGTATTTATCTCTGCCATATGAGTGTGCTTTGGGAGCCCCTTACACATGAAGGGATGCTCTCTCAGCCTGGACATTGGGGGAGGCAGCCTAGGCCCTGTCCTGGATGATATGACAGACTTTGGTGATCCCCCATGGAGGGTCTCACTCTCTCTGGGGAGCAGAATGTGGTTTTGGTGGGGGGTGTGGTGGTTAGTAGGGGGCAATGGAGGAGGGGAGGGAGAGGGAACTGGGATTGACATGTGAAGCAAGCTGGAGAAACTCAAAAAACAGCTGACCTGAACAAGGGGGATCTCCTGGACCCCAAGCACACAGGGGAGGTCCTGGACCCTGCTCCAATTGAGACAATAGAGTTTGAAGATCCCCCAAGGAAGGCCTCACCATCTCTGGTATGGAAAGGGCGTGGGATAAGAGGTTCTAAGGAGGCAGTGGAGGATGTAAGGAGAGGAACTAGGATTGAAATGTAAAACAAGATTGTTTCTTATTGAAATAAAACATAAAATAAAAAAAGAATAAAGAAAAGCTCAAGTTACTTATCTAAGAAGATGTTTCAAGGTCTAAAAAGATATTTTTAGGGTAGTAATACAAGTTATAATAGCAAACAATTTAGGTATAAATCTTTGGGCTCACTAAGATAAAATAAATATTATAGTCCATACAAATTTGCTAAAACAAGTGGAATGGAAATTTCAAATGTAATTCTTACCTGATAATTGTTCTTATTGTGTATACTTTTGCTATGTTGGAGTTAAATCCTTCCTTTTTACTTAGACAATACCTGATAATTGTCCTTATTTTATATAGCTTTACTGTATTAGGGTTAAAAGCCTTTCCTTTATATCTAGACAAATAAGGGAAAATATTGGTTGTGGGATATATGTATATTGTGTGAAGGTGTGATGCTGTGATTAGTATAATAAAAAAGCTAAATGGCCAATAATTATTCAGGAGGTATAGGTAGGATTTCCAGGGAGAGAAAGGAAGAGGTAGAAGAATCTAAGTGCACAGGGGAATCCAGGTAGGTTATAGGAGGTACAAGATGGAAAACAGGTAATACCAGGTAATAGCATATAGGTTAATATAAATGGGTTAATTCAAGTTATAAGAGTTAGTTAGCCCAGGCTGATGGCTGAGAGGCTAACAGGGGACTGATCCAGACTCCATGAATGTCGTGTCATTGAGGAGGCCTCAGAAATCTCTGGGCCTTGAGTAGTAGATTAGTATTTACCATGGCACACGAATGAACTTTGGGAGCCCATTCCACATGGAGGGATGCTCTCTCAGCCTGAACACGTGGGGAAGGGCCTAGGTCCTGCCCTGGATGAAATGACAGCTCTGGAGATCCCCCCCAAGGAGGACCTTACCGTACCTGGGGAATGATGTGGGGATTGGGTGGGGGCTAAGAGGGGCTGGTGGAGGGACAAGGGAGGAGAGGTGGGAGAGGGAGCTGGGAATAACATGTGAAGCATGCAAGTTTGTAATTTAAATAAAAACATATATTGAGGAAAAAAGAGTTAGTTAGGAACAAGCCTAAGAGATAGGCCAAGCATTTATAAATGATAATAAGTCTCTGTGTCATTATTCATGAGCTGGCAGCCCAAATAAAAGTTGAATACATTATGGTTCCTCAGGAATATGGGAATAGATCTGTCTCAAGATCGAGCTATAATACTCCTGGGCATATACCCAAAGGATGCTTCACCCTACCTCAAAGACACTTAATCAACCATGTTTGTTGCTGTTCTAATAATAATAACCAGTGCTGATTTAGCTTTAACAAAGTGGCTATGCCTTAATCTACTGCTATCTCAGTCAGAAATTGCAACTCTGCAGTTACCAGTCTTTTCTCTAGCAGCTGCCTGACCACTGAGGCAGCAGCCTGTCAAGAATTCTGCTCCGGTAGGCACAGGCCCTGTTGCTGCCACTAAAAATAGTTTTCACTAAATCCCTATCATTGTAATTATTAACGAGATTCAAGATTCAAAGACTGTGAGCTCAGAGAGACTGAGTAGCAACTAAGCTAACCCTTTCTCCTTACTGACATCCATGGAACACCCCTGCTTCTGTTTTTCCAAACCAGAAAAACGTGTAGTACTCCAAATCCCACCCTACTACTCCCTGTGTCTATCTCTCCCAGATCCTCTCTGAGGCTCTATGATTACTTTCTGTCAACTTGTTGCTAATACAGCCTCCTGATGCAAGGTTAATTTTATTTAATGTAAATGCAAACTCAGGATTTACAGTGTGATCAAATATCTCCCAACAAGCCAGAAATTGGAAACAATCTAGATTTCCCTCAAAAGAATGAAAAAAGAGAGTAAGGTACATTTACACCATGGAGTATTACTCAGGCATTGAAAATAATGAAATTTACAAGTAAATAAATGGAAATAGAAAAAAATCATTGTGATTAACGTAACCCAGAAATCCACAATGGTATGTGTTTACTTATATGTGGGTATTAGCTATTAGGCCATTCATAACCTAGCTAAAACCTATAGAACCACAGACTATGGAGCTGGGGGTGGCAGATAGATTTTCCTAGGAAAGGGATCTAGAATGGCTATTTAGGGGTTGATTGGGTGATTAAAACAAAAGGATAAAGTGGGGATAGTGACTGAAGAGGGAGACAAGACAGGAAATACGGGAGAGACAGCTAAATTTAAGGACCATTTGAGGAGTATTATGGAAATATTATGTAATTGAAGCTTCCTAAAATATATACATATATGGAGGGATTCTAAATGAAATTGCCAAATAATGGGTCATCTAATTGAGGTATTGGCCAAAGGGATCCCATCATAATCCCCAAGCAACCCTAGCTGCTGCTACAACCATAGTTTGCTTCCAAATTGACAGCAAGACTGTATTTCTAAAGACAACATCCACATAACTCATGAAACATGGACAAGTCAAGCTGGTACCTACATAGAGTCTTCACACCTACATTCTAGTATCTTTGATACAGGAAGTTATACTGCAGACTGCTAAAAAAGAAACATCAACACCAAGGCAACCATAAACCATTTCATCTACAATGATATTCTGCCTGCAAGAAATACTGGGGCAATAGTGGCATAAAACTTGTGGGAGCAACCAATCAATGTATGATTTGATTTAAGGAACACTCCATGAGATGGAACCCATACCTGACACTGCTTGGGTGACCAAGAACCTGAGGCTAGATAGCCCAGAGCCTTAGGGTAAAATCAAATACTACTATTCTTTAAAAACAAAACAAAAGAAAGCAAAATAACAAAGGCATAGCAATACAATAAATTCTAATGACATTCCACCATACTCAAAGGTCAGTGACTTTTTCAAAAATCTTTAGAGAGAAACTTCCTCTTATAGCAGATGGAAAAACACAGAGACCCACAGCCAGATATTATAGAGAGGGTGAGACCTTGAAACATACAGTTCTAAATGGGATGTTCTCATCAAACGACTCCTGTCAGAGCTCAGGGAACCCAAAGGAAAGGGAAGCAGAAAGAGTCTAGGAGCCAGAGAGGATGGAGAACATCAAATAGACAAGCCCTCTAAATCAACTTAGCAACAGTCATATGAACTCACAGAGACTGAAGCACCATGGATGAGGCTTGCATGGGTCAGTCTGCACCAGATGGGGTACTAGAGTTGAAAGCAGTAGACAGATGTCCCCATCCCTAACCCAGAAGCTATGTTCAATTGATAACTACTTGCAAATGAAAATTTACTTTACTGCTAGGGAGGTTACTTATATAAGAGGAAATCAAGAGGATGTGGCCAGGGATCAATTAAAAAATATATATTAAAATGTCATAATGAATCTTCTTATTTTGTATTCTAGCTTCAAAAAATAGTAAGAAGCCTGCTTATCATTTGTCTATTTAATAACTTTGATCATAAATTTTATCTAGAATTTATTTATAAAAGTTATAAATATTGCAATAAGCAAAATTAGTATTTTAAGAATAATGACAGACCTAATTACTTTAGCTCTGAGGTTTACTCATATTTTATTGTATTACTTTTCATTTTACTTTTGCAATTTTTGTTTGTTTGGTTAATTGCTTAATAAATCTTACATTCTTGATATTTGAGTATTTATTTAATTCTAATGGTGGCACACATAGATGACTCTGGTGTGTGTGTGTGTGTGTGTGTGTGTGTGTTGTGAGATTTATTTCAGAAATAGTATCAAAATGAAACCCTCACTTACTGTGGTTTTTAATTTCAAAAAAATGCCAAATTATCCCCTTCGGGAAAAATATTTTGTAGTTTATGGTTTCTGCAGATGGATATTAAGGACACTGCTTCTTGCCATACTCACTATCCTGCTTGTTATACTCTAATATTCTAGAATCACTTGATTTTAAGCAGATTAATGTCAGTTGGTTTGTATAGAGGAATAGATATAATTTTAAGAACCTTGATGGACAATATGTCCATTTTCTTGTTTTCTCTGTTGCAAGGGTATGTTGCAAGTACTCTGAAATACTTGCTTCCTAATCCACATAAATATTGTTAGTAAAGTATACTTTATAACTGCAAAGTTTCTTGAATTCTTAGAATAAAAGATGCCATCGAAATGCCAGATTTTACACATATTGATTGCTTAGTATAGGGTACTGTGTGTGCATCCTGTCCAACATAAATTTCACACTAAAAACTTTGCCCTCTTTCCTGCTGAGCATCTCCTTTCACTATTTTATGTCGACTTCTTTCTCTTTACTGTCCGTGCTATGATAAAATCACTATGGTTACAGCCAAAGTCAAACCTTTTAGGTACCTAATTATTTTTTTCTTATCTATGATCAAATATCAATGATCAGAAATGTAATGAGTGTCAGGGGAAGAAAAGCTTAAATAACTCCTCTAAAGTATGAGGACACACACCAGTAAAAAGAAGAAAAAAAATCATGGTGGGGCACCTTCATGGGGCTTATGTATAGAGAGGCACTTTTATAGTCACTGCTCAGGACTCTACTTGGTATCACTCTTGCTGCTAGGACTGCTGTTATTGATGACTTCTTTTTTTCCTCTTTACTATGATTTACATATGGTAAAGATTTAGAGATATGATAGAAAAGAATGGATTTATTAATAAATTCCACAGATTGAGAAAGATTTCATTCTGAAAGCTGGTCAGATTTAGTTTTAAAGGCTAAATATACTGAACATTTTAGAAAAAAGGCTTTTCTATAAGTTTAGACAATTTCAGTGTATTTTGAAGTCCTTGAACTATTGTTATATCTATAATTTTTCAGCAGGCTAGAAAACCACCAAGAAAATGACTAAGAAGATGTTTAATGCACTGCCATATAGTTTCTAAAGTTCAAGTGGTAAACAAATAAAGGATGGAAATGTCATTCTGGTTTCTAAAAATACCATAATTTCTTTATGAGATTCCTCTTATCAGGAAACTTCCGCCCTTAGGACTTTTTGACATCTAATTTGTTGAACTGTTTATAAAACACAGAAATGTGAAGATGCATTAGATGTTGTTTACAAAATAATCATGGACCAAACCAGCAAAAAAAAAATCCACTTTGAAGTAGTAACTGTTGATTGTGCAGACTGTCCCAGAAATGGAATAGTTCAATGGGTAAATTAATTTTAGTGAAATTTTTTATTAATTCTTTGGAAATTTCACATCGTACACCTCAATTCCACTCATTTCCCAGTCCCTCCCTATTCACCCTTCATATTTACAGGGCCCCCCAAAGGAAAATATAAAAATAAAAATGTTAGTTAAAAAACAAAGGCAAAATTACTTCACTTCTCTGTCTTTCTCTATTCTCCATCCCCGCTTCATTTTCTTGGAGGCACAGGGAGATGCTATGTATCATGCAGTTTACCCCTTTGTCCAAACAGCTATACTTAAATGTTCAATGTGTAATATTTTGTTGGTCAGGTTCAAGGCTTCTGGCTTCTGATACACCATCAACAATGAACCTCCAGCGAAACTCCTCTTGGATATCCTGCTTTGGCTCCAAGTCATGGAGATCCTGTTGCTATAGGTTTGCAGGACTAGTCTCTTCTCTTCCATAAGGTCATAGATGTGGTAGATGTTAGAGTGAGTCAACTGAAAGCACTGGATGAGGGTCTGGGTTGTAGTTGAGTTGGTCATTCTGAGCTTCCAGACAATAACAACATCTGAAGATGTTCTCTGAGTGTCAAGGAAAAACAAGAAGCTTGAGAAACAAAGCTCAGCAGATAACCTCATCAATAGAATATCAGAGCTGAAACTCAAAGTAGAGGAACTAGATCATTCAGTAAAGATCAGTCAGACTCTTTAAAAACCATATGAGTAGAACATGGGAGAGCCTAGGACACCACAAGCAGGGAGAAGAATACTGCATCCAAATCACAGAAAATGATTTCAATAAAAATCACATGATCATCTCACTAGATGCTGTATAAGCCTTTGACAAAATCCAACACCCCTTCATGACAAAGGTCTTGGAGAGATCAGGGATAACAGGAACTTACCTTAACACAATAGGTCTTGGAAACATCAGGGATAACAGAACATACCTTAACACAATAAAATCAATATACAGCAAACCAACAGCCTATATCAAACTAAATGGAGAGAAACTCAATGTGATTCTTCTAAAATCAGGAATAAGACAAGGCTGTCCACTCTCTCCATGCATCTTCAATATTGTACTTGAAGTTCTAGCTAGAGCAATAAGAGAGTAAAAGGATATCAAGGGGATAAATATTGGAAAAGAAAGAAGTCAAACTTTCACTACTTGCAAATGATATGATATTTTACATAAGTGACCTGAAAATCTGTACCAGGGAACTCCTACAGCTGATACACATCTTCAACAAAGTTGCAGTATACAAGATCAACTCAAAATAATCAGTAACCCTACTAAATATAGAAGATAAATGGCCTGAGAAAGACATTAGAGAAACATCACTCCTTACAATAGCCACAAGTAACATAAAATTGCTTGGGCTAATGCTAACCAAACAAGTGAAAGATCTGTATAGCTAGAACTTTGAGTCTTTAAAGAAAGAAATTAAAGAAGATACCAGAAAATGGAAAGATATTCAGCAACCCTACATCTGACAGAGGCATGATTTTGAAAATATACAAAACTCAAAAAAGCTAGTCACCAAAACACCAAATTAAAAAATGGAGTACAGAACTAAATAGCAAATTCTCAATAGAGGAATCTAAAATGGCTGATAGACACATAAGAAAGTGCTCAACATCCGTAGCCATCAGGGAAATGCAAATCCAAAAAACTCTAAGATACCATCTTACACCTGTCAGAATGACTAAAATCAAAAACACCAATGACAGTTTATGCTGGAGAGGATGTGGTGAAAGGGGAACACTCCTCAACTGTTGGTGGGAGTGCCAACTTGTACAGCCACTTTGGAAATCAGTATGGTGGTTCCTCAGGATAATGGGAATCAGTCTACCAAAAGATCCAGCAATTCCACTCTTAGGCATGTACCCAAGTGATGCACATTTATACAACAAGGACATCTGTTCAACCATGTTCATAGTCGCATTATTTGTAACAGCCAGAACTTGGAAGCAACCTAGATGCCCCTCAACTGATGAATGGATGGAGAAAATGTGGTACATTTACACAATGGAGTACTGCTCAGCAGAAAAAACAATGGAATCTTGAAATTCTCAGGCAAATGGATGGAACTAGAGGAAATCATCCTGAGTGAGGCAACCCAGGCACAAAAAGAAAAACATGGTATGTACTCACTCATATATGGATTTTAGACCTAGAGCAAAGGCATACCAGCCTACAGTCCACACAGCTAGAGAAGCTAGGAAACAAGTTGGACCCTAAGAGACACATACATGGTCCCCTGGAGAAGGGAAAAGAGACACGATCTCCTGAGACAATTGGGAGCATGGGGTGATGGGAGAGGCATTTAGAAGAAAGAGAACGGGTGAAGAGAATGGGAGAGGAGGACAGGAGACAGCAGGAGGATCAAGTCAGGAGAGGAATAGAGCAGAGCAAGAAAAGAGATACCTTAATAAAGGGAGCCATTTTGGTTGTAAAGAGAAATCTGTCACTAGGGAAATGTCTAGAGATCTACAAGGATGACCCCAACCAACAATCTAAGCAATAGTGAAGAGACTACCTTAAATGTTCTTCCCAGATAATGAGATTGATGATTACCTTATATGCCATCCTAGAGCCTTCATCTAGTAGCTGATGGGAGCAGAAGCAGACAGCCACAACTAAACACTGAGCTGAACTCTGGAATCCAGTTGCTGCAAGGGAGGAGTGATGAGAAAAGGGGTCAACACCAGGCTGGATAAACCCACAGAAACAACTGACCTTAACAAGGGGTTGCTCATGGACCCCAGACTAATATTTGGGAAACCAGCATAGGACTGTTTCAGACCCCCTGAATGAGGATATCAGTGTGGAGGTCTGGTTAATCTATGGGGCCTCTGGTAGTGGATGAGTATTTATCCCTAGTACACGAATGGTTTTTGGGAGCCCAAATCACATATAGTGATACTCTCTCAGCCTAGATACATAGGGGAGTGTCTAGGCCCTGCTCCAAATGATATGACAGACTTTGAAGATCCCCCATGGAAGTCCTCACCCTCCCTGGGGAGCAGAAAGGGGATGGGATAGGGGGTTAGTGTGGAGCAAGGGAGATGGGGAGGGAGAGAACTGGGACTGAGATGTAAAAGAAGCTTGTTTCTAATTTAAATAAAAAAGGAGAAAAACTTAATTCTTTTCAAATATATCCATTTACTAATATAGTATTGCAATTGCTGTTTGCTCCTCCAGATCTAAGGGATGGCCAAGAGGCATCTGTTTGGGCATATGGGTTATACTTACCCCAAGTCATGGTGTCCATACATTTGTTAGAGAAACCTCACATAGAATGTGATTAAATGGACTTGGAAGAAAAAAAGGAAAGGAACATGGGTTGCATTGCCCTAGCCTCTGTAAGCTTGGGTACTCTATTTGTAATAGTATCAGGAGAAAAAAATGTGTCCCTTGAAAGTGTTAAGAATAACAAGAGTTTCAAAGGGAGCAATGTGTGTCCAGAAAAGCTTCTTAAAATTATTTTTTTTACTTTCCCTTCAAGCAGTGAATCTACATCAATCCCATCTCTCCTCTCTCCTCCTCCTCCCTCCTCTGTTGTCCAATCCCATCTGTGATTTATCCTTCAATTGCTATTGTTACCCCAACCTCTCTGTGTCTCTGTCTCTCTCTTTCTATCTGTGTGTGTGTGTGTGTGTGTGTACAACCTATGGAGTTTGTCTAGAATTGTTCCTATATACATGTGTGCTGACCACTTGGAATTAGAGAACCTATGGGGGAGCTCATCTCTAGAGGAAACTGATTCTCCCTCTCAGCAGCCACTGACCATCTGTATGTAATAACCATATGGAATTTCCTTGTTAACATTGCTGTATCACAGGTATTGCCATTATGCCAGATTTGTTCAAGCAACCATATTGTAAAGAGTGCATGAGTTCATTTTCCTTGTTGTGTCTATCTAGAAGCAGGCATCTTGGATTTCAGGCTCTTAAGACACTTCTTTTCTCTCTTCTGCAATATTGCCTGAGCCCTTATGTGTATGAATTATGTTGCAGATATATCAGTTGGGGTTGGTTACCTCATACTCACTCTGAATTTTCACCAGTTGTGAAAAGAAGCTCTTTTTTGATGAGGCATGAGAGCTCATTTACCAGTGAGTACAAAGATAAATACTTAGAATACAGTTAGAAATTATATTGGTTTAGGAAAATGGCAATAGTAAATTCTTCTCTTGGGACTTATGACCTTTCCAGCAATGGGTAATTACCTCAGTTTATGGTACTAGGCATAAAGTTCCTTTTATTGAGTGAGAGTTAAGTCCAATTAGACAACTGCTTGTTACATACAAGATAAAGTGCCATTATTACGCCATAGTGGATGTCTTGACAGGCCAGTTACTAAGCCCTATGTCTGAAGTATGTAGTATCTTCAGTAATAGGGTTTTACCTCCAAGTTCTGGAAAGCAATAAAGGGCAATGGCAATTCCCAACATTGTTTATGGAAATGCTTGTAAACCACCAGCCAACAACATGAAGGGAGTTTCCTATGTCTTACACTACATTTTTTTAGATAATTCACAGCTCTTTGGAGATCATAATTAACTCACAGGGCATAAATAAATTTTAAAACATATGTGTGGACATACCTATATGCATACATATGTGTATTGCTTTAAGTAAGCTTATACAATAATGTGTCATACACATATTCAAACATCATTAGTGTTATTTATGCCTTGTTTTCCCTTATCCCCCTCTATCACTCCTCTCCCCAGTCACCAATTACATTTCTCACAATTATTCCCATTACTCCTTCATAGCATGTATATCCTACTGTCTCCCTCTCTGGAGCTTCTTTTTCACTCATTCCCCCAAAGTCTCTTTTTGCCTTTCTAGCTTCTTTGGATACTTCAGGTTATGTATTCAAATCTAAAGAATTGTTTCCCCTGAAAATGGCTACTAATAATAACGATTTCAAAAACAGTTGTATATGTCAGGAAAGCTTTTAGCAAATTTAATGCAAGATTCTAAAATGATAAATATAGTACATGTTTTACCACAACAATAAAAGCAAGAATATTAGAGTGTTTCAAACAGTGGGACAACCTGTAGTTAGAGATCATGATTCTGCCATTAAACTTTTCTGAAAAAAATGTTTTCTCTTTCTCTCAGCAAACGCTATAGGCTAGATATATGAGGAGAGAAGGTACCTTCTAGTTCCTATTACAATGTGAGTGATATCAAGGTAAATGCTATCGAAGAATAGAAAATAGACTTGTCTGGAAGTGTTGGCAAGAATGCTTAAAATGATTCTCCAGGGAGTTTAAATTCAGTGAAGCAATATGTGGCTCTAATCTGGGGCAAAAAGAAAGGAGGATGTAGTTTTGGTTGTGTGGTATATTACAGTTAATGACTACTGTTAATTGTCATTCTGACAGAATCTAGAATCACATGGGACACAGGCTTCTGGTAATGTGTGCAGAGAATCATCTTGATTGCATTAATTGAGGTGTGAAGACACCTACAATAAATGACATAATTCCTAGGTTGTAATCCTGTATATAAACACAACAGGGAGCTGGGCAGCAGCGTTCATTCACTCATCACTTTCTAGTAATGATTGTAGATGCACTGTGACTAGCTCCTTTAAGTTTCTGCTACCTTCACCTTCCCACCATGATGGACTACACTTGTGAATTTTGAGCCAAAGCAAAAATTTCTCTCTTAAGTTGCTCTTGTTACTATATCTGATTACACTAATGAGAAGATTGGATCTGGAAGTGGGACCATTGCTGTGATAAACTTCATCATTTGGTTCTTAGGCCCTGTTTTGTGCCTGGAAGCTAGAAGAATTTGGAACTTGGGTTTAGGAGGGTGAGGGAGGAGGGGAGGGAGAGGGAACTGGGATTGACATGTAAAACAAGCTATTTTAAAGTTTTTAAAAATGTTAAAAAAAAGAAAAGTCCTTGAATGCTCTCACTAGAACATAGTGGACAAATCTGGCCAGAACTTGGAATAAAAACTTCATGAGGCCCAACTCATGAAGTTTCATAAGAAAATAATGTCCTGATAAGAAACTGACCTAGAAGCCAGTCATGTATAATTTTGGCCAAGAATCCACTCCATTTTGCTCTTGTCCTGAGAATTTGAGTGAAACTGGCTATGAAGATAATGAACTAATGTACTTGGTACAGGAAAGATATGTGAGCAAGTTGGACAAGAAGGATGCAGACAACAAAGGAGCTGTAATTGTTGATAGGCTGTGCAGGCAAAATAGAATATGTGTTCTAAGGGCAAGTTCACACTCACTAAAGGTTCCCAATTGTAAAGATGCAAATTTATATGAAAGGACAAAGCCTGAAATGAGAATTCAGCTGAGGGTATTCTATGCTCCTCAAAAGCAGTGCCTAAGAGTATTCTCTCAGTTTCAATACCCAGAAGCTGATACAGCTGTGATCCAAGGGGCCTAGGCTCCATCCCAAGATAGCAGCATATATTGACTGTATTATCCAGATGGTACTGGTTTTGCAAGCATGGGAAACGGAAGATTGAGGTGGCACTTCTGGGTTTCAGAGAGCACCTAATGCCAGGCAACGTATAGCAGAGCCACAGTCCCTGAAGAGAAGCTCTGAGAAGCCATTGCATAAAGCTATGAAGGTGAAGCTTAAGTTGCAATGGAGATGACAGAATATTGTAGATGCTAGGACCATGGGGACCCTCCAAGGAAAATTACAGGAACAGAGTGGAGCTGTAGGAGACATCCTCAAGGATGTTGAAGTTACACAGTATGAGAGTGGGGGGTTAGGATTGAAAGGAAGACTGTAAGAAGCTACCTGAAATATTCATGTGACCCTAAGGAGGAGATATAGATTAAATAGAGCCTGATTATAAAAATTTTATAGTAGGCAGATATGAATGCCTTTACTCCCAGCACTCCAAAGGTAGAGTCAGGCATATCTCTGAGTTCTAGGTCAACATGATTCACAGAGCAAGTTCCAGGATAGCTCGGGCAACACAAAGAAATCCTGTCTTGAAAAAATTATAGCAAAACCATTTCTTTAGGAGAATGATGAGAACAATGGTTTCCAAAAGCAATGTGAAACAAGGGACAGCTGCCGTATGTATTCAAATGTTACTTAAAATGGAACTCTCCATCAAGTCACTTTCAGGAAGTCAGGAAGGTTAATGCATAATGTTATATGTGGAAGGAAATCATAAGAGCACTCTTTAAATGCTATAAAGAAAAAGGATCCCTCAAATGTAGTACTTTTAAGGGATACCTGAAATATGTTATGGTGTGCGATAAAATAGCCCACTTCCATTTGAAGGACTGTATAAGTGGTGAAATCTTGGAAGAACAATATTTTTAGCTGATTAAAAATTTCTATTTCTAGAAATACGGTGGACTATTAAACACAGCCTTTCCTACTTGTGAAATACTGAAAAATTAAAACAAAAGTCAGCTGAATAAAAAAAGTAAGTTCTGACAAAACTGGAAATTTCTTTTGTGTGAGGTTAAAGGCTTTTTTGAAAAATTTTGAGTCAGAACAATATGTGTGCCAGTTAATGTTTAAAAACTGGATTTTAGTTTTAAGAAACCTTGATCTGCTTTGCTCCCTTATTTCTATTGTACAAATACTCCTATTATGACTGCAACTTATCAACACTCATGTAACAAAATTCAAAGTCGATAGGACATGCACACAATGAGTAGCAAGCTTGTTTGAGGCGATTCTGGCATACCACCAAATCAAACTGCAGAAATAAAATTTTGGATAAGAACTTGCAGGACAATAGTTGCCTGACTGTGGGAAATTCTAGTGAAAACTAAAGAAGCTGACTTTACTTATAGGGTTTCCTTTTGAGGGCAGCCATCAAGGGTGTTAGAGGTAAGTTTTCATTGGATCAAATGTCCTTGACACAAGGCAGGTTCAGTTAAAATATGATATATTTCCCCAGGATGGTTAATCAGATATTGATAGAATTTCATTTTGAGGTCTCTCAAGAAGGTTTTGTCTAGCATAAGGAAGAGATAGCTTTTTAATAGCATCAACAAGAATGTGGAAGCATTGAAGGAAATACCAATCAAGCATCCATCAGCATGCAAATTTGTATCATTGTGCACAGATAATGCAGGCTTTGGGGATTGCTGATGGCTCACATCTAACCCAGAGGCATTGCTTGGATCTAATAGCACAGTATTTACTAAACAGGATACATTCTTTAAAAAAAACAGAATCTCATCACATATGGGATCTGCATCCCTGTGGAATGCTTTACATCTTCAGGAATATTTGTATTCTTAAGAAAATATTTGACACTCTGACCAGGGAAGCAGGTATGCAAATCTTTACCTCTCTCTGAACTCCCCCAAATTTTATCCCCTGACCCATCTTAACCCTATCTCTGCAGCAGATCACTGACTATGACCTCCCCTTCCTCTCTGACCCTTTGTCTAGTGGATCACATGGATCTTCCCTCAAAGCTTCCTTCCCTGTCCTCATTGCTTTGCCCCACACCCAACTCCAGCAGACATTCCCTGGGCCACCAAGGCTGGAGAAGCAAATAAACAAGCTTCAGATCTTCATTCCACCTCCTCTCCTTCAAATCCAATACCCTAGTCTCAACCACTGCTCTGTAGAACAACACATGCTGCTCCTTCTCCTCACTCTCTGCATCCATTCCCAAGGCACCAAGCTGATCATGGTGGAGCAATCTTCTTTCCTCCATTCAGCGGACCCCATACCCCAACTCCTCCCAGCCTTAGCCCATCCCAATTCTTATGTGTCAGCGGCCAATACCTAGAAACAAGTTCTATCTGGAACTCTACAGAAGAACTCCAACCCAAAGAGGTCAAAAACATCCAAGAAAATGCAGGGAAAAATAATCCTGGACCAACAAATCAAAAGAGGGGAAACACACACACACACACACACACACACCCCACAACAACAATAACACACACCACCACAACAACAAAATATCAGGAATCGACTAACACTTTTCATTGTTATCTCTCAACATTAGATGTCTCAATTCTCCAATGAAAAGACACAGACTAAGACACTGGATTTGACACATTTTTCTGTTGCGTCTGAGAAACACACCTTAACATCAAGGATAGACATCACTTCTAGGTAAAAATATGGAAAAAGATATTCCAAACAAATGGATCTATTAAGCAATCTGATGTAGAAATTTTAATAACTGACAAAAATAGACTTCAGGACAAAACAAATAAGAAGAGAGAGGTAAGGATGCTACATAGTCATCAAAGGAAAAAATTCTCCAAGAAAAGATCTTGAAAGGACAATTTTCATCTTCATATGTAAACACAAAACCCAGGATAGCTAAAACAATCCTGAATAATCAAGAACTGTTGGAGATATCACTCTCCCTGATTCAAAACTGCATTAATGAAAATAGCATGATACTGTCACAAAACACACATATCTATCAATGGAATTGAATTAATGATCCAGGCATGAACTCACACACCTATGGACACCTGATTGTTTTATAAATAGAATCCAGAAATATACACTGGAAAAAAGACAATTTCTTTAATAAATTGTGCTGGCATAACTGATGTCAGCATGAATAAGAATGCAAATAGATCCATACTCAACACTCTGCACAAATCCCAATCCCAGCTGAATCAAAGAATTCAAAATAACACCAGATACACTATACGTGATAGAAGAGAATTTGGGGAATAGCCTTGAACTCAATTGACACAGTAAAAGTCTTTCTGAACAGACTACTGTAAGTACAGACATAATGATCAAATTAACAAATGGAACCTCATGATACTTAAACGCTTCTGTAAGGCAAAGGACACTATCACTGACAGAATGGCACTCTACAGAATGGGAAAGATTTTTACCAAGTACACATTCAATAGAGGGGTAATATCCAAAATAGATTAAAAACAAAAAAGGTACATATCAAGAAAATAACCCAATTGAAAATTGAGTACAGACTTAAACAGTGAGTTTTCAAATGAAGAAACTCAATGGCCAAGAAACACTTAAAAATGTGCAACATCCTTAGCCATTAGGGAAATGCAAATCAAAACTATTTTGGGATTTAATCTTGCACTGCCAGAGTAGCTAAGATCAATAAGACAAGTAACAGCACACCCTGGAGAGGATTTGGAGTAAAGGGAACACTCATTTGTTTCAGTTGGAACTGCAAACTTGTACATCCATTATGGAAATCTGTGTGGTAGTTCCTCAGGAAGATGGGAATCAATCTCAAGATCCAGCTATATCATTCTTGGTATATACTCAAAGAATGTTTTATCCTACTATGAGGACACTTGCTCAACCATCATTTCTGGTCTATTTAGAAATTGGAAATAACCTAGATGTCTTTCAACAGAAGACTAAATAAAGAAAATAGTTTCATCTGATGGTGAAAACATTGAATGTGTATCGTTCAGGTGAATTAAAGCTTTAATATAAAGTAGTTAATCTGTTGATTTACTTTACATTGGCATTTGAGGACAATAAATTCTCTAGCTATTTATTAAGGTTAATAGCATGTTCTCCAAGAACCAAGTAACAAGTTCTGATTATGCAACTAAAATATTAGAATTAAATATTTGATTTCTAAAATTGAACATTATGGAGTAGAGCTAGTTTATGGTCTTTCAAAAATAATTTTGGCAGTATTTATACTGGTAGTATATAAAGAGAAACACAGTCATCACTTACAATGAAAAATTCTCTTATGATGAAAATGACCAAAGTAGGTGGCCACTGATAAAATTTACATAATTCCAATTGTTAAGTTTCCCTTTAAAGTAAGAAAGCAGAAAGCATACTATAAAATTATAAGTATAATCAACTCAAAGTAGTTACACATATGTCACTGCAATTACTTTTAATCAATAGTAATAAAGTAGTAACAAATTTCCTGGTGGGGGAGGGTTGAAAAGTTGATATTTCGCAAAGAGGGTTGTAAGGTACTGTGAAAAAATAGATGACCCCAAAGCCTGGTTGCTTTTGTTCTTTGGCTGAAAAATGTGTGTCCCTGCCATGATGAATTCCATAGCATCTGGAGAAATACATTTGAAAGAAGAAAGAAACACCTGCAAAACAGATTTACCAAATCAAACCTTGTGATCTATGGAGTGTCACACAGGGTGGCCACATTGTTCCCAAATCCAAGCTGGATGCTTTAGGCACTTGATCCCATTAGTTATATGAACTAAAATTTGTGTATAATCTTGTATGTACTTTGTGTGTCAACAAAATTGTTCACATTATCATATACTTACCAATGTTTATTTATTTAAAAGCTCTGAAGAGCTTCAAATACAATATGCATTCTCTTCCCTTCCAAATATGATCCTCTAGTATGATTCTTTTTATGTTTTTATTGCATGACAGATCTATGCTTTTGCTGAAACAAAATTAACCAAACTCAGGGAAATATCTTCTAGACCTCTCTTAAATCCAATTCCCATCTTAGCTTTTTCTAGGCCTATTCCAAGAAGCTATGGGTGTGGGAGGAGGAATTATTGTTTAGTCTAATCTTAAAGGTATCATAAAATCAAGACATACTTGCACCTAGATTCTTTTGGTGACTCATTTGTTATGTAACTTGTAGATTAAAAATACATGAAGGCCTTTAATTATATAAATACTGTTCTAGAAATTGTTTAGTTTTCCAATTCCACTATTGTTTACACATGGTTGTGTGACCTCATGAAACATTGACTGGGGTATTATATGGATTTTTATGTGTATAATAAAACTTGTATTGTAAGATTGATGGATGTTTTTCATTTCTAAGAAAGTCAATTTCCTGTTATATGGGGAAAGAGGACCTTTAGTGGCAGTAAATAATTGAATGACATAAAATTCCACAGTCTCATGATAGTTCATTTAACTGTCGATCATGTTTTAACCTGTTAGCAGGGAGGATATTTTTGATTGGAACCATTTCCTGCATAACTAAAAGTGGATAAATACATGACGCCTTGGGAAAATAGGCAAAATAAGCATTTTTCTTTTTATTTTAGTATTTCTAGATACATGCAGCATAGTCTTGTTTTTCTTCTCATAGCTGCATCTGTCCTAACAACATTACATTTTAAAGTATAATGTTCCCTTTCCATCACTGTGACTGCTAACTTTATCATCTGTGAAAACTTCCCTAGAGGTTGAGTCTCCTCAGAAACAGTGCTTATTTTCTTCACTGCTCTATCAAGCTTTTTCTTTTTCCTCTTTTTTTTCGATCAGAGAATTTGTCTAAGAATAGAGGTTTTGCATATTGTTTCTCTTTCACACTCCGTAAGCAGTGTGTATTGTGCTTCAATATGTTTCTTCCTTATCCTTAGTCATAAGAGAGACAGAGCAGTAAAAGTACATCATCCTCAGGAGGACTCCAAGGACTCAGAGCCAGTGTAAGCTGTTATTTTGTCATTTATGCCATAAAATAATTATTAAAAGTCGGTTCTAGAGAAAGCAAGCTCTCCTGATTATATTTCAATTCTGCCATTACCTTGAAGAAAAAGAACACAGCTGGGGTGAGTTTTGATGCCTTAAGGCCTTGAGTTTTTGATAGATGACAAGGCACCTGTATTGTGGGGTTTATTGATAAATTTAGTTTTCTTCATGAAAGAGCAGTGTAATGAATGGGCAGGAATTTTGATAAGTAGAACAGCATGGAAAAAATAGCTCAAAGGGTATGTTGTAGTCAGGGTGGGACAATCATAACGCAAAGCCAGTGTATTGTTGCTACTATGGTATATGACTATATTAATGTCTGTATTATTTACCATGGACAGAAAATGACTGTCTTAGTTAGGGTGTCGATTAATGAGAAGAGACACCATGATCATGGCAATTCTTACAAAGAAAAATATTTAATTGGGGCTGGCTTACAGTTCAGAAGTTTAGTCCATAATTGTCATGGTGGGACACATGGCAGCATGCAGGCAGATAGGGTGCTGGAAAAGGAATTGAGAGTTCCCCATCTTGATCCATAGGCAGCAGGGAGACACTGTAAGTCACACTAGGCATACCCTGATCATTTAAGACCTCATAGTCTGCCTTCACAGTGACACATTACTGACACACTTCCTCCAACAAGGCCACACCTATTTCAACAAGGCGACACCTATTTCAACACTCTCTATGGGCCAAGCATTCAAACACATGTGTCTATGAAGGCTGTTCCTAACAAACCATCATAATGATTAGGGTTTAAGAGCTATGATTTTCATCCTTCTGAAATTGAGAGCACTCTTTACAATTACAATTGAACAATACATCGAGATTTTAAATTATTCCACGTTAATTGTAATCATTCTGAGGTTACTTTTTCAACCATCTTCATCCTTGTTATTCCCCAATTTGTCATCAAGGTTTATGGTTCTCTTTACTTTCCTATATTTCCCTAATACATTATAAAGTCTTTTGGACACTGTAACCAAATTCTTATTGTTTCACTCTACCACTTTGTACCTGCTGGGTATTCAATAAGGAACTGGGTTGTGAATCTAGCCTTCTAATGGCTGACACATCTCTCCTGCACTCAATAAGGATTTTTAAAAGAGCATATAAAATGGTAATACTTTGTTAGGAAATTATATGGCTAATGGACTTTTATAGTTAATAATATCATGTTTTATGAAGGACTGAAAATATCATAGATGTTCATTAAACACAGACCTTTGTTGTCTTCATAGTCTCATCCTCTTGTACTTCTCCTTCTGTATTTTTTTCTCCTGGATATCTTATTGTCTTGCACAACTTCCATTAATCATGCAAGTGGTGATGTCTCTTTAACTTAGAATGTATGGTCTTACTTCTCTTCCAATTTCTTCTTGCATTTATTGCTGTGACCTGTCATTTAGCCATGTTCTGAATTCTTATCAGAGTAAGTTTCTCATACTAAAAATTTAATATTGCTGTTTATCAGTTTATAAATATGTTATTTTGTTACTTATTGACTTATTGCCTGTTTGATTAATTCACTGTATTTTGTGTACCAATTTCTTTAAAGAATTTACTTCCTCTTCTCATTTTAAACCAGTAAAGACATGATTGTGAGCTATACTCTCTTTGCAGAATCTTTATTTGCTTTCCTGACTTGATTTACATATTTTTCCAGATAAAAATTTTGGTGATCTTTTACAAAATACCACATAGTAGGCTGTACAGATTCTACTGAGATCACTCATCTGCATCTGCAATATGTATATTTGTACTTGTATTACCTATGCATATAATATATATAATAAACAATAAATAAATCAGTAAGTTTTGTAGCAACAGAGAACTTGAATTAATTATCTCACCTCAAACACTAAAGTTAGTCTTTAGTAACTTCAGTTTACTTGTCCACAAATTGGGCATAGTTATGAACTCAGGGAGTTGTGGGAGGTTTTAGTGAGTTAAAAATCTTGGACTACTATAGCCTAATGGCTAGGGAGCCTGCATGGGACCAACCTAGACCCTCTGCAAGTGAAGGTCAGTTGTGTAGCTTGGTCTGTTTGTAGGGCCCTTAGCAATAGGACCAGTACCTAGCCTGGGTGCATGAACTGGTTTTTTGAAGCCCATTGTCTCACACAGCCTTAATGAATTGAGAAGGGGCTTGGTCTTTCCTCAACTTGGTATGACAGGCTTTGTTGATTCCCATTGGCAGCCTTGCCCTTTCTGGAGAGTGATGGGGATGTACTTCTGTATATATGTTTCTCTTATTGGTTAATGAATAAAACAGTGATTGGTCAGTAGCCAGGCAGGAAATATAGGCGGGGCTACCAGATCAAGAGAATTCTGGGGCGAGGTGGCAGAAAGAGGTCTCAAGGGAAACATCTTGTAGTTGCCAAAGGAGTAGCATATTGGATTATGGGTAAGTCACAGCCTCGTGGAGATGCATTGTTTAATAGAAATGGGTTAATAATTAGGAGAGAGCTAGACAGTAAGAAGCCCAAGCCATTGGCCAAACAGTTTATACATAATATAAGTCTCTGTGTGTTTATTTGGGACAAAGCAGCTGTGGGACCAGGAGGGACAGAAACTCTGCCTATAGGGGAGTTGTCTGAAATGTGTAGTTTTTATTTCTGTTTTGTCTATTCTTGTAGCTAGCATTCTATTCACAGTAAGTGGCAATTGATTCTTTGACTGGGTAGATATTTATGGCAAATATTGATCTCAGTTCTTCACTGCAGGAGTTCAAGAAGAGGTTTACCTGAAATGGCGATAGCCAATCATAGATGATCAAAATGTAAAGTGGATACGTGCTGAAAGACGTCTTTGAAAATGGTAGGTAGTGGGAAACTTCTTATAGAAAATAAATGCTTTTAATATTGAATGACCCATTTAGAATGTAATAAATCTCCCTTTTTTAATAATTGTGTAGTTTTAAATTTATTTTTTCTAGGTAATATAATGATGATAGATTTGCTAAGAAACTATTTATAGATAAAAATAAAGTGTGTAACACAAATAATAAAAAAATACCAGAGACTGATATTGGGGTTCAAGCTGAAGATCAGAGAATCAAAGCATCCAGCTACCAGCTATTACCTCTCCCTCAGACTGAAGGGGAAGCCCTCTCCTCAGTGTAGCTGGAGAACAAATCTCCACATGAGGCCCTTTGAATTTTTTTCTTTTATACTTCTCAGATCCTGGGATTAAAGACATGTTCTCCCAAGTGCTGAGATCTCCTTTGTGTGAGCTGTTTCTCTTTAGGACTGAATCAATTTTTATGTAGCTCAGTGTGGCCTTGAACTAATAGAGATCCATCTGCTAGTCTTTTGAGTTCTGGGATTAAAGGTGTGTGCCATAACAGTCTGGCTCTATGGCTTGCTAGTATGGCTGCTGGATTTAAAGGTGTATATCATCATGGCCTGTTTCTATGGCTGGTGGATAGCTTTGCTTTCTGTACCATCAGGCAAGCTTTAATAACTCATAAACAGTGTATCACCACAAAAATGGGAATGGAAAGATCTACTTTTTGAATATAAAGGAGACAACTGATTTCTGGAGAAATAAAATGTACAAGGCTTATTCCCATGAGAATGAAGATTCTTTGTCTTCAGAAAGACATGTTTATGGATTTACAAACAAAATGCAACTGCATCCTTGTAGTCTTCACCATCCTATGTTTCTTGAAAATCTGGATTTTACACAAAAGATTACTATTCTCTTAGGTATTAACCTAGATTCCTGGATGTTTGTCTTCTCCCTCTTGTCTTTGTCCTTATCAAACCATGTTAATTGTGTCTCCTAAAATTTTCTTTTCAGTTCTTTCCTCTCCAATTGGATAGAAGATTTCAAGATTTCAAGCCTTCACAATCTCTAATGTGAACTCACTTTTCCTTAATTTCTAGATTACATTCATCTCTGTCACCATCCAATTAACCTTCCATGTGTCGTCTGTCATCTTTCTTAGGTATAACTGTCCTAACACTCTCCTGTTTGCAAACCTTCATAATGAAACTCATTGATGGAGCTATATGCTAGACTATTGTGTAGCAATTGAAACATTCCCTCCTGTAGGAGGGAGAGAGGGAGTTCTCATAAGACCCAGAAAGTCAACAAACTAGCAAGTTTCAGAAAGCCCTGGAACTTAATAAGATTCACAAAGCCCCTTTCCAAGGTTATCTAAAAAGTAACACTTGCTGGGCAGAGGAGCCTCTCCAGTCGGCAGAGCTGCCTGCAACTCATACAGGGAGCTCCAGAGATGCAGCTTTGGTGAGTTGTCATCACCTATGCTGTAGGGGGATTTTTTTGGTGATTCAGCTGGCTGTGAGACATCTGTGCTGCATAGGTAAGTAACCCCTCACCCATACTTCTGCAAGTAATCTCAGCAACTGATTGTCTGCTAAGCTAGACTTGGGTGGAATAATTTCTTTGTTGTTATTGGTACCCTATATGAGGTGAACAGACTTTTGTTCAGATATTTCCAGAAAATGTCCCACAACACAGATTAAAATTCTTTAGCATTTGAGTCATTGAGCAGTGGGGTTCTGTACTCTCTACTGTTGCATATGGGTGGGCTTTGTGAGAGTTTTCACTAAAAAATAAATATGACTAATGTAAAACTCTTCATGTTTCTTGTCTTAGGAGTTAAGAGATTGGCTGTTTGGAATTTTTGTTTCTTGGACCACTTTCTCTTGGGATACTCCCTCTTGTAACACAGGCAAACTCCAGACCATCTGGAAAGGTCATGTATATGTATTCTAATTGACAACCCAGATGTGTGCTTAGCACTAACTGATAGTCATGGGATTGAGCAATCTTGAATCTCTAGGCCAGTTGATGCAGTTGAGGTTTCATATGAACTGTATTCTCAGCCAACATTTGTATTGGACTGCAACATCCCAGCACATAAAAGTTCAGAAAAGAACCAGCAGTGAGGCCAGTCCAAAAAATAAGGCAGGACATATAAAAATGAGCTAGAAACAGGACAAGTAACACTGAGCTATTGTTTCACACCACAGTTTTGAGCTGACTTGTTTTGCAGTAATAGATAACTGGAAAAAATCTTGGCTGCCTTTAACTATCATTTTGCAGTTATCCTACAGGCACCCTATTTCAGCCAGTCTTTAAACGCTTGGTGAGTTTTTTTTTTGTGACTGGATGTTGCTTGTGCCTTTTCCTACATATGCTTTTTTTCTGCCTGGAACATTCTTAGTCTTCATGACTCAGCTTTGGTCACTTCTGTGAGGTTATCTTCACCTTTCTCTGGATAGAAGTAGTTTCTGTCTTCCATTTGGCTCCCATTTTATTGTTCGACCACACTTCTTACTACCTTACTTTTTCTGTGGAATTTGTATTTATTCCTCCTAGAGCACAGAGGTCATGATTGATTGATTTAAAAATTTATTTTTAATAGTGTGTGTGTGTGTGTGTGTGTGTGTGTGTGTGTGTGTGTGTGTGGTCAGTGACCACAGAGGCTAGAAGAAGGCAACAGATATCCATGGAGCTGAAGTTAAAGGTGGTTTTGAGCCACTATGTGGGTACTGGGAATTGAACCCAGGTCTTCCGAAGATTAGCACTAATGCATGAGCCATCCCTCTGTCCTCATCAGGTTTATGTAATCTGTTTTTCTTGAATGTAACTATTTTTTCCTTTTTAAAAATTTATATTAGAAGCAAGCTTGTTTTACATGCCACTCCCAGTTCCCTCTTCTTCCCCTCCTCCCCTGACCTCCACTGACCGTCTGTCCCATACCCTTTCTGATCCACTATCAGAGTCCCCATAGATTAACCATGCCTCCAAACTGATTCCACTTTGAGGGGGTGTGGAACTGTTCTATGCTAGATTCCCAGCCTTCAGTTTTGGTTCCATGGTTGAACCGATATCCTTATTGTATGAATGTGCATCTTTTAGGTATATGCCTAAGAGTGGAATTGCTGGATCTTGTGGTATACTGATTCCCATTTTCCTGAGGAACTTCCATAATGATTTCCAAAGTGACTGTATGAGTTTGCACTCCCAACAGCAGTGGAGGTATGTGGGTCCATATCAGGGTTTTCAATTCGATTCCATTGGTCTACCTATCTATTTTTGTGCCAATACCAAGCTGTTTTCAGGAGTACAGCTGTGTACTCCTGATGGGGATTTCATTGAATCTGTAGATTGCTTTTGGCAAGATTGCCATTTTTACTATGTTGACCCTACCTGTTCAAGAGCGTGGGAGATCGTCCCATTTTCTGGTATCTTCTTTAATTTCTTTCTTTAAGGACTCTAACTTCTTGTTATGCAGGTCTTTCACTTGTTTGCTTAGCATTGCCCCAAGCTATTTTATGTTGTTTGTGGCTATTGTAAAGGGTGATGTTTCTCTGATTCTTCCTCAGCCCATTATCTTTTGTATAGAGTAGGGCTACTGATTTTTTTTAGTTACTCTTGTATCCTGCCACTTTGCTGAACTCCCAACCAAAACAGCCCAGGACCAGGCGATTTCAGTGCAGAATTCTACCAGAAATTCAAAGAACAGGTAATACCAGTTTTCCTCAAATTATTCCACACAATAGAAGCAGAAGGGTCATTGACAAACTCTTTTAATGAGGCCTCAATAACCTTGGTACCCAAGTCACACAAAGACACAACTAAGAAAGAGAACTAAAGATCAACATCCCCATGAACATTGATGCAAAAGTACTCAATAAAATACTGGTAAATAGAATCCAAGAACACATCAGAGAAATCATCTACCATGATCAAGTAGGCTTCTTCCCAGGGATGCAGGGATGTACAACATCATACAAAACTCCATCTGTGTAATCAACCATATAAACAAACTGAGAAAGAAAGATCACATGGTTATCTCACTAGATGCTGAAAAAGTCTTTGACAGAATCCAACACCTCTTCATGATAAAGGTCTTGGAGACATCCGGGATAACAGGAACTTACCTTAACATAATAAAAGCTATATATAGCAAACCAACAGCCAACACCAAAATAAATGGACAGAAACTCAACATGATTCCTCTAAAATCAGGAACAAGACAAGGCTGTCCAATCTCTCCATACCTCTTCAATATTGTTCTTGAATTTCTAGCTAGATCAATAACAGAACAAAAGGAGATCAAGGGGATGCAAATTAGAAAAGAAGAAGTCAAACTTTCACTATTTGCAGATGATATGACAGTTTGCATAAGTGACCCGAAAAACTCTACCCAGGAACTCATACAACTGATAAACACCTTCAGCAAAGTGGCTGAATGTAACTCTTGACAGGGAATTTATAGCATATCCCTCTCTGAGTCTCTGTGTACCTATGCATGAACACATGTGAAATGGAGACTTGTATTTGTAGTTCTAATGCAGATATAATATATTAGGGTATCTGATACTTTCCTCTCTTCTTTATAAGTAAAATAAAATTTGATGATTTGATTTATGGTGACTGTAATTCTAAGGAGTAGGTCCTCAAAATAAAATGATAAAATGTCAATCAAATGAAAGAAATTTCATAGACATTAGAGACTTGCTTTGGATTTGGCGTATCAAAAATTCAATATATATATACATGTATGTAAAACTACATATATTATCTAATAAACTCGGATTTATTAGTCTAGTGATTTCCTTTACCTGTCAGTTCCATACTATTTTAGTTACATAGGGTCTACTGAACTCTTAGCCATTCTTGGAAGCTTCCTTTTAGCAGAAAGTGACTCAAAAGTCCAAGTAAAATACTGTGTGATTTTTACCTTTATAACATAAGAAATACACAATTGCTAAGGAGAGACATAAGGACAAAAGGATAATGTAAGTCTTTCAAATTGTGAAAGCAGAGTATGTCTTTCCTATTCCCTTCAGTATACAGTCCATTTTCCAGAATATTTCCCATGATCCTGCCTAACTGTAAGAGGGCCAGGCACATTGGAAGAATAAGTAAAACAAAGCAAGTTTGATGAGTACCAGTAATTTATCTTCCTCTTCATCCCTGTAGATTACTCTGAACTTATACTGTAAATACTCTCCTAGCAGATATTTGGTAAAATCTTTTGACACACTGTAAAAAAAATTGGTGCCAATTATGGATAGGCTGTATAACTTCTAAAATTCTTTAACAAACATTATATTGTGGGTAGGAAATTTATTCTCATAAGAAATACAAGTGATGTGTAAAAGAAGATATTGACTAGTAAGATCCTAAAAATTGGTAAAATATGTATTATGTCCGTAGAGCTCTCTATGACTTTGTCTTTATGATTGATTTTATGATTCATGACCTTGCCCTACTGTTGAATGTGCATTTATTATCAACATTTGACTTTTTAAATAATTGCCACATCGACCATATTTATTCACATACATTTTATTAAATGAGCCATAGGTTTAGGCAAAAGAGTATTATTAAACTCAAGATGATCAAATCATTCTCAGTAATGATAGCAATGAGAAACTGTAGTCTGCTTAGTGTTAAAGTTATTTTCTTTTGGCTGTGACATAATTCATCATCACAACATCCTTCTCCTCCCTTTCCTCCAGTTTTCTGTTTTTCTCTAATTATCTATGCATAAAAATAAGAATGTCTTCTCATGAAGTCATGTTTTCTCATGCTAGCAGAATAATAGAAACTATCCATACATACTTGTGAAACAAGTCCAATAATAAAATAGATACTTTAGAAATTAGGTATGAAGAGGAAAATTTCATAATTGATCAAAGTGTAAGCAGTTTTATCATGCAGAAGGTGGCAACATTGAACCTGTTATACTTACTCCCCCAAATATGAGCTAGTTGTAAGCAGCAGGACAGTGTAGTTTAACAAGACAAGGCTAACATATAATGGTGATGTTACTAGTTTTAAAAATATTTGTATTATTTTTGGGCATTATAATTATATATGTCCCTCTTTCATCCATCCAAACCCTCCCATATACCCCTTCTTGGTCTTTTTCAAATTTGTAGCCTCTTTTTAAGTTAATTGTTTTACACACACATATGTATATACATATATTCCTATGTATACATATATAGCAGGGTATATAGACATACATATTAGTTATGTAACTTGGTATGTTTTCAGAGCTGACCACTTGGTATTGGAGAGCAAATTGATGTGCTCTTCCCTAGCTCTCAGCATTACTTAGTTGCATGGCTTTAAAGTTAGATAATTATGGATGCTCAGTGTGTCTTCAGTTTTAGCTGCTCTTGCATTCAAATGTGAAATATGGCTGTGTTCTTCCTTTTAGTATTTCTTATATGATGTTATGTAGCTTATGAAATCTAAGTTTATGACAAAGTATTGTTAAAAGTTTATCCCCTAATAACCCTAGTAGTTCAGGTAACAGAATGCCATATTTGTGTATTCTCTGTAGTAATTGTAGGGAAGACGGTCAAGGAGAGGACATAGTAAGCATAGAAACATCTGGGTCTCATTGTGTAGCTGCAATCAGTGTCATCATTAATCTTTGAGATCTTCACCCCTATTTACTAATAAACAGCGAGTTCACCAAGAGTAACACAGCAATCAGAGTTAAGTGGGAAACTTAATTGGAATCCAGCAGTCTCACATTTCCAGACTTTTGCTATTGCTTTGTGTTAAGAACAGAAGTGTTTAATAATCCTGTTTATTCTTTTTTAAAAAATGTACTTAATAGAAGGGGAGTCAGCAAGTATAGCAGAAGGTCAGGAGAGGGTAATGCAGACTGAATATGATCAGAATACATTCTAAACCTGTGTATAATTATCAAAAATAAATGTTAAATATTATCAGAATATAAAATGGGAGATAGAGAGAAGTTTTAAAAAGAAGATGAATTTATATCTTGTAATTACTTTTATTTTTCTTTAAAATATTCTACTTCTAACATATAACTTGGGATGAAGAAGGATGGAGAGTGCCTTGGTTTTTGTGGCCTTATACTCAACAGTCACTTACTGAGGTACAAAAGGAAGCAGGTGAAACAAGGGTAAAGGACTGAAGCCTGACATTCTTCCCAGTTTCCCCTCCATTCATGCATATGATTTAAGTTTTTTACTTTCTTTGAAGGTCACAGTTAATGTCTTCAAAGTGGGAAACAAGGAGAAGGACTCTAAGTTGTTCGGGTCTAAGGGCAATAGTGCTAAAGAAGCACATTAGACTTTGAATTACCTCAGCTGGAATCAGTAGGCACTAATTAAATAGGTAAAGATCACAAGAAAAAAGTATTCTAATTTTATTTTATTTTTAGCTTTTCAATATCACAATGCTTTATTAATACTTTGAGAGTGTCATAGAATGTATTTTGATCATATTCAGTCCCACGTTTTTTAAATAAAGACTATCTTCAGCAGATGCCCTGGTCCTCTGACTCTTGCAATCTTTCTCCTTCATTCTCTGCAATGTTTCCTACACCTTAGGTGTAGGAGTTCCACTGTAGATTTATCATTTGGTGTTGGGCATCCTGTGATCAGTTGTACTCAGCATTTTGAGCAGTTGTGGCTTACTGTAGGGTTTCCTGCTGCAAAAAGAAGCTTCTTTGATGAAAGGCTATAAGGGTAAATATTTAGAATTCCTCTACAAATTATACTGGTTTAGGAAGCTGTAGTAGTAGGTTCACTGCTCAGCGTCCACGACCCCATCAACCATGGGTAGCTGGCTAGGTTTATAGTATCAAGCATCCATTGTGTGGACCTTAAATCCAATTAGGTGACTGTTGGTTGCCCCCAGAGTATTGCACCTTTCAGAATATCTTGCCATTTTGGTATTGTTGAAGTTCATATGCATTACAGTTAGACAAGACCATTGATTGTTTTTATTCCTTGGCAGCTTGCCCTGCTGAAATTGAGTACCAGTTGACAGTAATGAGGCTTCCAGGTTTGATCCAGATTGATTCCTCCAAATCTTATGTATGAAGTGTGTGGTGTCTTCATCCATGGGGCCTTACTTTCTTTTCAAAACATTCTCCTCCCTACTTCATGTCCTTTCCTCAGTAAAAAGCATCAATAAGTCTAATTAGTATGGCCCATATGTGTATGGGTATGGGGCCACTCACCAGAGCATGGATGGCTTAAAAATGACTGCACCACCAAAAGGAAACAAAAATAAGTGGATGAAACAAAAATGAATCAGAACAGAAATATGGGAACCAATGGCCTAGAACACAGAAAAATCCATAAAACGGCATCACTTCTTTGACATCAATTCCACTGATGAAACTCCGCCTAGACCATGAGAAACAGCATGCACAAATTGCCAGTATCAGGAGGGAGAGATTTTATATCATGACAGATACTACAATAGCAAAAAAGATGACAAAGATTGCCATAAAGAACTTTATGTCAGTATATCTGATGTTTGACTTTCTACAGACATTAAACCTTTCAACTTTCTCACAGACAATCATTAAGATTCTGACTCCTAAAGATCTTTAAAATGTTAATCTTTCTTTATCTTCTAGCATCATATTCTATCCTAGTATTGTGTGAAATTCCTTGCTGAATCCATTCAATTCCCCCTATTCCCCCTATTTTTAAATTATAGAAACCTGGTTCTATCAGATGCTTCGTTCCTGATAAAGTGGGTTTTTTTATTACTTTATGAAATCCAAGGTGTGTGTGTGGGGCGTGGGTGTGTGGAGAGAGAGCTCAGCAGTAAAGAGAAGTGGCTGCTGCTTTTGCAGAAGACTCTGGTTCACTTCCCAGGACCCACTTGTTTGCTCTCAACTGTCCAAAAGTGCAGTTTCAATGCCCTCTTCTTATCTCTGAGAGCCCCAGGCATGCGCATAGTGCACAGATGTACTTGCAAGCAAAACAGTTATAAAATACATTTTACAAAGGAGGAGGAGGAAGAAGCAGCTAAGGACTGGAGAGGTGACTCAGCAAGTTTGATTCCCAGCATGCTCATGGGGCAGGTCAAAACACAAAGCCTGTTACTTTAGCCTCAAGAGATCTGACTCCCTCTGCCAGCCTCCATGAGCACACACACACACACACACACACACACACACACACGAGAAAAAATTTTAAAAACATCTTTAAAATCAATTCATCTTGCTTTGATTAAACTATTCTTCCTGTTTTTCTCGCCTGTTTTTCTGCGTATTCTGATGCTCCATTAATGAGCTGTGTGTTTTCCTGTTGTGGTTTGCGTTTACGTACATGGATTTTCCTCTGCCTGTAGTTCTTTTCTTATTCATAATAATTCATTAACTCAGATTTTAGCTTCTTATATGGTTTGGATGTGAGCTGCTTCCCCCAAAAGCTCTGTTTAGGACTTGGTCCCAGCTGGTGGCACTAGGGAGAGGAGATTGGATTGTGGCTCCACTGGCAATTCCTGCCAAGTTAATACACAATGGGCCATTCATTTGAAGGTCAGGCCTGGTGGGAGGTGATAAGGAACTGGGGATTAGCCTTTGGATATATTTTGTACCTAGGCTAAGTCATCCTTGGGCTTTATCTCTGCCTTTTGCCCACTGTTAAGTGAGCCTTTGCTCTATCCTGCCATGGTGCTCTGCATCACCACACATGAGACCAGAAGCAATGAAACCAGGTAACCATGCACTAAGACCCCTCAAATAAAGCGCTAAAATGAACACTTCTCCCTTTAAATTGTTATTTCAGGTATTTTGTCACAGCAGTTCAAAATCCGGCTAAGGCACTCTGTCGCGGGTCTCGGCTTCAAAGTATATTCTTTCAGGAAAGTTGTCTTGACCACTTGTACCTGAGATAAATGGGCCTTATATGCCATCAAAGCTTTAGATGCTCATCCCAGCCCACATTGTTCTGTGCCATAATTGCCTGTTTAGTTCTCTGGAACACTTAATAGGCTGAGAAACTTAACACAATGGGGGAATACTTAGGGTTTTTTTTTCATTGTATTGACATCACCATGTGAAAGAGGTACAAAGTAGTCTATTTATAACTGTTAGAAATGTGACTTAAATATTACTCTATTCTCAAAACCCAAATTCAACGACAGTTCAATTTTCAACACAGGTTATTTAAGGCAGGATACAAACAATGGTTTTTTTAATTCTACCTTCTGATTGCCTGCTGATACTCAGTACATACTGAATATGTGATTTTCTTCCTCTTAAAATTTCTTGATTTCACATGTGTTTGCATTATCAACCTATTATCCAAAAATAAATCCTGGCCCAGTATTTTAATGATAGACTTTGGTGAGTATTCATAAAATGTGAAACAGAGTGAGGATTTTCAATTGGATCATAGCATTTTATTCCATCAAATAATGTATAATTGATTGAACAGCATATCATACTGCATGAAATTGTTTTTCTTTCAGTCTTGTTTCAAAGTTTCTTTTCTTTGACTTTGTGCTTTTAGCCAGAGCCATTTTCAGAATGAAGACTCTAAGCAACGTCCATTACAGAGGAGAGTAATTCTTATATTAGTCCCTCCCATCTAAAAAATCTTTGATGAATTTTATACCAATAGCAACCTGTCTCTGCTAACCAGAGAAACGTCAGAGTAATTTATTCTCCCGTTTATATTTTCCTTCTTCTTCATCTCAGTTTCTCTGAATTATAGAAGTCACTTTGTTGATTACCAAATTTAACAAATGGACCTAACTTTCAAAGGTAGAAATGACACCCAGAGATGAAGCTCTGCTGTGAAAACATTTTGATGAATCATTCACTGTCTATTTTTCTCTCATTTTGCCATAATTGTCACAATTTCCGCTTAATTTTGTCTATAAATTTTGTTCCAAATATTTTGAATGTGGATACTTTTATCTTCTGTGTAAGAAAATGTATTATCTTACTTATCTTGCTGCTTTATGCATAGAAATGACTTTTTCATATGAAATGTACCTATTTATGTATTTTAATCCTTTATTTTAGATTTTACAGAACTGGAGATTAAATCCAGGGCTTCGTAACTGCTAGACAACCACTCTATCACACAGCTGTATCCCAGCCCTCTTTTTGCTTGTTTTTTGTTTGTTTTGTTTTGAGAAAGGACCTAAGTTGCCCAGGCTGTCCTTTAGCTCATTGTATAGTCCAGGCTGTCCTTAGCCTTACAGTCCTCCTGCCTTAACTTCCAGACAGCTTTTTTCTATCTCTTCCTCTCTTCCTCCCTCCCTCTCTCCCTCCCTTCGTCCCTCCCCTCCACCTTGTTCTACACTTATCTCTACCTCTCAGTGTCTTCTACCTTCCATGCTCCATTCTCATGTAGCACAGACTAGCCTAGAACTAGCTATGTGGTTCATGCTGTCTTTTTATATTGTAGCATCTCAGTGAATCTGGTGGAGTGTTAAGAACCCACAAGATGGAATTGTGTTACATCCTGCTTTGGTATGTCTTGTTCATCACTTCATATAAATCTTACTCTTTAGTGAAGTTGGAGGTTTCTTATCCCACCTGCTAGTGCTAAAATAACCACACTAAGGCTTAATATTAATTATAATTATTTGTCCAATGGCTCAGACATATTGCTAACTAGCTCTCACAATTAAATTAACTAATTTTTATTATTCTATAATTTACCATGAGGTTCATGGCCTGTTGTCTCACATCTTGTTCTTTCGGCAGCTGGATGGCATCTCCCTGACTCCACTTTCTTTCCTTATCTTTGTTTGGAATCCATTCCTGGCTCTATTCTGCCTGGCTATTGGTCCCACATTAGTTTTGTTCAGTGTATGAGAGTTTAGAGAATGCTCCTATGTCTTCTTTCAAGTAATTTTTACATTTCACAAAATAGTATGTTTTATTTATATATGCTTACTACTTGAAGAAGATGAATAAATCTTTTGACATCAGTAACTTAAATTTTTTTCATTACATTTTTTGGGAGCAAATTCTCAACATATAGTCTATGCTACCCTGAAATTGGAAATCCTTTTGCATTACAACATCTGGATTAGAAGGCTATTTTGAAGACAACATACAAATAGACAAACGAACAGTAGACTTATAGAAGAATATAAAATGCTTTTGACCTCACTTTGCTCAGTTTTTACTTGCCACAAACTATAATTGTATCATTTTCTGGGCATTGTTTTAACCATTATAGTATCCTTGGTATAGGATCATGGGGTCATGTTTTAATAACAATAAGACAAGATTTTTCACAAAGGTTTGTAAACATATCTAAAATCCTCATATAATCCAAGGGTGAGAAAAAATTTCCATAAAACACACATAGTAAATATTTGAATATTTGCAGGCTAAAAAGTCTTTACTGCAATACCAGGACCCTTCCATTGTAGTTCACAAAAGCCAGATAGTACATAGATGGATGCATATGGCCGTGTTCCAATGAATCATTATTTATGAAATAGGCTGAAAGCTGGATTTGGCTCTTGCACTGTAACCTGATGACTCCTGGTCTATCGCATTATGCAGAGTATTTTATAAATGCAATCAGTATTAGGAACAGTATATTGAGGTAGATGGATGATGTATGTGGTTGTTATTCTCAGAGAAGTTGAAGTCCTGCAATTTTTAAAGGTCTCAGAACCTTTAATGTATTTTTTAGTAACTCAAGAAATTTTGAACAAGAGGGGAGGTGGGGGAGAAACTGGAAGAAGTAAAGGGAGGGGAAACTATAATCAAGATATAATATATGAAAAAATAATATATTTTCAAGGTGGAAATCACTCTATACTATTAGGAGTTTGGCATGTTTAACAAGCAAGATTAAGTGGTATGTGAACTTAGAAAAGTTTCGAAATGTCAGTTTTAGTCCCTTCTTAATTTTTATACAATTAATGGGACATGAGTTACATATTTATGGGATATAATATAATACGATGTTTTAATATAAGTATACACTATGAAAGCCACTCCTTTTTTTCTTGCTGACTACAAAGCAATCTTCATGGAACATGCAAATATTCCACATATGGGTACTAATGATATTAATATTAATACTCTCACCTGGCCTAATCAATTATAAATTTTGTTAAATCTATTTTTTATCTCACCCTTGGTTATTCCTTGGAGAAGAGTTAGATTTCAGTAAAGTTCACAGTAGAGAGACAAATACTGTAACAAAGGAATATTGAAAGGAATCTTATAAATTGACTAAATGACCTATGTATATTTGATAAGAATAATTCATGAATCTGAGGGGAAAGAGAAGCATTCAACAGAGCTCTCTCAAAGACATTTCATGGTTCATCGTTTTATGGGCATTATTTGTATTATTTTCTTGTTGAGTATGGTGCATGTGTTTGAGTGCATGCTTGTTCTCATGTGGCCATCAGAGGTCAAAGTTTGATGTCCTCCTCAGTAGCTTTCTATTTTATTTTAGAGACAGGGTCTCTCATTGAATGTGGAGCTAACTGACTCACTAGATTGACCTGACAGTGAGCTCCAGGGACCTCCTTTCTCTGTTTCTGGAGTACTGAGAGGTTTGATGGCATTCCCAGGGTTTTACATGGTTTCTGGGGATCTGAACTCAGGTCCTGATACTTGTATAGCAAGCACTTTATCAACTGAGCCACTTCAACCTGCATTATTAGTTTAAATTCCCAGTGTAGTCTAAAGAGCAAGGAGTGGCGTTATTTATGCTAACTAGAGTCAAGATGTCTGAAAATGGAAATTTGTTAAACAGCCTCAGCATTCATCAGTTTGTTTCCTGTTCCCTTTGTTGTTGGCCTTCCTGCTCCCAGATGTATTACTATCTCTGATATTTGTCATTTGTAGTCACAGTGTGGTCTTCTACTCAGTTTACCATGGCAACTTCCTAGTGAAGTCACTGAAGCCATTTTATTTGGCCTTTGACAAATTCTTTATGAAAAAATCTTTACTGGGTTGTTCTTAGAAAATAGGAAGCAAACCTCCAAAAGCAAGAAAGCTAGAAAAGAAACAAGAACAATATTATTAACCAGGAAATTGCACAGATGTTTAAAAGCTTGTTGGTAAAGAACTTCAGAAATTCTGCAATAGACATTACTTTATTAAGGAATTTTTAAGAGATACCCTTGTTTTTAGCATTCACTGGGTTTTATAAAATCTCTCTACCTGATTGATAAACTGAGAAATGAGCCTCGAATAAACACCGGTGTAAGACCTGAGTTTATTTTCTTGTCAAGATCTTTAGTAGTTTGTGTGTGTGTGTGTGTGTGTGTGTGTGTGTGTGTGTGTGTGAGAGAGAGAGAGAGAGAGAGAGAGGTGTAGAGAGAGAGAGAGTAGTTAACTATCGAGATGAAATCCATTTAATTAGCTATCAATATTTGATAGAGTACTTTTTGCAGTGCCATTCATTCAGCTCAACAGAGAAGTCACTTCAATCAGGGAAAGCATACCAGTCATTCAAACTAGAGAATACTTCTAGAGCTGTATTTCATCTTAATGGGCTCAACAAAGCATGCAAAACCTCAGGGTTCCTATTAGCCAGTATATTTTATTAATTTTCTGACTGAGGTTGTCAGTATCCATTCATAAAGCTACCAGTGTTTAGAACTCATCTTGCACAAATAAGACAAAAGGAAAAACAGGCTTTATGTTATTTCTTATTCAGTGACACATAGATTTCTCTGTCATGGCATCAAAAGTATATCAAAAACGTATATCATGTATAGCATCATAAATGTCACTGCTTATTTTCTCTTTGTCTTCCCTTAAACAATTATTATTATTACATTGTGAGAGTACGAATAAGTGAGAAAAGAAGAGGGAGGAGTAAAGGTGTGAATATGTGTCACAGCATGTGTATGGAGGTCAGGGAACAATTTTGTGGAGTCTGGTCTCTCCTTCCATCTTTAAACTGGTTCATTGGTTCTAGGGATTAAACTTAGGTCTCCAGACTAGTACTTGTACCGCAGCACTTTTACTCTCTTAGCCATCTTTCTGGCTATTTCTCTTCCTTTTCAAATAGATGACTGTAACTCTCCTATTTAATTTCCAGGAGACTCTGCTTGTATTACTTTACTTCTCTGAATGATACTCTATCTCACTATAAAGTAGGAATGATGGTGTCATGAATATTAGATTATATTTTGTATAGCCAGAGTATTTCTGAGGCTTACAAGAGCACACATAATTGTAATTTTATGTTAGCATATCTGCAGGGTGACATGGGTTTTAGTGAAATTGCCTTCTGTTTCAAGTTGTGTCTGGGTCAATGACATGGGCTCCTTATTCTGATACCAGCATTCTGGGACATGTTCTTTTTTGATGGTGGCAAAAGCATAACTATATAGGCCCTTTTCAAGCCTTTACACTCATCATGTCTGCTAACATCCTACTATACAATGCAAGCCATGTATTCATATTAATGGGATGAGGAAATACACTTTATATGACTTGTGTAAGGTAAGGAGTGAATACTTTCTGAAAGATAATGTAGTGTAACCTACCATACCCAACACCTCACTACAACTGAGAATTCTATGAAATTAGGTATTTCAGAGTACTTCATCTATTTTAAATTATGCTATGTAACTGGCATTTATGAATGCTCTGTTACAAATTACTAACATGATTTCTTTTAATATCAGCCTACTAAGCATCTTATAACCTTATAATAAAAGACACATACACTGATTATTAGCAGCTGTTGACTTAGACTACCAAGGTATCATTGCACATTATTATAGTGGGAGGCCAAAAATCAGGAGTATCTATTACAGTCTGGGATGTTTAAACTACTTCTTGGCTTTCCATAAGACTTTAAATTCAAGGAGAAAGCAAGCCAAGGAAAGAGGGTTACGCTTGAACAGTCTTCATGATACAATAGTAGTAATTAGTTTGAGTAAAAATCCCATAATAGTTTTTCCCCTCACTTTGCAGGAACCAAATGGCAGACAGATAAAACAAATTACTTTATTCAGTGTAATTAGCAAGCAATTATAAGGTTCTGCCTCTGTTCTCCCAAGAGCACAAAGATCATGCCCTGTTTTTCGAAGAACTTTTTGTGTCTTAATACCTAATCCATCTAAAGTCACTACAAAATGTGACAGCAACCTTTCAATGATGAGCACCTATCATCACAGAGTAGCCGAGACACTAGGAATACTCATTGAATTAAGAGAGGGAGGTAGGAAGCAAAACTATAATGCCTTTCTTTCGCTGTCTTATCCTTTTCCCGACTTTGTTAGTCCCCACACTGCATTTTCCTTAATGTAGGTATGATACAATTACTAAGATTTAAGATTTACATGGCACCAAAGCCCAGGAGTATGCACTAAAACATTATTGTACGTTTAAGTTCAGGGCATTTCATTTGAGAACAGTAGCATCAATGAGAGAATTGTCCTCTTGATAGAGGTCACAGGAAATTCAAATTAATTTCTAATCACAGATGACTCAGGAAAACAGTTCACATAATGTTTTGATTGAAGGACATTGAAACCTTCAGAATGAGGTTGCTGCCAACAAATAAAAATGAAGGCATCTGACTTTTGTACATGGGCACAGATAGCACAGGAATAAGTATAGTTTCTCTTTGAACACAGAGGCTGTGAGACCTAACCATGTTAACTATGACAGACCCTTAAGACAAACACATCTGTTGACATACATCACTAAAAATCTCTTCACATATTCATTGCAAGGGAAAATACAGATACAGTTTTACCTTTTGATGAGATTAATGTTTTTCTCTTTAATGTATAAAGCCTTTTTAATGTATAAAGTACAATCTTTCTAAGTTGTTTGTTGTGTTTTCATTTTCTACACACAGTTATATTTAGGAATGGTTTGTTTATTTTTGGTTTTGTTTTGTTTTTCGAGACAGGGTTTCTCTGTATTGTTTTGGAGGCTGTCCTGGAATTGACTCTGTAGACCAGACTGGCCTCGAACTCACAGAGATCCGACTGCCTCTGCCTCCTGAGTGCTGGGATTAAAGGCATGGGCCACCAACGCCCGGCTTTAGGAATGGTTTGTAATACATTTTGGATATATAAGTATCTACAAAGACACAAAGCTTGTTTTCATTCCAAACCTGCTTCTTAAAGGCTTTGGTATTAGAGATAGGCTAATTTGCTTGTTTTATTGAATAAGATTCAGATGTATTAGATACACAGAATAAGAAAAATTGAGAAAAAATGTCCAATATTATTACACAGCACTGGATATGTTTATAAAATGAATACATAAACAGGGCACAATTCACTGCCAGACAGATACAGTTTATTTAATGATAAGGCCTGAATTCAAGGTCAAGGTCTCTTGCCATGCTTGTGTTGTATAATTTACCTGGTCCTTTTATTTGATCTTACTGAGATACAGTTATTTAATCTACAAAACAAAACTAGAAGTTCTACTTACTGAATGTTGCTCTTGTAAGAATAAAATGGGATAGCATTAATAAAATTGCACCAATTTAATGTGTGATGACAAAGCAAATTCCAGGCCTGCCAGAGTTATGTAGTGAGACCTATCTGAAAATAAAAACAAATAAATAAACAAAAAACCAAAGTATTTTACTAGAGTAAAATGTATTGGTAGGCTGTCAGAAAAAAATCTTTGAATGTCATGGCAATGAAGGAAGAGGAGTCAATAATATAAAATGATAAGAAAGTAAAAGTCCTATTTGCTATAACTAATAGGTTAATGGAAATAGAAACAAAATTGCCTTAGCCAAAAAGATGGATGCTATTAACTCCCTTTGAAGAGTTAGAGTTGTAGATTTGCTATTTTTAAAATGAATAGATTCCATGAGTCACATTGTAATCTATTGAAATTCAAGTTTTTCTTTGTCACATATTTGGCTATTTTGATCCAGATCAATTGATTGTATTATAGGCTCCAATTTCCCTTGCTTTTGTATGTCTGTGCCTTGTGGTAGTGCCACCTATACTCCCTTGGGCTTTCCCCGGGAATGACTGGTCTAATATTGAGATCAGCTGAGACAATTAGGTTTTCTGCTGTACTTCTTTTGCATTCTTCTCACAGCCTGGCCCAGGTACAACCTCAGATTAGAGACAGGAGATCCAGAAAAGCAAAGAGACGTGCACAACTGCTTTTTCAAGTCTTGCTAGCATCAGACTTGCTATTATTTATTTGTCAGTCCTATTATTTTCTCCTTGTAGTGTTTTCCTTGAAATAATTTTATGCAAAATGTCTTTAGAAAGCAGACCTTATTGCCCCATGGGAACAATGGTGCATTTAGCAGGGATAATTTTGACTTTTCATCATTCACTTGATAGTCAACCCCTTAACTGTGTAAAATTTATCTAAAGTCGTTTCCACCAGATCCTTCATTTAACCTGACTAAACAGCCCTTTTTCAATCTTCACTCTTTGGTTCCACCAGCACCGTCTGTCACTACTAATTTTACATTCCACATTCTTGCCATGTGTTAGAACAAAAATTTCCAGAGTATGAGTATGCAATGCTCTTCTTTATCTCTCTGCAAATTTATGTACTTTTATTTACTTGGAAAACTCCTATTGCATCTCTAAACCCCAATTTATGTATTCTCTTCTATTTTGTCTATCTTGTATGACCCTCTTTGTATATATACAAATTACTATAGGTATCTATAACAATTACTAGAGGAGTTTGTGGTATTTATTGGAATTATATAAATACTAATATAATCATTTGTCTCTTTCTACAAAATGATCACAAATCATTATCTCACTTTTCTTTCACTTCAAGTAGCAAAGACAATGCCTGGTACAGAGAATGTTAGCTTTGAGGCTGAATTTTATGATTCCAGCAAGATTTTATAAAATATTTTGAAGTAAGTTTTTACTGTTGAGTACTCATCCCTCTTATCCACAACCACCACCACCACCACCACAAGACAGAATTACATGTAGCCCGGGCTGACCTCACATTCACTATGTAGCTTTAGATGATATAGAACTTTTGACCCTATTAACTCTGTAACCCCAAATGCATATATTAAGGTTGTATGTCACAAAACTTGGTTTTTTGGTGTGATGGGCCTTGACACAGGGCTTCATACTTGCTAGGCAAATACTCTACCAACTGAGCTACATCCATAGCCTGAAAACTTACATTCCTTTCATTTATTGATTCCCATGTACTGTTTTACTATTTATTTGTATAGCTGTTACTTAAATTTCATTTTCTGTGCTCATGTTACCTTGATAAACCAGATTCTGTGGAAATAATTGCATTGGTTTTGAACTCACTTTAGGCTCTATCCTTTTAAATTAATTTGCCTGTCAACAAGATGGAGCCTTTGTGGTGGGAAGGTCTTAGTGTTAGGTGTTTTTCCTATTGACCCACTGTTGAGCACTAAGATTCTTTTTGATGATGTTAATCTCTAACAATTTTTACTGCCTTTTCAGCTGCTTTGTTTGCAACCTTAAATTCATTACTTTCTTTATCAAATGATACATTTGTTCATATTTTTGGTACCCTTGTTCTCCCCCACTGTAAGCGAAGAGCAATAACCATGACACAGTGTAATTGCTATACTGTTTTGAAATGTCTTCCAGCAAATATATTAGTCCATTACTTTTGAAATCAGCCTAACGCACGTTCTCAAGTTATGGAAAAATGCATGCAGATTCTCTGCCATAAGATAATAGGAAGGACCTCTAGCCCACTCTCCAAAAAGATACCCCTTCCCCTCAGGAGCTAGGTCACAGTTATTGGTGTTTCTTTTTTCATTGTAGTCTTCCAAAGTGCACTCTGTAGTGCTATCAGAGTGAGCAATTAATATCTATTTACAATATCCTAAGGCTTTTGTAGCTCAAAGTATCATCCAAAAGTCAGGACCCCCCAGTTCATGGAACAACTTTTCTTACTTACTTTTGTTGTTGTGTTCAAATAGCTAGCAAGAAGCTATTTAAGGGAGGAAGGCTTATTTGGACCTCTGGTTTAAGACAACACAATTGATCATGGTGGGGAAGGCATGAAGGTAGCAACATGAGGTAATTATTGTCACATTATGTGTCTTGCCAGGAGGCTGAAAGAAGTTGAGCCAAGCTCCAGAATCACAAGGATCACTCTGAAATGAGTCACTTATCTTTGAGTGAGGCCCTACCTCTGGAAGCTTCCATCACATCCCAAAATAGTGTTATATGCTAGGAAACATGGTTTATAGCAAATGAACCTATGAGGGCTTTGTTACATTCAGACTACACACAAAGCTGCTAAATATCACAAAGGACTAAAATTTAGTTCTAGAATCTGCTTGAAACGGTCACATAACTCTACCTTTAGTTTTATTGCATGGTTTTACTGAAGATGAAAGTATATGAATGTGTGGGGGCATTGGTGATGTGTGTGTGTGTGTGTGTGTGTGTGTGTGTGTGCATATGTGCGCGCAGGTTTTTTGTTTTGATGAATGTGTCTGGAGAACAGAGATGGGGGTTGAATGTTGCCTTTTAACACTTTCTTCCTTATCCACTTGAGATAGGCCTTTTCACTGAAGCTAAAGCTTGCTGTCTTGTGACTAGGTTGGCAGCTCACAACTCTAGTGACCTCTTTTTCTCTGCCCTTCCTATCAGCATTGGGGTTAGTGGTGTGTAGTACATTTTTTATGTAAGTGCTAGTGATCTGAACTCGTGTCTTTATACTTGGGTAGCAAGTACTCTTATGCATTGGGCCACCTCCCCAAATCTAAAGTGGACAAATTTTTAGTTTCCAAAGTCCTAAATGTTCTACTATTTGTTTGGTTAAAGTATCACAAAGATGGAGAAAAAGATACTGTAATCAGAAAACCTGTCAAGTGGTTGATAGAAGAGTGGTTTGTTGTATTGGGCAATGTGGAGCAAGTAGAACTACTATATTTGATTTCATCATTCGTGTCTCTTATTCCCCAGTCAAAGGAAGAGGTTTTCTGAGGTCTTGAAAAACATCCCCCTTTGCACATTTTCTTTGGTGGTTTGTCTGATCAAAAGAGTCATCCATATTCTGTGGAGTGAAGACAATCAGCTCCAAAACCCTGAAGACCCTTGAAAGTCAATGTTGATGTAGCAACCTAGTGGAATTGACTCTGATATTCTATTAAATATGCATTATTGCTCTGAAATAATAATGGTTACTAGAGTCTCTACAGAAGACACAAGACACGTTGAAGTAAAGGCAAGTTAGGGGAAAATCAGATTGTCTAAAGCCTCAATTGTCTGTACTTCACTGGGGAAAGGTCAGAAATTCTATCCTGTGCTAATGTCACACTCATCCCTTCTGCAAACCTTTTCAAAAGAGATTATGTTCCTATTACTTTATTACTATACTAAAATGTACAGCCAGAATTCTGGAATGAAAGAGCTTGCTGCTATGGGAGCTGTAATAGAAGAAGCTATGTTAAGTGTCGGCTTAAAGAATTGCCATAAAGGCAATCTTTCGCAGAGAAAATACCTTCTAATGTCTTGCTGCAAAATATGCACTATTGGATATGTAATGCCATAGACTCTGATTTTCGAGAGTCTTTAAGTTTTTAAACACAACATAGAGCATTATTACCTACAGCTAATCTTTTTTGTTGTTGTTGTTTTTACGAGTCAGGGTTTCTCTGTATTGTTTTGGAGGCTATCGGTCCAGCCCAGCCTCGAACTCACAGAGATCTGCCTGCCTCTGCCTCCCAAGTGCTGGGATTAAAGGCGTGCGCCACCACCACCAGGCTACAGCTAATCTTTTATTGATGAAAGAACTCTTAACCAGCTATTGTTGTGATTAAACACCATGTCTTGCAATTTTGTGAGGAAGGGGTTTATTTCATCTTACCGTCCATCATTGAAGGGAAGTTAGGGCAAGAACTCAAGGCAGGAACTCAAGGCAGGAATTGATGGAGGGCCATGAAGGAGAAAGTGTTGCCGGGCTTGTTCCCCATGGCTCACTCAGCCTGTTTTCTTAGACAACCCAGGACCAGTGTCCTGGACCCTCCCATATTAAACATCAATCAGGAAAATGCCCTACAGATTTGCCTATAGGCAAATCCTATGGAGGCATTTCTCTACTAAGATTACTTATTCCCAATAGCTAGCATGTGTCAAGTTGACACAAAACTAGCTACCATGAAAAGCATAATTTTTAAGTTTGCGCTTTTAAACATCAAAAAGTTTTCTAATCATACCTCTATTTTTCTCTTTTGCACACCTAGATATCCTATCTTCTTTTGTTTTGGAGTCATTTTTTCCTTTTCTATGACTGTTGAGATGGAGCAAGCATGTTGACTTTTTCTAAAATAACAAACTGTGTTCTCATTATATGCAGTGTGGATACACGTTTACTTGGAAATGAAGGTGAGAATCAGGGCCATGTGTCTGAATTCTCACAGTAGAGCAATGGATTTTTGTAATGTAATCCACAGACATCTTTCAACAGATGTTGTCCTTGCAAGCAAGCAAGAGACACTCCACACACACACATTTTTATGCCTGCCTTCTTTGTCTATAGAAGTCTCTTCGACATACATGACCGAAGAGATTTTTGCAAACACAAGATACATTGTTTTAGTTTCAATAAAAGCGACCATGAGACATTACACAAAAGCCAACATTATATTTTAATGTAACTAACATAATATTTGCATTGATGTACTTTGAGAGTAACCCACAGTTTCAAGCCATGTGAATCTTTTTACATGCCATTAAATAATTTTATGATACAATAACAGCATTATGATGATATGCTGCTGAGAATCTGTAAGGGAGATGTTTATCTTAATCTCCTTTTCAAAGTCATGTCTCTGACTTGAGTAACCTATTACTTAGCCCACATAGTGCTTTCATAGATATTAACTAACTTGTTCTTCGGGGCAGTTTAGCATTTGGGAAAAGCAGATACAGCTGCTTCCCTATGGCTGATATGACAAAAGAATCTCATAGAAACTAGGTGACCTAGGAAGTGAAAATTAAAAACCAGAGTTTCTGTGTCATACTCCAAAAGAGGATAGTTTGATTGCAAGAGTCTGAGTACTGAGTAAGTGTCTTGTGATGAAGGTTAACACAATGGGATAACAATTGGCTTTCTTTTTAATTAATTATTTTTTGAACAATATTTTATCATGTTCTCCCCCTCCCCCAAATTCCTCCCAAATCCTTCCCACCTCTGTACCCACCCAACTTCATGGTTTTTTCTCTCTTCTTGTTTCTCTTTCAAAGAGGAAAAAAAAAGAAAATTGAAAAAACTTGTAAAAGGTAGGATAACAAATACCAATAAAACAAAAATGACACACATACACAAAATTGCAGAGTTTCTTTTTTATTGGCCAGCTACTCCTGGGTATGGAGCCTGCCCTGGAGTTCGGTTGATATATTCAGTGACACTTTATTGGAAAAAACTAATTTTCCCTTTGCCAACAGGTATCAATTGCAAATATCTTCTTAGTGGTGAGACTTATTTCCACTTCCTCTCTCATTCTGGCACCTTGTGTGACTTGAACCTGTGCAGGTCTTGTATGTGCTGCCACAGTCTGTTTGAGTTGACATGTGCATTAGTACTGTTGTGTCTAGATGATGCTGTTTTGTTGGAGTCATCAGTCACTTCTTGCTCGTAATAGTCTTTCTGTCTCGTCTTCCACATAGATCCCTGACCCTAGAGGATTAGGTTTTGTGAAGACATCCCATTTAAGACTGAATTCTTCAAAGCGCCTTGTTCTCTGCACATTGTTCAGTTGTAGGTTTCCATATGGCTTTTCTAAAGACCTTTAATATTCTTTTTTCCTTCCCATATTATCCCTTACTTTACTCTCCTATCTCCCTCCCCATTTAATCCTCCTATACTAGTTTCCATGGTTCATGGAAAGATTAAGTAAGATGATTTGCTTTGTGATCTGAAATCAGTCATATCTTCTTGCAATTTAATTATTCCTTTGCAAAAGCATTCATCTTTTTGCAAGTTTTGCTACATTTCAAAAAAATTGCTTTTGTTTTCCTATTTGCTGTCATTTGAATTTCAATTAACACTTGTAAACTTGTGTAAAAAATAGTTCTTTCCACTATTCTGACTATTTGGTCTTCTTGAAGCAAAACATAACAAGGCAAATTTATGGCACCTAATGTAGAAAAATCATTGAGCTAAGTTAAGGCTTACAGGAACTGATTTCAACTTAGGCCTGTTGAAATATCATGGTAGGGAAAACAAATTCCCATTTATAGAAATTTGGAATCAAAATGTATTATAATGATGGATTATACTTCATACACTTCAATCATTATGAAGTCATACATTTCAATTATTCCTTTGCAAAAGCATGTGTTTTGACCTCAGGGTGCTATGAAGGGAATTGTGAAATGTGAGAGAATTATACCAAGATGGCAGAAGGAGAATTGATAGAAAAAATTGATTTAAATATTTATTGATTTCACTTCAATAAATGGTAGTTATTTTCTTAGTACCTCCACTTATTTGGCACATGTATGGAAGAAAGAGGGGGCAGATTTTTGCTAACACTTTTCTTTCTTTTCTCATGACTTGGCACTTTATCCTTTATCGATACCATTTTGTCTTCCATCAACTCTTTGTAACTTTATCTCACCTCTTCTAAAAATTTGGGGATTCAGTAATAAGAAGACTTATAAATGAGATTTACTTGTGAGTTCCAAATGTCTATTTCATCTCTGTGCAAGACACTCCTCACTTTTCAACTTTTAGACAAATCAGAATAAATTTCTTTTTTCTTTATTATGAGAGCTTTTATAACTAGGACATGGTAATATTTATTGCAGGTTTGATCTGAATGTTCATGTTGGTTAGTGATGTTAAACATTTTTCATGTACTTGTATGTTGTGGAATATTAGTTGAAGGTGCATTACATTTTTATGCTGTGAAATATTTTTTAATGATGTAAATATGTGTTGTATTCATTTATGTTACATTTGTTTAACTCTGTGAAGCTGTGTTACTTTGCCTCTCTAAAACAACTGATTGGTCTAACAAAGAGCTTAATGGCCAATAGCTAGGCAGGAGAAAGGATAAGTGGGGCCACCAGGAAGAGAGAATAAATAGGAGGAGAAATCTGGGAAGAAAAGATAGAGGAGAAGGAAAAGGAGGGGAAGATATCCGTGGCCAGTCACCCAGTAACACAGCAAGCCATGGAGTAAGAAGTAAAGAAAAGTGTATAGAAAGGTAAAAGCCCAGAGACAAAAGATAAACATTATAATTTAAGAAAAGCTGTCTAAAAATAAGCCAAGCTAAGGCCAGGCATTCATAAGCAAGAATAAGTCTCTGTGTATTTATTTGGGAGCAGAGTGGCAGGACTCTCGAAAGGTGAAAAGTAAAAACAACGAACTACACTTGTATATCCCCTTTTGAGAAGTGCCTAGTAAGTCCATTGCCTATATTTAAATTGGATTTTTTTGGTGTTTTGCTATTCAGCTGAATTCTTCATATATTCTGGATAATAACTCAATTGTAAAATAAATTTAGAGCTTACCAGTGTTTTCTTCCTTTATACATGTTGCAGCTTCACTGTGTTATTTGTTTCTTAGCTGTACAGATACTTTTAGTTTAATGTAATCCTATTTTGTCTATTTTGCATTTTTACCACACACACACATATGTATATATTTATATATATACATATATATATACACATGTATTTCTTATACACTATCAGAATAGTAAATTAGTAAGGAATCATGGAAACAATATTAAGGTTCCTCAAAAAGGAAAAAAATTGGACAACATGTAATGGTACACGACTCTAATGCCAGAGCTTGGGTGGCTAAGGCAGAAAGACTGTGAATTTGATACCAGTCTGGGCTACATAATGAGTTAGTGGCCATCTTAGAGTATATAGCAAGTCTCTGTCTCAGAACCTTAAAAACTGAATTATCATTATATAATCCATATTATTGATAACATGCATTTAGAGAAATGCCAAAAAAAGTAGGAATGTGACTTGTTGAGAAGAATAGTGTCAATGGGACAGGGAAGGATAAAGTGAGAGAGTGGGAAGTAAAATTGGCAGAAATTCAGTTGGGAGAGAAGTTTGTTTACATGGGCAAAACAGTTGCCCAGGTGATATCAGTAAGGGAGACCAAGATCTGAGGGCACAAGAATGGAAGACTGGCCCTGCTTTGTGCAGCAGGCTTCATTGGGTAAGCTAGCTAAGGCAGTGCTGGAGGGTTTATCTGGGTAGTGATGATGAGGGAAAGCTGACTTGCTGACCAATCCAGCTACCACCCAGGCCCAGAACCAGGGCTGAGTTGACCCACCCCAGCATCCATGGAGACTATGAACTGTTGGAACATGTGAAGGGGACACACCTACAAATTAAATATAGCAGGATCTCCATGACATAGGACGACAGCAGTATATCCAAGAAGAGCCCATTATCTGTGATGTAGGAGAAACCAAATATCTCAAAGCAGACCAATGACTCCTGAACACTTGGCAAGCAAAGATGAATGGATTAAAGCGTAAACTGTGTGACTCAATGAGCCACATTACAGCATCCACAAAATTCTTCTTCTTTGTTTTTGTTTTTTATTTTAAATTTGGTTTTGTTTTTGGAGAGAGGCTGCAATGGCAGAGGGCAGATGTGAGAGGACAAGGAGATAAGTGGTATCATAATGTATGATGTGAAATCAACAAAGAATCAATAAAAGTAAAAAAAGACAAAGAAAATGGCTGAAATTCATTATATAAATGTGTGAATATTTTCAGACAAGTAGAAATGGAAGGAAAAAATTGTATTAATCTTCCCTTATATTTCAAAATATTCCTAGGATTTTGGAAATGTTAAGCTACTGCACGATAATCTCACCCTCCCCCAAAAAGGAGGACATGAACAGGGAATGAGGGCATGGAGCTAGGAAGAGTTGAGGGAGGAGTAGGAGGTTAATTTGATCAAGATATATTACATGAAATTCTTTAATAATTGATACAAATATTATATTTTTAAAATTCTAATTTAATTAAGGCATTCAAAATGGGATGTTGCTCAATTATATTTCAGATCATGATGGATAAAATTCAATATTTATAAATTAGGTAATTTTTCTTAGTAACACATCAGTTCCCTTATTTTTTGAGCACTTACTACTTGTTATTGTGAAAACATATGCACAGTAACATAAAATGCATAATTAACATATCTAGTTGCTGGGAAGAGTCATAGATAGCTTCATGAGAATATAAATAATGGATCAATGATATACTTTGTCCAAATGAATCAGGAAGTGATGAATCAGAATGCTCAGGATGGATCCTTAAGGATATTCACTTTGAACTGGTAGGAAATAAGATCTAAGTGACTAGAGACTAGTAAAGTTTGCAGTAATAAGCAAGTATAATAGGGAACAGTATATCAGTTGCTTCCTACTGTCTTACTTCTTCATATCCTTAAGTTGAATACAATTCTGAAATTGATTTATTTTTGGATTGTTCAAAGTATATATAGAAGGAATTAGAAAGTACTGTCAGTCTTTTCCTTATGGGAAGTATGAATCTCAATCATATGATGAAAACTTCTCACTTGTTAATTATTTAAATTTTATTTAAAACATTTACATACAATATATTTTGATCATGTTCCTTCCTTTCTCCCAATTTTCCCTAGATTTCCCCCATCTTCCTACCCACCCAACTTATAATTTCCTCTGCCTTTCAAAGAAAACAGTGTATTTGTTTACAATTTTTTTCTCAATACATCTTATCATTTAAATTAGAAACATGAATGCCTCACATGTCAATCCCAGCTACCTTTCCCACCCCTCCTCCCTTGTCCCTCCACCATCCTCCCAACCCCCCCCAGCCCCACATCATCCCCCAGGGAGGGTGAGGCCCTCCTTGGGGAAATCTCCAAAGTCTGTGTTTTTATCTAGGCCCTTCCCTACGTGTCCAGGCTGAGAGAGCATCCCTCTCTTTGGAATGGGCTCCCAAAGATCATTCATACACCATAGTAAACACTGATCTACTACCCAAGGCCCCAGAGAATTCTGTGACCTCCTCGCTGGCACTACATTCATGGAGTCTGGATCAGTCCCCTGTTGGCCTCTCAGCCATCATTCTGGGGTTCAAGAGCTCCACCTTGTCCGGTCAGCTGTCTTTGTGGGTTTCACCATCATGGTCTTGACCTCTTTGCTCATCAGTCTTCCATCTCTGTCACTAGGTTCGAGGAGTTCAGTTCAGTGTATAGCTATGTGTATCTGTCTCTGCTTTCATCAGTCACTGGATGAATGTTCTAGGATGGCATATAGGGTAGTCATCAACCTTATCATTTAAGGAGGGGCTATTAATGTAGTCTCTCCACTATTGCTTAGTTTGCCAATTGGTGTTATCCTTGTAGATCTCTGGAGATCTCACTAGTGTCAGCTCTCTCTTCAAGCCTATAATAACTCCATCTGTTATGGTATCTCCCATCCTGCTCTCCTCCATTCTTACCTTGACTCAACCTTCCTGCTCCCCCATGCCTTCTTCTCCCTTCCTCTTATTTAAATTAAGTGAAACAAATATAATTTTATTCAGTATTCACTGAATGGAGGAGGCATGATGCGGTTATTCAAATATAACTTTTTTATATTCACCATGTTTTCTATGACGAAATAGTTGATTTACTGTCACTGGGCCTTATGTATCATAGCCACATTGTTTTTTTAATTTTTATTGTTATTTTATTTTTGAGATGATAATATAGTTACATCATTTCCCCCTAACCCCTCTTCCCTTCAAACTTTCCCATAAATCCCTCGTTCTTTCACATTTGTGGCCTATTTTTTCACTAATTGTTGTTTTACACACACACACACACACACTCACACACACACACTCCTAAATTCCTAAATACATAAATGCAACCTGTTCAGTCTGAATAATGTCACTTGTATGTAACACAGACTCATTTTAGAGTATTTTCTATGTATTGGTCCTTGAAGGTGATCAAGGTTGTTCAAGTATCCAAAGTTGTTAGATGTTTCTCAATGGGACCTGGCTAGTACTAAAAAGGACGGCAGGCAAATAAAGAAATACAGCTCAGTGAGCAGTTAAATCAATAGTATAAATGGACTCTTAACACCTCATTGACTTTTATAGGTCATTGACTGTCAGTGCTGTTTGTTGAGGATCAGTAAAGTAATTTTTCCTCTTTTTAATCATATGCTTAGTGTTGATCTTTTTTGAGACCACAGCTACACACACACACACATACACACACACAATTTCTTGAGATATAAATTTGGATAATGATTGCAATTACTCAGGGTGTTTTATAACATATAGTTGCCGGAAATTCTGACTGTACAGTTTAGATAAAGATCTTCATGCTGAGCTGGGACACAGATCCATGCCCTCAAACCTGCCAGTACTGCTGAGGTTCCATGAGATCTGAGAGCTTCTGACATCTCATGAGCAGCACTAAGAGGATCAATACATTCATTTGTGTATGTTCTTTTCCATCAAATGCTTTAAATGAAGGCATTAACCAAAATGCATTTCCAGACTTTGGATCACTGAGTTTTAAATACAATGAAATGCATGATAGAACAGTAAGGACACGAAGAAAACCAGGACAGGTGTAGGTGTCTCTGATGCAGCAGATGCTGACACAAAGAAATCGAGTATCAAGGTCAGAGTAGCAGCACTGACTTTAAGAAGGATAAGCTATGGGGTGGAGCAAGGGCTCAGCTGTTAAAAGTTATGCTCACAAACCAAAATAAAAGAAGGATTAATTACTATATAGTGCCTTTATGCCAGGGATAAGTAACCATCAACATTCTAATTCTTGCTGATGATTGAGTAGATGCCATCTCGATCCTCATTGGGAAAACAAAGCTAATTAATGTATACTAACATTTTTCATATGGAGAGTGAGAAGTGAGGACCCAATGAGAAAAACTAGTCCTGATTCCTTGAAAGGATAAAGAATGAGCAAGAGGAGCGGTGAAGAAACTAAAAAGATCACATACAAAAATCCTTTCTATATGCAAGATGCCATGTAATAGCCAGGAATCATTCATTGTCTTCCCATCTCAGTGCAGCATAGTGAATATATATTATCTTCTTCTCAGATTAGTTCTCATAGCTTTAGATTTTGAATGTCTCCCCAAAGCCCATTGTTTAAGGCATAATTTCCAGCACATACCATTATTGGGAGGTGATAGAACCTTTAAGGGCCTAGTGCAAAGAAGTTAGATCACTGTAAGTATGTCTCCAATGTTCCTGGCTCTGGGGCTGTCTATGTGTTATCTCTTCCTTTCTCCATCTTTCTCCTTGCTAACGTCAGTTAGATGAGAAGTTTTCCTCTATAATATACACCCAAATGATATACAACTTTACCCCAGGCTTAAAACTGATGTAACTCATCAGCCATAAACTTAAATCTGTGAAACCATGAATAATATTAATCTTTCCTCTTTAGTTGTTTTATCTCACACATTTGTTATGGCAACGGAATGCTGACTAATACTCTGTAAGTAAAAAATCAGTCACAAAGAATTTAGAATTTGTACTCCAATTCGAATTTAACTGAAGCTACAGATAGTTTTTAGCCTAATAATTTTGGGCAGGTTCCTTGTCTTGTTTGAGACTTTGTTTCTCTAAAGTATTGACAATTTTAATATATGAAAATAACAGATAATTTGGTTATAAATTCATTCACCTAGTATTTATTAGTTACCATGCACCAACTACTGGTTAGTAGCAGGACTACAAGAAGAACAAAATGGACCAGCCTCTAGTTCTCACATAATTTACACAGAACATAGATGAATCAAAATAAGAAATAAATTTAAAAACAGATACATAATAGTGCGAGTGGCTATTACTGTCTTTGAAGAAATGGATACCATGGTAAGTAGAGAATGAATTATTAGAGGGAATATGGAGGTCTTGAGATTCTGTATTGGGAAAACCTCACTGATTTAAATATTTGTGAAAATTCTTGATAGAGTTAAGTGAAAAAATCTGGTAAAGTTACTTCAGGGGCAAGACATAAAAAGTGCAAAAGCTTTGAGATATGACTTTGAACCCCAGGACCTACATCGTGAAAAGAAACACTCTCTGAAGTTGTTTCTGACATATGCATGCTGCAGCACCTCAAATAAGTAAATAAATAAATAAATAAATTTAAATAATAATATTAATAATATGTTATAAAATAATAAAGAATGTGTAAGGAAAACATGATAACCAGAGAATGTCTTAAAGCAAGCAATGAGCAGAATGGTGGTGGCACATGCCTTTAATCCCAGCACTTAGGAGGCAGAGGCAGGCAGATCTCTGTGAGTTCGAGGTCAGCATGATCTACAAAGCAATTTCCAGGACAGCCAGGGATGTTACACAGAGAAGCCCTGTCTTGAAAAACCAGCTAAGCAACCAAATAATCAAAAAACACACACAAAAAAATGAGCATTGCTTTGGACTAATTTACAAAAGCTATGGGTCCATTCTGACATACTGTAGTGACAAAGAGCAAGAATAGTAGATGAAGTAAAAAATTCAACAGGAAGCCAAGTAAATAGGTGGAGGCAGTCATTCTCAAGCTATTCCCTCCCTCCCTTCCTCCTTCTATCCCTGCCCCCTCTGTATGTGTGTGTGTGTGAATCCTCTAGAGATCATATTGATGGGTAATTTAAGACTCATTTTGCATTGACTCCAGATCCACAGACAACCCATTCTAGGTAGTAGCGGTGCAAGGTGATGTAATAAATGTACATAAAGATAATAGTTTTACTTCTAAAATGGAAAACCATAGGAAAGTCTTGAGCAGAGTGAATTTTGATGTGATTGCTATGGCTTCTGTAATAGTGAGACGTGGCCAAGGGCCCTGTCTGACTTTGCAGACAAAGTGTGTCTAAGTTTTAGTCCAAATGTCACCACTCAGGCATGTTTTTTATAAATTGCTTAAACCTCTTTTTCTACCAACATTTTAAAAAATATTAAATTTAGGGAAAGGATAAAAGGAAAGCATAACATTCATCTTTATGACCTGTTCTACATTAATCAGTTATTTATATTTTATTATTGCACTGCTAGTTTTTGTCACTTTGACACAAACTAGAATCATCTTAGAAAATTCCTCTATCAGATTGAACTGTAGGCACATCTGTGGGGAAATTTTAATGTAGTTTTTGAAAGTTATTCCTTTTATTTTTTAAAATTATAATATAATTCTATCACTCCCTCTTCCTGTCTCTCCCTCTGAAACCTCCTATAATACACCTTCTTTCAAATGTGTGACCTCATTTTTCATTAATTGATATTTGATGGATATATATATTTCTAAATATAACCTGTTCATTAAATGCCACGTGTATGTATGCTTTCATGGATGATCATTTGGTATTGGATAACCAATTGGTGTGCTCTTCCCTGGGAAGACTATCCCCTTACCCTGCACTGATCATTATTCTTTAAATTCTTGTAGTTCTTTATACAGGATTGAGGCCTCGAGGGCATTCCTGTGTCCACTTTAGAATGTTTATTGTTGTTCAGCTCATGTTTCTTCTAGCTCATGAAATCTTTCCACCCCCTCTTCTGTAATGTTCTCCTAGCCATAGGTATGGGAGTTGTAGTTGTATGCGTTGGGACTGGCCTCCACACCTTGGCCTTTTGATTGGTTGTGGTTTTCTGTAATCATCTTCCTCTGTTGCAAAGAGAAGTTTCCTTAATATGGGTGAGGACTACATTTATCTGTGGGTATAAGAACAAATATTCTGAATGTTGTCTTATTAATGTGGCTGCTGTGGGTTCTTCTCCAAGATTCAGGATTTCACTAGCCCTAGGTAATTGACAATGTTTCCACAATCAAGTCTGATTTGCCTTTTGTTGAGTAGGTCTTAAGTCCTATTAGAAAGCAGACGGCTATAACCAATGTATACATGCCACAACTGCACCCTTGGGGTTATTATGCAGAGGTTAATTTTTAATTTGATCGTGTTATAAACCATTGCTATTGTTATTTTGATGGCCAAATTGTCTTCCAGTGGGAACCCATTAATCTGATTTCTGTATTCTTTGAGTTTCTGGGTGCTTCCATTCTTACTTGTCCAGGTTCATGTGTGTGTGTGTGTGTGTGTGTGTGTGTGTGTGTGTGTGTGCGCGCATGTGTGTGTGAGAGAGAGAGAGAGACTTTCTTCAATTTTGTATCAGCTATTTCTTCCATGAGTTTTATTCCTTTCCCTGAGAACTTATATAAGTATCATTATTTAAATATATAAAAATTGAGTGGCAAGTGGCTGGAGAAACGGCTCAGTGGTTAAGAGCACTGCTTGCTGTCGCAGAGGACCAGGGTTCGATTCCCAGTACTCACAAAGTGGCTTACTGTGGTAATTACATATACAGTGTACTTGACACCCTTTTTGGCATCTGTGGTTACCAGACACATATGTGGTACACATAAATACATGCAGGCAAAACACTCATACACATAAAATAAAAATAAATACAACTTTAAAAATGGTGTTAGATAATAATAGTATCCAAATTGACTGAGGGTCAAATAAAAAAATTTATATGAAAGACTTTGGGGAATACTTGAAACAGAACATGCTAAATACATTGATTTTCCCAATGATTATTAAGGGATTATAAATAAAGAAATTATATCTAGGTATCTTATAATAATTATTGGATAAAGTAGATGAAATGTACAAATTTTTAAAAATAGGTCTAGATCTATGTGCTTTTCTTCTCACTGCACAGAGAAAAACAACTTTGCTATCACGTGTAGTATTTTAGCATAAACAGTTACCAATCTTGTTCTCAAGTTCTTATGCAAATAACATTAAAAATAAGTCATACTCTCAAGGAAATGAATTCTTAGTTTTGATGATTTGGGAAGAGATTTTGCATAAAATCTTCAACCCTAAAGCATTTTACTTAAAATTATTTGCAAAAATTCTTTAAGGAAAAATAATCATATGTAACAAGATTGGTCCCATTTAGATTTACATCTAGATTGAAGCAACATGGGCATGTAATCCAAGAATTTTATGGTGAAGAGATTATATTGCTTCGCCACTTCTAAGTTCATATCCTTTGTTTGGATGACTGGTCTTCATATGTTTTATTTTTTCTTATAATCACTGAAATTGTTCTTTCTAAAACAAGCAATATATGCTATTTGGGTGTAAATTAGGAAATGTGAGTAAGCAGAAAGGGAAAAAAGTTGTTATCACTTCATCAGTGAGTGGTAACTACAGGCAGAGAGGAGCTTGTTCAGGCAGTCAAGTGCTTGCCATGCAAGCATGGTATCCTGAATTCAGATCCCAAACATCCAAGTAAAAAATCTAGGTGTTGTGGAGTGCCTGTAATCCCAGTGCTGGGGTGACAGAAAAAGATCCCTGGGGCTCTCTGGTTAAGTCAGTCTAGCTGAATCAGCAAGCCCCAGATTCAGTGACTCTGTCAAAAAAGGAAAAATAATGTATACAGTGATTGTAAAAGACACGATGCCAACTGTTAGGCTTTGTATGCATGTGCATACATGTGTATCTGCAGCTGAACACACACACATACACACTCAGAGAGGAACATGTACATACATAAAATAAAGGTGACTACAATTAACATTTTATTTGTTTATATGTGCTGATGCTACAGTATTGCACCTACCTATATTTTGAGAAGAATTTTATTTTTCATTATATGTGTGCTGTGTCACTTTGCACGTGTGAATGTACTTGCCACAGAGACCACATGAGGGTATCAGAACCTCTAAAATTGGAATTACAGGCAGTTGTGAGCCACCTAGTGTTGGTACTGGGAACCTAACTTGGGTCCTCTGCAAGAACAGAGTACATGCCTAATTGCTGTGTCATCACCATAGCCCCGCCCCTTTATGAAAACTATACCAGATTATTTCATTTTGATGAATATTATGTTGAATCATTTCAAGAACAGAAGGTACTCAGTTAAATAATGCTATACAGATTTATTCAACAACCTGCTTCTGAGCATTGTTTCTAACATGTCTCTCAGGCCTTTTCCATGTTCACCAATCCCTTTCATCTCTTATGCTAGAGAGGACTTAGGGTAGCTTAAAGACTTGGGGAGTACCTTGTTTACCTGAGGTTTCCTAGCACCTAGTGGTGTGTCTGAATCCATTTAGGAGTCAATAAATATTTCTTCAATTAGTTCAAAAAAATCTCAAGTTCATTCCTATCTTGGGAATTTTGTGTTCCTGGTAGCATGCTAAGACAGAACCTAAAAATATTTTTAGCAAAAGAAATTTCAAATGGCTTCTCCAGGGTACAAGAGTATATAGCCTTGGGGAAGGAGTTACCTTAATCTTTCTTGAAGCTCTATGTAATTTTAGTTACAGAAAAAGAAGGTAAAGGGTCGCCACACTCATTATGATCTGATGCATAGTTTTATACCTTTCCTGATACTCCTTAATATGTACAGGTATTTCCTGGAGAGAAGAGAAACATTTGCTTTAGAGCAAGAGATTCCATGTGAGCAAACACAGTGATGTCTGTCCATTTGAGTAGATTCTTTCTACTTTGGTAGGTCAGTAGAGATACTTCTTATAGGAAAAGGGAGAATAATCCTTTCCCCAAAGGATAGATCTGGAATCTGGAAGGAGCTGGGAAGGGCTGGATTTTCCTGTTATGGTGGAGACTTTGAGGTGTTCTGTTTCAGCTAGTTGAGAGTAAGTGAAAAGCATGTAAACAGATGTTTCTGAAAGTTCCAGCCTTGAGAACTTTAGAGGTGGTACTCAATCCTGTACAGGCATCTAAACTAGGCTGACTGTCATCACAGTGAAGGCTGAGAGGCATCCTCTATGTGATGTTTTCTTAAAACATGTAAATAATGGGAGCAGGGCGAGCTGACAATTAGGAACTATAATTGTGTTCAGGGGCCACTATTTTTGGGCTCTTCTGGCTTGATTTCAGCTGAGTTGGTGATCACAGTTCTTGACTATATGAGGGGAATGTTAGCATTGACTGGGCACTTCGGAAACCCTGTAGATATGAATTACTAGAGTGTTGAGTAATTGACAAAGTAAAGGAAATTGAAACATTTGCATCTAAAGCTGGCCAAGCATATATTATTAGAAACAGTTGCATTCTTAAAAATTTAATTTTTGAGAAATGGATAGCTGCATTCTTGTTTTACCCTTAACGTATTAAAATTGTGGCCTGTCTCCAAGCTTAGCCATTGTTATGTAAAGTGCTCGTTGACAGAACCCTTTGACATTTCTGAAAGTGTCTAACCTAGATTGGGCATAGTTGGATACCTTCATTTCACACTGTGCCACTGAATTTGGTTTCATGCAGAAAACTGGGATAAGATCTAGTCTACATTCTGGGACTGTATTAGCCAGGGTTCTCTGAAGGAACAGAACTGATAGAATAAGTGTATGTTAAAGGGGGAGGTTTTTTTTAGAATAACGTTAGTCACCGCAATTTCTGTCTCTCAAAGGAAAGACCAAGAGTCAGGCAGTTGTTCAGTCCTTAAGGATGGATGTATCAGCTGGTCTTCATTCCATGTTGGAATCCCAAAGAAGTAGGTTCTAACACCAGTGAAGGAATGCCTCAGCAGCAGGCTATATGAACTTGCCAGTCATAATGAGGCCAAGTAGAGGAAAATAAAAAACTTCCTTTTTCCTTGTCCTTTTATGTGAACTGCCACCAAGGTGTGGTCCAGATTTAGGGTGAATTTTGCCATCTCAAATGATTCAAACAAACAAAACAATCCCTCACAGTTATCCCCAGCTCCTTGGGATTTTAGTTGATTACAGATGTAGCCAAGTTAACAAACAAGATTAGCCATTACAGGGAACAAGCCAAGGAACACAGCAGCCACCTGTGGGAGGTGCTTCCTTCTCAAATGGATAGAGACATACAAAAGGAAATGTCCTATCATGTGAACACATTTTAAGTCTTTACTTACTAATGCTCCATTTGTCAAAGCAAGGCATAATGTGCAGAGCAACACAGTCAGCTTCTATTGGAGTAACTGGAGAGTCACATGCCAGACCCTGTGGAAGTAAGCTAGGTGAATAAAGGAGGCAGTAAATCAATCTAAACATTTTCTTTTTTTTTATCGTTAGTTTTTTTTTAAATTTTAAATAGCTTGTTTTACATGTCAATCCCAGTTCCCTCTCCCTCCCCTCCTCCCGCACTCCCCTTCCACCCTCCCTCCCACCCTATTGCCACATACTTCCACATAGGGGATGTCTAGAGTCTATCATTTTACTCTTGGTAGGGTCAAGGCACTCCCCTAAGAGTCCAGGCTGAGAGAGCATCTCTCTTTGTGCTATAGGCACATGAAGACAGATTGTATACCAGGAATAGACACTGATCCACAGCTCAGAGCCCCATAGGTTGTCCAGGCCTTCTCACTGACACTCACATTTGGGGGGTCCAGATCAGTCCCATTCTGGCCTCCCCACTGTCGGTCTGGGGTCCAAGAGCACTCCCCTGTTCAGATCAGCTGTCTCTGCTGGTTTTGCCAGCCCATTCTTTGCCAATTTGCTCATCATTCCTCTCTCTCTGTCACTGGGTTCCTTGGGTTCAGTTCAGTGCTTAGATGTGTGTTTGCCTCTGCTTCCATCAGTCCCAGGATGAAGGCTCCCGGATAGTTATAGACATCAAGTTCATTATCAGGAATGGGCATTCGAGGTGGTCCTTCCACTATTGCTTAGCTTGCCAATTGATGTTATACCTTTAGGTCACTCGAGGTCACTCTGGTGCCTGATCTGTCTTCGATCCTATGATTCCCTCTTCCCCCTATTCTACCCCCACCCCCTCAACTTCCTGTTCCCCCATGACCAACTCCCTTCCTCTTTACCCCCTCTATTCTTCCCAGGTCCCACTACCCCCCCCCCTCACCCTGTTCCCCATCCATTCAGAGGATCTTGTCTCCATCCTCTTCTCTTGGGTACTATGTATATATGCATATCTTTTAGGTTCTTTCCTGTTTCCCAGACTCTCTATCTGTGGAAGTGCAGACTGGCACTATCCTGATCCATATCTAAAATCCATATATGAGTGAGTACATACCATGTTTGTCTTTTTGCGACTGGGTTACCTCACTCAGGATGGTTTCTTCCAGTGCTATCCATTTCCCTGCGAATTTCAAGATTCCATTGTTTTTTTCTGCTGAGTAATACTCCATTGTGTAAATGTACCACATTTTCTCTATCCACTCTTCAGTTGAGGGGCATCTAGGTTGCTTCCAGGTTCTGGCTATTACAAACAATGCTGCTATGACCATAGTGGAGCAGATGCCCTTGTTGTATGAACCTGCCTCATTTGGATAAATGCCTAAGAGTGGAATTGCTGGGTCTAGTGGTAGATTAATTCCCATTTTCCTGAGGAATCTCCATACTGATTTCCAAAGAGGCTGTATGAGTTGGCATTCCCACCAGCAGTGGAGGAGTGTTCCTCTCTCTCCACATCCCCTCCAGCATAAATTGTCTTCGGTGTTTTTGATTCTAGCCATTCTGACAGGAGTAAGATGGTATCTCAGAGTTGTTTTGATTTGCATTTCCCTGATGGCTAAGGATGTTGAGCACTTTCTTAAGTGTCTCTTGGCCATTTTAGCCTCCTCTACTGAGAATTCTCTATTTAGCTCTGTACCCCACCTTTCAAGTGGATCCTTTGGTGTTTGGGAGACTTGTTTCTTGAGTTCTTTGTAAATTTTGGAGATTAGCCCTCTGTCAGATGTAGGGTTAGTGAATATCTTTTCCCATTCTGTGGCCTGCCTTTTTGTCTTTTTGATTGTGTCCTTTGCCTTACAGAAGCTTTTTAGTTTCAGAAGGTCCCATTTGTTAATTGTCGATCTCAGTGCCTGTGCCACTGGTGTTATGTTTAGGAAGTGGTCTCCTGTACCAACTCGTTGAAGAGTATCTCCCACTTTCTCTTCTAAAAGTTTCAGTGTGGCTGGATGTATGTTGAGATCTTTGATCCCTTTGGACTTAAGTTTTGTACAAGGCGATAAACATGGATCTATCTGCAGTCTTCTGCATACCACTACCCAGTTATGCCAGCACCATTTGTTGAAGATGCTTTCTTTTTTCCACTGTACAGTTTTAGCTTCTCTGTCAAAAATCAGGTGTTCATAGGTGTGTGGGTTAAAATTAGGGCTTTCGATTCGGTTCCATTGGTCTACCTGCCTATTTTTGTGCCAATACCAAGCTGTTTTCAGGACTATAGCTCTATAATAGAGCTTGAAGTCAGGTATGGTGATGCCTCCTGAAGTTCCTTTATTGTATAGGGATGTTTTGGCTATCCTGGGCCTTTTGTTTTTCCATATAAAGTTGATTAATGTTCTTTCCAGGTCCTTGAAGAATTGTGATGGAATTTTGATAGGGATTGCATTGAATCTATAGACTGCTTTTGGCAAGATAGCCATTTTTATTATGTTGATCCTACCAATCCAAGAGCATGGGAGATCTTTCCATTTTCTGGTATCTTCTTTGATTTCTTTCTTCAAAGACACAAAGTTCTTGATATACAGGTCTTTCACTTCCTTGGTTAACATTATCCCCAGATATTTGATGCTGTTTTTGGCTATTGTAAAAGGTGATGTTTCTCTGATTTCTTTCTCAGTCACTTCATCATCTGTATATAATAGGGCCACTGATTTTTTTGAGTTTACCTTGTATCCTGCCACATTGCTGAAGGTGTTTATCAGCTCTAGGAGTGACCTTGCGGCGTTTTTTTGGGTCACTTATGTAAACTATCATATCATCTGCAAATAATGAAAGTTTGACTTCTTCTTTTCTTATTTGTATCCCCTTTATCTCCTTTTGTTGTCTTATTGCTGTAGCTAGAACTTCAAGTACAATATTGAAGAGATATGGAGAGAGTGGACAGCCTTGTCTTGTTCCTGATTTTAGAGGAATTGCTTTGAGTTTCTCTCCATTTAGTTTGATGTTAGCTGTTGGTTTACTGTATATTGCTTTTATTATATTCAGGTACGTTCCTGTTTTCCCTGATCTCTCTAGGACCTTTATCATGAAGGGGTGCTGGATTTTGTCAAAGGCTTTTTCAGCATCTAGCGAGATGATCATGTGGTTTTTCTTTCGCAGATTGTTAATATGGTGGATTACATTGATAGATTTTCTAATGTTGAACCATCCCTGCATTCCTGGAATGAAGCCTACTTGATCATGGTGGATGATTTTTCTGATGTGTTCTTGAATCCGGTTTGCAAGTATTTTATTGAGTATTTTTGCATCAATGTTCATGAGGGAAATTGGTCTATAGTTCTCTTTCTTAGTTGTGTCTTTGTGTGGCTTGGGTATCAAGGTAATTGTAGCCTCGTAGAAAGAGTTTGGCAGTGAGCCTCCTGCTTCTATAGTGTGGAATACTTTGACGAGTATTGGAATGAGCTCTTCTTTGAATTTCTGGTAGAATTCTGCACTGAAGCCATCTGCGCCTGGGCTTTTTTTGTTTGGGAGACTTTTGATGACTGCTTCTATTTCATTAGGGGTTATAGGTCTGTTTAGATTATTTATTCATTTTACTTATTCATTGTGCATGCACATGATGTGGACATATACATGGATGTCATACCATGTATGTGGAGCTCAAGGACAGATCCTGAAACTCAGGCCTTCAGCCTTGATGGTAAGTGCCTTTGACCATTGATTCATTTCACTGGCTTTAATTAATGAACTCATCACTTCAGGGATCACACTGTCTTCCACTCTGAGCTTTTCTTTTCTAATTTATTTTATGTCCTTTAAAATATTTATTAAAATACAATCACACACTTTCCCCTTTCCCTCCATCCCTCCAACCCTTCCCACATACCTCCTCTTGAAGTTATGGTCTCTTTTTCTTTAACTGTCATTATTACACACACACACACACATGCATAAATATATAAATATAGCCTGCTCAGTCCTCAATATTGTTTGTATATAAATGATTTCAGAGCTGAACACTTGGTATTGAATAACTAATTAGAGGGTCTCATCCCTGGGGGAACCTTTCTCCCGTTCTCACCACTCCTTAGTTGCTTCAAGGTGAGGCCCCATGAAAATTCCCCCTTCCATTTTAGCATGTTTATTAATGTTGTCTGTTGCGGATGTGTTTAGGCAGCCATATTGTTAGGGCTTCATGGGTGCAACTTCACTGTCATAATCTACAAGATTCAACCTTGCAACAGATTGCCAATTTCTCTGGCTTTTACAATATTTCTGTCTCCATCTTCCCCAATGTTCCCTGAGCAGGAGTTCTGTTGTAGATGTATTAATTAGAGTTGGACATCTCATGGTCACTCATTCTCTGCATTTTGACCAGTTGTGAACTTTTTACTGGTCTCCTTCTGTTTCAAAGAGAAGCTGACAGATGAGAGTCACACTTAGGTATAAGTATGATGATAAATATTTAGAATACAGTTAAGACTTATGGTGGCTTAGCAAAGTGACAGTAATAGGTTTTCCTCTCAGATCTATGACTCCACTAGCTATGAGTAGTTGGATAACCTCCTTCCAGTACCAGGCATGATTTCCCTCTTGTTGAGTGAGTCTTAAGTCCAATTAGAGTGATTTTTGTTACTGGCGAGGCATGAATGACATATTTAGGCATATCTTATAGAGACCTTGCCATATCATGGTAGTTCATAGGCACTAGAGCTGGGTAGTACTTTTGGTTGCTTCTTTCCTTTGGAAGCTTGCATTGCTTTGTATGGTTCTATGAAGCTAGTCCTCAGGAAAGAGGATTTCATATCAGGTTCTGCTCAGAGCTTCTGGGTCTTACGTCTGAAGTGTGTAATGTCTTCAGCAGTAGGGACTTATCTTTTGGGGGCAGTCAAGGGCGATAGCAATAGTTTCTGTCTCTTGGATTACCCTGCTAAACAACTGAAAATTGAGTTTCTTATTCCTGGTATTAGTTAGTTAAGATCAACTCAAGTGGCATAACTTCATTAAAACTCTATATGTACATGTACATGCCTAAACTTCTATGTATTACGCATAAGTTTTAGTAAATAAATAATAATATGATTCTTTAAGACTTTTCAAGATCTGTAGTGTTATTTTCTTTCTCATTTCCTTCTCCTTCTGTATTGACATTATTTCCCCTTCCTCAATTAAAACACCCTTATTTTACTCATTTCCCCCCTCAAATCACTTATATCTTGCTATTCCCTTCTCTAGTCGTCCCCCATAGTTCATTTTATACTTTCCTGACTTCTGTACTTATACACTCACATCTGAAGACTTTGGAATCAGGAACAACAAGTTAGAGAAAACATACCACATTTGTCTTTCTATGTCTGTATTTTTTTAAAACAATATAATCTTTTCTAGTTCTATCTATCTACCTGAAAATTTTATGATTTATGTTTTTACAGCTATATGTATCATATTTTCATTATCCAGTAGTCAGTTGATGAACATTGAGGCAATGAATGTGGCTGATCAAGTATCTGTGGATTAGGAAAATCCACAGTTATATACCTTTGGGTATATGGCAAATAGTGATATAGCTGGGCCATTTGGTAGATTTATTTTTAGATTTGCCACACAGATTTCCATAGTGACTGCACCAGTTTGTATTCCTACAAACAGTGACTGATGGTTGCCTTTCCCCAAGAAACTCTCCAGCATTTGTTGTTGTTTGGTTTACCCTAGTCATTTTGACTGGGGTGAGATGAAATATCAAAGATTGTTTGACTTCTATCTCCCCCAGATACTAAGAACAATGAACAGTTCTTGAGATATATCTTGGCAACTTTATTCCTTCTCCTGTGAACTCTCTGTTCAGATCTGTAGCTTCTTTCTTTCTTTCTTTCTTTCTTTCTTTCTTTCTTTCTTCCTTCCTTCCTTCCTTCCTTCTTTCCTTTGTTTCTTTCTTTCTAATAGGTGGTTTGTTCTTTTGACTCTTTTTTTGTTCTTTATAGATTCTGGATAATAATCTTCTGTCAGATGCACAGTTTGGCAAAGAATTCACGTCTTCAGTCTTGGTGAAAGGGCCTTTATCTGTTGAGGCATTTCACCAGCTCCAATAAGTCAATCTATCACTTCATTTCAAATATAACAATATCCTCTGATATGAGTGTTTCTTTGCCAGTTTCCAAATTTCCAGTTTTTGCTGAAGTTGTTCCTTTTAAAACCCATATACAAGTAACTTTACTGTAGGATTTAGTTGTATGATACCAATAACACCCAAGTATGTATTTATGAAAATCACATTATAAATGCTTCCTGGAGAAAAATAAGCCTTATAAGTGCTAAGATTTTAATCTACATTCTCATAAAAGCTAGGCTGTAAGCATATAAAACCTTAAAGAATTTGGCATGAACTCACTGCCTAGACTTTTCCAAATAAATATGAATCTGAAAGCAGAAGGAGTCATATGTTCCTAGGCTGCCTACTGATGTAATATTACATATTTCTGATATAATGGCAGGCTGTCTCCTCTATAATCAAAGAAGCATGTACTGACTGTCAATGCTTCAGATTATTCAAATGTCTTTTAAAAAATAAGGCTGGTGATAAGTAGCAGGCATTTTACATATGCTGGTTATTTTGATCTGATAGATTTGCAAATTCCTTGTATGAAAAGAACATAAAAAACATCAACTGCAGCCTATTTTTAAGTACAAGTCTTGTGAGCAGCAAATGAAGTTGCATTATTTATTTATTTATTCATTTATTTGTTTGTGCTGTTATGAAACCACATTGCAGCGAGTACGAGGGAGAATGCTTATTAGACTTATAACAGAAGAATAATAGAAATGAGACATGTAGTCAAATTTGCTTCTAGATAATCATGTGGAGTTACAGAAGGCTATGAATCTGCAAAGATCAGTGGATGCCAAGAGCTAAAAGTAGATAAGTAACAGAGGAAAATGAAATTGAATGATAGTGTTTAGGAGGACTTTATTCATCATTGAAATTTCTGGAATTTCATTAGAAACTTCCTCCAAATGGATTATTTTTATTCTGCACATGTTGATATAATTTCGACCGGTGTCATTCTCTTCTATGTTAGACATAATCATATGTGTGCACATGCAAATTACACACACACACATACACACACACACAGAGAAACACACACACTACCTTTGACTTACACAGTGAAAAACGGTCAGTAGAAGGCATCGGTGTGGGAAATAAATAAATGATTATGCTTGTAACAAGTAATGTTAGTTCTTAAACATAATGCTTTATATAGTCACATAGAATTTTGTAACTGTTATTATTGTTGTTAAAATACACCCTGCAATATAAGACATAATACATTATGCTTTCTTTAACAGAAATGCAGATGTTTCAATGTACTGATTCTGGCTTCCTTTCAGTTTTCAATTCAGTATCATGAAACATGTTTTCTCTTCATGAAGATGTATATTCAGAGTGAAACCAGAAGAGCATGACATAGAGGAAGCTGCTTTATCTACATGCACTTTTTATTTCTCTATCCTTCAGCACCCAAAGCAATTTCCAAGTTCTAAGTTTGACTCATTTCTTCTTTTCTAAGTTGTCTTGTGTTTGTAACATTTTTGACCCAAGCCTATAGTTCACAGTCCCTTCTGAAATATTGAAAAAAAATAACTGAACATGGTACATTCCATTTATTTGTGCATTCCCTCTGTTTATCAATTATAATTTTGGAGTTCTTTTCATAGCCTTACCAGATACAAAGGCCAACAGCTCCAATTTCTGACCTGTAAACCTTAGAAACCTGAAAGGGGATTATGGAATGTTTTGATGTTTTTCATTGTGCTTTTTTGTTTTTAGACACAGTTTTACTATTTCACTATGTGTCTCTGGCCAGCCTGGAATTCACTGTATAGAACAGATTGGCTTCAAACACACAGCAGATTCTCCTGACTCTTCCCTGAATGCAAGAATTACATGGTGTAAGTCACCATGTCCACCTTGATGCTTGAAGTCTGTATGATGTACCATATCAATTTCTTAGGGCTATCAAAATAACAGTCTGGTTTGCTTAAACAGCCAAACATTTCCACATAGTTTTAGATGCTATAGTTCCCAAATTGTGGCAGAATTGACTTTTCTTCATGCCTCTTGATTTGGTTTGTAGGTGGTCAACTTTCCCCATGACTTTGTGTGGACAGAGAAAGAAATAATATCATATTCCAAAGAAGTGAGAATTAGAATTTTAATATGTGAATAAGAAGATAAATTATATCATACTTTTATTAACATAATGTAAGAATTCTTAGGTCACTTCTATCTGTTTAAACTCCTATCATTTTGAATCAATTCAAATATTTGTGGTTCAGCATATGTTTGGCAAGCCAAAAGTGCTTTGGGGCATTCAAAAAATGTTGTAGTTATTCCAGCACATTTGGTAGGTAATCCGGTCATTTTGGGCAGACTGCCTGGCTTTCATATCTACATGTACACTGAACAGAGGCCAAATATGTATTTTTTCTACTTTCTGCTTTGCTGTCATCTCAAATGAGATGGAATTACTTAGGAAAAAATGTTGAAGGTAAAAGAATTTTGAAGAAACTCCAGAATTTCTCCTGAAAAGTCTTTCTGCTTGTTTCTAAAGCATATGTGGATGTATATATACAAGTATGTATGTATAACCAAAGATATGTGTTATATGTGCACATATATTTTTCAAATATATCATGGGGGGAATGGTGTAATGTAACTCTTTATGCAATCTTTCTTAGGTGCATTTCTTGAGGTGTCATATTACCCTCCCCCAAGTAATCCTTATTCCCTCCTTCCCATTCCTGTTTCCTTTATCTCTTTCTTTCTCTTTCCTGATCCACTAACTCTGCAGTTCTCACACACAAGGGGAAGGGCTCGCCTCCAGCAAACTGATTGCTAATGTAATTCATTTACCACTCATCTCTGTGATCACTCCAAGTCATCTGATGAGGACAACAAAGTTAATGGTGTATAGAAGAGAAGCAGGTAAGGTTAGTGATAAGGAGACAAGTACAGGATTGCAAAACACAGGGGCGAGAGGGCAGACTGTAACCTCCTTCAGGGGCACCAGGCAATTAGGAGGAAGAAGATATCTCTCCTTGTGACCCTCAATGGGCTAAAACACAGCTGATCACATTACCCACATGGATTGCCTCTCAAAATCTTAATTGAAGTAAAGGTGGTATTATTTTTAAAAAATTATTTATTTTACATTCCAGTCAGTTTCCTTCCCTCCTCTCTTCCTGTTCCCTCCCCCATCTACCCATCTCTGCTCCCCCAAAACCACTCCTTCTTTGTTTCTGTTCAGAAAGGGGCAGGCTTTCCAGGGGTATCAGGAAAGCATGATGTATCAAGTTGCCATAAGACTAAGCACCTTCACTTGTATTTAGGCTGGGCCAGGCAATCCAGAATAAAGAATAGGTTCCCAAGAGCCAGCCAAAGCACTAGGGACAGTCCCTGATCCCATTGTTAGGAGTCCTACAAATACACCATGATATTCAACTGTCACATATATGCAGAGGGCTTAGGTCAGTCCCAAGCAGGCTCCATGGTGTGTTGATTCAGACTCTGTGAGTTCCTATGAGCCAAGTTAGTTGTTTCTATGGATTTTCTTGTGATGTCCTTGACCCCTATGGCTCCTAGAATTCTTCCTCCCTCTCTTTAGAGGGATTCCCCAAGCTTGGCCTAATGATTGGCTGAGACTATGTACTTGTTTCCAATAATTACTAGATAAAGGATTTCTGATGACAAGGTAGTCACAAATCTGGTTACAGGGGATGACCAGTTCAGGCTACATATCCATTATTGCTAGGAGTGTTAGCTGGGATCATCCTTGTAGATTTGTGTGGTACTCTCTTGCATCTACTTTGTATGTGACCCCCAAAAGCCTCTCTTTCTAGCCATCTCATTCCATACTTTCCACTTTCACCCACCTCCAACTGAGTCCCTCAAATTTCCATGCCCACCCGTGCCCAGTCCACCCAGGAGATCTCTTCCATTTCCCCTTCCTAGGGAGAAGAATGCATTCCCCCTTGGGCTCTCCCTGTACTTACCCTCTCTGGGTTTATGGATTATAGCATGGTTATCCCTTACTTAATAGTTAAGATCTATTTATGGGTGAGTATATGCCATGTTTGTCTTTCTGGGTCTGCTTTACCTCACTCGGGATGATTTTTTCTAGTTCCATCTATTTGTCTTCAATTTTTCTGATGTCATTTTTTAACAGCTGAGTAATACTTTCTTGTGTAAATGTACCATGTTTTCTTTATGCATTCTTCTGCCGAAGGCAATTAAGGCAATTAGATTGTTTCCAATGTAGGGCTATTACAAATAAAGCTGCTATGAACATAGGTGAGCAAATGTCTTTGTAGTATTATTGAGCATACTTTGGGGATATGTCCAAGAGTGGTATAACTAGGACTTGAAGTAAATTGACTCCCAATTTTCTGAGAAACCAGAATTATTGATTGTACTCTCAGTAGCAAAGGGTGAATGTTCCCCTTGTTCCACATTTTTGCTGTCAGCATGAGCTGTCATTTGTGTTTTTTTTTTAACCTTAGCCATTCTGACAGGTGTAAAATGGAATGTCAGAGTTATTTTGATTTGCATTTCCTTGATGGCTAAGGGTTTCTTTAAGTGTATCTTGGCCATTTGAGATTTTTCTATTAAGAATTCTCTGTTTATAGAGAGATGGCTCAGAGGTTAAGTGCACAGGTTACTCTTCCAGAGGTCCTGAGTTAAATTCCCAAACCACATGGTGGCTCACAGCCATCTATAATGAGATCTTGTGCTCTCTTCTAGAGTGCAGGCATATATGCATGCAGAAAACTGTATAAATAATAAGCAAATAAATCTTTTTTAAAAAAGAATTATCTGTACCTCATTATTAGTTGGATTATTTTTTGATGTGTAGTTTGAGTTCCTTAAATATTTTGGAAATTGGCCCACTTTTGGATGTAGGATTGATGAAGATCTTTTCCTATTCTGTGTGCTGCTGCTTTGCCTTATTGATAATGTCCTTTGTCTTACAGAAGCTTTTCAGTTTCATGAGGTTCAATTTATTAATCTTTGATCTTAGTGATTGTGCTACTGGTGTTCTATTTAGGAAGATGTCTCCTGTGCCAATTTGTTCACAGCTGTTCTCCAATTTCTCTTCTATCAGGTTCAGTGTAACTAGATTTATGTTGAGGTATTTGATCCACTTTTACTTGAATTTTATGTGGGGTGATAGATGTGGATCTATTTGCATTCTTCTACATGGTGACCTCAAGTTATACCTGCACCATTTGTTGAAGATTTTTTTTCTCCATTGTATATTTTTGGCTTCTTTAGCAAAAACCAAGTTACCACAAGAGTGTGAATTTATGACTGGGATTGCTATTTAGATGACATGATAGCATACATAAGTGACCCCAAAATTTTACCTGGGAACTCCTGCAGCTAATAAGCACCTTAGCAAAGTGGCTAGATAGGAAATTAACTCAAACATATCAATAGCCCTGTTATACACAAATGATAAAAGAAATCAGGGAAACAACATCCACCACAATAATCACAAATCATATAAAATATGGTAGTGCTACTCTAACCAAGCAAGTTAAAGACCTGTACAATAAAAATTTCTCCAATTTCTTGTCAATAAAGAAATTTGAGAAAGTATAAGAAGATAGAAATCTCTCCCATCCTCATGGATAAGTAGGATTAACATATTTAAAAGGGCAATATTACCAAAAGCAATCTAGAGATTCGATGCAATTCATATCGAAATTCCAACACAATTCTTTACAGACATTGAAAGAAAAATATTCTACTTCATATGGGAAAACAACAAAAACCAGGATAGCTAAAACAATGGTGTACAATAAAGGAACTTTGAAGGGTATCACTGTCCCTGATTTCAAGCTCTACTATAGAGCTATAGTAGCTATAGTAATAAAAACATTGGCATAAAAATAGACAGGTGGATCAATAGAATTGAATCAAAGATCAGACATAAGTCCAAATGTGTGGTTTTAAGAGAATATGCACATAATAATGATTATATGGCTTTGGGATATTACTTCTTTGTTCTACAGAAGAATATATTCCTTATAGAAGTGTTACCAGACTCACACAGTTTCTACAGGTATGAAAGGATAATTTCCCCACAAATATCAAAATCTACCAATGTAAAAAGCATCAAGGATGGATCAAAGGAGATCTTCCTGCTTTCTGCTGAACGAAAAGAACTAACTTGTTTCTTGGTACACTGGCCCAGTGCTATAAGAAAGAATTACAAAGAGCATTAGATTTTCTGCTTGATTGCCATAAGTAACTTCAATAGATTCTTAATTTTTGTCACTAGACAAACCAGAAACATATGAAAGTTACTTGCATTTGTTAACATGTATTTTTTTGCTGATAGGAATTGTAAAGAAGATTTATCTTAACTATTTTAGGATTTACTAATTAGACAGCTATGGCCTGAGAGCTGGGAGGATTGATTACTTCAGGTGCATTTACTAACAGGCCATTGTGAAGGTAGGGTTTTATCTCGTAGAGGACACTATATTCATTCCATCTGTCCAAATGGCACAGTTGTTAAAGGATCCTGGGATCCAATCCAAGGTCAGAAGGAAACACCTGGTGATGGATCAATAAATACTTAAAAGACTCTCTTATGGTTGAACATTTTCCCAGCAAAGTGAAACATGCTTAAAACACTGTGAGTCCTAGATTCAGCACTGGAAGTTATTACACAATCCTGGTTAAATTGTCTTTTTTCTACTACAGTAAGCTTATCTACAAAAGTTAAGGTAACAATAACAATGACATCTACCTACCTACAAAGGCATTTGAAGATCAAATAAGATGGTATAGGTAACACTATGATCCTATCTGAACAATAGTTTATATTATTTTACTTGGTTAATTTTAAAATATAAAGTTTATATTAATGAGATAGTTTTAAAAATGTTTTCCAGAGTAATGCTCTACTAAATTTACACATTCATAACATTTTGATTGAATGAGGAGGCTTCATTAGATGTATTTATACATTATTTCATCTTACCTATCCATATTTATCTCTATAAGTTTATTCAACAGGTTTGAATTTTTTGCTGTTGGCCTTTGATCAATTTTAAGTAAAGTCCCATGATTTTGCTGTTGTTATTTTTTTTTCAAGACAGGGTTTCTCTGTGTCACCCTGGTTGTCCTAGAACTCACTCTGTAGACCAGGCTGGCCTTGAACTCACAGGAATCTACCCATCTCTGCCTCCTGAGTGCTGGAATTAAAGAAAGGCATGTGCCACTGCCATCTTGGTAGGTCCTATGATTTTGGTGATCACTTTCAGGTAAGAAAATAACCTTCAGTCTGTAGTTTGTCTTGTGAAAATAATACATTTCATTTTAATCTTTATTGTTCCATTCTCTTTTGTTTTTTTTGTAGTTTCTTTGGTGCAGGCTGGTTGCTAGTCAGTGGGTGGTGTATGCCTTTCTTTTCCTTCTTGCCCTTTTATATTAACCCCTTCACCCCAAAATATTTTCAAAACATGATAGTTTTTGTGCTTCAGGGACCAGATGTTTAAAAGACAAGAAATTTCTGGCTTGTCTGTCATTGCTTATTGATGTACTACTAATTCTCTCTAAAGTTGGCAGGTATTTAAAATTAAGTCTTGGGATGGGGCATCTAGTTCAGTGTTATAAAAATCACCTAGCATATAAGGGGCCCTGGTCCCACACTTAGCACCACAAAAATGAATGCATGACTAAATATGTAATTAAAACTTAACTCAAACAATCTTTAAGGAGTACCTTATTGGTTCTCCAAAGACCTCTGTGGCCATTTGCTTCACTTCATGACTCGATCTCTTTCTCTCATTCACTGTTCTCTTGATAAAGGCAAATGTATCAGTGATTTTTCTTGGCTGATTTCTAACTCCTTATTTAGCTCCTAGTCATCTGGTGGCACTTTGAAATTCTAATTGTTCCTTCAGCCAAATCCCTTACATAAAACCCAAGATGAAGCCACACTAACTCTCTTATGTGCAAAAGAATGCCTCTCCCCAATTGTTTTAGAGATGCAGATGACCTCCTACTGAAGTAGTATTTTGTGTAATTTTTTTACAGCAGCCTGTTGGCTTATCTCGGATCCTTGCATTACTTAGGGATGAGTTTGACCCTTATCCAGTGTGCATTTCTACCTTCAGGAGAAATAAATGTAACTGTCTAAACAGAGTCGTTAGAGTTCTTTCCCTATGTGTGGACAAAGTAGTCTCAATAAATCCATTTTCTCTCCAAACTTCCTCTTGTAATTTAAATTACTTTTAGTCTTTTTATATCCTCAACTTTAGTGTGAAATTAAGGATTGAATAATAGTTTATTTTTATTTGACTATTAACTGAGGGGTTACAGTACACTACTGTTGAAAATACAATTATTATGTAGTATGTTACAATACAGGATCATTTGTTCTAAAGTCTTTGAAAGCTATACTCTATGTCCTGTTCTTTATTCAGATATAAGAACATACACAATATGACAAAGATAATTTTCAATTCGTGTAAATATACAAATTAACTTAGACAAGAGTACAAAAATAATTTTACATACATATCAATATACAAGAATCTATACCAGTATAAATTGTCTAAAATTCATAATTTAAAGTAGATACACTAATCTACCTTATTGCCTTATGCCATTTATTTTCCGTTTTCTTGTTCAAAAGAGATTCCTGAGTCTAAACTTCATTGTTCCACACCTAATCCTATTACAGCTTGTAACCAACTTCTAACAGATGACAAAATCTGTTGGGAGAGGATGCATCGTTTTCTTAAAATTGTTTCCTGAAGTATAGGGAGCAACATGATCTCTGTGAGATCCTGGTAAAACTTAAAAGAATGGTTAAGTCTCAAAAGGACTAGCTGTAACATTTGTAGCCAGTCTCTGAGTAGTGGGAAACCCTTATCTGAAGTTCTCATCTGAAGTTCCAGCTACAGAGTTGTAAGAAGGTGAACCATCTCAGCAAGCCAATTTCGAATTATCTTGAGCAGTTTGTAGTCCAAAGGTAATGTTTGAGTGTTGTTTATTGGTTCGATGGCATCATTATGAACCAAATAGAATCATTGTCGTGGGGCCCCATCTTCCTTTTGGACACTTCAGAAATTGCTGTTAGGAAAATTCATTGTTTGCTGTGGAAAATTTAAACATTATTAATATCAAAAGAAAGTTTAAATTTTAAGAAAGATATTTATTCAAAGAAACATACTAAAGAGTCAAAAATAATTATGAGGAGAATTAGAATTTGAGGGAGATAACAGAAATTTGACAACAATAATCCCTAGCTTTTTGGTTATTTTCTGTCCCACACCAGGTGACTCTTTTGATATGAGACAGAAACTGAAGTTTTCTTTTAACAACATCCTTGGATTTATATAAGAAGAGAGCCATTCTCCAACTCCAAAGCCAGCTTTGACTTTTTTATCATTTTATTTAAATTAGAAACAAGTTTGCTTCACATGTCAATCCCAGCTCCCTCTCCATCCCCTCCTCCCTGGCCACCTCCAACTCCCCCATCCCCCCACCCAATCCCCATTCCTTTCCCCAGGGCCCTCCATGGAGGAGCTCCAGGGTCTGTCATTTCATCCAGGGCAGGGCCTAGGTCCTCCCCCATGTGTCCAGGCAGATAGATCATCCCTTGATGTGGAATGGACTCAGAAAAAAGTCCATTTGTGTGTCAGGTATAAATACTGATCTACTATCCATGGCCCCATAGATTGCCAAGGCCTCCTCACTGACACCCAAATTTAGAGGGTCTGAATCAGTCCCATGCTGGCCTTTCAGCCATCAGTTTGGGGTCCAAGAGCTCCCCTTTGTTCAGGTCAATTGATTCTGTGGGTTTCACCAGCCCGGACTTGACCCCTTTGCTCATCACTCCTCCCTCTCAGAAACTGGGTTCCATGAGTTCAGTCTAGTGTTTATCTGTGGTTGTCTGCCTCTGCTTCCATCAGCCAGTGGATGAAGGTTCTAGGATGGCTTGCTTATAAGGTAGTCGTCAAACTCATTATCAGGGAAGGGCATTTAAAATATCCTCTCCAGTATTGCTTAGATTGCCTGTTGATTTCATCCTTTTAGCTCTCTGGAAATCTCATTAGTACCAGATCTCTCCTAAGACCTATAATGACTCCCTCTATTGTGGTATATTTCATTCTGCTTTCCTCTGTTCTTCTCCCAATTCAACCTTCTGCTCCCCATGTCCTCCTCTCCCCTCATCATCTCCCCTTTCTTATTCCCAGCTCACTCTCTCCTCCTCCCAGCTCCCAATCTGCTCAGCAGATTCTGTTGCATTCCCCTTCTCTGGGGAACCATACATATCCCTCTTAAGGTATTCCCTGTTTCCCAGACACTCTGGAAGTGCAATTGTAGGTTGACACTCCCCTGATCCATGTCTGAAATCCATATATGAGTGAGTACATATAATGTTTATCTTTTTGTGACTGGGTTACATCACTCAGGATGGTTTTATCTAGTGCCATCCATTTGCCTGCAAATTTCTTTTTTTCCCTCAATATATGTTTTTATTTAAATTAGAAAAATGCATGCTTCACATGTCAATCCCAGCTCCCTCTCCCAACCCTCATCCCTTGTCCCTCCGCCAGTTCCCCCAGCCCCTCACACAATCCCCACATCATTCTACATGGAGGGTGAGGCCCTCCTTAGGGGGATCTCCAGAGTCTGTCATTTCATTCAGGGCAGGACCTAGGCCCTTCCCCATGTGTCCAGGCTGAGAGAGCATCCCTCCATGTGGAATGAGCTCTCAAAGTTCATTTGTACACCATGGTAAACACTGATCTACTACCTAAGGCCCCAGATAATTCTGTGGCCTCCTCACTGACACTACATTCATGGTGTCTGCTTCAGTCACCGGTTGGCCTCTCAGTCGGGGTTCAAGAGCTCTCCCTTGTCCGGTCAGCTGTCTTTGTGGGTTTCACCAGCACGGCCTTGACCCCTTTGCTCATTACTCCTCCACCTCTGTCACTGGGTTCCAGGAGTTCAGTTCAGTGTTTGTTAAGCTGTGGGTATCTGTCTCTGCTTCCATCAGACACTGGATGAAGGTTCTAGGATGGCATATAAGTAAGTCATCAACCTTATCATCAGCGAGGGGCTATTAATATAGTCTTTCCGCTACTGCTTAGTTTGCCAGTTGGTGTTATCATTGTAGATCTCTGGAGATCTCACTAGTGTCAGCTCTCTCCTCAAACCTATAATGACTCCATCTATTATGGTATCTCTCATCCTGCTCTCCCCTATTCTTACCTCGACTCAACCTTCCTGCTACCCAATGCCTTCTTCTTCCCTCCTCTTCCCCACCCCCTGCTCGCTCTTTTTCTTGTTTCCCTCTCCCCTCCCCTGATGTTCCCAATCTGCTCAGGATATCTTGCCTCATTCCACTTTTCTGGGGTATCATCCATCTCTCTTAGGAACCTCCCTGTTTCCTAGACTCACTGGTACTGGGATTGTAGGCTGACACTCCCCTGATCCATGTCTGAAATCCACATATGAGTGAGAGTCTTTTTGTGACTGGTTTGCCTCACTCAGGATGGTTTCTTCTAATGCCATCCATTTGCCTGCAAATTTCAAGATTCCATTTTTTTCCACTGAGTAGTAGTCCATTGTGTAAAGGTACCACATTTTCTCTATCCACTCTTCAGTTGTAGGGCATCTAGGTTGCTTCCAGGATCTAGCTATTACATACAATGCTGCTATGAACATAGTGGAACAGACATCCTTGTTGTGAGAATGGGCATCTCTTGGGTATATGCCTAAGAGTGGAATTGTTGGGTCTTGTGGTAGATTGAGTCCCATATTCCTCATGAATCTCCAGACTGGTTTCCAAATTGGCTGTACAATTTTGCACTCCCACCAGCAATGGACAAGTGCTCCCTTTTTTCCACATGCTCTCCAGCATAAGGTGTCATTAGTGTTTTTTATTTTAGCCATTCTGACAGGAGGAAGATGATATCTCAGAGTTGTTTTGATTTGCATTTCCCTAATGGCTAAGGATGTTGAGCACTTTCTTAAGTGTCTCTCAGCCATTTTATACTCCTCTATTGAGAATTCTCTATTTAGTTCAGTCCCCACTTTTTAATTGGATCCTTTGGTGTTTTCGAGACTTGCTTCTTGAGTTCTTTGTAAATTTTGGAGATCAACCCTCTGTCAGATGTGGGGTTAGTGAGTGACTTTTCACAATCTGTGGGGTGCCTTTTTGTCTTGCTGACTGTGTCCTTTGCCTTACAGAAGCTTTTCAATTTCCGGAGGTCCCATTTATTAAGTGTCGATCTCAGTGTTTGTGTTACTGGTGTTATGTTCAGGAAGCAGTCTCCTGTACCAATTCGTTTAAGGGTACATCCCACTTTCTCTTCTAACAGGCTCAGTGTGGTTGGATTTATGTTGAGGTCTTTGATCCATTTAGACTTAAGTTTTGTGCATGATGATATACATGGATCTATCTGCAGTCTTCTACATGCGAATATCCAGTTATGCCATCACCATTTGTTGAAGATGCTATCTTTTTTCCATTGTATAACATTAGCTTCTTTGTTGAAAACCAGGTGTTCAATAGGTTTGTGGATTAATCTCAGGGTTTTCAACTTGATTCCATTGGTCTGCCTGTCTGTTTTTGAGCCAATGCCAAGCTGTTTTCAGAACTATAGCTCTATAATAGTGCTTGAAGTCAGAGATGGTGACGCCTACAGATGTTACTTTGTTGAGCAGGGTTGCTTGACTATCCTGAGTTTTTGTTTTTCCATATAAAGTTGACAATTGTTCTTCCTAGGTCTGTGAAGAATTGTGCTGGGATTTTGTTGGGGATTGCATTGAGTCTGTATATTGATTTTGGCAGGATTGCCATTTTCTGGTGTCTTATTTAATTTCTTTCTTTAAAGACTCAACGTTCTTGCAATACAGGTCTTTCACTTGTTTGGTTAGCGTTACCCCAAGGTATTTTATGTTGTTTGTGGCAATGTAAAGTGTAATGTTTCTCTGATTTCTTTCTCGGCCCTTTCATCATCTGTATATAGTAGGGCTACTGATTTTCTTGAGTTGATCTTTTATGCTGCCACTTTGCTGAAGGTGCTTATCAGCTGTAAGAGTTACCTGGTAGAGTTTTTTTGGGTCACTATTGTAAACCACCACCATATAATCTGTAAATAGTGAAAGCTTGACTTCTTTCTTTCTAATTTGTATCCCATTGATCACCTTCTGATGTCTTATTGCTCTAGCTAGAAATTGAGTACAATATTGAAGAGGTATGGAGAAAGGGGGCAGCCTTGCCTTGTCCCTGATTTTAGAGGAATTGCCTTGAGTTTCTGTCCATTTAGTTTGATGTTGGCTGTTGGTTTGTTGTATATAGCTTTTATGATGTTTAGGTATGTTCCTGCTATTTGAGATCTCTCCAAGACCTTTATCATGAAGAGGTGTTGGATTTTGTCAAAGGCTTTTTTAGCATCTAGTGAGATGGTCATTTGAATTTTGTTTCTCAGATTGTTTATATGGTGGATCACATTGATTGATTTTTGTATTTTTATCTATCCCTGCATGCTTGGAATGAAGCCTACTTGATCATGATGGATGAGTTTTCAGATGTGTTCTTGGATCGATTTGCCAGTATTTTAGCATCATGTTCATGAGGGATATTGGTCTGAAGTTCTCTTTCTTAATTGTGTCTTTGTGTGGCTTGGGTATCAATGTTATTGAAGCCTCATATAAAAGAGTGTGACAAAGACCTTTCTGCTTCTATTGCATGGAATACTTTGAGGAGAATTGGTATAACCTGTTATTTGAATTTCTGGTAAAATTCTGCACTGAAGCCATATGGCCTTGGGCTGTTTTTGGTTGGGAGACTTTTGATGACTGCTTCTATTTCCTTAGGTGTTATAGGACTATTTAAATTGCTTATTTGTTCTTGATTTAATTTTGGTAAGTGATATCTATACAGAAAATTGTCCATTTTCTTTAAATTTTCAAATTTTGTGGAGTACAGCTTTTCAAAGTATGACCTGATGATTCTCTGGATTTCCTCACTGTTGTTATGTCTTCCTTTTCATTTCTGATTTTGTTAATTTGCATGTTCATACTCTGTCGTTTGGTAAGTTTGAATAAAGGTTTGATTATCTTGTTGATTTTCTCAAAGAACCAACTCTTTATTACATTAATTCTTTGTATCGTTTTCCTAGTTTCTACATTATTGATTTCAGCACTCAATTTAATTATTTCCTGGCGTGTGCTCCTCTGGGGTGAGTTTGCTTCCTTTTGTTCTAGAGCTTTCAGTTGTGGTGTTAATTCTCTAGTGTGACTATTCTCCAGTTTCTTCATGTGGGTACTTAGGGCTATGAACTTTCCTCTTAGCACTGCTTTCAAAATATCCCATAAGTTTGGGTAAGCTGTGTCTTCATTCTCATTGTATTCTAGGAAGCCTTTAATTTATTTTCTTATTTCTTCTTTGACCCAGGAATGGTACAATTGTGCATTATTCAATTTCGATGAGTTTTCAGGGTTTCTGCGATTTGTGCTGTTGTTGAATTCTATCTTTAAAGCATGGTGGTCTGATAAGGTGTAAGGAGTTATTCAAATTTTTTGTACCTGTTGAGGTTTGCTATATTGCCAAGTATGTGGTCAATTTTTGAGAAGGTTCCATGTTTTGCTGAGAATAAAGTATATACTTTTGTGTTTGGTGGAATGTTCTATAGATGTCTTTTAAACCCAATTGGGTCATAACTTCTATTAGTTCTTTTGTTTCTTTGTTAAGTTTCTATCCTGTAGTCCTGTCTAGTAGTGGGAGTGGGGTATTGAAGTCTCCCACTATAATTGTGTGAGGTTTTATGTGTGATTTGAATTTTCGTAATGCTTCTTTTTATGAATGTGGACGTCTTTGTATTTGGAGCATAGATGTTCAGAATTGAGACTTCATCATGTTGGATTTTTCTATGATGACTTTGAAATGACCTCCTTCATCTCCTTTGATTAATTTTAGTTTAAAGTTTAATTTGTTAGATATTAGGTTTGCTGCCCTCACTTGTTTCTTGGGTCCATTTGATTGGCAAGTCTTTTCCCAACCCTTAACTCTGAGGTAATGTCTGTCTTTGAAGCTGAGGTGTGTTTCTTGTATGCAGCAGAAGGATGGATTCTGTATTCAACCCCATTCTGTTATCCTGTGTCTTTTTATGGGTGAGTTAAGACCATTAATACTGAAGGATATTGATGATCATTGATTGCTCATTCTTGCTTGTTTTTGAATTGTTGTTGGTGGTATAATTGTGTGCGGATTTCCACTCCTACTTTTCTTTTGGGTGTAGATAAAGTAGCATTATCTATTGCCTATGTTTTTCTGGGTATAGTTAACTTCTTTGGATTGGAGTTTTCCATCCAGAAATTTCTGTAGGGCTGGGTTTGTGGATATGTATTACTTAAATCTGGTTTTGTCATGGATTATCTATTTTTCTCCATCTATAGTGATTGAAAACTTTACTGGGTATAGTAGTCTGGACTGACATCTGTGGTCTCTTATTGCTGGTAGGATATCTACCCAGAACCTTCTGGCTTTCAGAGTTTCCATGGAGAATTCAGGTGTAATTTTGATAGGTTTGCCTTTATATATTACATGACCATTTTCCTTAGCTGCTCTTAATATTCCTTCTTTATTCTGTATGTTTACGGTCTTCATTATTATGTGGTCCACTCTATTTGGTGGTCTGTAAAGTTCTTGTACTTTCTTTTTTAATTTTTTTCTAATATATGTTTTATTTAAATTAGAAGCAAGGTTGCTTCACATGTCAATCCTAGTTCCCTCTCACTCCCCCTCCCTTGCAGTACCCTAGCCAATCCCCATCAGCCCTCCCAACCCCCAACCAATCCCCACACCATTCCCCAGGGAGTGTGAGGAACTTCTTGTACTTTCATTGATATGTCTTTCTTTAGGTTGGAAAAGTTTTTTTCTACTATATTGTTGAATGTTTTCTGCCTCTTTGAGGTGGGTTTCTTCAATTTCTTCTATACCTTATATTCTTAGGTTTTGTTTTTCCACAGTGTCCCATATTTCCTGGATATTTTTCATGTTAGGTTTTGTTGGACTTAAGATTTTCTTTGGTTGATGAATGTGTTTCACCAAGTTTATTTTACACGCCTGAGATTCTCTCCTCGTCTCTTATATTCCTTTGGTTATGTTTGCATCTGTAGTACCTGACCATTTGCCCAGCTTTTCTATTTCCAGCATTCCTGCAGACTGTGTTTTTTTTAACTGTCTCTATTTCAGCTTTCAACCTTTGCACTGTTCGAATTGTTTCTTACAATTTTTGCTTTGTCTTTTCCTCTATTTCTTGCATTTTTTGGTTTGTTTTTTCTCCCATTTCTTTACAGGATTTTCTCAAATCCTCTTTGAGGGCCTCTATCATTTTCATGAAGTTATTTTTAAGGTCATTCTCTTCTGCTTCATCTGCATTGGGATGTTTTGGTCTTGCTGGTGTAGTCTCTAGACTCTGGCGGCGTCCTATTGGTTTTTCTATTGCTGACTGTGTTTTTATGTTGTCTCCTTCCCACCTCTTCTACCAGTAGGTGCAGAAGGAGTCTCTTCCTCTCCTGCTGATATGGGACCAGGGTTCCCTTCTGGTAGATGCAAGCAGGTCCAATACTCTGGTGATTCTCCTCTTCCTGTGAATGGAGATAGTCCTAGTATTGGGGCCTTGGCAGTCTTAGAGGGGTTGGACCCCGTCAGAATGGGATCTGTATTGCACAGTCCCCAGGTCTTAGCTGGTTGTTCACAGGGCTCAGAAACAGGCCTAGGCTTACTCAGTCCCTTGGGTGTAGAAAGAGACTAGGATGCTAGCAGTCTCTGGGTAGGTTGGGTTCTGCTGGGATAGGATCCACATTGGATAGTATCCAGGCCTCAGCTGGTTGTGTGCAGAGCCCCCAACTTTTACTTTTGAGTCTGGACTGCAACTTTTATGAGAAGTAAAGAGATATAGATGTTTAGGTAGTGATTTTTTTACCCTGCAGAGAATATTGGTACCGTAGGTCAGATTTTTCTTTGCTTGTTAATTTTTTTTCTGGATAGGTGTCCCCTTTACTTTAGATGTCTAGATGTCCAAGGTCTTTTGATTTTCTGAAGGTGTGTATCTCTATTTTCCTATAAAGACAAAAAGAAGATAACCCTGCCCCAACCCTTATTTATTACGTTGTCCTTTTGAAATGTCACACCAGTTGTTGAAGTATCCTTTCTACTTATTAGATTTCTCCTGTTCAAATCAAACATTTATTAATTTTGGTGGTATCCATAGCACTTCTTCTCCTGTGGAAACAAAAGCAAAACCCCTTTTCTGGTTTCCATTCTAAGGCCAACACATCTTTAATATACATAGGCTGACTTAACTCAGTAGTTTTTTAAATTGTCCAATGTGCCCAATGTCGTGCCTTTTTCATTACAATTAAGAAAATAATAAAGAGCATTACACAATCTATCTCTGGGGGTCTTAGTTCTCCCTACTTGTTTATTAAGCATCTCTTTTAAAGTGCGATTAGATCTTTCTACAACTTCTTGTCCTGTGTGGTATACTTATAATATGCTTTGTATTATATATTCAAAAAAAGCTGTTTCATTTTACTAAAGAAACGCTGGAGCATTGTCAGTCTTAATTTGTGTATGTATTCCCATGATGACCATGACTTCTAATAGGTGTATAATTACAGAATCAGTCTTTTCATAAATCAAAGCTATTCCCATTGAAATCCTGAAAATGTGTCTATTGTGTTGTGTACATATTTTAATTTTCCAAATTCTATAAAATGAACCACATCCATTTGCCAAATTTCATTTATTTCCATACATTTAAGATTACTTCCAGTAGGTAGGGACAAGTAGTAATTTTCTTTTAATCATTTACTTGGCTTGTTGCCAAGTAATGGAAAAAATTCCCCTTCTTAATCTTTGCTATTGGCATGGTGCTTTTTTATGAACATCTGAGGCCTTCGGCATACTTCTTATTAATGACCAGTCAATTTTATCATTGTCTTGTGATAGAGATCTGGGAGAACCATATGGGATCTGATGTGAGATATTCTGTATATATATATATATATATATATATATATATATATATATATATTTGGGATGATTTTTTGTTTGTTTGTTTTGTTTTGTTTTTTGAGACAGGGTTTCTCTGTTTGTTTTGGAGGCTGTACTGGAACTCACTCTGTAGACCAGGCTTGCCTCCAACTCACAGAGATCTGCCTGCCTCTGCCTCCTGAGTGCTGGGATTAAAAGTGTGTGCCACCAATGCCCAGCTTGGGAGGATTATTATTCCTGATTATTTCCTGTAATTGTATAAATAATGAAGCTAATTCTGTTTTTATCAGAAATAAATTCAGCAGTTTTAATATTTAAAACAACTCTTACTTCATATTGAGTCAATTACTATATTGAGAGATTCTGTAAAGTCCTTAAGTACCATGAGAATGGCATATAATTCTGCCTTTTGCACAGAATTATAAGGGCTTTGAACCACTTTGCTTATGTTTCTTTATTTATATGCTGCTTCTCCTGATTTTTTTGCATCAGTAGGGACTCCAGAGATTGATGGTCTAAATACATTATATCGAAGAACCTAACTGTTTCTTTTTATAAATTTAATTCTTTCATTTTGGGGGATAACTGTTGTTAATCTTTCTCAAAATTTTACTGAAAGCTCTTTGACAACATTCATTATCTTTCCATAAAGAGGAAATTTCCTCATTAATTAAAGGTACAATGATTTCATCTGGGCCCATTCCTGTCAGTTCATAAAGTCTTAATTTTCCTTTTAAAATCAAATCAGAAGTCTTTTCCACATATGTCTTTAATTTCTTACTTTGTTGATGTGGTAGAAGTACCCATTCCAATATAATATCTTCCATCTGCATCACAATCCCTGTAGGGAATTGCCTAGAGGGTAATACAACCAGAATGCAGCTTAGCTTTTGATCCACATGATCCACATGTGCAGTCTGTAATTTCTTTTCCACCAAAATCAATTCTCTTTCAGCTCCAGCTGATAATTCTCTTGTACTATTTAAGTCCTTGTTCCTTTCTAGGATACTAACTAAATTACTCAGTTCATACGATTTTGTCCTAATAGTGGTCCATGAATTGGAAATATCTCTTAGAAATCTTTGAAAGTCATTAAGTATCTGCAATTGATCTCTCCTGATTTGTTCCTTTTGGAAACCATCTTTGTGGGGTTTCAATTGGATCCAGTTGGCTTTCACAGTCCATACCTCAGAGGGGGAGTGTGGATTGAGAAATGGCAGGTAAAGACACTCAGAAAAAGACAGAGATACAGGAAAGAGTCAGGAGGGTAATCCAGTGAATATTGGGTGTCCCAATTTTATTCTTCAACATTCTTAAGTATCCCAACCAAACGGGGGACATGGCAGAAGACTTCTTTATCATGTATAAGGAACAGACTTTCTTCTATTAAGTCTCAAGCATTTGATAACCACACCTGTTCTCTGTCCTTGAGGGTCCAGAATAAACAAACCTCAGCCCAAGTCTGTTGTTATTTAGATAAGACATCTGCTACCAAGAACAAAACATCCTGCAGTAGCCAAGCTTTAGCCCTTTAGCTCTTTTGACTTACTAAGGACAGTTTTGAACTCTTTGACCTAGAGGTAAGATGAAGTGGAGCTATCTTTATGGGCCCTGACTCCTTTAGGGGTATAATTTTTTAGACCTATTTTATATCATAAGTAATTAACAGAATCTCCTGTCTGTATTTTTTCAGGAGCAATTTGTAATCCCCAGCCAGCAAGCCAAGGCTTTCTTTATTTTTCCAAAGTATCTACTTTTGAATCAGATAATAAGACATCATTCATATAATGATTAAATCATAGATTGTGGAAACTGTTCATGAATTATATCCAATATTTTCTACACAAAATATTGGGATAGAGTTGGGCTGTTTAGCATTCCCTGTGGGAGAACCTTCCAATGATATCTCTTAACCAGCTGAGTTATTAAAAGTAGGCACTAGGAAGGCAAAATTTTCCCAACCATTTTTTTTGTAAAGGTATAGTAAAGAAACACTCTTATAATTCAACAACTATAGTAAGCCATTCTTTAGGTAACAGAGAAGGCAACGGCATTCCAGGCTATAGAGAGTTCATTGGCTTAATTACTTTATTAATGGCTCTCAGGTCTGTCAGCATTCTCCATTTTCCAGATTTTTTAAATAACAAATGCAGGAGAATTCTAAGGGCTGGTATATTCTTCAATATGCCTAGCAATTAACTACTCCTGAACCAGCTTTTCCAAAGCCTGTAGTTTCTCTGATGTCAAATACCATTGCCCAACCCAGACAGGTTGGTCAGCTAACCATTGTAAATGTAGGGCTGTTGGCACCGCTGAGAGTTTGACAACTGTTGTGGCCTGGTTTTGTATGGCTTGAATGGTCAGTGACTGATTTTCTAGTGCTTTATAATATTCTTACCAGAAACATGAGTTGGTTTATGGACTGGAGAGATCTTAATCTCGGTATTCAATTGCTGCAACAGATCACGACCCCATAGATTCACTGTTACGTTAGTTACATATGGCCCCAGTCTTCCTCTCTGTCCTTCTGGTCCTATGAGTTCAACCAATATTGTTCTTTGTTTTTACCTGAGATAGGGTTCCAGTCTCTAGGAATTGAACATCTACCTTTTTTCTTTTAATTTTAAATAGCTTGTTTTTGAAGAGGCCAATTTGGATGACATGATTCTGGAGTTATAATAGTCATATCTGTACCCTTGTCTAATAATTCCTCAAATTAAATTGTTATTTATTCATTCACTTAGCTTTGTTTTTTCGTCATTTATAGAAGTCTGCCAAAATATACATTTTAAGGTTCCTTCTGGAGTTTTTGATTTATCCTCCAAAAGCTATTTTTGTATCCGGAGCAGTATGGTTTTTTATAATAGGCACTGGATCCTCTAATTGCTCTGAGGAGGAGTTTCCTCCACAGTAACTAGGAATGACTGGACCATGTTCAACTTGGGGACCTCTGAGAGGCCCCCTAAGGCATTTCCCAATAGTAAAATGTTTCCTTGTTTATCTCCTATTGATATGCATTGATTGCTCCAATGTTGTCTTTTGCTGTATCTTTTGTATAACCCAGAAGGCTGGGGGGGTCTTCTATTTGGATCATTTCTAGAAGAAATATTGTTTCTAGGAATTACCTGTCTACAATTTATTTTCAGATGGCTTATTCTACCACAATTAAAACATTTGGTATTTTGACGTCTCTTTAGGCATTTTGAAATTGCCTTTCTTATTCAGCCCTCACACTATAGTTAAGAGATACAACACTGGCTGTATGTAAGATCCATTCCTCTATGGGTGCTGATCTAAAACATTAAAGGCCCAATTATCTTTTTGCATTCTAGATTAGCATTTTTAAAAGACAGATATTCAATGAGTACTCACGTAGCTTCTTGATCTAATACCCATATATATTACTCAGTCTTTGCCAAATATCACTGAAGGATACTTTTGAGCCTTGCATAACTTTACTATGTGACCCAATTCTTTTCGCCGGTCTCAAATCTTGTCCCAAGCAGTCAAGGCTGCTGTACAGCATAGAGACATGGTATTTTAATTGTATGTGGCCTGGCTACTTACATCAGCATAACAGCCATCACAAAGAATTTGATCTGCGGAAACCTTATAACCTCTAATCTTACCTTGCTGTTCTAATTGCTTTTCCATTATAATTAAAGTGCATATTCTAATACTGCTAAGACAAATTGAAGCTAGTCATTTGGGGTAATTCTTTTTCTTGAAAATCAAATATTTAAAACTGCCTAACATATGCTGAATGTATACCATAAGAAACTATTGCTTCCTTACTATCTTTTACATATTTCTTATGTATTGGTTCTCAACGGCAGTCTGCATATCTTTTGGGATAATTGTAATTTGATGTCTTTTCAAAAATAATAATAGGATATATCATAGCAAGTGAACTCACGACTTTAGGGAAATCATCTCTTACTCTGTAACATAATGGCAAGGTTAAATCCCCTTTAATCTCTTTCATCTATGCCATAACACTCTTTTTTAAAATAAGTTTTAAGAAGATCATATAAGGCCTGAAATCTATGTGTCACCACTTTATATAGGGACTAAAGCTTCTGAGTACTACATGATTCCATTAGATTAATCAGTTTCTTGTTTTCATCATTCACATATGATTCTAAAGGTTTCATTTCATCCATTAATGATACATTTTCATCCTTAGAGATTACCCATATGGCATGCAGATTGCCTTCTAAAAGCAATGTTCTATCTATCAAATTTTAATAATCATTTGACACAGAATGAATTTAGTCTGTCAATTTATCATTTTCAAATTCTATGGAATGAATATTGCCTGTTAATTTATCATTATCATATTCAATGAAATGAATCCTTTTGACTAATCTCTTAATTCCACTTTGAGAAGCCTGTATCATTTCAATAAGTTTCTCATTGTTGGCACTATTATCAAACCATTTTTAAAGATATGATATGAATTGCCAGCCTAACAGCAACTATAGTTAAAAAATATATATGTCCCAAGTAGATCATATATCTATTAAAAAATACCATCCACAGTAGTAACAAAAAATTAAATTCTTGAATGGTTTTATTATCTGCCATTAGTGTGAAAGAAATTTAAAATTAATAAAAATTTTATTTATTTATTCATTCATTTATTTATTCATCATTCAGTCCCTAGAATACTGCCATTCACATTCACTGTGAGTCTTTTTTTCTTGTTTAAGCTACCCTGGAAACACCACACAGATGCAAATTTTTGTCTCCTGGGTGTTATAAATTCTATCACGTTTTTATCTAAGATTAATTCCCCCCCTCACAGGAGTGTGCACATGTGTATGTATACATTTGGGAGAAAAGAAATGGGTATAACAACCATCACAGTCCAATTCAAAATTAAAGGTATATATGAACCAGCTTTGAGCAATAGTATTTCTTTTTCAAATTTAGAACATTGAGAAGAGGGGGGATTTAATCAAGGATCAAATGTTTATAAATGACAGTGTGGTTTCAAATCTTCTGTAACTTAGCTCATTTAATTCTTCAACAACTTCTGAAATACATTTTGCCTTGTGTTTTACATATGTCTAAAGCTGAATTAAATGCAATCTAGTCTCACCACTGGAAGCTTTGCCTGGCTACAAGAGACAAACGGTTGAGGATCCATACCTCCTATTACTAGGAGCCTGTGTGGGACTGTGCCTATGTTAGAGCTGTGTAGCTTGGTATTTTGTGGGTCTCTCAACAATCGAAGTGTAGGGGCATATGTGTTTCTGACTCTTCTTCTAGCTCTTGAGACACTTTTCCTCCTACTGGGTTTCTTCATCCAGCCTTATTATGAGGGTTTGTGCCTAGTTTTATTGTTACTTCTTAAGGCATGTTTGTTTGGTATCCCTGGGAGGTCTGCTCTTTTAGGAAGAGAATGGGAGGAAGGGTGGATCTAGAACAGAGAGGAGGTGGAGCAGGGACTTAGAGAAGAAGAGGGGAGCGAAACTGAGGTCAGATATAATATCTAAGAGAATAAATAAATACTTAAAAATAATTGAAATTCCATCTTGGTGGGTTCCATTTCTTTGATTAGTATGTAGTATCCTTCCCTATCGGTCTTAACTAGTTTTGTTTTGATGTCTATTTTATTAGCTTAAAATGGCTACCTGGTTCTCTGGGAAAGTCTTCTGGAGTTGGGAATTGGGATGCAGTGATGAGTTGAGGGAGGGAGATTAGGAGGGGATGGTCTGTGGAATCTACAGGAGATATGGGCAGGAGGGAAGGAAGGCTACAGAAGGTGTTCTGTTGCAATGCCAGGGATGAGATTGCGGGATTGGAAAAGACTTTTGTGGAAGAAGGCCCTCAAAACTAACTTTGCACTGTCACTTTAATATTGCCATGATTCTATTTCTGGACTTTATCATTCTAGAGTTATGCTGAAACATCTTAATCTGTTACCACATTTTCTGTTATCATTCCATCAGCCTTTACTCAAAGCTATCTAATTCACTTTCAATTTTTGTACTGTCCTGTTCTGCTATGTCTTTGTAATTTTTTTCCTAAATGACGTAGACCAGGTTTTAGAGCTCAATAAACTAAACACTATGTACCATGCTTCAGAAGTTACCCAACTTATTTAAGTTTTAGTTTGATTTTTCAAGTCTGGAAATAAAAATACTATTTCCTACAGTTTTCTGAAGTAAATGAGGTAGTTTATGCTAAAAAGTTATTAACAAAGAATTTATATCCATTATTCCACCTAGCAACTTGGTAACATTTAGTATGAGATTAAACTGTCTGATGAGAGCCTTCAAAGCCAAAAGTTAGTGTTGTGTAAGGCATGGATGGGTCTTGAGAGATACCATTATCAGAACTACAAGTAAGAGACTGTTTGGAAATATGTATATGAAATCTCTCCTCTGACAATCAGAATATTACTTGGAAAAAACTCAACAAAGGGAACTTTTAAAAATTATTCTTTTGTAATTTAATGCACATAGGTAATGTTCTTTGATTAAAGTGTCCTGTTACTATCCTATTTTATCTCCTTCTTCTCCTCCTCCCTCTCATCCAGTCCCTCCTCTATTTTCATGTCCTTTTTTGTATGTGAACCACTGTAATTAATTAGGGTTGGCTTCATGAACATGGGGGGTTATGTGCTTGTGTGGAAGGAATTCACCAATGTCTACTCCACTAAGGAATATGATGCCCTCTCACTCTGCAACCTTTCACTGTACATAGCTCCTCTGGGAGGGGTGAGGCTGCATGAGCCTGTCCATTATGGAATGTTGATGGGTCCAGTCTTGTTCAAGTCTTGTGCAATTTGTCACTGATGCTGCCTTAATTTGTAAAAGTTCATATGAATGTGGGAAACATACTTCAGAAAAATCAAGGGTAAGGATTTTCAGTTGCATAGAATATTATTTATTTGCATACACAGTGAAAGTCATATAAAATTTAAGAAAGTGTTTCAAATGTCATGTTTTAAAAATAACAAGATATATATGATTCCTTATTTAATCTCTTGAAATTATAAATATAGGAATTCATAGATAATATTGGCAGCATGTCTAGGAAGCTAGCCATGACCTTGTTAACATTTTGGGGGGGTAAATATCCATAAGATTGAGATAGACACCAGGATGCCAACTTATTAAGATCCAATGAGAAATAATTTTCAAAACTCGATGTCTATACAAGTGCTTCCTCATCTGTAGTCCATTCAGCACATAACCCAAAGTTTGCCTTGTTGAGTAAGAAAGAAAGAGGATGCCATGAAAATTCCCAGGTAAAATAGATGAACAAGTCTTAGTTAAGAAGTTGTTTTGCTACTAGAAGCAAGATGTTTTAAGTTACTTGGTAGTTACTTTCTTTTTCAGAGCTGTGTGTGCCCATTGTTTGGTATTCCCTTTATTTGTCACATTTTAAGATTCATTATGAGTTTCTGTAAATACCAACTTAACAATTCCCAGGACCATAGTTTATATTGCTGTTTTGGCACAATGCTATTCCTGGTTTGCCTGGGCTCAGTGGTTCTTAATGGTGGATGCACATTAGAGTCACCTTTTGAACTTATCAGTTTGATCAATTATATCAAAAAGCATCGTTGTTGAATCCTAAATGCTGGAAGTTTGAACACCTTCCCAGGCAATTGCAATGTACGTCTAAGGCTAGAAACACTGGATGAAGTCCTCGGAGAAGGCTATTTGTTTATGTTTTTAATTTGCTTTCCTCCCTCCTAGGATGGCTAAATTACATGTCTGTAGTACCTTTCTGTGTTTTCTTTCAGAAGGCAGAGTCTGTTTCTGTATTTCTAGATTTGGGGATACATATTTTGTAGCCTTAAAGTACAGTTAAAATAAGCATGTGTTGCACATTAAAACAATTTTGTTGTTTAAAGTTAGGGGTTTTTTAGATTGCTCATTCTCAGTATTTGAAAGTGCAATGTTGTTCAACCTTGACTGCATTTTGAAATCACCTGGAGAGGTTTTTAAAAAATTATGATGGCATGGAAGGGCCCTATCTACAGAAATTCTTTTGAAATTGGTCTGGGGTGAAGCTAGGGTACTAGAATTTTTAAAAAATGTCTCCACATAATGTTATAATGGAGTATTACAAGATAACACAGATACATTTAAGTTATGTAAATAACATGTTAGGTAAATGATATGGTAATCCATCATTGAACTAAGGTACACAGTTAAGCACAATTCCTAATGGGAATTGCTTAGGATCAGGAAGCTTTTAAAAATACTGATGCCTGTGCATTATGCTCTTAGTCTTGGTGGCAGGGTATATTTTGGGATTCTTAACAGATGCCTAGTGATTCGGATTTGTAATAAAGTTGGGGGCTACAGTTATATTGACCTACCAAGTATACCTATTCAATTTCAGTAGTTGGTGTCATAGTAAGGATGTTTTGAAGGGCTTGTATGTGAAATTGAGCATTCAATGGCTTTATATACATATGTGTGTGTGTGTGTGTGTGTATGTGTGTGTGTTAGTATATTCTTCCTTCATCCCCTTATTTATTTTCAAATAAAAGTTTCATGTTGTGAAAACTGATTATGGTACATGACCCTACACTTCATTATTTTGAGTTATTGTTCAAATCGCTATTATTGAATTGGGGCTTTATTTGGTCTTCTGTTTGAATATAAGTTTCTGGTGGGAAGGCCAATATCTTTAACTGTTTTAAGTATTGATCACACATCTTTCTAGTGTTCAGATGAATGTCAGTGATCATTCCAGAGTTCAGTGGGACTTATATAAGTGACTGCCTATTAAATTCTCTAGTAGGTGGATTTTTGAGAAACCTAACAGATACTCAGGATACGGGTGAACACAGTTTTTTTTAAAACCTCTCTTTTGGAGAAAAGAAAAGATAATGGCACCAGTTTTTAGCAGGACTTCCTGGAGACTATGATTTTTTTATTTTGAAAGGAAAATTCATGTATTTAACTGGTGACAATAATGTGGAGGAGAAGGTATTGATTTTTTGCAGCAAACATGTGGTTCGTTTTTATTACAGTTCACCGCAATTGCCAATATCCTTTATAAAGAATGCATTTAAAAAGTTGCCATGCTTGGTAGAGAACACAGCAAAGCTTTCATTTGCAAGCTGTTGCCACTGGGGGTCACCATTACAATTGCTAAGTGTTGCCTGTGGCTGAGGAGCAACTGTTGTGGCTTGGCTAAAATGAGGAAGATGGGAGGAGGACTGAAGCCTTTTAAGTAGCTTCTTTTCCTTAGTGCCTCAGAGAAGCATTTTCAAATATTAAGATAAATATCTGTGTTTTGTGGATAGGATACTCACCTGTGATAAGAAGGGACTTGATAAACTGTCTTGTCTGTATAATAGATAAAATGATCCTTCATGGTTATAGCTCATTCAGAGCTCTGTGCTGTCCTCCAGAGAGGGTGATCAATATATACTTTTCTGCTCTTCCACATTTTTCAAACATTTAACTAGGATTGGTCTGCAGCGCATTTTAAAATAACTCATCCTTGTTTGCTTTATGAGTACCAACCCCTTCTGTCTTATGTTATTAGTCAATACATTGTCTCTGCCTAGAAAAATCCCTTCAGCTATTTGTTTCTTACATATTAAACTACTGCTATTGCCATTACATCAGGGAAAATGAAGAAAGAAGGAAACCAAAGCCAGAGTCTCCTAATGTGTGAGTCATCACAGAACAAACAAGGCTTTTGGATGAGGTGAGGTTATAAATACATTTTGCAATACAGATAGATAGATAGGGTAAGATACTGGCACAGAAGAAAGACAAAATGACAGCAGATGACACTTGCTCCTTCATGTGTCCTTATCAGGCCATCTCACTATGCAGTCGACTCCACTTATGTTAGATTTTGCCCAAGCAAACCTTCCCTTTTCACACAAATCTCCTGACCTTCATTCTTTGTTTGGTACATTTAATTAACATTTCTCTAGCATTCCAGTGATAAGAATCTTGGCAAAAACAATATTTTTGCCCTCAAGGCTATCTCCTGTACATACAGGGCCTGCTTCTCAGAAGCATCCTTGTACTCCACATTGTCTCAAAATTCTTAATACTTTTGAAATGAGGATCCGCATTTTTTATTTTCCTTTGAGGTCAAACATTATTCACCAGAACCTGACTGCTCTCAAGGGATTCGCATTGTAAGGGAGAGACAAAGGAAGTACAATCAGTATTTATTATGCTTATATTTGAAGTTTTGTCTGTTAGCTTTTTGAACAAAATATTATGGAAAGAGTTTTAGTCTGTCTTCAGAGAAGCAGAAAGAATTTAGGAGGGTTTTATTCATGATTCATATATTATTGAGTACTTACTATGTGCAAAACACTGTGCTAAATGACTCGGGTTCAAAAATGAATTAGCTATGAGTCCTGCCATCCATCTCAAGTTAACTCAGTATATGAAAAGCATACACAGAGCATAGTGGCTTTGATAAGATTAGGTAGTCTGTGGAGCTGGAATGGGACATCTGTGACAATGTTTTCTTGTCTATCTCATATAGGGTTGCTGAGCTGAACTGTTCTTTTTTTTCCACATCCCATTGAAAATACCCATATTCACCAACTCCTGAAATAAATTCTGGACCCCTTAGCATATCATTCAAGATATAGTACAGTATACCTCTAACTTTCTTTGTATGTGTGTGTTTGTATTGTGACATCATTACATATTGATTGTGATATTAAATGGGTCATTTATTTTATTCAAGCTTGAACTTTTAAAACTACACTACGAGAAATTTAAGTGAATCTTGTAGGACTTTTGTGGTTTAAAATGAGACTGTATATTTATACACCATAGACCACTATTAGAAATTTAACATATGTCACTAGAATTTTGCTGGAATGTAGAATCTAATACAACAGGTACATGGTGCTCCACCAAGACTCCTTTCTTCTAAAATAGCTCTTAATATACAAATGTTTAAAATAAGATTTAACAAAATTATACTATTTACCAAGTTAAGCATTTCTCCTTATAAATTTGTGTGTCAAAATGAAAAAGTTTAAGATAAATTATTAATGAGCAATGAATTGTGCTTTATTTGAAGAGTTTAAACTTAATAACGTTTGTCTTTCTTCTTATATCGTCCTCTACATACACACTCTCTCTTGTCAGAAAGAAAAAGAGGGTTCCAGTGAAAAATAAAATTGAGAGGGATTACAATATTCATGTGGACACTGTTGTTCTTTTGCTTAAGTTAAAATTAGAAGGCACAAGATGGAACTGGGAATACATTAATCATATTTTATTACAGCGTGGGAGAGGAGGGGGAGAGAGAGATGTGGGGGGAGAGACGAGAGAGAGAGAGAGAGAGAGAGAGAGAGAGAGAGAGAGAGAGAGAGAGAGAGAGAGAGAGAGGATTAAGAGCAGAGCAAGAGGAGAGATCAGAGAGCAAGAGGAGTAAGAGAGCAGGGGTCTGTCTCTTAAAGGAGTTCTTTACACCTGCGTGCAGACTGTACTCGTGAAACCCTGGGCTGACCAGAATGCTGCCTGAGTGCATTCTGCCAGGTAACAGGGACAGGCCAGCATAATGCCTGAACCTTTCTGACACTATTTCAGGAAGTTTTCCATCCTTGCGTAGTGTGTCTAAAGCTAGAAGTTTGCTCAAGTTCTTTTTGCACAGGAAGATATTCTGAGCTGCATTATCATACCTGTTAACTTGTGTTTGAAGATCTGACAGTCATATCACTGTTGCAGTGAACAAGGAATTCCGGTAACATAGCATTACAATTATATGTAAAGTGGATCCTTATAGTCTACTATGGGAGAAGGATATGCCAAATAAGTCCATTCATTGTGGTATAAGACATGCTAAAGTTACTGAGATAATTAGGAGTAGGTAGGGTATCAACTGAGGTTGGGAATGGTCAGGGATGTCATTATAATTGAGGCCCCATTTCTTATTTATAAAAATGAAGTTAAGGACTGGTTTCTGCTGTTTAACATTGAAGCCAAGAAAACTTGGAAAAGTAGAATCCTTTCATCTATAATGAATAATTCTCTTCTCTCTGAAGTTCTTGAGGAAACTATGTGCCTGAGAACACAGCATGGTGAACATTAAAGGGATCACCCTTTTATCCATTGGGTAACTGTTTACTACTCAAACTCTGGCACCCATAAGTGATACAGGAGCAAGTGTCTCTCCTTTTTCCCTCAGTCCACAGATCTTTAGACTGTTTAAATAGATCATGTATTTCTCAGACTGCTGTTGCTGTTGTGAAATGCCTGAGAAAAACTATTTGGATGACAGAAATAACTTATTTTTGGCTCTTAGTTTAGAGATTCTTTACACAATCAACTATCTCTTTCATCTTTGGCTTAAGTCAGAATATTATGGTGAGGGGCACATAGTGCTCAAAAATGCCTTTAATTCCAGTTTCTAGAGTATTCAAGGTCTTCTTGCCTCTGTGAGCCTTCACAAACATGGTGTAATATATACACTCAGAAATGCAGACAGACAGACACACACACACACACACACACACACACACACACACAAACACACAGAAAATCTTTTTAAAGGAGGTAGAAAAGGATTTTTGGAAGAGTGAAGAAAAAACTATCATTAATCAGAAATATAGAGCTGTAGACAAGTCAAAGAACAAATGAACAAATGAGGAAATATTTTGCCAACACTTAGTTGTAGCTCTATCATTCATTTTCAGTTGTGTTCTTGGTGTTTAGTTCCTCTTTTTTAGTAGATAAAGCTGTACCTGGGAAGGGGGCTCATGAACTAACTCGACTTCTTAATTATTGATCATTCCCCATTTTACAAACTGTTTCATGAATTAATTCATGCCAAAGAAGCACATGTAGTAAAATGGGGTCAATTTATCTAATATCTTGATAATCTTTCTCCAGTTCTCTGTGTTATCATTCCTCTTCTTTTGATGCAAACAATGATGGATAAAATATACATGTTATTTAAGGCCATATGATTATTATATTTGTTAAGATGGGATGAATATTATTAAGTGAGTATCAACAGTGAAATTCAAGTGGTTTAACACAGATAAATGTTTATTTGAACTTACTGTATTTATTCTCCTTCATATTACACATCCAGTGTGTGCTGATGGTAGGAGGGACTGTATTCCATACAGTTACTAAGAGAGCAAAGATGATGGTTATTATGCCATCTTGTACTTATATCATATATGATAGGTTTCAGTGAAAGTAAAGAGACAAGTAATACATAAGACATATTATTCTTAACTGCTTGCCCATTTGCCAGAATCAGTTATGTGATACTACTCAACTAAAATGAAGGCTAGTTAAGTGTACAAAAATGTAACCTCATTATCTGTTTCAATTAAAAATTCTTTGCCATGTGCACATCAAACTCTGCCATGTTTCCCTAAGGGCACAAAGGGTCTATTAAATCAATATTAAGGTGTTAGAAAATTCTAGGACTAGAGCATCAAACAAAGTTGAACCGAAGAGGTCAAATGGAAGCAGTTATTCCAACAATTAAGTAATACAAGGTAAGTCATGAAAAGAAGGAAATAGGACAGTTTTGAGACAGAAAAAAATGTAATCAATACAGATGTCAAAGCATTAAGGCTGGAGTAAACAAGGAATTGGAGACATCAAGCAGCAATCAATATAGAGCATGCAAAGGTGGTTTGTAGTTGTGGGTAGATGAAAGACAGTTTAAGACCCAGCCAGGAACATGTCCTGCTTTAACTGACAGCAGGCCTCTATTCTTGTTTTTGTATCCTTTCCATGTGCCAAATGTAAAATCCCATACTAGGCAGCCAGTGTTCTATCAGGACTATTGTTTAAAAATCCATCAGTAGCCCCAAGTGCCTTCACCAGTTGAACCTGGTCCATATGTTTGCTGCATGCTAGCCTTGTGACTGCCAGATAGTACTTGCAAATCCTAAAGTGTGGTATAAGTTTTCATATTTCTATGTCCTTAACCTTCAGGAGATATTTTCTAGAATGTGTTTTTATCCTTTCTCCATCAATCTAAAATCATCTCAATATTGTTGAAGCAATAGGTACCAGAAAAGTGGTCTGAACAAACAAAAGATGCCTTTCGTTTCCATGGCAACCTGGGCATGCTTCTATCATTGCATTTATCACATGATCTTCTAACTACTGGTTTTCTTCTAGTTAAGAAATTTGTGTCTCTTGACAAAGCACACAGTTTGCCCACATAGAGGGCACTCCTTTACTATTTGTTGAATGAACATCATGTGCTCAGGGACCATTTGATGAGATGGAGCCCCAGAGAAGGTACATAACATTATTTTGAGATTGAAAATAAACACTAACATTAACCTATCAAAAATCAAATGTACCTTAGTTAGCACAAAGCAGCACTGTGTAAGAGTCAGAGATTTTGTTTTCTCCTGAAAGTAAGAACATTTTGGTCAATTATTTGTAGTTTCTGTCAATTATTTTCTTTCACTCATCTGCCTATTGTCAATAAGACTTGATGTATTTTCTTGCTTTTGATTGAAGAGACAATATAATACAACATAATAGTTTATCAATCTAAGTTTGCTTAGGAGAATGATACACATCAAGTGTTTTAACTGACATAACTTAGTAAAAACACATTCCCATACCGTCCACACCCATCTAAACCCCTAACACACAAAACAATTATGTTGTAGAACACTGTCCTCTGAACATAGCAGCCATTATCATCTTAATCAGATTAGCAGTTATTGCCTACAAGAAACCTTCAAGATTGTGCCCACTGATGCTTTCTCATAAAAGAGAGAGGTGGGAAAGGCCATTAGATGCTCACCTAGGATCCCAGCTTCTGTGTTCTCATCCTACTTATGTGTAATTCTGAGTCTGCTGCATGAGGCCTTTTGAGCTGCTAGAGTATATAAGGAGTGGAAGGTTAACTGTGCAGGGGGACTTCTATGCAGCTATAAGAAAGTTCTTATGCCCATTAGGTGAGACTTTTTGGTGTTTCAGCTGTCCTAAACTTGACCAGTGAGATCATTATTTTGGTCTATTGTTTGTACTCAGTCTGGGGCAAAGAAGTGTTTTTGTCTTCCTAGGAAAAGTTAACATGCACAAAAAGAATGTAATCAGGTATTAGAGAATAGAAAATGCAAAGGGAGATGTGGTAATCTAATAATGATATGACAGTATGAAATTTGTAGGCTTTCAGGACTTCAAGAACAAAGGAATAGCATTGAAGGAATTAAAAGCATACTTAAAATGAGACTTGAGGAACTAGGATTTAGACAGGTGGAGATATGGTGCTAGTTATAAGGTACTAATATCTGTGATGTTAAAATGAGCTGGGTATTTAAAAAAACCTATGAATTGGAAGTAAATGCTGCTTCTGGGGTAAAGAATCATGTTGGGATGTTGAAAAATTGAAAACAAACATAAAAACAAGTTTTTTCCTTCTCTAGTTTTATAATTTCCATCATATAAACCCTCATGGTATTGCATAAAAGAATATGAAGCTGAACTGAAATGGGATATACTCAGGTGTAGCACTGCTAATAACCAGCAGTAGACTATAAGTACACAACCATAAGCCCTTTGTTCTGATATTTTAAATTTCTATGTGAGTTTTCCTTATATAGTTTCAATATTATTCTTTCTTTACTTGATAACACATTAAAATAATTACCTTGGTGTTCTATTATTATATTCACAATCATAATGTTAATGTTTAGCTAATTGTCTTGGTCGTCCATTACTTATATAAATTTTATTAAATTTTTCTTTTTAAGTTCAGTATTTATGTAGTCTAATTGGTTGCTAATATACATGGCATTTTGACAGCTTTATGTATACATGATTTCCCTCCTATTTAATATCCCTTGGATTAGAATTATTATTTTAAACAATCCCAAGAATTTTATGTGTTTTTTTTTTAATTTCAGTAGGTGAGTCCACCTGTTTAACTTGTAAATAGTGATTTGAAAGCACTACTGTGAAATCACAGGAAAACAAAAGGCACATATTTGGAGATGATGACAAAATACATTATGGGATGGGGCATTTAAAATTTGGGCTTTAAAATATACAGTCTTCTCTTTAAACAGAAAATATGGCCACAGTATAAAGCTGACATAGTCCTTAGCTTGGTTTAGACTTTCCAATTACTGATGACTTAAGATGCTTCTTCTCTAAGTGTCATCCTTGGGCCAGTTGTATTGCCACAGAGGTAAACTATTGGCCTGTATTTCAGTTCTACTGAGGTAGGAATCGTGAGGGAGAGGGATCCGGGAATTTTAGATTTCAGAGTCTCTGTGTTACATACTGAATGTGGCAACTGTAGACAAATGTTTCTGTCCCGCCCAGTCCTACATCTGTTCAGTCCCAAATATACACACAGAGGCTTATAGTAATTATAAACTGTTTGGTTTATTGCTCAGTATTATTACAAACAAACTCTTAGAACTTAAATTAACCTATAATTCTTATCTATGTTTAGCCACATGGTTTGGTACCTTTTCTCAATATGGCATTCTCATCTTGCTTCCTCAGTGTCTGGCTGCACACTGTGTCTCTGCCTTTCCTCTTCCCAGAATTGTCCTAGTCTGGTAGTCCTGCCTGGCTACTGACCAATCAGCATTTTGTTAAACCATTACAAGTGACAAATATATGCAGTGTACAAGAGCATTACCCGACTTCAAGCGACCAAACAATGTAATACACATTCTGAAAGATAGCAAGTGAGTATTAGCTCTGCTTTGTACATGAATCATATCTAAACCCTTTTTGATTTTGTATTAGAACATAATGAAAATGGAAAAATCTAGATACAGGGTTATGTTAACATTAAAATACTTCTTTCTTTTCAGCTTGAACTTTATATGTGTCAAAATATTTTTTAAAGTGAAAATATGGAGAGCACTACATGGATCCAGTTATCTGTAATGGTACCTCCAGCACTAAGTCAAATATTTTAAACTATACTGAGAAGAAACCCCAGAGGTTGTACATACTATCCTGAACCTAAATAATGATGTTATTCATCTGTATTTAACTTTAAATGCTTCCAGCTCTTTTGTATTCATTCTATTAATACTTTTTCTTGAAACAGGGCTTCTCTTTGTAGCCCTTGCTGTCCTAGAACTCACTCTGTAGACCTGGCCTTGAACTCAGATCCACCTACTTCTGCCTTCCAAGTGCTGGGGTTAAAGGAGAGCACCACCATATAAGAAACAAAAATCTGACTCAAATGAGTTAAACCAAAAGGATACTATTTGGGATTGTATTCCCCTAAGCATGGGCAGTTGGGGTTTAGGACAGAAATCCAAGAATGATTGGACTTAAGCACTCTTTTCAGTTTTGATCTGTGTTTTTCTATTTATTTCTTCTATACAGTCAGGAACATGGCTGTCTAAACCACTGACTCAAATGATGACAATAGCAATATAAAACAGCAACTGACTCTTGATGAATATTTAATGTTTTAGTTACTATGGTGAATCTCAGTAAATGGTTTAAGTGAAATTTACATGATCATACAGATTTGAAATATGAGAAGACACAAGCTGGTAATTTATTCAAAGTCATAGAATTTTTTAATGAAAAGAAGAGGACACAAATTTAGTAAGTCCAATTGTAGACTCTAGGTTATAAAGCATAGGAAATACTGGACTAGTGAAGAGTGGCCAACATGGCCATTCATAAAGAATTGGGGCTTTCTGATTGAACATTGTAATTAAAATGGAAAAAGCATTTTCCCAGAGACAAAGCACTCTGTTTGTTTTTCAGTACACAGTATAATATTAAGCCACCAAAATCAATGTGGACACATATTGTGTTGATGGCTCCATTTTACAGCTTTAAGGACTTAAGTAATTTGCCACAGGGAAGTTGGAACCCAAATACATCTTTCAACTCTGAGATTTGTGCTACCTTCATTATATATTTTTTATCTCAATTCTAGTCTCTCTGAATTTTGACCAGTTGTTGAGAAGCTATAGCCATCATTTTCCCAAACTAATATAATTTCTAACTCTATTCTATTTTTATTTGTATTTTGAGATAGGGTCTCTCTATGCAGTCCTGGCTGTCTTGGAACTTGCTGTGTAGACCAAGCTAACCTTGAACCCACAGAGATTCTCTAAATATTTATCATAGAGTGTGCACCTCTAGGGTGCTGAGATTAAAGGTATGTGCCACCATGCCTGGCTGTAACTATATTCTAAGTACTTATCCTCATATCTACATATAAGTGTAACTCTCACCCTCATTGAAGAAGATTCCTTTTGCAACAGATGGACACTACTACATAGATCCACCATTGATCATATGAATTTTTATATACTTAGGTTTTATTAATATTGTCAGTTCATGTGCACATATTTGGATACCCTTAAAGAAATTTTTATATAAATAATACCATAGTCTTCCGTTTCTTCCTTTACCATATCTATCTCTCTGGGTAAAGTCATATTGAGGAGAGCAAGATGGTGTTTTTAAATGTGATATAGGATGTAAAATATTAAGAAGATAGCTGTAAAAATAGATATAGAAGGAAAGATAATACCATCCAGGTTTTTCATTTCATTCTCATTTGTGAAGAGAGTTTGGTTTGAGAAGTGCTTTCTTTGGAGCTGCATAACCAATAAGCTTCACAGATGTGATTTTAAGTAACTAGTAGGCCTATTATCCTAAATTCTATCCACTTATGTGAAGTCTATCAACTTAACCATGTTCCTTGACTCTTAAACATGTTCACTGTCTCTCTTTTTAAAAATATTTTCAAGCAATCTATTTTATCTATTTTAATCATATTTTTCTCCCCCAAATCCTTCCAAACCCTACTCCCTTCCATACCCACACAATTTCATAGTTTCATGCCTTCTCATTCTCTCTTTCTTTCTCTGTAAGAAAAAAAAACAACAAAAAAAACAATCAAACAAGACAAAAGATAACAAACTGAAACAAAAACCACAAACACACACACACACACACACACACACACACACACACACACACACCATGGAGTCTGTTTTGCGATGGTCAATTACTCCTGAACATGGGGCCTGCTCTGGGGTGTGGTTTATATATTCAGTATCACTCCATTGGAGAAAATTGGTTTTCCTTTCTCAGCAGGTATTAATTGCAAATAGCCTTTTTGGTTAGGGGTGGGACTTTGTGTCTACTTCCCCTTCTCAGTGTTGGGATTTTGTCTGGTTTAAGCCTGTGTAGGTCTTTTTCAGGCTGTCACAGCCTCTGTGAGCTCATATTCCACACTGTCTCTTTAAAATTGCTGTTTGTAATACTAACTCAGAAAGCACAGTGACTTTCAGCATATGGTTCTTAGTTAATGCCTTAAAAGTCTAAGGAGTGGTACATTTGCTCTTAATTTGTCAAAGGTAGTAGGACTTAGCAGTTACAATGTGATAAACAAAGAGGAATTCCAATCTAACACGCCTCTTAATAGAGGAGATGATTGCACTGTGCCTTTTTCTCAGAGATGCAGGCTGACATTTCATTGTGTGGGCGATGTAGACAGGCCTAATGCATGTGTAACTGTGGAAGAGATGAGCTCTGCTGTTCACTATTGTCTGTGGGCTCTTAAACATTGCAGCAGTAATTCCCTGTTCATGCTGACTGCTCTTTCGACAGTTTTATGAACCTCAGCACTTTTCTGTCAAAAGGGTAAAGATTTCCTGAAGACTGAGGGGAAAAGGTCCTGAAACTTCCACCTTGCTTTTTGTCCTTGAAGGTGTTTGTGTGACATGATGGTGAAGAAAAAAAAGAGTGAGCCAGCAAAACTCTGCATAACAAAATAATGACAAATAGTGTCTGGCTTTTGTGATTACAATTGAATCCATCCAGGCACACTACAAGCTTTCAGAAAGTCAACAGTTTAAAAAATGTATTGATTGTTACCAAGACCCTTAGATTGCTTGGAAATTTCTAGCTGATCAAAGGTGGCATTGTAATTCTTTTTCTAGACAGGAATTAAAAACAAGTAATGTTAAACTTGTCCATATTTAATGCTTCATTTGTAAAGGAATAGAAAAGTAATCAAAATTTGCATAAGTACTCACAACTGCCACAAAATTATTCTTCCACTCCTCAAATTAATTTATTTACTATTAAGAATGATTCTATAAAGTAGTATTAAGAATAAAAAATTTAAAATTCTAAATGCAATGCAATTCACTGAAAATTTTCATTCTGAATACAGTTTTTATACTCTTTTTATATTTAAATTTAAATTAGAAACAAGGTTGCTTCCCATGTCAATCCCAGGTCCCTCTTTCTTTGCCTCCCCTCCTCCCACCAACCCCCCCATCTCTCTCCCCAATCCCCACTCCTTTCCCACTCCCTGGGGGGCATCCATAGTCTGTCATTTCATCCACGGCAGGGCCTTGGTCCTCCCCCAAGAGTCCAGGCTGAGAGAGCATCTCTCATTGTGGGATGGACACCCAAAGTCCATTTGTATGCCAGGGATAAATACTGAACTACTACAGTTTTAAAGAAAGTAAGAATTTTGAAGATCAAAGCTGAGGTTGTAGTTCTTGGGTATATTAGTTGTGGCATCTGGGAAATTTAACTGTTTAAAATTTCTTTTCTTCTCTATGTGCTGTGGCAGTTAGTGAGTAATTAATAAAAAGTTATTGTCTTTTGTTTTCCCTAAACACTGGATTTATTAGGTATTGGAATAATTAGCAGACCTATTTGCTTGTTGTACTTACATAGTCCTTATAACGTCTAATGTAAGAACATACCTACTAGTTTCAGTACTTCTGTAGTACTGTTACTAGGTTCTCCATGGGAAGCATACAGATGGATTACCTATCTGCCTGGGGCTTCTTGGAAGACTGATTTAGTCACTGCAAGCAACTGAAGGATCTATTTATAAAAGGATGTCTGGACCTCTTCTTTCTGATTCATGTTTTTTCTTTGGTTTCTGTCTCATGCTCAATCTTAGCTTTCACTGAATCACTACCTCATTAAAAGCTCCATGTGTTTGCTGATGTGTACTCTCAGGAGCTTATCAGCTTGCCACTTAGGATTATAGCAAGCTTCTGTGGTCTGTAAAGTGTACATGTAGTTGAAACTCCCACTTTAATAATTTCTCTTCACTAATATCTCTGCAAATTATTATCCTTAAAAAATGGAAGAAAGGAATTAGTCCATCAAGCCTGACCAAGTGTTTGGTTCTGGATTTTCTCTCTAACACATTGGCAATTCTGAGAGATTAACTCATTTATGTCCCCTGGCTTGTAGGTTATGCAAGAACAAAATGGAAGTTTTCACCCTTTCCCAAATTTGAGTAACAGTGAAGAATGATCAAATTTATTGCAAATGAAAATTACTATTGCATAAAATAAAAATAAAACAATAGGCTTTGTTAGTTGGTTTATATATCTTCACTAGGCACCAAAAGGTCTTAGAATCATTGCTTCCACTGTTGCATATTGTGAAAGTTGTACAGACTCTGCCTTCATGGCTTTTTGCAATTCATCACCGCAGAATCAAGTGGCGTAATAGAGAAAGGTTTTAGTCACATGTGGGTTCCTGAAATTTATATTCTTCGATAATGCAATTATTTTGCTTGATGCTAATTAAATGGCCCTATTTCTCAGTGAATGTCTTTTTTTTTCTAGAGGCAAAGCAAGTAAGTATACATTAAATGTGGGTTTCTAGGGAAGTTCCATGACCTGCCTTTTGTCAAGCAGGACACAAATGGAGAAGGGTAGACTCTGAAGTGATTTGTTTTAGCAAGAACAAGTTCCTGCTGTAGACAGTGGGAAATACTGCCTTTATTTGGGAGAGGGCTCCAGAGGCCTTGAGAAGGACATAAGGAGGCTATAGTTTATTGAGCTCTGCTGTGTTTAAGGCACTTAATGTCCTTTTTCATATAGGTCACATAGTTTAATTATTTCCTCAAGTAGCATATTCTTTCCTTGTAGGCAAGTTGTAAACAAAATCAAATGATATTCCTAGAGTTCTGTCTTAGTGTGAAATCTGAATAAAAGACTTGATTATGTAATATGGAAATTTAATATTTGTGAAAACTTTTATACTACATATATATCCCTGCACACATAGATGAGCGAGGTTTTGTCTTTTGGTCTAATTCACCTTACTCCTGAGTAGACTTTAGACAGGCAAACCATTTTTCAACATTCCCTTTTCTGTGTTCTGTGTCGTGCTATTCCTATTGTAATGGACATGGGCCTCGGAGGATGCTGCATTAAGCCTTAATGTCAAGCTGGAGGACTGTAGCTCAGGAAAGATTCAGCTGAGCTAGCTCAACTTGACTGAATCAGATTAGACATCATCCTTTCATGCCGGTTCAGGTCTGCTCCTCATATCTTACAGAGGCAAATTTTAAGGGAACTTGGGGATGTTCTTCTAATAGCAGATGACAGGAGCACAAGAGGCAAGCTCAAATAGGTGATGTTTCTTTTTTCTTTTTTTAATTTAAATTAGAAACACGCATGCTTCAAATGTCAATCCCAGCTCCCCCCTCCTTTGTGCCTCCAGCAGCCTCCACTCCCAACCCTCTACCCCCAGCCCAATCCCCATATCATTCCCCAGATAGGGTGAGGCCCTCCTTGGGGGATCTCCAGAGTCGGTCATTTCATCCAGGGCAGGACCTAGGCCCTTCCCCATGTGTACAGGCTGATAGAGCAACCCTCCATGTGGAGTGGGCTCCTAAAGTTCATTTGTATGCCATGGTGAACACTACTACCCAAGGCCCCAGAGATTTCTGAGGCCTCCTCACTGACACTACATTCACAGATTTTGGATCAGTCCCCTGTTGGCCTCTTAGTCATCAGTCTGGGGTCCAAGAGCTTCCCCTTGTCCAGTTAGCTGTCTTTGTGGGTTTCACCAGCATTGTCTTGACCCCTTTGCTCATCACTCCTCCATCTCTGTCACTGGGTGATGTTTCTTAAGTTTCTTAATTTTAAGTTTCTTAAGTACTTGGTTTTAAGCTGTCATGTTGTAATTTCTTTCAAATCAACAACTATCTAGTCACAAGGTCAAGCTTTGCTGGAGTGCAGAAGTATACTTTTTTAAATGGGGATCTTAAAGGGAAAAGAGCACCCATACAAACTCTATAAAGAAAAAGAGGGAAGAGTGAAGAAAAGAGAAAAACCATTTAATCTACCAGAATAACTCTGAAGCTGTGTATTCTAATTCATTATGTATTGATCCAATACATCAATTCTCAGAATACTAATTTCTTTAGAGTTTTGGGAGTGGCAAAGGAGTGTGGTCTTTCTGTTTTGCTTTAGTTCTCATGGTCAGGGAAGGAGCATGTCTGAATCTTCCTCTTTATATTTGAACATTTACTTTGAACCACACTGACTCTTATCCTTGTCATCAAGTACATTAATGGTGTAAAGAATTGTTCAAGGGATCACAAAACTGGGGAATGCCTTGTTTGGCCTGATGTCAAGGCAGGTGACAAACTGTATTAAATCAGAACCTTTTTCTGTTTGTGATAAATAGGCCTCATCCATCCTTGTTGAAACTAATTTGCAGTCCCTCTCAAGAGCATTGTTGCTATCTGCTTTACTGGTTGCTCCTGAGAACTAAATTGCTCACATAGTTCAATAAATACAACCATTATTATTTTCAGTTGAAAAAATGTGAAATATATCACATTGATAGGGGAGTGTATATGCAGATCAAGGGCAATTATAAAACTATAGTGTATTTATGAATATAGTACAACTTGAATGATCTTTTGTTGACAAATATTTGATTTTTCTACATTTGGAACTATATTGAGCAATGTATCTATGAGCATTTTGATACAGAGTATTCTGAGGCAGTTGTATTTTTTTACTTATTTTTATTTAAATTAGAGACAAGCTTGCTTTCTCTCCCTCCCCTCCTCTCCTGTCCTCCACCAATCCCCCAAATCCCCACACAATACACACTCCACTATCCAGGGAGGGTGAGGCCCTTCCTGGGGGATCTCCAAAGTCTGTCATATCATCTGTATTTTTCTTAAGAGTGTTCCTAAGACACTCAACAGTCAACTCTGAGCCAAAGGATGTGAACAATCAATTACCAATTCCTGTGTAAAAATACATTTTAAAGGTAGTAACTTCAAACAGCCACCATTGTATTTGCTTATAAATTCTATGAATCAGAAATCTGGGCTGGTTTCTGCTGGGCAGTTAGTAAATTTGCTGGTCTCTCCTGGGATCATTCTATATTGCCTTATACATGTGGCTGGCACTCAGTGCTGGCTGTCAATCAGATGATTTTCTTCCTTTGTATTCTATTCTTTAAAATGTAGTTTGGCTTTTTAGCAAATTCATGGCAGCAAGGGCACAGGTTAAAAGTTACCTCATATCCTCATTTGGTAACACCTAATTTTTTCTGGTTGAAGCATGTCATAATCTCAACCTAGAATAAAAAAGAGATGGTAGAATGAAGGTGATGCTAGAAAGGGGATGCACTTACAGGAATGGGAAGAATTAGAGAATGCTTTTCAGAGGATAAATCAGTAACTTCACTATGATATGGTGGTTTGAATGAAGAATGTTTCCTGTGGGCTCATCTATTTGAATACTTGGTCCCCAGTTGGTGGTGCTGTTTGTGGGGAGGTTATGGAACCTTTAGGGGGTGCAGGAGAAAACATGTGGCTGGAGGCAGGTTTTGAGACTCTATAGCCTTGCATCACTTCCAGTTTGTTTTCTGCCTCCTGCCATGCCTCTTCCACCCCTCCGTTGCTCCTCTTTTTCATAATAAGCCCAAATAATCTATTTCTACTGGAAGCTGGGTTTGGTCATGGAATTTTTCCATAGCAACAGGAAAGTAACTAATATACTAAATCACTTTTCAATGTGCTTTTCTTTAAAGTTTATATATTCAATAACGATGAGCTATGTTTTCATGCTCTTTTTCCTTTCCCAATCTTTTTTTAATTTTTAAATTTAATTTATAAACAGTCTTATTTTGCATATCAATTCCAGTTCCCTCTCCCTATCATCCTTCCATGCTTCCCACCAATCCCCCATTCCATCCCCCTTCTGCTCCCCAGGGAGAGTGATGTCTCCCATGGGGGATCATCAAAGTCTGTCATATCATTTGGGCAGGAACTAGCCCTCCACCAAGTGTCTAGACTGAGAGAGTATCTCTCCATAGGGAATGGGCTCCCAAAGTCCACTTGTATTCTAGGGATAAATACTGGTTCCTCTGTCCAAAGCTCCATAGACTACCCAGGCCCCCTCAATTGACAATCACATTCACAGGGCCTGGTTTGGTCCTATGCTGGTTTCCCAGATGTCTGGAGGGGTCCATGAGCTCCCATGTGCTCAGGTCAGCTGTTTCTGTGTGTTTCCTCAGCATAATCATGACTCCTTTTCCTTTCCAATTGTTGTTTTATTTGTTTGCTAAATATGTATTTGCATGTATTTTAATTCTATACTTCATAATTAGCAAATAAGCTGAGTATCTTAAATTTGTTATTTAGATTTCATATTTTCTAAAGTATTGCTGTCTGAAGAGTTGAAAATTTTGAACCAGATTTAAGTTTTCATTAAAAGTTACATACTTTCCTTATTTATGGCAGTTGTCTTCTTTTTATTTTATGAACTTTCTTGTATTCAGTTACTTTTGGGTTTTGTTAATTAAGGAAGCTTTTCCTATGTTCCATAATTATTCCTTTGTTAGTTATAATACCTGAATTGTTTTTCTTATTTTTCAATTTTTTCAATGTTTTGGCCATAGAACAGGGCATTAAGCTTGCCATATAGTGTCTTTACATGACTACTCTTACTCATCATTGTCCTTGCCCTTTTTTGCTGAGTTACGTCATTCAGGATGGTTTCTTCTAGTTCCATCCTTTTGCCTGTGAATTTCAAGATTCCATTATTTTTCTGCTGAGTAGTACTCCATTGTGTAAACGAACCAATATTCTCCATCCATTCTTCAGTTGAGGGGTGTCTAGGTTGCTTCCAGGTTTTGATTATTAGAAATAATGCTGCTATGAACATGGTTGAACAGATGTCCTTGCTGTATGAGTGCACATCTTCTGGGTATATGCCTAAGACTGGAATTGCTGGGTATTGTGGTAGAATGATTCCCATTTTCCTGAGGAATCTCCATACTGATTTCCAAATTGTCTGTATGAGTTGGCACTCCCACCAACAGTGGATGAGTGTTCCCCTTTCTCCACATCCTGTCCAGCATAAAGTGTCATTGGTGTTTTTGATTTTGACCATTCTGACACTAGTAAGATGGTATCTCAGAGGTGTTTTGATTTGCATTTCCCTGATGGCTAAGTGTCTATCAGCCATTTTAGACTCCTCTATTGAGAATTCTCTATTTCTGTAGCCCACTTTTTAATTGGATTATTTGGTGTTTGGGAGACTTGCTTCTTGGGTTCTTTGTTAATTTTGGAGATCAACTCCCTGTCAGAAGTGGGGTTGGTCAATATCTTTTCCCATTATTTGAGATACCATTTTGTCTTGTTAATTGTGTGCTTTGTGTTACAGAATGTTATCAATTTCAGGAGGTCCCATTTATTAATTGTTGATCTCAGTTTCTATACTACTGGTGTATGTTCAGGAAACGGGCTTTTGTACCAATTCATTCAAGGGTACTTCCCACTTTCTCTTCTGACAGGTTCAGTGTGATTGAATTTATGTTAAGGTCTTTGATCCATTTAGACTTAAATTTTGTGCATGGTGATAGACATGAATCTATCTGCAGTCTTCTACATACCAGCCTCCTGTTATGCCAGCACCATTTGTTGAAGATGCTTTATTTTTTCTACTGTATGATTTTAGCATCTTTGTCAAAAATCAGGTGTTCTAGGTGTGTGGGTTAATATCAAGATTTTCTATTCCATTCCGTTGGTCTACCTATCTATTTTTGTGCCAATACCAGGCTATTTTTATGACTATAGCTCTATAATAGAGCTTGAAGTCAGCGATGGTGATGCCTCTGGAAGTTCCTTTATTGCACAGGGTTGTTTTGGATATCCTTGGTGTTTTGTTTTTCATATCATGTTGATTATTGTTCTTTCAAGATCTGTGTATAATTGTGCTGAAATTTTGATGGGGATTTTATTGAATCTGTAGATTTCTTTTGGAAAAATTGCCATTTTTTTCTATGTTGACCCTACCTATTCAAGAGCATGGGAGATCTTTCCATTTTCTGGTATCTTCTTTAATTTCTTGCTTTAAAGACTCAAAGTTCTTGTTATAAAGGTCTTTCCCTTGTTTGGTTAGTGTTACCCCAAGATATTTTATATCATTTGTGGCTATTGTAAAGGACGATATTTCTCTGATTTCTTTCTCATCCCAATTATTGTTGGTATATAGGAGGGCCACAGATTGAGTTAATCTTATATCCTCCACTTTGCTGTAGGGGTTCCCTGGTAGAGTTTTTCATGTCACTTATGTAAACTATCATATCATCCGCAAATAGTGAAAGTTTGACTTCTTCCTTTCTAATTTGTATCCCCTTGAACTCCTTTTATAGTCTTATTGCTCTAGCTAGAACTTCAAGCACAATACTGAATAGGTATGGAGAGAGTGGACAGCCTTTTCTTGTTACTGATTTTAGAGGAATCACGTTGAGTTTCTCTCCATTTAGTTTGATGTTGACTGTTGGTTTACTGTATATTGCTTTTATTATGTTTAGGTATGTTTCCTCTTATCCCTGATCTCTCCAGGACTTTTATCATGTAGGGGTGTTGGATTTTGTCTAAGGCTTTTTCAGCAACTAATGAGATGATCTTTTGATTTTTGTTTCTCGGTTTATTTATATGGTGGATTATATTGATGGATTTTCCTATGTTGAAACATCCCTGCATCTCTGGGATGAAGCCTACTTGGTAATCGTGGATGATTCTTGTGATGTGTTCTTAGATTCGATTTACCAATATTTTATTGAGTATTTCTGCATCAATGTTCATGAGGGTTGTTGGTTGGTAGTTCTCTTTTTTAGTTGTGTCTTGTGTGGCTTGGCTACCAAAGTAATTGTAGCCTTGTAAAAAGAGTTTGGCAATGAACCTTCTGCTTCTATTGTGTGGAACAATTTAAGGAGTATTGATCTTAGCTGTTCTTTGAATGCTGATAGAATTCTGCACTGCAGACATCTAGTCCTGGCCTTTTTTAGGTTGGGAGCCTTTTGATGAATGTTTCTATTTCATTAGGGGTTATAGCTCTGTTTACATTGCTTATCTGATCTTGATTTAATTTTTCTAAATGATATCTATCCAGAAAATTGTTCATTTTCTTTAAACTTTCGAATTTTGTGGAGTACAGGTTTTCAAATCATGACCTGAAGAGTCTCTGGTTTTCCTCAGTGTCTGTTCTTATGTTCCCCTTTTCATTTCTGATTTTGTTAATTTGCATGTTCTCTCTCTGTCTTTTAGTTAGTTTGGATAAAGGTTTGTCTATCTTGTTGATTTTCTCAAGGAACCAACTCTTTGTTGCATTGATTCTTTGTATTGTTTTATTGTTTTGACTTTCTTGATTTCAGCCCTCAGTTTGATTATTTCCTGGCATCTACTCCTCTTGGGTAAGTTTGTTTCATTTTGTTCTAGAGCTTTCAGCTGTGTTGTCAATTTTTCTAGTGTGAGCATTCTCACGTTTCTTCATGTGAACTTTCCTCTTAGCACTGCTTTCAAAGTGTCCCATAAGTTTGGGTATGTTGTGCCTTCATTTTCATTGAATTCTTGGAATTGATTAATTTCTTTCATTATTTCTTCCTTGACCGAGGAATGGTGCAATTACACATTGCTCACTTTCTATGAGTTAGTAGTGATTCTGTAATTTGTGTTGTTGTTGAATCCTTACTTTAAAGGATGGTGGTCTGATAAGATACAGGGGGTTATTCCAATTTGTTGTATCTGTTCATTCTTGCTATGTTGCCAAATCATATCTGAGCTACTCCCTCTTCTGGTGGGTGGGTGCTGAACTAGCAAAGTGCTATCAGAAGCCTCGAGGTTTCTTGATGTGCATTGTGGGAGTTGACCTGCCTGCAGTCCCGAGGCCACGAGATCTCAGAGTTGGCAAAATCGAATATGTGGTCAGTTTTATAGAAGGTACCATGCGGTGCTGAATGAAGGTATTTTCTTTTGTGTTTGGATGAAATGTTCTATAGATGTCTGCTAAACCCAATTTTGTCATCATTTCTGCTATTTTCTGTTTGGTGGTCCTCTCTAGTGGGGACAGTGGGATATTGAAGTCTCCCACTATAACTGTGTGAGGTCTTATGTGTGATTTGAGTTTTAGTAATGTTTCTTTTACGAATATGGGTGCCTTTGTATTTGGCACATATATGTTCAAAATTGAGACTTCTTCCTGATGGGGTTTTCCTGTGATGTATAAGAAGTGACCTTCTTTATCTATTTTGATTGATTTTAGTTTGAAGTCTAATTTGTTAGATACTAGGATAGCTGTACCAGCTTGTTTCTTGGATCCATTTGATTGGAAAATCTTATCCCAACCCTTTTTCTCTGAGGTAATGTCTGTCTTTGAATTTGAAGTGTGTTTTTTGTGTGTAGCAGAAGGATGGATTCTGTCTTTGTATCCATTCCTTTAGCCTGTGTCTTTTTATAGGCAAGTTAAGACCATTAATATTGAGGGAAATTAAGGACCAATGAGTGTTAATTCTTGTTTATTTTTGGCTTGCTGTTGTTGCTGGTATTATGTGGGGATTTATCCCACTTTTTCTTTAAGCTTTTGGTAAAGTGGGATTATGTATTACCTATGTTTTTCTGGTTGTAGTTAACTTCTTTAGGTTGGAGTTTTCCCTCCAGTACTTTCTGTAGGGCTGGGTTAATGGATATGTATTTTTCAAATCTGGTTTTGTCATGGAATATCTTGTTTTCTCCATCTATGGTGATTGACAGCTTTGTTGCATATAGTAGTTTGGGCTGGCATCCATGGTCTCTTAGTGTTTGTAGAATAACTATCTAGGATCTTCTAACTTTCAGAGTTTCCATGGAGAAGTCAGGTGTTATTCTAGTAGTTTTGCCATTATATGTTACTTGGCCTTTTTACTTTGCTGCTCTTAATATTCTTTCTTTATCCTGTATGTTTGGTGTTTTAATTATTATTTTGGTGTTTTATTATTATTTTGTGGTCCACTCTATTTTGTGTTTTGTAGGTTTCTTGTACTTTCATTGGCATGGCTTTCTTTAGTTTGAGAAAGTTTTCTTCTATTTTGTTGAATATGTTTTCTGCACATTTGAATTGTGTTTCGTCACCTTCTTCTATGCCTATTATTCTTAGGTTTGGCCTTTTCAAGGTATCCCATAAATCCTGAATACATTGTGTTAGGGATTTGTTGGCCTTAAGATTTTCTTTGTTCAATAAATCTATTTCTCCTAGTGTATCTTCAACACCTGAGATTCTCTCTTCCATCTCTTGTATTCTGTTGGTTATGCTTGCATCTGTAGTTCCTGATCGTTCACTCATCTTTTCTAATTCCATCATTCTTTCAGGCTGTGTTTTTTATTGTATCTATTTCAGCTTTCAAATCTTGGACTGTTTGAATTGCTTCTTGCAAATTTTAGTTTGTCTTTTCTTCCATTTCTTTAAAGGATTTTCTCATTTCCTTTTTTAGGATCTCTATCATCTTCATGCAGTTGTTTTTAATGTCATTCTCTTCTGCTTCATCTGTGTTGGGTTGTTCAGGTCTTGGTGGTGTAGAGTCCCTAGACTCTGGTGGAGTCATATTTGTTTTTCTGTTGTTGAATGTGTTCATATATTGTCCTCTTCCCATCCCTTTTTCCAGTGGGGTCTCTTCCTCTCCTGGTGGGTATGGGTCCAAGGTTCTCTTCTGATGGGTACAAGCGGGTCTGATACTCTGATGGGTCTCAAGGAAGGTCTGAGGTACTCCCTCTTCTAGTGGGTGGGTACTGGAATGGCACAGTGCTTTCAGCAGACTCGTGGTTGCTTGGTCTGAAGGCGATGAGTTGACCTGCCTGCAGTCCCCAGGTCAGGAGATCTCAGAGTTGGCAAGAGGAATTCAGGCCAGCGGCAGGGGCCCAAGATCACCTTTGCCCTGAGTGGGGGCAGGAGCAGCCCAGCATTCTCAACAGACTTGTGGTTGCTTGGTCTGTCAGGGTTGAGTCAACCTGCCTGCAGTCCCCAGGCCAGGAGATCCCAGAAACCTTTAATACAATTTTATATTGACAGATGAATGTATAACTTTCCTATGTCCAAAATATTTTGGAACATGCATGCATTGTAGAATAGTTAAATGAGGCCAATTAGCATGTATAATAACTTATATGGGCACAATTTTATGGTAAAAAATCCTAATCTATTCTCACATTTCCAAAAATGCAAGTTGTTATTAACTCTAGTCACCATATTGTATCCCTTATAATCATTTTTCTTGTCGGAGATTTGGTAATCCCCCCCAACTCACCCTCACTGATTGAGCTCTTGATAACTATCATTCTGCTTCCTACTTCTATGAGACTAGTGTATACAGACTGAGTGAGATCCTGTAGTATTCATGCCTGTTGAGGTGGAAAAGAGCTTTCTGTCATCTGCTTTCCTAACCCAAAGATAGGTTGTAGGCAAATGCAAGCAAAAACATTTGCTTAAATAGGGTGTTTATGAGATATTGCTTTTTAAAGAAGCATGCCTGGAACAAAGGCCACAAGTACCTTCCAATCCTGTCACTCCACTCCCTTGGGGAAACAACCTTTCTTAGGTAGGGTTTCTATTGCTGAGATTAAGCACTGTGAGCAAAAGAAACTTGGAGAGAAGGGGGCTTATTCTCCTTAGATTCTACATCACATCCTATCACTGAGGGAAGTCAAAAGAGGAACTCAAATGGGGTAGGGACCTGGAGGCAGGAGTTGATATAGAAGCCATGGAAGATTCCTGCTTACTGGCTTGCTCGGCCTACTTTCCTATAGAACCCAGGATCCTCACCCATAGTGAGCTTGTCCCCACCCGCCATCAATCATCAATCAAAAAAAAAACGGTGTACAGGTTTTTCTATGGACAGATCTTATAAAGGCATTTTCTCACTAAAGATTTCCTCTTCCCAAATGACTCCACTTTGTGTCAAGTTGACATAAAACTAGCTAGGACATTTGACTCCTTGTCAATCTGACACACCATTATAATACTATTAAGTAATAACCTTTCCATTGTTTTCATCCCTAAGATCTCATATTTCTATCATAATATAAACATAGTATGACTTTAAAAGTTGCATTGTCTTTCAATTTTCACTACTTTAAAATTCCATTTCTCTAAAAATTCTAAAGCCCTTCTAAAACTCCAAAGTTTATCTAAAATATTTCAAGTGTCCCTAAAATGTTAGTCTCTCTGCTATGGACTCCTATAAAATGAAAATCAGTTAAATACTTTCTCACTCCAGGAAAGAAGAATCAGGGCATGGTCACAATTTGAACAAAGCAAAACCAAACTCTAACAGTGTAAATAACTTAATGCCCAATGTCTGGAATTCACTCCGGATTTTCTGGGCTACCCCAAAGAGCGTGGGTCTTTTCATCCAGCTCCATTGATTGCAGCATACATTGCTTGTCTGCTGGGCTTCAGTCAGCTCCATGCCATAGCTGCTTCTGTCTTTGGTAGTCATCCATGATTATTGGCATCTCCAAAATGCTGAGGTCTTCAATTCAACTGGACTGCACCTTCATCAGTAGTTTCATCTGGGCTGTCTTCAGGGACTCTGACCCTGACAACTGGTACCAAGTTTCAACTTCTCTCCAAAATTCCTCCAATCCTGAGGCTTCTATTTCAGCTGGGACTACACATTCACCAATTGCCTCTTACGTTGCCAAGATTCAGGTGTTCTGTATGACGATGTTATGCCTGCAAAACCAGAACCACCTGAGAAATTCTTCTTTTTTTTTTGGTTTTTTACGAGACAGGGTTTCTCTGTATTGTTTTGGAGGCTGTCAGTCGAGCCTGGCCTTGAACTCACAGAGATCTGCCTGCCTCTGCCTCCAGAGTGCTGGGATTAAAGGCATGCGCCACCACCGCCCGGCCCACCTGAGAAATTCTTACACATTACCAAGTTCTGCTGTCGGTACAAGGTACAGCCTTGACACCTTCTGGGCCAGAGCTTTTGTGTGCTGACCCTGAGGAAACACTCCCAGAAATGTTTGCCTCAATGGTGATGTTATAGTTTTAATCACATCTGATTTGTAAATCCCTGACAACTAATATCTGTTGTCCCAGCAAATTTTCACTTTCTGGTTCTTCAAAATATAATTTGAATTCTCTGATATAATCTTGACTTTGCTATGAAAATTCACAAGTCAAGCCTCCATTTTCTTCACTTTATTTATTCTAGGTTCCCACAACAGCTCATCAGGGTTTTAACACTCACTGACCTTTCTAGCCCAAAGTTTCAAAGCCCATCAACAATCCTCTCTGAAACACTTTCTCTGTGATAGCACTATCCCCCAACTTGGTACCAATATCTGACTTAGTTGAGGTTTCTCTTGCTGTGAAGGAACACATGACCAAAAACAATTTGAAGAGAAAAGGATCTATTTTAGCTTACAGTTTCTCATATTCCATCTCTGAAGGACATCAGGCCAGGAACTCAAACAAGGCAGGATCCTGGAGGCATAGGGATGGCACCACCCACAATGGCCTGGGCCCTGCTCCATCAATCATCAATCAGGAAAATGTCTCAAAGGCTTGCTCATAGGTTAATTTGGATGGCACATTGTCTCAGTTGAGGTTCTTTCTTGCCAAATGACCCTAACTTGTGTCAAGTTTACACAAAACTCACTAGCACACAGGGCCTGGGAGACACATGGACAAATAAGCTAAATAGATTATATTATATTTTTGAAAAAAGCAGGCTATTTCTTTCTTCTAGAGAAATGTGGAGCTAAAATATGGTTGTTCTACCACCTTCAAACATTTCTGTTCTTTAGTAAAGTGGTGAGTCTGGTACAAACTCTAGCCCTGTTTTGGTTCTGTGAATGAGTTCTCTTAGAACTCTTGAGCCAGGAAAGGAAGTGATAAATTATACTAAACTTTTAGTGGACACAGCATGGTGAGCTCAAATAAGTAAAAATCAGGACACTGGGATGTCAGGTATTGCTGCCAATCAAGGTATCCAGGAATAAGTTACTTTTATTTTCAGGGCTTCAGGTCTTATCTGCATGGAAGTTTAATTAGGTGATCATGAAATTGTTACTTTCTTTATAGCAGTCTATTAAGTGTGCAGAATATTCAAAAGTGTTACCTACAGTGTCTGTGTAGTAAACCTTACCTGTTGGTCAGACCTGTTTTTTTTAATGCCTTCCTTATTCCTCAATGTTAGCATTGCATTCTTTACTTCTTCCTTCTTTATATGTATAAAGCATAGATGGACAGTACATGCAGAATGACTGACATAATGGTGATAATCATGGGTTGATTTTTTTTTTGGTTTTTCGAGACAGGGTTTCTCTGTATTGTTTTGGAGGCTATCAGTCCAGCCCAGCCTCAAACTCACAGAGATCCGCCTGCCTCTGCCTCCCGAGTGCTGGGATTAAAGGTGTGCGCCACCACCGCCCGGCATCATGGGTTGATTTTTAATAACATCAAATTAAATGGAATGTAGTCATTTACTTCTTACATTTAAGTATTAAATATCGGATAAGTTCTTACAAAAATTAAAAAGAATAGATCTTTTAGTACTATCATTTCTTTTAGATTCTAAGAAAATGCCAACCTGATCTTATTGTTGTAAAATAAATGAGAATTTGCTTTGCAGTGATGAAGATAAAACCCAGTTTCCTTTTTTTTTAAATTTTATTTTCCAGTTTAAATTTAGATAAGAAAAAAGGTTGCTTCACAAGTCAGTTCCAGGTCCCTCTCCCATTCCCTCTCTTCCTCCCGTGCCCTCCCCCCCCCCCTGTTATCCCCTCATTTCTCCAGGGAGGGTGAGGCCCTCCATGGGGGTGTGCATAGTGTAAAACCCAGTTTCCTGATCATGCTAGGAAAACACATTACCTCGAACTTACATTTCCAAAGAACAATAGCAATAATTAAATTACGACAGTAATTATTATATTAAACAATAATTGAACAGTAACAATGATAAAATACTAATAATTTTAAAGTATAAATATGACTGTTAGATACTGGCCCACTTACCTATTTTCACATGCTGGAAGATTATTAATGATAGCTGAGTTATGTATAAGTTTTCCTGGTGGTTTTCTCAAGGAAAACTTTGGTGGTTGTAGTCTAGTCTCTTTCCCATAAGAGAAAGACAGGACAATAGAAACTGATGGGTAGATCTAGATTCTTTTCATTTATCTCATATAATGGCAAGTGAGTCTATAACACCTATTAAAAACATAGGCAGGCTTTGCACATAAAACTTTTTGCCAGTATTTTTTATTGAATTATTTTCAAATGTTGGTATTATATTATTCTGAGATCAATTTTGGTTCATTAACTATAAGAAACAAAGGCTTAGAATAAAGCTTTAATTTCAGTTTTTTTAGTCATTGGAAATGGATAGGCTCTTGCAAATATATGTTAGCAGATGTGAACTTCTCATATTGTAATATTTTTAATAATAAAAGTGTATTTTTGGAAGACTTAATTGTTTATGCCACTTTCGCATAACTTTTATTCAATAGTTTTGAAAAGACAAGCAAATAGGACCCATAAGACTCACCACTTTACTTAGACAATATCCAGAAGGGCTTATTAACTGGCCACATGAACGCTATGACATAATATTAAGAGAATGACTTTTCTGGAAGTGTTTATCAGCTGTAGAAGTTTCCTGGTGGAATCTTTGTCTGGTTTTTGATTCCAGAATAAGAGTGACTTTATAAAGTAAGTTAGGAAATGTTCCTTCGGTTTATATTTTGCAGAATAACTTGAGTAATGGCTTCTTCTTTGAAGGTCTTGTAGAATTTTGCACCGATAAAGTGAAGTGGATACAAAATCTCACCCCTAATGAAGAAGCTGTTTGCAATTTATACCTGCTGAGAAAAGAATCTTGCTTATAAGGACTCATTCCTGCTACCTTCTTACATAATACCCATGGGATATGTGATGCCATTATGGATTGGGAAGCACAAGTACATGCATAATATGTTTTCATTTGTGGGATGTTTTGGATCAGGCTTAAATAATCCTTGATTACTAAAGCCTAAAGCAGTAAACTACCTTGTGGAGGCAGTGGGGTTGAGGACTGACCATAAAGGAACTTGGAGGAACTTCTAGGCTGGTAGGAATTTTCCATATTATAATGAGGAGGTAGGTTACATAGGTATATAAAATTACCATGTGATATAAAAGATATGCATCTTTAATAGGTTGTAAAATATAATTTAATTGACAAAGTAAGAAAAGATTCTGTGCTTGGGTCTTACTGTACAGATTCTGATTTATGTGGGCTGAGGGAATTTTTAAATATTCCTAGCTGATTCTAATGGGCAGCTCAGTTTGACCCAGTGCTCTGTTGAATGTAGAAAGGAGCTTTGCATTGTCCCATAGGCATGAGAATAAGACAGGGGAGGGGTGAAAGGGCAGACTAGGGGAATTAAAAGGCAATCAGAAAAGATTTCTGTTAAGAAACAGGATAGTTTAAGATAATTTTTTAAAAAATAATGCCCTAGTTCTAACTAGAACAAAAATTAACCGTAAGAAAAAGTCTATTCTTTTGAGTTAGTTTGAGTAGAAATGTGGAGATTGCAATAGACTGCACTGTCATCAAAGAAATATGTAGTTAAAAAAGAAGATACCAAATGTGTCATTAACTAGGATAACTTTTAAAAGCATGTGTTAATCACACCCAAATCTGACTTTTGCCCTTATGTAAAATTCAGATATCCTGGAAATACTTGTCTGACTGTTATTCTTGCAGAACAGTTTTATTTCCCCTCAAGGGAGAATCAAAGCAGAGCCCCTCCTTCTTCGGGTACTTGTAAGTGATACAACCATTCTTGTTTATTCTGGTTGCTGTTATCCAAGTGCAAAATGTCTGTGTTGTTGCAGTTTCCAATTGTGAGTTAATCCTATGGCAAGGACCTTTGGAAGAGAGTTTCTATAAAGGTTTAGGAAAGGTTTATAACTAACTGTCCTAACATTTCTGAATAACATTGTAATTTTTGGCTTCTGACAATGTTTGTATACTATTATATCATGTGCTAGAGTTAAGTCTTATTTTCCCATAATCTTTTGGGAAACCACAAAACATTCCATCCTGATATTATTGTTCAGAGAAAAAATTAAATTGGGGGGATATGCATGAGAAAAGGAGCTTTGAGCCTAAGCTTTTTTCTATATTTGCCTACTGGCTAATCCAAAGTCTGTTGAATTAGATGTAGGTAAAGGACGTTCAAAACCTGGAGTGGAATTTTCTACAGTGAATCTTTGCTCTATCCATGCAGGAAACCTCTATGGATGCTGATGGAGGGAAAATCTCTGTGCTCATAGTTCAGCTCTCTGCTCATTGGGAGAGTGATTTGTGAGCTAGGAAGGAGGATGAAGTCTTTCATATATTATGAATTAGTGTGTCACATTCGATGTTGAGTGTCAGAGAAACAGATACCTGCTTATCAGCATCCTCTCCTGAAGGCATCACAGCAAAAATAACAGAAACCTTTGGACTGTCTGTGCCCTCTCAAATACCCTTACCTGAATCACATCACTCCTGTTAGAACTGTTAGCACTGTAATAAGCTCTGTTTGATGTCACTCAAGTTGACCTCTAGCATGCTTTCTGTATTGGTAATCTGCTGTTTCTAGAGACAGTCTAGGAGAACAACAATAATCAGACCTTAAAGAAATTGGCCTTCTTGACAGTGACAAATTAAGGTACTGTCACCTCTGGCAAAATAGTGAACCTTGAAGCAATATTAGCTCAAAAGCTTTGGTTTTCAGAAGTTTGTGAAGCAGTGCTCTGTCTTTTGTCAGGGGTGGTATTTTCACACAAGGGGATGATTTTGTGGATAAGATCCAATGATTCCTCTTGTATCCTGCTCTCTTGATCCAGTTCCCACAGTGCTTGCTTCTCTCTACCCCCTAGCTGCAAGAAGAGGTGGTAAAATCTGATTTATGAACTGCTACTTATTTGCATCATACCCATAGTCTTTATGTGACTAATACTTTCAGAAAACATAAATACTTGAGAGTTCAGCCTCGTTACTGAAGCGTTACATGTTTTATGTATGTTACGAAAATAGGAAAGGGAAGCTGCTAGCTTAAAGATATAACTGTGGAGATTTAGATTTTGTTTCATTGTGATTTTTTCAGATCTTGAAAAGGAATGTCAGGTTATTTGGTGCCTAATGAAATCTAACATTGGTATGAGGGCCAACCTCATTGCAAATTCTGTTCCTGATTTTTGCTAGTTGGTATCCTCTGTTCATTTGTGTGATTCTATTTCTGGAAGACAAGAAATATAACCACTTTACGGGAATCAAAGCTATGACAGATATGGGTGTTAGTAGAAAACGAAAAGGGAAGCTTGATGTTTAATGACCTTGGGAAAGTCATGTATGTTATAGCTTATTAAAATTCTCTCCCTAGTTCTGCTTCATGAGAGCGGTATTTCATAATATAAGGAAATCCTCATGTTTCTAAATCAAGAGACTAAAAACTCATCTGAAGGACATTAATTTTCATATGTGTCATCGAGAGAAGATTAATACTTATCCATTGTCTAAAATGGTGTTATTCCATAGAGGGAGGAGGGCCCAGAAAGTGTGACCCTCACTTTTAAGAGTCACATAAATCTGAGACAAAACTCGAGAGCCGCCATATGTTAGGTTTGTAAGTCATGAAAATTTCTGTCTCTTTTGCTTTCATTCATTTGTAAATTAATGCAAAAATTCTACAACTTTAAATTTTCTGTGAGGATATAATACAAGTATGTATCCAAGGAAAGCTTACTGTTTGTAGAATCGAGTCTAGGAAATTGTCAGGAAGACACAAGGTGTGTATTACTGAGTGTCAACCAAAATGAACAGAATAATCTAGAGAAAGCCTAGACAAACACAAGGACTAAAGACAACTTTTACTTTCAGTTCATTCATCAAACATTTCATAATCACCCATTGTACACAACCCTTCAGTTTTAAATTAAGATGGCCAGTGTATTAAGAGTAACTTATATGGCAGACAGATAGTAGTGTGCAAAATAAGTGTCCTGGATTTAGTTTTCAGTTGTAAGCTGGCTTTATCACCTGGAGAATGCCTTTTAAGTGCTCTGAATTTGATTTTCTTGAATACTTCGTTAGCTGCATTGCACAATAAGATTGCTTGCTTTTTTCATTTCTAGTATTGAACTAACAGGACTGTTTGACCTAATTTAACTTGATTTCATATATCTACCTGCATTCTATGGTATTGACAGAAGCAGTAAGATAAAATTTCTCCCTATAAATACAAAAGAAGTTTATTAATAAATAAAGGAAGAACTTTTAATGTGCTAGACCTAAACATTGTTAGATTATTCCCAGAGGTTAATGGTATGCTGAATAATAAACCAATTTCCCCAAAGTAGATTTATTTCATTAGATTTGATTCTTCTATCTTAAGAAAATATTCACTAACTAATATATACTAAGTGCCATAAGTTCCATAGAATTATTTTAATTGTTTTGAAGTTGTAATGATATGGAAATATAGGTATATTTGGTCTTTTGCCAGTTTCTTTTACTTATAAATCATCTTTTTTTTTGGTTTTTATGAGACAGGGTTTCTCTGTATTGTTTCGGAGGCTATCGGTCCAGCCCGGCCTGGAACTCACAGAGATCTGCCTGCCTCTGCCTCCCGAGTGCTGGGATTAAAGGCGTGTGCCACCACCGCCCGGCTATAAATCATCTTAATACTATCATCTTGGTTATTCACCTCTATAGAAAAGAAAGCCACATCCTTTTACAATATGAAATTAATGATGTTATTACCTTAAAACAACATTTAGTAAGGGTAAAATGAAGACTGTTTTCATAGGTATAATAGTAGCATAAAATTCCATATAACCATGGGTAGCTCTTGAATCATGTCTAATAGCACTTCTTTTATTTCCTCTGATGTGTCTTCATCATTTTAGATGCTCCAATTGCCTTTGTTTAAATACACTCGTGTCATTGACATACTTTTCCTTTAGTACTTTAATGTGCTTCAGTGTCATCTCTTTTGGTGACCAGTGTGAAAATATTTCCTCCAGATAGTTTTGAACACTGTATCAATTATTGATATGTCACAAGTCACATCAGAACTCAGTACTTAAAACTGAAATCCTTTTTTCTTTTGAATCTGTCATTCATGTTGGAGAATGGCTGACCTGAGCAGGTTTTTACTGGGGTCACTTACATATCTCTGCCAGAGTTTGGACTGTGCACAATCCCAACTGATTTTGAATAGGAGGATCTTGTCCAGGTATCTAAAGCTGTACATGAATCAGTGGAGAAGCCCTTTTGTGTTTTAGCAGCAACAGATATTCATGAGACCAAGACCACACTTTGAAAAAAATCTGCTCATGTCACTTCCATTTACATGCTAATATCAAAACAAAAATTGTAGTTGAACCAAGAATTGAATGGCAGGAAATCACTCTTCAATTATTATGGAAACTACAAAGTCACATAGCAAAGGACATAAATAATGAAGTAAGAATAGTTGGAGTAATTGATGAAATACACTAAAGCTGATTCCCATATTTGCCTCTATTGAAATGTATTAATCACATTTCCTAAATTCCAAATTGTTTACCCAGTGTCATTTTTACCCAAATAAGCTTCCTTAAGGTAAGGATTAGTTGATTTACAATAAAATGACTTTCAAGAAAGTAGATGGTATGTAAAGTCTCTGAAAATTATTTATGATACAGAGGATGTGATAGTCACTTCAGAAGGCTTGCTTAGATTGTGACCAAGCTACAGCAGTCATGTAAGGAGGGTGTGCTCATTGCTTCCATAAACCCATGGTTGAGGAACTGGATCTTGTTGCTAGTTTTCTGTGTCATTTAGCTGTAAATACAAGCATTAGATACCAGCATCCTGATCCAGTCGGTGAATTCTGTTCCAAAGTATTGACAAGTCGGCAGGGAAGAGATGGACACAAGGTTTTGGAAATTCAGATTAAAATTATACTCTGTTCTCCTTATTACACCAAGGCAGAGGTTGATGACCCTTTTAGATGTCTGCAAGCTTCTCTGGATTGAATGACTAAAGGAGGGCCTCACATCTACTACCGGTACTTTCTTTGTGATTGTCTCCCTAAATGCTCTGGTGTATCTGGTGTAGCATACATTTCAATACTAATATTCATAATTTATTATTAAGATATAATAGTTATAACAGTTTGAGACAGTATAATTCAATACCTGAAAATAATGTGTAAAAATTAAATCAGAGTAATTAGCATATTTTGTGGCTTAAACATTTATTATATCTTTGAGTTGGAAATCTTCAAAATCTTATACTAGTTATTTATGAAATATGTAACAACTTACTGTGTACATTAGAACTCATTCCTACCTTGGTGCTTGTTATTTAATTTCCTCCTATTCCTTTCCCCTGTTAACTAACCTAGCCTTAGTAACTTCTGTTCTCTATTTCTGTGAAACCAATGATTTTAGTTTCTACATTTGAATGGGAACATGTTATATTTATCTTATGTCATTGGTTTATTTCATTTAAGATAATGACTCCAACTTTAATCTCTGTTGCTGCAAATAAGAAATTCCCATTCTTCTTTGTGTCTGAATATTCCTCACTTTTCTGATATAAACCTGCAGATGATATGGACTATATATGTGACTATTATATCACCCTGTCCATAAACATGAATATCATTTGAGGAAGTTGAGCATAGTTAGAAATATACTGAGTTCCTGACACCCAATTTTATCTTTACCTGGGTAGATTTTCTTTTTTATTTTAATAAATATATGAGTTGGGATCAAATTAGGAAGGATTCATTGAGAAATTGCTGTTGAGAAACAGTGGTATAGCCTCAGAAACCACAAAATTGTGTTGATTCTGACAGGATTGTGCTAGAATTGAAGTGTCTTTTCTTGGAAATTTCACATTAGCTTGCTCCACTTTACTGCTCAAGCATTGTGGATTTCAGGGCATGAGCACAAATCCCCTCATTCTGTTGAGTTGCAGTTGCCTTAAATGTTATTTTCTCAAGAAGGTTACAAAGTTACTGAGGCTTAAGAAGTCCTATGATTATATCCTATTTGTCCTCATCTAATTACTATAGCACATATAGTATAGCAGGTATTTCATTATAAATGAAATGAAATAATGAAACAGAATAAATATAAGAGAAGAAGCTCAAGGCATAAAACGGAGTACTACTATTCAAGGCAATCATATTTTTCTCAAACTTTAAAGGAATCAATCTTTATCTCTCAAGAACTCTTCTCACAAACTTTCTCTCACTGTTTCCAGCTCTAATATCTTGCAGCTCTCGGGATTTCTACCCAGAATGAGACTCTGAGGGAGAGTATTTGGGTATTTATCAATTCGTTTAATGACACCAATTTCTTTTAAAGTTCACAATGTAGAATGTTCTTCTCTTACCCTCTTCCAGATTTACCTTGTCTCATGAAAGAAAATCTGTGGGTTCAAAGGGATGTACCTCCTAAGATACTGTCTCTTGTATACTATGCTCTGGTAAACTACTGTCCTAGAATGTTTCTACAAAGAATTCATTTCTGTGTTAAGGGTCATTTTGGTCCTTTCCAAAGCAATCCTTTTAAGATTAAATGTTAATGCCAAGATACACTTAGTAGGTCCAGACTGTGGTCAGACCATAAATCTTTATAGAAGTTTGGGGCACAGTTGAAGTGTTCAAACTAAAATGCCTATGTGTGTCTATATATCTAATGCATTGAGTGCATAGAATCTGAGAAAGAGAAAGGAATTAGAAAACAGGCCACATACTTTTTTCATATGCTCATGTTCTTACTCAGAACAAAAGATTCTTGAAATTCTTTTGCTAGTTTTTGAACATTTACATATAAAATAATGAATTTCATTATGCCATTTATTTTTCTAAAAAGATTTATTTATTTGTGTTTATATGCTTCTGCATAATTGTATGTACACATGTGTGTATGCACCTATGTGCATCAAGACCAGAAGAGGACATCAGATCACACAGAGCTGGAGGTTACAGGCATCAGCTTATTATACAGGTGCAAAAATCTTATCTCCAGTACCCATCATTGAGCAGCAAGCACTCTTAACTCCAAATCCATTTCTCCAGCAGCTTCATTACGTAATTTTCATAAATACTTGGTTGTGCCTGATCCTTGCCCCTTCCCCTTCCCGTTGACTTTTTTCCTCCACACTTCTAACCTCCCTCCCATTCTCTTTATTTATGTTCTCAACCTTCCCTTAAGACCTATTTTTTCTTTTCTTGTGGTCCCTTCTAGTTTCGTGACCTATATCGCACATACATATACTCACGTAGCAATTAAATATATTATCTATAAATGAAAGAAAATATGTGGTAATTGTGCTTTTGGGTTTGACATAATTGGCTTATCATAAATTCCAGAAATTTTTCTCTTATGACTAAATAAAATTCCATTAGATACATATAATATATTTTTCATCAGTGTATAGAAATGTATCCTCTTTTCATTTCCTAATTGTTGTGACTACAGTAGCAATAAACATAGATACTTAAGTATCTTTGTGCTATAGAATTCCCAGAATTCTAAATTCAAACCCAGATTTATAGGTTGTTAGAAAGAAATCTGATATGTGGGGCTTTGTATGTGTTTGTACCAATCCCATGAATATTAAGGGAAGAATCTTTAAACAAAATAGGAAGTTTCAGTGCATTTTTCTTTTATCTGTCTGTGTTTTTACTCATGTTAAATGATGACCACAAGTACATTCATTGTTCCTTGAAAGTAATGAATTCTATTTCCTGCCAGACTTTCAGACTTTTCTCTAATGATATTATATATATATATATATATATATATATATATATCATGATTGTAAAATCCACTATATGGCAAATTATCTTCTGCTTCATACAACCTATGAAAGTAATGAGGTTTCATCACTTAAATTGGTTATCAGAACAATAATGAACTGTGATCGAGAAAAGCAAATATGCAAAATATTTTAAAAATTTAGACAATGTTAATTCAGGCTTCTATAGTAAAGTATCACAGAGGGCTAGAGAAATGCTCAGTGGGTAACAGAACCCTTCTGTTCTTGAAGAGGTTCTGAGTTTGGTTCCCAGTACCCACATGGCAGCATACAGCTGCCCATAACACCAGCTCCAGGGGATCTGACTTTTTCTTTTGGCCTCTATTGGAACCTGCACTCATATAAACATATCCACACACAGACATGCAAACATACAATTCAATAGTAATAAAAATAATTTTTAAAGTACCAAGGATTGGATAGCTTAAATAACACTGATTTTTTTACAGTTATAGAGAAAAAAGTTCAAGGTCAAGATGGATGCATTTTGGGGTTGGGTTTGCAGATAGCTGTTTCTGGCATATGAACATTTTGTCTTTCTCTTTCTAAATACATTGATTTCTCATGAATGGCTCACTCTTGTGACTTCTTCAAACTCCAATCATCTACCACAGGGACTTAACAACCAAATATCACCACACTAGGGACTAGACTATAACATTTTCTTAAACATTAAGTACACTGCAGATTATTTGGCTTAACTGAAATTTCCTTCATTTGTTAAAGATTAAGCTTTTTGTTTGTATAAAAGTTACCATATCTATAATATTTCCTTTGGATTCTGGGAATCAAATTGAGGGTCTCATACATGCTAGCCAGCACCCCACTACTGCACCACCTCAGTCCTTAATCTGTTACAAAGTTAATCTCACTCAATTGAATATTATTATTATTTTTTCCTCAACTTTTTTAGAAAGGTTTCTTTTTAACCTTGCATTGCATCAGTTTTCCCCTAGAACAGTTTGTTCTCAGGGAGCACTTTATGATATTCTTACCATATTTTTCACTCTCAAATGGAGATCATTGTGGTTGATTCATTTTCTTTATCTTGTCAAATATTTCACTCATCTTGACATTTGCAGAAGGCCTTGAAGGTGTGTCTTCTATTAGTAATATTAAATTCCAATTGCTCTCATAATTTTCAGTATAGTTTGAATAGAATGCAGAAAATTACCAGAATATCTGATTTTGGCATTTGTTATCTGAATGATGCGTTGTCGACAACCTTGGCTTTTTGTTCTGCTATGTTCAATTGAGGAAGTAAAGCACTCTTAAAATAATACCGTTTTATTTCTTCAGAACAAACATGAATAGACAGGATTTGTGGTGTTGGCTTTCATTTCAATACAGTTTAAGGTTTTGTATGATAGGCTGAGTGCCAAGTGGTTCAGGCATTCTCTTGACCCTTTCCAATGCCTCAGCCTGGAGGTCCTCAAGAAATACTATTCAAATGAATTCAGATTTTCTGTAGACTTATTCTACAGAAAATCTGAATTATATATCCCAAATGATCACAGAAATATTGTTAGTTATGACAGAAATTAGAAATAAGCTAAAACACCTTCAGCAGGAAAAAAATGGCAACCATGAGAACGAATCAGCTAAATCGACATTTATTAGCATGGATAAATCTCAGGATCACAGTGAAAGAAAAAGAAAGGTATGTGACATGTATAGATGCTTTTATTCCTCTCCCCACATATCTAGTTTCTCTTTCCTATGGGGAGGAACACAAGGTGATTTTATATCCTTTTCCCTTGAAGTTAGCTGTTATCAAGACATGGCTTAGCTAATAAAGTGTGGGCAATAGTGATATCCATTACATCATAGAAGCATATATGTTCTGCTTACTGCATTAGGTCTGTATACTTCTGTCACATAGCACAGTGGACACATTTAGAATTTTGTGACATTTCATGGACCTATATCAGTCTTGAAGTAAGTAAGAAATAAGCCTTAGTTGTCTGAAGTCACTGAATTGTTCTTCTGAGTGTTTTGAAGAAGTTGGAATGTTGATCCTCTAACTTTTATTCCTCCTTAGTAGAAGGCATCCTGAAACTGCAAAGGTGTTTCAACAGCAGAAAATTCTTCAGGCAGAAAGACAGGAATGTGGGTGTTTTGTTTCTTTGAGATTGTAATATAATTACATTTCTCCCCATCCCTTTTACCCTTCCAAACCCTCTAATCTAACCCTCCCCACTCCTTCAAATTCATGTCTTTTTCACTAATTATTATTGCATTCATAGATGTATATACATACATATTTGTAAATATAACCTGCTCTGTCTATGAAATATTTCTTGTATATATGTTTTCCGGGTTAACCATTTGGCACTAGACAAACATTTGATATGTTTTTCTTGAGGAAGATCACTTCTCTGGCTCCTAGCTTTCCTCAGTTACCAATAGTTCTTTTTGTAGGACTGAGGCCTTGTGGGTAATTCACCATCCAGTTTGACTTGTCTGTTGGCGTTATCCTTGTTCAACTCATGTTTGGGCGATCATGTTGGTGCAATTTTATACATTTAGTTTCTGATGTTACTAGGAGACAATATCTCACACTATGCTCTCTGATTCTCTTCCTCTTCCACAATGTTCCCTAAGTCTTGGATGTGGGGGTGTTTTGTGAATGTATTCACAGGAATTGGGCTCCATAACTTGTTTTGATATATGGTTTCCTGTGGTGGTCTCCATCTGTTGCAAAGAGAAATTTCTTTGATAATGGATGAAAACTACACTAATCTGAGGGTATAAGAAGAAATGTTTATAGATTGTTGTTGTAGATTATGCTGGTTCGGTAAGTTAGAAGTTTTAGATTAAGAGGAAAATCTCAGCATACACATGGATTATCTATTGTAATTTCGCATGAAGCCAAAGGTAAAATGCACACATCTGTCTCTGCTATGACTCAGATAGTCAAATACACACATGTTCTAGCTATTGGGAGCAAAAAATGCACCTTTTGTCTTAAATATTCATGGAGGGTATCGCTGTGTTTTGGAAATCTCAGAGAATAGCATATTACATAAAAAGACAAAATTGTATACAGGTAAAAGAGAGCAAATATTAGAAAGAAGGAAAGCAAAAGCAATAAGCAGTGGTGATTCATAGAAATAAAAGAATGAGGGTGACAGTTCTTCAAAGGTAAAGTTTGTTCAATCACCAAAAATCAAGTAATTTCTTAATAGACATTTCAATAATGTCATGTGTTGCAAAACTTTATCTTCAAAATTGTACTTGAGCCGGGCGTTGGTGGCACACGCCTTTAATCCCAGCACTCGGGAGGCAGAGGCAGGCGAATCTCTGTGAGCTTGAGGCCAGGCTGGACCGACAGCCTCCAAATCAATACAGAGTAACCCTGTCTCGTAAAAACCAAAAAAACCAAAAAACCAAAAAACAAAAAACAAAATTATACTTGAAAGGTATTTGCTGGTGTTTCCTTTAGAGAATGAGTAAGATAGATGAGGACATAAGGTTTGCATTGGCAGCTTTATAACAGGAGGAGAGCACACTGACTGTTTCACCATGTGATGCCCTCTGCTATCCTATGATGCAGCAAGAAGATCCTTACCAACTTCCCAGTGGATGCTGGTGCCATGTTCTTTTACTTCTCCAGAACCAAGAGCCATATACATTTCTATTCTTCATAAATTACTCAGTCTCAGGTCTTTTTTTATAGTAACAGATATCAAGGTTAAGGCTGGTCCTTTCCCTGTAGCTTTGTGTTGTTGTCACTAGAAAAATTACAAAAAATTATATATGACCTCTACACTAGGACATTTCTCATAAATGTAACAGTAAACTAAACAGATTAGCATTTTTCTATTACATTATGTTTTGTCCCACACTACAATGTCTAGTTCTCTTTTTTGACTTTATAACTTTTTAGAGTTTGGAACATAGTATGGTTTGCATATTTATATTACCCAACACTTCATCATGTCTATCATCACACTACCCAATATAATGCATTTAGGCATAAAATATAGAAATGGTCACACTATGCACGATTTAGAGTAAATAGCTTCTTGATAGCTTATCCCAGGATTTGCTTACAGAAAATTTCAGATGGGGTAAAACTGAATTGCCTATAGAGTTATAAGAAAAATATTTGCTTTTGGGGCCTTATGGGTTTTATAAAGATGAATGTCTACACATTTAATTTTTACAATTACTATAAAGAATAAATGAAGTGAGAACTATAGTTTGGTATTCAGCTTTCATCACAGTTCTGTGATTTTGCCTCCATATTAAATATGACTTATCTATAGGACCAAGGGAATACTGCATAAATGATCAGCTCTGAGTTCTTGGGGCTTGGTCATAAAAGGCACGTGACTATTGCCTTACCCTTATCCTTGAACATTAACTCTAGGGGGATCTTCGAACCATCTTCTTTTAAAAATAAATCATAAACAATCTTATTTTACATACCAATCCCAGTTCCCTCTCCCTCTCACCCTCCCAATCTGCCCAACAGCCCCCCATCCCACTCCCCATCTACTCCTCAGGGAGTGTAAGTCTTCCCATGGGGGATCATCAAAATCTGTCACATGATTTGAGGCAGGACCTAGGCCCTTCCCCGTGTGTAGTGTGTATCTAGGCTGATAAAGTATCCTTCCACAGGGAATATGTTCCCAAAGTTCATTCATGCATTAGGGACAAATACTGGTTCCACTGCCAGAGGCCTCATAGACTGCCCAGTGCTCCTAGCTGACACCCACATTCAGAGGGCCTGGGGGAACCATCTCTTGAGGCCACTAAAAACAATTATTCATGGAGGCTAGTAAAAACAATTAGCCATGTCAGTAAGCAGTTCTGAAATTAAAACCTCCAGTCTAGTGGTCCCTTCTCATGAAGATGGCCTTAGCCAGCATTTTGATGAAAGGTTTTGGTACAGAACCATCAAGCAATATGACATCCAGATTTCAGACGTAAAGAAACTATGACAGCTCCTGAACTTGATTATTTTGATTTCCCCAAATTTGAATGAAGTATTCTTTTATTATTTGACAATTTTATATATGCATATAATGAATTTTGGATATCCATCTACTAACCTCTCTCATTCCCTTTCCTCCCAATTAAAACTTTTCTCCCCAACAAGTTTCTTTTTATTTCATGTCTTCTGTTTCTGTGACCCACTGAGTTTAACCAGGGTTGTATGCATGAACATGAGTAGGGCCTTATTTACTAAAGCAAAGGCAAATTTCTGCAGCAACACTACTGAAGACAATGACTCCTTCTTCCCAGCAACCATTAACTGCCAATGGTCCCTCCTGGAGAGGTGAAGGCTTATGAGCCCTTCCCTCATCCATGGGAGTGCTGGCTAGTTTTGAGTCAACTTGAAGCATGCTGAAGTCATCTGAGAGAAGGGAACCTCAATTAAGAGAATGGCTTCATAAGATAAGAATGTAGGCAAGCCTGTAGGACATTTTCTTAATTAGTAATTGACGAGGAGAGTCCAGTACATGGTAGGAGGTGCCATATATGGGCTAGTGGTCCTGGATTCTATAAGAAAACAGACTAAGCAATCCATGGCCTCTGTATCAGCTCCTGCCTCCAGGTTCCTGCCCTGCTTGAGTTCCTGTACCGATTTCCCTCCATGATGGACTATGATCTGGAAGTGTAAACCAAATGGTTCCTTTCTTCCCCAACTTGCTTTTCTGATCATGGTGTTTCATCACAGCAGTCGAAATCCTAACTAGGATAGAGTTTGGAAACTGAATAGTGAGATATTGCTATGACAGACCTTATCAGGCTGTTTTGGGGAGGATTGTGAAAGGACTTTGGAACTTTGGGCTAGAAAAGCCACTGAGTGTTGACAGCTCAGGGAGCTGCTCTGCAGGAGCTTGAAAGATAAAATTATTGAGAGTGATGCAGACAATGGAGGCCTGCCTTGTGAAGTTTCAGAGGGAAGTTTAACGACTCTATGGGGCATTTGCTATTTTGAGTTGAGAATCCGTGGTTCTGGGTAGCTGAGGTGAAGAATCAGCTGTGATTACCAAGAGACCAGAACTAGTATAGTGAAACCTTTCTTCATTGTGACAATGGATGCTGGTCAGCTGGAGCTAAGAAATCAGTGGTAACTAATTAGAGACTGCATCACTGATGTGAAATCTGGGAATTGTTTCCTTAGAGGAAGCATACAGAAGGCTGTGTTACAGAGGCAAGGCTATGTTTCAATAAAGTTTATTTTTCCTAGCAAATATCAGAGTAGGCTTATTTAACCAATGGACAATTTCATGTGTGTGTGTGCGTATTTAAATTAATCCCTTACTTTAATTTTTTTTTTTGGTTTTTCATGACAGGGTTAATATGTGTAACAGTCCTGGCTGTTCTAGAACTTGCTCTGTAGACCAGACTGGCTTCAAACTAACTGAGATCCACCTGCCTTTGATTCCCCATTGCTGGGATTAAGCCTTTAATGCATCACCACCCCTGGTTTTCAAAATTTTAAAGCAATGTCTTACTATGTAACATAGGGTAACCTCGAGTTCGCTAAGTAGTTCAGGTTGATATTGGATTTGCAATCCTGAGCATTGGAATGTTTTGTATACACTACCATTGTTGGATCAAGAGTTTGTAGCTATTTAATTCACTGTTTACAATATATTGAATATGTATCACGTTTTGCATTTTAGCAATACTTTACTACTTTATGATATACATATAATGCTGAAATCTTACTGTGTATTCCTTTCTTTTCAGTGTGTGTGTGTGTGTGTGTGTGTGTGTGTGTGTGTGTGTATGAAACATATGTGAATGTGTGTGTTTGGCGACCAGAAGCTCATATTGAGTGCCTTGCTCACTCACTCTTTCACTTTATTTTTTAAGGCAATGACTCTCACTGAACCTGGAGCTTAGTGACTGAGCTACACTTCCTGGTCAGCAAACCCCATGTATCCTCCATATCTCCATGCCTGCACTGGTATTACAGATCCATGCTACTGTCACTAGCTTTTTACATGGATGCTGGGGATCTAACCTCATGTCCTCATTCTGGTGTGCTTGTCTGGCAAGCACTTTACTGACTGAGCCTTCTTCTCAGCCATGCCAAGTGTGTTTGAAGGAATAACTAGAAGGACAAGTTTACTATAGGAAATAGAATGATACTGGATCCTTAATGAATAAGACGATCCCTTCACATAATAATTTTCATTACTGACCTAAAAGTGAATGACCCTGACTCTTGAGACTTAGAACCTGGATAATTTTTTTTGCTGGGTGTAGTGATTTATGTCTGTAATTATAAGAAGCTAACGGATTGCAAATCTGAAGCCAGCTTAAGTCTTCTCACCAGATCTTTTTCAGAAAACAAATCCAACAACCTTGTACCCCAAACTCTACCCTTCTTAATACCCAATAAATTTAGACTTGTAGATTTACTTTTGTAAGGAATACTATAGATAAAATTGCAAGTTATTTGAAAAATATGACCTGATATTGATATCTAAGAAGCTAGTAAATCCTTATACTTAAATACATTTTTAAGCATAGAAAATAATTTCATTTTCATTAATTATAAAACTCTGTCAAAAAAGAAACTAAAACTGAAAGACAGGAAGACACTAAAATTTTCTATCCCTTCCTTTATACCTAGGAGTGATAGATTTGAGTAAAATAAATATAAAAAAAAACCTACCCTCTGAATGTTGTGCATGGGCTGTTCTGATCAAGAGAATTTGTAGTGACCCCAATGCCTTCTAGCTCAAAAGCAAGAATAAGTTCTGCTTAGTGTAGTACCAGAGTCTCAACATGTCACTCTAGCAAGTCACTCTGATCTAAGCAAGATTCAACTTCTGACCTGTGAAAAAGAGGTCACAAAGGTTTTGATGAAAGTTTTTTCAATGACATCCAATTTAGAAGGTGCTGAAACAATACCAGATAGACATATGGGGGAAATACCCTACCACCAAAATATATAAGGACAGTCACCAACAAATTAGTGAGCAAAATATAGTGATAGATGGATTTTCAAACTGATTAGCCTTAGAACATACTTCAGTCATATAATATAAATACAACATTTTCAGGATGGACACAGCATGTTTTACTGTCCCTTCTAGACATTTGAAACTCTACATACAAATTCACACATATATACATATAAATGATTATAATTAGAAAATGAATGCAGTAAGCAATGGTTTTCTCTTGTAGAGGTGATAAACTTCAGGAATTCAAAACCATACATGACCTAGGAGACCTAGGCACCAGTGGCTCTATTAATGCTGTAAACACAGAGTTTTGTCAGCAAGATCATGAGCATGGACAATGAGTACAAGTAGATTTGGGGAGTTAGAAAGCAGGGTGATTGGTGGTTCATTTAGTCTATATCAATCAAATGATAGTTAATCATTTTTTATCTTTTCACATTTGGGATTGGAAAGATAGACCAAATATTTCATATCTATGAAATCACCTTATGAACTGGAGGGGGATTAAGATCTGTTTGATTTATTTTCAGAATAATGATGGTGTAAAATAAGTAATTTCTTTCATAATGTGTATATTGAATACTAATGCCTGGCTTCTGCTGATAATAAAATAAAACATGTTCCTTCATGCCAAGCATGCAAATTAAATGAATAAGGAACAATAGTACAAAGTAGAATAGAGGGAAAACAATAGGGGCTGAAAAACTTCTAATGACACCTCACTATAGACCCAGGACAAGTTAGCAAAAGAAGAATCAAATAATGAAGTGGGGTCCTAACTAATGTGGAAATTAAGGCAAAGGAAATAGGAAACTAATGGAGATGTTAAAGTAACAGTACAGAATTATTTGAAAATATTAGTATAAAGCTGGGAATGAGAAGGGCTTACAAGTGGCAAGAGTTGAACAAACGAAAAACAGCAGATAAGTAAGACTCAGCAAAGAAATACCCATTTAATATTTTCAGTAAGTTTTAAAAAGATTTATTCTATTTTAAACTTTAAACAAACAAACACACACACACACACACACACTCTCTCTCTCTCTCTCTCTCTCTCTCTCTCTCTCTCTCTCTCACCCATGCACTGATGAGCTCGCACACATATGCATGCAAATGCCTTTGGGGTCTAGAAGAGGGCATCAGATTTCCTGGAGTTGAAGCTACCTAATGTGAGTTCTAGGAAACAAACTTGTGACCTCTGCAAGAGCCATATGTAACCTCTGATCCATGTCACCAGCCTTCTATTTCAGCATATTTTTTAAAAGATAAAACAAAATAGCATTTGCAGAAGTTTGCTGGAGATGTGTTGTATTCCCCGCCCTCTGCCCCAGGGTTATGAGAACATCTACACAGAACATTATTTGCAGCCTTGCAATATGTCAAGTAAGCTAATTTATACATACTAATTTGTATTATAATTGCAATATATCAAGGACAATTTTATTATTTTCCTTATTTTAAAAATAAAGAAATGGAGGCATAGTATGATAATGTATCTTCTCCAAGGCTGATTTTGAAGTCAGGAGTCCATTCTTCAGAGAGTTCATATTTAATTTTCGACATTTACTTATTTTTGTCCTTTTGGTACTGATAGTTTACTTTTAAATATTTATTTGTTTTTTATTTTATGTATATGTATGATTTTGTCTGCATTGTATGTCTGTACACCAGATGCATGTCTGATGTGTGTGAATGCCTCTACAAAGATGTCAAATCCCCTGCATTTACCCATAGAATTATGTGTAAGCCTCTGGTTCCATCTAGAGCAATTTCAATTTTTGAAATGTTTCTCAATTAGTATGACTTGAATATAAAGTGTTTAATTGAAAGTTTCATGTATTAAAAGCTTTATCCCCTACTGGTGGTGTTATTTTGGGAGGGGTAGAAAAAACCCGGTATGGTGCTTTGAATGAAAATGGCCCCCATAATCTCATAGGGGTAGCAAGCACTATTAGGAGTTCTAGCCTTGCAGGAGTAGGTGTGGACTTGTTGGAGGAAGTGTGTCACTGTGGGTGTGGGATTTCAGGTTTCAGATGCTCATGCCAGGCTCACTGTTGCTCTCCCTTTATGCTGCCTGAGAATCCAGATATAGAAGTCTCAGGTACCTCTTCAGCATCATTTCTACCTGCCCACTGCCATGCTTCCCACTATGATGAAAAAGGACTAAGCCTCTGAACTGTAATTCAGCCTTAATTGAATGCTTTTTTATAAGAGTTGTTCTGGTCAAGGTGTCTCTTCTTAGCAACAGAAACCCTAACTAAGACACCTGGGGAAATGGGATATAACTGGAGGAATTGAGTCACTTGGGGCAGGTCCTTGGGGATGTATTATCACTGGTCTCTAACTCTTTCTGTGCTTCATGTTCTGTAGAGGTCAAGTACATCTTCTATCATATATTCACACAGACATTATGTTCTGCAAACGTACATGGAGCTGAATAACAACTGAAGATCTTTAAACTGTTATCCACATAAATCTATCCTCTTGTAAGGTACTTTTTAAAAGCAGTAAAAATTCTGAGTAATACAGATTCTTGAACTTAATTATATCCTTATATTTAGCATCCTATTAGCTGGGCAGTGGGGCAGTGGTAGCACACGCCTTTAATCCCAGCACTCAAGAGGCAGGCAGATCTCTGTGAGTTCGAGGTCAGCCGGGTATACAGAACATGTTGCAGTACAGACTCAAAAGCAACACAGAGAAACCCTGTGTTGAAAAACCAAAAGAAAAATATTTGGCATCCTATTTAACTTTTTGGTCTCATAATTTTATAATGTCAAAACGAATATTGCAAAATCTGCTTAACTTGTTTATTGTTTGTCTAAAAGTATATGTATATATATATATATATCATTTATCTTTCTGTTTATTTTCCTAATGGATGCCAACCCTGCAAGGACAAAGTTTTCCACATATTCTGTTCACTCTTTCATATCATAGCACTTAAAACAGTACCTTTAGACACACTCAGAAGCATAAAGAAGAGGGTTACAAGATGAAGTTGGGAATTCTTAAGGAAAACAAAGCAAAAATATTAAGTGAAGGAAATAAGGAGATATAAGGAGCTATGAAAATTCTAGACCAAATCTGGATGGTCTAATAGCCAAACAGAGGGAGTTCCAAAATGAAAAAATGGAAAATAGCAGAGATGATGTTATATCATATAAGCAGCTCAGGAAAATGTCCCCATGAAATTTCTCAGCTAAGTCAACTGATAAAATGATATCTACATCAGACAACACCATTATGACATTTTGGAATTCTGAAGATAGATATTTTAATAGTATTAAGTATTAAAAAGATTAAATTAATAAAGGATCAGTAACAGTAATTCTCATTAGACTTTTTCAACAGCAGTACTGGAAGCTACAATTCATGCTTTGAAATTTAAGGAAGAAAGTAAATAGTAGCCTCAACATCTACGGAATATCAACTCATTAATTAAATGTGTGTATGTTATGCATGTATATTCAGATAGCCTGTGAATTATAATGTTAACTTCTTGAATAATTTTTCTTATAAAATTGCTAAACAAGACTTCAAAATATATGAAAGCTAACATAGGAAATGGGGTATCAATGATTTGTGAAGAGTCAGAATGAGAGAATTGAAAAAAAATTTTAGGATCATAGCCGGGCAATTTTCCTGGAAAGCTACCAGTTTTGACTAAGGCAGGTTGGAAGTTTTAAGAGATGTTGCCATGGAAAAGAGTAATAAATATCTGAAAATGAAACATATTGACAATAATGCACATAATTTGGGGACAATTTAGGAATAAATTAATAATATCATGTGGAAAACTAAGAAAAGCAACATTATTATGAACCAATGAAGGAAAAATCATTCAAGAAAAGCAAAGAGTAACCATAAGTCAATCTATCATCCATATGTAAATATAATATATAATCCCAAATAATGCAATTATTGGTTACAATATAATGAAAACTATGTGTGTTTGTGTCACTAGTGAATACTTCTTGAAGGAACTAGAGAGAAAGTGATCTAAATGGCTTCCTTTCATTAATAAATAATTCTGATAATGGTCACAAATCTTTAAATTGCAAAATATACATGTTATTTAGGCTTATGTAGTTAATGAAAAAGTAAGTATCCTAGTTAGAGTGATTAACAGTACTTCCTTCTGTGGCTCATTAAAGGCAATGGGAGAACTACCATCTTTTTAATGTAATTTGTAGATTTTTTTCTAGACAGGGTTTCTCTGTATAACAGCCCTGGCTGTGCTGGAACTCACTTTGTAGACCAGGCTGGCCTCAAACTCACAGAGTTCTACCTGCCTCTGCCTCCCAAGTGCTGGGATTAAAGTCATGCAGCACCATCCAGCTTTGCAGATCCTTTTGATTCTTTACATTATATGATAGACCAACTCACTAAACATCAATACAACACAACTTTGATACCAAGAATTGTAAAACAGAAGGAACAACATAACTACTACTATATGTATTATGGAGTAGTTTTAAATAACCTCTTTATTGACTCTTAGGGAGTTTCATATCATGCACTCCACTTCTGTACACCTTCTGGTACCTCCTTATTCTTCCCCCATTCCTGCCATGATACCCTCCCCCACATAAGGAAACAAATCCAAGTAAGTGAGCAAGTGAATAAGAGCAAACCTAAAACAAAATAAAGGACAATTCTAAAAAAGTAGGGATAAAACTCACAAGCCACAAGATCCTTTTTGACTCAAAAGCAGTCACTTTTTACTTCAAAGATGTGAATATTGAAAAGTTTAACATTCACCTTTATCCCCACTTTCTTAGAATTGTTCTTTAGGAGTAACTCATTTGAAGTGCCACAGCTCTTAGTTCTTGTCCTATATGCATAGAACTCTTGATGGCAATCTTAGATAGCCCCATTTCAGCCTGTAATCGTTTCTCCTTTTCAAAATCACTTTTTAAAACAGTGAAGAGTCTTCAACTGAACTGAAAAAAAGAAAATTGGGAGGTCTTATGGGTGGTAAATATTTTGAAAGGTCAGAATGAGATGCCTCAATGTAAGTAGCTGTCCTTGTAGAAACTACTTTCCCATCGTCAAGTTATATTTTATATGAAGCAATGTATGAGTCTTATTTTTTTCAAGTAGCTGCAAGTGTACTTGTTATAAAAATAGCTGGGTTCTAATGATCATAATGATTCTTAAGCTTTGGTTTGAAAGCATAATGCAGTAGCACTAGTATCATTGACTTCACTAAATTGTGGCTTGAATTTTCTTTAAACATTCTGAAATTTATATGAATTTATTTTCTGTATATTTATCTAACTGAATTTAACACAAAGCTAACACAAATACCTTATTTTAAAATATACTACTGAATTATCTATTTTATGCTTATTTGGGTTATTTTTCCAAGACTTCCCTGGAGTTTAGAGAAGATACTGTAAATCAAATACAACTTAAATTTTAGAGAAATAATTAGCAACATTCTGGTAGCACTCATTTGGTATCACCACTAATTGATGGTTTTCTCTAATATATGTTGATTGTGACATAGAACATGACAAAGTCTTGATGATTTCCATTATCTTTTCCCATAAATGTGAAGCATTGGTGTTGCATCTCTGTGTAGTCTCTCTACATCTCTTAATTATACTGCAGTGATTACATTTGCCAGTAGAATAACCTTTCAGCTTGTTAGTTTGAGAGGCTAAATGGCATCCAGGATTTAATATTTATACTCTGTCTATTTGTAGTTTACAAATTAGAAACACTGTGAGACATGGGATATAGAAGATTCTAACATAATCTAACTGGAGCAAGTGGAAGAGATGAGTAGTAATGAGTAGGGTGCCATTAGTGAGCAAATTCCAATACATGTAAAATACATTTGGAAAGTTTCTCAAAGAAATATGTTTTTGATAATTTTTGTTTTACTGTTAGTCCAATGTCTATAAAATCTATAAAGATGAAATATTTTCTTAAGAAAAAATTCTCTGCCAGCATCAAAAATAAAGAAGCATGCAGAACTTTATTGTTTTTAAATGGCATTAAGTCAGCCTAGAGTCAGCATATTGAGTTATGATTTCATAGAACTGAATAACAAATTCTCTTTTAAGAAACCAGATTTTGTGTCTACTCCCTATAAAAGATAGAAGGCAAAAGCAGCCATTGAGAACAGTTTTGGAGTCACTGGGAGAGGGGAGCTTAGTAAATATGATACAAGTATGGCCATAAAGAAAAAAATTGTCATGAATTAGTTCATGCAGCAGTAGGGCAATTTATACTATACTCTTCATTGTTATTCTGGCCTTTGTTTCCTATTGCATGTCATTATTATTAATATAATTTACAAAGTTAATCTTGAAACAACAAGAAGAAAAGAAAAACGATCAGTTTTGATGAATACATTGCTACTCATAGAAGCATGCTCCTTTGTGCTCATGCACATGTGCATGGTCTGCACAGATATATGCACACACACCTATGAATGACCATGTGAACAACTGTATTTGGTTAGCAAAGTCACTGAGATTTTATTGTTTGGGGCTATGTTCTTCAATTTTTTGTGATGAGTTCTTGACGTTGCTTCCTCACCTAAGCCTAGTTTTCTTCCATTATATTGGGCCATCCTTGGACCACTCTAATGTCCACAATCAAGACACATGAAGAGTTGTTAAGAGAGCTACCTATGGAAGCAGATAGTATCTTTTTTTCTGGAGAGAGGAAGCAAAGTAGGAGTAGGAACCCTAATGAGAATATCTTCATTTAGGATCAGTGTGACTATTAGATGAGAGCACTTATGTGTCTTGTTCACTATGGTGGAATTACTTCAAGAGTCAACAAATGGATAGACAAACACATATGACTTTTAAGAGGCTCGAGGAGGAAGGTTAGACATAGAGGTCAAAGTAAGGTAAAGTAGGGCTGATTTTTCTAGTCGTCAGGCAATTTACCCAGTAGCCCTTTTCTTTTATGTATGAACAACTAGATCTTTCCAATACATTTTAATTCAATGTTTGCTTACTTGTAATTTGACTGGGTTCCCAAAAAGTTTGTTTTTTGAGTGGGAGGGTCTACATTATTTCTCATATCTCAAATGGCAGTGTTTTAACTCCTTGTCATCTTTTCAGGGGATTGAATTATGAGTGTGAAACATCACAATATAAAATGTAAGGAAAAACTGTAAAATCCAGGAATGCGTTATTTATTCTCCAGATAATATTTGCCATTTATAGTTTGCTACAAAAATCAGTGAATAATGATATTTCTGCCCTTGTGGAGGTTATAGTCTCAGCCAATCTGTGGATATAATGAGGGCCAAGGCTATACAGACACAGATGAGAGGATACTCATATATATAAAGGAAAATAATAGATGTTGCATATATCAAGTGACATTTGGTAGAGCTTGATTACTTCCAAAGGTGAGAGAGAAATTATTCTATGAATTACTTATGTGTGCAACATATGAATACAAGAATGCAATGAACAATGGAGTTGTTATTTGTTTGTCATTCAGAGATGGTATATGGGAGTAGTAGATAACACTTGAAGGGTACATAAAGAATCACTGAAATTTTGGCAACAGATGACACAATAAAGTTGATGATACTAGAACAGATACAGAAGTCAAGTTAAGAAGCAGCCTAGTGAAATAGATGAAGGAGTTGCTGACCCTGATTTATCATATGAAATTGAGCATTGAAAAGATATACCAATACCTGTTCTATATAATGAGCCATACTATTGTGATGTTATAGGAGCTTTTTGATTCCTATAATTTCAAAAGTGCATTGTTATACTTGACTGCTTCATTAACAGTTTAGTACTTCCCTTCATATCAGCCTTGATTTGTCTCCTCTGCAGAGTTCTGGCTCTTTTAGCCCCCCCTTTGTGATTATGACTATGAAATGATATTCCTCATATAATTACCATGCTAACCTGGATAAGCCTCTACTCTTTTGGTTTCTTGCTGCTACAGCAATCATAGATAGGATATACTTTTGGTTCAAGTCTGGAGCCTAAGTTGATTTAATATCAGTGCATCTGGATATTGGTCTTAGTTCAGAAATCCTTGCTGAGCTTTCAAATATAACCAGAATATATATTTTGTTCCTTTGTTCAATGGGGCTGACATCCGTAGGGTTTGCACCAATCCTGATATCAAATGGCCCTTTTCTGGTTTTCATAATAAAGCCAATCAAATGAGGCATGACATGGAAACATGTAGCTTATGAAATTACTGATACTTTTGTCTTTTCTGTCAGTTTTTCAGCCTCTACCTAGTCATCTGAGGTGTGTGTGTGTGTGTGTGTGTGTGTGTGTGTGTGTGTGTGTGTGTGTGTGTGTGTACCTAGTCCCTAAAGTGCCTCGTCTGACTCATTTTTCCTATTCTTTCCTGTTGGACTTTTTGATGCTGTTGTTGCTCTTTTGTGCTAAGTCTTATTATGTAGCCCTGGCTGTCCTGGAATCCATTATGTAGACAAGGCTGTCTTTGAGTTCACTGAGATCTGCCTGCCTCTGCCTCCTGAGTGTTAGATAAAGACATGTACTATCACACTCAGCCTTCTTGTTGAATATTAATTATGCTATCTCCCCATTACCAGAGAGAACAATTCCAAACAAATCTAGTTTCCAAATGTTCACATGGTTTATTATTGATGACTACATTTTTCTTCTGAAGATGCTATAGTATGTCCTCTGATCACTTTTACCCAATGGCATCAACCTCCCTTAAAAATACCACAATGTAGTTTCTGAGTTAAGGTTGCTTTACTTTGATAGTATGCAGAGTGGGTTTTAAAATCCAGAGTGTGCTGGCACATGAATTTGACCCAGCCTTCATTTTACACTGCCAATCCACTAAAGGCGGAGAATAAATTTTTAAAAGATGTAACCCAGGAGAGTTCAACCCAGCTCATCTTAATGAGTTATCATACTAATTACTCTGCAATTAGTCTTTGATGATATAATATCAAAGAAACTCCAGATAAGTGGGTCTTTCTTACAATATTGTAAAATTCTGATTTCTTAATGACTTCTGACTAGCAAACAGTAGTCCCCTTTTATTCAAGCAGACCAGTTTCATTCTCAGTGAAAGATAATTAGGAATAGTGACCTTCTGTAGTTACATGGTACCTTTCAAAGCATGGATTAATGCTAATGATTGCTGTTTTCTGGAGCACTGGCTGTAGGTACACCTTTGCTTTGGTACCTGAGCTCATGGGTGTTGGTTTTGTAGGTTGAATGGGTCACTTTTTAGTAATAGGTAGTGTCTGGTATTTGCTTCTATTTTCTCTATTACAGCCAGGTGGCTTCACCCTAAAGTTGCCTTCATTATACCCTAGAATTTGACATCTGCTAGCTCTGAGTGATACAGACTCAGGTAACTGTAAGAGGTCATAAGAGAGCACAGTTTTAAAGCACAGAATATTTTTGTGCCATTTTCTATTGCTGAACTGCTGTGTAATCTCTGCAACTTCATGTTTTCCCCCCAGTTGCAGTCCTTCCAATACTTAGTCCTTGAAAATAATTGGGCAAAGGTAGAATTTAGAAGCTTCTGATTTTAAGGTCATGCCAGTCTGCTGTGATATTCTGCCAAGTTTCCTAAGGCTCCACAATTTTTACTTCTCTAATCTGGTGCTTGACCTCCTAATCCATATGGTAATTCAGGGAGAATATCCAGCCAAATGACCGTTTAGTAATTGCAAGCCACCTTTTAAGTTTATTATAAATAGCTTAAAATGTAGCATAATTTATGCATTGCTCATTTAAGTAAGTGTGCCCTCTTGTATTGATAAAAATTAACATTTACTGAGCACAAAGTGCCATGACCCTATCTGTATATTTATAGATTATTGGATATAACTTTGTCAACTTTGCCCAATAGTTAAAAACAATATTCAGTAAAACAGCAATCTAACTATGGAGGTGAAAAATGACTAGAAGGAACAAGCAGATGATCCAATAAGCCTATAAAACCAATGAGATGGAACCTCTCCAACTGTGACAGTGAATCAAATGGACAACACACACTTTCCTGCACAATTACACTCTCTCTGTGACATATTAACAAGCTTTGCCACACCTGTTCTGGTCCCTTCTGCTCTATCTAAGTAACCTTTGCTAGCTGCCTCCAAAGATAGCTATGGTATTCAGATATTCTTCCTCCAGATCCCAGGTTACTGTGAAAGAAAGAGCACAGGCTTCAGAAGAGCAAAGATTGCAGTGCCATTGCAGCTCTAATTATGATTACGAGGCTTTTCTAGAATTCAGTTTTCTCATCTGTGAGAATGCATGCATATTTTGTCTGATTGTTCATGCAGGATTCTGCAAGGGAACATTCCACTGAATGAATGACATCATACCTGCCATATAATGGCCATGTTAATATATTAGCCTCTTTCATTCTTCACTCTTTCCATCTTAAACTTGAAACTTTCACCTTAGCTCACTGAGATAGACTCCCATGCATTTTCTTTCTGGTTTGGTCCATTCTTATCTTCATCTGTAATGGTGTGTATTTTTGCTTATGCCTCATTGTCCCTTAAGATACTTTGGTAGATTGAGTATAGTATTGTCTAATGAATTCTGAATATGCTGTCTGCTATAAGCATTTAGTTGCCATATCAAATATCTCTCTTGTCTCAGCCCTTTGGATCACATATTCTTATGAACCTAGAGCAAGAGCCATATATTATATATAATGTTACATATTATATAATGACAAATATATGTAAAGTATCACAAAATGTCATGTTATGTAATGACTATGCAGTGTATCACATAGCATACATTACATGGTATATCATATATAATGCATGATCTATATCGTATGTCTATTATATATTAGATATTACATGGTTGTATTATGTATTACCAATCATATAAAGCATAATGTATGTTATATAACAGTTGTTATATGAAATATATTGTGCTTGGAGTTGCACAATATATTATAGTATATACTGTATATTAAGTTTCATAAATTTATCATTATATATTGCCCATCAGGTGTTCTATATTACATGTTATATAGTATGATTTCAACATTAAATAATATATAATGCTTTTCTGTTTTTTTTGAGACAGGGTTTCTCCATATTGCTTTGAAGCCTATCCTGGAACTCACTCTGTAGACCAGGCTGGCTTCGAACTCACAGAGATCTGCTGCCTCTGCCTCCCTAGTGCTGGGATTAACGGTGTGCATCATCAACACCTGGCCATATATAATGTTTTATAGATAATTTATGTAATGTTTTGATAATTGAAGGTTGTAGGGAACATCAATAACACCATAGGGAATATGGTTTATATGTGGAAGTACAAGTATATGTGGCAATAATAAAGCAACAAGCCAGTTGCTTAACAGGTGAAGATGCTAATATTCAAGCCTGATGTCCACAGACTGTCTCCATATGGGTTTTGTGTCAAGCATTGACACATGCACATGAGCACACATAATAAATCAATATAAATCTAAAAAATAAACCACAGTACAAATAACAGTTTCCCTAATCATTAGGCTGTATAAATTTAAATGGATTTGCAACATCCAACCCCATATAGCTAATATGTTATAGAATTACTAATTTAGTTCTTGGAACTTATTCACTGAAGAATGTCTTTCAAGGTACTAAACAACAATACGCAGGTTCATAGTGATGTGCTAGAACTGGAGTCTGATTGAATTCATATTATTTGATATTTTTTATCTGCTTTAAGTAGAGCCCAAATCTATTCAGCTCATTGCTGATTGCAATTAGTTGTTTAAGACAATTCAATTCCAACCACATTTTATACCACAAGAGGAGAAATATGCCACATTAAGTATTTTGTCACTTCATGATTATTAAAATGTTAAAAGTTACTTAAATTTGAAAGGAGAATAAACTAAATGTCATTTCTTCTATATTTCAGACATCATTGTGGACCTTAGGGGATGTGGCATTGTCAATAAGAGTTCAAGCCTTTAATACCAGCACTGGGGAGGCAGAGGCAGGTGGATCTCTGTGAGTTCTAGACCAGCCTGGTCACAGAGGGAGTTCCAGGACAGCCAGGGCTACACAAAGAAACCTTGTTCTGGAAAAAAGACTTCCAGCCCTAGATGTTTAATCATCCTCTAAAAATAGTAGACATTAGGATATTTCAAATATGTATCACTAGGCTTCTCCATTGTTCAAAACTTCCTGATTTGTCATACTGATAGAATACTTGAAGTGATCAAAAATATCTCAATCTCTCACCCTCACTTTCCCATCACCCTTTAGTCATCTACTCACTCTCCTGCTTTCTTCCATCACTTTTGTTTTCTTCTGGCACATATGTAGTGGAAGCTTTCTATAAAAAAAAAACTTACGCAGAAATGTTTCTGCCCTGGCTGGATCTTATTGTATCTCCCACTTTTGCATGGAAATGGGGGCCTAGGAGCTCCAACAGATCTTCAGAGTAAGAACATCATAGCAGTGGGAGACAATGAACTTCCAGAATATGAATACCTCTCTGAATGCTCTTAAACAAGTCAAACTGTCTGTGGTGGATAAGTGAGTCTTTACTATAGGAAGCAGGATGATAGTGGTGCTAGAAGTGAGCAAAGATCACAGCAAACTTTATCAAGGGGAGATGCTGTATCTGGGTTAAGTAAAACAGCTGCTTATGTCCCTTGCCAGTGGAGCAGCCTTCTGAAGTTAAATACCTGAGTCACTGCTCTAAATCTTTATAATTCCAAGGTGATTCCAATGCAAAGTCTTTTGTAATTAATTGCATGTATATTGCCATTCACTTGGGAGATAGGTGATTACTTGCCTCGGTGTTACTGTAACACATTACAATATCAATAACACTACTGATTTTAATTAAAACTTCCAAATGTGTACCTGTTGAAATATTCATTATTGCACCCTTGATTGTGTGTGAGAATTCAAAGTCTTCTGTGCTCATTTTTTCATATAATAATGCCAAGGCCAATTAACAGAAGACAGACAGCAGAATGTTTCTTTTTCTTTTTTTCCTTGAAGGGAGAATTAACATCTTTATGGAATGTTTCAATCCACAGAAAAGGTATTATTTTTTCTGAAAATTGATAATCTTTTATTATGTCCATTTATGCTTTCTGGCTTTTCTCTTTTATTGAAAATTGATTTTTTCACATAATATATTCTGATTAAGGTTTCCTCTCTCTCTGCTCCTCCTAGTTCTTCCCCCACCTTCTGTCCATTCCAGATGCACTCCCTTTAAGTCTCTTATTAGAAGACAAACAGGCTTCTAAGGAACAATAATAAAATAAAACAAATTGTAATATAATATAACATAAAACAAAAAAACACATAGTAATTAGACAAAACAAACAGAAGGGAAAGAGCCCAAGGTTAGGCACCTGTTTCTATTTTTAGTAACAATGTATTTGTGTTATGTATGTATGTGTATGCATGCACACACATGCCCACATGTATGAGTATGTACATATGAGTGTCCCTTTCTGACTTCTTAGGTTACTCTAAAGTTGTCCTTGAGCCTCTAAAAATACTTATACATTGATAAAACTAGCAGGTGACGTGAAACAAAAGGTTAAAGGGCAAGATGAAAGAATAATCCTTCCCTTTCTTAGGGTTTCTATTGCTGTGAAGAGACACCATGGCCATGGCAACTCTCCTAAGGAAAATACTTAATTCAGGGGGCTCACTTACAGTTTCAGAGGTTCAGTCCATTGTCATGATGGTCTGTGACACTGAGCAAAGAGACCTCAAAGCCTGCCCCCACAGTGACATAATTCCTTCAACAAGGCCACACCTTCTTCAAAAAGGCCACACCTCCTAATAGTGCTACTCCCTGAGTTTATGGGTGCCAATTAATTCAAACTACCACATTCCCTAACCAGTTACTTGTATTTGGATCTCAGTTTACCAGTAAGAAATGTAATAGTTCTCATCTCTCTGTAAGGCATTTGCACCTGTATTTTGAAGCCACATACTTAAAGTACTCAGATGAAATAGGAAAAGGGTGGCTAGTACTGTAAACTCAGAGAAAAAGCTGCATGGAACAGGCAGGTAGTCCATTGAAGGGGTTTTCTGCTTTAGGCCAGGTTCACAAAGGATAATCCATAAGAGACAGTAGGGATAATCCAAGCTCATTTGTTTATTTTATACATTGTAGTTGCAAACAACTTTTCCGGTAAGTGTTGTTTGATACAGTAATGAAGAAATAAGTATTCATGCCAGGTGGTGGTGGTGCATGCCTTTAATTCGAGCACTTAAGAGACAGAGGCAAGCAGATCTCTGTAAGTTTAAGGTCAGCTTGGTCTACAAAGTGACCAGAGATGTTACATAGAGAAACACTGTCTTAAAAAAACAAACAGAAAAAAATGAAAGAAGAACAAGAAGAAACATTCATTATAGTACCACTTCTTTGGTAATCCACTTTTCAGTCTCCCAGTTAAAATATAGGTGTGTGTGTGTGTGTGTGTGTGTGTGTGTGTGTGTGTTCATAGCAAGACTACAATCTTTGTGTTCCAGCATTGCTTTCTGACATGGAAAACAGTGTTCTGTAACTTGGTGAGAAGTTTGCCATGGAATCATTGTTGCTGTTATTGAAGAAAGTTCATTGCAGTATCGTTTTCTTTCTCTTGGACTCTTAATACAGGGTCATATTTCATATGGTTTGAAGTTTTAGGTGACTCCATTAGAAACATTTGTAGTGAACCTGAGTCAGATTCACTATATCACTTCCTTTTGTGAAAAAGCATAAATGAGTTATTGCAGTCAAAGCTAGCACCCTGCAAGCAACAGGTGGTTTTATTCAGTTGGATATTGAGGGCAGACACAGCCTGAACTGGATCAGGTAGGCTGATACGCTACATATTTCTTTCAGAGAGAAAAGCTAGTCTTGATTGCTTAAACTTCATGCTGACTCTGGAGAGTAGTTTCAATTAAAACCTTCCCTCTAGCTTTAGAGACAAATCTCTTCCTTCTTTATTAAAGTTTGTTAGGGGATGAAACTTTGAAAACCAGACAGAGTCATAACATTAAGAGTTTAGATTCAGTATGTGGGAAAAAAAGATAAAAATCCAGATGTCCTTTGTAGATTTCAAGTGAAAACAATACTTTAATTATAGCAGTATTTGTAGGTAAGATCAGCAAATTCCCAAAGCACTGGGTCCTGCTTTGCAAAATCAGAGAGGTATGACTAGGCTATAGTCTTATTAGTGATGTGGGCAAATACAACTCATCTTTTTGATCCAGTCTCTTAATTGGCAGGTATCTTTCTTCTGTTTCAAAAAATCTCCATTTTCATCTTCCATACCAGAGTTTCTTTTACTCTGTGACTTATTTTCAGGATGACACTAGTTACTAAGAAAACTCTTTATCCCTTACATTGTCCTGAGCTTGAAACACACTGAAAATTTGCTAGTCATCCAAATGTTTCCCAGTAGATGTTTCTCACAATTTGTCTTTAGACCTCTAATTATCATTTGTTTATTCAATTTTTCTTTCTTTTTGAAATTTAGCATGAATTCACATTTTAAGGAAACATATGCAAAGACATTTGCAGATCCTAAGTGTGTTACCATCTTTCTGCAACTGTATAATTGATAACAAGGATATAAAATATTTTCATCACCTCGGAAAGTTTGCTCATGGGTCTGATTTTTTTGATAATCGTAAACATAATAAATATCCATTTCCTGATTAATTCTTCCTACTTAAACTTTATGTAAAAGTATAGCAGTATGATCTTTTGAGCCCAGCTTCTTTTATTCAGTATATTTGTATGATTCATCATGGTGTTGCATAAACCAGTAAGTAGTTTGTTGCTTACTTCTCAGCAGTTAATTGGTATGTGGATATATCTTTCTCTTTCTTATAGCTGGATTATTTCTAGTTTTGACTGTTGCATATAAAGATACTCTGAATATTCTTATATGGCTTTCTTTTCAGTTTGTGTCTTTTCCCTTTGCATTTTGTCAGTGTTTATACATACTCTCTAAAATGGTCTTTAAAGACCACTTCTTGGGAGAAGGCTCAGTGGGTAAATGAATATGAGTGTGTAAATGTGAGGACCTGAGTTTGATGAGTTTGAATCCCCAAAACTCATATAGAAGCAACAGGGCATGCCTGTAACCCAAGTTACCCTATAGGGAAATGGATGGTGAGACAAGAACATTTTCCCAAGCTTTTGGGTCAACTCACCTTATATACTCAATAGAAGACAACAAAGTCACCGTGTTTCAAACAAATTGGAAGGTAAGAACACACACACACACACACACAGAGGGGGAGAGAGAGAGAGAGAGAGAGAGAGAGGGAGGGAGAGAGAGAGAGAGAGGGAGGGAGGAGAGAGAGAGAGAGAGAGAGAGAGAGAGAGAGAGAGAGAGAGAGAGAGAGAGAGAGAGAGAGAGAGAGAGAGAGAGAGAGAGAGAGATCCTCACCTCCTGGTATTAATGCCATTGGATATCAGCTAGGATAGCTGACTTAGTTCTAGTGAATGGAATACAGTGGAATCAATGGAACTGCTAATTTGGAGACTGTCATTTTCTTGCCTTGTTAACTCTACAGAAACCATCTTTCAAATTGTGAGGTAAGCTCAGAGAAAGGCTTCCATGGGTCAGTTTGGAAGGTGAATCGCTCAGGCCTTGCCAATTTATATGAAACCAGAAGTGGCTTCTTTCCCAATTGAGTCTTGAGATGGCCACAGCTCTGGCAAGCAACCCCATAAAAGACTAAATTCAAACAATCTAGCTGCCTTTTGGATTCCTGCCAACCCAAATGGTGAGATAATAGATTAATGTCAGGGTGATTTCTTTCTTTTTTTTACTTTTTTTATTACTTTAATTTTAAATAGCTTGCTTCACATGTCAATCCCACTTCCCTCTCCGTCCCCTCCTCCAGAACCCCTCCACCATCACCCCAGCCTCCCGCCCTATCCCTGCTTCCTTCCATATAGGGGATATCTAGAGTCTGTCATTTCGCTCAGGGCAGGGTCCAGGCACACCCCTAAGAGTCCAGGCTGAGAGAGCATCCCTCTTTGTTTTTCAGGGTGATTTCTTATAGAGAATAGGTATATTCCATGTGTATTTCTTTGCTGATTCTTGTTGAGAGGAAAATTCAGTAGGAGTCTTGCATTGTTTAGATATATAGTTGAAAATAGAATTTAAGGTTTTCATAACAGGGAAAAGCTTATGTAATTTCTTCATGCATTTTTTGAAAAATCAGCTGTAGAACTTATTTTTCCTCCAAATAAGTTTTATTCTTTATTGTGAAAAACAGAAACTCATTTTAAAAAGCCCAGTGAATAAGTAAGAAATGATGTAGAAATTACATAAAATCATCATCACAACATAAATCACTGTTAAAATTATGCTGTTCACTTCCCTAGATTTTTACCATAAAACACACATACAAATGAGCATGCTTACATTTGAAAAACTAAAGTCACATGAGACATGCTTTTATATTTCTTTTTCCTCTGACAGCATATTTTGATATTAATACAATTCCAATAAAGACACACCTATACATTCATTTTAATGGTTCCCTATACTCACTATGAATTTATAGTTTGCCTATTCTGTGCCTTTGATCAGTCATTCGAAACGTTCCACTGTTTATTTCACAGTTAACAATAGTCATCAATAAACATTTTTGGTCATTCATCATTTGCACATACCAAGTATTCCCTTAGCGTACTCTATCAAGGAACTATTTCTTGATGAGTATGCAATAATGGCATTCAGACAAAAGAGACTGAGAGGTAGAACTGAGATTTTACCCCCCAAATTGGTTGGGTGACATTGAGCATATTAAAAATTTTAAATATAACACTGTGACAAACAAATGTACCACCATTTTGAACTGCAATGAAACTGATTAAATATTTTGTTTTTCTTTCAGTGCTCAGAATTAAAGGCAGGACCTCGCATATGTGAGCAACACCACATTTCTGAGCATTTTCTTATAGATTTTTGAGCCATAATGTAGTTTGGACATTTCAGTTACTCTCTTACTCTTTCTTCTACCACTCTGTTTTGTCCCTAGGTCATTTCTCATTTATGTTCATTTCATTATTTCCTACATAAATTTTTATATGAGATCTCGCAGCATGAATTAATGTTATAATCTCTATTTCTTTCATTTCCCTATAAATAATGTAACTTAATTCTTTATAAATGAATGAAACTTGATTATATTTAAATACATTTTTCTTGTTCTCTGTGTGAGTTTTGTACCTTAAAATAAGAGAGGCAGATTGCCTCTGATCACTGTGGGTTTTATTATCAAAATTAAGTTTACTTGTATATGGAAAAACCCACAAGAGGATTCTTTACAGAATCCTCTTTACCTGTGGCCTGGCAATACATAAATGGTACTGTATTTAACAGAATACTTGTGGAGGAAATAAAGCAATTTTGATTTAAAAAATAAAATAAAATACATTTTCTTCTGAGAAGCTTTTGTAAGGCAAAGGACACAGTCAACAAGACAAAACAGCAGCCCAGTGAATGGGAAAAGATATTCACTAACCCCACATCTGACAGAGGGCTGATTTCCAAAATATACAAAGAACTCAAGAAGCTAGTCAGCAAAAACATCAAATAATCCAATTAAAAAGTGGGGTACAAAATTAAATAGAGAATTATCAAAAGAGGAGTCTAAAATGGCTGAGAGACACTTGAGAAAGTGCTCAACATCCCTAGCCATCAGGGAAATGCTAATCAAAACAACTCTGAGATACCATCTCACTCCTGTCAGAATGGCTAAAATCAAAAATACCAATGACAGTTTATACTGGAGAGGATGCAGAGAAAGGGGAACACTCCTCCACTGCTGGTGGGAGTGAAAACTTGTACAGCCACTTTGGAAATCAGTATAGAGATTCCTCAGGAAAATGGGAATCAGTCTACTACAAGACCCAGCAATTCCATTCTTAGGCATATACCCAAAAGATGCACATTCATGAAATAAGGACATCTATTCAACCATGTTTATAGCAGGCAATATTTGTAATAGCCAGAACCTGTAAGCAACTAGATGCCCCTTAACTGAAGAATGGATGGAGAAAATGTGGTACATTTACAAAATGGAGTACGACTCAGCAGAAAAAAATAATGGAATCTTGAAATTCGCAGGCAAAAGGATGGAACTAGGAGAAACCATCCTGAGTGAGGTAACCCAGTCACAAAAAGGCAAACATGGTATGTACTCACTCATATATGGATTTCAGACATAGAGCAAAGGAATACCAGTCTACAATTCATACTGCCAGAGAAACAAGGAAGACCCTAAGAGAGACATACATGGTCCCCCAGAGAAGGGGATAGTGACAATATCTCCTGAGTTAAATGGAAGCATGGGTGGAGGGGAGTGGGTGTTAGAAGAAAGGAAAGGGGAGAAGATGTGGGAAGAGGAGGACAGGAGAGAGCAGCAAGATCAAGTCAGGGGAAGAATAGAGGAGAGCCAGAAAAGAGATACCATAATAGAGGGAGGCATTATAGGTTTAAAGAGAAATCTGGCACTAGGAAATGTTCAGAGATCTACAAAGTTGACTCCAACTAACAATCTAAGCAATAGTAGAGAGGCTACCTTAAATACCCCCTCTCCAATAATGAGGTTAATGACTACCTTATATGCCATCCTAGAGTCTCCATCCAGTAGCTTATGGAAGCAGAAGCAGACACCCACAGCTAAACACTGAGCTGAACTGTGGAATCCAGTTGTAGAGAGAGAGGAGTGATGAGCAAAGGGCTCAAGACCAGGCTGGAGAAACCCACAGAAACAACTGACCTGAACAAGTGGTTGATCATGGATCCCAGATTAATAGCTGAGAAACCAGCATAGGACAGTTCCAGACCCCTAGAATGAGGATATCAGTTTGGAGGTCTGGTTAATCTATGGAGCCTCTGGTAGTGGAACAGTATTTATCCCAATTACATGAATGGAATCTGGGAGCCTACTCTACATAGAGGGCTACTCTTTCAGCCTAGACACCTGTGGGTGGGTCTAGGCCCTGCTCCAAATGACATGACAGGCTCCGAAGATCCCCCATTGAAAGCCTCACACTCCCTGGGGAGCAGAAATGGGATGAGATAGGGAGTCAGTGGGGGTAGGGGAGGAGGGGAGGGAGAGGGAACTAGGATTTACATATAAAAGGAGCTTGTTTCTAATTTAAATAAAAAAGAGAAAATACATTTTCGTTACCCATTCATCTGTTAACAAACACCTAGACTGATTTGATTTCAAAACTTAATTGCAAATATCAGTGTGATATATATGGGTATATGCTATCTATATAGTAAGCTGGCTTTGATTATCTTGGTATAGGTAGACTATATCATAATTCTTAATTTTCCATTTATTGAAAGTTGATTTTTTTAATGAATTCTGATTATGGTTTTCCTTCACCAACTACTTCCACTTCTTCCCCACCTCCTCTCCCATTTGGATCTACAGATTGTTTCTGTCTCTCAGCAGAAAACAAGCAGGCATATAAGGAATAATAATAAAATAAAATATATTATTCTATATTTAATTTAATGAGGAATATTCATACAGATTTCCATAATGGTTGGATCAATTTACTTTTCCATCAACAATAAATTAATGATCCACTGCCTGACTCAAAATTGACAAAATTTATTGTTCAATATTTTTTGTTTTTGTTCACAATTTGCATTCCATCTTTAATAAGATGGAATCTCAATGAGGTAAATTTTCATTTCTATGATTACTATGGCTATTGAACAGTTTTCACGTACTTCTTTTGAGGACTGTCTGCTAGCTCACTATCTTGTTTATTGATTGGATTATTTATTCTGTTTGTGCTTGGTTATTTGAGTTATTTATGTATTCTGGCATTAATATTTCATTGAATGTTCTCCTATTCTATATGCCATTTCTTCCATCTGCTACTTCCTTTGCTTTTAATTGTAATGCATTCCAATTTGTCACTTTTTGCTATTATGCAACTCCTCTAAAATATCCCTTTAAACACTAACAAGCCTTTTACAGCATTAAAGCAAAATATGAAGTTCAATAGTATTTAAAATCATGAAAGCAGATTCAATACATAATTGTTAAATGAGGAGAAAAGAGACTTCAGTGTAGAACTGGGTTCAACTCTGAATACAACAAGAAAGGGTGGGGGTGTATAATCAATGAGGAAAGTCAATGAAAGGAAACAATTAAAGTAGATTAATTCTTTGCTAAATTGACCTAAAAGGATTCTTGTTGAAAACAGGCTAAGGAAGTCAGTTATTGAGGGTGGAATTCTTTCTTAAAATCACTCAGAACAGTCTTTCCTAAAATGTGGTAATCCTGCCAACAGCCACTGAATGGTACTTCCCTGCATGGAACTGAAGGACTCCTCCAGACCATTATTGTGAAGTAGTATGGGAAAGAAGGGAATTTTTAAGGAAACTTCCAAGAAGTACATAATAGTTAATTTTATACTAATTAGAATCGAAAAAAAGTTTAAGTATTTTCTTTCTTTAGAATCTTTCTTGAAGACATTTCAGTGAATTTAAGTTTTATGCACAAGGTAGAGATAAATCCCATTTTTCAGATATTGACTTTTTAGCCACGTATAATTTATGTATTAGATATTGACTACCTCACTGTGTGTTAGTAATGAAATTCATACTTTCATACATGAATTGATGAAAAGCATTTCAATCTATTGAATGATAATTCAGCTTGTGAGGCAGTATTTTCCATCACATCATCTTTATATGTTATTTTAAAAGCAACTATTTCAATATTATTCTTCATTGCAGTATTGCAACTTCTATTTTAGATTGAAAAGAAAAAGTTTGAAATAAATATGTGACTAATATTGAAAAGTACCTTGGTCTCATAAACTTCATACAATTGAGGTAACAAAAGAAGTCTGCCGAAAATGATAGTTCTTAAACCCCAAATATTTGTTCAGAGACTCATGACGCTAGACTGTAAAGAAAGTAATAAAACGGAATATATATATATATATATATATATACATATACATAAAGAGTGTATCCAAGGGGTAAAATATAACTAATGCTATTACAATATTTCTAGTTTTCTGATGTTGGTTAAATGTTATACAAGACCATTATTTTGGCATGGTTACTACCCTGAATACATTGAAAATGTAAAAGACACTGAAAATGAAGTTTCATGTCAACTAACAGAAAATCCATTGTTTCCTAGTCTTACTACCTGGCATACACATGATCCCTTTAACAACTAAGTTGTGGTCTTTTTTCCTCCTAGAAGTAGGGTCTCAGAGTTCTTTAAATTTGCATGCCCCTGATGGCTAAGGACGTTGAGCACTTTCTTATGTGTCTTTCAGCCATTTTATATTCCTCTATTGAGAATTCTAAATTTAGTTCTATACCACACTTTTTAATTGGATTATTTGGTGTTTTGGTGACTAGCTTCTTGAGTTCTTTGTATATTTTGGAAATCAGCCCGCTGCCAGATGTGAGGTTGGTAAAGATCTTTTCCCATTCTGTTGGCTGCTCTTTTGTCTTGTTGACTGTGTCTTTTGCCTTATAGAAACTTCTAAGTTTCAGGATGTACCATTTATTAATTATTGACCTCAGTGTCTTTGCTACTGTTATTATGTTCAGGAAGTGGTCTCCTGTGCCAATGCATTTGAGGATGGTCTAGATGGAGAAAGGACAGAAAGGGAGAACAAGGAAAAAAACATCTTGATTGAGGGAGTTAATATGGGGATATTTTGAAACCTGGCATTAGGGGAATTTCCAGGAATCCACAAGAATAACCCCAGCTAAGACCCTAAACATCAATGGAGAGGGTGCCTGAAGTGACCTTTCCCTGTAATCAGATTGATGATTACCTGTATTATCATCATAGAATCTTCATCCAGTGACTGATGGAAGTGGATGCTGCCAGATCAAGGAAGAGTAGTAAGATCAATAACTTTATGTTCCCAATTAGACCAAAGTAAAACAAATACAATTTATTTCATTTCCCATTAATATTTGGAAATGTTTCTCATTGGTGGTCTAAATGTTTAAAGGTTTTTTTTGAGGACCTCTTAGCAGCATAGTGCAATTCAGTTTCTATCTCTGGAGAATGTTATAGGAAATAATCATTTGCTTATATAATGCTTGATCCAAATTTTGATGTGAAATTGGATCAATTTTGAAAAAGACATCTTCATAGAACTGTATTTTTTGCATGTCTATTCTTATACTAGAAGGCAAAAAGTGAGTCATGCTGGGATTTGAGGAGGCATTTTACCTTTTTCTTCTTTCTTCACCTTTTCCATCTACCCTCATCCTTCTACTTCTGCAACAAAAGGACTTGTCATACTTAGTTGCAGTTTTCTACTTGACATATTTGGGAAGAGGAGATCTCAATTAAGGAATTTCATCAGTTGTATATGCCTGTGAACACATCTGTGTGGACATTCTCTTGATGGCTAAGTTATGTAGGAGTGCCTTGCACACTGTAGGTTGGTACCATCCCGAGTCAGGTGGGCCTATGCTGTATAAGACAGGTTGCTGAACATGAGCCTGGAACAAGCCACCAAACAACGTTCCTCCATGGTCCCTGCTTCAGTTCCTGCCTCCAGGTTCCTGCTTAGACTTCCTGCCCTGACTTCCTTTGATGATGGCCTCTAACCCATAAAATAATCCCTTTGCTTTCCAAATGTGTTTGGTTAGGGTTTTATCACAGCTGCAGATAGAAAACTAGAAAAGGGCTACTTACCAACATTTGTTTAGATATAGTGGAACCATTGGGAAATTTCAACAACCTAAAGCTAGTGCCAGCTGGAATACAAAAGGCTGAGGGAATTATGTGGTTTCCCTTGCAAATGTAAGCAGTCCTGTGGAGCTGGTAACCCTATGAAGTTCTGTGACCATTGGGTCTAGGGCATATTTACCTTGGAGTTGTACAATAAAAATAGATACCCAAACTTCATATTTCTCTTCTACAGTTTCCTCCTAACTGGCTAAATGCAACTGGAAAGGAATTGTGGTCATATGGTATACACAAATTAGCTCATTTAGGCACAGAGTAGGGTAGGAAAGGTAGTTCAAAAAACTAGAGGACCAAAAAAGAGTTATTTGGCCTATGGAGGGAGTGAATGAATGTTTTAGTTTCTTTCTGAAGCCAGATCTTATTTCAGTAATTGTCTATCCATATGATGAGGACCTAGCTATGGAATATTCCTTAGTCTAGTGTCTTTAACATTCCGTTATTTAATTACGTCTTCAAATTTCCTGTGGTGTATGTGGGTCTGAGCATATCAAATCACATAAGATATGTTTTTCACCTTTTACGGATACAGTATATACTGATAATATAGCAATACACAATTATATTTCTTTTTTATTCATTTATATTATTTTTATTATTTACAATTACATTGTAGCCTGGAGAATATAGAACAAATTTTTGCCTTTATGACTTTATATGTGTTTACTCTGTGTGTGTGTGTGTGTGTGTGTGTGTGTGTGTGTGTGTGTGTGTGTGTGGTGTTGTGTAAGTAGTTGTTTGAGGAGAGGTAATGTGACTTCAAATAACTATCCGAATCATTTAATTAAGACACTGTTGTCATTTTATCACTCTACCTTATTGAGAAACTTCTATAAGAAACTCAAAAAGCTTCTCTTAATCTTTTGGTCCCATCTTGCCTTTCCAATGACATCTCCAGACACTAACCAAAAATATTTTCTTTGTTTTCTGATTGGGGTCTCACTATATAGTCTAGGGTGACATTTAATTTTTGATCTTCTTGCTTCAGTGCTCTGAGTAATGGGATCACAGGTGTGCACCACTATACCCAGCCCATAGGTAACCAGTGAGCAGAAACACACTTTTTGATCTGGGAGAGCTATATCAACTAAGTGGGACATAAAATTTTGTCCGCAGGTTTTATGTAGAGCAACATACTAGCCTATCTGTGGTAATTTTTGTGGTAACTTAGTACTCATTTTGTAATTTTAGAAGATACACACACACACACACACACACACACACACACACACACACGAAAAGAGAGGGAAAGCCACTTGTGACAATGTACTATTAGTATACAATGAATCAATTTCCCCTTCTCCTTCCCTTAAAACAAAGTCTCTCTGCACTTAAAGCTAACCTTTTGACTAGGCTGGACATCCAGTGAGCTGCTGGAACCACCTGTCTCTGTCCCTGGACAGTGGATTTAAATGTACTTGGGGACATGCCTAGTTTTACATGGGTGCTGTGGATTTGAACTCAGGTTCTTTTGCTTACACAGGAAACACTATTATCCACTAAGTTATTCCTACAGCCCTTGACTTTTTAATACTCTGATTTTCATTAGTTGATAATAAAAGCATAAGTAGGGCTTGTATGGAGTGTATTTTTCTTCCTATACATTAGTAACTTGCTAATATTACATGCTTTCATGCAGTATTGACTACATGCTAAAGAAACAATAGATGGTATGCAGCACCACAAGATTCTCCACTTTTCTCCTTCATCTATGCCTTTTTTACTTTTATTCTTTTCTCCTAAAGAGTAGCCCTAAAAATCTTCCTTAGGAAGAGATAACTACATTTGCTGTTCTGCTAACTAAAATTTCATCATTCTTATGGCAATGTATGTCCTTAATTAGTTCCATTCTCCTTAGAAAAATATTCATCTACTAAAATATTTCACAATAAACCAAAAGGTTAAAAACATTACTTGTACAGTAATATTCTTATATGCATTAATGTAAGTAACAATAAACTTTGCAAGTCTTTGCAATAATCATTCAGGAATACTGACTTAGCTCAGTTAAACAGTGAACTTTAGAATATCAGTGGCAATTTATTTCAAGACATATGTAGGAAGCAAATAGTTCACAGACACCATTCCATAGCATAAACAATTACTGTGGGAGAAGACAAGAGTAATTTTCGTGGTTATTGCACCAATATTTTCTTGTATGTGGTTTTTCTAGCACTCCCTCACAAACCTAACTCTATTTGCATGATGATGAATAATCCTATGTACTCAGCACCCTTAAGACTAATGTCAGTTGTAAAAATTGCAAACCACAGATTATGCAAATTCTCCTTAGTATCTCAAACATTAAAAGAGCAAAGAGTGCTTCCTTTCTTTAGAAATTCATTTTCTGCTGTCAGAGCCAAGGCTCAAATGACCTTGCAGCTCACAATTAGGACTGCAAAAGAACTGGCTTTGACAGCCAGTGCCATAAAAGAAAAGACAGCAATTCCAAAATTTAAAAAATGGGCTGTTAAAGCCAGGCCTGTGACGAGGATATGGTTCTTGCTTACAAGCTAAACTCATTACAGAAATGCACTTTTCAGGTCTTAAAATATAGGAAAAAACCAAAGAAGGTAATTTGCCCGACAAAAATGGGCCTCTCATGCAAATGTCCATGGTAATTAAGGGGATGGTGCTAAATGTGCAATATTCTTTCAAAGCAGAACTGTTTCTAAGTGCAGGGGTAGGTTAACACTGTTCTATGAGGCAACAGCTTTTCTTAAGAGAATGCTGTCAATGTTGATAAGTAATTTTTAAAACTAAATCTCTTTGCTGAGCTCATATTGTTTAGAAAACCATGAAGAATGAAATCTTTAATGACTTTTTCCAGAAAATAAAAATGGGAAAAATCTTATCAATTGCAAGCCAAGGCAGAATTCTACAAGCTGCTTGCACAACCTGGTAAGATGCTAGGGTGAGTTCATTTATGTGAGGAGAGAGGAAAACACTTGGCAGATTGGAATTCTGAGCCCCTGATCTGAATAACAATTTTACACTCTGAAAATGCACTGATTGCATTCTTTCAGTCCTTTTTATGAAATGGCTTAGTGGAGGATCAAAGGCTGTTTTGAAAGTTTCCCTTTTGTTTGTTTCCTGGGGTCCATTTGTTGTTAAAGATGTCCTGGCCAAAATTAGCTATAGTCATCATTCTTCACTTTATTTTATGTGGTACTCTCTGGGCATTGTTTAACCACCCAAGAAAGCCTATTGTCTAGTGATGTTTAGGAAATACTGTGAAAAACTGGGAGAATGTGGAGAATTGTGGAAATGTGATCGTGTAAGGAAATGTGAGAAATTATCTCTCTTCAGTGTGATAACTATTTAAACTCCAATTAGTGCCATAATTATTCAGTTTCTTTATAGGCCTCAATATGAAGCCTAAGAGTCTCAAAGAACTACATTTTCAATCTTTTAGTTTTGTAATTTTAGGGGACAGGGTGTTGCTTTGTTTCTTGTTTGGCTCGGGACTTGTAGTCCCCTTTCAGCATCCTGAGCTCTGGGAATACAGATGCACAGCACCATGGTTGGTTATGCTTTTGGCTCTCTTGTTGTGGAGATGCTTTTCTGTTTTTTGAGACAGGATATTACTAGGTAGAATCTGTGAAACATCGGCTGACCTTAAACTCCTTCTCCCTTTGCTTTGGCCTCCAAAGAACAAAGACTACAGGTGTGCGCTAGCAGGCTTAGTAGTTGGGATTTTAATTTCATCTCCCCAGTGCACAATGATGTACATATTTTCCGAGTGCTCATTGGCTATTGCCTGTCTTCTTTCTTGAAGTTGTACCAGTCTTCTTTTACGTGGTTGAGCACAGTGAAAGGCATAACAGCAGCATGACATTTTTATTATCTACCGCAAGGTCAACAAACATTTTTCGTAAAGGGCCTGATTGTAAATATTTCCAGTTTTGTGGTCCATATGGTCTCTGTCTCAATCACTCAACTGTGTCATTGTGTCATTGTGGTCTGATAGCAACCATAAACAGTGTACTCCTGTGTTCCACTAAAATATTATTTACAGAGAACATGTTGGGTGGCAGATGTAGGTTAGCCCTGATTTAGAGAACCATTTGTGAGCAATAGTGTCTTTGCCTATAACATTACCTTCCAAAGTTAGCCACAGACCTGAGAGGGAATCTTACTTTGAAATTAGTTCTTTCAAAACAGTGGCCATTAGCAATCAAGAGAGCCAAGAAAGAGACACTGGGAATATTTTAACTATTAGATTTTGCAAAATGCAGTACTTCTGAGAAGTCCTAAAGCTTAGCAGGAAAACCTGGAAGTTGTCTATCCTTGGTCAGTCTGTGGGAGGACTCCATAGGCAGGGGATAGTTTTACCTTCTGTCATTCTTTTCTTCCTTGGTCCTACAGTGAAAAGATTGTTCTGCTCTAGTCTTCAGCTCATGTGGATTACAATTCTGTGTCAGAGTAGTACCCTGGTGGTGATTCATTCAAACATTTATTGCAAACTGCAAGAGTTGCTAATGGTAAGTTTGGACCAGAAATTCTCACCTTAAAATAATCCAGTCAATTCTCAATATGGATTGGATAGGACATACTTTCTCTTGAAAGGAAGATCGATATTATTTCCTTCATCCTTCAGGGCATACACTGTATATTTCCTAGCTATCTCCAAACAGCTTTGTGTCTTACCCATTTATTAGTTTTCCATATTTTTAAATAAATACCAAGTGAAGGTAGAATAATCAGTAATGTAACAGTGAAAGGGGACATAAAGTGGGAGACTTAGACTTCCAAGTAAGCAGTGGACAGAGGTGGTTATAAATGGGGAAGGACTCCAATTCCTCTGAAGGTTCTTGCAGGACAGGTTTTGAAAAAAAATTACTGGGTTTATGTGGCAGATTCTTGTAGAGTAGGCTCCTCAGTCTGGGTTGTCACTTCCTCGAAGGCCCTTCTATTGACTAAGAGCGCTTGGCTGACTTGCCTGCTCTGGATTATGGATACTCTCATCCAGGGAGGCAGAACAAAAGTGGCCTCAGTGCAGGACAAAGTATATCCAACTTGACCCAGATGACCAGGTTTCCCATGGATGATATTTGCTATTACCCAGTGCCCTTGGGAGGCCTAGTTGACCCCAAACTTGGGCCACTCAATCTCACAAAATATTTGCAGCAAGCTATTGGTGATAGAATATCTAAACTATTCCTTAACTATAAGGGGTAAGTTTGTTCAAGTTTTTGAGAACACAGGTCAGAGGGCTTCTCAGCTTTTCCATGTTGCCCATCTAATGGCAACACCAAGTGGTAACAAATGAAGACAGACCAGATTCCAAACTAGACAAGTGGTATCACACAGAGGATTCACCAGTCTGACAAACAGAATTTAACAAATAGGAGACTCTTGTAGTTGTCTTCTTGCATAAGCCTTAGGCTGCCTACTGTCTTCAAACTGGCATTTTCCAAAATCAAGATCTGGCCCTCAGTATCCTGGGGTGTCCTTGGCTTTGTTGTGCAGCCAAGATGTTGGAGCTCTGCTGATGGTGCCAAGTACTGAGCCTCTCTGAGTCTCTAAACACAGTTCCCAATGTCACCAAATCATCAGTGCTCCAAGGCATGTCAGAAAACAACTGGTGTCTCTGGATAAACTGCCAATTAACCAGAAATAACAAGTAAGCTCTGGAACATCTCTTTGCCTTGGAGGAAGGATTGGTAGGCCTCATCAGGACCCCCACATCCCCAGACTAGGATCCTGCAGAACCAATGATTTACCAGAGTGAAGTTTCCTTAGAAAAAGGAAAAATATGCTTGCTGTTTTCTTTCCAAGTGTAGTCATTCACTTTGGGAGTTCTCAGAGTGGAAAAGCACTTCCTGGGTGCCTTGGGCCAAATGGGTTACTTATTCCAAGGCTCACCAGCTTCTTGAGGATCCTGGAGTGAAGAGCCCTGCCCCAGCTTCAGCAAAATTTGGGTGGACAGTCTATCTTGCCAAGACCTCTGTATGTTAATCCTGAGATTCCCAAGAAAGAAAGGACCTAGTCCATAATTGTCCAAATTAAAGCAAGCAGTATTTAGGTGCACCTGCAACTGGCTAGCTAGTTGTCTCCCTCTAAGTTGGGATTTGAGAGAACAGCCACCACAGGCCTGTTGAAGTAACTCTTAAAGGAAAGATAGGCTTTCATAGGCGTGAGAAGGTGATGGTTATTCAGGGTTAAAAGGATACAACGAGAGGGGGAGAAACAAAGGCAAGGATGTACATCAAGTGAATGGGGGTTACAAGCAGTTTACATCAGACCAGAAACTCTTGATTACATACAAAAACCATAATTGTCAGGAACTTAACACTTCCTTTTTCTTTCTTTTCTTTTTCTTGTTTCTGTTTTTGTTTTTTCAAGACAGAGTTTCTCTGTGTAGCTTAGGAGGCTGTCCTGGAACTTGCTCTCTAGCCCAAGCTGGTCTCAAACTCAGAGATCTGCCTACCTCTGCTGGAATTTAAGGTGGGCACCACCACCGCCTGGCCAGGAACATATTTTTAACTATTTAACTTTAAACAGAATTCTTAACATGTAAGGTATATTTTTGGTTTTGGTCTTCCATCAACACGTAGATATTTGTTCCTGTTTTAGTTTTATAATAGTCCTATACATAGATTCTATGATAAACTTAAATTACTCTGAATAAAATGAAAACCAATTTTGTCACCTCAGACAATCTCTCTGTCTTGAAAAAATTTGCCTGGCCACATGTCTGCCTATTGGCCAGACTTTCTTTCTGCCTGCTATATTTACTATTTTATTGTGTAAGATTAAAAGAATACTTTTATTTCATTGCAGAAAATGCTTTTTGACACTGCTCTATCATTATGTTTGAAGCTACCAAGTTTTGAAAAATCAAAACTAAAGCCTGAGGTTATAGCTCAGGTGGTTGAATTCCTGCCTATCATGAAGTCCTGGGTTTGAACCCTGTCATTGTATGAACTAGATGTGATAGAATTGACCTTTAATACCAGCATTCAGGAGGTGAAGGCAAGTTCTGCTACATATTTTGAGGCCAGCCTGGGATACATGAAACCTTGCCTCAATGGGAAAAGTATGTTTTTGGAATTCTCTATTTCGAATTGTTCATCAGATCCTTACTATGTAACTATCAGCTTCTGTGTGATAGAGGGAAACAATACAACAATTAGTCATTGCTTTCTCAGATAGAATCTAAGAAGACATGAAATACAGGAAGAATATTTAGCTAGTAATTTTAAAATGTACATTGATTAGTTGCTTTAAATTTGTATTTTCTTTACTTACATGATGTTTGATTACTTTAAGAACTGCCTGGAGTTCTGGGTCTATCTGTGAAGGTGTTTCTGTAGTATTAACTGAGAGGGGAAGACACATCATCAATGTGGGCAGATGTTTGATTACTTTAAGAACTGCCTGGAGTTCTGGGTCTATCTGTGAAGGTGTTTCTGTAGCTTAACTGAGAAGGGAAGACACATCATCAATGTGGGCAGCACCATCTCATGTGCTAAGGACAAAATGAATAAAAAGGGATAAAGGAAAAAGCAAACTCTGAGCATGCGCATTCCCTTTGCTCTGCTTTCTAATTATCCATATGGTGAATAGCTCTCTTCTGCCACATACTCTGGCTGCCATAATGCTCTGCCAAGCCAATAGCACCAAACAACCATAAATGGAAACCTCTGAAACTGTGAGAAGACTTCATCCCTTTAAGTTGTTTCTCATAGGTATTTTGGTGACAGCACCATACAACAACTAGCATGGTTTATACATGTTCATTTGAAAGTTTTGAACTCCATACATTTTTTTCTATCCTGATAAATTGTTTTTTTAATTCACCAGGAAATGGTATAAATCATATTCCACTTCAAGGTGAAATCATGTTTTATAGAGCTTTATACACCAAGTGCATGGTGTACAGCATAATCTCAATACATATTTCTTGGGTCAAATATTATTGGTAGAAATGCCAATTAAAGAACTTGTCTTCAATAGAATTTTGAGTTTAAAACCATTTTACATTTAACTTATTAGTTAAAACAGGGAAACGATTTTCTTTTGTGTGTAATATATCTAGCATAAAAACATTATGGGAAACATTATGGATTAAAATATTTTGAATGTTTGGGGGACTTAGAAGATAAAGCACTACGTACAGATACAGTATGCATAGATAGTCGTAAATATATAGAGATGCTATACTGTAGTCTGAAAAAAATTTCCAGGTGGAGCAAAAGAATGTGAAACAAAATGAAAAACTTCCAACCAAATGATATGCTTCAGACTCGTAATTCTAGCTTTTGGAAGACAGAGAGAGGAGGATTATTGAATTTGGGGCCAACATGAGCTACATAGTGAGTTCCAGGGTAATATAGGATGCAGGGCAAGAACTGTGTCTCAAACCAAACCAGGGAAACAAACAAATACAAGAAAAGAGAAACATCCTCATTTGTTAAAACTGTTGTCTCACTCTGGTTTCCCCTTTGCTTCCTGTTTCAAGCATTCAGAGGAGAAACGTGGAGCATAATGTGAAAGATAGGTGGCATTTATTGTAAGATAATGTGTGGTATTCTCAAGGGAATGCGCATGCTCAGAGTTTGCTTTTACTTTTATCCCTTTTTATTCATTTTGTCTAATGTGTTGCCCTTTATCCAATGAGTATACATGGCAGGAGTGGAAAGGTTTTGGAACATAATCTAATTTGCACTCTAATAAGTAGTGCATGAGATAGGTTGTTCCCAAGAATAAGGGTAGTTTCATATTAAACTATTATATCTAACCTCCAACCAACTTTATTAGCATGTTCTCTCAAAATCTTTATGAGATGTATGATCAAAAATGCCTAAAAATGGCAGTGTGTTTGGCCTTAGTAGATATTTGAGTTATTTTGATTATAGAAGAGTGTTTTGGGGAACCACAGGCAGTGTTTATTCCTATATTAATAATGCAGGTATTAATAAAGTATGACTGGGTATATTGTAACATTTGAAAATGCATTAAAGACATTTTCAGGGTGAAAAATACACATTTTTCTTTAATAGTTTATTGGTTTCAGGACCTTGCATGTGTTCTGTAGCTGAAGGAATTGGACTTATTCACAAACTTTATTGAAAAAACACTGCACTCAGAGTATTTGGGGAGCATAAATTTGACTCATGTTCAGAAACCTTATGCAGTTGGAAGTTATAATTCTCAAAATCCTGAATTCAAGATGAACTAAGGCTGAAATAATCTGGAAAGCAGAACTAGGTAGTAAATAGATGCCAAGTGGCTAGAGAGCATGAATTCTACTCTAGCATCTAAGAAAGCTGAAAGATGGATTTTTGTGTGGAATTGAAGAAGGTGTCTAGAAACCCAGTCCTAGTATATTATTTCTCTATGGACCTTAGGCAAACATTGGAGTACTTATCTCCACAACTTCATTGTGCTTCTGCATCACTGGGAATGTGGAAAAAGTGTGGATTCAGTTACACAGTATTCTTGTATTGATGCTACATAAAAGATACTGGTTTTAAAATCAGTACTGTGCAAGAAATATTTGTTGTATTTCACAGGAGAATATATTTCAGTACTAGAAAAGAACAGTTTCCAAACATTGACAAAATATGAACTCTTACCATTTCATTTCTACGCATTTACCAGATGATGCTGGCCCAAATTTCAGCAGTGAAGGCCTAGGCATTTAGCAGAGAGTTAGAAAATGGTTAAAAGCATAGTACTTATAGTTATACAATTTTCTAACCACTCACAGAAGAGGTCTATAGAAATTGGAAGCCAGCTAGTGTTTATGTTCGCAAGCCACAGGTGCATTTCTTGGCTATGATGTTTTATTTAAGTGTTTCAACTTATTCTCCACACACTCTGTGAGAGGAACTGTTATTATCTACACTTTACATATGAGAAAGTGAACTTAAGAGATGTTAAGTAATATATCCACAGCACATATAACTACTGAGAGTTCAAATTAGGATTTCAGAACTACATAAGCTATGCTTTCAAGCTGTGGGCCATAGCTAGTTAAATCATTTAGAATGGGAATGATGGAGTCTGTCAGGAATGATAGCAACTGTGGTCCAAAGAGAAAATGACTTTTCCAGAGTTGAATAAATTGTGTTAGAGCTGGGATTGAACTAAGGCCATTTGATTCCAAAGAGGAGAGAGCTTCGGGGTAGTATCTGTGGAGGAAACAAACAACCAAATCTCAAATAGTTGCAACAGTATGCTTGCAAGTAATTTAAGAATGGAGAAGATGTTTCCAAAACTTAAAGTTCAAGTGATATCATTTGCATGAGAATAGGAGGGGTGGGTCAGAAACTAAATGTATATTGAGTGCCATCTAAGTCTTCAGCTTTTCACTTCTACACCCTACCAGTTGTGCTGATAATGGCTTTGGTAGACAATATTTTACAGTATTACTTAGAAAAAATACATATTTCAACATTTATTTATAAAATACAACAATTCTATCTACCAGGTATGTCTAACAATTCAACATCATGAAAGACATTGTCATTGACAAAGTTCATACTCAACAACTATGCAATTGAATTACAAAAAATAGCACAGGTCTCAATATTTTAAGCAAGTTTATGATTTTGTATTTGTTTGTCACATTCATAGCTATCCTCAGCAGTATGTGGCCTGTGGGTTATGGCCTGGATATGCCTGAACTTAACTTGAAAATTGAATATTGAAAGATAACTAGTATTCTAGGGATACATCTTGGTCAGTTAATTGAGTATGTTTTATAAATGGAGCCTAATAAAGTGCCTTTATATTTTCTCTCTAATGGTTCCCAAATAGTTTGCATTTAAATCCTTTGTTCCCTCCTTCCTTCTTTCCTTCCTTTCTTCCTTCCTTTCCTTTTTGGAAGTTTTTTATTAAGAATTTTCTGCATCTATGTTAGTTCCATCAGAGATAGTGGAATAATTTTCTTTCTCCTTCTTTTATTCAAAATAGATTCTTTTATAACACAATATATCCTCATTATAGTTTCCTCCCCCTCTACTATTCGAGTTCCTCTCTCCCTTCCCTCCCCTTTGGTTACATTTTTTTTGTCTTTCATTAGAAAGGAACAAACTTCTAAGATAAAAAGATACCATAACAAGATAAAATATGATAAAACAAAGACTGTCATATAAAAGTTGGACACAGCAACCCAACAGGAAGGAAAAGATTCCCAAGAGCAGGCACAGGAGTCAGAGACCTACTTGTTCTTATAGTCAGGTGTCCCATAAAAATACTAAGCTGAAAGTTATCTATACAGAGAGGACCTGGTGCAGACCCGTACATTCCCCATGCTTGCTGCTTCAGTCTCTGTGAGTTCGCATGAGCCTTGCTTATTTGATTAAGAGGGTCTCATTCATTCTCCTGGTATCATCTATCCCATCTGGCTCTTACAATCTTTCTGATTCATATTCTGTAGGATTCAGTGAGGTTTTAGGGTAGGGATTTGATGGAGACATCCCATTTAGATTCTATCTCCACATGTTTGGCTGTGGATCTCTGCACCTGTTCCCATTTGCTGCTGGAGGATGCTACTCTGATGATGACTGGATAAGGCACTGATCTATGGTTAAAGCAGAAAATCCTTAGGAATAATTTTATTGATGCTTTTACCCTAGGTCCCTGGTGTATCTAGTTCTTGGTCACCCAACAGTGTCAGGTATGGGTTCCATCTCATGCAGTGGGCCTTAAGTCAAATTAGACTTCGTTTGGTTACTCCCACAAATTCTGTGCCACCATTGTCCTAGCATAGCTTGCAGACAGGACAGATTGTAAGTCAAAGGGTATGTGGCTCTGTTGGCGTCCATGTTTTCATTTTGGTATGCTACAGAGTACCTTCCCACAGCAAAGCACTTGAATGTAGGGGTAAAGGTTTTATGTAGGTAACATCTAGACCTTTCCATGCTTCTTTGTAGGCATTTTTGCTTACATAACTGTATGACCATAATCTGTCTATTTCTTCTGGCCTGCATAACACTAAGACTAGAGTTTTGATGTTTCAATCAGTCCATTTGTGGTATCTGTATGATATCACTATCAAACTAATAAATTTTCTGTGCTTGAGAAATTAGTTTAAGCTCAAATCATCTCTTTTCCAGGTGTTGTGCTGTTTGTTCTTCCTGTGGCAGTGAAAAAGCACCCGTGGAAGTAACTGGTCCAGGATATATAAACAACTGAGACAACTTGTAAGTAGATAGTACCATGATCTGGGAACAAGCATAAAAGCATAAGGAGAAATCAATCATACTGAGGGACAATTGGTCTGCATGGCCTCAACTAATGATCAAGTGCTGATCATGTAGAGATGGATGTGGCTTGGGCTGAGTCTACCAGGAGGGAAACAGAGTCCTTCTGCTGGCCTATACATTGCCTGTAGTATATCATGTTATATACTGAGAGTAAGCGTAAGTTGTTTATACCAAACAAGAATATTTTAAACAATCTACACATTTGAGGTCATATCAATGAAAATAATTTAAAAAATATTTAGCACAAATGAAATGTAACTTGAATAGTGATACTGTTTATAAAGGGAAACCTTCCCGCCAGCCTGGTTCCAGAGCCGCATCAGTACCAAATAAACACACAGGAGGCTATATTAATTAAGAAGCTGTTGGCCTTGCTTATTTCTTACTGGCTAGCTCTGATTTAACTATTTACCCCATAATTGCTAATCTAAGTATTTCTCTTACTGGAGAGGTTTCCAGGCTTCTTGTCCCTATGGCAGTTACATCTTGACTCCCTGTGTTTCTCCTTCCCAGAGTCCTCCTGGACTCCTAGTCCCACCTATCTTGGTTCCCTATTGGCCAACAGTGCTTTATTGACATATGCACAGGACTTCCCCCAACATCTCCTCTTTTCTGTCTAAACAAAAAGAAAGGTCTTAACTTTAACATAGTCAAATTATATATAACAGAACAGTTATCAAGTAAGGACACAGTTACAGTATTTTGTCTATCAACATTCAGCAAGATTTAAAGAAAATATCATCCATCCCATTCTTGTGAGTCCAAAGTCCTATATGTAGTTTATCTTTTATCATAACTAAGGAAAACTATAATTATAACTATCTGTCTTCAACTCTATCAAAGACCTCAGAAGGATAATATGTAAACACTAGAACTGACAGAGACATCTCACTTCCTGGACAGTCACCTGGAGTTCCTCTGTAACGTTGGGGCATCCATCTTCAGCCCATAAGGCCACAATGTGTCTGGAAGACTTCTCAGCAAAGCAGGAAATTTCAAACTCTCCATCTGTATCAACAGTCTGTCAGTCATTTTTCTGTGTCCTGCAGAAAGTCTCGTAGACTTTTCCATGAAGCAGGAACCCTGAAGTACTGTTTGAGTTCAACAGTCACTTTCCTGTGGGTCCTGCATATCCAGTTTATACAGCAACAGTCAAACAGTCTAGGCATGAGCAGTTTTTTGCCCAAATGGCTAACCTTGCCATGTTGAAAGTAAACTCCATAATGAGTTTCTTCAATGCCCATCTTCCTCTCAGACGTAATTGGTGCTGCCAGGAGCAGACATTTCTCATTGTCAAGAAAAACCTTAAACCATTTTAATTTCCATTTTCTGAAGGTCTTTGAGAGGTTTGAAGACTGTCTATCTATCTCAAATATATCTCTGTATATCTAGAAAACCTAACTAACCTAACTGTATGTTCTGACTATTATAAGTAACTATCTATAATCTGTATTTAATTATGCATTATGTTTTAAAAGATCAGTATAAGTACAATACTTAATCAAGAGGAGAAATACACATATCACAAAATTGACATTGAATTTGTATCAATAAATGAACAACCATACCCATACTATAATTCCCCTTTTTACCATTAAAAAGAGATGGGCTGTGATCATTAGCCAATTATAAACAACCCCATTTAAATGAAAACAAAGGTTTATAAACGAGATGGGAATTAGGATGTCGCTCATTCCTAACTGCTTCATGCTGGAAGGGGGTGCTGTTCGTACCATGGGGCTCATGACAAAAGTCAGAAAACTGCGTAAGTCCTTATTTTCAGGGTCTGTAAGACTGCATTACCTTAGCTGTTTCAATTGTTGGAACACCTGGCCCACTGCTTCTGGGGGGCTTGGTTCATCAAACCACAGAAGCCTGGAAGGAATCCTCAGCTTTTCATTTTCTGTAGAAACATAAACAAAAACTCCTTTCCCAAGTAACATATCCTTATACTTAAATTTTGAAGTCAAGGCATTTTCAAAAGATATAAGTTGAATTAATGCAGCAGCATTTATAATCAAGTGTACTTTAGCAGTTGTTCCTTCCTGAGCAATCAAAAAACTGAAAAACAAAATAGCATACAGTATCCAGACTCTCTGTGTATTTTCCATCCTTACGTGGCTTATTTATTTATCTATTATTATTATTCTATTTCTTTTACTTTAATTTATTTTTCTCTGAGACAGGGTTTCTTTGGAAATCCGCCTTTCTCTGCCTCTGCAGCAAATCCTACCGGCGTGTGCCACCACAGCCGGCTTCTCTATTTAGTTACCACTATGCTGTTTCTTTTTCTCTCTCAATCCTATGTATATTTTTAAACACACTGTAAACCTTTGGAGGTTTTTCTTCATCCAAGTCTGACTTTACTGTAAATCTTTGTTTTTCTGGCCACGTGTCTTATCTACTAAAACCGTGGCTGTTTAAACTGCAGTTTTTCCAAGATGGCAGGCATAAGTGTGACTCCAGCTCACTGGATCATTCTATGCCGACATCCAGCAAAAGCTGCTGGCTTGGAGATGTGGTCACTGCCACTTCCAGCTGTATGTACACACCTTTCGATTGTTAGCAGAGCCTCTTAAGAGAACCTTGCTGGGGTTTTTTTGCTGAGTCAGGAAGACTCCCTTAAGTGAGCCATGTGAGTCTTTGCTTGTCGCTAGCAAAACAGAACCCACCTGAGAAAAATGCTGTTACCAAAAAGCCGTGCTTCTCTATCAGTCCCAAATAAACACACAGGAGGCTGTATTAATTATGAAGCTGTTGGCCTTGCTTGTTTCTTACTGGCTAGCTCTGACTTAAGTATTTATCCCATAATTGCTAAGTATTTTCTTACTGGAGAGGTTTCCAGGCTTCTTGTCCCTATGGCAGTTACATCTTGACTCCCTGTGTTTCTCCTTCCCAGAGTCCTCCTCGACTCCTAGTCCCACCTATCTTGGTTCCCTATTGGCCAATAGTGCTTTATTGACATATGCACAGGACTTCCCCAACAACTGTTTATCAAAATAACTACTTGGAATTAGACAATAAAACTGGGTGTATGTCAGGCCTTAGACCTGGATGTTGATCACTGATAAAATTCCTCAAAACTCAAGATTTTATGGTATACATAAGTAAAAAACAGTTGTGTTGCTGTAGTGCAGCATGTTGTATCAGTCATGTAGTAGATGCTTTCAATTGTGTTCTTGGGTAGCTTCTCAGTTGACAAGTGTACGTGGCCCAGTACCTGAGCATTTCAACAAAGCACCTTTCCTATAAAAACAAATGAAACAAAACAAAATAAAAACCCAATAAAGGGCTACAAAGAAGCTGAAATTCTTATTGTGAAGTGATTAGTGGATCAACATATCAAAAATTGCTCTTTAATCGGCATCATTTTCTTTTACAAAATTATGTTGGAAAAGAGGAGATTTCTTTTATGATGGTAGATTATGTAGGCTATGTTCTGCTATAAATGTATAACTTGGAAGATACAAGTCCATGGGTAACTGGGTTCATAGGCAGTATTTCAGAACCAGTAGAATTGTCTCAACTTGTCCCTTGATAGGAAAAGAAGTTTAAAAAAATGCTGTTGCTGTGTGTACAAAGCTGTCATGTGACTGGTACATTTTTTGCAAAGATAACCCTCGATTTTACTAGTGAATCATCTTGTGATTAGCAGGTGATTGGTAGTCAGTAAGGCTTCTGGAATCATCATTATTCTGTAGTTTCTGGAAACTTAATTGGGTGTATTTCTTGGGAATGGCTAAAGGAGTATAAGTGCTTGTAGATGTAAATTTGTATCTATGAGGCCTGGACTGTTGTATGGGAAAACCTAGTTCTTTCTAGACCTTGACAGATTCAACTGGAATTGAACCAGCTTGGAGACAGTAACAAGTCCAACAGCTGTTTGACTCCCTGTGTTTAGCCAGCTGTGAACCTTCCAATTTACCTGGCAATGCATGTTGAATAAATAGGAAACTTTTGTCCAAAATTTTTATCTCTCAGTTAAAATTCCCAGAGAAATAGTTTGCTTTCCAGGAATCCTCTCCAAGTTGTAATAAACCACCTGCCTTCTGTAGGCATAACCCACAGAAGTAGAATATGGGCCAGTATTACTATTCACATTTAACTTAATCACGCCAGCCTTTTCTCAAAATTCCTTATATAGTAAAATTGTTCACTTCTTACCTACTTGTTAAGATGTTAGCATAAGAACTACTTATATTTTTTGGAAGCAATATATGATAAACTCATTTGAGATTGACTGAAAGTAAAAATTCCCGAAGTCCATTCATATCATTTTATTATAGCTGCGAGTGGTAGTACAAACCTGTTATCCCAGCACTTTGGAGGCAGAGGCAGTAGGAACAGGATTTCAAGACCAGCCTCTGTCACACAACTATTTATGTGTCACCTGGGGATACATGATGCCCTGTCTCAAAAAACAAAAACAAATCAATTCATATAGAAAATAATAAGAGTGGTTATATGGTTGAGTATCTATACTGATGACTTGGTACTAAGGGAATCCAAGTTTCATATACTATAACACAGTTTTAATATCCTAACTGAAATTGAAGAAAATTAATCAGATGGAAGGAAACTCATATATGCCCTATGCTTTGTCATAATGATTTGACATCATCTTTAGCAGGATGGTCTGATTGGGAGGAACCCATGTTTTCTATTATTATTACTTCTGAGTTTCTAGTTATTGATGTGAGAATGCTTCTGCTAACTTCTCATATTTCCTTTACCTGTGAATGTGAGTGACCCAGGTTCAACAAATTTGAATTGCCACAGTTCAGAATGGCACGGGCACACAATAGCAGATCATGAAAGTTGTCATTCTCTCCCATCCCCACAAGACAGACATTAAAGTGTTTTTTCCTGCTATTCCATGCAGAGAACTCTGTGTAGCATTTCATAAATCTGAACCCCAATGCACTCTTTGGAAGCAACTTTCAGCCATCACATTTCTTCTCTCTAGCACTGATTGAGATTTGTCTTTGGATTTTATGGTAAAGTGGATATATTTTCATGTGCTGTATTTATGTGTATAAAACATTGACTATATTTTTTCTGTTAGTGTTTTTTTCTTTTACTTTGAAGACCCTCTATCTTTTCAGTGGTAGGAAACTTTAGTAAGTTCTAGACAAGTAGTTGCTTAAGATTTAAATGCATTTAATTAAGGGTTACTTAACCCCTTCTTCTCAATATAACAATTCACTTCCATGTTCTATATAGCATTATAGTTTTGTTGTAAATTTTGTGGTAATTGGGCATGACTTGGGAATTACAAGAGGTGGAGGTTGGTACTAGATGTCGGCAATCAAGGGTCATAAATTGGTATATGTCCTAATTAGCTTCAGATGTCAACTTGACACAATAGAGAGTATCTGAAGACATCTACATTGGGGAATTTCCCAGATCAGACTGGCCTATGACCATGTCTGAGAGAGATTGTCTTTTTTTCTTTGTTTGATAATTGATGTAGAAGGGTCAAGTCCACCACACAAGGCACCATCCCTGGGCATATGGTCCTAGAATGATGTATAAGAAAGCTATGTGAAATGAGTCAGAGGAGCCAGCCAGGAAGTAGCATTCCTTTGTGGTCTCCCATTCTTTTTCTATGTCCAGGTTCTTGAGGTGAGTTTCTGCCCTGTGCTTCTTCAGTGATGGACTGTTACCTGGTAGTGAAAGCTGAACTAAGCCCTTTCCTTAGCAACTTATTTTGGTCATAGTGTTTATCACAGTAACAGAGCAAACTAAATCAATGTCTACCAAGGTGGATTGTACTATATTTCTCCTTGGAACCAGAAAAGGTATTTCTGTTCCCATCATCCCTGTGGGTCTCATTAGTGCTGCCTTAATAAATGTCTGGCTTTTCCCCAGATGTGCAGTGGTAGAAGGTAGCAGCTGCAAAACTAGTTTCAGGCCTGTTGTACTTATGAAATAATGGCTTAGGAAGTAAGGGGAGCTCTGTTGATCACCTCCTTTCTCTTAGTAAAACCTGAACTGCCAATTTTCTTATCTTCTGCAGAGATTAAGTGACTACTTCTGTGATGAAAAATCACTTTCAGAGTGATTGTGGTCTCAAACCATGATGGCACATTTTCCAGAGGAAGTACAGAATAAACACATATCACTTAATGCTGCAAAAATCTTCCCTACATAGGTTACACAAGTAGACTTAACTGCCATGGGGAAAGTTTTGGTTACCAGAAATAAAAAGTACAATGGGATACATGTGAGGATACAGAGCATTTCATGTGGGTCTGGAATTAAAGGGAAATGTTAATAAATGTATATAGGTAATGGGCGCATGGCTTTGCACTGCACATGGATGAAAAGCTGTTAATGTGCAGATTTACATAGTTTGCATTACTTGTAGCTATGATACAAAGAGACATATGTGTGTTGAGTGTTATACCTATTAAACATATACTACTTTATACACACACACACACACACACACACACACACACACACGCACACTTGCTCTTTGCTATTGTAAATTGAAACTTTGTCCATTATACTTTGTAGCTGCTTACTGTTAGTCTACATGTAAAGTAGTCCTTTTTTATGTGTGTATAATAAAATGATACCTTACCCAACTTCATTTTCCATTCATAAAATTGAATGTGTACACATGTGCACAAATGCATGTGTACAACGCATTAATCATGCAGAGTTTAGAGAATAACTTTCTTTACAAATATTTAGTTAGCTGAGCATAGTGGCACTTGAGAGCCAGAGCCAGATGTATCTCTGTGTGTTCAATGTCAGCCTGGTCTGCACAAGAAATTTTAGGACAGCCACAGCCACATAAAAAGATCCTGTCTTAAAATAATAGATTGATGAGCCAGGTATTGGTGGTGCATGCCTTTAATCCCAGCACTTGGGAGGCAGAGGCAGGCAGATCTCTGTGATTTTGAGGCCAGCCTGGTATACAGACCAAGTTCCAGGATAGGCTCCAAAACAATACAGAGAAACCCTGTCTCGAAAATCCAAAAAAATAATATATTGACTTATTTTTATTTTAGATATATGGATGTTTTGACTTCATGTATATATGTGCACCAAGTGCATGCCGGTACCTACAGAAGCCAGAAGAAAGCATCAGATCCCCTAGAACCAGAGTTATAGATAGTTGTTAGCTACAATGTGGGTATATTGGAAATTGAACCTGGAGCTCCTAAAAGAGCAGCAAGTACTTTCTACCACTAAATCTTTTTTTAATTTGTATTTAAATTAGAAACAATCTTATTTTACATATCAATCCCAGTTACTTCTCCCTCCCAACCTCCTATGCCCTCCACCAGCCTCCCCCATTCCACCCCTCATCTCCTCCCCAGGAAGCATGATGCCTTCCATGTGGGATCATCAAAGTCTCTCACATCACTTGGGGCAGGGCTTAGGCCCTCCCCCATGTATCTAAGCTGAGAGAGTATCCTTCCATAGGGAATGGGCTCCCAAAGACTATTCGTATACTAGGGATAGATTCTGTTCCACTGCCAGAGGCCCCATGGACTGCCCAGGCATCCTATCTGACACCCAAATTCAGGAGGCCTGGTTCTGTCCTATGCTGGTTTACTAGCTGTTAATCTGGGTTCCATGAGCTCCTACTTTTCAGGTAAGCTGTTTCTGTGGGTTTCCCCAGCCTGGTCTTGACCCCTTTGCTCATCAGTCCTCCCTGTCTACAACTGGATTCCAGGAGTTTGGCTCAGTGCTTACCTGTGAATATCTGCTTCTACTTCCATCAGCTACTGGATGAAGGCTCATGTTTGTGCCTCGGCTTTACTTTTTTATACTATTTCTCAGTAGACAATTCTGCAAATAGTTGTGATTTTGAAAAATAATTTCCTAATTTATCAAAACTCCCTTTGTTGTTTCCTTTTTTCTATCAAAATAGGTAATTATATTTAACATTGGCATGGTATTTATGCAGAAACATGGATAGTTTCTTATGAATACTGCATAATTCTTGAACTTAGAATGGTTTTGGAGCATCTTCCTTATAAAGCCAATGGTTGCTTTAATATGGGGCTAGTTTTGGCCTGAATTCGTAACTACTTGCAGTAATTTTTACTGAGTCTGTTAGTTAACCAGGTAATTAGTTTATTAGGGTACATTGAAAGAGCATGTATTAATTTATTAGATTACATTATATGTAAGAGCACGCATTTCTATGTGTAATACTTTTGCAAAGCTTTAGAACCAGATATGGGGCTGGTTCTTGAAGTGAATTGAGAAGCTTTAACTCCTTTACTCTCATTGGATAGAGCTGACACACCATGAGAATTATTTGTCCTTTTAAAATTGAAAAAACACATCTGTAAACTTCTGTGATCCTGAACTAGGTTTTTAAAAGTCTTTAATGTTCTTTGTTTTCTTTTTTTACTTTCTAATTATTTCCTTTCCCCTTTTGGTTTCTTGTTTTGAGGCAGTGTAGCCTTGAATTTGCTATGTGGTCTAGGTTAGCCTCAAATTTGCAGTTTTCTGGCCTCTATTTCCAGTGTGCTGGAATTACAGGTTTGGACTGATAAAATGGTAATGCAAAATGTGTCTTTTATAGAATGTGTTTGTTGTCTTATTGGATTCTTCATTGGTTTCTGTTGTCATCTCCTTTCTTCTTTCAGTAGACATTTCCTTTGCATCACATGCATGTATATGTGTGTGTGTTATATATAAGTTTATGTGCATGTACACATGTATGCAGAAGTATACACTTGTGTAACATAGAGGTCAGTGTTGGAATGTTTGCCTTAATTGTGCTCCACTTTGTTTTTTTGAGGCAGGGTTTCTTTACTGAATCCATAGCTCACCATTTGGGCTAAGCTGCATTGCCTGAAAGTCCCAAGAGTTTGCCTTTCTTGGTCTCCCTGCTATGGAGTCACAGATATTTGAGGATACATCTGGCTTTGCATGTGGGAGCTGAGGATTCTAACTCAGGTCCTCATGCTTACACAGCAAGTACTTTGTCCACTGAGCCATGTCCTCTGCTCCATGTTTGTTTGTTTTCGTTTGTTAAATATTGGGCACTTGCCCTTTTGTCCTTCATCTCTACGTGTACTAATATTTGCATTTTTCTCTTGAGTTGACTCTGTTTTTCTTCCACATTGTAATATGTTCTGTTGTCTCACTAGTCTTTGTAGCTAATGAAATAGTAATTTGTTTGATTTTTTCTTTAATGGAAGTTATTTAGATGAACATTTTGAATTTACAAATGCGCAGATGTCTTTATCTTCTTTTTGTTAATCTTTTGTTTGGATGTGCTATAAGTCAATGAGATCTACATAGTTTCTATTTGATGACTTTTGATGACATACTGAAATTTTGTAATCATACCATGTTAACTTGACAAATTCAGTTTCAATTTTGAATACTGAACACTGTATTATCTAATAAAGCTCTTACCTATGCAAAAATAATAAGAGGTGCTCATCAATTTAACAAAAGGCACTGTGGTTTTTATTATAAAGTCTCCCCATTCTCTAATAATACCCAGTTTGCCTCTTGTATTATGTTATAGGCCACATCATAAAATTCTTTTTTTATTTTAATTTTAAATGGCTTGTTTTACATGTCAATCCCAGTTCCCTCTCCCTCCCCTCCTCCCGCACACCCCCCCACCATCCCCCCCATCCTCCCACCCTATTGCCAATTCTTTCTGCATAGGGGATATCTAGAGTCTGTCATTTCACTCAGGGTAGGGTCCAGGCACTCCCCCTAAGAGTCCAGGCTGAGAGAGCATCCCTCTTTGTGTTATGGACACATGATGTCTGTTAATATTCGAGGGATAAGCACTGATCCACTGCTCAGGACCCCATAGGTTACCCAGGCCTCCTCACTGACTCTCACATTCAGGGTGTCTGGATCAGTCCCATGCTGGCCTCCCCGCTGTCGGTCTGGGGTCGAAGAGCTCTCCCCTGTTCGGATCAGCTGTATCTGCTGTTTTTGCCAGCCCATTCTTTGCCAATTTGCTCATCGCTCCTCTCTCTCTGTCGCTGGATTCCTTGGGTTCAGTTCAGTGTTTAACTGTGGGTGTTCTTAAGTTTCAGATTTGATTACCCAAAGCTCCCAAGAAAAATCAGACATGTTCTGTGTAAAGCATTACAAATTCTTTTAGTAAATAGTACTGAAGTGGTTTGGCCAAATTCTTTAGTCATTTCTCAGGAAAGGAAGAAATGAGATAAAGGTGAGCTGTACTATTTTTCTTCCTAACTGTTATAAAACAAATTCCATGTAGACAAAGAGAAAATGTTTATAATCAGGAAATCAAATCTCAGGTACTTTCAAACAAAAACTGAAAACAGGAATGAAAGGGATAAAGGAGAATAAAAACTAGACATATGGAGTTTTGTGATATATGTCTGCTATTTCTAATCTTATTCTTCCACATACACTCTATCCTCTTGCTACCAGGGTTTACTTTTCATTACTCAAATACATTGTATTTCTTCTATCTTAGGTTTTGTGCTGTCTGATCCCTCCAAGAAAATGTCTTCCAAGTCTTAAGGGATCTAATTCTTTCTTGGAAATCTTAGTATAGCGATTTTATTGGGAGTCTATTCTGAATCTAGATTTTTGTGTGTTTGAATTCCAGCTCTACCATTAAGTAACAAGGTGGTATTACCTCTCTGGGCCTTAGTTTTACCATGTATTAAATGGGATCAATAACTTTACCTCCTCCAATCATGAGTATTAAATAAACCAAACCATGATGATAATAATTATTCCTCATGATCGTGATTCATGTCTTAGTTCCATGTTCACTAATTCATTCACTCTGAAATTTAAATATTTAAACATTTATTCACCCTATGAATTAAGAGTCTTTTTTCTTTTTCCAAATTGGTAGTGAATTAGCCTCACCATTGGCAGTGTTCGCCAAAAAGATGATTAGATGTTGATGTTCACGGGACCTATACAATACAATGTAATTATTTAGGTAGTTTAAAACATTCTGAAACAAGCTAATAATATTATTGGTAAGTGCTATATCAGCATATTCTTGATTGTATCTCTGCCCCCATTCAATGGTTTCTTTGCAAGTGAATGTCAACAATAATATACTATTACCTAAAGCTTTATTTTTATTCTTAGTGGCAATGCTCCTTAACAAAAGACACAGTGTATAGCTTATTGCAAGCTTCATTACACTCAACCCTGCTGATTTGGATCAACATTTATTGACCAACACGATCCAACGGACTCATCTGTAGTCAGTCAATAATCAACCTGCTGTGAATCTCAATATAGGTCAATAAATTTATATTCAGACATTAATGACTTATTAGTTGAAAACTTTATGAAGCAATACAAGACAATAACTTGTTAGCTACATTAGTTCTGTCATTCATTTGACTTGCAGGTCTGGCCTTGGTGATAAGAAGGTTGTAGCAGAGTTTAAGTAAAATTTTAAGAATCTAATTGTTTATTAATAGATATACATACAAATGACAGAATGGATACAGATCTACAGAATAGCACTTTAAAATAACAGGTCTTTCATCAAATACATTTTGTGAGATGTGGGAGGGTAAAGGCATTTGTGTTCAATTACATTCTTGTGTTATTTTGCTTGCTTCTAGAATACTTTAATCAGATTTTCAGATTTTATCCTCCCAAACTTGCCTCATTTATGCATTGCTTATGACTGTGAGTATATATTCTTCTCAGCAGGGCTTTGTGATTTAAATGGTTGACTGCATTCAATATTAATAAAGTTGTACTTTATTGGGTTTCTCTACCTTTCCATTATAAAACACTATGTATGTTTGTCAAGATACTAACAGGAAAAAAATCACAAGAGTTTAGACATTTGTCTGTGATTATTTTTGTTAGCCTGCTACATTTATGTCTCATTTTCTGCAACTCTGTATGATCAGAAATAGAATCCAGGATTACTTTGCTAACTTTGCTTGGTAGTAGTGGTTTTGGTATGCAAGGTTGTAAGAGAAAACACAATGACATTCCTTGGGATTTATGTTTTGATCTAGGAAAGAGTAAATGTGTCAACATCAAATTAGAAGTATAAATAATGCCAATATTTGAATTTCTAATGTTTCCGTGAAGTCTGACTTCATTTAATTTTATGCTTTTTTTTTCAAGACAAGGTCTCTCTCACCATGTGACATAACTTGTTTTGGAACTTTCTACATAACCTGGGATAGCCTTGACCTCACACTGCTTTTGGCTTAGGTTCTTGAGTGCTATAATTTCACCATGCCTGTGTTACTTTCATTAGACCAATAGTTGTCAATCAGGCATGATTTTACTTCACTGAGTAACGTGACAATAACTGGAACATTTTAATTGACATAACTGGTATGCCAGGGTAAGGTTTCTTATTGGGACCTAGTTAGTAGTAGCCATCTAACATTCTTCATTGTATAGGGCAATCACTACCCTAGAGTTATTGGTCTTAATGTTCATGATGCCATATTTTAAAAAACCTTGCTTTTGCAGAGGCATAACACTATTTGCTTTAACTCTAATCATCAGAAGAAGAATTCACTATTCATATTCTCAGCTAGCTCATATTATACAACCCTGTTTTTGAATTGCAGTTACCTATGTCAAATGCACAGTAGTGAATCTCCTTCTCTGTATGAGGGAAATTATTTTCTGCTAACTGATGACCTCAACTTATCAGTTTCTTTGGCAGCATATCAATGCTCACAGTGAGACTTACTGCAGCAAGTGCACTTTTGAATGACTTTATGATATCTAACGACCCTCTTTGGCTTTCATACTGTGATGCTCTATTGTCTATAAGCTAGCAGTGAATTTTTTATGGGTATTGGACTCACATGTGCTCTTTCTCACTGCTCTCTTTCCTATCTTCCTTTTCTATCATCTTCTTTCGTCCCCTCCCTCTATTTCTTACATTTCCCTAAAACTATATTTTATCTGGTGGCAAAATTTTAAGTGAAAGTCATCCTCCCTCTGTGTGTGTGGCATTTATGTGACATATTTTACACTACTAATGTCATCTCCTTTTGACTTTTTAAAATATGTTTTGTAAATAATTATTGACTGTCTCACATATACAACAACTCATATGTTTGTTTGTCCTTAGAATTCCTGTTGTCACGTAATTTCAGGAAGGTACTTTCTGAATTGGTTTAGGGTAGCATCTTGAACAAACCTCATTTCAGTTCTAAGTTCTTTAGATTTCTATAAACTATTCATTTATAGAATAGAAAAATATTATGGACACCAAAGGATAACTATGTATAAGTGTATAGATGTATTTATACCTATTTGCATACCGGCCATAAGGTATCAGTTCCAACTACTCAAATTATAAATGAATGAGTATGGCTGTATTCCAATAAGACTGCATGTAATGAGCATTCTTACCACCAGCCTTGTCCCAGAGAAGTGTCAGTCCCAAATGAACATGCAGGATACTATACTAATTATGAAGCTGTTGGCCATTTGCTATGGTTTCTTGTTGGCTAGCTCTGACTTAATTATTAACCCAAAACTGCTAATCTGAGTATTTTCCACCTGGTCTTCTCTTACAGGAGAAAGTATTCAGACCTCTTACTCCTCTCGTGTCCGACATGGTGACTGACGGTGCCTCAGTTTCCCAGAATCTTCCACCTCTCCTAATCATACCTATCTTGCTTCCCTATTTGCCAACAGTGCTTTTTTCATCAACCACAAGACAAACATATACACAGAAGACCATTCCCTATCAACTATATTCATTACGCTGAAAATTTTGAATATATAATCCTTTGGCCTCCACATGATTTTGTTTTCAAGACTGTAGTGAGTACCAACATCTTCATATTGTGAGGTCTGCTATGTAAAACTAGCATATCATTTGCATATAACCTATACAATCCTCCCAGTTGCGTGAATTCTTCTCCAGATAACTCAAGACACAATTCATAATGTGTACACTATGTAAAATTGTTATTCTATATTATTTAAAGAATATTAATCTAAAATGTCTACATATTTAGGATAGTTTATTTTCTAATATTTTATTTTTAAGATTTATTTTTATTTTACAAGCATGATTTTTGCCTGTATGTTTGTATGCATATCATGTGTTTGTCTGGTACCTCTGGAGGTCTGAAGAGGGTGTCAGAACCCCTGAAACCATCTGTTGATGGTTGTGAGCTAAAATACAGGCACAGAGAACCAAACACCAGTCCTATATAAGAACAGTAAGTACACTGCTCTTTCCTGCTGCTCTATCTGTGCTGACCAATTTTTCTTGGATATGTTCAATCAATGGTTGAATCTGCAGGTTCTATAGATACTTAACCCATGCAAACAAATGGATAATTGTGTATCAGTTGATTTCTAAAGAAATCATTCAGGATATTGTCCTTATTACTTTCTCATTTGCTATGATAAAATACCCTGACAAAAGAATCTTAAAAGAAGTTTATTTTGCCTCACAGTTCAAGCATACAGGTAATCACTGCAAGAAAGTCACAGCAACAGGAGCTCAAGGCAGATGCTCACTTATACTCATAGTCAAGAACAGAGAACGTCAAATGCTTGTGCTCATCTCACTTTCTTCATTTTATGTAGTTTAGGAACCCCTCGATTAGCTCAATCAAAATTATACTCAATGCCATGCACAGAGGTCCATCTTCCAAGTGATTCTACATATTATCAAGTTGGCAACTGAGATTAACAATCACATATATGCAGTTATTTTTGTCAACATAAAGGTCCTTTTAAAAAAACAAACATAATTCTGGTATGGTGGTACACATCTTTAATTCTAGTAGTTGGAAGGCAGAGGCAGATAGATTCCTGTGAATTCAAGGCTAGCCTGGTCTAAAATTGAGTGCCGGGTATGTCAGGTATATACAATGAGACCATGTCTTGTGTGTGTGTGTGTGTGTGTGTGTGTGTGTGTGTGTGTGTGTATACATGCTCACATTATTTCTAGCTGAGTTTTTGCTGATACATTTCCAACCATAACTTTTGATTTTTTTTATTATTCCTGTCCCTCCGTATCCCTATCTGACAATTTTTTCATAGTCAGGCATTTTTTACATTGATTATATAGTATTGAACACATAAGGATATCAATACTAATAAAATACGTAGGTCAATCAAAACTCCACAGCTTTCTCAGTAAATATTTACATTTAGACTAGTAAACTATCTATTGAAAAATTCTAAAGTGACTGCAAAATACAAAAATGTCAATTATTTAAATATGAAATGTATTTTATCAAATGACCATGAGTAACAGTTAAGAATTAAAGATAGCTTCTCTATGTGAGGAAAAGTATAAAGGAATGGTATTATGAAACTTAACTACCTTTAGAAATTTGTAGTGTACCAATTTAATAAGATCAAAACCAGGGTCCACTTATGTTCCTTCACTTGCTTTATTATTTACTTTTCTGTTGCTATCACATAACAACAACATGACCATGGCAACTGTGAAAGACAGCATTGAATTCATCTTATGATACTAGAGGGTTAAAGACCCTGATGGAAAGCAAAGGCAAGGCAGCAGGAATAGCTGAGAACTCACATCTCAACTACAAGCAGGAGGCAGGGGGCACAATGGGACTGGGTTGAGTCTTTTGAAACCTCAAAATCCCCTCAGCAGTGACACACCTCCACCAATAAGGCCACATCTCCTAATCAGTCCTTCCCAAGCAGCTAAAAAATAAAACTAGGGACCAAGTATTCAAATATATGAGCCTCCAGGGGGGCATTCTAATTCAAAACACCAGAGATATCTACAAATATTTTAATCTGAGGAACATTTCAAAAATTAAATTCCACTGTGTATAACTAAAAGTATACAACATACTGCTATGAAACAATGTATTGTAAAATTTACGGACTCTATTTGTGGCAGGAACAGCTAAAAATTACTCACATAGAAGCAATCCTTTAAAAAGCCTAAATGACAAAATTAATATTTATTATTTCTGACACTAGCTGCTACTGAGTACACAGTGGTATTTGAATTAGTGATTCTTCACTTATTTTAAATCTCATACCACTTTTTCCTTTGCCAATATAATCAAAGTTAATTCATTCCCATGAAAGATACACCCATAAAACTTCCAAAAATTTAGTGGGTTCAAGGACCTCTTTATGTTCATAAAGGTGTTTTAATTTAAAAAATACAGTTCTAGATTACAGATAAGACATAATGTCTTCACATCATAACAGTAACTTCTGGCTTCTTACCCTCTTTTTAAAAAAGAGACAAGTCCCAAATTGTTAATATTAGGTAAAAATACTTCCATGTAAATATATTGAATTACTAATGATTCTAATTTAACTGAAGCATCTCACTGTCACACTAAGCATAAAATTTGGTGCAGTTCACTAGGAATGATAAGGAGAGTGAGTGAAAAAATATCTGAATTCATTTATTTTACTTTCCATGAGCCTTAGTTTTCTTGCCTTTCAAATGCAAATCATTGAAAACATTCTGAAGTAATTTCCATATTAAATGTTACATTTATTATCTTTAAAACTAAACTTTAGAGTTTTTGTTTTTATTAGCATATACTTATTATGCATTATTATGTATTCCTAGTTTTCATAAGGATAATATCTTTCAAAATGCACCAAATACTTTGACCATATTCATTTAATATATCCTCTTTATCCTTTCTACCTTTCCTCTAGCTTATAATGTCTTTTCCTTTTCCAATTTCATTTCTGTTTTCATATATGTAAAAGTGATTTTATGTCTCAGCATAAAATTCAGAATTTGCGTGTGGGAAAAATATGTGATGTCTTCCTGAACCTTCTTTATTTAACATAATGTGGTGACCTGCAGATGTATCCATTTCTCAGGAAATAATAAAATGATACTCTACTTTATGACTGCATATATATGTATATCACATATATAACATGTATTACATCAAATTTATATATATTCATATAATATACCATGCCATGTATTATATGACATTATATATATATTATATACACACACTATTTGATTTATGCAATCTTCTGTTAATGGACACATATGTTAATTTGTTTCTATAACTTACCTACTGTGACTAGGGGTTGCAATAAAGTTCTAGTTTTAACTAGGAAATTCTGTATTAACTAACCCAATGCCCTAAAACCTCCTATATTTCTGTAATTATGATCTTGTAAATTCTGTCAAGTTCTCTCTCACCCTGAATTTCTAGTCTGTTCTACAACCATTAAGAAATAAAAATGAACTTAACTATTTACTACTATCTCTAATAATAGTGTGTTTTATATATGAGAGATGTTTCATTTATGCTAAAATAAGGAGAATCAAGAGAAGGTCTTTCATTCTTCATCTCCTCCTTTTTCTCTTACTCCTCCTTTTCATTTTTTCAGCCATTTTTTAAAGTTAGAAACAAGCTTGTTTCACATGTCAATCCCAGCTCTGACTCCCTCCCCTCCTCTCCTGCCCTATGTACCAGGTCCCCCAGGCCCCCACCCAATCACCACTCCAATCTCCAGGGAGGGTGAGGCCCTCCATGTTAGATCTCCAGTAATTGTCATTTCATCCAGGGCAGGGCTTAGGCCCTCCCAAAAGAGTGCCGGCTGAGAGAGCATCACATTTGTTGCATGGGCACTCAAAGTCTATTTGTACACCAAGGATAAATACTTCCCAAGGCCCCATAGATTACCTAGGCCTCCTCACTGACACCCATGTTCTGGCTATTACAAATAGTACTGCTATAAACATAATGGAAGAGATGTCTTTGTTGTATGAATGTGCATCTTTTGGGTATGTGCCTAAGAGTGGAATTGCTGGGTCTTGTGTAGACTCATTCTGATTGGATCCTTTGATGCTTTGGAGACTTGCTTCTTGAGCTCTTTGTAGATTTTGGAGATCATCCCTCTCTCAGATGTAGGGTTAGTGAATATCTTTTTCCATTCTGTGGGCTGACTTTTTGTCTTGCTGACTGTGTCCTTTGCCTTGCAGAAGCTTCTCAGCTTCAGCAGGTCCCATTTATTAATTGTTGATCTCAGTGTCTCTGCTACTGGTGTTATGCTCAGGAAGTGGTCTCCTGTACCAATTTGTTCAAGGTTACCTCCACTTTATCTTCTAACAGGTTCAGTTGAATTCTTTAATCCATTTGGACTTAAGTTTGTGCGTGGCGACAGACATTGATCTATCTACAGTCTTCTACATGCCAGCATCCAGTTATGCCAGCACCATTTGTTGAAGATGCCTTCTTTTTTCCCACTGTATAATTGTAGCTTCTTTGTCAAAAACCAAGTGTTCATATATGTGTGGGTTAATATCAGGGTTTTCTATTTGATTCCATTGGTGTACCTGTCTATTTTTGTGCCAATAACAAGATGTTTTCAGGACTATAACTCTATAATAGAGCTTGAAGTCAGGGATGGTGATGCCTTCAGACATTGCCTTATTGAACCGGGTGGTTTTGCCCACCCTGGGTCTTTTGTTTTTCCATATAAATTGGATAATTTTTCTTTCAAGGTCTGTAAAGAATTAATTGTGCTGGGATTTCAATGGGGATAGCATTGAATCTGTAGATTGCTTTTGGCAAGATTGCCATTTTTACTATGTTGATCCTACCTATCCAAGAGCACGGGAGATCTTTCCATTTCCTGGTGTCTTCTTCAATTCCTATCTTTAAATACTCAAAATTCTTGTGATAAAGGTCTTTCATTTGTTTAGTTAGCTCATCCCTTTTATCAACTGTATATAGTAGGGCTACTTTTTTTCTTAAGTTGATCTTGTTTCCTGCCACTTTGCTGAAGGTATTTATCAGCTTCAGGTGTTCCCGTGTAGAGTTTTTTGGGTCACTTATGTAAACTATCATATCATCTGCAAATAGTGAAAGTTTGACCTCTTCCTGTCCAATTTGTATTCCCTTGATCTCCTTTTGTTGTCTTATTGCTCTGGATAGAACTTCAAGTACAATATAAAAGAGGTATGGAGAGAGTGGGCAGCCTTGTCTTGTTCCTGGTTTTGGAGGAATTTCTCTCCATTTAGTTTGATGTTGGCTGTTGGTTTGCTGTATATAGCTTTTATTATGTTTAGGTATGTTCCTGTTATCCCTGATCTCCCCAAGATCTTTATCATAAAGGGTTGTTAGATTTTGTCAAAGGCTTTTTCAGGATCTAATGAGAGGACCATGTGATTTTTGTTTCTCAGCTTGTTTATATGGTGGATTACATTGATGGATTTTCACATGTTGAACCATCCCTGCATCGCTGGGATGAAAGTTACTTGATCACAGTGGATGAGTTTTCTGATGTGTTCTTGGATCCGATTTGCCAGTATTTCAAAGTATTTTTGCATCAATGTTCATGAGGGATATTGGTCTGAAGTTTTCTTTCTTAGTTATGTCTTTATGTGGCTTGGCTATCAAGGTTGTTTGATACCTCATAAATAGAGTTTGGCAAATACTCTTCTGCTTCTATTGCATGGAATACTTTGAGGAGAAGTGGCATAAGCTGATCTTTGAATTTCTGGTAGAATTCTGCACTGAGGCCATCTGGACCTGGGCTTTTTTTTTGTTGGGAGACTTTTGATGACTGTTTCTATTTTCATAGAGGTTATAGGTCTATTTAAATTGTTTATCTGTTCTTGATTTAATTTTGGCAGGTGATATCTATCCAGAAATTGCCCATTTCCTTTAAATTTTCGAATTTTGTGGAGTACAGGTTTTCAAATTATGACCTGATGATTCTCTGGATTTCCTCAGTGTCCGTTGTTATGTCCCCCTTTTCATTTCTGATTTTGTTAATTTGCATGTTTGCATTCTGCCGTTTCCTGAATTTGGATAAAGTTTTGTCTATCTTGTTGATTTTCTCAAAGAACCAATTCTTTGTTATATTGATTCTTTGTATCGTTTTCTTAGTTTCTACTTTATTGAGTTCAGCCCTCAATTTGATTATTTACTGGTGTCTGCTCCTCCTGAGTGAGTTTGCTTCTTTCTGTTCTAGAACTTTCAGTTGTGCTATTAATTCTCTGGTGTAATTATTCTCCAGTTTCTTCATGTGGGCACTTAGTGCTATGAACTTTCCTCTTAGCACTGCTTTCAAAATGTTCCATAAATTTGGGTATGTTTTGTCTTCATTCTCATTGAATTCTAGGAAGTCTTTAATTTCTTTTTTTTATATCTTCTGTGACCTGGGAGTGGTGCAATTGTGCATTATTCTATTTCCATGGGTTTGTAGTGTTTCTGCAACTTGTGTTGTTGTTGAATATGAATTTTAAAGCATGATGGTCTGATAAGATACACGGAGTTATTCCATTTTTTGGTACCTGTTGAGGTTTGATATGTTGCCAAGTATGTGGTCAATTTTTGAGAAGGTTCCATGTGGTGCTGAGAAGAAGGTATATTCTTTTGTGTTTGGATGGAATGTCAGTCAAACACAATTGGGCCATAACTTCTATTAGTTCCTTTGTTTCTTTGCTAAGTTTCTGTCTGGTAGTCCTGTTTAGTGGTGAAAGTAGGGGGTTGAAGTCTCCCACTATAAGTGTGTGAGGTTTTATGTATGGTTTGGATTTTAGCAATGTCTCTTTTACAAATGTGGATGCCTTTGTATTTGGGGCATAGATGTTCAGAATCAAGACTTCATCCTGGTGGATTTCTCCTGTGATGAATATGAAATGACCTTCTTCATCTCTTTTGATTGATTTCAGTTTAAAGTCTAGTTTGTTAGATATTAGGATTGCTACCCCTGCTTTTTTCTTCGGTCCATTTCATTGGAAAATATTTTCCTAACCTTTAACTCTGAGGTAACAACTGTCTTGGAAGCTGAGGTGTGTTTCTTGTATGCAGCATAAGGATGGATTCTGTATTCAGATCCATTCTGTTAGCCTTTGCCTTTTTATGGGTGAGTTAAGACCATTTTTATTGAGGGATATTAATGACCTTTGATTGCTCATTCTTGTATGTTTTGGAATGGTTGATGGTGGTGGAATTGCGTGTGGATTTCCACCCCTTTTCTTTTTTGACTGTTGGTAATGTGGGATTATCTATTACCTATGCTTGTCTGGTTGTAGCTAACTTCCTTGGATTGGAGTTTTCCTTCTAGAACTTTCTGTATGGCTGGGTTAGTAGATATGTATTGTTTAAATCTGGTTTTGTCATGGAATATCTTGTTTTCTGCGTCTATATTCATTGAAAGCTTCGCTGGGTATATTAGTCTTGGCTGGCATCTGTGGTCTCTTAGTATTGAGAGAATATCTATCCAGGACCTTCTGGCTATCAGAGTTTCCATGAAGAAGTCGGGTGTAATTCTGATATGTTTGCCTTCATATGTTATTTGACCTTTTTCCTTAGCTGCTCTAAGTATTCTTTCTTTATTCTGTATGCTTGGGGTCTTGATTATTATGTGGCGGGGGAACTTTTTTGGGATCCACTCTATTTGGTGTTCTGTAACTTTCTTGTACCTTCATTGGCATGTTTTTCTTTAGGTTGGGAAAGTTTTCTTCTATGATTTTGTTGGATATGTTTTCTGCCCCTTTGAGTCTGGTTTCTTCAACCTCTTCTATACTTATTATTCTTAGGTTTGGTCTTTTTACGGTGTCCCATATTTCCTGGATATTTTGTATTAGGAACTTGTTGGACTTAAGATTTTCTTTGATCTATGAATCTATTTCTTCTAGTGTGTCTTCAACACCTGAGATTCTCTCTTCCATCTCTTGTGTTCTGTTGGTTATGCTTGCATCTGCTGTACCTGACTGTTTGCCCAGTTTTTCTATTTCCAGCATTCCTTCAGACTGTGCTTTTTTATTGTCTCCATGTCAGCTCTCAACCCTTGTACTGTTTGAATTGTGTCTTGTAATTTTTGCTTCATGTTTTCCTCCCTTTCTTGCATTTGTTGGATTATTTTGGTTTGTTTTTTCTTCCATTTCTTTAAGGAATTTTCTCATATCCTCTTTGAATGCCTCTATCATTTTCATGAAGATGTTTTCAAGATCATTCCCTTCTGCTTCATCTGTACTGGGATTTTCTGGTCTTTCTGGTGCAGAACCTCTAGTCTCTGGTGGTGTCATATTTGTTTTTCAGTTGCTGAGTGTGTTCTTACATTGCTTCTTTTCCATCACCTCTTCCAGTGGGTGTAGAATGAGCCTCTTCCTCTCCTTGTGGGTGGGCAACCAGGGTTTGCTTTCCGTGGGTGCAAGCAAATCCAATACTTTCTGGCCTCTGCTCTCTGTTCTCTGTCCTCTTTCCTCTGTCCTGAGTGTGGGCAGGAGTGGACTGCTCTCCCTGCAGGCTTATGATAGCTTGGTCGTTTGTCCCGGGAGCAAGTTGACCTGGCTGCAGGCTCCAGTCAGGGGATCTAAGAGAGGGGGAGCAGGAGGAATTCTGGTCTAAGATGGGGACCCAGATTTCACCTCTGACCTCTGCCCTGAGTGTGGGCAAAATGAACCAGCTCTCTATAACAAAATATTTTTAAAGCATAGTTATTATAAAAGCCCATTTTTTTGTATAATTTTTTAAACCTGCTCAAAAGTAGAGAGAATAATGTAATAAAATTCATTCTATGGCTTAACAATATTCTATTAGTTTGTTGTTCTTTAAATATATCCCATTCTGTTCTTAAACTTCTTTAAATTTCAGCCTTGAGAAATTTCACTCATATATACCTCAGTAAAAAAAACCTATTTCATTATTGACTGTTGCATACTAATCCATCTTAACCTACAACACATGATTCTGTGCTTCGGTGTTGGTTGAGCTGTGTGCCATGTATCTATTCCAGTGATGTTATCTGGGTTTACTAAGCATTTTCAGTCGTATTCCATTTAATATGAATCTGAATTGGAATCAACTTCACTCAAATGCCTGGTCATAAAGAGAAGCATCTTGAGTTTTCTTCACAAGACTTTACCTCCAATAAGCTACATCTGGCTTTTTTTCAGTAAGATGGTTTCATGCTTCTAAAAGAGACAAAAGGGGCCTCTAGGTATTCTTAGAAGTCACAACATCATTTAATTCTGCATTGTGTCATAGGGGTATCCTAGAAGTACCAGAAGATAACTGTAATCTACTTCTAGATGGAAGGAGGGCCAAGGTCAAGCCACACAGAGACATAAAAGGGATGGATTTTTGCAAGGTCATTCATCACTAGATCTTTTGGAATTTTATGTCATCATACTCCTAACAGAGGTAACAAATTTGACAGTATTTTACTGTTGAAATTAGTTTCATCATTCTTTTCATTTTATTTCATGTAGGTTGCTGGGTATCAAATCCCAAGCCCTATACATACTAAGGAAAGACTGTGTCATTGAACTACATGCCCAGCCCTAAAATCAATTGTTTTGAATTTGGTCAAAACTGCTGTTTTGAGCTAATGTCACCATAACTCTCCAAAGACAGCCAAGGATCAAAGATACCTGAAGAAGAAATGAACATGAAAATTTTAGGGCACTTGTAAACATGCTGAAAATGAGGTAAAGGATTATTTTGAGAAAAAGCTATCAGAGTTTAGAAGAGCAAAATAAGAATGATATCATAAATTAATTTTCCTGTTGATGCCAAGCTTTATTGCAGTGTGCTTAAACTGGAAACATGGAGTTATGTGAATTTTTTGTTTTTTTTTGGTTTTTTGAGGTTTGTTTTGTGTTCCAACTTATGGTTTATTTTATAGAAAGTTCCATGACTGCTGAACAGAATTATCTGGTGTAGGGGTGAAATATTCCTTAGATACCTGTTAGGTTCATTTTATGTTTGATATAATTTATTTCTGTTGTTTCTGTTTATATTTTGTTCAGTTTAGATGTTTGTTGAAGAAAGTGGGGTAATGAAATTACTTACTATCACTGAGTTGGAGTTATTTTGTGCTGATATTCTGACGTATATATTTTATGAAGTGGGTGTTTCAAAATTTGCTACATACATACTTAGTATTGTAATATCTTTTCAGCTAACTGTTTCCTCGATCAGATTAATCCTAGTTTGAAGTCTATTTTCTCAGATATTAGGATAGTGATTCCTGCTTATTTTCTTGTCCCATTTATCCAAAATATTTTTCCATTCTTTAATTCTGAGATGGTAAGATGAGTTTCTTGTAAACAAACAAAAACCGAAAACAAGTGAATTTTATTTCTTAATACATTCAACTCATCTGTGCCTTTGATTGGAGTGTTGAGACCATTAATGCTTCAAATTATTTTTGAAAGGTGTGTGTTGTTTTCCATTATTTTTTTCTGTTTGTGTTCTTAGTCCTATTTTGAGTTTCATATTTTTCTTTCTACAGTTTCTTGGCTGTTTATTCTTCTCTTTGGTCCAAAGCATTCTTTCCAGTATTTTTGTAGGAATAGTTTGGTGAGCATGAATTTATTTCACCTATTTACATAATGAAATTTTGTTCATTATCCTTTAAATATGACATATTGTTCTACTGGATAACATAAGCTGACATTTGTGGTTTTTCACAATTTGGAGTACATTTCTCCAGGCTCTTTTGGTTTTTAATGTTCCCATTGTGGGGCATCTTCTGTTGTGTTGAATTTTACTTTATACATGACTTCTTTTTCTCTTGCAACTTTCAGTGTCTTCTCTTTGTTCTGTATAATTAGTATTTTAACTGAAATATGCTGTGGGGAGTTTCTTTCCTAGTCCTGTGCTTTTGATGTTCTATGTGCTTTTTGAATCTCAATTTGTGTCTTTGTTTATGCATATTCACATATTATCTCATATTATCTTGTTGAAGATCTGGTCTATGCCACTGGCCTGGGTTTCTTCTCCTTATTATCCATTATAATTCATGGAACTGATATTTTTATCATGTCTCAAAGTTCCTGAGTATTCCTTTAGAGTTTTTTCTTCCATTTCTTGCATTTTTTGCTTCATTTCTTCTTCCATTTCCTGCCTTTTTTGGTTTGTTTTTTCTTCCAATTCTTGCATTCTTTGGTTTGTTTTTTCTTCCATTTCTTGCATTTTTTTGGTTTGTTTTTTCTTCCATTTCTTTGAGGGATTTTCCAATATCCTCTTTTAGGGCCTCTATCATTTTCATGAAAGTGCTTTTAAGGTCGTTCTCTTCTGCTTCGTTTGCATTGGAATGTTGGGGTCTTGCTAGTGTGGAGTCTCTAGAATCTGGCGGTGTCATATTTGTTTTTCTGTTGCTGACTGTGTTTTTGTATTGTCTCTTTCCCATCTCTTCTTCTAGTGGGTGCAGAAAGAGCCCCTTACTGGTCTGGGGATCAGAGTTCCCTTTTGGTGGGTGCTAGCAAGTCCAATAATCTGGTGGTTCTTCTATTCCTTGTCCAACTGCTGGTCCGTGGGTGGAGAAGAAGAACAGGAATCTGGGGCGCTTAGCCTCTTACCTGGTCCCCTGGACCCTATGCTGGGTCCTGTTGTACCTGGTCTGGAACAGCTACTCCCCTGGTCTCTCTGGCTCCTCTGGTTTCCTGGTCTCGTTGGTGGGAGAGAAGATTTGGAGTCTGGGGTGCTTGGCTCCCGCCGGGATTGGGAGCTCTGTGCAGTTCCCAGGCGATCTGCAGGCACTGGAACACAGGCCGGGAAGCTGGCCTGTTTACCTGATGCTGCAGGAGGGATAGCTACTTCCTTTAGAGTTTTTTAATTAGTTATATTCTCTAATTGATTAATATAATTCCTTTACTTTATCTTTGAGTCCTGATATTCTGTCTTTTACTTGATTCATTCTAAGGCTTTCTACTGAATATTCTCATTAGGTTACTCAGTTTTTCAGTTTATACGTCTGCTTTCTTCAGTATTTGTATCTCCTTACTGAATCCAGTTTTCAAATACTGAATTGTCTTTCATTTCTTTCAGCAGCATATTAATGTTTTCGCAGACTTCACCTGAGTTTACTCACATCCTCTAAGTTCACTGAGGTGTTTGTTGGTATCCTCTTAAAACACAAATACTTTGATCATATTTATGATTGTTCTTTGAAAATTCTGCATCTTTGGAGTTATTTAGGTAATTTTCACTGAATAAAATTTCTATAGCTCTAGTGGGTTAGTGGTGGTGAGTGGTGAAAATTATCTTGGGCTTTCATACTATTTGTGTGTTTTGAAATGTGACCTGTGAACATTTTATTGAGTATTTTTGCATCAATGTTCATGAGGGATATTGGTCTATAATTCCATATCTTGGTTGTATCTTTGTGTGGTTTGGGTACTAAGGTAATTGTAGCCTCGTAGAGAGAGTTTGGCAGTGATCCTTCTTCTTCCATTGTATGGAACATTTGAAGAGTATTGGTATTAGCTCTTCCTTGAATTTTTTTTTACAGAATTCTGCACTGAAGCGATCTGGCCCTAGACTTTTTTTGTTGGAAGGCTTTTTATGACTGCTTCTATTTCTTTAGGGGTTATAGATCTGTTTAAATTGTTTATCTGTTCTTGATTTAATTTTGGTAAGTGATATCTATCCAGAAAATCATCTATTTCCTTTAAATTTTCCAATTTAGTGGAGTACAGGTTTTAAAAGTATGACCTGATGATCGTTTAGATTTCCCCAGTGTCTGTTGTTATGTCCCTCTTTTCATTTCTGATTTTGTTAATTAGCATGTGCATGTGGAATTATTATATTGGTTGTATGTCTGATATGAGATCCTAGCCTGCCTCTGATGAGTGTTCTGCTTTTGCTATTGCTCGAGTTTGGTTAATTTCAGACAAACTAGTTGATAGGTCATCTGACTAGGCTTGTTCACAGGCCAGGAGACTTGAAATATGCCTTCTGGGAGTATGGAAATGGCATGGATTTGTGAGCATCTAGGACAAACGCATAGATGGAAAAGTATATAGGCTGCATGACCCAAACAGCCTTGATGTCTTTACCTGGTAGAGGCTGACAGGTATGGACCACTAACCTGGATGGGATTGTGAGCAGGCTGCATGTCCAAATGTAAGCTAGGGAGTATAGGGAATGTAGAGGCAGGTGGTAGTCTGAGCATTACATCTGGCTCTTTTTCTTTTGTTTTCCTTTTAAATGTCAAAATTCCTTAACTCCAAGGTTTTGAGGATTTTCTTCCTTATTTTCTTCTCTAAAAGTTTCATCATTTTAAAATTTATATTTGCATTCATGGTCCACTTACTTATGTGTGAGATTTGTGTTATGCACAGAAATTGACCAATTATCTATCAGCATTTCTTGAAAACTCTACTTTCTTCATTGAGCTTGAAATTTGTCTGCATTCATGTAAATTTGTGCTTTGTAATTTCTTCAACTAATCTATATACCTATCTTTTAGCTATTATTGTACTGTCCTGATTATAGCAACTTTATAGTAAGTTTTAAACTCAAGAAGCATGCATTTCCAACTTTACTGTTTGAATAGTAGCTCATAAAATAATTTAATATCCATTTTTCATTCAGGTTTTTTCCTCAAATTTTTAAAAATTATCTGTCTAAATATTGTTATTATTATTTGGATTGGGATCAAGAACTGGGGATATTGGTGAATAGTAGAGCAATTGTAGCATGCTGAGGCCCTTGACTTGATCTGAAGGAAACAAACAAACATGATATAACCAAGCATATATACTATATTAGATGGTCTCTTTTTTGTTGTTTTGTTTTTATTTTTGTTTTTTGCCATTATTACACTTTGGTTTATTTATTGATCAGTTTTTGTTTCCTCAATATATGTTTCGATCTAAATTAGAAACATGCATGCTTCACATGTCAATCCCAGCTCCCTCTCTCATCCTTCATCCCTTGTCCCTCCACCAGTCCCCCCTAACCCCCCACCCAAACCCCATATCATTCCCCAGGGAGGGTTAGCCCCTCCTTGGGGGATCTCGAGAGCCTGTCATTTAATCCAAGGCATGACCTAGGCCCTTCCCCATGTTCCAGGCTGAGATAGCATTCCTCCATGTGGAATGAGCTCCCAAAGTTCATTCATACGCCATGGTAAACACTTATCTACTACCCAAGGCCCCAGAGATTTCTGAGGCCTCCTCACTGATACTACATTCAAGGAGTCTGGATCAGTTCCCTGTTGGCCTCTCTGCCATCAGTCTGGGGTTCAAGAGCTGTCCCTTGTCTGGTCAGCTGTCTTGTGGGTTTCACCAGCATGGTCTTGACCCCTTTGCTCATTACTCCTCTCTCTGTCAGTGGGTTCCAGGAGTTCAGTTCAATGTTTAGCTGTGTGTATTTGTCTTTGCTTCCATCAGTCACTGGATGAAGGTTCTAGGATGGCATATAAGGTAGTCATCAGCTAGATTAGATGGTCTCTTAACTGTCTTCTATAATAGTGTCTCCTCTCCCAACTTACCATACCATAAAACTATGTTGTTTGCCAATAATATGCCACAATCTCATTCTATTTCCCAATTAGTGCTGTCATTATTGCAAGTAGCACAGCTCTGGAGGAAAGTTATCCTGATTGTCAAGAAGTCAGATTATACCTACAGTTGTGAAGGGAAGGTATCCTAGGTATCTATAGCTCTGAAGAGAATGGTATCCTGATTGTTGGGTAGTCAGGCTATATCTATGGTTGTGTTCTTCTTCTTCAGTGTAAGTTGTCACTTATCTGCTCCATTCCACTCAGGTAATCTCCCAGCAGAGATATCCTTTGCTTCTCTGCTCCACTCCACTCTGGGGAAAGAAGGTCCTCACACAAAACTCATTCAAGAGATTTATTGGGAGGGAGGAATTCAGGAGAGTGGCTGCCTCTGCCAGGGCGAAAAAAGGTAGCTTCCAAACTGGACAGGTACAGAGCTTATAAAGGGCGTCTTAGGAGAGGGTTTTTTTCAGGGTGAAAATTTTCAGGTTTGGAAATGGTCAGATTTCAATCTCTGAGCTTGAACAACCTCAGGAATTGATTGGATTTCATGTTCATGGATTGGCTGGTTTCATGCTTAGGGATTGGTTGGTTTTCATGCTGAGTTGGTCAGGGTCAGAGTGTGTTTCTTCAGCTCTGGTTTCAGGGGCAAGGTGTGTTTCATTCATTGACTCTGGTCTCAGGGCCAGGATGTGTTTCCTTTTACTGGCTCTGGTTTCAGGGTCAGGGTGTATTTCTTTCATTGAATTGGTTTCAGGGTCAGGTTATATTTCTTTTGCTGAACGTTTTATCCTATGGTTATTTTATTTTAGAAAGAGTCCCATTATGTAGGTCAGGCTGTCATGGAACTTACTGTTTATCTCATGCTTAGAATGAGTTCATTGCAGTCCTCCTGCTTCAGTGTATAATCATGAAATGATTCTAGGTGTGTGTACTTATGGTATCATTTAATGTATTTTGTATTCTGCAGATGTCTTATAAAAAGTGATTGAATGCATATCTAAATTTTAGATAGGCTACTTTTCAGATCGTTTTTAACCTGACATGACTAACCTAATAATTATCATGTTTTAAATAACACTGTGTTTGACTGGTAACTTCAAAAAAATTTTGGCTTTTATCCAGTCCCTGTGAAATTCATCTAGTGGAATTAGTGAAGATTGTAGCTGTTTCTTAGGATTATGATTATTTTTCTATTTTTTTCTTTATTTTTATTATATACATGGGTATTTTGACTACATGTATGTCTATGTATGACCTGTGTATAGTGCCGACAGATGCCAGAGGAGGTCCTTGGATTACCAACTGGAGTTGCAGGCAGTTCTGAGCTGCCATAGGACTGAGAATCAAACCCAGGATCTGGAAAATCACCCAGTGCTCTTCACTGCTGGGTGCTCTTTGCTCAAGCCCAAAATTCATTATTTTATTAATGATTTTTCAATGGTGACATTCTTAGATATGCTTCTCCTTGAATTAAATGAAAAGTTTACATACAGAAAGACTTTACTCTGCTAAGTTTTTTCTTCTCTTAAAATATATTTAGCAAGAGAAAAGGAAGGACAAATGATTAACTTCTTATTTATTGATGTTCAGAATACCAAGTGTGCCACTAGTTGTAGTCAGTAATTATTATTAATCTCATTGTGAATTTATATGTATCTCATACATTTAAATTTGCTAGTCATGATTATTTCTGATGCTTAAATTATCTGCTCTCAGGGAATTCTAGGTTCCTTCATCTCACAACTAGCCAGCTGGTTTTGAGCTTTCTTGCTGCCTGGCATAGCCATTTCTCCAAGGAATCCCTAGAACTTTGAAATAAAAAATAGGATTTAGAAGCCATATTTTGGGAACCATGGTGAAATACATACATTTCAAATAATGCTTGTCATTTTTTAGCTTTTGGGTTCTAAAGACATTTAAAATCTTCATGAAAATTTTTTATAATTATAGTTTTCTCTTAATCTATGTTGAACTGTCAGTATAAAAGACTGGCCCTTTAATAAGAATTTATTAGTTGTAAATTATAAAATGATTTTCCTGAATTCCTAAACCAATTCATTATTTTGTGTATGGTTGGAAGGAATTGGATAATTCTGAATTGAGCCAATTTACTGAGGGATTTCTTTGAGGGAACATTTCACCATGAAAATACCTGTGACATGCCAATAGGGCTGAATTACTGTTATGTTTATAAGGAAGAACAATTTCACTCATATATTAAGTTTCAATTTATGTCAGGTCATCAACTTCCCTTTTACCAGTGTCAACCTTACTTTCCTGTTGTATATGCTTACTCAAAATTAGGGAAAAAGACTTGCTGTAGGATTAAATCTGCTGTGGGTGTATAAAATTTTATTAAACTAGACAATGCTCAGAATGTGTGGATTTTAAAAATGACAAATTTCATATGGAACTAACTAGACATCTTGATTTCATTACCTTGAATAAAGTTATGCTCTATTTTGCATTAATGTGTTTATTCTGTTATTCGCATCTGAAAATGAGTTTGGTCATTAGTGATGCCTGCTGCAATATGGAAATGCTATATAATTTAGCAATCCTATGACAATATTCAGGCAGGTGCTGTATAATTCCTCAGCCTGTGTAGTTTTCATTTTCAAGAAATGACAAAGGTCAAGGATTGCTTCATTTTGTGATTTAAAATTCAAATGATAAACTTTCTTGTGGTCAGATTGTTCTTCACTTACTTTTCTAAGTCTTATTAGAATGGAATATTAAAATAAACAAACATGTACATGAGAAAGAACCTAAGTATTTTACTCTCTATATGTCTATATTATGTCAATGTATATAGCTTTATATCACTATCTACTTCTATCATTACATGGTTCAAGTTCTAAGAACTGGCTGACTTTTTTTTTGCCATGCCTACTGAAGTTTATCGGCCACCATTTCAGAATAAGCCAGTCCTGGTGCTGTATTTCCTGTAACCCTAGGATTTGGGAGAAAAGAGGCAGGAAGCAAGAGGATCAAGTTTAAAATCATCTAGTACTTGGGAAGTGGGACGCAATAGGAACAGGAATCCAATGCCATGCTCATCTACATAGTGAGGTCAAAGCAAAGATAACCCCTCTCCAAAATCCAGAGTGCTAATAATGTAAAGCAGAGCACTAATAGCCATCATAGAAAAAATTAGGCATCTGACTTCTTCTTTTTTCTTTTTTCTTATTTATTTTTAAATTTAAATTTAAATTAGAAACAATATTGCTTCACAAGTCAGTTCCAGGTCCCTCTCCGTTTCCCTCCCCTCCTCCGGTGCCCTCCCCTCAACCCTCCCCAATATTCCCTCATTTCCCCAGGGAGGGTGAGGCCCTCCATGGAGGTGTCCATAGTCTGTCATTTCATCCAGGGCAGGGCCTAGACCCTCCCCCAAGAGTTCAGGGTGAGAGTGCATCTCTCATTGTTGGATGGGAGCCCAAAGTCCATGTGTATACTTGGGATGGGTACAGATCTACTGCCCAAGGCTCAATAGATTCCCTAGGCCTCCTCACTGACAGCCCCATTCAGGGGGTCTTGATCAGTCCCATGCTGGATTCCCAGGCATCAGCCTGGGATTCAAGAGTTAACCCTTGTCAGGTCAGCTGTTTCTGGGGGTTAAACCAGCCCAGTCTTAATCCCTTTGGTCATCAGTCCTCCCTCTCTGTTACTGGCTTTCTTGAGTTCTGACTTCTGATGTGCATGTATTTGGTACTGATTCAAACACAAAAAGTTTTGCCCAAGTATTTGGGTGATTCAGTCTCTTTCCAGTACTCCAACAGGAACTTTGATTACTGGCCTGCAGTTCATATACTGATGATGACATCACTGTAGTCATTTTGTATAAAGAATATGGCATATCTGTTTATTGTGCAGCATAGAGTCAGGGGGTCTTTACAAATATTTTGGCTCTATTTGTATTCCATCTGAAATAAAATGAACTGCAGTTAAGGCTTTAAAAACAGCTCCATTTATATACCCTTCATACAGCATGACAGTCCATTGTGTATTACTGGGGCAAACTATTCTCCTTGTCTTTGCATTTCATTTATGAATTTTACATGAAATCATTACCATTTTTGTATTCAGTTCTTTTTCAGTAGCTGAAGCAGGAATCTAAACAGGCTGTTACATCTCAAAGACACATTCATTAGGCCTGAATTATGAGTTCAGCACATCCTGAAAATAGGAACTGCTCAGAACCTCCTCACAGCTGTCGCTTTGCTTCTCCCTTACAACTGATATCGTCTCACACAGAATGACGATGCCATTCCACACCCACCAGATGTTTTTGCCCCCATCTTAGGGCATCAGCCTTGAATACAGAAATCTTGGTTTTCTTCACAATAAAAATAGGCTGTTTTTAAGGAAGATGGGGGAATGAAAAAAAGAAGGTTTCTTGGCATTAGAATGGAGGTGCTAGGAAAAATATCTACTGGTTTTAGTCATTCTTCAGAAGGTAGAAAAACCTGAATATGTTGTGTAAAGATACGAGACCCTGCCAAAATCTGTATAAGAAGGGTGGCTTATCCCTAAAATTTTTTTTACCTATTTAGTCCAAAATGGCTGGCAATAAATATCACCATCAATATTGATTTGAGCTAACAAAACTTATTTTATTATAATAGTAACATACTTAATACAAAGTCATACAATTCTATGAGGATCTCATCTAATAGAATTATCAGTTATACACCTTTGTGTATATAGTATATTAATCAGCTTTCCCTAATGTTGAAAATGTCTTGAGGGCAGAAATGGAATTAAAGGAGTTCAGCTTTCCCTAAAAATAAGGAGAGAAGTGTAACTGCAAGTAAATATTAATGGAAACCTAGCCATTATGCCTCCTTGTGTATTCTTGTTCATTCATGTCACCATGGCCAACTCATATTTAGTATCCAACAATCTGGTAGTATATTAGGTTGTGATGAAAGCTGAACTAGAGTACGAATATGTTCCTTTACAATGTTTCCCGTGTGTTCTAAGTTGTTATGTACCTTATTTGGTTTAACCCTTTAAATTTTCATGTTAAGGAAGAATTTATACCCCAACACTACAAATGGGGAGATGGTGCGGGGAGTGGTGGGACACGAGGGAGAGGGAATTGGGATTGGTATGTAAAATATGATAGTTTTCAATTTAAATTAAACAATAAATAAAAATAATTCGTTAAAAGTATAAATGAAGCTTCTATGGATTTACAATCATTAAAAGGATATATGTTTACATTTTCTTGGGTAGATCTCTGTCTATACTTGCATGGCACTTGTAGATCCCCTTAAATATCTCTGATTTAAAGTAGGTTACTTTATAGAATGCACAATACTGCTGGTTGCAGTTTTAATCTATTCTGACAATTTGTGTCTTTTGGTTGGAATAATCAGATAAATTTTTGAAACCTGATTGCAGAGTTAACAAGTGTATGCCATCTTCTACTGCATCTGTATTTCCCACATATTTTTCCTTATTGTTTACTCTTTATATTTTCATTCAGATAATTTGAACATGTGCTTTTTAATTTTATTTCTTCTATTTAGATTTTATGCTATAGCTATGTGGTTTCTGTCTCAGATACTGATATAGATCATGTAGCATTCATTTAATTTATCTATTTTCATAGTCACCTTCCAACAATATTATATGTTCTTGCAAATAACATTAAAACTGTTATGGTAGCGATTCTTTATTTATTCTGTAATCTTTTGTGAAATTTCTAAGGCATATGAAAAATCAGTGCAAAGTTCTGTATGACAATGCGTCAAAATAACTTAAGCAATGAAAATTTTTTTAGTTTCTTGTTTTGAAAATAACAATATAGTAAAAGTACATTGCCTTTTTATTTGAAATCTAATGATAAATGAAAATGGAAACTTAAAAATATTTAAAAGATAACAGATTCTGAGAAATCCCAAGGTTAAGATGATGCTAAGTGAAAATAGGCTTAAAATATGCTTTTGTATCGAAACCAGTACCTCATATGAGAGAATCAGCTGTGAATTTGAATATGGTTCAGGTGGTCTTGTATCATGAACACAGTACTATTTAGAAATTGATAGAAAATGAACAGATGGCTTAATAGGAACTTCAGCAAGAGGAAATTCAAGCATCTGCAAAATATATGAAAACCTGTTGTAGTTTATTGATGATTAGCATAAAACAAATTAAAACCACAAAGCAATACATAGCCACTAAAATGACAACAAGTATAATGAATAATGGTTACAAATTTGTCAAAGAAGACAAGCAATATGGACACTTATACTTTACTAGCACTAACAGAATTTGCTTATAACTTCTTAGAGAATTTTATAATTCATAATTGAATATATGATATAATTATATCAATTCAATGAGAAAGATGTGCACATATCTTCTGGTACACATGTACAAAATTTTTCACAGTGTATTTTTATAGATGCAAAACACAATATCACTTCTGGAATCAGTTCATGTCTACGCATAAGAAAAATTGTATGAAGTATAGAGTATAGCTAAACATTAGCACCTTATGCAATACGGAAATATACACTAGCTTGCTTGTTCAAAAGATAGCCAATAGTAATGCACAGACTTTGATTCTATTTCTATGAAAGAAATAGTCATTGATATATTTGTCATGTTGTTTAATTACTTCATATAACTTAAAATGCTAACATTAATAATGGAATAGTGGAAAAGGCTGTCTTACTTTCAACCATTTTGATGGTAAATTTTAGGGCTCTTTTTACATATGGTAGTAACATATTTTATGAGCCATTTTTATATATTCTTCTGTTGAAATATTTATTTTAAAAATTAAAATACAGAAGTTATCTGTATAATAATGTTGTGAATATTGTAAGTTTGCTTCCCAGATTATTATTTTATTTTCCCATTTATGTGATAATGTTTTCATAAATTATCCTAAGATTGTAGATGGTCAAGCTTGACTATTTTTCCTTATGACTTTGGGAGTTGTTATTAGTAGATCCTTCCTAGATGCTTTTCCCCATTTATATTATATTGTACATGGTAATCCTTGAAAATGTGTTTTAAGAATTGGTGATCATTGACTTACTGAGGTAGGCTTGTTGGGGGCATGAGCTGTGGCCCCCAAATTTGGCAACACTAGAAATGTTAAGGGATCACAGAATTTCAACATATTAACGAACAGTTCAGTCAATAATGATTTATAATTAATTATTTTAATTGAAAAATTATAAATATATCCTATAAAGCATAATGTTTTTGAATATGCACGGTTAAAAAACCCTCATTACCACACATTTATCATTCTTCATGGTGAGAAGAATAAAACTTTCAGGTGTTTTTTAACAAATGAAATGTAGCTACAATTATTAATTAATGGCATATGAAGAAATCTGTCACAAAGGTTAACACAAAATCAATCTTGCTCATCATCAAAATAAATAATTCATAGGACACAGGCCAGCATCACTCAAAAGTGATGCTTTATACCTTTGTGGGATACCAAAACATGTTCTTTTATCTCTTTCATCCTCCATTAAACCAGTTTGTGATTTCAGGAAAATAGGTAAGTATAGGCTAACATAGCCCATAGAAAGAATGCAACTAGATTTAGAAATCATATTTTATTAATTGTATAACTTATTTAATTATATTTCAGTTACAGGCAACTGTATCTCACAAATATACAAATTCTATGTTTATGTGTACACCAAAAAATCTTGTACTCAATACCATTAGCATGTTTACAGGAAGGTTTGCTTATAGTTGTTCATCCAGCTTGTAGGTAAGGAATTGTTCCTTAACTATTCCATCCCAAGACTTTTTAACGTGTACATCAATAATTTATTCTTGTTTTTGTAATACAAGACCATTTAGAGTGTTTCTCTTTTTTGTCTTTTTTATTTTTAAACTTAAATTAGAAACAAGGTTGCCCAGGCTGGCCTCGAACTCGTGATCCTCCTGCCTCTGCCTCCTTCAGCAAACCCTACCGGCGTGCGCCACCACAAAGAGAAACATGGCATGTACTCTCTCATATATGGATTTTAGACATAGATCTGGGGATTCCCAGCCTACAATCCTATGGCCAGAGAGTCTGGGAAACAGAAACTTCATTTAGTGGCTAATCGAAGAAGAGGCAGACTCCCTTGGGTAAGTACTGAGCTGAACTCAAGAAAGCCAGTAACAGAGAGGGAGGACTGATGATCAAAGGGATTAAGACTGGGCTGGTTTAACCCCCAGAAACAGCTGACCTGACAAGGGTTAACTCTTGAATCCCAGGCATCAGCCTGGGAATCCAGCATGGGACTGATCAAGACCCCCTGAATCTGGGTGTCAGTGAGGAGGCCTAGGGAATCTATTGAGCCTTGGGCAGCAGATCAGTACCCATCCCAAGTATACACACGGACTTTGGACTCCCATAGAACAATGTGAGGTGCACTCTCACCCTGAACTCTTGGGGAAGGGTCTAGACCCTGCCCTATATGAAATGACAGACTATGGACACCCCCATGGAGGGCCTCACCCTCCCTGGTGGAATGAGGGGATACCGGGGGGGGCTGGGGGAAGGGCACGGGAGGAGGGGAGGGAAAGGAAGAGGGACCTGGAACTGACTTGTGAAGCAACCTTGTTTCTTATCTAAATTTAAACTGGAAAATAAAAACAAACTGGAAAAAATAGATAAAAAAATAAAATTAAAAAAATAAAAAAAAGAAACAAGGGTGCTTCACATGTCAATCCCAGTTCCCTCTCCTTCTACTTTCCCTCCTCCCATGCCCTTCCACCAGCCCCCCATTCCCCATCCCCCAATCCCCCACTCCTTTCCCCAGGGAGGGTGAGGCCCTCCATGGGGGGTATCCAGAGTCTGTTATTTCATCCAGAGCAGGGCCTAGACCCTCCCCCAAGAGTCCAGGCTGTGACAGGATCTCTCATTGTGTGATGGGCACCCAAAGTTCATTTGTACGCCAGGGATAAATATTGATGAGTGCCAACTGGTTCAGCCACTTTGGAAATCAGTATGGAGATTCCTCAGAAAAATGGGAATAAACCTACCACAAGACCCAGCAACTCCACTCTTAGGCATATATCCAAAAGATGCCCATTCATACAACAAAGATGTCTGTTCCAGTATGTTCATAGCAGCATTATTTGTAATAGCCAGAACTTGGAAGCAACATAGATGTCCCTCAACCGAAGAGTGGATAGAGAAAATGTGGTACATTTACACAATGGAGTACTATTCAGCAGAAAAAAACAATGGAATCCTGAGATTCGCAGGCAAATGGATGACACTAGAAGAAACCATCCTTAGAAGAAACCATACTTCTAGGGTTTATGAGCTCTCTGCCATAATGATAGGGGCCAACTAGGCTTTATACATGTTCTTTAGTAGAGTAGTAGCATTTCACATTGCAGAAGTTTCCAAGAAAAGGAATGGAATTTCAAATCATGAAAGCAGAGTCTTGAGTAAGTGAGGGAGAGGACTTCCCAAAGAAAAGGACTAGGGTGAACTTAGGAGGTGGTGTGAAAACCCAGTGCAGGTGAAACCTCCTGAAATCTATGAAGGTGACCCTACTGAGTATTCCTAATAATGGGGGTACAGAATTTGAACTGGCCATTTTTGTAGCCAGGCAAGATTTCCAGTGTTGGGGACTGGGTTGAGTTGTTGGTCAAGGGGGTCCCATGGAGATCTCTAAATAACCCAGATTGATGACAGATCTTTCTATGAGAACTGAAAGTGGAATCCCATTGCAAAGGATAATATCCACACAGCTCATTGAAGCTGGAGGGGTTGAGCTGTACACACAGAGAATCTTTACCCCTGTGTTATAGTCTTTTTGACACAAGACGATAAAGGAACTCTGCAGACTACAGAAAGAGATACCTGGACAACAACCCAGCTGCAAAACCCTCAACTGTCTTCACTTACAAGTTCTTTGCCATCATTTTACCAGCACAATTTTATGTGAAGACAGTTAGACCTGTCAAGCTGTTTTCAGGAATATAGCTCTGTAATACAGCTTGAAATCAGGGATAGTGATGATGCCTCTGGATGTTGCCTTGTTGAACAGGATTGTTTTGTCTATCCTGGGTCTTTTGTTTTTCCGTATAAAGTTGAGAATTGTTCTTTCAAGGTCTGTGAAGAATTGTCCTGGGATTTAATGGGGATTGCGTTAAATCTGTATATGGCTTTCGATAACATTGCCATTTTTACTATTTAGATCCTACCTATCCATTTACTATGTAGATCCTACCTATCCAATGGGCGATCTTTCCATTTTCTGGTATCTTCAATTTCTTTGAAGACTCAAAGTTCTTGTGATACAGGTCTTTTACTTGTTTGGTTAGGGTTACCCCAAGGTATTTTGTGTTGTTTGTGGCTATTGTAAAAGTCGATGTTTCTCTGATTTTTTTCTCAGCCCTTTTATCATCTGTATATATTAGGGCTACTGATTTTCTTGAGTTGATCTTGAATCCAGCCACTACGCTGAAGGTATTCATCAGCTGCAGTAGTTCCCATGTAGAATTTTTTGGGCCACTTATGCAAACTATCAGATCATCTGCAAATAGTGAAAGTTTTACCTCTTCTTTCCAATTTGTATCCCTTTATCTCCTTTTGTTGTCTTATTGTTCTAGCTAACCAATATTTTGTTTGATTTGAGGCCCATGGTACAAGAGGGACCCTATAACCTATTCTGACTGGATAGCCAGGAACCAGAGACTGGATAGTCCAGAGATAGGTCTGTGCTTTGTTTAGTCATCATCACAGAGTCTTCCACTGGCATCAGACAGGAGCAGGTGCAGACACACACAGACAGATATTATGCAGATGGAGAAAGAGAGAGAGAGAGAGAGAGAGAGAGAGAGAGAGAGAGAGAGAGAGAGAGGAGAGAGCCAGATACACACACATTCAGAGAGAGAGAGAAGGGTCTTTGTCAAACTCTTTTTACAAGGCTTCAATAATCTTGATACCCAAGCCACACAAAGACACAACTAAGAAAGAGAACTTCAGACCAAGGGATGATCTCCAAAATTTACAAAGAACTCAAGAAACAAGTCTCCAAAACACCAAAGAATGAAATTAAGTTGGGGTATAGAACTAAATAAAGAATTCTCAGTAGAGGAGTCTAAAATGGCTGAGAGACACTTAAGAAAGTGCTCAACATCCCTAGCCATCGGTAAATGCAAATCAAAACAACTCTGAAATACAAGAAGACAAACATGGTATGTACTCACTCATATATGGATTTTAGACATCGATCAGGGGAGTACCTACAATCCCATAGTCAGAGAGTCTGGGAAACAGAACCTTCAACTAATGACTGAAGGAAGCAACAGCAGACACTCACAGATAAACACTGAGCTGAACTCAAGGAACCCAGTGACAGAGAGAGAGGCCTGATGAGCATAGGGGTCAAGACCGGGCTTGTTTAACCCACAGAAACAGCTGACCTGAACAAGGGGGAGCTCTTGGACCCCAGACTGATGGCTGCATGGACAGCAAGGAACTGATCCAGACCCCCTGAATGTGGGTGTCAGTGAGGAGGCCTATGCAATCTGTGGGACCTTGGGTAGTATTTATACCTGGCATACAAATGGACTTTGGTTACCTATCCCAAAATAAGGGATGCTGTCTAAGCCTGGACTCTTGTGGGTGGGCCTAGGCCCTGCCTTGGATGAAATGACAGAATCTGGAGATACTCCATGGAGGGCCTCACCCCCCCGGGGTATCGGAGTGGAGATTGGGTGGGGTACTGGGAGGCCTGGTTGGGAGGGGAGGGGAGGAGGGGAGGGAGAGAGAGCTGGGATTGACTTATGAAGCAAGCTTGTTTTTAACTTACATAAAATAAAAAAAAGATTTTTATGCAACTGTGCTAAATCATTACTGAAAATCTAAATGTTCTAAATTAAAAGGATCTCCTTACCTAAATGTAAAACCCTGAAGTATTGTTAATCCATTTATTAAATAATGTCCCTTAAAACAATGAGTAAAAAGAAAGTAAAAGGAGAAAAGCACATGCAAGCAAAATGGAATATCAATGCAATAGTCTACCTCTAGAAATGTACTTTCCTTACAATAATATTTTTTCTCAATTTCGCCCCACCAAGTCCTCCAATGAACAGTTGGTCTGTCTCATCCAATTATCTCACAGCTCAATGTCTCTCTGCTCTCTTTATTTCTCCCTTCCTCCCCCCTCAACACACACACACACACACACACACACACACACACACACACACACACACACACACACACCATTTTTCTTCTATCAATATTCTTTGTAGGAAACATTTAGGCCTGTAGGGTGCCTCAGAATGAAGACAAGAATTTCATTTTTGTCTTACTCTAGGTCTCTGAAACTTCCATAGGTAGATTTTGGTGATTATACAAGTAGATTGCTCTGAAAAATAAAATCCTCAAATTAGCTTTTGAAAGCAAACAAAAACTGCCTGTGGAATCGAGATTGACAGGGAAGTGCTGAACGCAGCAACTAGAGCAATGAAATGCTGCTGGAAAAGAGCAGCATACCAATTGCCTTGCCAACCTTGCTACAGTGGCTGTTCAACAGGGTTCCCAGGCTGTGTTCAAGTTTTGCTTTCTATTTTGCTTTGCTTCAGTGTTAACTTCCAATTTAGGCTTTTAAAATGGAAACTCAATCTTAAAATCAGCTCAGATGCCAGAAAAGCACTTTTTAAAGGCAAGAAAAAGGAAGCCATTATACATAAAAAGTGAGCAGATTGAGAAACTGTAATAATTTCGAGTGACTTTTATTCTAGGGTGTCCTTTTTCTGCTACTGCAATATATTCTGTATCTCTAGATAACTTACAAGATTTGATTAAAATGTTTTACAGGTCACTTAAAATACACACTTAGAAAAACACATAATCATTTCATTAGTCTAAAAAGTAATTACCTACTTGATACAATGTCTTTTATGCATATTTATATTCAGCCCTTCATTTGACTGCCACTGAGGCTAAGCCCCTTCATATTTATGCATTAATATATGTACTAACCTGGGAGCTTAAAATAACAGTTTTTGTGGGTAGGATATACCTCAGTGGAAATTGATAGCCTAAGCTAAGTAGAATTCATGTTATAGTCTTTGAAAACTCACGACTAAGTCATACTTTTCTTGATTTATTTAAGGAAGATGTATCTCAACAAAGTGAGAGTCCTTAGCTAAGGATCTTGTAATTCCCTCTCTGACTCTAAAACCAATATTCCTTTTACCACCTTTTCCTATTTTCTCTTAAAAATCAACATAGGTAGCAGGGCACGGTAGTGCATGCCTTTAATCCCAGCATTTGAGAAGCAGGAGTAAAGCAGATTTCTGAGTTTAAGACCAGCCTGGACTACAGAGTGAGTTCCAGGACAGCCAGAGCTGCACAGAGAAAACCTGCCTCAAAAAAACCAAACAAACAAACAAAACCAAACCAAACAAAAGCAACATAGTTTTCCTATCCTTAAAGATGTATATAAGTATTTTTCTACTCGTACATCTGGGTAGCATGTGTATATATTGCTCCAATGGAGGCCAGAAGATGACATCAGATCTCCTGGATCTAGAGTTACAGATAACTATGAGGTATGGGTAGCAGTCAAACCCAGGGCCTATAAGAGAGTAGTCAGCACTCTTAAACACTGGGGCATCATTCTGGCCCCCTGCCCTGCCTTAAATATTTTTATCATATCTTTTTAAAGATGTATTTTATTTTATGTTTTTGGGTGTCTTGTCTACATATATGTCTGTGTACCATGATTATGCAAAGTACATATAGGTCAGAAAAGGGTATGAGATCCCTTGGAACTTGAGTTAGAAATGGCTGTTAACCATCATGTGGGTACTGGAAATCAAATTCAGGCCCACTGTGATGAGCAACCAATACTATTAACTACTCAGCCATATCTTCATCCCCTGAGTATTTCCTTTTATAGGCAGAAAATATATAGCAGTTATTCATTAAGTTTAATTAAATGTTTATATTTTTCACATTTATGATCAGGCCTAATTCAGTTACTTTGCTACTTTTTACTGAGACTATTCATGATTATAATTTTGAACTTAAAAAACCCAGTGATGCCTGTTATGAATAGTAGCAAAAGCAATTTTTGTTTTGAAATTTCATATCTATTGTGGAAGATTATACCAACTGTTTATCCCATACCCAGTGGTCAGCAATAGAAACATATACACGCAAATAATATTATATGAACTAAGTAGGTTGTATTCATTCATTTAGGAATGTATATGTATGTAACAGTTTTCTTTTTAAAAATGCCATATTTGAAAGAGAGTAAAATGGGGGGCTTGTAGGAAGAAATATAAGGGAGAAATAATATAATTATATTATAATCTCAAAAATTACAAAACGGGGATAAAAAGAACAAAAATAAGAAAAAATTATGAAAGGTGAAATGATAGAGAGATACAATCCAAATTTTTTCATTGTTTCTCCTGATTCTTTAAGAAAATTTCTCAAAGATATGCATGGTGACCCAGAGAAGGGGAACATGACAGAATCTTCTGAGGGGCTTGGGAGCATGGGGGGAAGGAAGCTGGGAGATAGAGAGGGGGTGAAGTGGAGGGGAGAGGAGGACATGGGGGGCAGGATAGTTGAGTAGGGGGAAGAATAGAGGAGAGAGGGATGAGAGATACCATAATAGAGGGAGCCATTATAGGTTTGAAGAGAGATCTGGTACTAGTCAGATGTCCAGAGGCCGACAATGATGACACCAGCTGGCAATCTAACCAATACTGGAGAGCCTACTTAAGTGCCCTTCCCTGATAACATGATTAACGACTTCCTTGTATGCCATCCTAGAGCCTTCATCCAGTGGCTGAAGGAAGAAGCAGAGGCAGACACCCACAGCCAAACTCTGAACTGAACTCCTGGAACCCAACAGTTTTAGAGAGGGAGGAGTGATGAGCAAAGCGGGTATGACTTAGTGGGTAAAACCCATGGAAACACATGGACCCCAGACTGATAGCTGAGAGACCAGCATGGGACTGATCCAGACCCCCTGAACGTGGATGTCAGTGGGGAGGCCTCAGCATCCTTTGGGGCCTCAGGCAATATATCAGCATTTAGCCCTGTTCCAGATGGACTTTGGGAGCCCATTCCATGTGGAGGGATGCTGTCTCTGCCTGGACACATGGAGGAGTGTCTAGGCCCTGCCCCAGATAATGTGGCAGACTTTCGAGGTCCCCCATGAAGGGCCTCACCCTCCTTGGCAAGTGGAATGGGGATTGGAGAGGATTTAAGGGGGCAGGAGAGGAGGGGAGGGAGAGGGAGCTGGGATTGACATGTGAAGCAAACTTGTTTCTAATTTAAATTAAATAAAAAAGTAAAAAAAGTGAAAACCTCTCAAACACAATTATTCCCACAGTTTATACTTAGCTCCTTTAGGCTATTTAAACAATGTTATTACACTAAACTCTATCTCTGTCTCTCTGTCTCTCTGTCTCTCTCAATACCTGTTTTAAAGTTGGAGTGACATGGGGAATATAAAGCATTCATATGTTTGTGAAGTGTTATGTAGTGGCTCCTAACATCTGCTCTAATGTGATAACAAAAGGAAAATAAGAATGAATGAATAAGGTAAAAATATACAAGTGTCTGCCTGTTCATCAAAAAACTTACCTAGAAAAGATTGAGAAACAAAAATTAGTTACTTAAATACAAGGTAGAGTAATGGGAACACATAACAAAATTCAAGAATAGATTCTACATTAAATACTAATATTTAGTAAAGTTATTTCCCATTTAGTTGGACTATAGTTATATAGTTCTTGGTCATAGGGAATAACTACTGAAGAATTTACCTGACAATGACCTGCTAGCTGTTACGTTTAATTCAAAGATTCAGAAAAAAAATGGTGTCAGCAATTGATGCATCTTACTGAGTGTTATACTGGAGGTATTTTTAATGCAAAGTAGACCAAAATACTCTTTAAAGTGTATATATTCTGAATTTGAAAAGGGAGAAAGAGAAACTATAGCACCTTGCTGTTAGATCAAGTCCACCATCTTTCTACACTTACTTGTACATTTTGACATAATTTTAACCTGTATGCCTTGAACCCTAGTACATTATTTTTAAGCCTATATTTACCCTGGAAGAATTGTATACAATATTTAAAAATAATGCATTAGATGCTGAATATAATGAATCTCCTGCCAGATGCTTAATCTCCTGTGAAATCTAGCTGCTGTGGAAATAATTCGATAAAATGGTTTCATTATTAACGTATTTGAATGTGTGCCTGAATTACAGCTGTCCAAGTCTTTAACTCAGAAGTGGCCTACAAAGAAAAATGAGGGTCCAGGAGCTGGCAATTTTTATTTTTTTGGATATGTTATTTAAGAAACTACTAGACAAGGGTTTCTGTTATTAAATATGATCAGTTACATATACACTTTAAGAGTGTTTCATATATTCAAATTTCTTATTGTCTTTTATTAAAATAAATAAATCTTTAATACACCTTACATGCTTTCCATAAAACACTAATTAGCAATCAGATAGAATCAAGAATTTCTAAACATGGAAATTTGGCATTTAGGAATACTTTATATTTTTGTTGGACTCTTAGGGCTAGGACAAGAACAAGTAGCATGCTGTCAATTAACTGTTCAGTAATTAAGATGCCCTTTGCATACTTTATATTAAAGTGAGCTGAATATGGAAAACAAGCAAAAATGAAGCCCAGCTCTTAATACACACACACACACACACACACACACACACACACACACACACACCTCAAATTATTTATTTGTCACATAAGGGCAAAAGTTAAGACCCCAAACTGAGGAAGATATGTTTTGTAAAGTCTAGGAAAACGCAGAATGTGTGTAAATCATGATGTTATTTATATTACTAAATAATATGAGATCATGGGGATCTATAGTTGGAGAAATTGCCTGTGAGGACAGAAATGGTTCCTCAAATGGCCCTTTGTCACTCACAATGTATCAGTATACAGTTGAAAGCATGTTTGATTTTGGTCTGAGAGCAGGAGGTCCTTATGTGATGTACAGAGCATACTTACCAGATTGAGAGGACAACATCATTTCTTTTTGCTTATTTAAAAAGAACTCTGGTTTTACATGTTTATAAAAACTTATGATCGAAAACATTTTCTGCCCAACTTCCAATCACAGAAGGTGTATGCCTTTAACTATTTAATCAAATTTTCCTTTTAACATTCAAACAGTCTCAGTTCTGCATATTCAGTATAATTTGAAATAAATATTAGCCAAAATTTTAATTAACCAGCCCAAATTATTTCACCAGTAATATATTCCCTAGAATTCTTCCAATATATTATATTTCTACTACTAGCTTCAAAAAGCATACTACTTTGGAGATGCTGAGACAAACTATTTTCTATCTCTATAATCTTTAATTCTCAATCGTCATATAAAATATAAGCCAGGAAATATCTTACAAAGTAAACTTAAATAAATAAAAGACAAATAAGTTTCAGAATTCATTTTCTCAAGTTGTACTAGTTATATCTCTTATTCTCTGTAACCTACATGGGCCTAGTGGTTAGCACATTGGTCAGTAAACACATAATTTGTCTGTGGTTGTAAAAATTCCATTGGATATCATTAAAAAAGAATTTTCTGATTTGTGGTATAATTGATTTCTACATTGTTTGAAGCACTGGCTATGTATATTATGATTGACTCTTCAAGATCCTTCACTGATTATTGGATTTCACTATAACGAATTTCCAGTACCTGTGTAAAAATCTAACATTTTCATGGGAACCAAATATCTTAGTGGGTTCAAAGTGTTAGAAGAACTGTTCATGTTATTAAATAGAAGAAAAGACTAGAAATGAGACGGCATGCCTATTTACTGAGAGTTTTCAGTGTTCTTTCAGTTACAAAATCTTGTGGCCACATTATGGTTTTAGAAGAACTACAAATTGACATTATTTTGGTTTAGATCATGTATGTCTCTGCTTCACACCTTGGAGAAAGTGAACAGCACAAATCATTCTCCTTGACTTAAATAGTTTCATTCCATTTTCTCTTTGTGACCACCAGACAATAGAGTTTGATTTCCAGTAGAAAGCTAGTATTTTAGTCATGTATTATAAACAGTTTCATTTCAGGCAACTCATAATCAATGTTATCCAGAGAAGGCTAATCCTGCCAATGGCCATCCTCCAGGAGGGTCAGAGTAAATGAAACTTGATGTGCTAGTGCTTTAGAGAGTCAGAAAGTCAAGCGTTGTATATTTCTGGCTTGCAGAAAACACAGTCCTCCAACAAATGACAGGCTTTTTTGGATAGGTCAGTCAGATCATGTTCCTTCCTCACTTCATTCCTTCTGGAAATTCATTTTTGTAACTTAATACAGAAATGATACGTTATTAATGAATGTTGTTATCATAATGTCATCAGCTATTACTTTTTTCAAGTACCTTAGTAGTTTAAGCATTACTTCTCATCATAGAAAAATAATAAAAGTGTCCTAGTTCATGTATTAAATGATTCACGCAAAAATAATTTTTAACTTTACCTGTCTTCTCCTTAACTTCCTAATAGTAAATAATTCTTCTAGAATTTCATAATGTAACATATCAGAACGACAGTTTAAAAGAAGATTAGCTTTCTAATGGATACCTTTGGGTCTTCAATTTCTTTAATGTCTCATGAGCTATAAGTAGATTATTATTCTTCCTTCCTGCTTTTTCTTCAGACTCTGTCTTCTTATTCCCTTTCAGCTGTTCATCATTTTTCCAAGCATGTGCTTATATGCTTAGCTTTTCTCTTTCTGTTTTTTTAATGTTCATTTTTTCTTTGTTTTGCAAATTTCAAAAATGTATTTGAGACATCATAAATATCCCCCATCTCCTTTTCCAACTACTCAGGTTTCACTATGTAGCCCAGGCTTATCATTCATTAATGCTCTCAAGTGCTAGAATGAAACACTGGTTTTATTTTACTAAGTCAAATATGAAAACATTTATTGTTTTCATGTATGGATATGAAAATGAGACTGAGTAAAATATGACATGGAAGTCCAGAGAGAGATATAATGTCTCTACCCCAAATTTTTCCGATGATCATCTATATCTACCATAATTCTTTGGGCAAATCCATTACCATTTTAAACCTTACTAGTCTCCTTAGTAAAAGAGGAAATAACAACTTTAGGGGTTTGAACTAAGATGAAATGAGGCATTGCCTATAAATTTCCAAGTGCTATAGACACCTAGTAAGTTGTCAATAACATTTACATGATGTTGATGCAAATTTCAGGGGCCACTGAGTTTCTCCAGAAGAACAGGAACATCACCTAGTGCGTCAAAGTACCTGACCAAAATTAATCATACCGTTAAACTCTAATTCCTGTGCTTCTTGTTTCTACTCAATTGATTTTAGATTATATTAACTCATCTTTTCAAAACAGGGACAGTGGAATGAGGAATGTTGTTCCACTTCATATTACAAAGTAGTTATGGGAAAACTATATTGGTAAAAGCACACACACATGCGGGCATGGGGGACATAAACATATGCACAGGTACATACTTATTTGGTTGAAAAGCTCTTTGTGACAGACAATGCCAAAAGTGACTGATTATGCATATTTAAACTTGTTGATAGTAGGTTATAGATTCTGGGAAATTTAAAAAAATGAAAAACCACATATGTGTAGTGGATATTATTGTAATAAAAGTTGAGGTCTGAATAAGTTTCATGACTGAAGTTGGTGATATAGGTACCAATGTGATCTTGAGGTGAATTTAATATCTTCAAGGATTTCATAATCAATGTATTAATGTTTGTAACAGTTTTAGTGTTACAAAGATTTCCAGGCCCAGGATTCAGTGCCTCATCTTCTTTTTATGTCCAAATAAATTCCAACATAAAATATTCAAGCTCTCTATGTCAAAAGTAATACTTAATACAGGTCATTTCCTAGTTGCATGTTCCACATTGGGCAGTGACTCCTGACTAGGAATGCGTTTATGCCCACAGATAGGGAAGTCCGATGAGGTCTGACAACAATTTTATCTCTCATGTTTGTGGTCATGGGAAAAAAAGGATTGGTATCTAGCAAACTGAAAACCTGCTTCAAATTTTATAATTTCCTCAGAAATAGTTCATACATTTATGTTTTCAGAATTCTCTACAATGCATGTTTAGACATATACTTATACCATATGTAATGCTTTAAAAATTAAAAAAATAGATTAGAAAGCCTTTTAATATTAGAATATATCACTCTACTTCTCCAGGATCACATCTTGTTAAAACCTTATTTGTATGACAAGCTCCCAGTGTAGTGAAAGACATGCCATATTTGAATCTTTCCCTCAGCCACATCTGTGCTATCGTCATACTGGGTTGTTTGATTAAAATGTCCTTCAAGCAAGTTCTATACCATCTCAGCAACTCTGCCTCATTAATGCATTATTTTTCCCTTGCAGTAATAAAATACCATGACCAAAGCTACCTAAGAAAGAAATAGATATTTTGGCTTATGGTTCCTGAGGGGTAGTCATTTTGGTGAGGAAGGTATGGCAACAGAAGTGAAAAGTTACATTGTCCAAACACAGGACAGAGAGAGAGGTGGGGAGGAATAACATGAAGTGGAGTAAGTCTCTAAGCCCTCAAAACCTAGTCTTAGTGACATACTACTTCCAGTGAAACTGTACCTCCTACATATTCTGTAACCTTCATAAACAGCATCACTAACTGTGGACCAAATGTTCAAATACACGAGTCTATGGAAGACATTTCTCATCTAAAACACTAGAGGACGTGCTATGATTTTTGTATGTGTCCAAGAAGTTTATGTGCTAGAAACTTAGTCTGCTGTAACAGATGTAGGAGGTAGGACCTCGTAAGAATTATTGGGATCACTGGGATTAGAGCTCTCATAAACTGTTAACTACACTGGTAAATCAGAAGTTTCTGCTTTCTTGGGCCTGGCTTAATTACCAGGAGAATACACTGTTATAAAGCAAGGCTGCAATTTCCCATATTTTAATTCTATTACATATGTCTGCTTGCCTCCATATTTTTTGCCATAGGTTGTTGTAGCAGTATAAGGCCCTCACACAATGTGGCCCTTCTTCTTAGACTTCCCAGATATTAGACCCCTGAATCAAAATGAGTGTCTCTTCCTTATAAATTACAAGGCTCAGATATTCTATTATAGCATCAGGAAATGTACTAAGCCATGAAAACTGTCTCTTACTCTTGGTATTTGACTTAAACACCTTCTAATATCCTTACTATACCATTACATATAGATATACATGATACATAAAACCTATAATATATTAACATAAGTTGTTGAAAGACCAGAGTTGAACTAAACTTACAGAATATTGCCTTAGCTATAATATAAAAGTTCTAAACAAACAATGAAATACCCAGATTACTAATATGGAGATTATATAGTATGAAACATCTATTTGCAGAAGTGGAAACTGTAAGAGAGTGCACATCGAACTGTGACTACTCATCTGAAGAACGTGTTGTCATCAAGAAGTAAATGAACAAAGACAGTGAGCTTCATCTGGAATTGAGGAGCTTCCAGACAATAGCTGTCAGATATCTTGCTGGTATTACCTTGGCTAAATCCAACTGCAAATAGTACAGCAAGAGAACATTGAGTGGAGTACACATAAATTAGGAGCCCTCCATAGAATATATATCTGAATGGAACAAATGAAAAATACCCACCACAGCAATGGGATACAATAAAACGTGTTCTCAAAGTCTAACAGATCTTAGTTTCAAATACAAGTGTTCCTAGTCTCTAGTTGTGTGGTCTTTGACAAGCTTGTTCAATATGTGAGTTTTGTTTGTAGTAATAGCAGAAAATCATTTGCATGACTATCATTAGGCTGGAATAATATAGTGTATAGACATGACTTAGGCATTGTTAGCTTGTAGTTGGGCATAAAAGATCAAGATAAAAATTTCAGTGTTATTTTTAAAAAGTTAAATTTACCCTGTAATTTCTTAACAAATTAAAATTGTGTCTTTCATCCTTGCCAATGCTCTCACAACTGGTAGGACTATAGCAGAACTAGTTACATTAATGGAAAGTTTCCCAGATCATCCTGAGTCAGTATTATCCTCATGAGCTTTTGTATATATGTACATACAAAATGAGGATGGAAGGCTCAAAACTGCCTGCATCTGTAACTTCAGTATCTGTTTATTTTACAGTGAAGTAAAATTTGCTGCAGAAGTATTTATATATTCCTCATATAGACTATATCGGCGTTCAGATGTAGTCCGGTTTAAATAGCAAGAATTAATCCATTGAAGAGAGACACAATTTGGCTGAAACATCTGTTTGATATTCTGTGCAACTAACTTCATTTCTTCTCCATACAAAAAGAACACAATCTTACTTATAATAAACATCCTTTGTAACAGCAATCATGCAGCTGCAGGAAACACGGCTTATCATTAGATAATCACATCCTTGGGGGATTGGATGCACCCAACTGTGTCTTAGGCTTTCTATGTTGGAAATTTAATTTTCTTATCAATGTCAGAACTGTTGCTTTCCACATATTGCTTAATTAATAACTGAACCATAATTCCATCCTCATAAACTATATTTAAGTCTATATGCTATATGTATGTGTGCACAATACAAACAGGACTAAATATAGATAACACTGACTTTTGCATATCAGATAAGCACATTTACATTTTATGCCCTAGTATTAAGCTGCTCTAGTGGGTACATTTCTCCCATCCATGAAAACATCAACTCATAAAACTGATTTAATTGGAGTACAGTTGTTAAAATCTTGCTCATCCCACCCTGATAACATACCATCAGCCCAGAATTAAGAAAATCAAGGTAATGGTAAAAACAAAGGTGAGTAAGAAGTGAAAGTAAAAACTTTCAAAACTGAACCTGAATCCTAATTGTCATTTGCAATCAGCCAGATACATTTTGGTAACTCTGAGAACAGATTGGCCATTTCTGTAATTATAGTAAGAGATATATACATTTACATTATTTTTCTTAGTACTTAAAATCAAAATTATCCCTTATTGCAAATCCTCCATATTCTGCAACAATATAGCTAAATGGCCAGGAGCACAAAGATCTGTGATGGCTCATATCGCATGCAATGTAATTCAGCTTTTGAAAAGGCTAGCCTCTAAGCAACTGCCTATGGAATGAATCCCTTCCACTAGAGAGCAACATTGAGAGAACCAGGGGGCTGAGAGAGGGATTTCTTTTTTTATACATATAATAATTTTTTTTTGGTTTTTAAGAGACAGGGTTTCTCTGTATCGTTTTGGAGGCTATCAGTCCAGCCTCGAACTCACAGAGATTCACCTGCCTCTGCCTCCCGAGTGCTGGGATTAAAGGCGTGCGCCACCACCACCCAGCACAATTTTTTATTTAACTTTTTACACATGTTACTCTTAGTTCCCTCTCCCTCCCCTCTTCCCCCGGCCCCCCATTTCCCCCAACCCAGTGCCCCACTCCATCTCCCCTCTGTTCCCCAGGGAGGATAAGGCCTTCCATGAGGGATTTTCAGAGTCTGTCATATAATCCTGGGTAGGACCTAGGTCCTCCCCTATGTGTCCAGGCTGAGAGAGCATCCCTCCATGTGGAATGAACTCCCAGATTTCATTTGTATGCCAGGAATAAATACTGATCTACTATCTAAGGTCCCATAGATTGCCGAGGCCTCTTCTCTGACACCCAGGTTCAGGGGTGGGGTGTGGGGGTGGGGGTTATCTGGTCAGTCCCATCCTGGTCTCTCAGTCATCAGTATCGGGTCCATGCGTTTCCCCTTGTTTAGGTCAGCTGACTCTGTGGGTTTTGCCAGCCGGTTCTTGATTCCTTTGCTTATCACTCCTCTTTGCAGCTGGGTTCCAGGAGTTCAGTTTGGTTTTTAGCTATGGGTGTCTTCCTCTGCTTCCATCAGTCACTGGATGAGGATTCTAGGATGGAATATAAGGTAGTCATCAATCTCATTATCAGGGGAGGGCATTTTAGGTAGCCTTAATGCCAGTTGGTGTCATTTTTGTAGATCTGTGAAGATCTCACTAGTGCCATATCTCTCCTTCAAATTATAATGGCTCCCTCTATTATGGTATCTCTCATCCTTCTCTCCTCTATTCTTGCCCTGGCTCAACCTTCCTGCTCCCCTGTGTCCTCCTCTCCCCCTCTCTTTCTCCCATCTCCCTCTCCCCTCCCTTTCCCCCTCCCAATCCAATTAGGAGATCTCCTCCCATAATCCTTCTCCAGGTTACAATGCATATCGAGAGATGGATTTCTAAGGCTGCTTCTGTTTGGCATCCTTTCAATAAGTATGAAACCAAGTGAAATATTGCAACAATTACTCAGCTAGTCAGGATAGATTGATCCCCAGAGGATGATGAAAACCACATGGAACAGAGCCACTCCCAGTTGATACTGTCCTAAATCAACTTTGTTTCTGGCCTTTGGCTTACTCACGAGCAAGTAAAGCCTAGTTCAGATCAAATAATCGGACAGCCACTAAATATGTGTTTGATTTTTTATGCCATTGCAATTTTATGACTTTTGTTTTGCAGTATGATTCTGACCATCATTAATTAGTCCTTTCTTTTAATCTCCCTCTTGAGATTCGCAGAGCTTTACTGTGTACTGATGGTGATTACTACTTATTTGATTGCCTACCATGTGCCATGCGTTTTTCATGATTTAGTTCTATATATTAAAGATAGCTATACAGGTAAGTAAAACCAAGTCCAAGAATGTAAAGTGTGTGTAACTACTTCCTTGGCTTCTCTGTCTTGTATTCTTATGCATATCAGACATTTGATCAAAATGGGGGCCTTACCTTCCCCCTAGTTAATGACAACCTTATTTTTCTAGTTTCTCTGAAACAAAACATTAAGACTTGTATTGGCTTCTCTCTCATTCCTTGAATTCTGCCCATCAATAAATTCTGTTGAAACTAGATGCAACATACTTAGAGAATCATACCACTTCTCCCCACCTTCACAGCTACTACTCTAGTATAAAAGGTCAAGTCTTAATTGGGTTGCTTGCAATATTCATTTACCTGAACAGTATAGCTCACTCTTCTTTTTTTGTTCCTGATTCTTAACATAAAATCAAATCATCTAAAAGTGTTAGATAATGCCATTCTTCTTTTGTAGTGGTATTGTCATAATAAAACACAGAATCACTGAAATAGCATCTAAAACCTTATCAAGTAAGTCTAATGAGGGCACAGGTTATTATATTTTCTTCATTGATGTTTCTGTGGGAGCCTGCAACACCTGCACTACAGTGGGTGCTTCCACAATATTTGCTGATTGAATTAATAAAAACAAATTGGGTAAAAGTTATTCCATCAGGAGCTAGAGAGATAGCTTAGAGGTTAAGAGCACTGACTGCTCTTCCAGAGGTCATGAGTTCAATTCCCAGCAACCACATGGTGGCTCACAACCATCTGTAATGAGACCTGGTGCCTCCTTCTGGCCAGCAGGCCTACATGTAGGCAGAACACTGTATACATAACAAATAAATAAACCTTAAAAAAAGTTATTTCATCAAATGAGTGGTTGTCTTAGCATATTTTGATCGTATACAAATAAGAACTGAATCTAGATAATTTACAAAGAACATTTGTAAAGTTCTGGAGTCCTGGAAGCCCATGATCAGGGTGCCAGTAGTTCAGGACTCAGTTTCTCTGATTCTGAGATGATGTCCTCAATATTGCATCCTTTGGAAGGGGAGAATGGTACCTCTCCTCATGGTAGATATGCTGGGGAGAGAGGAAGATCACTTCTACAAGCCCTTTTTATAGTTGTACTATTTTTTATAGTAGTGCCATTTATGAAGTAGAGGTTTCATGACCCATGTATCTTCCACCAGACCTCACTTCCCAAAACTGTTGCATTGGTGATTACACATCTACTATCAATTCATAAAGGATTCATTCAGAACACAGAAGTGACTGAGTTTAAATCATTTTCATGTAACTTCAATGACTTTCTATCTCTTTCAACACATGCAGAGTTTAAATTTTGGGAAATAACAACTCAAAAGTATTTGGTTCTTTCCCTATTATCTCATATGCTTCCTTCCTTTAATTGTACTTTATGAAAATTTTCTTGAATAAAAAGTTGATTGGGGGTTGGGACACAGCTCAGTGGAGCTCAGTGGGTGTCCTTATTGTACAACCATGAGTAACTCAGTTTGGACAGTTAAGAACCTACATAAAAGCAGACTGTGGAGTACATACCTATAATCTCAGCACTGTAGGTTTAGAGATAGACAGGTTCCAAGGGTTCACTGGTCAGGTAGTCAAGAAAAGCCTTGAATTTAGGTTTAGTGAAGAATTATGTTTCAAAACAGAATAGTGTGGGAAAAATTTAGTAAGACTTCCTGGTGTACATCTACAGTATTTATAAACACATGCACTATGAAATACACTCCCTACCCCACATCCCATATACAAACATGGAAAAAATAGATTGGTAGTTGTGGTACTAGAGAGTGATTACTAAGGCAAATGTTTGGGTTGCATAAAATTACCTTAGAAAAGTGAAGAGTGATCCTGACATCTGTTTTCCTAGTGTTAGAAGTAGTTTTGCATAGTAAGGTGGTACTAAAACAGGTTCATACAAAGGCTCTCATTTTTCCTTTTTTGATAGCAAGCTTTATGTAACTTTAACATATTTTCATCTATAACCCAAGAGTCGTGTTTTGTAAGCTTTTGGCAGAATGTATCACAGTATTCTAGCAGAAAATAGTGATTCTATATTTATTTCAGTGTTTCTTTTTTATTCTATCAGTGCCAGAAATAGACATTCATTTCTTTTGATGTAAGTCTTCATGTTTTGGAGATCATTATTAAAACACCTCCTCCCCTTCCATTATTTAGCTTTTTTAATAACGTTAAATCATTTAACCTTTATCCCTAAATCCAATTTCTAAAACTTTAATCATTTTTTATTACTTTGATGTAAGTCCTCTTCAAATACTTCCTTCCCATATTAAAAGCTGAAAAGGTTCTATTCCCATTCTCCACTAAGGGATTTTTCTATTTTTGTTGAAAAAGTAAGCACAGTAGAGTTAAACACACAGCCTCTTTTGAGCCTGGTGCTTAACATATATATTATTATATTGCTGTGTTATATATTAATGACATATTTGTTTTGATAGTATTGTTCCGCTATTTCGAATGATTTTAAACAGTTCTTCTTTGGTACAAATAATACTCTATTTATACTATTAATACTATTTATAGTTCTGCTTTCCATGACTTATGGTCATGTGCTTTTGTGGTTTTTAGATTTAGAGCATTATCATTTAATTTACCAGAGAAATTACTACTGAAACACTACAAGGACGTTACCAAAAAACAAAAACAAGGGCAAAACCCTTTGCTCTCAACAAAAGGATTAAATTGCACGGTATGTGCCTTATTCTTCAGGTATTACCAATGTATTCTCTTTCCATGAGATAAAAAGGCTGATCAGGGGTTTCAATTTTTTCTTTAAAATTCTAGCTTCTTCCTAAGATTACTGAAGACAGTAAGATGACCATTTATTTCTGCTTGTTTTATGACTGGCATTATGAAAATAAAATAGAAATAAAAATGAGAAGGTTTATTGATAGAAACTTCAAGTCTAACGTAATATCTTTCACATAGATTTAACCAATAAATGGATTCTTGTATTAACCTTAAAATGCAACGATAAGACACACTGGCTTAGCTACTAATGCTTGCACCTTTTGTTAATGGCAAGATCTTAATTCATATCTGAGCAAATAGCAAAGTGATAAGGTACCTTTCAATGTAATTTTCAGTCTCAACTAACATCTAAATTATAGTCTCTCTTTTGAAATTAGTAACTTTAAAACAAGCTAACGTTTTCATCTATTATCAACATTTAATTGAAAAGTTTTTTAAAGTAAAGATAGAGATGTTTATGGTCATCATTACAGCAGTAAACCAGTGATGTTCAGTGGAAATTTACGTGGAGATGGAAATTTTACCCTCTGTGTACAGAATATAACAGGGTGGCCTTGGGCTACATGTAGCTATTGAATTTTTGGAATACAGCTATTGAATTGAATTTGTAACTTTATAAACTCAATAAAGTAAATTTAATCTAATTCATTGCATTGAGCTGAGTAATTGAACTTATAATTTAACTTTAATTAAAAATATCTAGGCGTGTGGGTAAAGTGGTGATAGCTTTTGTTGTTACTTGTTTCTCTGACCACACTGAGAGGGCAGTTTTGGGTCTCTGTTCTGGTTATCAGTTGATTAATTACAAACCACCCCAAATTTAGCAGATTAAATGAACAGCAAGTTTTTAACATTCTAGCAAATATTGTAACCACATTATTGAGAGAGATCTTCCAAATTTTACCTATTGTTATCCTGTTGTTTGCTTGTATTGAATCATCATTCCTGAAATGGTTCCAAGTTTCATTAACTGAGTTTTGCTTCTAGCTTCTAATATTGGGGGATGCCATATGAAACCCAATATGTTCCCTGTGGCTCCTAGTTCTAGTTCTTTTACGAAAAGTATTCAGTTGAGGGTAATATTAATACTTTAATATTCTTTGAATAAACAATGATAAATGTGCATACTGATAGTTTTTTTAGAAGTGCTGAGAACTGAATCCAGCACTTCACACATGCTATGCATCCCTCCACCATTGAGGCCCAAAAGCCTTTTCTTTAAGCCTCTACAGTTGATCATGTACATGGAAGTGATGAGGAACTCAGTAATATTCTTGATGGATGCTATAGGCCATGTGATCTTCATCATATCTTACAGTTAATTTTGCATTTTTCTTTTTAGAAACTATCCAATGTATACATGAATAATATCATTCTTTAAAATTAAATAAAAGCTATAAAAGCAACAGTTACAGATTTCTTGAAATAATTACTGTTTGGTTTAGAATTGTGAGATATGCCAGGTGCTATGACCCTTGAAATTCATAGCTATTTAATGACAACACTGATTTCTCTGGAGCAGGTGTTTCACTAGAAAAACTCAAATTATTATAGCAGGAGTGTAGCTGGTTTTTACCTTATAATTTTGACTCAGATGTTGGTGAATTTTTACCTTTCATATTGAATTTCACTTCAGAAAAATTTCATGTGATGACATTATAGATAAGATCATGTAGTCTATTGTCAAATCAGAATTTAAAGTCAGGTAATTACATACTTTCTATCTCTTTATTCTTCACTGTGCAGAGAGGGATCTGAAGGTCCTTTATAACATACACAGGATGCATAGTTTTCCTAGATGTGTGTTATTTATCACTGTGTAATAAGCCACCTCAAAAATAAATGGCTTAAAAATTAAATTGTTATTATTGTTCAGAAGTAATCAGGCAGGTGTTCACCATTGCTCCTGCTGGGTTAATTGGGGTATCTAAAGAACTATTGATTTGTCTGGTGAGTCATATGTCAAGAGTCTGGTCCATGTTTGATATTTTCCTCTAAGTGGTCTTTCATCCTTCAGTAGGATAGTCTGGGATGGAAAGGTTCCAAAAGACTATACAAAAGAGCAAACAGTCTATCAAGTTTTAAAGTCAGAGCTGCAGAGCTGGCACACTACCATTGTGTTTCATTATATTGCTCAAAGTCATTGCAAGACTATATCAGTCTCACATGTTTGGAGAATAGATCCCATCTTGTGACTGGGATGTGTTGATTAGGGTGACATCAGAGGAAAAGAATCAGGTGGTGTGCAGGGCTCCATCTTTGTTCACGCCTCTCTGAAGAGCTTTCATTCATCTGGCTGTTGGAAATCATTCTTGTTGTTTGGCTCCAACATGAGGTATCTGAATTTTCTATGATGTCCTCTGATCATGATGACTATGAACATTGTGATCTCCTTATCCCAGTTTATGATTCATTAAGGTATCCGTTCTATATTCTAGTTTTGATCTTCTACTGGGTTATATTTATTAAGCACATATTCATTGCCACATACCACCTTAAACATTTTACAATGTTATCTCACGTTTTTGTACTCTACTAGTTCTACTAGTTCTCTCTTTGGGGAAAGGAGAGAAAGTTTATCTTGTTTAAATTGTTGCTACAATCCTAGCACCAAAAACAGTGAGAAATTAGTTACATTAAAAAATGTCTTAACTACTCGTGCTTATATGCCTACAAACCACCCTCAGTTTTTTATTCTCTACTATTCAAGTCTAAAACTGTTAAATGTCTGGATATTAATATGTATGAGAAGTCTTCATAATAAAAAACAGAGGAAAATAATTTGTCTATCTATGTGGCTTCTTTGAAACCATCATTTGCAGAAATACCATGTTTGCTATTTATTTTTTGTTTCTATGAGGAAATTATTTAACTTTAATAGTTAATTTATACTCTCCTGAAGGATACTGAACAGTAGGGAGCATAATAATGGGATCAAGGAAATTTATAAGGAGGAAAAAACTCATAAATGCCTCAAAATATTGTCCTGCTTCACAAGTTAAAATTATTTCTAGCATATTCCAATCATACTGATTCCTTACAAGATTGAAATGTTAACTGAGGTGTAAAACTTTATTGAATTAATTTCACTGTTTAGAGTTTAAGGTAGAAAATTTCTCTAAATTAATTTATAATGAATAAGATTGTCCTAAGTTTGATGTAAAAAAACAAAACCCTCAAAACAAACAAAATGCCTTGTGTAGCTATTCTGAAAACCATCTTAATAAAACTTCATTCATACTAATGAAAGGAATAACTCAGCTAAGATACTAGGGGAAAAGGAAAAAAATCAATAATTTATAAAAACAAGCCCAGATATACTTAAAGAATACATTAAATTATTGTAGAATTCCAGTCTCTGGATCAGTAAGCTGCACTCCCTTCTTTAGTTGTCTTCTCTGATATATTTGGAAGGTTATCAGTTTAGTGTAACATAAGGCAGTAGTTCAAAGCTTGATGTAACTCAGAGTTACAAAATAGGTAGAACCCAGATATCTTCTTCTATTGGTGTTCAAGATTTGCTACAGGCTCAAATGAACTCTAAATAACTTTTCCTGTTTTGTTTTTACCACTGACTTGTGAAATCTGTTTATGAAGAAATCAGAAGCTGGAATTCATTCTACAATGATATTAAATGGTCTACAGTGATATTAAGTGATCTGGGGTTAGATGATTGTTTTGTTGAACCAAGTAAAAAGTGACTCACCAGTGTAGGAAGGACTTGACTCAGAATCTATGAAACAATACAGGAATGTTGCAGAGATCATGTTATCAGCCAGTCAGATGTGTGAATGGGTTCTGCCTTCATTGTGTCAGTCAGGCTTATCTATGCTCCCAGTCCCAAATATAGCATCAGACATCTTATGTATTCTGGATCCTGTATATGAACATGGCAAAACACACAGATTTTTCTCAGTCTATTGGAAGAACTCTTATTTACACTAAGAAGAAGGGAGCTGGTAGTTTTTAAGAAGCTACAGAATGCCAGATTTTAACCCTGTGGTTTGCCACAAATTATGCTCAATATGTTTCATCTTAGAAGTAGAAATCTTGATTATTTTCTTTTGTTTATTTATATTTTCCGTTTTCAGTATCAACATGTATAAGCTATGGAATTTTAGATAAATATCACTTAAAATTGAAATTGCATAATACCAATTTACATTTGGATAAGTTCCCAACTCTTAAGAACTATGCATATTCAGGGCATTATTCAGGTTTGTATAAATAAAGCTAACAAATAAGACTTTATTTTTAAGTAATTGTTTCAGTATGAGGGAAGGGGAAACGTTTTGTACTCCTATACTATATTACATGTGTTTTTGCCAATCATGCATGTAATGCATTTGCTGATGGAAAGCAAATATTTAACTGCTAAATTCACTGAGGGATTAGCATCTTCATTGTGGAAGATTTTGTTTGTTCTTGTTTCTGGTAAGATGCAGTGGAAATGGCAGAAAAATCTAAGAATGATAGGGGGAAATAATTCTAGTTGTTAGGTACATATAAACAGTAGGAAGGGCGATACTTTTCAAATTGAATTCTCTATACTCAAGGATGATAGAAAGCAGTAAAATCTAAAAGAAGACAGTATTTGAGGGAATTATGGACAAAGAAACATCTCCTTGTATATCATTTGAAGCAAGGGAAAAGAATCACACTGAGTATATAATATTGTTAGAGCTATAATGTGTGCTCTGTTTCAGAAAGAAGAATTGATTTGTATCATAGTTCCTGAAATGAAAGTTGTAGCTTACAAAAAATCATTTTTCAAGCTGGGCTACTTCTATGAACTGAATGCTCATGCTTCCTCAAAGCCCATGTGTTGAATCCCATATCCCAAAGTAATTGTATTAGTAAGAGAACATGTGAGAAGTCATTAAAGGCTAGACAACTCATTATGAAATTATGAGATTATGAAAGGAGACCTGAAGATGGTGAAGTAGAGTGTGTGTTTAGTGCACATGAGACTAGATTCTTTTATATGTTATGTGTCATGGCTACTTGTATGTCTATGTAAACATGCATACCAACAATCACAGGCCAGAAAAGATCATCAGATCCCTGAACTGGAGTTAAAGACAGTTATGAATCATCATGTAGGTTCTGGGTATTGAACCCAGGTCCTCTGGAAGAGCAGTCAACATGCTTAACCACTGAGCTATCTCTCCATTTCCTACTTGATAGAATCATCATTTGATTCTATCCCCAGCATCAAAACTGAATAGTCACTCGAGATAATACAACCATTTTCCCTGTCCTCTCTCTGCCTCCTTCCCTCCCTCCCTCTGCCATGTGGGAATATAGGAAAAATCTGTGCATCTGCAGATCAGGAACAGTGTCTTTATAGGAAGAGAGTAAGGGTATACCTTATCTGTTCCTTACAGCTTTCAAAAGTGTGAGGAGTGGATTTATTTTGTGTAAGCTACCTAGTATATTATATTTTTCTTGTAGAAAGTATTGAAGTAACTAAGGTACATTCTGCAAGAATTTTTGCTTTTAGCAAAAGAAGTTGCTTATTTCAAATCCATATGAGACATTTATTGAGGAATCTTTGACATGTTAGAAATTATAGTACACATTGGCTCTCTCTGAGTTCAGTAGAATGTTATTTTCTTCTCCAGTTCTATGCTGTTTTAAAGGAAATTTCTTGAACATACATTCCTTTGATTTCTTGTATAATATTCTGTATTAATCTTCCCTTGTCTAGATATATTCTCATTTTCTCTTTTTCTCATCCTCATCTCTTTTTCATTGTGTTGTCATGCCCTACTTTCTGTTAGAATGATCTCATCTTTTAACTTTGTATATCGATACAAAAAAGCTTATCTGTAACTTGAACACAAGCTCAAAATGTTACATTTTTATTAATTCTTAAATTATTCAACTTTTTACACGTTACTCACAACTCCCTCTCCCTCGCCTCTTCCCCAACTTCTCCCCCATTCCCCCAGCCCCCACTCCATCCCTCCTCTGTTCCCCAGAGAGGGTAAGGCCTTCCATGGGGGGAAATTTTTAATTTTTATTAAAATAAAGTTTGTCTTAGAAACATGCATGAATGCTTCACATGTTAGTGCCAGCTCCCTCTCCTACCCCTCCTCCCTTGTCCCTCTACCAGCCCTCCCACAGCCCCCCACCCAATCCCCACATCATTCCCCAGGGAGGGTGAGGCCCTCCTTGGGAGGACTTCCAGAGTCTGTCATTTCATCCAGGGCAGGACCTAGGCCCTTCCCCCATGGGGTGATTTTCAAAATCTGTCATATCATCCCAGGCAGGGCCTAGGACCGTCCCCTATGTGTCCAGGCTGAGAGAGCATCCCTCCACATGGAATAGGCTACCAAAGTCCATTCGGATGACAGGGATAATTACTGATCTACTACCCAAGGTCTCATAGATTGCTGATACCTCCTCTCTGACACCCAGGTTTGGGGGTGGGGGATCTGGATCAGTCCCATGCTGGCCTCTTAGTCACTGGTCTGGTGTCTATACGTCCCCCCTTGTTCAGGTCAGCTGCCTCTGTGGGTTTCACCAACCCGGTCTTGATTCCTTTTCTCATCACTCCTCTTTGCAACTGGGTTCCAGGAGTTCAGTTTGGTGTTTAGCTGTGGGTGTCTGCTTCTGCTTCCATTAGCCATTAGATGAGGGTTCTAGGATGGCATAATGGATAGTCATCAATCTCATTATCAAGGGCATCTAAGGTAGCTTTAATGCCAGTTGGTATCATTCTTGTGGATCTCTGAAAATCTCACTAGTGCCAGATCTCTCCTTGAACCTATAATGACTCCCTCTGTTATGATATCTTTCATCCTGCTCTCATCTATTCTTACCCTGACTCAACCTTCCTGCTCCCCCATGTCCTCCTCTCCCCTCCTCTTCTCACCCTCTGTTTCTCTTATCTCCATCTCTCTTCCCCTCCCCATATATCTCTAATCCCTTCAAGAGACTCCTCCCATTCCACTTCTTCTGGTTACCATGCATATCTCTTAGGGTCCTCCCTGTTTCTCAGACTCTCTGGCAATGGGATTGTAGGCTGGTACTCCCCTACTCCATGTCTAAAATCCATATATGAGTGAGTACATACCATGTTTGTCTTTTTGTGACTGGGTTACCACACTCAGGATGGTTTCTTCTGGTGCTGTCCATTTGCCTGCAAATGTCAATATTCCATTGTTTTTTTCCCTGATTAGTACTCCAGTGTATAAATATACCACATATTCTCCATCCATTCTTCAGTTGAGGGGCATCTAGGTTGCTTTCAGGTTTTGGCTATTACAATAATGCTGCTATGAACATAGTTGAGCAGATGTCCTTATTGTATGAATGTATATCTTTTGGGTATATGCCTGACAGGGGAATTGCTGGATCTTGTGGTAGACTGATTTCCATTTTCCTGAGGAATCTCCATACCTATCTCCAAAGTGGCTGTACAAGTAGGCACTCCCACCAGCAGTGGAGGAGTGTTCCCCTTTCTCCACATCCTCTACAATGGATATTTAGCTTTCGTCATAATTACTTACTGTTGTGTGACAATGTTCTTGGAGACACATGAACAAATGTCTACTCACCTCTTATAGGGAACTAATGACATACCAAAGTAAGAGTTGTTGTAGTTGAGTTTTATTGGGGTTATTTACTTACAAAGCAGAAATTTAGCAGCTGCATCTTCAAATACCACCGCTGAATGAATGCCAGCTCACAAAAGCTGGAACCTAGAGTATACTATACAACTTTCAGGCAGTTCAATGGGTTGGAGGGTATCATTTTATGGACTTCAGTTCATTTGAACTATTCCAGGCAACTCAGCTGGTTTCTGCTTCTTCCAGGAAGTTTGGCAAATGTATGTTTCTTCTAGAAAGTTTGGGTGTCTGAGCCTCTTTTTGGCAGCTTGGTTGGTATGACATATTATGTAGTCTGAAAAAAGGAAGAACTTTCATTTCTTTAAACCATATATGTTCAACTCTAACATGGGACACTGTACAAAGAAATGGAACAGTTAAGACTTTGGAGGAACTAGTGATATTGCTGAAAATGTTTTATTGTTTCAGAAGATCTGCACTTGAGGTCAGCTAACATCCACATGCCATAGAGGTTAAAATAACTGGCTATTTTGCAACTTTTGGCTAGAGCATTGCATTTTTACCTAATGAGAGTTCAAACCTCTTTCAGCAGCCATTTCCACATACACTCTTTTGACTGTTAGCTACTGAAGGGTATAACTATTAGAAAATAATTTTTCACTTTCCCTGATGTAACCTATAAACTATACATATACACTTTTATGAGATTGCTATGGAACTGAGAAAAATGAGTATTGACTGAGAAAATTGAATAATATTGAAACTTCCCTTAAAAGAAAACATACCAGTAACTTGTAAAACTACATGGAACTGTATTTATGCTGGTGAATGTTGCCATTTGCAAAGTCACTTTGATTCTAAGCATTGAAAAATAATAAGATCTACATTAATTGATGAGATTGTAATTTGTTTATTTTTAAAAAATAAGTATTTGTTCATATATCAACATTAAATTAATGAATGTATTTCTTCTTTGAATATATGAAATTTGTTTGGGGGAGATTGATAAGAAATACAGGATTGTGGGATTAGGAAGATAAGATCAACTCTTTGAATGAAGAAAAATAAGAGGTATGATGAGTTGTTGATTCACCTTGATAAATCCATTTGATTGTCTTTATCATCAAGCCCCTTTTTTGTATTTGCATATTTAGAGTGTTTAGTCTTTGATATATTTGTATTTATAACAGTCTATAATATTTTATGAAGTTTATTCTTTTGATGAAATAAGTATGAAAATGAAGTCTTAGAGAGAATTACCAATCCACCTAAAAAACTAATGAGATCCAACACCAGTGAATGCAAGTCAGGAAAAAAGCAAGGAAAATAACAACACATACTCTCTTGCAGAAAATTTGAAAGCATTTTATAATAATAATCAAAGGGGTTAATTCCTTAAATCCTGTGAAGCTGTAAGATGTTCTGCTTAAATATCAGTGATTGTTAAATTACTCTAAATGTTCTTTGAATTGTGTATTGGATAATTACATATGGTACTATTACATCTCTCCAGTGGGGAAGTCATCAGAAGTAGGGACTCCATGGGGAAAAAGGCTGAAAAAAAAGAATAGATGCTCAGTGATTAAAAACCAACAAGTTCACATCAAAATTCAAAGGGATCATTTTTAGGGCAACCCAAGTTCTGAAAGCACTTTAAATACAGTGTAGAGCAACCCGTCACTTTCTAATTATAAATTCCTTTTGGCCAGGGAAATGAAGTGTTCTTATGGAGTTCTTTTATGTTTAGCAAGTAGAGTTGAAATGTAGGAAAACAGAGCAATGAAAGAAACCCATGCTGTGTAGAGGACTAAAACACTGCCATTACTGAGCACTATGGGCCCCATGGGCTGGAGTAGATGACTCTTAAGCATTAGTTCATGTTTTCCCAATTAAGCATAAGTTGTGCTTCTTTATGTGCTATAGATGTGTTAGTCATTTAGTTCCCATAAGGAGCATTTTATCAAGAGCAACAATTATAGCCAGAGACAAAGGAGCTTGTAACAGGATTATAGGCCTCCCCTGACTCTAGCTGGACTCAACTACTTACATAGCTAATTGTGATGTAATAGTGATAGCATTTGGAACAAAAGCAGTTGTCAATAAAAGAATAAGGCAGCAAGATATGAATGAAATGATGGTGATGAAATAAAACACATAAAGACTTACAGAATCACATAAATAATTGTAAGAAAAATGAACAGATATATCACATTTAACGTGTTTTTTTCTTCATCTTTTATTGGTTCTGGTTATATGGATATGTTTTCTGGATCTTAAATTGTATTTTGAGTCCTGAGGTCTATTTATAAATGGTTGGATATCTTAGTGTTTTAACTTTAGATTTAAATGAAAGATGGACTATCATATCACAATATGTTTGAGTCAGAAATCTTTGTTTTGTGCCTACTAAATTTTATGTAATATTCAATCACTCTTAAAAGGAAGAGGGTCCTCCAAGATATATTATTAAAAGATTATATAGGTACTTCCAGGTTGTAAAGGGAAGCTTTTTCCTTGAGTGAAGCCTTCCTGCCAGCCTGGTTCCAGAGCCACATCAGTCCCAAATAAACACACAGGAGGTTATATTAATTATGAAGCTGTTGGCCTTGCTTGTCTCTTACTGGCTAGCTCTGACTTAAGTAATTACCCCATAATTGTTAATCTATGTATTTCTATTACCGGAGAGGTTTCCAGGCTTCCTACCCCATGGTATTACATCTTGACTTCCTGTTTCTCCTTCCCAGAGTCCTCCTGGACTCCTAGTCCCACCTATCTAGATTCCTATTGGCCAGCAGTGCTTTATTGACATATACACAGGACTTCCTCCACACCAGGTTATAGAAAAGTTACATCAAATGGCACTACTCTTTAGGCATGTGAAGCATGCTCATCCAATTGATTCATATAGGCCTTGATCTTTTAGGGGACAATAAATTTGTTTCAATTCCAACCTGAGGACATATTAGCTGTGGCATTTACTTCTCTCCTACTTTGCAATGTAATTCAGAAATTATGAAGTGAATTTAATTTTGTACTACATAAATATCTGTTTACTTCTACCACTTCTAAACCCAGTTATATTTGTTATAGGAAAAAAATAAGGAAACAATAATACACTCGTAGATTCTTGTGGGGCTATAAAGGGAAACAACAAAAATATCTGTAGGGCACCTGACATGTCATTGATACTCAGAAATACTAACTCTCATTGTTGCCAAGGTTAATTGGACAAACCAGAAGGGAAGTTTTCCTTTTGGGTTCCTTCCACTGAACATGTGTATGAACTTTTCAGATTAGAAGGTCTTCCTTACTGGAAACTAATGAAGGGCACCAAGGAAACAGAGGTTTGTCTATTTCTCCAAAAGGCAAAATTAAATAGTTGCTGGCATGGGCATCATAGAATCAGTTTGGAATTGTGGATAATGCTTCCTTATTTTATATGCTGGTATAAACAAGTACCTGTCATGTAATTGTTGATGGTTTCATTGTAGCTGGAGGTGTATGAAAAGGCAAACAATTTCATAGTATTTACATATACAGCAGCATAATACTTTTTGTATGTTCATAATGTTAATGTGCTTGTTATTTTCTTATGCTTCCTCCTGCCATTACATTTCCTGTGTTTAGGTAGCTAGGTTCAATTATTTAACTCTGAATTTATGGCAGAAAGTGGAAGTAACTGAGTTCTTGGTGTTTGAACTCCAAAAGATGACACTTTAGAGATGAATGGAAAAGCTTACAGCACAAAAATAGTTTTGGAGAAATTAATATGTATCATTAATTTTATTGCCCTTGACTATAGATAGATGCTGTAAATGAGTCAGGGAAAGTTAAGAATCTACCACAAAGTTGTTTTGGGTATTCACAGGAAAAAAGGTCATTGGAACATGCTAATGTCCTATTTTTGCTAGTATTCCAAGCAGAAATTTCATGTAGATATCCAAGAATAGAGAACAATGGAGATTCATATCTATTACTTCCCTTTCTAGGTGAGAGCAAAGGAAGTCGGAAGCTGTTTCTCTAAAATAAGAATGGTGGGTTTGAGATCCTGTCATAGAGTTTTATGATAGGAGCATCAGAATGTGTTTCATACACTTGACAGTCACATGAGCCTGGCATAAATACCCAAGACATTTGAAGATGGTTTGTTTTTGAGGCATGTGGTTCAAACTGTGTATTTTGTTTTTTTCCTCAACATATGTTTTTATTTAAATTAGAAACATGAATGCTTCACATGCCAATCCCAGCTCCCTCTCCCACCCCTCCTCCCTTGTCCCTCCACCAGCCCAACCAGCCCCCACCCAATCCCCACATCATTCCCCAGGGAGGGTGAGGCCCTCCTTGGGGGGATCTCCCAAGTCTGTCATTTCATCCAGAGCAGGACCTAGGCCCCTCCCATGTGTCCAGGCTGAGAGAGCATCCCTCTATTTGGAATGGACTCCCAAAGTTCATTCGTATGCCATGGTAAACACTGATCTACTACCCATGACCCCAGAGATTTTTGAGGCCTCCTCACTGGCAATACATTCATGGAGTCTGGATCAGCCCCCTGTTGGCCCCTCAGCCATCTGTCTGGGGTTCAAGAGCTCCCCCTTGTCCGGTCAGCTGTCTTTGTGGGTTTCACCATCAAGGTGTTGACCCCTTTGCTCATAACTCACTAGGTTCCAGGAGTGCAGTTCAGTGTTTAGCTGTGGGTATCTCTCTTCTTCCATCAGTCACTGGATGAAGGTTCTAGGATGGCATATAAGGTAGTTATCAATCTTATCATCAAGGAGAGGCTATTAATGTAGTCTCTCCACTATTGCTTAGTTTGCCAGTTTGTGTTATCCTTGTAGATCTCTGGAGATCTCACTACTGTCAGCTGTCTCCTCAAACCTGTAATGACTCATCTATTATGGTATCTCTCATCCTGCTCTCGTCTATTCTTACCGCGATTCAATTCTCCTCCTTCCCCATGCCTTCTTCTCCCCTTATCCCCCTCACTTTTCTTGGTTCCCTCTCTCCTCCCCCCTATGTTCCCAATCTTCTAAGGAGATCTTGGCTCATTCCACTTCTCTGGGGTATCATGCATCTCTCTTAGGAACCTCCCTGTTTCCCAGACTCTCTGTCAGTGGAAGTGCAGACAGGCACTATCCTACTCCATGTCTAAAATCCATATATGAGTGAGTACATACCATGTTTTTCTTTTTGTGACTGGGTTACCTCACTCAGGATGGTTTCTTCTAGTGCCATCCATTTGCCTGCAAATTTCAAGATTCCATTGTTTTTTTTCTGCTGAGTAGTACTCCATTGTATAAATGTACCACATTTTCTCTATGAACTCTTCAGTTGAGGGGCATCTAGGTTGCTTCCAGGATCTAGCTATTACATATAATGCTGCTATGAACATAGTGGAACAGATGTTCTTGTTGTGTGAATGGACATCTTTTGGTATATGCCTAAGAGTGGAATTGCTGGGTCTTGTGGTATGCTGAGTCCCATTTTCCTAAAGAAACTTCATACTGATTTCTAAAGTGACTGTACAAGTTTGCACTCCCACCAGTAATGGACAAGTGTTCCCCTTTCTCCACATCCTGTCCAGAATAAACTGTCATTGGTGGTTTTTATTATTAACCATTTTTATTTATTTATCGATTTTTCTTTTTTTTATTTTGCTCTCTCCCCAACCCCCCCCAATATCCCCTCATTTCCTCAGGGAGGGTGAGGCCCTCCATAGGTGTGTCCATAGTCTGTCATTTCATCCAGCGCAGAGCCTAGACCCACCCCCAAGAGTTCAGGGTGAGAGTGCAACTCACATTGTTGGATGGGAGTCCAAAGTCCATTTGTATACCTGGGATAAATACTGATCTACTTCCCAAGGCCCCATAGATTGCCCAGGCCTCCTCACTGACACCCACATTCAGGGGGTCTTGATCAGTCCCATGATAGATTCCCAGGCATCAGTCTGGGATTCAAGAGCTAACCCTTGTAAGGTCAGCTGTTTCTGGGGGGTTAAACCAGCCCAGTCTTAATCCCTTTGGTCATCAGTCCTCCCTCTTTGTTACTGGAAGCCATGATATATATGCAGAGGAGCTGGTGAACACCTGTGCCAAGGTTAGTAAAGTTTATCTCAGGAACATGTGTTAAGTTCTAGATGAGTACCTGCCATGTAGTAATCACTTTTTTTGTAGATTTTTAAATTTAAATTAGGAATAAGCTTGCTTCACATGTCAATCCCAGCTCCCTCCATGGTGGATCTCCAGAGTCTGTCATTTTGTACAGGGCAGGGCCTAGGCCCTCCCACAATTTTCAGGCTGAGATAAATCACATTTTTAAGAATTTTATTTTAGAAACAATCTTATTTTACTTGTCAATCCCCCCATTCCCTCACCCTCTCATCCCCCCCCAGTAACCCCCCAACCCATTGTTAAATATCTTAGTGACATTTTTTTCTTTTTATACATGACAGTGACACATAACACAAGCTGTCCTTCAATTCATGACCCTGCTGCCTCAGTCTTTAAAGGTTCACTCCTTTGTTTCACCATGTCTTTCCTCTCTGTTTTTGCCTCTGTCTGTCTGTCTCTCTCTCTTTCTGTTTTTACCATTCTCCCATGAGGGATGAGTGAGGGCAGAGTCACTGAAAAGCATAAGCAGCTAACATTATGTAGGTAGACCCCATATAATTTTCAAATGTATGGTTTTTGAATATTAATAATTTTGAGGCCTAGACGTTGGGAAATTCATTCACTCCAGGAAGTCTTGCCCAGGAGGCCGAAGTCATTTAGCTAAGGTGTCCAGCTACAGATTTTTGAGGGATAGTACTGCTCCTTAAATGTTTCTGTTTCTGAATCAAGATTTTGGTAAATAGTCAAGGATCTCCTCAAACTTGCAGTCCTCCTGCTTCAGCCTCTCCAGTGCTGAGGGTACAGGCATGTGCCACAAGACACTTCTTCATTGATAAGTGTGGGAATAACTGGGAGGAGAATTTGATTGAACAAAATACAAATTCTGGTCCGGAGGGCCTGTGGTAGGCCTGAGGGTCTCTATTTCTGAGGTCTTCCAGGTGGTGCTGATGCTAGTGTGCTACAGAATAGCATCTCTTTCAAAGCATACTAATGCTTCTAAAAGAGCATTAAGTATGTCAGGCTTCAGTTAGGATCATATGGACTCACTACAGGGTGTGTGTCTTTGCTTCCTGGGAGTAAATATAAATAATCACTTGAGAAATTATAATCCCTAAACTGCATACACCTTTGAACGAATGCCCATTTTGTTCTAATTAAGCATGTGAAATTGTGCTGTGTGCATTATGCATGGTATTCTGATTTAGGAAGACTGAAATTCAGATATACTCATGTCAAACCAAAATTCTGTGAAATATAATGTAATATTGCATGCCAGGAAGCATTTGATGACCTTGTAGATTTACTGCAATCATCATCCTGGCACAGAGAAGCAGAGCTAGATAATGGAGATGTCCAATTGCTAGAATACTGCTTAAATTGGCTTTTGTGATGCTTTTGATGGTGATACACAAATGAACTTTGAGAAACTGCACATCAGAAATACATGTACCAGTATCATTGAGCCATTCAGTTAGATTCACAGTTTATCTCTTTTCTGTCATAGGAAAGAAATTAATGAGTGCAAGTTATTGCCCCAGTTTATAACTGAAAGGCTGTGTGGCATTGGGATTTACTAGGTATCTGTTAGAATATTGATAATACTTTTAAAAGGTTCAATTATATGCACTCTTAGCAAATGTACTGGAAAAAGAAAACAAACTACATAGGTGTTTATGTATGTTAAAGCTTTCATATATTCCACGAAGTATGTCTTCGTGTGAGAGAACTGAACTTCAGTTCACTGGCCTTTAATAAAGTTATTTAGGTATAATCCTTTGGTGGATATAAGAAAATCACAAGTGCTTGATTCAGATAGACACCAGGTGAAATGAAAGGAAAACTAAAGCCTGGAACTCAGGGAAAGGTAATGCTACACAAGCTTTATCAAATCCTCCCACCAGCACTGTAATTCTCAGTAAAGCTCAGCATGACAGTTCCAAATAAAACAAGGACATGACAAGGCCGTAACTCTGGGAGCATTAGAGTAAAGTGCAAGAAGTTTTCTTTCTCCCACTCCTTTCACTTGGGTTCTCCTAAAACAGCCAAGGGAGTCAAAGGAGCATTGCAATTTATTCTTGCATGTACAGAAACATTTTCCCTTCTTTTGTGGCTTCTTAACCAGCTAGCCACTGTGGTTATTGAACTTCTCTTTAAAGATCTTAATCATGAGTAAGAAGGGAAGTGTGAGTTAGCAATGATAACAACAGTTCTGTCTAACAACAAGCCACAATGTCTCCTAGGCAAACAACAATCGATAAGGATTGATTCCATGGAAGACCATCATGACAGCCCTCAAATTTGTAGGAGAGATTGAAATGGAGAGATACATAATATAGATATAGCTATGGTGTGAATTTTGGTTGTTAATATGACAAAATCTAGAAATAGACAAGGACTAGAAGCTTGAATATATTTCAAGTAAATATGTTTCAGAAAAAAGGAAAAGAACAAATGTGAATCCAAACAGGGATGCTTAGTTGAATCCGGTCTTCAGATGAACTATTTCTTTTTTATAGTAGTTACGGATCATGCAATATTTGCCAATTGGCTTAGAGTAACTAATCTCTATTGGGACCATGATATATTTGGTGAATACAAAATAATTATTCATTATTTGTCTTAAATTCAGTTTTCCTTAGTCTTTATTATTTTTCATCTGAGTTTTACAGCACAAAGAGTGAAGGTGTTGGGAATTATGGGCTCACAACCAAAATAGAAGAGTGATAATGATGAATTAAAAGTAAAGGCATGATTACACTTAGAAGAAAATAAACTTTCTAAAACTTATTTCCTACTTCCCAGTAGAATATTCCATCAATTTAAAACACTCATTCATGCCTGTTTCCTTTCAGGAACACCATTGTTTGTTTGTTTGTTTGTTCATTTGCTTATTTTGTCAGATCTGGTATTTGGTATAGTGGCTGGTTGTATAGTATACAGGTAATATTTTCCCTGAGAGTTTGGGCATGCGAGTAATTGTTCCATACTCACAAATATTAACAGTTCAACACTTTGATTATTTCCCCTAGCTACTGGAAAGTAAGAAAGCACCTGAATATGAGATGGTGATTTACTTCCATTGAAAAATCTGACCATTAGTGCTTGACAAAACATTAACCTTTTAATGTGTACCAAAGCATTTATTTAAAATCAAGACTAAACATTTCAAGATGCAAGGACAGATTGCATAACCCTCTCAGCAAAAATGAGCTGGATAGTTTCAAGAATTTTTTTCCTTAGAAAGTAATTTCAAGCCTGTCTACTCTTATCTGACTATTAATTTCCTATTGCTACATAACAAACTTTCACAAATGTAGTAGTTTAAAATCAACACCTACATTCGGGGGTCAGAATTCTATGGTTTAAATGTATAGCATGGGCCATGTATGTTGGTGCACACCTTTAGTCTCACCACTCAGAGGCAGAAGCAGGTGTATCTCTGTGAATTCAGCATCACCCCGTCTAAATAAAGAGTTAAAGACATCTACCTATATAGTGAGCTTCTGTATAAAAAATACAGAATGGTCTGGCTAAAGTTTAAGGAACAAGGTATCATAGACTAATATCAAGGAGTCATACAGGCAGAATTTTCAGAATTAGGCTCTAGAGAAAAAATATGCTTCTAAGTGATTTTTGTGTTGCTAGCAGAACTCAGTTATTTACAGTTGTGGAACTGAGGTCTCCATACCAATGATGGCTGTCAGCAGGGACCACTTTTCAGCTCTGGGGGTTCTTTTCATCTTCAAGCCAACAATTGTAAAGTGATACTTCAGATTTTAACTTCTTCTTCTGCAACCAGCTTTAGTATACCTCTCTCTTAAAGGTCTCATGTGTTTAAGTCAGGACCAGATCTTTGCCCTTTGTATCTTCAAGCAAACTTACTGCAAAATTCTTCCACAGTGGTGCCTACATTAGCATTTGGTAGACTAACTGCACCAAAGGAAATGTGTACCAGGGGTATAGAATCTTAGATGTGGTATCTTGGAATTCTGCTTGCCATATTAATTATGTTCCTGGGGACTTCACATCTTTTGCCCTACTCCAGGATTCTCCTCTTCTGTCATCAAACTCATGAATTCCATATAACTATGTCTATCAAAGCCTCTTTCAGAATAAAAAATTCTTCCTTCATAAACTTCATTTGCCAAGACTGTTTACAGTGCCACAAATGCCCGGATTAACCTATCTGCTATTCCAGTCTGTGCATTCACTTATTGACTGTGTGTGGTGTGCTGCAGCACTTTTGTAAATTTCTTCATTCCCTTTTTTATCACACGCATGGTTAGTGACAGGTAGAAAGATGTACAGCTTCTGTTTAATTCTGTTTAACTTTTACATTTTTAAGTTAAGAAACGCTATGGTGACACCAGCTACTCACATAGTCTCACTGCTGAAAGAGTCATTCTTGTGTAGTTTCTCCCTCTTATTTCTTCCTGGGGATAAGCAACTAACATGCATCTTCAGACTTTTTGTTTTGGGGCAGGCAAAAATGTACATAATCTATTTTCCTCAGGATTCTGACATTTAAAAATATCATAACTAGGTCTTATTCCATTTATTCCAGAAGATGGCGCTGCTGCTTCTGAAGTGAAACAACTTGGGGGGAGGTATGCAGCAGGATATTTTAGTGTTTCAAAATAACACACCAAACATCCATATTGGCAAACACAGACTTTTAATTGACATTAAAAATACCTACTACATTATTTTTCATCTTTATGCTGAATTTATTTTATAGAAAATATAATCACAAACACAATTTCACAGAAAAGATATTGAAAGGTGTTGAGGCAGAAGGAGTAGATCGCCTCTATTCTTCTTTGGTGTCAGAATCGGTACTCTGGTAATGCCTGCATTGAACGGACAGTGCTCGAAGCAGCTGCTGCTACTGCAGACAGGGCTTTTTCACTGATGTTCCTTTTGTCACCAGTTGTATTCATTTGCAGCATGGGCAGTACACACTGTCACTGATAGAAACTTGAGCTCTTACTCTTGAATTAATGGAGGTTTGCCTGTCTGTGTGTGTGTGTGTGCTCACGTGGATGTGTGCACATGTGTAGGTTCAAGCATAAATGCTTTGCTTTTACACAATTTAGTGTCAGAGATCAATCACTATTTTATACCTGGAAATGCCATGTTGAATTTAAAATTTACTAGTCAGTTATTTAGATGCTGAATGCCTTACTTGCAGGTCACATCTTACTTAGCAATTAGTACTTTTGTGCTGTGTTTTCTTCTACTGAGGCTTATTGCAGAAGAAGAATCCAGAGAGGTGGGACTAATTCTTTACCAGTAACAGGAAACTAAGGAGTAAAGTTATTGTTTGCCTAGAAAAAGAGGACTAAAAACAAGTAAGTGGCACTGAATTCCTCAGAAAGCAATACACTACCTTATAAAATACATTCCATGACAATTCTGTAGTAATGTAAGTCACTTCTCCATCTATAGTATGTAGAAGAGTACCTGACATATACTAAAATTTAGTAATTAATGAAAATTATGTTCCTAATAGATTATGAAGTATTATTATATCCCATTTCATTTTATTTTAAATTGGCGATATGTTATCCATATTTTTATCTTTCAAACTGGAGACTGAGGGGTTAAGTAAATTTCACCATGTTGTAAAATATACACATGGCAACGCTGGAGCTCAAATGTAAGTGAACTATCTCCCACATCTGACTTTTCTCCTCTTCCCTCTTCCCTGCCCTCTCTCCACTTCTGTTCTATTATGAATACTGTTACCTTCAAAATGGCCCTGTAGCTGGGCAGTAGTGCACACTTTTAATTCTAGCACTTGGGAGGCAGAGGCAGGTGGATCTCTATGAGTTCAAGGACATCCTGGTCTACAAAGTGAGTTCTAGGACAGCCAGGGCTACACAGAGAGACCCTGTCTCATAAAACAGAACAAATAAAATGGCCCTGCAAGTATTCCTTTGATATCCTGTTTGTTTCTTTGGATATGTAGTCACACATTAGTGATTATTTTAAAGGAACTGATTGAGAAATTGTTAGTGGGATTTCATAGTTACTGTTTTCAACACTGGTTTTAAAGATGTATTTTATCCAAGTTTTCTCATCTCTATGCAATAATTATGAACTTCTCTTTAGATATTAACAGTTAAGTAGTTGGAACAGCTATCTAAGATACCAGACAAATCTAATCATTACTTGTTTTCATAAAAGAGTCACTCCAAATTTATTTTGTGGGACTGGGGAATAGCTTAGTTGGTAAAATATTAAAGAATGAGGACCTCACTTTGACCCTTAGAACATATCTCAAATAGGCATTGGTGGTGGCACATACTTGAAATTCCAGCACTGGGAAGGTGTAGAACCCTTGAAGCTCCATGGCTGGGCAGCCTAGTAGAACTGTGGAGCACACGGCCAGTCAGAGGCCCTGTCTCAATAAACAAGATTGAAGACACCTAAAGAGTGGCCACTGAAGTTGATCTCTGGCTTCTAAATAACATGGGCACACATGTATATCTACATAAATGTACATTCATAGGTGCATGCATACATAATTATTTTGCATTTTATTGGTTTGTCTGCTTAGCTATTAAGTGGTAAGTTCAGTAGGATATTCTGCCTTTGTTTCTACCATAAACTATATTGCTATCGCAATTTTATTAGAATAACTTCAGAAATCTGACATAAAATTCATTAGTATTTTCCCCCATTTTTCTGCCTGTGGCAATATTAGAATCAAATTGGGAACTGGGAGGAATTTTCGAGAATGTCTGTAGGGAAGGGAGCACAGCTTGTGGCAGCTCTAGGAATAATAAGGATTTAAAATGCACTGAAACCCAAAGTGGAAGCAGGTCATTTGCTAAGATCTTGTTGAAGAACATCAAGTTTGGAAGGGTGATTGAAGAGTTAAGACTGCATTAAAGATGCTGAGTTTGAGCTAGTTTTGACGTCTCTAAGTCGTGATACCAAGTAAGCATTTGGATGAGTTCAGAGAAGAGAGGGCAAAAGAAGCTTTTCATGAATTTATTCATCCCCCAAATGAATTTTTGATCATTTATATATTGGGTTATTAGGTACTTTTTCATATTCTAGTACTATTTAGTTAAATCATATTTTCCTCTGACTCAGTTGGGTCAATGTCTGAAAATTCATATTTGAAAATATCAAATATGATCTAAATGAGTTGACTTTAATCACAGCTCATAATAGAAAAATGAGAACAAAAGTCAAATTAAGTGTTGAAAATTGAAAGCACACATAGAATATTGATGCCAAGGCATTCGAATACTTTTTTGTAAAGTGTGATACTTAATTGAAGTGAAAATATTGGTTCATATAAAGAGATGAATAGCATCAAATGAAAACAGTTGTAAGATATGATTAAGTAAAGAAAATGTGGTTTCTAGAGCAAAAATATGACAGAAAATGATAAAGAGATAATTGAAGGAGCACATTTAAAATTTTTTATTTATTCCTTGGTAATTTCATACTTAATTACAATGTACTGGATCATATTCACTCCTTCCTCCCCCTCCTCCTCTCCTCTTTATAATTTCAAGAGTCCAATTAGTGCTTCCCAATGGTATAAGACTATCTAATGGAGAATGGATAAACTACCAGGGACCATACCCTCACAGGAGACTGACTCTCCCTCTCTAAGAGGTCATCAGCACTCAGTAGCTTCTAAGTTCAGATTCCTAGCATAAATACCCAGTATTTCAGCACATGCCAATAATCCCAGCATTGGGGGAGGAAAAGACAAGAGCTGGCAATCCAGTCTAATCTTGGTGACCTCCATGTTCAATGAGAGGTCCTGTATGAAAATATATATTTATGTAGACCTCTCTCATTCTCTCACCCTCCCTCCCTCCCTCCCTCCCTCCCTCCTTCTCTCTCTCTGTCTCTGTCTCTGTCTCTGTCTCTGTCTCTGTCTCTGTCTCTGTCTCTCTCTCTCTCTCTCTCTCTCTCTCTTTCTCTCTCTCTCTTTCTCTGGTTCTCGCTCTCTCTCTCCAGTGTCTTACTATATAGCTCTGGCTTTCCTGGGACTCACTATTTAAATCAGGATGGCCTTTTACTTAAAGAGGTTGTATTCCCTCTGCCTCCCCAGTTCTGGGATTAAAGGCAAGTACCACCATGCCCATCTGTAAGTATATTAATGTAGAGAACAACTGAAGAAGACAGGGGCAGTGTCATTTCATACATATGTGCACATGTTAGCACTTTACCAACTGAGCCATTTCTCCATCTTTCATCTTTTAGGAAATTTTCATATAAATACTATACTCCATAAACACATATAATTTATCTTTTCCTATTCTCTGGAATAGTAAAGCAGCTTTAGTTAATTAAACCTTTGCTATGTTGAGTATGTTTTATTGATAACGTTTGTATATTTCTTTTATAAATTTCGGTGTATTGAGTTGTATTTCTTAGAAAATTACCAGATTTATTTGTGCTTTTCTTATATGTTTATAATGAATAGCATGAGACTTTTTAAAACCAGTCAAAATTCTGATAGGTAATAGCTATCATATTTGATCTGGTAATATGGAGCAAAGTTAATAAAAGGGCAATTAATAATGATGCATGTAATGCCAAAAGAAGCCAAAGAGAAAAATTAGAGAATCCTAGGCAGGGCAAAGGGAAAGCATGATGACTGAAACTGAGTGGGAAGAAGCTATGGCTTTCGTAGAGGAATCTAGCTGGTTCAAAGTAGCCTGGTGAAAGAGTTTTCTGGGGGCAGGGATATAAATATCCCAATCTCATGACCTGGCCTTTCACCACCTTTTGTTTGGAGAAACCCAAAAGGAACCCAGAGGACAAAGACCATTGTAACATCTGTGTGTCAGTCTTCCAAGGCTCACAGTGAGGGAAAAAACTGACAGGAAGTGGCAAATGAAAGGTGCCCATCACAATTTGCTCACTCTAACATTTTTGTACTAAGAAGGATTATTTAAGGATTAGTTCTTTGGGATGAAATAGTTTTTTTCTTTTTATTTAGAAACAATCATTTTACATATCAATACCCTCCCTGTCCCTCTCCCCACCATGCCCCCTACCAACTCCCTTCAACCCACCCCCCACCAGCTCCCCAAGGATGGTGACACCCTCCACAGGGGACCATCAAAGTCTGTCATATCATTTGGGGGAAGGCATAGGCCCTCTTTCTTGTGTCTGGGCTGCAATAGTATCCATCCATAGGGAATGGGCTCCCAAAGTCCATTTGTGCTCTAGGAATAAGCACTGGCTCCACTGTTAGAGGCACCATAGACTGCTCTGGCCTCCTAACTGGCACCCACATTAAGAGGGCTTGGTTTGATCCAATGCTGGTTCTCCAGCTTTACGATTGGGTCCATGTACTCTCACTAGGTCAGTTTAGCTGTTAGAGAGTCTGGGCTGCCAGGCAGGTTTACTACAGGCTGAGCATACACAAGAAGCTCCAGGAAGTGGATTAGGAGAGTTGGGTCTGAGTGGAAACCAGACTCACCTCAAGCAGAGAGCATAAGGGGGCCAAGCCTGAGATGTGGGCAGAGTCTGGATCTGAAATAGTTTTCTTACTTTGCACTTTATTCTTAGCTTCATTTACACTTTTGTAGCTGTTATCTCTGGCCTTTATAAATACTTACTTTTGTATATGTGTATTATTTCTACCTGCTTGTTTATGTATGTACCATATGCATGCAAGTGCCCTTGGAAATCAGAAGAAGCTATGTGATACCCCTGGAACTCGAGTCACAGGCAGGAGTAATTTGCCTAATGTGGGTGCTGGGGACCAAACCTGGGTCTTCTGCTAGAGCAGAAGCTCCTTTTTCTCATGGATTAGAGTTAGGTCAGGTGATCGGCTAATTGCCTGTCCTGGATTTTATGATTGTTTCCCCGTTGTATTAGCATTTTCATCTACTCTCATATTTCTTGTAAGTCATAAGGTCGGTTTGATTCATATTGTTTACACATATTTAGTGAGAAGGCTATACAAGTGACATATTGTGCAACCCATCATCACATGATTTGAGTTATTCCACAATGATGTTAACCTTGATCGTTGATGAAAATCATGATTTCCAGATCACGCTGTAATTGAGGCCAAATTTTATTTGTAATTAACAATCTGTAGAATGGGGTTTTAGCCTTACAAGTATTCATTTTGCCAGCATTTTTCCACATCATTTCTTCTTCTGTATATCTGGTGCGTCCTTTTCCTGACTGTGAGTCAGTGGCTGGTCTGTTTTTAGGCTTTCAGGAGGCTCCCTCTATTTTAGCTCATTAAAATAAAAGCTTTCTTATTTCCTTCCGACTTTCTTTCTGTTTTCTTTGTCATCTCTCTGCTTGGTTGACTGATGTATGTGAATTTTTTTCCAGATTTTAGTATTAACAATAATTGGCTTTGTTGTGCTGTAACTACATCCTTTACCACTTTCTTCTTTCCAAGACTTTCATTTGGGGTTCCTGAGTTCATAATTTCTAACTGTAAATGTGAGTTGCAAATAAGCTTTTTAAGGAGCACTAACAATCAGCAATACTTTCCCGTGTATCAACAAATACCCATTTGCAGAATCAATACAAAGAAAATAACAGTCCTATAACCATGAAAAGTGTTGCATGTAAGTCTCAATAAAGTTACCAGCCACAGCATTTTATGTGGAATTAAAATGTGCTATTACTCAAGCAATCTTTGTTGGAGTGGCACATGACATTTAATACTCTACATTAGCTGACTCAAGTCTGACATTAGTAAGGGTAAAGATGTATTACTAAACTATCAAAGTGTGCCAATAAATCTATCTCCAAATATGTCAAAATTAGAAATTCAGTGTCGTATTTTAACTAATGTTTCATAAAATTTTATTTTTACACTATTCCTGTGTACTTTCATTTAACTCAAATATTAAACTGAGATATTTGAACATGTTACCTTTATCTCTAATAAATTTTAAAAATACATGTTCAAAGACATATTTTTGTTTGTGTGTGGTGCTGAGTGGCTATTTTTTAATTAAGAAAGGAAGACAGTCATTTTAATTTGTGGTTCAATTAGAAACATGACATTATGATTTCTATCCCTTACAAAATGATTTATTTAATGTACTTAACTCTTACTGTAGTTAACAAGTTGGGACTATTTAATTATTTTTATATGCTAAGCAGGCTGTCTGAAATGGTTTTACCTGTAAGGAATGTATTTTAGCTTTTTTTAACATGGAAGCTAAATAGTATATTAATGAGAAGTTAATGACTATAAGATTACTGTATATTTGTTTCTGCCTTCAGCCTTTCCCAGACTGGGTTTCAGGATTTATACTATTCTTTAACAGTAACAAATAGAGAGTAATTGTCCCATAACTAGTTCCTTTGGATGGATCCTTTGTCCATAGCAGCAAAGGACAATGTGAGGCACACATATAAGGAAAGGGGAGTTGGGGAGAGAAGTAGAATAGGGTGATAGAATAAAATTGAAATGGGAACATAAACAAATCAAATGCCTTCCAGATAGCAGCTAATAAAGTACTAAACGTGGAAGCAGTGTGATTGAGTGGGAGGAAGAGTGATGCTGGAGGAAAACATGAATTCCGGTTCAGTTTTCTTATCATTTGAGCTGCATATCCTTAGGAAGGGTATTTGATATCTCAATTTATATGTGTAGTGTAATGTTAATAATTGTATTAAAATTATATTAAAATGACTGAAAATTAAAATATTTTAGGATTACCTTGAGCTTTTGTGGAGCTGATCTGAACAGGGGAGTGCTCTTGGACCCCAGACCGACAGTGGGGAGGCCAGCATGGGACTGATCTGGACCCCCCCAAATCTGAGTGTCAGTGAGAAGGCCTGGCCAACCTATGGGGCCCTGAGCTGTGGATCAGTGTCTATCCCTGGTATACAAACTGTCTTCATGTGCCTATAGCACAAAGAGAGATGCTCTCTCAGCCTGGACTCTTAGGGGAGTGCCTTGACCCTACCAAGAGTAAAATGACAGACTCTAGACATCCCCTATGTGGAAGGATTTGGCAATAGGGTGGGAGGGAGGGGGGGGGGAAGGGGAGTGCGGGAAGAGGGGAGGGAGAGGGAACTGGGATTGACATGTAAAACAAGCTATTTAAAATTAAAATAAAAAATGATAAAAAAACAGATATGAGCTTACATGCCTAGCTCAGGAAATGCTTAATGACAAAACTTTTCTGCAGAACTTAAATAAAATTTAGATCTAATTGTTAGTTTAACTCTGTTGGTTAAAAATGTGATCTTATAAAGCCAGGCATTGGTGGCATAAACCTTTAGTCTCAGTACTCAGGAGGCTCTGTGAGTTTGAGGCCAGCATGGTCTACAGAGAGAGAGTTTCAGGACAGCCAGAGCTACAGAGAAACCCTGTCTCAAAAAGCCAAAACCTTCATCCAGTGACTGATGGAAGCAGAGACAGATAGCCACAGCTAAACACTGAACTGAACTCCTGGAACCTATTGACAGAGATGGAGGAGAGATGAGCAAAGGGGTCAAGACCATGATGGTGAAACCCACAAAGACAGCTGACCGGACAAAGGGGAGATCTTAAACCCCAGACTAATGGCTGAGAGGCCAACAGGGGACTGATCCAGATTCCATGAATGTAGTGTCAGTGAGGAGGCCACAGAAATCTCTGGGGCCTTGGGTAGTAAATCAGTGTTTATCATGGTGTATGAATGATCTTTGGGAGCCTATTCCAAATAGAGGGATGCTCTCTCAGCCTGGACACATGGGAAGGGCCTAGGGCCTGCCCTGGATCAAATGACAGACTCTGGGGATCAAAATGTAATGGAGGTTTATGAGTTTTGAAAGATCAGAAAACTAATATCCTTGATATTATATCTGATAACATAGGAAGTTGTGATTCCTCTCCCCCCAGCATAGTTCTGGGAGGTAAGGATAATAGCATCTATAGTTGCAATTGCTCAGCAATGGGCATACACATTTACTTACTTATCCTTGTGATTGAACATGTTTCTTATTCATCCCATGCCTTGTATAATTTTTTCTTGGTTTGTCTCTATGAATTGGTTAGATATATAAGTAGTTGCCAGTGTATACTTTCCTTCTTTTTTGAAATTTCTTTTATTTTGGAGGATTACAATATAATTAAATCATTTTTCCTCCCCTTTCCTCCCTACAAACCTTCACATATATCTCTCCTTGCTCTCTTTCACATTCATGGTCTCTTTTTTCATTAAATGTTATTACATACACATAGGTATATTCCTAAATATAACTTGCTCAGTCTGTATAATGTTACTTGTATGCAGGTTTTCTGGACTGACCCTTTTCTATTGGATAAAACATCACTGTGGTTTTTCTTGGGGAAGATCATTTCTCCCACTCTCAGTGATCTTTAGTTGCCTGTAGTCATTCAGTATAGGCTTTCTAATGAAATACTTCTCCTAACACTTATGCTATTCTGGAAAAAAAGTTGGATTCTTCTTTTTATGCACCCAAAATGTCCCAATTGAAAGATGACAATAAACCCCTATATTCATAGTTTGACAATTGTTTCTTACTTGTGAAGTAATTATACCAAAAAACAATGGATAAAACAAACGAATCACTGTTGTGTTATGAAACAAATCCCTCACAACTAAGTTCTGCTACACAGGTTTATGCCAAAGAAGGAATGTTTTCGGACCTGAATTTTAGCTGCTTGTTTTCCCTCTCCTAGACATTTCTTTTACTCTCCTAGACATTTTTTACACTGATGAATAAAGCTGCCTTTGTACTCTATTGTCAGTAATGTTATTTGTTAACAATTGAATTCACTTCCTATTATTGATTATTTTGAAGGGGCACACTGAGATTCTAAAATTCTTTTCTAGTTTATTAAGCCTTATGCTTTTAAGAAATGGTAAAGCCTATTTCAGACCTAGAAAAGAAAAGAACACAGTCCTACTGTTGGATGCAGAAAGATTTGAGAAACTTATGTAACTGTTGAAAAATCAGGGAATATTGACTGAATGAAAACATGCATTTCTGTTTTTATAATAGTGAAAGAGAAAAATAATGACTACACACAAGGGGGAAAATGAGTAAAATGAGTGATAATACATGTTGAATTACAGTGCACAGTAGTTCTCAAAATCAAAGTATGTTTGTGAAGTACAAGACAATATAATCTGATGTTGCAATATTGTTTCATAATTTAATCAAAATGAAGCTTTTCTTAGTTGAACACAATTCAGCAAATGGATAAACTTTTCAACATAAGCACAATGGGAGATATATATTAGAGAACATAGTAGGTAGGTGTGTGTGTGTGTGTGTGTGTGTGTGTGTGTTCCACCACCTGTACAAATTAAATTTGGGTAGTATTTGTTAGATATCAGCTGGCCTAATAATTCCTGATAGTCCAGTCTCTAATGCTAGAGTAGACTAGATTGCTAGGCTGTGCTCTGATTTTTCCCGTGTTTCACTTAAATCTTTTCTCCATGACACTTTTGCTTTCATAAATACCATATACTGAACTCCCTAAAAGTTATTGTCCATCTGTCTTTTTCTACAATGATGTAATTTCCAACCTAGTCATTTTATTCTTTGACTAGTAGTTTACTTTTTTTTAGAGATAGGATCTCTGTATTTAGGCTATCCTGACCTATAACTTGCTATGTAGTTGAAGCTGCTCTTGAACTCCTGATCCTTGTCTCCACCTCCTGTGTGATGACTATATGCATGTGCTACCATATCTAACTACTGACATTTTTGTTAAGTTTCCATTTATTAATGGGCATTAAGTATACACAATAATGATTCTCTCATGCCATTGTGTGTATGTATACATTGCACTTTGATCATTTACTTTTGTTTAAAACCTTCAAATACGGGCGTTTTAGTTTCATATGTTTACCCAGAACTGTTTACACACAGCTGTCTTAAAGTATCTACTTAGTAATCTCCCCTTCTTTAAAAAGCAATTTATTATACATATCAAAATGGATTCCTAAGATACAGCATATGTTTCACAACCTCGAGTATTAGATAGGTAAAAGGAGTTGACATGTACAGCCAGATACTTTAGCAATAGGATCCCTCCTCAAACCCCAAGAAAGCTGAGTTCCAAATGAGGTCTACCTCATTTTAGAAACTCAGCAAAATATTTACTAACTCTTGGAAAGATTGTTCATGCTCTTGTAATAGGCTCATTCAAATGTAGAGTGAGAGATAGACAAAAACAGAGCATGAGGTGACAATTTCTGAAAGTCTTTGACCTTTGCTGGGGTGTAGATTTGTCTCTATTTCCTTCCCAACTTTTCCAGGCATGATCCCCTTCAAAGATGATGTTCCTGTTGTTTTTGTAAGAAATAGAATTAAACTGGTCTTAACATGTCTTCTGGCTCTACACCACTGCTTGTAAACCCACAGAGATAAGAATTGTATTTAGCAACCAGCACTGTGCTTACTGATGGATCACCTACATGGGCAAGCCCATCACAGATAAAAAACCACTATTGGAGACCCATACAATTTTTGATGTTAATCAAATGAATAAGCCTATAAACCAATGCATCCCAACAAAGTGACACATTCCTGTCATTGCTATGAAAGAAAGCCAGTGCTGAAAAAATGTAAAAGATCACATCCATATATTTGGAAATTCAAACCTGAGCTTTAATTTTATAACTCCAAATATTGGAGACTTTACTTCATATAATACTCCTTTCCTTAGGTCAGAAGATTAACAGTTTGTGCACACTGATTCACAAATCATGTCATTAATGCTGCTGCTAATGTTTATAAAACTTTCTATGACAGGATTTTATGATTTCTTTACATTTAAGCTACTTTAATCATTAGAAAAACTCCAAAGTAGATGTCATTATAATGCCCATTTTATAGCTGATGACAGTTAAGTTGAAAGTGTTAAATAACTCACTTCAGACTGTAGTGCAAGTATTAATAAGTTCTTAAACATGCAGAGACATTATAATAAGTAGGATTACATAGAAAACTTTTTATGAAGATTATTTTTATTGTTTTACCTTACTTTAGGTATTTTTAAAGTACTTTGCCTGCACTTATATATGTATGCACTGTGTACATGCAGTGCTCATGGAGGACAGAAGAGGGCATCTGATACCCTGGAGCTGGAGTTACAGATAGTTTTCAGTAGCCACGTGGGTGCTGGGAACTGAACCCTGACCCCAACCCTGGATCTTCTACAAGATCAGTACATGCTCTTAACCAATGAGTCATCTCTCCCGTCCCATGCTAGACTTTTGATCTTTGTCTTTATTGTATTTAAACTCTACCTCACTGTCTTGCTCTTATACTCCCTCCAATCGCCGCATCAGACAGACTGATATGCATAAAATCATGTATGTTTCATGTGACTCAGAACTGTTTATGTAAGATGGTTCATCTATGTCTAACAACTTGAAGAGAAAAATTTTCTGGTGAGCAGGATTGTATAATTTGCATCATATTTTCAAGCATATGTTTTATTGTTAGCTTACATTTATGTTTCTGTATTTCTAAGTATTGGGAGTGGAACCCAGGGATTTACAGACTCTAGGCAAGTACTCTTCATGGACTGCACTTCCAGAACCAGGGTATTTTTTATACCCTATATTTTTAGTTTATTTTCACTGCCTTCCTCTTTGACCCTCTCCTTCTTTACTCCTGCTAGAGTCTCTTTCTGCATTTTTTGTCTCCAGCATCATTTCTTTTAAAGTACTTTTTATTAATTCTTTGAGAATTCCACTTGTATTTCATGTTTTCCTTACTTGCACAGTTCTTATGATCCTTCCTTCTAAATATTAAATGTTTCATTTAAAATTGTCTGGTTCATTTGATCCTTTCTCTGTGAGTGCACTTCACAGATCTTTTTTTTTCTTTTTCACTGGATCTATAGAAACCAAAATGCTGAATCAGTCTTTGAAAGAACTTGGTATTTGTTTTCAATGTTATCATTAATTACAGTAGTCAGTGCCCTCTTTTTACTTTTAATGAACACACACAAAACACTTCATACTTATCTGCTTGAATCATGCCTTCTGAAGATCAATGAATTTGTTCACAATGCTGAAAAGCACATGTGAGTTTTTTGTTATTTTTGTTGTTGTTGTATTTGCTTACTCTTTTTCATCATTCACTGGCCTTAAGCAGGGGAAGAAGGGAGGGAGAGGGAACTGGGATTGACATGTAAAGCAATCTTGTTTCTAATTTAAATAAAATATAGGAAAAAAGCCAAAATATATGCATCTAGAAAAGGATATATGTGAAAAAATATATCCAAGGGAATGATAACAAGAAATAAGATCACAGGGGAGAGGGAGTTAGGAGAAAGAGAGTGGGAAAAGGGGAGGGGAAAGGAGGACTTGAGGGAGCAGAAAGATTGAGTCAGGGGAAGAATAGAGGAGAGCAAGAAAAGAGATATCTTAATAGAGGGAGCCATCATACTTTTAATAAGAAATCTGGCACTGGGGAAATGTCCAGAGTTGTACTAGGATAACTCCAACTAATCTTGTAAGCAATAGAGAAGAGGCTATTCTAAATGCCCTCTCTTATAATGAGATTGACGACTACCTTATATGCCATCCTAGAGTCTTCATCCAGTAGCTGATGGAAGCAGAGGCAGACACCCACATTTAAACACTGCACTATTAGAATCTAGTTGTAGAGAGGGAGGGGTGATGAGCAAAGTGGTCAAGACCAGGCTGGAGAAACACATAGAAACAGCTGACCTGAACAAGGGGGAGCTCATAGACCCCAGACTGACAGCTTGGAAGCCAGCATAGGACAAAACCAGGCCCCCTGAATGTGGGTGTTAGTTAGGGGTTCTGGGTAGTCTATGGGACCTCTAGTAGTGGAACAGCATTTATTCCTAGTGTAGGAATGGACATTGGTAGACTGTTTACCATACAGGGACACTCTCTTAACCTAGATACATGGAAGAAGGCCTAGGCTCTGCCCCAAATAAAGTGACAGTCTTTGATGATCCCCCACGAAAGGCCTCCCCCTTTCTATGGAGCAGAAGACGGATGGGATGGGGGTCAGAGGGGGTTATGGGAGGATGGGAGGGGGAGGGACTGGGATTGATATATAAAATAAGATTGTTTCTAATTTAAATAAATAAAAAAGAAGAAAAATAGAAATAAAATCACTTAGAGGGAGATAACACTCAGTATATTTATGATAGTTTTAAGTATTTTGATAGCTTTTTGGGTTGGATGAGGAGATAGAAACTCAAGACAGTTCTAGTAAATATATGAAGTAGAGGAAAATATTATGTTTTAAATTAATAATCATGATAGAATTCTCTAGGAAGCAGAAGGCATATATGTTTGTAAAGTGGAAACAGAAATGGGGAACTCATCAGCCTGTGTCCTCCTTAAAATTTGCTTTCTTCCAGTAACTGAAGTATTAAGAGATGTCCAAAAAGAGAAAATGAAATTGTTCTTCAAATGAATGCCATCAATCACTTAAAAAGATTTAAAAATTAGATAAAAATTATTCACATGATAACGAGAGCAGAGGATGGGATAATTTGTCTTGAAATGATGCCAATACTTCAAGACAGAGAGAGAAAGAGAAAGTGTAGCAATTAGTAGAGGTTAAACTGGCTTGACCTTTTGGAACAGGGTTGAGTAAGGCTAAACATCCTGAGGTATTTGGGGGGAACTCAGTGAACAGTTGTTCCCAGCATTATTTTGGGAAATGTAAAGCTCAATTTTTAAGAGCTGAGATAGGCAACATGATAACAGAGAAATAGAAATACCTAGTGGCTGCTCTTATCTGAAATAAATTTGCATAGCCATCTGCAAGTGTTCGTGAATTAGTGACTAATGTTGACTGTGATGCAAAGGAGAACTAGCAATTGCTGGCATTGCTACTGGTGCAAGAAGAACAAGAAGAGTCAGTACTTTCTGATGGTTCAGGACAGAGATTTAAAATTATCAATCTGATAAAGGCATAATATTTAAGACTTTGTTTTTAGAATATAACAACAGCTGAGGGAACAACTTGTTAGTTGGGATTAAAACAAAACAAAGCAAACCTCTAAAGATATTTCTAAAAGAGATAATACTATCAAGATGTATAAAATCAAATTCTTTGCTAATGCTTTCTGGTATTTGTTTCAGGAGGAAAAAAGAGACAGTTATAGCTTAACCTGCCTTTACAATACAATTTGTCAGGATTTTGTTGAACCATCTCAGTTTCAGAGGCTTTTGGCAATTTCAAAGATGAAAGGGGTGTGGTATAACTAAATAGTCTGAGCATTTAGTATTGCTTAAAATGAAGGGGTGAACTATAATAATAAAGCTAAAAACTTGAGAAAAGCTTATTAAACCTCCTACATTGTGTTTTCCAAGGCTTATGAGTCATGCTTTAGAAACGAGTCGATGTGTGGTTAGGCAAATCTAATGTTTGATAACATTGACACTAAACCCCAATGGAGAGCTGGGTGATAGTGGCACATGCCTTTAATCCCAGCACTTGGGAGGCAGAGGCAGGCATATCTTAGGCCTGCCTGGCCTACAAAGTGAGTACCAGGACAACCAGTAATGTTATACAGAGAAACCCTGTTTCAAGAAACAAAAACAAAAACTACCCAATGGAGAAAATGCAGTTTGGGCAACGGATGATGATAATATGAACTTATTCTATATAAAAGAGAAATTTATATGTCCAAAAACTCATCAGATTATTTACTAAATGTACAGATTTATATGTGTCAATAATACCTATATAAAGCTTTTGAAACTATAAATGCCTTATTTTTTTATGTACAAGTTGAGCAATAGGAATTTGCTTCATGCTTTTATATGTGGATATCCAATTTCCCCAACATTATTTAAGAAGATACCTTTTCCAGCTTGTGTTTTGGAGATTTTTGTCAAAAATATTTCTGGTCTTGTATACTATCCTTATAGTCTGTATGTGTTTTTATGTTCTAATACCAGGACGTTTTATTACTATGTGAACTTAAGTTTTCTTAAATGTACATGAGAATGCTAATTATTTTCAGTTTAGAACAGTTTCATACATTTTTAATCTAGAAAATACTATTAGCATTATAAATATTCTGGACTTGAGAGATGGCTCAGTGTTTAAGAGTACTTATTTCTTTAACAGAGGACTCTGGTTTGATTCCCAGTACTATTGTGGTGACTCATAACCATCTGTAACTCTAAGTATAAGGGATGTAATACCCTCTTCTGAGATCTGAGTGCCAGTCATGCACATATTGCACACACATTTACACAGGAAACACACTTATATCCATAAAACGAATAAGTTTTTAAAAATTGAAAACACATTATAAATATTCATGGTCCCTGAGTGGGTTTTAAATGCCAGCTTCAATTATTTTTGTGTATTCTATCTCCCAGATCTTTTGTTCCTTCCTAGTTGGAATCATATGTTCTATGGCTTGACATCTCTTTTTGAATATCTAGCAAAAACATACCAAAACTGAGTCTTTATTCTCTTTCTTTTTCTATTTTTTCCATTCCTCAGTGAATGGTATCATTATCCACATGCTTTCTAAGACAAACATCTCAAAAATCCCAACACTTCATTTTCCTTTCATTTACTTGTTCAAATAATGAAGTTCCTTTCATTACAAGTTAGGAATTTGATCTTTACTATTTTCACACAATTAACTTCATTCTGGCACAATTAGCAATTGCTTAAATTATCCCCAAACAGAACAAAAACAAATGAAACTCCTAAAATTGCTCTAATATCCCAAAGTCCTTCTAGTGCTTTCTGAAACCATTTAGAAAAAATTTCCAATCAAATGAACCTAAGAAGCAAGTGGATGTAGCTATCCTAATATGTAACAAATTAGACTTCAAACTAAAATTAATCAAAAGAGATTCATATTCAACATAGGAAAAATCAATCAGGATGAAGTCTCAATTCTGAACTTCTATGACCAAATAACAAAGGCACCCACATTCATAAAAGAAACATTACTAAAACTCAAATCCCACTTTAAACCCCACACACTTATAGTGGGAGACTCCAACACCCTACTCTCACCACTGGACAGGACTATCAGACAGAAACTTAACAAAGAAACAAAGGAACAAACAGAAGTTATGACCTAATGGGGTTTAACAGACATCTATAGAACATTCCATCCAAACAGAAAAGAATATACCTTCTTCTAGTGCCATGTGGAACCTTCTCCAAAATCGACCATTTACTTAGCAATACAGCAAATCTCAACAGGTACAAAAAATTGGAATAACCCCCTATATCTTATCAGACTGCCATGGCTTAAAATTAGAATTCAACAACAACACAGATTGCAGAAACACCAAAATCTCATGGAAATTGAACAATACTCAATTGTGTCACTCCTGCGTAAAGGAAGAAATCAAAGACTTCCTAGAATTCAATGAAAATGAAGGCACAACATACCAAAACCTAGATTATCTTTTTAAATATAAATGGGAGTACTTTACAACCCTGCTCAAAATCGTTTCACTATTCCTCCCATTTTCTAATGCATCATGTCTAATCTGAATATTTTATTCTAATGTAGTCTCTGCTTCTTGCTTTTCAACCTTTACAAAAATCCTGGTGACTAAACTTTAGCAGATCAAGTCCTATGTGGTAGTGAACATTTACAAATATTTCTCAATGAAATATTAAATACAGAAAATAGAACACATTGCATGGAGGGATAGCTCAGCTGTTAAAGTCTAGGCTCACAACCAAAAATCTGGTCTTCATCTTACTGCCATTTCTTTGTGATAATTAATATTAGTGAATTGTATGTAGAATCTGCCAAGTGTATATTGAGTTTTTGTTCCACTTGGGATATTGTTGGATCACAGTCCTAGCATGAAGTTGTACGAGAATTCTGAGAAAACTCCAAGAAAACAAGAGTATTGTGACCTCAGTCTCTTAAAAAACATGGAATTGCTGTTGGAATGTTTTTGTCTTCCTCCAGGTATAGTAGATAGGCGTGAGTTTACTTCAGATCATTCATTACAACTGGCTATTGTTATTTGCTTGCATGCCTCTATGGAAAAACATGTTTCTGCAACATAGTCTGTCCGTGTGATTTTACACTCTATTCATGTGACTCTTCTTATCTCTCACAATATAATTTGTCTGGTGCTTTGAATAAGTTTGGCTGTTGCATGAGACTTTAGTCTGCCTCAATTTTAGACTCCATTCTCCCAGGTTGAACACCTTTGGAGTGATAAACAGGATATCTAGTTCTATTTCTTAATATACCTTTATTTAAACTATATATGTCTTAATCATTATAGATTTACCTTACCAGTGATAGCCTCAAGAATGTTATTTTTGATCCTAAAACATCCTTCAAATGAAGAGGTAATATCATATTTGTGGCACTATAAACTTTCATATTAATATCTATCTGCCCATTGTTTTACTATATTGTAATTTCTTGGTGGGGTATCCTCATTAAACTGAAAGCTCCTTAGGATAAAAATATATATTACTATCATGTTCAATTTACCTTCCATAAACTGATAGATCATGCAAGAAATCTCCCAAATAGCCCCACCAGTAAGTTTGTAGACACATATAATTTGTGTTGTTGACATTTCAGAGAAGATTTATGGTAAAGTGTGTAAGAGAGGTGACTGCTATAGTTTAGTCATCAACACACAAATTTCAAATTGGTTCTGTCTATTATTGATTAAATTTCAACACTTGCGGTATAGTATAATTTTCAAATTAGTGCCAATATCAAAGAAAGAATATATTACACATTGAGGTTTCAACGGTTTCTCTTGGGCTCTTGTTGTGCATCAGTAAGCCCATAAATCAAATATATTTAAAAACCCAACTATTCAGTTATGAGTCTTCAAATATTCAGTTGTTTGACATAATATCATATAATTTCACATTGATATTTTATTTGAATCCACATATTTCAACATTCTGTATATTATAAAACTGTGTTGACCTTACATCAGAAATTTTAAATAATAAATGATATATTTATTAACATGTAGTCATCAAAATGCATAGTAAACTACCCTTCCTTTGGTATTTTCAATAAATTAAAATTTTCTTTCTTCTCTACTCCATGGGACGGTTGACACATGAAAATAATGACAGTACCAAAACAGCCAATGTTATTAGGGCCAAAAGCATAAGAGGAGAAAAATCAACAACCCAAATACTTACCTAATGAAAACAAATCAATGGTAAGAAAAAGGACATTGTTATGAATGTCCTACCTCTGCTGATTAACCATCTCATTTTTCTTTTTAAAATCAAAAATAAATCTCAAGTGAATCCTTTGGGAAAATGCTTTTTCTGAATGCTTTAATGAATATTTTAATTATAAATTTATATTTCCAGATACTGTTCCAAATTCCTTCCCTTTTATAAAACTAATTTTAAAATGCCTTTGGAGCTCAGTTTTCACTTTATATCTTAGATTTATTGAAAGGGCTGCTATCTTTTTTGTGATTAGTTTGTTTTTTATTTAAATTAGAAACAAGATTGTTTCATGTGTCAATCCCAGTTCCCTCTCCCTCCCCTCTTTCCCTGCTTCCCACAGACCCCCTATCCCACCCCCTTTCTGCTCAGCAGGGAGGATGAGGCCTTCCATGGGAGATCTTCAAAATCTGTCATATCATTTGGAGCAGAGCCTAGTGCATCCTCCCCTCCCCCCGCCATCGTGCGTCTTGGCTGACAGAGTATCCCTCTATGTGGAATAGGTCCCCAAAGTCCATTTGTATACTAAGGATAAATACTGATCCACTGCCACAGACCCCATAGATTGCCTGCCTAGGACTCCTAAATGACATCTACATTCAGGGGGTCTGGGTTGGGCCTATGCTGGTTTCCCAGCTATCAGTCTGAGTTCCATGAGCTCCACCTTGTTCAGGTAAACTGTTTCTGTGGGTTTCTCCAGCCTGGTCTTGACCTCTTTGTTCATCATTCCTTCCTCTCTGCAGCTGGATTCCAGGAGTTCGGTTCAGTGTTTAGCTGTGGATATCTGCTTCTGGGTCTATCAGCTACTGGATGGAGGCTCTAGGATGGCATATAAGATAGTCATCAATCTCATCATCAGGGAAGGGCAGTTAAGGTAGCCTCTATTATTGCTTAGATCTATAGTTGGGGTCATCTTTGTAGATCTCTGGACATTTCCCTAGTGCCAGATTTCTCTTTAAACCTATAATGGCTCCCTCTATTATAGTATCTCTTTTATTGCTCTCCTCTATTCTTTCCCTAACTCAATCTTCATACTCCCTCATGTCCTCCTCTCCTCTTGTCTTCTCACTTTCTTTTTCTCCTAACTCCTTCTCCATGCCCCAAATTTTCTAAGGAGATCTTGTCCCTTTTCCCTTCTCCAAGGGACCATGTATGACTCTTAGGGTTCTCATTGTTTCCTAGCTTCTCTGGCAGTATGGATTTTAGGACGGTAATCCTTTGCTCTATGTCTAAAATCCATATATGAGTGAGTAAAAACCATTTTTTTGTTTTTTTGTAACTGGGTTACATCACTCAAGATGGTTTCTTCTAGTCTCATCCATTTTCCTGCAAATTTCAAGATTCCATTGTTTTTTTCTGCTGTATTCCATTGTGTAAATGTACCACATTGTCTTTATCCATTCTTCAGTTGAGGGGCATCTAGGTTGCTTTTAGATTTTAGCTATTACAAATAATGCTGCTATGAACATAGTTTAACAAATGTCCTTGTTGGATGAATGTGCATCTTTGCCTAAGTGTGGAATTTCTGGATCTTTTGATAGAAAAAATTCCATTTTCCTGAGGAACCACCATACTGATTTACAAAGTGGCTGTACAAGTTTGCAGTGGAGGAGTGTTCCCCTTTCAACACATCCTCTCCAGCATAAACTGTAATTGCTGTTTTTGATTTGAACCATTCTTCCAGGAGTAAGGTGGCTAAGGATGTTGAACACTTTCTTATGTGTCTTTCAACTATTTAGATTCCTCTGTTGAGAATTCTCTATTTAGTTCTGTACCCCACTTTTAAATTGGATTATTTGGTGTTTTGGCGACTAGCTTCTTTTCTGGACAGATATCACTTACCAAAATTAAATAAAGTACAGCCCTATAACCCCTAATGAAATAGAAGCAGCCATCAAAAGTATCCCAACTAAAAAAAGTTCAGGACCAGATGGTTTCAATGAAGAATTCTACCAGAAATTCAAATAACAGCTAACACCTATATTCCTCAAATTGTTCCACACAATAGAAGCAGAAGGTTCACTGCCAAGCTCTTTTTTTTTGGTTTTTATGAGACAGGGTTTCTCTGTATTTTTTTGGAGGCTGTCGGTCCAGCCTGGCCTCGAACTCACAGAGATCTGCCTGCCTCTGCCTCCTAAGTTCTGGGATTAAAGGCATGCGCCACCACCGCCCAGCGCCAAGCTCTTTTTACATTGCTACAATTACCTTAGTACCAAAGCCACACAAAGACACAACTAAGAAAGCGAACTACAGACCAATATCTCTTATGAACATTGATGTAAAAATACTCAATAAAATACTGGCAAATTGAATCCAAGAACACATCAGAGAAATCATCCACTGTGATCAAGTAAGCTTCATTCCAGGGATGCAGGTATGGTTCAGCATAAGAAAATCTATCAATGTAATCCACCATATAAACAAGCTGAAAAAGAAAAACCCTCCTGCTATCTTGTCTCTTGCAGTTGCTATCATCTACCCTGCGTTTTTTCTGATCATACTCCTTCCTCTTCCTTCTTTAAGAACTGTTTCTTATATCACAGCTTCTTTGTTCTCCTGAACAAATTAGGATACAAAGAATTCTTATTTCACTTTGCCTCAATCACTTTTCACTGATTCAAATTTTTGAACCACTACTAAGTGATAGTCTGGTTTCTATGTTCTTGGGAGATCAGAAACACAAATATTCCTGCATTTGTGATGATAAATTGTGAGGACAGACTGAGTCTGCTCTTCCATTTAATGGATGCTTTTCAATATGAATGTATTCTACCTGTGGCATAACTCCATAAGACAATTCACTCAAGAAGAGCAGATTTAATTCACTCTCCAAAAGCTGTATTAAAATTGGATGATATAATACTCAGATACAGAAAGGTGAAATATATATATCCATGACCCTAAAAAGTTTAACACTATGTTATTAAATAATAGTACATACTTGATATTTGGTTTTGTAAAATGAGTTGATGAAATAGAATGTGGGTTTTAGAAGGCAGATCATTGCTGTTTATATAGGAACACTTCTGAAAGACATTTTATTATGTAGCTGTTGCACAAGCAGATCGGGAAGACAAAGCAAGTAGTAGGGTATATTTTAGTTCCTAAAGTACACATTGATCATTAAGATAAAAATTAAAAAATAAAATCTTCAGCCTATTTTGCATTTATAAAAAGTTGATTTCAAATTTTGATGGTATTTATTTGCTGTCTTCCATCAAAGGTGAATTACTCAATATTCTTTAAGAATTACTCCACACTTTGATTTTGTGGTACTTATGTTGTTAACTTTGTCAACATTTACAGAAGATTCTTTAACATACACATCTAATTTACAAGCAAGCATTTAATCGCCACAATCACATGTAAATTTATTAGCATTTAGTATGTTGACAGATGTTTGGTATTTAAACAAATTAGAGTAAATTTTGTAGGCAAGAATGAACTCTTCATAATTCTAGATCACATTTCCATTCACCACTGGATTTTCTTGTAACTCATAGAGGTGTGTAGTGAATATATCCATAATATTAAGACAGAATGGAAACAATTCTGCAGGGAAGACAAAACTAGTTTTGAGTTTTCCAACTACCGCCATTCATATTGAATATTTGCTAACTCTTGTAAAAGTAAACAGTTGTTTGCATGCTAAATTACCTGCATAAAGATTTCCTTCTGTTCCTTCCATTTGACGGAATGGAAAGTTTCCGTACAAATTAATGGGTTTTATTGTGATATTTTCAGACATATATGTCATTATACTTTGTCCTAATCTGTTCCCTCACTGTGCTCTCAAATCCCTTCTGCTAGTATTTTTCCCCTTCCTCTCCCCTTTGCTTCCATACCACATTTATTCTATCTTCCTCTCATTTCCCCCATCACGTTTTAAGATCCCTTCTTCCCTTCCCATGTTCCCACATTTAGATCTATGACCTATATACACATTATTTATAAAACAGAATTAGATGTCAGTTGACAGATAAGTGGATAAAGAAAATGTGGTACACATACATAATGGAATTTCATTCAGCCATATTAAAAATGAAATCATAACATTTGCAAGAATATGGATGGAAATTGAGATGGTTATGTAAAGTGAAAGAAAAAACAGACTTGGAAATGCAAACACCTCACATTTTCTGTCATATGTGGAAGCTAGATTTAAAGAAGTAGTTTTCAGTAAGTGAAGTATTTAAAATATTTAACATACTAGGCTACTTAGAGAATCATATATTGGATTCCATTAGATTTTTCTAATGGAATTCTTTTGAAGAATTTTTGAGTAGTTTTATACTAATATGACTTTTATATACATCTATCTTGTAAACCAATAATTAATAATCCCAGATAAAATTTAATATGGATGTAAATATACATATATGAAACTATTTTATATGTGTCTGTGTATATGTATGATATGTTACAATTTTTCTTGCTTTTTAAGTTTGGTTATATGAAATCATTTTATTTGTATACATATACGATTTGTTGCAATTGTTCTTTTTAAGTTTGGTTATTTATAGTTTCATTAATCCCCCTTCATTCTTTTTATCTTCTCACAGTTACTTGACTCATGATTTATTGTATTTTGTGTTATCCCTTGGCTTCCTGAAAAATTTTTAGGGTAGATTTTCAAAAAAGCATCTTGAGGATCTGACTTCTTTAATGTTTAAAAATCTTTCCCTGTAACTGATCTTCTTAAACAATGTGTCTGGCAGCCTAGACCTGGTCTTCAGAACTCATAGACAATGTTCCATTGCCCTCTGGCAGTAACTACTCTTATGGAGACTTTGAGGCCTGTCTACAACTCCCCGTTGATAGGTGACTTGCTTTTTTCTGCTTGGATGCATGAAGAAATATTCTTTTATATTTAAAAACATATTAAGCCTTTACATTAGAACTTCAACAAGTTTTTGTTAGTGGATCTTCTGATTTTAAGATTGTTGTCTGTATTCATTTACTTAATATTTCCAAACAGTTATCACTAATAGAAATAGTTTTATGCTTGAGTACAGTTTCATGTTTGGATTGACGAATTAGATATTTTGGGAACATTTAATATGCATTTGATTTTCTTTTCATATGGGGAATTGTAGTTATCCTCTAAATATCAGATGTTGAAATTTTCTTTTTGTTGTTGTAATACAGGACTGACAATTTGGTTATATATACATTTTTATATATCAAATAATTACTCTTTTGTATATTTTGCTAAATGGAAATAACCATATATAGCAGTAATTTACAATATAATATTCCTAAAGTTCATAATTTTTCTATATATTTTACCTATATGATTTTTAATTTATTTCTATTGTTTTATATAATTTTTATTTAATATATTTTATTAGATTATAATTTCCCTGCCCTTTCCTCCCACCAAACCCTCACATATATTTCTCTCTGCTACTCTTCAAATTAATATCCTCTTTTTTCAATATTTTTATTACATGTATTTCTCTCTCTGTCTATGTCTCTCTCTGTCTCTCTCTGTCTCTCTCTCTCTCTCTATATATATATATATATACATTCATAGATATTCCTAAATATAACCTGTTCCATTCATATACTGTTACTTGTATGTGTGGTTTTAGATTCATTATGACCTTAACCATGATTATAATCTATGATGAAGGATAGTTATAACCGTAATAAAGCATGATGAAGAAAGAGAGACTAGATTTATCATTTTCTAAATAACCTCTGTGAAAAGAAAGAAATGAGGTGAACCTTATGATTTCTTTGGCCTGTTTCTTGAAGCCATATGTTTTTTCCTCTATAGTAAAAGGAATCCCAAGTTGAACTGGGAAGTTTCTCTCACTCAAATAAACAAAAAATCCAAAAGCAAAACCCTAGGAAAGCCAATGAGCCCAATTTTGAATGGTAGACTTTGAGGCTGGAGATAACACAGGTGGAGAAAAAGCACTGGAAGCCTAAACAGGAATACTTTTTGTTTCTTTCATAATAGTAAGTCAGTCAAGTATATGGACAAATACTAGCAACATGGACCTTTCTCTGCAAAAGAGGAATAGCAAGAAAGTTGTAACCTCAGTAGCCTTCAGAAACTATTTTATTTGTATATAGCCCTAGTAGAAATTATATATCACTGTAAATATTCCCTTATTGTTTTGGTGTTTTAATTAGAGAAATCGTTTCTATTAGCACATAGTTCAAGATATAGTCCATTATGACAGAAAAGTTAAGGTAGCAGGAATTTGGGGAAACTTGTCATGTTGCATCCACTATCAGCAGACAGAGATGTTAGCGATCAGTTTACTCTCTCCATCCTATATAATCCAGGATACACACACAGATAATGAATTCACCACAATGAAAGAAGCTCTTCCCATATCAATTAAAAAAAAACAATGCAAGCCCTCACAGGCATAGTCAGAAGCTCATCTTTCAGGGGATTCTTGATTCTGTCAAAACAGCAATATTAACCATCACAATAATCATACAACTCTTCACTTTCATCACAGAGTTCAAAAAACATCTCATGAGATATTCAACACTTTTAAATTATGTTTTATGTTCTATATGATTTTATCCAACTCTGAGAAAACGTAAATGTTCTGAGTAATATAATGAAAGCGTAACATAAGAATCTCCTAAGGAGAAAGCTTCAGCTAGTGCTCTTGCTGAGCTCTTACCATCCTCCTCACCAGTCATTTCATATCACCCTGGTGCTCCTATGTGGCAGTGTTCTTCAGCTGGGAGGTATTGCTAGGATGGTATTTACTTGTTTTCTACTATGAAGAAATTTCCTTTGGCAAGAGTGGCATTGGCCTACTGTGTGAAATCCCACCATGTAACTACTTCCTATTTCAAGTTCTGAGAAATAAAATTTCCTTAATTTTTCTCTTTTATTAGTCATCTTTTCTTGCCCAAGTATTGTGCTAATTAATCCACAATAGATGTCTTCTATGCTTCAGTTCGTTAATAATGGCCACATGGTATTATTTTTTGTTTGTTTGTTTGTTTGTTTTTTGGGTTTTATGAGACAGAGATTCTCTGTGACTTTGGAGGCTTTCCTGGAACTCACTCTTGTAAACCAGGCTGGCTTTGAACTCACAGAGATCCACCTGTCTCTGCCTCCCAAGTGCTGGGATTAAAGGCATGCTCCACCAATGCCCAGAAACTACATGGTATTCTTACAATATAAAACGTTACCACACACAAAAAAACTGTGTGGAAAGGTTTGTGTACATTCAAAAATTTCTAGAGAGAAAATTTAAATCTAAGAAAAGCTAGGAAAGTATTTCTTGCAAATATGATGAATTTAGAACAGGCTTCAATCTGTGCACTTAAATTAATATTTGAATCACTTTTTAATTTTTTGGTTGAAAGCCTATTTTGCATGTTGCAGACTATCTAGCATTATGCCTAGTATCTACAATCCAAATATCCATCATGTTCTCTCACTTATGATAATCAAAAAGGTTTCCAAACAATACCAATATTTCTTAATAAATAATCAAAGACCTAATATTTATGTGAAATGATTATATTTACAGGTAATTTAATAGGTCTAAGTACTAAAAAAATGTTACAGAATGGGTAAATGAAAACTCTCATTCTTTTATCACTGTCAAAACACAATCAATTTAAAGTAGCCATGGGGTAGAGTAATCAAAGTGTGCTATCTTTCTCAGTTTTACTCTGACTTCTGATTTCTGTCTTCTAACCAAGATCTTGAAAATGAGAGGAACTTTTGTCTTAGAATTCATATTGCTGTGAATAGACACTATGACCACAGTAACTCTTATGAAGGTAAGTATTTAATTGGGGCTGCCTTAGAGTTTCATAGGTTTAGTCCATTATTGTCATTATGGGGAGAATGACTGTGTGAAGGGAGACATAGTGCTGGAGAAGGAGCTGAGAGTCCTACATCTGGATTGGTAGGCAGCTGAAAGAGAGACTGAGACACACTTCCTCCAACAAAGCCATACCTACTCCAGCAAGGCCACACATTCTAATAGTGCCACTCCCTGTGAGCTTATGGGGGCCTTTTTCTTTCAAATCCCCACAGATGGGGAATGATTGATAAAATAATAAGATAACTTTCAAGAGTATGTTCTCTCCTTGCACCATCTGGGTCCTGTAGACTGAACTCAGGTCATTGGGCTTAATGACAAATGAGTTTACCTTCTGAGCTATCCTTCTGGAACCTAGCCTATGATGCTATCACGATGGCAAATGCATTTAAGTACTGATCTATCTTGCTGGAGCCTAGCCTGTGATGCTATCAGGAGATAGTAGAAGTTTTAAAAGGTCTAGGTGGGAGGAATTCTAGTCAGTGGGGGTATGACCTTTAAAGCAATATTGAAACCCTGGGCCCATCTTGAACATCTGTCTTTGGTTCACAACTGCTATGATGTGAACGGGTTGCATCATCTTTAATGCTTTTTGGCTAGGATGCTCTGCCTTGAAATGGGTGCTTAAAATACAGGGCCAAGCAACTACAGAATGAAAGTAAATGTTAATTTTTTAAATTCTCCTAAGTTGATTATTTCAAATACTCTATAACAGTGTTTGAAAGTCCACAAAGTTTCTTGATGAAATATGTGAAAAAAGATTATAATTGTATATACCATATTAAGTCAATTTACTTTTATCAACAATATAGATTATCTCTGAGAAGAGGTACAGAATAAATGAAAAGGTTTTGTTTTAGACTTCTTGTTTCCCCCACCCCTGTGGTTTATAAAGTACATATGACAACAAATCAAAATATTTGCTAGCCCTTTTTATTGACAAATTTCTGTTTGCAAAATTTGGGATCAGTGAATTTGATCACTGGCATAGTTAGATGGCATGTGTTATTTTTACATGTATTGATTAGAAGGTGACCGGCCTTATAGCAGCTTGGCAGTGGCATTAGATAAAGTATTATGAGAAAAATCAAGGGATAATGAAATGGTCACATTGTAAATAAACTTCTTTATTATTTACTTTTCTCTTGCTGAGATTAAACACCATGAATAAACAAACTTATAGAAGAAAGAGTTTATCTGTGCTTACAGTTTCAAAGGAGTGTGTCCATCATAGAGGGAAGCATGATAGCATGCAGTAGACACAGAAATAGGAGCAAGAAGTTGAGAAATTACAACTTTAACCCTAAGCACAAAGCAGATAGATAATGGTGGGGAAGGGGCATGAGAACACTGGGAATGTCACTAGACTTTGGGAATTCAAAACTCATCCATCATGCTGTACTTCCTCCAGGCCACAGGACCAAGATCTCCCCAAACATTGCCACCAAATGGGGACCACATGTTTAAATAAATAAGCCCATGAGAAAAATTCTGATTCAAACCACCACATCTACTTACTTATTATTCAACTATATAAGTAAATTAAAATGAAGAAAATTCATATGTGGCAGGGGGCTTGAGTTGGCAGAAAGTGTGCTCAGAAATAAGTTTCAAGGTTCAGGTGGTGAGCATTTGGCTGATACATAATAGAAACTAGGATAACTAATATTGACCAATAAGCTCATGTTCTGGGGATTCTGCATTAAAAAATATCACTTTGGCAGGGAGAACATCTGCAAACTCCTAGCGGAAAAGAAGACCCTGCTTTCCTTTCATGCCTGTCTAAATTTTATTGAGAGTCTGCTCTGAGCAAGCTTGACGTAGGTATCTAAGGGCTGTTGGTAATTGAGAACAGTTGGCTGCATAGTGAATGAGGCCAGGGGACCGATTATCTTGGCAGAGATATTTCATCAACACCTGTTGTGCTTTATAAGTTCTACATTTGCTTCTTAATAATTCTGCTCCTACTTTGCTGCTGATCTGACACCTTTCATACCATATTTACAGCAGAGCATTAACTTTGCTTCATATTTGAAGCTCCTATTTCATGTGCATAGCAAAGAGATAGCTAAACATATCCAATACATACTGAGTGAGGTAACATGTATCATTTAGTTCCTTCTGAGAGCGAGGTTTGTGTTTAAATGACTCACTTTTGTGTCTGATAGGGTTTAGATATGGTGAGGAACAAACAGTAGCTCTTTAAGTGTGTGGTTCAATCAGGCTCATCAGCACCACCTGGGAATGCAAAGTCTTTTGCCTCAGTGCAGAGTTAATGAATCAAGACCTTCAGGGGCAGAACTCAGCTTTCTGTGTGTTAAGTGTGCTACTGGACTCTGGCACACTTTCAAATCTAAGAATCATTGAACTTGAGCCTTGATATTGAAAGCATGATTAGTGGAAGGCCCTAAAAATTATGAGAAGGCTTATTGGAAATAAAGAATCTTGGGCCAAGCTCCAGAACGAATTATTCATCATTTGTACATGAATCACTTGATTTACAGTTTGAAGGTTAAGGAGATCAGTTTGAGACTCATACTTGAGTTCTAATTATTGGAATTACTTGAGCTTTAACTGATACCCAGGCTTCTTGTTATGATTCTTTAAGATTTTATGAAACATAATATGAATATAGTATACCCAGTAAATAGCAACTGGTGCCTTGGTATTTTATTTATTTATTTATTTATTTATTGTTTTAAATGTTTAATTGTTTTAAATTTTGTGTGTGTTTGTTTATGGATGTTGCGTTTGCACATATATCTGTGAACCATGTGTATGCAATACACAGAAGAAAGCGATCTAATCCCTGATTTTGGAGTTATGTATAGTTGTGAGCTGCCATGTGGGTTGGGTACTGGGAATTGTCCTTTGGAAGAGCAGAAAGTGCTATTAATCACTGACCCATGTCTACAGTCCCAAGCCTTGTTATTTTTAAAGTTCCTCTCTCAAATAACTGTAATACGAGAGTAGGACTAAGTTCCCATTTTGAGAAAGGAAAATAATAAAAAAACAGAAGCCAAAACACAACAAAATCTCTTGTGTTCTTAACAGCTTTCATTCTTTACTCACTGAAATCACATTTAAATTTTTTGTTGTTCCTATGAGGCTGCCTGCAATAGTTAATTATAAATGCCTTCTCCTGACAAGATGGACACTAACCACATTCACAATTAGGATATTTTCAGTGTGTATCTTTTCAGAATATTCTCTGAGAGTTCCTTTCTTGAAGGTGCCAAGGATTTGAAATTTTTTGTCTCTCAACTTCATTAATATTTAGTGAAGTGCTTAGAACAAATCTGGCTAATCATCAAACAGGTGCAAAGGGACCTGATTAATAAACAGAGTATTTCTATAGCACCAACATAGTCATATTCGTTGTAGAAAAATAACTATGATTTGGTTTGTATTCATGAAGCACAATTTCTCTGTTGGCCCAGATGTTGATTACCAACACTAAAATTGAGGGGGGCAATCTAAAAATTTGGATGGAGATCTAAAGTGTTTGTTGAGAATGAAAAATATTTGTTGCTCAGAGTGTAAGAAATGCTATACTGTTTAGCCCCTTGTCACAGGTAATTAGCATCAGAATATCAGTGGAAATTATGCTTCTTAGGCAGAGTAAACAAAGAACATCACTAATTCAATTTATGTGGTTATAAAACTGTGCCACTGATATATTTACTCATGTAGGCTATTGGGCAGTGGGGTAGGGAGATGACTCAGTGAAATGTTTATTATGAAACTGTAAAGCTCTGAGTTTGGATCTCCAGCACACATTTAAAAACCAATTTTGGTGGTGTACATCAGTAACTCCAGTGCTGTTGTGAAGATAGGCAGGTTCCAGGGGTTCAGTGTTCATCCAGTGTAAGCAATTGATGAACTTTGGTTTGATAAGGTAATAAGACATAAAGGCTGTAAATGTTGGACGCTAACATCCACATATACACACATACACCCAAGGATATGAAACAAACACTTAAAAACAACAATAACACACACACGCACACACACACAAGCACAAAGCACTTTAAAAAATGGAACAGAATGTAAAACTACAAAATTAATATTGACCTTTAAGTGTTTCCACATTCACTGCTAAATCGAAAAAGAAAGAAACCTTCCAAAATAAAAATGGCTGTCATTTTTATGAGTAGCTTTACTTTTTATAATAGTAAGAAAAAAGTTGCCTCGAATAAGAGTAACAATTGTTATTAAGGTTGGCCTAAGTTATCATATAACATGTAACCAAAAGCATCCATAAATGAGACATATTGACAGATTGTAATTTAAACTACCACTCATTGGGCACAGTTTCAGTGAATTCACTAATTGAAAAAAAAGTTTCTGTCTTATGATTTATGCAGGTTCTAAAAGCATAACATGGCTAAGAATATGAGCTCTAAAGTACTGGTATTGCTTTAAGTGAACAATAGTAATCAGATTTAAGATGGAGAAGTAGAAGGTTATTTGGAGTTGAAGATATATTGTGGGTAAGAGAAGCAAAAAGAAATCAGAATACTCCCATTACTCATTGGACACTAAAACTAGGAGTTTATTTTTATGTCACTGAAACTAAAAAAGTCATGAAGAAAACATAATCCCAAGAGAAACGGAAAATGGATATTTTGACTGTAATGAAACAGTTATAAGAAAATAATGTTGAGATCTTGCAATTAAAGATGAATTACGGATTGAAGGCAATATTGAGAGAAATGTAAAATTTTATATTACATTTAGAAAAGTTGTATATTTACTCAAAATATTAAACATACAACCATGTAATTCTACTCCAAATAGAACTAAAAACGCAACCATAAGACTGTGGGTATCACCCAGTGTTAGAAGCAGATTCAACCTCCCAGCAGTCTAGCACTGGGAGAAGGAAGGAATATGATGAGAATGGAAAAAAGTAAAAGAGGTGAAGAAAATTTTGCCACAAAATGTATTCCATAGATATTAATTGCAGAAATATTTAAAATGCCTGTATGAGTGTTTTGCCTGCATGTATGTCTGACCACTATGTGTGTGTAGAACCACTGGAGGCCAGAATATGGCATGAGACACCCTGGAACTGGTGCTACAGATGATTGTTAAACCTCCATGTGGGTGCTGGGAATCGAACCTGGGTCTTCTAGAGAACCAATCGTGCTCTTAACTGCTGAGCCACTTCTCTAGTTCACAGAATCAATACTCATAATGGCCCAAACATAGTAAAACCAGAATGTACACCTGTATAACCAAAATTGGTATATCCACACAATGAAAGGTTATTTAATTATAAATGTATAAATTATTGCTATGTGTTACAACATGGATAAGTTCTTTAAACATGTAGAAAAATAGTATATGGTTCAATTTATATAAAATGTCTAGAATAGGAAAACCCATACCATAAAATATTAACTACATAGTGGAAATCAAATACTAATTACTTCCTAGAAGCTGTGACTTGAGGAAGAGTAGAAGTGGTATAGAGTTAATTTTCTATACTAGGAATATTGTGAAGATGGATGACACAAGGTAATACTCAGATGGCAGAACTATGGACATTTTATGTCAAATTTTAAGCAATGGATAAGAGTAATTCATATTGTGTTTGTAAGTTTCAGTTCATGTTTAAACTGAAGGTGGGGGGATTAACCAAATTTAGCAATTCCCCGACATCAACAAAATAACTGTCCTTTGAGATCACTTATTGAAATTACTAATTTGCATTGTAAATAGTAATATGTCTTTATATTTTCTACATTTGTTGAACAGATTTCTGTTGTTATTTTTTGGCATGCTTAAATATTCCAGATAAAACAGATTGTATGAAATAAAGAAATAATACTCTACAAGACACTGTTAGTTACACAATTTGCTTTGTTAATTATCATAATAAAGAATATTTAAATTTAACAGACTAATAAACATTCAACTCAGTAAATCTAAAATATATTTTTCTAGCACTTTTGTCCTTTAGATACTTTAGATTTTAGTGTTGAATTTTCCCCTAGCATCACTCCTGGCATGATAGTTACTGAACTGAAATTTGGGTTGTGAAAAGAGAAGCAGAAGCATTACTTTTCCTCTTGCTACTTTCCCATTTAGCCTGGTCCTCAAATTGCCTATTTGGATTAGTCCTCCAGTGAGCTATCAATTGGATTACATCTTACAGTGATGGAATTAAATTATAGATAAGTATATAAAAGTGGCACAAGGATTTATCAGAGAACTACCTAGCTAATTCTTTTTACGTGATAACTCTACAGAAATATGTGTTTATGTTTTATGACTTTATGTTGTAAACAAATTGGTGAGGAATATAGAAATATAATAAGCCATGTATTAAGGGATCTACTTGAGCTACTGTGTTTATGAGAATTTTAGATTACTGATATACATTGGTCAATTGTTACACATGACAATTTAGATTTTCTACTTTTTTAGACAGGGTCTCATTGTATAGCCCTGGATAGCCTGGAACTAACAATGTAGACCATGCTGACCTCAAACTTACAGAAATTCTTGTCTGCCTCCTGATTGCTTAGATTAAAAGATGTGCTCCACCACATCTGGAAAATTTCCTGCTTGTTTCTAAATGACAGAATTCTGGAAACTGAAAACTGGTTATGCAATAAGTAGTCCTGTGGATGTAGTTCTTTTGGTGCTAGGTGTGAGTTCAATGGAGCTTAAAACAATTTCAGCAGATGGAGCAATGGAATAGGGAGCAGTCATATACTTCTAATTAAAATGTATATAATCAATTATGGTTTTGAATTTCATGAGTTGGATTTAGTGGAGCACAGCCATTGATAATAGAAATTGTGAGTGTTTTCTGCATAACTAGCATTTCAACTTTGATATTGGAAAATAAGCATTTGTAAGTTGAAGTATTCTGCATACTTATTTTGTATTCTCAATATTAATTTGGGTTTATGTTCAAGTATCTTTCATTTGGCTTGGGAGAATTGGAGCAATAATATTATAGCTAAGAGCTTCCACAAAACTAAGAGTTCACCAGAATTTATGCAACAGTAATGAAAATGGATGAAGGTTAATGAAGTAAGAAAGTGATTAAAGTAGTAGATATCACAAACAGTATTTATTGCACATAAATTTAGACCCATGGTATTGAAAACTGGATAATTTTATGTAAAGTCTTTAAGCTCAGTATATTAGTTATTTTTGTTGCTGTAATAATATAACATGATCAAAAGCTCCTTTTGGAATAAGATTTCATTTAAGATTACTGTTACAAAGGGATAAGAATCTATTGTGGTGGGGAAGCATGGCAGTAAGCAGCAGTATGGTTAACAGAAGTAAGCTGAGAGCTCACATCTTCAAATGTATACACAAGACAGAGAGTGACCTGCAAATGGTGCAAGGTTTTAAACTCTATCAAAGCCAGCCTCTAGTGACAAACTTCCCCCAGCACAATTTTAACAATGAATCTATTCATTTTGACCTAGGCTATGTTTTTCACTACCTTAATTACTATGCCCAAAAGAAATCAAACCAAAACTGGCAAGATGGTTCAGGGAGTTAAAGGCCTTTGAAGGTCACAACTGATGACCTGAGTTTGATCCCTGAAACCCACAGGGTGGATAGAGACAACTGACAACACAAATTTGTCTTGTGGCCTCCACATGTACACAGTGACATGTGTATGCATGTGTGTGTGCACACACAATAATAATAATAATGTTATTAGTATAACAACAAACCATTCCATAGTTTTGTGGATTTTATCTTTGTATTATAAATCTCTCCCAAGTGTTATCTGATATTTAAATTGTATTTCAAATGTATAAAGTCATTCCATTTATTTCTCTAGGTAGCATTATGTTATTCCTTTCTTTTATTAAGATGGGTTGTGATCTTTGAAGTCTTACCTTATTAGTAATCAAACTGTATTCTGAATACTAAACTTTCAATTATATTTTAAAACTATTTACATCCTAATTGCTTATTAGCAGCCCAGTGCAGGAATTATATAATTCAAATTAACCAATATTTAGCACATTTTATAGATATTATTATAAAAATCCATGTGTTGCATTTTATGTAATACAATTACAAGTAACAAATTTTGAATTCTCTTCCTCACTGTAGTAATGTTATAAAATGAGGACATCTTTTTAATTCATTGTCATAATTCATCTTAATAATTCCATCACATTTTAACGTACAATTGTGACCCGCTGTAAGCCCTCTTTCTATGGTGGCCACATTTTCTTTTTAAACTCTGAATGAGTCTGTCTCTATCATACAACAACACAATTTCTCTCTCTCTTTAATTCAATGACACATTTCAAGATTCTCTTTATCTTAATGCTAAAATAAAAGATGTTTCTCTTTAGAAAAATAAAACAAAAGAGTTTCCTTTAAGAAGGAAGTTGGAATCAAAGTGATAGAACATTTGTATCACATGCACAAGACCCAGAACTGAAAAATAAAATGGAGAGAGAATCAAAAGTTCATATTGATTTTTCAGTTTCTTTCCCTTTACTGACTTCCCTTTACCTACTTTTCTATTTTTTCTTATTTTTAACGCCTTTATTGAAAATAGCTTTCCACCCTCCTCACATAATGTATCCTCTCCCTCTACTCCTCTAAGTTCCTCTCCACATTTCCTTCTGTTTGGAACTATTCTCTTTCTGTCTCTAATTAGAAAACAAATGAACTTATAGGAGATAATAATAAAATAAAATATATGTGAAAACAAAAACTAATGTATCAGAAGAGGAAAAAATAAACATAAGGAAAAGAGCCCTCCAAAAAGCACATGAAAGAAATATAAATGCAGAGACTCACTTGTTTGTACATTCAGAAATCCTAGAAAACATTAAACCGGTAGCCATAATATAGGACAAGAAGGGTAGAATGAGGACGTGTGTGTGTGTGTGTGTGTCTGTGTGTGTGTGTGTGGTGTGTGTGTGTGTGTAATGAAAATAATAAAAATAGCCCTTTCATGAAATTATGACAAACAGAACCTCCAATGATTCTACTGAGTTAATTTTGTGTTATCCATCTACTGCTGGTCATGTGGACCTAGACTTAGGAGTGGTTTATTTCTCAAGTGGTACTCCATTGGAGAAAACTAAATTTTCATTTAAAAATTTTTATCAGTTGGAGATAGTTTCTGGGTTGGGGATGGGGTGTGTAGCCAGTACTTCTTTCATCTCTAGGGCTCAATCTGGTCCAGACTCATGCAGGCCCTATACATCACACTGCTCCAGTCTTTGTGAGTTCATATGTGCATCAATCATATTGATTTAGAGGACCTTGTTTCCTTGGCATATTTTCATGCGATTTGACTCTTACACTCTTTCTACCTCCTCTTCTGCAGGGTTCCGTGTGCCTTGAGGTAAAGGATTTGGTGGATAGATCACATTCATGGCTGAGTGTTTGCAAGATCTTTCTTTCTCTGTATAATGTCTGGCTGTGTCTGTATTTGTTCCCATCTGCTGCAGGAAGAAGTTTCTCTGATGATGAATGAGGGAGATACTGGTCTATGAGTATAGAAGAAAGCCCTTAAGATTCATTTTATTGCCACATGTTTGGACAGTAGAATTTACTGTTTTTACCCTCAGACACTGAACTATTTAATCTCAGGTTCTTGGTTATCCTATCAGTTTCAAGTATGGGTTCTATCTTGTGGAGGGAGCCTTAAGTCAAATCAAATATTGGTTGGTTACTCTCACAAGATCTGTGCCACCATTGTACTAGCATATCTTGTAAGAAGGACATGATTTTAGATCAAAGTTTTTGTGGCTGGCTTTCTGCTTCTGCAGAGTACCTTCTTGTACCAAGAACACTATCATGTAGATGTGAGACTTTGTATAGGCATCAGCTCTACTTCTCCATAGTCATTGGGTTTATAGGCGTTCTCTTCACCAACAGGGCCTTATTTTCAGTTTGTGGAGAGCAATGTATATGATTGTTTTGGGATTCCCATGGGACCCCTTTGGCCAATAACTCAATTAGGCATAACCCAATTCCAGTAATGGAAACTTTATTTGGTAGTGAGAGATGCCGGCAGGAGGTCTGTTCCCTGTTATTTGGCAATTTTATTTAGAGTGCCTTCACATTTGTATATATTTTAGGAAGCTTCTACTGCTACTACTACCTCTCAAGTGACCCTTAATTTAACTCTTTCATTGTATTTTCTTCCTCATTCCTCTTTTATCTCTCCCTCCACACTTGATCCTCCCATTCTAGCCTCCCATTTCTATCCAGCTGGATCTTGAAGTAAAATCAAATTCCAACTTCCTGAGGAAGAGCTACTTTGATTTCCATAGTGGCTATACAAGTTAGCACTCTCATCAGCAATGAAGGAGTGTTTCCCTTACTCCACATCCTCTCCAGCATGAGTTGTCACCTGTGTTTTTGATCTTAGCCATTCTTGCAAGTGTAAGATGAAATTTCAAAGTAGTTTTGATTTTCATTTCCCTGATAATTAAGGATGTTGCTAATTTCTTTAAGTAGTTCTAGCCATTGTGTTTCCTGTATTGATTACTCTCTGTTTAGATCTGTACCCCATTTTAATTGGGCTATTTTTTTCTTGATATCTAATTTTTGAGTTCTTAATATTGTTTGGATATTAGCCATATATAAGATGTGTAGTTGCCAAAAATCTTTTCCTTTCTGTAGGCTACCACTTTGTCCAAATGATATCCTTTTCCTTACAGGAGCATTTCAATTTCATGAGGTCCCATTTATTAATTGACAATCTTAGTGCCTGTGCTATCAGTGTTCAGTTCAGTTATCCCTACTTTCTCTTCTATTAGGCTCAGTATATTTTGTTTTGTATAATGAGATTTTTGATCCATTTGGAATTGAGTTAGATTCTTACATGGGAAAAATTTTATACAACAGCCAAAAAGTTTATTTTATCTTATCTACCACATTTACTTGAAAATAATATTGCTCTATTAATTTAAATTGTGTATTATAAATCAGATTTTCTGTTTACAGAATTAAAATTTGAATCATTTGAATATTTTTACACATTATTAATATGGTGAATTGGACTAGCAAAATGCAGACAAATCAGTCTGTGTATGTTTCAAAATAAAGTCACAATATTTGTACTCTTGTCCCCTGATTTACTTACTCATTTCTTTCCTAAATAATTTATATGTGTATGAAATATGTATGTGTAGCTTCTCTGTATGAAATTTTAGCTTGTTATTGGAAATGCCATCTCCTGATCATCCATTATATTACTTGCTATTTTTTCAATACCTAAGAAGATCATTATAGGGTATAGAACAGTGAACTCAAAAGACAAAGGGTATACTCTGTCTTTAAACATCTGGAAGGAGTTGAGTAAATCACTTTACCTCAACAGGCCACAGTTGATGGGGGAAGTCCTGTGTATATGTCAATAAAGCACTGTTGGCCAATAGGAAAGCAAGATAGGTAGGACTAGGAGTCCAGGAAGTCTGTCGGTAGGAGAAACAAAGGAGTCAAGATGTAACTGCCATAGGGATAAGAAGACTGGAAACTTCTCTGGTAAGAGAAAATACTTAGATTAGCAATTATGGGATAAATACTTAAGTCAGAGCTAGCCAGTAGGAAAACCAAACAAAACATGTCCCCTAGTATGACATTATGAAATGGACAATGTGGCAAAAGGAATAATTTTCCACATCTTTATTGTTATTACCAGTACTGACTCATTAACAATGACAGAAAGCCACTTTATTTATTAGTTTCCAAGCTATTTAAAAGTATTTATAAGCTGCTGGATAGTGGTGACACACACCTTTAATCCCAATACTCAGGAGTTAGAGGCAGGTGGATCTCTGTGAGTTTGAGGCCATCCTGGTTTACAAAGTGAGTTGCAGGACAGCCTGGGCTGTTACACAGAAAAACATTGTCTTGAAAAACCAAAAAAAGTATTTTTAAGTGTCTTCTTAAATTGGGGAGATTGAAAATTTATGTACTAATGCTCTTAAGGAGCTTGAAGTTTTTTGAGTAAGTGTTAAAAATTATATTAATTATTAGTATAATTACTTAAATAAACAACTATAGTAATTGGTATTTTCTAAATTTAAAATTATTTTAGTATTTTATATATGTTTTCCAAATTATAGGTAGACAGCAATGCCAAGTTTGATCTTTTACATAGGGTAGTAGTGTTGGCAATCTGACTTCTTATACTGAGACAACAAAATTGTGCTCTTAAGTTCTTTTTAGAAGGATGTATTATGTTGAATAACACAGGAGTTCCATTTTTGAAGTTTCAGTAGGTTAATACAGCTATTTATGGTTGTACATGTGTGTAAGTTCAGTAATCAGAAAGCTAAGTTTGGAGGACTTGGAACTTCAGGTTAACCTGTATTATAGGATGAGTTCTAAATGAATTAGGGATACACAGGAAGACCCCATCTCAAATTAAAGAAAAGAAACAATGTTCACATATAAAGAACTTCATATTGTCTCACAAATTAGAAGGCCAACAATAATTCTATTTCTTTCCCTTATTCTGGCTATAGCTTTTAACTTCTGTTGGAAGCAAGGGAAGCACTAAGTGAATGAAATCTTGAGTGAATGTGTATTTTGGCACAGGCATGGCCTGTCAAGTACTCCAACGCCAACTGACACATGGGGAATTAGCAAATCCATTACCCATATGGGCCCGGCTCAAGCTTTCCTTAGGAGTGTGAGTAGAAGCATTTATGAACAACTGATCACTTGTAAGAAGACTAGCAAGTGAAGTTTCCTTCTTTAAGGTGTTTACAACCTGAGACTTCTCATCTACAGAGAGCTACTTCAGAAACTAGCTGAACTTCTCTCTCTGCTGTATGTAAGAAGCATGCTCAGGTTTCAGGTTGTGGCAGTGCCTCACCTCATCTCAGCGTCACTGTACATGTTTCTGTCTGCCTTTTCTTCAGTTCCCCTCTACTCTTATCCAGGGTTCCAGGTCCCAATTTGTGTGGGATATGGCAAATCTCTCTTAAGGTTATAAATCCGCACTCATTATGCCCTTTGAGGATCTAAATGGTTTTCCTCATTATATCTTTCTATTTATATATGCCCCTTTCCTGATTTTTTATTCATTTTCAAAATTGAATGCGTTTCCTGACAGTTCTAAACCTCCATTCTCAACTATGAGACTGATAATGGTGATAAATACTATCCACTTATAGGTCAAATTAAGGAGGGAAAATATTTCAAGTATTTAAAATAGAATCTGGCAAGTAGCATATATTTAATAATTTTAAGTAGTATTGTTGAAATAACTTAGTATTATTTCTCATATTAGTTTACTCTTTTGTACTCAAAAACTTCCCTTTTTCTGACATTATCTTGGTATGATTAATAAGGTATTTTGATTAAAAGTATTCTGTCTTGATTGCACATAATAAGGAGGAAGTTAAAGTCTTTAATTAAATTAATTTCCCATTTAACAAAAAAATAGATTACATTTGACTTCCAAACCATTCAAACTATAATTTGTTCATCAATTACTGAGGAAGTACTTAAGAGTAATGTAGAACCTGAGGGTCTTTCTTAGAACCATCTGTTATAATTGCATTGTGGGTAAGTAGTTGAGTCAATTAATATACAATGTTAGTCAACAGTCTTGAAAAAGTAGATCACATTATAAGGCAAGAGAAATGGCTCAGGGGTTAAGAGTAAAGGATCTGGGGCAGTTCTCAGCATGCACAGGTCAGATCAGGGGATATGGAGCCATCTTTTGACCTCCAAGGGCACCAGGCACACACAACACCTGTGATGCACATAAAGACATGCAGGCAAAATGCTTATACACATAAAACAAAAACAAATCCTTTAAAAATTGATCACAGTGTATTGTCTAGTTTATCCATCTACTTTTTAAATTTTACTTTTCAATTAATAATTATTTCGTTGTAATTGACACATAATTGTACATACTTATGGAGTGATGACTTATTTCTTTCAAAGGAGAAGAGCAGTTTTGTCAAAGCTGATTCATTTGCTCTCATTTGGCCAGACACAGATCCATCTGGTTTCTGATTCCTGGCTTTATCCCTGTTAACACTGACCCTGATTTTTTCATTGGACCTGATGTTTCTCTCTTCCTGGATTTCACTGTTGGCTTTTCTCAAGGACACTGGCCTAGATTTGCATCAGGAGCTCTTTAGAGGGCCCACAGTATCATGACATCCCCAGAATGTGTTCCATTGGCTTTAATAGGTTAGCCAAGCAATAGAATGGGCTTGCCTGTTCAAAGGACTCCTCTAATCAAAGAGAGCATTGAAACATGGGGCCTTTCATCAAGGCTCTTTTGGAAGCTTTGAACGGTTTGAAATTATTTTCCAATTACTCTTGGAGGGATAGGATTTTCAAGTAAAAATAAATTCTTGAAGCTTTAAGAGAGACATCATTATAATATGTAATTTTGCTTAAAACATTCTGGTCACATGTTGATCTGTTTCTCTTCTGCAATGCTAAGCATATAAAATATGTAGTCATGTCTTTTCATTCTGCTATCAACAGCCTTTTCAAAACAGCATTGGATATCAACCTTCATAAGTACAAGAAAATGCAGGAACCCCAAATCTAAAGTCAGTGAGTGTTCATGATATCTCAGGTCAGATTTTCAACATGAATTCTCACAAGCATGATTTTATTCTGTGTGGTTGTTAAAGTATCATCTTAGAAATGAAGAGTTTCTTATTGTTCTTGGCTTATTGTTCTTGAAACCACAAACTCTGGTGGTTTCAAATAATAAAACAATGAAAATTATTGACATTTTCAGCTTGCAATTAGCAAGCAATGTTGCTTTAAGCATTTACTTTGAAGAAAGGATTTGTACATTCATGATATTTATAAATGTAAACATTTGGCTGATTGATTTTAATTACAGGAGAGATATATTCCAGCAAAGTGAAAGCTGCTGCTTTTCTTTCTTTTTCAGTCATGTTTCAGTGTAGCAATTTTCTATAAATATGTCAACTTTCTTTAATTTTTCAATTGTGCAATCAGTAATAGAGATTCTCTATTCAAGAGATGTGGGGGCATCTATAGACTAAAGCCAAGAACTAGAAATCTGAACATGAAAGTATAATTTGACATTTTTCCCAAGGTCAAATAAAGTAGTATGAAACTGACTTGAAAGTGGTAAAAGGCATGTTAGTAAAAGTTCAATCCAATGGGCTATCTCTTAACTGAAAGGTACAGGGTAAAGGCAAAAGCACCTTAGAAGTATGGGGGATGACAGTGGGGATTTCTTTGCTATTATGAATGAAACCAGACATTAAAAAAGTAGATGTAAGCAAAGTTATGTTAGAAGCAAAGCTACAAGGCCTGTGATAAAACACAGCAGTTTGATTAGAGAAGTGAAAGGGATTTAGTTATGCAGGATTCAGGAGTAACAAAGGGCTAATCCAAGTTTGAGGCAGTTTTCCTGGGCTACTTATTAGCATTGCAGATGGGAAAAATTAGGGCTAGAGAATGGAATCATACATGGTAATCAGTAAAATATTAATTTACTGAGCGAAAGTATTACAATTAAGGAAAGCAGGCTACTGTAACCTGATTCTTTTATTTTGGTTTTATGTATATGGATGATTTTGCACGTATAATATGTGTGAAATGCCTGTGGAGGCCAGAAGAAGGCACCATATCTCCTTGGACTAAAGTTACAGATTGTTGTTAGCACTCATGTGAGTGTTGGGTGTTGAAACCTGCTCCATTGGAAGAGTAGCCAATTTTCTTAACCATCGAGCCTTATATCCAGACCCCTATAATACGATTCTTGTTTAAGATTGTGCCAGTTAAAGAGGAGATTTGAAAAATAGAAATGAAGAATTAACTAATGTCAAAGATTATCTAGAGGGATTTAAGGTACCCGGAAACAACTGGTATAAAAGCAATATGTCACCTGGAAATGCACTTTAGGATGAGAAGAGTGGTGCAGTGTATGTATGCTGAGTTTAATGTAAATGTTGATTGTGGAAACAAATATGTAAACATAGAAGAAAAAAATTCCACATGTTTGTTCGGTGACAAATTCCCCTGTATATCTTTGGTCCATCTGGTACTCAAGATGTAGCCAAGGCTGACTGTTTTTTTTCTTAAGGGTGGTTTAATACTCTTCCCTATTTCTGTACATCACAACACCGAGATTCTGCTCTTAGGGTCTCTCTGCGGATGCTAGGGAGTGCAGGCTGTGGTTTCACCCCTCTCACTTATGTGTGTTTGTATGCATAAGTGTAACACATATCAGTATATATTAATATGCACATCAATATATAATGCAACATATATCACCAAGGAGAACACATTGATTAAAGAAATATAAAACCTTGGCATCATTTCCAAACATAAATAGTAAAAATAAAAACTACTAAAGAAGTTGTATACCCTTAATGTGTCATGTGAAACAATAAGCATATCCAAAAATGTACATTTACATCCAATTTCTCTGGTCTTGTCATATCACATTAGATCCATTTAGGGTGGCAAATCCCTAAAGTACTCCTGGGAAGAGTGTGTTGTTTGCTCTTGGGTATTCTGCAAAACAACAGCAGAGCCCAAAGCAAAAGCCTGTTCTGATGAAACTTCTCATGTTGGTGAACACCAAAGAATTGACTCTTCTCCCTAGGGGTTTGAGACATCAGGTTACATGACAGTCATCTGGACCTCAGAATACAGTGTGAGAACCAAAGCTTTACATGTAAGATATACTCCCTTAATTCAAGTGAAACAGGATTATTGGAAAAATAGGCATGTGCATGTCTGTAACCTGGGAACAAAGAGCTGGTTGAGACCAATAGTTACAAGTGACTGAGTCAAGTCCATGAAGAAAGGCAGTCAGGCATGAAAGTGTTAAAAGTACCCAATTTGAAACCCAATGTACCCCCACTACCCTGGCTGAATGTGGGTGATACCAACTGACTTTCAAAACCTTTGGTCCTTCAAAGTCCACTTGGTATACTTTCTTCCATTGCTACCACTGGCCACATCCTACGTTTTGTTTACTGTCACCATCTTGAGCACACCATGATCTTGTACTTCAACTGGGTTCAAATCCAGCTTGTAGGCCAGCTGTGAAGCATAACTTCAGGTTTTTGGTCAACTTTTGGTTCTAACACGGTTTAATCCATGCTACTAGAAGCTGTGTCCCATCTCTCCCCACCCCAACCCTCTCCACCCCTCCCATACTTTCTTATCTGAGAAGTTCTTGTAAGTTCCACTTTTGAAACAGATGCTCCAGCCCTATCATGGGTTTGAGAAGCATGCACAGTCATACATGTCTTGTCTGTTGTTCCTGCGAAAAGTTTTGCAGTTCATTTGAAAGAAAAAACAAAAAAAACAAAACATTCACATAATCTCATGCCATTCAACGGAAGGAAACACAACCACCTCATTTTATTATCAAGAACAGACCCAAGTAAAATCACCTTTGAATATTTTTGGTACCACTTAAATTGTATATTTTATTGAGACTGACTTTGGACTTTGGGCAAATCTCCAGCTTCATTTGAGCACTGAAATTACAGATGTGCTCCCACTTCTAGGTTATTCATGTCAGCCATGGCAAGCTAACACGAGACCTAATATAGCCATACAGAAAAAAGGATAATAAATTCTAAAAATAATGATTTGCTAGTAGGCTGCTGAAGTAAAAGTATATTTTAAAAATTCATCAATGTAATTTAGTACGTTAGCATACAAAAGGAGAGAAATCTTGAAGATCTTTTGCCATCAAGCATGGGGCTTGGAACTCAGGCCAGGCAGTTCTGCGATATTCTTAACATATGCAACAATATAATTTGACAAGTTCAACTATCATTTATAATTTTAAGAAATTCTAGTAATTATGAAAACAAGGAGATCCCTTAATATGGTATGGAACAGATATAATACTTCTAGACCGGTCCTTATCCTTGGCTGGAAAATATGAATAGGTTTCCCCCAGAGACATGTTTGAAACAAAGACTCATGCTGTCATTGGTTCTATTAAACAAAATAATGCGAATTTGATCTAGGATAAAATGTTAAAGAAATGAAGTGTAATGTACATACCTTAGAATGGAAGAGATAAAAAAAATGTAGCCTGAAATGAAAGACAAAACTGAAATAAAAGTGAGAGAAACTAATACATATGCAGAGTTAAACAAATAGAATTGTAATATTCTATTACAAATACATAAAAATCAACTATACACAGTAGAATCAAAAATGAAGGCACAGGGAATGCTATGTTAAAAGATAAATTTTATGATGCCATCAAATATATAGGAATGAACCTAACAAAGTATTTGTAAGTCTGATATGGGATTGTGTCTTCTAGAAGTGCCAGAGAAGCTACACCTATGAAGTCTCACTTTGCCTAAACAATACCCAAACAAGGATGTTACCAATAGATATGTTAACATGCAAAGGGGAAAGCTTATGGGCCTCAACCCTAGCTAAAGAACTATGGGCAACTTAGGTATTTGGAAAAAGGGAAAAATGTCTTCCTCAGAGAAGAACACAGCAATTGATTATCCAATAACAAATGGTCAGTATTGAAAACATATATAGAAGGAACACTATATAGACTAAAAAAATTATATTTATGTATTAAATATTTAGGAATATATATGTATGTAACATACATACATGTATATATTAAAAACTAATGAAAAAAGAGTCCATGAGTTTAAGAAAAGCAGGGAGGGTTTAAAGAAGGGCTGGAGGGAAGAAAGGGAAGGGAGAAATTATATTATTATCTCAACAAATGTAAATATTTTATAATTAGGAAAAATAAAATATTCTTAATACCCATATCTAATAGATGCTTGTATCTGGATTCCAACAGATAATTTAAAACTCAACTGCAATTACAAATAAAGAGTTGGGAAATAGTTTATAAAAGGGGACATCCAAGTGGGTAATAAATATATGGAAGCATAGTAAATCAACATTAAGCATCAAAACAAAATTTTGACACATAGCATTCAAGTTTTGCTTTCCCAGAAGCTCTTGTACAATATATATATATATGTATATTCATATCACTTGATAAACTTTATCTCTCAGAGAGATGAAGGCATTTGCTTTAACTTGTGTAACTGGCCAAATGGAAGGGGTTGCATATTGATAGAGAACAGGGTCTCTAACAATGTGTAATAGTCAAGGGAAATGGCTGGGATGTAAGGATGGTGTATTGGATATAAAAGTTCAGAAGTTTCTCATAGTGGCTCATGCTTGTAATTCTAACACTTGGGAGACTAGGAGCAGGAGTATCATTGCATGTGTGAGGGGAGGCTGGGCTATATAGTGAGTTACAGGCTATCCAGGGTTATTAAGTGTGTCACTGTATCTAAAGAACTGAAAGACAAAAAAAACCCCAGAATTTGTCAGAGAGGACAGTCTGGAAATGAAAGTGAAGGGCCATAAAAAAGAGGGAAGTTAAAAGCCATGGGTGTCAATATAATCACTGAAGGAGAATGAAGAGTGGCCTAATTGAGTACATCAGTGAATAAACAATCTCACTATGGACAAGGATTTGTGGAGGCAGAAATCACACATGAGCTTGAAAAGTATCCAGAAAGGAAAAACGTCAAGAGAGAATGCAACTAGACGAACAGTAGAAGCAAGTAGAAGTGGCTTTCAAGAAATTTGGCAACACTTCAAAGCATAATGCTACATCAGGCAAGGTAAAGTCTAAAAGAGTCTTACTTAAACCCAAGAAGATGCAAAAATTTTAATAGGTCAATCAGTGAGACCATTTCACTTTATGTCTCTAAGCTACTGTCTTGTTGATGTTCAGCATAATTCAGAATCAGTAGTACAAACACAAAAATTTAATACCTCTCATGATTATTCTCTGAGTTCTAGCACTGAGTGCCTCATTCACAGCCCCTAAAAATCACTAATGCAATTTATGAGAAAATTTAGGTTTACTTTCTAAATGTATAATCTTGGTGCTGTTTTTCATTTCATTTTGTTTTGCTTTGGAGGGCTTTTGTTGTTGTTGTTGTCCTTTCTGTTAGTCAGATGAGAACTGGGGTGAATATTACAGCATGATTTTATTTTTTTTTAACTGAAAGGGACAATAGTTACTTTCTCCCATGTTTCTTAATGGCCATGTTCATGGCATGCATATTAGCCACTTTTGTACTGAAAATAGACTGAAAGAAAAGCAGTCATTTTTTATAAAGAAATCATCAAATTATACTCAGATTCTTGATATGCACTATCCAGTGTGCTATTGCCACGCCCGCTGCGCAGCCTGTGTCCGAGAATGTGCAGAGGGTGTCAGAGATTGACAACACAGAGACTCGTTCAATGATGTAAAGAAAACTTTAAGCAGGCCCCAGAAAGGCTCAAGAAAACTTACCAAGAAAGGCCTCCCTCCAGAATAGCTTCTGCTCTCTCCTTACCCCCAGCTGGTTCTGCTCTGACATCAGAAAGTGACTCGGGTGTGTCAGAAGAGGCAGGTCCCATGGGCCAGCCCTTTTCAGGAACTTATTGCCCCGGGCATTGTATTGATTTTAGTAAACATTGTCTTACAGCTGCCTACTCCAAGGCTGATGGGGAAGTGGGTCTCTGCCCAAGGTCTGGTATCCCCACATGCTATAAATGACCTAAATGGTAGTAAGAAAACAAAACCTATGGGCTAAATAAAATTACTACTATTTATCACATTGGGTATGATCAAACTTTCCTGCATCTTTTGCTAAAAAACTAGTTCTGAGTACTGGATGCTGATGTCCAGCAGAGACTATTATCAGCAGGATGTGTGTTAGGCATTCCTTTCTAACTATGTAGAAGAAAATATAGACTATATGCTTATGTGTCTCAGAGAGAATCAGCTACTTCCTTGTGTTATAATTTAGGCTGTTTTGTGTTTTAGGTTGACCTATCTCAGTTGTTAAATATGGAGCCTGTATTTTTGCAAGTCATGTGCATTAGGTAGATATGGTTCTTGTAAAACTCCATACACATGTCTGCAGAAACTTGATATTCTACCACCATGCTGATTGAAAGACCTCGGCATCAAAGCGCCAGGCACTGAACCGAACCCTCTGCCCAAGAACCAGGGCCAGACCACTGGCTGCAAATGCAAGAGGTGATTTATTGAGTACACAGGCGCCTGCAGATGCTGCTGCAACTCGGGTGCAGAGCATACAGGGCTTGCAGGGAGCACAATATTTATAGAGTTTTAATGGTTACATAAGTATCAGCATAGTAACAGGCATTTCATTGGCTCATCTTGGGGGCAGGGGTAGTTCCCACGGACTAAGTTTCCTGGTATTACTTTATGAAAGACCCCGGCACGCTTCAGCAATTATTATCCTGGTCCCATGACTGCTCTGGTGACCACAGATCCTGTTTGACATCCTGCCAGCTGGGCGAGGCACCTGGTCTGGGTTTTTTCATTAGGCAACTGCCTGGCCTTGCTTTTCTTTTCCTAGGGGGCCCTGGGTAGGGGTCTTTCACTGACAAGTTTAGTTCTTGACTCTTTCCTTTACTAACACACTGATTATTCATTCACCTCTGACACACATTGCACCCCTCTCACAATGTCTTTACTTTTCTTTTAAGTATTTGTATGAAATCATATGTGTGCTTTTTGAATAATTAAAAAAAATTTTAAGATGTTTCCTTTTTCAGAGAAATTCCTCACACATTAATACAACCTGTTTTTTAAAAAAGAGCACTGGCTCTACACAGTAGCTTTTTCACTGATCATGTTCTATGGCATGTAGAAGTGTGGGTTGGCGATTTTCCTTTAGGTTTGTATATTTTGTCAACATGAATATTAGTCAAACATATGCTTTCCAGTCATCTTGATAATCACTGTGGTTTACTGCTAGAGTGGTACAACTTAGAAAAATGGCATGTGCCTGAAACATGACCCAATTTGGTTTCTCTGGTGACAATATTTGCCACTTAATGTAGCCACCAAACATGTGTTATACATGCTTTTCCCTTATTCTCATCAGTTTCTGATGAGATAGATTTATTTTCTGTGAACACTTGTCTCCAAATAAAAACAGAAGTAAAGAACATTCCTGGCCTGAAAGGTACTTGAGTCTGCTCTTCACCAGATACCATACGGTTTCAGGAAAGAGGCTCAAGAAATCCAAATGGACTTCAGTAGCAGTTTGTCCATCTTGCTTGTTATCTTAAGACAGATGTCCTAGCACAAAATCAAAGATTTCCAGAGTATTTTTGTAGGAATACACTTAAGTGTAAATGTACTTATAAATAACCCCCAACTTATGACTAGATGGATAGAAGGTGAATGACTTTCACAAGCCTGGCTTGCTTTCTTGCTTATAATTTTTTTTTTTTTTTGGTTTTTAAATACAGGGTTTCTCTGCATTGGTTTGGAGGATGTCCTGAAACTCACTCTGTAGACCAGGCTGGCCTGGAACTCACGGATATCTGCCTGACTCTGCCTCCCGAGTGCTGGGATTAAAGGCGTGCGCCACCAACACCAGGCCTTGCTTATAATTTTTTAAAATGCACAGAGTCATGTGATTATTATGAAGTTCCTATTTTGGCAGCCAGCCTCATCTTTATCTTTGTCCTAATCCATATATTTTACTGCATTTTTTGCCTCATAATTACAGAGTTAAACTATGACCACTTTCCCCCTGTGTATTCTGGCAAGGGATAAAAAGAAATTTTCTGAGTTAGATGTTCTATATGCAAGAGTTAGATTTCCACTTAAACATCTTTTGCCCATATTGCCTTAAGTAGGTAGAGAAATTAGTTGATATTAATTCTGTGCCACTATCAAGATCTTCTAAGTAGTAGTCACATGCCTAATAGAGTGAGAGTAGATTGGTTCATCTTACAAAGTCAAGCAGTATGTCCTTGTAAAATTTATTTTTTTCTGTCAGCCATGTTTATTTTTCCCCTAGAAACATAAAATGGCAACTAAGTGTCTTTCTAGTATTCTAAAGAGCCTTTTATTTCTATGACAGTTGTTGGACCATCAAAAGCTACCATTTGGCAAAATAGTCACTATATGAGAGTAGGCAGTTGAAACGATCATTCTGGATGTGCTCTGGGCAAAATTGCAGTCATAATAGGTTTATGCTCTTGTAAGATGGTTCAGGCTCGTTGTTGGAAAAAATACCATATGTTGTATTAATGTGTTAATAGTTCCATGCATCTCATTAAGAAATCCAATGCTGTCTCAGAATATAGACCCAGAGCAAGTGGCCTTTGACAATCTATAGAAGTAGATAAATGAAAGCCCCTAGCCTGATTCTCTTGTTTTGTAGTATCATAGATAAGAACTCAGAGATCCAACCCAATATAATTTTAAAATAAAAATCATTACATTAAGTTTTATTTGAAGTGAACTTGAGATAGGTGAACTTTCTGCACTCTTCAAAGCTAATAGTTTTTACTTCTGTTTTTAATATTTCACATATTTCTTAGCAACTCTAAAAGGATACACACCCTTCTAACTTCTGATTTATTATCTTCAAGCAATAGAGACTGACTATTATGAAAAAAGATTAGCTACCTCTTGTAATATATCCTCCTCTCCCACATGGCTCAAATAAAATCATTTTTGATTACCCATATTTTATTTCATGGTTTATATAAGCTTATAATTCCTTTTCAATTTGAGAAAGTATTTCTCAATTTCCATAGTGTAAAGTGATGATCTTAGACCTCTATACTTCCCTCTAGCTTTTCCCTTATATGTTTAGATTTTACCAGTTACAACATTTTTATATTTTCAAAGTAAAAAAAAACACATGATGAAGAAATTCAAATGATGAAAAATTGTATCTCAGGATGCTTTGATTTGCATTTCTTCTATTTTGAGTGAAAATGAAAAACTTTCACAAGTTGAATTTTAACTTTTTCTGTGAATTGCCTGATTGCATCTTTTGCCTACATTTAAAACTTTAAAGTTCCAATTTTTGGGAATTTCATACATAAGTACTATATTTACAGTATTTTTACCACTCCTTCTCCCCTCCAACTTCTTCCATGTGCTTTTCCTATTCCCTTTCAAATTCATAACCTCTTCCTTAATTATTATTACATGTATATATAAGCGTATCCTGCTGATTTCATTTAGTGTTGCTCATGTGTGTATGTGTATACAGCTAATTGATTGGGACTGAATAATCCATCATGGGCCTTCTCCCTTTATCAGTACCTACTAATTGGCTTTAGCTCTTCATCTAGGGGTTGGGAACTTTGTCACATTTTCCTAACCTTTATTGGAATTTCAACTGGTGAATTGTTCAGGTCTTACATTAGCAGCCACGTTTTTGATGATTCCATGGGTACAGCATCCTTGTCATATGTAGACAAAACTATGTCACAGTATACTTCCTGATTGGTTCTTAAGAGTCTTTCTGAAATAGCTTCTGTGATGTTCCCTGAGCCTTAGGTGTAGGCGTTTTGTTGTAGAGGTATCAAATGGGGTTGGGTATCCCTTGGTCAGTTGTTCTCTGTATTTTGACTATGTGTGATTCTTTATAATTTCCTTCATTTCCTGTCAAAAGAAGCTGATTGTGTGTGTGGGTATGAGTATATGCCCATGTAATTCAGAAGAAAGTGTGGGATTCCCTGGAGCTAGAATTTTATAGGTGGTTGTGAGGCACCTGACATGGGTGCTTGGAACCAAACAGGGGGCCTCTACAAGAAAAGTACATACTATGGAGCCATACCCTAGCCCCTTTTTCATATTTTTAATTAACTGTTTGTTTGTTTATTTATATTGTGTACCTGTGTATGTATACGTGAGTAGGTGTTCCTATGTGGATATCAGACAACAATTTGTGAGAGTTAGTTCTCTCCTTCCATCACATTAGTTCTGGGAGACTGAATTCATTTCTGCAGGATTAGTGGCAGTCACATTTATCTGCTTAACTATCTTGCTGGCCCACCATTCTTTTTTTAATGGACTGTTGCTTAATTGAAGATCCCATGTTGTATGGAAAAGATATAAGTCAATATATACTTTATGGTATTTTTCAGCAGTAAGTTAGGAGGACAATTATGGCTTTAAATGAACATCAGCCTATTTTAAGACTATAGTATTTTTATTGGAGTTTTTTAATCTTTTGTAATTGGATTATCATATTTGTGTCTTAGATAAGGATACATTTGGGGAATAGAAGAGCCACATTTATGGACAGAAATTGCCCAAGATAGCAGGAATTAGTTTCTCACTTAATTCTTTTTATTCCCCTGCTGTGTTTTATTGAAGATGATATTTGTGGTCTCCTCTTCAAGCATTGGACTGGAAACAACACTGAAAGAGTTTATAGTTTTCCATTGAGAACCTGTCTTTGGTGAGACTAATGGCTGAGCAACCAGCATGGGACTGATCCAGACGCCCTGAACGTGGGTGTCAGTGAGGAGGCCTTGACAATCTATGGGGCCTTGGGTAGTAGATCAGTATTTACCAATGGACTTAGGGATCCCATTCCACATGAAGAGATGCTCTCACAGCCTGGAAACATAGGAGTGGGCCTAGACCATACTCTGGGTGATATGACAGACTTTGGAGATACCCCATGGAGGGCCTCACCCTCCCTGTGGAGGAGTTGGGGATGGGGTGGGGTGGTTGGGGGGTGTTGGGGTTGGGGGAGGCAGGGAGGGAGAGAGAACTGGGATTGACATGTGAAGCAAGTTGTTTCTAATTTAAATAAAAAAGGAAGAAAAAACCACTGAGAAACCTGATATCGCTTCAAAATTCAGGAGAATAATATCAAGATCTAATAGGAATCAGAGGGGCTACATAGGTGATCACAGATACAGACAAGTATCTAATAATAATGAGAATTACAAGCATTACTTGGTAAATATGTATTATCACATTTTATACTAGGCTTACTTCTTTAAGTTTATTTTTCTGACCTATTAAGATTTAAAATGAAGGAAAATCATGGAGATTTTTTAGAATTAAATTTAAAAATTAGTGGTAAAGATAACCAAGTCATTGAAACATTATTTAATATTTAAAATATTTAATATTTAAAATAATTTAAAACATAAAATAATTCACTTTTTCATATTCTATTTACATTGACAAAACTCTAGTTACTGTCACTTCAGAACACAATAATTTAAATGGATTTTATTTCTTCTTATATCATTAAGTTAAATGAACTGAACAGTGATTTTTGCCTCTAAGTCCCCAAGTGACAAGTTGAATAATAGAAAGAATATGAGGAAAAAATCTTGAATGTGCATAAGGAGTTACAGACAAGTCTAGGCTACATAGAGATAACATGACACATAAAACTATGATGTGCATACACACACACACATATAGATACATATATATATATATATATATTCTTCCTCTTAAGACAGAATTCCCCTCTGCAGCCCACACTGAACATGAGATTCCAATGCCCCTGTCTTCACGTCTTGAGTTTGGGAATATAATCATGTGCCACTACACAAGCTATTTTGGCCAATCTATTTAAAAACTACACTGCTCACTTGAGGGAAGGTTCACCTTTATAGCTTTGAATGGTACTGTGTCAAACGTCTCTCATAATTTCTTTCATATTCTGATATATGTCTTACACTTTTGTAATTTTCCTATCCTTATTATTAAATTATAAATTCACTTTAAAATATACTTTGCTTTAAATGCCTTTGTAGCATCTGCCAAATATACTTAACAGGTTGCCTATAATGGAAGCTCAAGAGGAGTTTCCTCACTTGTGTTATGGAAAATATTTCCTTGTTTGTTCATATTTTTAGAGATCTAATTATATATTTGTTATATGATACTCAAATAACCTCAGGAATTTATTATTTGTGAGAGTCTGTTGCATAATTTTGAGTTTATTAACTTTATTTCCATTTTCTGGTTTTTCTCAAGATAGTAAGTATTGAAATAGGCAAAAATTGAGAGCAATATGGATTTTTAGTGGTGTCTGTGTGTGTGTGTGTGTGTGTGTGTGTGTGTTGTGCATGAATACAGAAAGCATAATTTAACCTTTAAAGGCTGTCTACCTTTTATTTCTTTTCTTTTGGGAGGAAGAGGAGGGTTGGCAGATCTCTCATTAGCCTGGAGCTGGCCAAGTAGGCTAAAGTGCATGGCTAGGGAAGCCCAGGTATTTTCCTGTATCTCTCTTTCCAGTGGTTAGGATAACAATCGCTCACCACCATGCGGGGTTTTTTTATGTGTGTTCTGGGAGGGAAACCCAGACCCTTGTATTTTCAAGGCATGCACATTACCAACTGGGCTATCTCTGCAGCCATTCAATGTGTTTTTGTTTATTTTCGTTTTGGTAGGGGATAGGGTCTCAGAATGTATCTGTGGCTGGCTTGAAACTCACTATATAGGCCAGACTGCTCTTAAACTCATACAGATCTACCAGTTCTGCCTCCTGAATGCTGGGATTAAAGGTGTGTACCACCATGACCATCTCCCTAATGTTTTTTAATATGTGCAAATGAGTTTTTATCATTCAAATTTGGGCAATCAATTTGAAAATAAAATGTACTGATTTACTTCAGTAATCGTTTATGCAATAGGGATTTTAGATTGTAATGTGTAACAGTTGTTTTCAACATGTTGGTCACTACCTCTTAGACAAACCTTTATCTCTAATAATAGTTACATTATGATACATAATAGTAACAAAATCACAGTTATGAAGTAGCAACAAAAATAATTTTATGATTGGTGGTCACCAAAACATGAGGGACTATAGTAAATGGTCACAGCATTAGAAAGTTTGAGAACCACTGCTTTAGAAGGAAAGGCAAATTAATAATAATCAAATAAATTTGTAAGAAGTATTTACTTGGAAATTGAGGAAATTTCTATGAAGATCATGAACAGGAAGATGTGATGTAAACTAAGCTGGGAATTTTCATTTATCATGATCAGAGAAAGCTTGACTTAGCAGATGTTCCAATCAGGACTTCAAAGGTGAAACAAGACAACTTTAGGGAGGAAAAGGCAGGCAAGGTACCTAGGCAACGGAAAGGTCATGGGACAAATCCCTAGGGAAGAACTGGTTATTCAATTGAAGGAGATTAGTTATTCTACTTCAAGTTTTGCTTACATATATTTGATATCTTAGCTAGTCATACTTGGTATAAAATAAGGTAAATTATAATTTAGTAGTTGTTATATGTCATTTTTTCCAGATGTTTTCAAGTTCTGGATGCATGCCCCATAAACACCTTGTATTCTCAAAGCTTAGCATTAAGCTGAGCATGTTCTCATTTCTACCTGTTACTTTTGAAAATTTTTATGTTGATAAGCTAAAGATGGCAGCCATTCTACTTTCCAAGTCCCAGAACTAAAACTACTCCTAGACTCCCTTCCCATGTTTAGTGCATGGACACATTTATTCATTCAAACTTATAGGTTAAGATTTAATTGATATGCTTAGTATTGATCCATACTGAAATTCTTGGCAGATTATACCTACACCATTTAATCCATCTTTATGCTTCTCTCTCCCTTAATTTTACCAATATCAAAGTTCATCTCCAAATTCAGGAAAGCCTGAATGACCCTTCTGGAATAAACATGACTTTAGTTCCTTGCTGGAAATATTTTCTTTGCTCCTCATATCATGAGAAAAATTGCATTCTTTGCAAGGCATACCATCCAATACCTTAGCTCCAAATACAATCTTCTATAAATGTTCTCTCTTTTTAAAAATGTGGTAAATTTATTAATTTATTTTATATACTGACTGCAGTTTCCCCTTCCTATTTTCCTCCCACCCCCTCCTCCGTTCCCATTGCTCAAATGCACTCCCTCTCCATTTCTGTTAAGAAAAGGGCAGATCTCCCATGCATACAACAAAACATGGCATATCTAGTTGTAGTATGATTAAGCACCTCCTCATGTATTAAGGCTGGGCAAGGAAACACAGTATGAGGAATAGGATCCCTAAAGCTACTAAAAGAGTCAGAGACAGCCCCTGATCCCACTCTTAGGAGTCCCACCAGGGGACCAAGCTACACAACCGCCATATATATACAGAGCATTCAGGTCAGTCCCATGCAGGCTTCTTGCCTATAAGTTCAGTCGCTGTGAGGCCCTGTGAGCATAGGTTATTTGATTGTATGAATTATCTTGTGGTTATATTCTCCTACCTCAACTATTTTGTCTCAATCTACTGTTTCTTCCTCAGTTCATCTATGTTACTTTTGTTCTGTATTTTGATAAACTTGTATTTGAAATCTTAAGTTCAGTGCAAGATGGCCTTCCTTATGAGGAGTTTCTTTCCTTATCTAGGCATCCTAGATTTCCTTCCCATGTCCATCTACCACACATGACAATTTCAGTAACTGCCATACTCTATCACAGTAGTTTTCATTTCAATGCCCCAAAGATCACTGAGTACAAGATCTGCCTTTTTGTCTTCATCTTCTTGGTCCTTGCATCATACTTGAATGTATAGTAAAACTAATAAGTAAGTGTGGAATATCAGTCAAATCAAAGTCTTTTCAATAGATGCTTTTTGTTTTCCTCACAATAAGCTGAGGTATAGAAAATGTAAACCATAATTACATTGTAGCATTTCCATTTGGTATCAGGATTATTTGACTGTAAAGTCACTTCTTTTTTGCATGGGTTTTTTCCTACACTTATATTTACTATGCTTGTTCTTACAAACATTGGACATTGCTGAGCTTAGTTTAAGGAGTTCCTAACACTGGCCCAGCTGAATATACAATAAAATGGGCATATATGGAAAAAATAGACTTCAGTCCTTTCTACATCTCAGTCGTAATAACTTTGCCAGATTTTAGGTATTTTGAACCAAAGAAAGATTGCCCATGTAGATAAACATTTTTATGACTATCTTGTCTCTGGAGCTGGTCTCCAGGCTGCTTCCAGAATACTGTTATTTTTTTTTATTTAAGTTAAAAACAAGATTGTTTCACATGTCAATCCCAACTCCCTCTCCCTCCCCTCCTCCCTCGCCCTCCTCACCAGGTCCCCCAGTCCCCCAGCAAATCTCTACTCTGATCCCCAGGGAGGGTGAGGCCTTCCATGGTAGATCTCCAGAGTCTGTAATTTCATCCAGGGCAGGGCCTAGTCCCTCCCTCAAAAGTCCAGGCTGAGAAAGCATCCCATATTGTGGCATGGGCACTCAAAGCCTATTTGTACGCCAGGGATAAATACTACCCAAGGCCCCATAGATTACCTAGACCTCCTCACTGACAACCACATTCAGGAGGTCTGGGTCAGTCCCATGCTTTCTACACAGCCATCACTCTGGGGGCCAAGAGTTCCCCCTTGTTCAGTTCAACTCTTTCTGTGGGTTAAAGCAACCCAGTCTTAAGTCCTTTGCCCATCAGTTTTCTCTTTCTGACACTGGATGTTTTTAAATATCCCTATCACTTAACTTTGCCATTACAACTATGGTAAATTAGATGGAGACAATAGAGACTTTAAATGCAATGTCAGAATGATTGCTACACCAAACAACTTACAACATTCTATTTTTACAACAGTGATTTTGGCTTTCCTAGAGTATCGCATTGTTATGTAGAATGAAATAAAAAAATTACCAGATATAATTAAAAACATTTGATTTATTTTGTTTTTTTCTTTTAATTTTAAATAGCTTGTTTTACATATCAATCCCAGTTCCCTCTCCCTCCCCTCCTCCCTCACCCCACCACCATCCCTCCATCCCCCCACCCTACTGCCAACTCCTTCCACATAGGGGACATCCAGAGTCCATCACTTCACTCATGGTAGGGCCCAGGCACTCCCCCAAGAGTCCAGACTGAGAGAGCATCCCTCCCCGTGTTATGGACACACAATGTCCTTCAGTATTCGAGGGATAAACACTGATCCACTGCTCAGGACCCCATAGGTTGCCCAGGTTGGTATTTTTGAATAAAAGTCTGTCATGAAATTTTCTGTTTATCCCAGGTTGATTCTAAAATTTACAATTTTCTAGCCTCAGTTTCTACACACACACACACACACACACACACACACACTCATTCAGGATTTGAAGTTTTGAGCAATTTATTTAATTTGCTGTGTTTATTGAGCAACTAGGGCAGTTAATTTCACGGAAATTGTATACTCTTAACAACTTTTAAACCATTACTACTAGTTAAAACGGTGATTGTTAGCATTAGCATATCTTTGGTGGATTTTAAATATCTCAATTTTCATATCTTAACCCTAGGTAAATGCAATAATTAATTAATATAATTCAGGCATCCATATTTTCTGAGCTCCTCTGGTTATTTCAATATATAGTATACAAGCAGTGATAAATATTTCTCTTTCATTTTATAATTTCTACACATAGTGCTGACATCTCATTTTAGAGATAGATCATTTATTGTATGTTGGTATCAATCTTAAAGCTTCTATTTTAGCATGGTGTTTTAAAATGATCTAGTTTTTATTTTTTCTTTTCTGACTTTTTAGAGATGAGAACAGAAGTCAGAAAAACTTACTCCCAAAGTTTGTAGGCTGGATCTAAAATATGTGCTATATTGAGTTTAACAGCTATTTGAAAAACACTGCCTCAGAATACAGAAAGCTGAAAGCTGAAAATAATGCTAGACCGAGAATTGGAATTCAAATTCATCGTTTAAAACACAGGATGCTTTATCACACAAAAAGAAGCTAATGCATTTACCCGACACATTTATCAATGTTTCATAAAACAGGCATCATGAGAAAATACCAGTGAAAGAAAAGAACTGGAAATAAAGCCAGACATAATGGAATTGGAATGGGAAGTTTAACAACCTGAAAAAGAAATGTTCACACTCACAGTGAAGTTTTTCTCATCAATTTATTGTACTGTGTTCTTTGCTTACACTTCATGTAGGGAATGACTGTAAATTCATGTTGCAGCAGTTAAGTGTTCAGGACTTGCTGGAAAATAGACTGATGTAGAGGCACAGGCTACTCAGATGGAAGTTACTTTTATTTTTTGTCTGTCCTCATCAGTGAATCTGGCAATGAGTATTGTCTCAAAAACTTTAAGTTCTCTTAAATATGGTAATTCCTGCATTTTAGAGTAAATCTTACAAATAGTTTGCTCATGTTTTCATGAAACATCTTCCGTGGACGAGAATACATTTACCTTATTCTTATTATCTCTCAAGATGTCTCATAAAAATAAGATTCAAATACTTATTTTCCTATTGGCCTTATGAAGTCTCCACAAGAGGAAAAAAGAAAATGTGCAAATCAGAATCTGGATTATAATAATTTGATACTTATTCTTTGCCCATTAACATGTAATCTAAGAATACACAATATCTAAAATTTCCCTAGCAATTTAACATATTGCTATAAACCATGTCATTCCCCATCACCCTTAAGTAAACAGATAGCATTAAACCTGTTTTTCCCACAAAACAATATTTTGAGTATGGCATATTTTCTTTGAGAGAAGGATTAATTTTAATTCTGAAATTTTCAATAAAACAATTAATATATGTGAAAAATCACAATGCATAAAATTGGTAATTCAAACATTTTGGAAAGCGTAGCTTTACATATCTTTGACCTAAAGTTTCAAAAGAGATGTATATGTAACTATTTTGTATCAATATATTTTCAATATTAACTATTTATATGTATGTGTGTGCACCTGAGTGTATTTATATAATTACATTTGTTCAGGTGTCCACAGATAACAGAGGAGAGTTTTGGATTCTCTGGAATTGATGTTACAGGAAGTTTGAGCAGTCCATGTGGGTTCTGGGAACCCAATCTGGGTCCCAAGAGCAGTAAATGCTCTTTAGTGCTGTGCCATCACCTCTCCATCCTTGACAGCAGTATTTGAAATATATTGAATTATGTTTAAAATGCATTTGTATTTAAAAATCAATAGAAAACTGGCAAGTAGGCTCTGCTCTGAAAATTTCTCATCACCCCAGTACATTACTATGCCATCCTACCTTTCATTTACTGTGTGCCAATCATACACAGTGGGTTTGCATTTTCTCCAATGTTGCAAAAGCTCATCTACCTCACTCCTTTGCATATACCACCTTCCAGAAATAGTCTTCTCCCATCCCCATTTTCTCATTTTGAAGACACAGTTTTTCCTTCATCTTTTCCTGCTTTGAGTTTTACATACAGGTTCTTGGTATTTAGACCTGACTGACCTGGAACTTTTGATGGTAGTCCCGCCTTTGACTATCACATGCTTGCATTGATGGAGTGTGCTATTATACCTGGCAAATATTGCTCTACCTTATAAGATTTAATAAGTCTCCATGTTCTTGGCACTTCTTTGTAACACTTATCATGAGTAAAAGTATTCTTGTCATTATGTAACAGGTTTCTTCTAGCAAGCCCTAAGTTCAACGAGGACAAGGACAATAGTATGCATGGCAATTAGAAATGACAATATAAATGTTCCTGTTTTTAATGCATTTCAATTTCCTAAACGTGGGCTCCACTAAGACAAGATCTTTGTCTTTTTCATTTATTACTCTGGTTTTACCTTCTTGATACAGGATCTAGCATATGGTGTTCCTTCACAAATGGTTGATAAATTAATTGGCAAGTAAAACACTTTTTCTATACAATGAATGGTTATGTGCTCACATTTATCTATCACAGAACGTTTCTGATTTTTCTTTCTGTAAATTTGATTCAGTAGCCAACATTTTAAGAAACTGCGATTCTATTTATTTTTCAAATGTATAGCTATTTTTCCTGTCTGTACATCTGTATACCATGTGCATGACTGGTACCTGAAGAGGTCAAAAGAGGGTGGTATATCTCTGGAACTTCAGTTACAGATGGTTGTGAAACACCATGTGTATGCTGGGAACTGAATCTGGGTCCTCCATAATATCAAGAAGGGCTCCTAACCACTGTCTGACTACTGATGATTTTGTATCCTGGAAGTACAGCATGTTTTAATTAGTTCTAATAGTATTAATGGAGTTTTCAGGATTTTAGCTTCATAAAATCATGTCATCTGTTTAAAAAAACACTAATTCACCTCACTTCCTATTGGTGTATATTTTATTTTGTTCCTTTGTCCAATTGCTCCAGGATATCTAGTACTATGTTAGGTAAATGAATTGTCTGGTAAATATCAGTCTCTCTTTCTCTCAATCAGTATCTCTCCCCACTTCTTTTCATTTTAATGTAGTCCTGGCTGGGTTTGAACTCAAAATGCATTTGTTTCAGTCTCCTGAGTATCCACTGCCATGTGCAGCTATACATATGCCTTAAGTATATCAGACATAGGATATAGTTTAAATGAGAGCTATCACATTCACCTTCTCCTATTGTTACTACATTAAAGGATCTTGTTATATTTTCTCTAGTTATATCTATTTTATAAATGTAGGTGTTCTGAAGTTCAAGTCCCTCTACTTAGTCTCTCACATACATGTGCACATAGACACACACACACACACACACACACACACACACACACACCCCACAAAAATGAAAAAAAAGGTTTTGTGGCTTAATGTGAGTTAAAATTGTTTTATTTTGTTTTTGAACTGATCCCTTGTTCATCATGTAGTGACCTTTAGTCACTATTTTGTTTCAAGTCTATATTGTCTGCTGGAAGAATAGCTACTTTGGTATTCTTTTACTATGCGGTTGCATAAGCTATCTTATACCAGCATCTCACTTTTGGTCTCTACCCATTTTTGCTAGGGAAGTGACTTTCTTGGAAATATCCTTGTGTCTTTTTTCTATATCCATTTAGCCACTCTGCTTATTTTAATTGGAGAATTTAGTTCATTTACAGTCAAGGTTTTTACTGGTCAGTAAGGGTTTACAACTGTCATCTTGTTAAGTTTTTCTGTTTGTTTTGAATATCATTTGTTACTCATTTTTGTGGTTTGATGACTATAAGAATAGTGTCTTAGGTTCACATGTATTTTAAACAACTTTCTTAGTTTCATGGGGTTGTTTCTTCTGCTGTTGGATGTAGGCTTTTCTTAAGTATCTTTCATGAAGTCAGTCAGAGTAATAGATTTCCTGTAGTATTTTTAGCTTACAATTGTTTCCTCTTGGATCTTAAAATAGTCCTTCTATTTCTTTCTGTCCTATATGGTTCCTACTATTTAGAAACATGATGTTCATGGAATAAGCATTTGCTAACATGTGACTTGGTACTTTTAGTGTTTGGGATTCTTTATATGCTTTCTATTTTTGACAATTATGTCATGATATGACCTTTTGTCATATGTCTGTTTTAGTTCATAAGGGCCTTCTATAATTAGATGGCCATATCTTTCCTAAGACAAGTTTCCAGCTGTTATGCCATTGAATAGGTTTTCCATGTGTCCTGAATTGACTTTCACTTTGGGAAACTCCAAAAAGGTTAATATTTGTTTAGTGACCAATTCTTTCTTACTTTTAACAAATTTTATTTTATTGTTATATTTGAAAATACCCACCTTTAAGTTGGTATGCTCTTTTGTCTGTTTGATCTAGCCTTTTTAAAGGCATTGAATTGTATATTTTGATAGCTGAATTCATTTCCCTTTCTGTTCTCTCTCATTGATGACTTTCTCATTGTTTTCTAAGTTTAACTATCTGTATTATATGGGATTCCACTGAACTTTAAAAAAATAATTATTCTTTGGTGTCTGCCATGCATTTCATTAATATTATTTTCTTTGTCACCTATTGGTAGTTAGTGTGTTCATTTGAATATTTTTTCATGTATCTTATGATCCTACATTAAGATTTGTATGCATGGTGGGTTAGTTATATCTATCATTTTTATAAAGTGGCTTCAGAGTAAATAGCTTTCTCCTGAAAATGTGTCTTAGAGTATTAATTTCTTATGTACTTTTTTCCAGCTGGATGCCATAATGTAGTATCTCCATAGTTTCCTTTAATGTAATTGATGGCTTTGAATTTAGCACATGCAATGACAATGTAAGAGACCCACTTTCTAGGAATTACACAATGGTAGTGATGAGAGTGATAACTGTATGTTCACTTTGACAATAGGAACCAATGATGGGCATTTCTTTATGTGCTTAAGGGGTAAGATTTGATGATAGTGAGGGATCTCTAGGACAGTCAGTCCAAGTAGCATGGGTGGCGATAATGGAGGAGGCTGAATTGTTTCTTAATCCTGGTAGCGATATTAGCCGTGTGAGGTATGAGGAGAGGTGGCAACACCTAGGTCTCAGAGTGATATAAGCCTATACTTGGGGTCAGGCATCAGCATGTAAATTCAGGGCCCTTTTGGTACCTGATCTTAGTGCTAGCAGTGGCACACAACATACCTACTTTATGAGGGGTAGGTTATAGTGAAGAACTGTGTGACAACACTAACCACATGTGTCACTGGTCACAGAAATAGCACAATACATGTCCATGATAGTGCATGTCAGTACTAGTGGTGACCATATGTGGTAGCCATTCTCTGGTGGCTATTTTAATTTGAGGGGATGACATGATCCCAGGGCCATCTGCCATGTGACTTCTCTTTCTGCTTTACCATCTCAGAATCGTTGAGTATGAAACTAGCATGATTTTTTGCAAGTTAATGTACACTCAATAGACTAGAAAGCCCTTTTGGCAAGCAAACACAGCTCCTAGATAAAAGACCAAAGAATCTTAAATCATCTTTCATTATGTTGTGTCCATATCTGCTAAACTATTGTTATTTCCATATTAAAATGAGTAACTGCCTTGTGTCTTATTTCTAACTTGTCCCATGTACCTTCATGGGTGATATGCCTGGTAGCCCTGAAAATGACCAGCTCCCTGGTTGGTTGGTTCTTTGATGGCAAAATCAACAACTTGCCTTTCCAACCCTGACTCACAGAATGTAGATGAATAATGTAAGTTACTTACATTCAGCCCTACTGGAACCAGTCATAAATTTTGACTCATGTGCTTGGTCAGCCATTAGTTGAACTGACTTGGTACTTTAGATTCTATGAGTTTTTTGACAGGGAGCTCAAGAAGAAACAGAGGCAACATAAGTCAAATTAGAAATAACTCAAAGTTAATGTTTTATAGCTTTGGAATTTTCCTATTAGACAAAATTTTATTAGCTATTAAAATACAAAGTTGGCAAGTGGTAACACTGTAACATTTGATAAAGTCTGGAGAAATGCTGAGAAAATTGAAAAATTAGTGAGAAGTGTTTTAGAACCAGATATTTCAAAATCTCTTGAACACAAATTATAGTATTATGTATAACATGCACAAACTCTAAGTCATTTGAACAAATTTTTGTTCATTTTTCCCAACTGTGAATGGAAATTTATACAGACAAAAACAGACAGAGAGTATTGTTGAATAAGACAAAGAACAGAAACTTTAGTAAAATTTGAATGGGCACTGTCTCATAAAGCCTAAAGGTGTGCATTATCATTCACTGCCATTAAGAGAAATACAAATTATTGGGAGAATGCCATAATTGGAAGGAAAATGCAAATGCTACTCTGAGAAAGCTATTGATTCTCTTCCTTCAAAGTGTTCATTTATTTAAGACCAAATGTACAAGCTCTACCACAGAGCCCCAAATCACCTTGGAGCTGCTGTCTCGGGGATGGCTCTGCAGTTAATAGAGACAGGCTTGCATTTCCTCCTGAAGTCTTCGATCTTCAGCTAGTGTCATTGAGCAAGGGCTGCTGAAGTGTCAGAAAAAAATTGATTGCTCTTCCATATGTCACTGCCCTCCTGCCATTGGCATGTGTACTCATCAGTCAAACGGAAACTACCCACCAGCTTTGATTTACTACAGTTGAAAGAAATCAGTTTGTGGGTTCCTATAACATAAACCATTTTGCTCGAGATTGATGCTCTGATTTGCATGCAGTTCTGGAAGTTATATCATTAGTTTTCATGATCTATCAGAACTAAATGTAAGAATTGCGCCTGCTTTTTTTCTCTGTGTCTTGCTTTTTTCTTTCCCCTCCCTAACATATTCAGTAATTTCTCCCTTGTTCAGTAAAGCATTATGTCTCAAGTCTTCTGAAGAATAATGAGCAATTAAGTTTTACCAATACAGGAACCCAAAATACAGTCCCTCTTTAAGAGACCTGGTAAACTACTTGAATAGCAACATAATTTCTAATTGTTACTTTTTTTAATAATCCACAATGGTGGTGAATCTGCAGAAAAATAAAACCAAATTGTCTTCCTAACATCTATAGTCAATTTACAGAATGCAAGGGATGTGGAAAAAAATCAAAAATTCTTAATGATAAGAAGACACATGGGGTAGGGTCTAGGCCTTGCTCCACATGATATGACAGACTTTGCAGATTCCCCCATGGAAGGCCTCACCCTCCCTAGGGAGCAGAAAGAGGATGGGATAGGGGGTTAGTGAGGGACAGGGGAGGAGGGGAGGGAGAGGGAACTGGGATTGAAGTGTAAAACAAGCTTGTTTCTAATTTAAATTTTAAAAGCAGAAAAACAGAAAATTTTCTATAGACTTCAGAATGCATCTGTCTAAACTGACACCTCTGTTTTATGAGTAAATGCTCCATGGGTGCATAACTGAATCTACTTTGATTAGCCACACTTGGTTGTTACATGGTATCTGTGACGATGGATAGACAGATGACCAGACAGCTTCATTTATTTGGGCTTGGGTTCAGAAATGAATAACCATCGAAGGAGTTCTTGCATATCTAACCATTTCCAACAAAATTCATGAATGATTGAAAAAACATATCCCAGTAAAATCAAAAGGACTACTCTAATACATATAAAGTGCTTTGCATTTTCAGAAATTAGTCAATAGATTATAAAGATTATATAAGCAGATACCACAAACTGTTGAAATTAGTAAAATTTAATTCAGGCTATATAAAACCAGCATCCAAAATCACTTGAATTTTATACATTGACAGTTAGTTACACAAAACGAAAATGAATAATGTTTGCAATACTATCAGCAATAATGAAATCCTTAGGAATAAAATGCTTGTAACTGATGTATTAAAAAACACACGTGAAATAAATTAAAAGATACCCAAATAAATAAAAAAGACCCCATGTTCATGGATTTGTGGACTCAAGACTGGTATAATGCCTGTAACCACACAAAACAACATCCAAAATAATACTATCCTCATCAGAATTCCAGTAGTGCATGCTTGTGATACATTGCATCACTTAGATAGCCAAGGCAAGAGGATTGTGAGTTTAGCATCATTCTGAGCTACACAGTGAGTTCCAGGCTAGTCTGGACTATAAAACACTGTTTGTCCAAAGTAAAAATGGCAGTACTAAAATTAAGGTAAGAGAGACAAAAGAACAAAATTCCACTTGAGTCCTAGAATTTGTTTGAACCAAGCTGACACAGAATAGTCAAAGTGATCTTGAGAAACTAGAGTCAAACTAGACAATAACTAAAACTATGTGATCCTGGCAGCATAAAGATAGAAATATAAAACAGTGGTATGCAAACCCATATATTCAATATTTGCTGACCTTTGGAAATGGTGTCAAGAATACACAAGAAGAGAGAATACTCTTCAACAGATCTTGCTGCTAAAACTTACTGTCAACATGTAAAAGAGTGAAATTGGAGTCTTATGTTATACTATCCCCTAAATTTAATAGAAAATGAACTGACAACTTAACTGTGAGACCTGAATCCATAAATCTTGAAAAGAAACTGATGTTGCCAGTATTTCCTTAGATTAGGAAAAAATGACACAAAAGAAAAATAGGTAATTCTACATCAGACTAAAATGGTCTATACACTGAAATATAATTTATCATAATGGAAAACTGATAACCTATGGAACAGGGGTGGATACTTTAATACCATACCTCACATAAGAAGTTTTATCAAATACCATAAAACTGCACAGACCAGTAGAAACAATCCCTATTAGAAAATGAACAGAGGACTTAGTAAGACATTTTTGCAAAGCAGAAAGATGGCAAATAGGTATATGAAAAATATGGTAACCATAATTATCAGGAAAATTCAAATAAAATCTACCGTGAGATAGCAATTCATGCCTGTTATGTTAGATATCATCAGACAATGGGATATAACAAGTGTTGACAAGGATGTGGGGAAAGGTAATCCTTATATACTTTTGGAGGAAACATAAATGAGTATAGTCAATCTGGGGAAGAGTATGGGAATCACCTAAGAAATAAAATAGAATTACTATATAAATTACAATTCTACTTCTGCACATGTATACAAAAGAAGTGAAATTAGTATGTTGAAAAGGTAAGTGTACTATCATGTATATTACAGTACCTGTGATTATGGAATTTATCTAAATGCTGATGATAGTGTATAAAAGCAACAGAATGTTTGGACTTTAAATATATGTCAATCTTTCCATTTGCCATATTTATTTTTATGTGCTTGTGTGTTTTGGGGATGTATTGGGAGACAACCTTATGGGAGTTGGTTCTCTCATTCCGTTGTGTGGATTCTGGGGATTGAACTCAGATGATCAGACTTGGTGTCAAGTGATTTTACCTGCTCAGAATCCTGATATCTGTGACAACATGTGTGAACATGTGAATGAATTATGTTATGTGAAATGTGACAAAACCATGGGATACATACTACTTGAGTCTACAAATATGACATTTCTACAGTGAACTCATACTAGTGCAGGAGACAAAGAGTGTATCCTGGCTTGGGTCATCTTAGTATGCCGTGTCTAATCTCATGCTATAAGAAATGAATAATGATCTATATCTCTATAGTTATATTTGATGAAAGGCAGTGCATGAATAAGGACTTGTTTGAAATTCAAGCCCTCCTCTTCTCTGACTATGTCATTTTGGACAAAGTACTGTCTTTTGAAACTTCTGAGTTTTCATCAAATTGTTGGAAACAGTATGTGAAAGAGTGAAACACTTTGCCGAATGATTGACAGACAAAAACAAGTGAAGAAATGTTAGCTATTATTACTTATATGAACAATATTTAACCCTGTAGAAACAATGCAATACCAGACCACAACTGCTATTAATTTTTTATGTATTTATTTAGTGGTTCCAGGAATTTTCAAATGATATGCAAGTACTGTGCTACTGATTTATGTCATTGGTCCTGTAATAGATTTAAAAGTCACAAATAAACTTTCTAATAGAAATGGACATAAGAGAAACAAGGGCAATATGCAGAGAAGATTTAATTAAGTTCTTTGGTAAACTGACATCGCTACTTCTTTCCGGCTTGCTGTGAGAAAACTCTACTCTTTGTGCAAGAAATGATGTTTAATTCACACACAGACCCTAGTCCTAGGAATGCTGAAGCAGATATGTTCATTGAATGACTGGCGTCACCACTCTCTAACTGGGGGACCTACCCCCATTATTGCTCATTATTCTAGTGGAATGCCTAGGATGTATGTATTTTGGGGTAGATTCTGCATTATACTGTCTTCTGTAACTGTCAGATTTATTTTAGCTTCTCTGATTACACTGCCAATATTTCACTTTAACTGTGCTCCATCTAAGAGGAAATACTTTCTTTCAAACTTTGCAATTTAAGACAATGCTTATACATAACAAAGAAGAAAGATGATATTGATAAAGAAAACTTTCCTTCAATTTTATATTGAAATAAGGAATAATTTTACATTAGCGAGGTTATGTATTACAGAGTGTATATAATAGATTTTACAACCTTGATGTTTATTACCATTTCCTATTATGGTGGTGCAGACACATTGACTGTATATTTCATTTATGGTGGCAATCTAGATGAGGTTTCCATGCGATTCCATTTATTCTGTTTAGTATTCGTTTGTATGTGAAGTGTGCTCACAGTTGTGAAAAAAATATTTGTATGATGATGATAATTTATCATACTTTTATGGACAATTTATCAGGGAACAAAGAAAAAATGTCCCTGGAAAAATCAGACAGAAACACAGCAAGAATTTAAATATAAGAAACAATAGTTCTGACTGCACAATCCTTTACATAAGAAATTTCAGAGAGTAGATGCACATAAAAATCAAACTTCCACCTAAACCTTGCTTGATTAAGACTACAACCTTAATTCAATTACATTTCTAGTTTCTACTTCCTATCCTACTCATACAGTATGGGATTAGGTTCTATTTTGTCACCTTTGTGGATGATTATTCTTTTAGTGCTTTTTAATGGTAATCATGTAGTTGTGAAAGATTTAAGTGGTGGATTCAATCGTAGGCACCTTGGAGGTAGGCCACCTCAATGATCATGAATTACAGTCTAGAGCCGTTTTATTGTTAACTAGCTTAGTTTCTAATGACTTTGAGGGTACAGTTAATGACCTTGTGAACTAATTTCTCCTAGATCTGCAAGAGCTTCTAACTACATTTGCATACTTCTTTTGTTCTTGAGACAAAGTTTTGTTGTATTTTCTAGGCTGGTCTTGAACCTCTGAGCTCAACCAATTCTCCCACCTCAATTTCTTGGGCAGTCTGGATTAGAAGAAACATGTTCATCTTGGTTATAATTTTTAAAAGAATATACTGTCATCAGTAGGTGCAAAAATTGATTGGGTCCCACTGTCCCTTGCCATTGTCACAACAGAGACCTCTATCTAGGCATAGTCTACCAGCTCTGTAATGAAATGGAGGGAGAACCTTTTACATGGTCATTTTACATGGACTATACCTAAACTTATATTAATAAAGCTATTTATATGACACTGTGATAGCCGGTAGGAAGTTCCTTGCTTTCTAAGTCACATCAGTCCTTTTAGATTCACCACTAAACTCACTGGCTCATTTAAGACCTTTTAAGCATTAAGGAAAACCTACTTCAATAAAAGTACTAGTTTTCCACTTCAGATCTCTGAATTACATCATAGTGTACATTTTTTTTTTTTTTTGCAGTTCTGAGTACTGCTTCTTTAAGCACAATTCAGGTAAATGAGTATCTATAATTTAAATCCCATCATAAAAATTGTTGTTCTCTTTGCTGATGTCTCACTGAAATTCTGTGGGCAATCAAGCATGACACATTCTTCACAAGATTCCTCATTAGTTATCTTCTTTCTGTCTATTGTAGGAACCCAACATGCGACCTAGTCTCTGCTGTGATTTCTTCTTCCTCTAATTTCAAATTTATTCTGACACCTGGCCAGAGCTTAAAGAATCCTTCTTTAATTGTTTACAAAATTCATGTCTTTCATTCAATAAATTGAATTTTTCAGATTTAGTTCTTGGCCAGTTATCTTTTTTATTCCAGCCTCAGAAAACTGAAACTTTGCCACTTCGATCAATAATAAAGATCGAAGTGAATTTATGTTTGACATATTTCTGGCTTGATGTAAATCTATACAGTCTTTCCTGTTTACTTCCCTTTGTGCTGAGATAATTTGTGCTCTTCTCCATTGACATCCATCCATTGATCCATTCATACTAAAATAAAGCACCGTCTTATAATCACTGTGTTTCCCATGAAACTAATCTCACATCATCCCTCACTCTCTGCCTTTTCTCTCTCATACACACACTTTCACCATCTAAAAGCTTAAATAACTTGATTCTTGGATGAATGGCTTCTTGTTTGATCCACAGACTGTGACATTAAGTGCACTTTAAATTGATATTTAGTGATAATACTGTTAAAAACCCCAATGTGAAAAAGATTTGTCTCATGAAAAATGGTGCATTATCTCCGTAAATTGAAAGAATTGACTTCTCAGTTGGAAGTCAATGACATTTGGACCAGTTTCTTCAAGGATTCTAGGATTAAATCTTACAAGTGCACTTATTTCTCTATGGACAAAACAAATAAGTACGTGCCATTCACTTCTCAGGTTTCAGTTTTATCGGCCCACTAGGCAATTACTAATGGATTAGGGAGAAGGAAAGCCATATAAAATAAACTCTTCAATGGTTACTATCACTTTTACTGTAAAGAAACCACACAGATTTAAAGCCACTCCAGAGGTAGGTAAATAAACTGAAGATCTGAAGGGGATAGGATGGATACATGTGAAGTAAAACTTTCTCAAATGCAAAAGCTTTGATATCAAGAAAGCCAAGAAGAATGCGACAAACAAGAGCTTATAAAGTCCTTAGTATTAAAGGTTGAATTGATACATTCTACATGGGAAATTTTAGCAGTTGTTCTTTTATTATTAGAAAGGAAAAATGTTCTCCATGCACTATGATCTTAATCAGTGTTTCAGCTCCCATTCATATGTGAAAATCATACTTGTACCTATTCACCAAGAAAGTATACCAGATAGGAAAACTAGCCATTAATATAAAAATGAACAGAGTATTGAAAATATGCAAATTAATTCAGTGTTTTGAGAAACATGGGTGAGGAACAGATGAGGAGAAGGAGGACTTAATATTTTGTTGGAAATTCAGGCTTCAGATAAAATAATATTTAGAAGAATGTTAGAACTCAGTGACACTAGGAAGTGTTGAGCAAAGAAGTATGGGAGGTAAGTTTCCATTTTTTTAAAAGACTTGTCTGGAGTCTTCTAAAGGATTAGTCACAACACTTGTGTGTAAGCTTAGTGGTGCCAAAGGATTCTCCGGCAGTATATCCCACAGAAGTTTCTTTCCTACTCACCGAGTTTTGAGTGCTCTTCTTTGGAGCTTTGTAAAAGGCAGCTTTCATGTTAACTGAGAGGAAAAGGACCAATTAGCTTTTAAAGAAGTTGTGATCACTGCGGCCCTAGGAGAAGATTTAGCAAGCAGTTTCAATGGCTTGAGTGACTACACTGGAAGAACTCTGCTAATCTCATAAAGTACATGGGCTGAGGCTTAAAATGCACATGGACACACGCATCTGAACACGCACATATGGGTGAGTATGCACACATGGGTAGTCTCTTTTATCTGTTTTTTTCCTTTTCTTTAAAAGTCCAGAAGAAAGCCACTGCTACAGAAGAAGGAATAACAGGGGATGACTTACCTTTCTGTCTGAAACAATAAAAACAAAAATATGAATTAAACCCTTGACATAAGGAAATGAAGTACAGAAAGCCCTGGGAGACAACAAGTCCATGTGACAGAGACAGTTCATTACATGGGGCATTTCTTAGCTATGATGCTGGTGTATTGAGGAGGGGAGTGAAAACCCAGATGAGTTCAGTAAAATCAGTAATGAGAGGAGAAAAAATGTAAAGTTCTTAAATCTAGGGATCAAACTCAGCTTGCCCGGCTTGAGTGGCAAGTGCCTGTATTCACTAACCACTCACCAACTTGACTTTTACATTTTATTCATAGATTTTACTGAAAGCAGCAGAAAGAGGAGCCCTAGGTCCAATCAAAAAGTGCAAGTTTTGGTACAGGAAGGTCAAAGACAGGAATGGTGCCTAGAGAAACCTCCCCAATCTTAACCCTGACACAAGCTAGAGTCATCTTGGAGGAGGGAATTCCAATTGAATCAATGATTGGGCTGTAGGCTATACAGTATAGTGCACTTTCTTAATTAGTTACTGATGGGAAATGGCCCAACCCACTGTAGGTGGGGATACACCTCAGCTGCTGGTCCTGTATTCTATAGAACAAGACACAAGGAGAAAGCCAATAAACAGCACTCTTCCATGTTCTCTGCATTAACTCCTGCTTCCTTCAGGTTTCTTCCTGCCATGATTTGTTTCCACGATGAACTGTGATATGTAAATATAAGAGAATTGTTGTTCCATTATAGCAATAGAAAGCTTTACTAAGACAGAAATTGGTCCCAGGACCATGGGGTATTGCTGTGATGGACCTGGCAATGTATTATTGGGAGAAATGGAAGGACATTGGAACTTTGGTCTGGAAAAGCCATTGAGTGTTCAAAGATTGAGCTGTTGCTAGAAGATGGAAGAATACAGCATAATTTTGAGATCAGTACATGGTTCCAATGATAAGAGCCTAGCTTGTGAAGTTTCAGAGGGGAGAAAAGACTATATTGGGGTTGACCGATACTTTGAATTAAGAATCTGTGGTGCTGATCATCTCGAGCTGAAGAATCAGTGGTGAGACCAGTGCCACTGAAGTGAAACTACTGCTTTAGTCGGACAACTGATGCTGGTTAGTTGTAGTTACAAAATTAGTGGTGATTAAAAAGAGACCACCATAACCAGGCAGTAGTGGTGCATGCCTTTAATCTCAGCATTCAGGAGGAGGAAGCAGGCATATTTCTGAGTTTGAGGCCAGCCTGGTCTACACAATAAGTTCCAGAACAGATAGGGCTACACAGAGAAACCCTTTGTCAAAATTCAAGCAAACAAACAAAAGAAACCACCACCAATGAGGTGAAATCTGGGAAGATTTTTCCAAGGACAAGCTATGTTCTAGAGGCAGCCAATGCTGGCAGGCAAACTTGGTATTGTGTAAAAGTCTCCCAGGGATTGCCAGTTTTCTAGGCGTGAAGGGTCATGTAGAACAGCTGAGGCATGACACTCTGAAAGGCCAGAAGTGGCCATTGGTGCAAGTGCAGGCTCTGTTGCAGCTGCAGTCCCAGGATTGACAGGGTCATGCAGAGAGTTGAGGACCCTTTCATCCCCATATTGGTTTTAGTCATGGTGTTCCACCACTACAATAGAAACCCTAAATAATAAGTGGGATCGAAAGGATACAAGTCCTCAACGTTTTTGTTTATTTGTTGTTTTACAATGCAATCTTTTTTTTAAATTATAGAGCTACATAAAGCCAAAAGAAGGTAGATTTATTATAACATATATTTATGTTAGAAATATTAAAAATAATATTCAAATTGACTCATTCTTTTGTTATAATAGGACTTTGTGTAAGTTCTGCATATATAGAAAGTGTATTTATATTTTAAAAGTGAATTTCAGTGACAGTCCATTAACACAAAATCTAAAAGAAAGGACTGATTTCTGATGCCTGGTATGTAGGCTTTAATTCTAACCTTAAGTAGTGATTGTAAAAGTATTGTATTTTGTATTACTTCAGGCATGTTGTGAATTCATGCCACTGAGGAAAAGACATAAAAAGATTCTGGTTTATCTCACCATAGGCAAGACAACTTTTGACAGAAACTCAGATAGCTTGACCTATGTTCCTTGATGTGTAGAGACAGAGTTGGCTGCCGTATAACATGGAGCTGAGGGCTATAAATTTGAACAGCTTTGGGTAGAACTGGATACTTTTACACTGCTACAGGAAGCAGCAGCATGGAGTTTGTCACTTTCAAAGATGTGATTGGATTACATGTGGGTCAGCTGAAGAGACATCTTATTTAAAGCCTTTAAATTCTGCCCAAAGGACTAACTTCAAACAGCCACAGGACAATAGAAAATTTGTGGAACATGGTCCTCTTTTAAGGTAGTTCTTGTATCACAGGAAGTATAAATGACTCTACTCCCTAGTCTCTAAGAAAAATATTATAGATGCACACAGGAGAAAGAATCAATATTTTTTTCTAAGCCCAGAGCACATGATGCTAACCTACCGCACCAAGAGCAATTAATTCAGTTTGACTTTTCTATCTTCACTTAGTCCTCCTCCCTTAATATTGTCACAGCTAAGGGAATGCTGGGGGTTTAATTGTAAATACAGGTCAGAGTTTTGATATTCATTTTTTTAAACTTGGGATATTTCTTTGTGTTATATGTGTGTATGTAAGATCGCAAGGAACTCTCTGACTTTTTTCCTTCCATTATTGAGTTTTTAATGGGGGACAGGAGAAAACACTATGCTTTGAATACATCTGAAGGTAATTAAGGCTAATTGTATAGCTCAATAGTAGTATGCTCGCTTGAAATGCACATGGCAGGTAAATGACTTAGTATAAAAAAAGGGTGTTTTAGTGTGTGACTATAATTTTCAGCTTATGGGACTTTAAGCCAGAAAAATAGAGAGCCCACCACCAGCCCGGACTGAATTGAGAAAATATGTATAAATTACATGGATGATTTGGCTCTGGGTCTCATGGATGAGAATACCAATGGCATTGAGCCAGAAGCGCTTGCACATTACAGCATGACAGACAACCCCATGTAGCAAGTGAAGAAGGAAGGAAGGAAGAGACAGCAGAGGGGCTCATCTTGCTCTTTTACAAACCTCTTGGTTAGAAACTAACACAGTCGTGTGAGAACACAAACATGTGGTGTCTGAATGATCAACCCTTACCTCTTAAAGGCTCTATCACCTCACTCTCATGATATTGTGTATCTAGCTCAGGAGCATTGCAGAGACATGCTTGTATAGGCTATCATAATGATTTCAGTATTTTTGTGACTTTCTGACAAATTTTGACATGATTTTATCAAATTGCTGATTTCTTCTTTTTATTTTATTTTCCAGTTTAAATTTAGATAAGAAACAAGTATTTCATTCATAATCATGTTAATTTTGGTCACCATGCAAGTAATTGATTCTTATTGTATGATACTTATTTCTCTTGACTTTTGATTTCTTTTATAGTTTAGTAGAGAGACCCATTTTATCAATACCCATATATGCATGAGAAATGTATGTGGTTTGAAAAGAGAAATCTAGGGCTTGAGAGATGTCTCACTTTTTAAGGCATTAGCTGCTCTTCCAGAGGTCCTGAGTTCAATTCTCAGCAACCACATGATGGCTTACAAACATTTGAAATAAGATTTCCTGTCCTGTTATGGCCTGCAGGGATACATGCAGACAGACTACTGCATACAAAATAAATCTTTAAAAAAAAGAAATCGGTAAACCTGTGAATGTGCAAACTTGGTATCATGCTTTCACTTACCAACTTCCTTGGTTTTATGCTCCTGATTGAATGATACCAGATACCAGAGCTGTTAAGGTCATCCTTAAATATTTTGAAGGCAGTGGTGGCACACGCCTTTAACCCCAGCACTCGGGAGGCAGAGGCAGGCGGATCTCTGAGTTCGAGGCCAGGCTGAACCGAAAGCCTCCAAAACAATACAGAGAAACCCTGTTTCGTAAAAAAAAAAAAAAAGATATTCATGTAGTTTTATAAACATTATATTTATTCATCAATAAAGGCATATGACTTCATTAATTTCTATGTAGCTACCCTTCTGAAGAGAAACCCTGACTTTTATACTATTTTGCTGGTTATATACATTATTCTTTCATTTTTAAAATATATTTTTGTATTGTTTTGCTTTTAAGTTTTCAAAGTTGTTTCCCCTTATTTATTTTTCTTTTGCAAAATGTAAAGACTAAAATTGTTACAGTGAAGCAAAATAGCATGTCTAATATTTCCCATAGTTAACCTTTGTGTGTGGTAATAGCTAACATTTGCAACTAAGTTACATATCCATAGATCAATGAATGGATATATACATATATACATATGTATATATACATACACACATATATATGTTATATATATATGTATATGTGTATATATATATATATATATATATATATATATATATATACCAGATGTAATGTACCATATTATGAAGCCTTACAAATGATGCTCCTGCTATTTCTCAGAGCATTGGTTAACTTGATAGGCAATGCACTAAATGAAACAACAAAGCAAGAGAAATACTGCACAGTCTCATATCTATAGGAATAAAGACCACCATTTGCTTTGAATTTGGTATGAAGGTCTCTCAATAGGAGACTGTGAAGCCTTGACATATACCAATGTTTGGGTTTATTCATGCCAACCTCTGTTATTTTGTTATGCGCTGCTGTATGCTTTGTTCTTTTGCTGTTTTGGCTTTTTTTGTTGTGTTGTGAAGATTTTTCTTTTTTCATTTATATCTTATGTTTTCAAATTTACAATCTCCATTCAGTTGTGATATTCAAATATTGTAATTTTAATTTAAAGTAGAAACAAGCTTGCTTCACGTGTCAATCCCAGTTCCCTCTCTCTCCTCTCGTCCCCTGCCCCCCGCAACCCTCAGCCCCCTCTCAATTTCTCACTCAGCTCCCCAGGGAAGGTGAGGCCTTCCATGGGGTATTTCCAGAGTCAGTCATTTCATCCATAGCAGGGCCTAGGTATTCCCCCATGTGTCCAGGCTGAGAGTGCATCTCTCATTGTGGGATGGGCACCCAAAGTCCATTTGTATGCCAGGGATAAATACTGATCTACTACCCAAGGACCTATAGATTGCCTAGGCCTCCTCACTGACACCAATGTTCAGGGTGGTTGGGATCAGTCCCATGCTGGCCTCTCAGCCATCAGTCTGGGGTTCAAGATCTCCCCCTTGTTCAGGTCAGCTGTCTCTGTGGGTTTCACCAGCCCATTCTTTACCCCTTGGCTCATCACTCCTTGCTTTCTGGCACTGGGTTCCAGGAGTTGAGTTCAGTGTTTAGCTGTGGGTGTCTGTCTCTGCTTCCATCAGTCACTGGATGAAGGTTCTAGGATGGTATATAAGATAGTCATCAAACTCATTATCAGGGAGGGACATTTAAGTTAGTCTCTCCACTTAGATTGCTTAGTTTGCCAGTTGGTGTCATCCTTGTAGATGTCTGGAAATTCCACTAGTGCCAGATCTCCCCTCAAACCTAAAATGACTCCCTTTATTATGGTATTTCTCATCCTGCTCTCCTCTTTCTTCCCCTGACTCAACCTTCTTCTCCCCTCATCATCTGCCCTCCCCCCATGCTCCCAATCTGTTCAGGAGATATTGCCTCATTCCTATTCTCTGGGGTACCATGCATATCTCTCCTATGGTCCTTCCTGTTTCCTAGACTCTCTGGCAGTGGGATTGTAAGTTGGCACTCACCTCATCCATGTCTAAAATCCATATATGAGTGAGTATATATAATGTTTGTCTTTTTGTGGCTGAGTTACATCACTTGGGATAGTTTCTTCTAGTGCCATCCATTTGCCTGAAAATTTCAAGATTCCATTGTTTTATTTCCATCTGAATAGTACTCCATTGTGTAAATGTACCACATTTTCTCTATCCACTCTTCAGTTGAGGGACATCGAGGTTGCTTCTAGGTTATGGCTATTACAAATAATGCTGCTATGAACATAGTGGAACAGATGTCCTCGTATGAATGTGCATCTTTTGGGTATATGCTTAAGATTGGAATTGCTGGGTCTTGTGGTAGACTGTTTCCCATTTTCCAGAGAAATCTTCTTACTGATTTCCAAAGTGGCTGTACGAGTTGACACTCCCACGAGCAGTGGCAGAGTGTTCCCCTTTCTGCAATCCTCTCCAGCATAAATTGTCATTGGTGTTATTGATTTTAGCCATTCTGACAGGAGTAAGATGGTATCTCAGAGTAGTTTTCTTTTGCATTTCCCTTATGGCTAAGGATGTTGAGTACTTTATTGCGTATATCTCAGCCATTTTAGATTTCTCTATTGATAATTCTCTATTTATTTTTGTACCACACCTTTTAATTGGATCCTTTGGTGTTATGGAGACTTGCTTCTTGTGTTCTTTGTAAATTTGAGATATCAGCCCTCTGTCAGATGTGGAGTTAGTGAATATCTTTTCCCATTCTGTGGGCTACCTCTTGTCTTGTTGACTGTGTCATTTGCCTTACAGATGCTTCCCATTTTCAGGAAGTCCTATTTATTAATTTTCGTTCTCAGTGTCTGTGCTACTGGTGTTATGTTCAGGAAGAAGTCTCCTGTACCAATTTGTTAAAGGGTATTTCCCACTTTCTCTTCTAAGAGGTTCAGTGTGGCTGGATTTATGTTGAGGTCTTTGATCCATTTGGAATTAAGTTTTGTGCATGGCGATAGACATGTATCTATCCACATTATTCTACATGCCATCATCCAGTTATGCCAGCACCATTTGTTGAAGATTCTTTCTTTTTTCCACTGTATATTTTTAGCTTCTTTGTTGAAAATCAGATGTTCATACATGTATGTGTTAATATCTTAATATCAGGGTGTTCAATTGGATTCCACTGGTCTACCTGTCTATTTTTGTGCCAATATCAAGCTGTTTTCAGGACTATAGCTCTACAATAGATCTTGAAGTCAGGGATGGTGATGCCTCCAGATGTTGCTTTGTTGAACATGGTTGTTTTGGCTATCCTGGGTCTTTTGTTTTTCATATAATTTGAGAATTATTCTGTCAATGTTTGTGAATGTTCTGGGATTTTAATGGGGATTGCATTGAATCTGTAGATTCCTTTTGGCAACATTGCCACTTTTACTATGTTGGTCCTACCTATCGAAGAGCATGGGAGATCTTTCCATTTTCTGGTGTCTTTTTTAATTTCTTTCTTTAAAGACTCAAAGTTCTGGCCATACAGTTGTTTCACTTGTTTGATTAGCATTACCCCAAGGTATTTTATGTTGTTTGTGGCTATTGTAAAGGGCGATGTTTCTCTGATTTCTTTCTCAGATTTTTACCGTCTGTATCTAGTAGGGCTACTGATTTCTTTGAGTTGATCTTGTATCCTACCACTTTGCTGAAGGTATTTATCAGCTGTAGGAGTTTCCTGGTAGAGTTTTTTGGATCACTTATACAAACTACCAAATATTCTAATTTTTATGAGCCTATATTTAGGAGAAATATTTAACCTCATACAATTTTCTATGAAATCTGTGATTATAACTCTCCAGAAACAAAATGAAAACTTGACTATATTCTTCCTTTTGTCAATTCTTCTCATATAAAGTTTTATTTATTCCATATTCAGAGATTTTTATTTTAGTGTTTTTTCATTTTTATCATTTGAGACTATCATACATGCATATAATGTATTTGATCAAGACATCCACAATTATCTCCCCTCTAATTTCTCTCTTATACACCTAACCCTTTTTTTCTTTAATTTATATGCTCCTTTTTTTAAACCCACAGGGTATACATAGTGCTGCCTATATGTACAAGATGTACGGCCATCTATAGGAAAAAGGGTATCCTTCTGGGATTTGAATCCTTGAAGAAAACTGATTTTCCCTCTCCCAGCAGCCATCAATTTTCTGTAGCTTCTCAAGTAGGCATGGGAGTTCATGCACCTCTCCCCTACACATGCTGACATTTTTGTTGACTTGGCTCTTGTGGGCTGGTCTGGTTCATGCTCTCACAACCACTGTGACCTCTGTGTACAATGGATCTGTAATTTCTGGAAAATTCTGTTTTACACGGATTTTAGTTATATTTTGTAAGCATAACACTTTATAATAAACCATCAGTTTTAAGAAGTTCCTGATTTTGCCATTTTGTTTACCATTGCTTTTTATGCCTTATACATTCCTTCTAGTGTTATTTTCTTCTTGGCTGGAATGTGTCTTTTGGTAGCCCTTTTCGGGAGTGTGTGATCTGGCATGGTAATGCTTCTGAGTTCTTGTATGTATGAAAAGGCAGTAGGTGCAATTTTTCTCTTTCTACTTCTTCCACTCTTTAACATTTCTCACATTATCTTCATGTTTCTAATGTTGCTTATTAAAGACAGGTTATCTGGCTTTCTCTTACCATTGATTTCAAATTCTTCCATTACATGCTTAAGAATAGGCTTATAAAATCCTTATTTACATTGTAGGATTTAGTTTCAGTGTACTGCCCATTTTTAGTTTGGAGAAATGAGAAAGCATTATATTCAGATTCTGCATTATCTTTTACATGCAGTTAATGTTACCATTACATTTTATGGACTAAAAATTGTTCTGAATTCATTATTCACATCACAATACTTTTTAACTTTTTACTAATCCATAACTTGGCTATATATTTTGGGGAAGTTTTCAGCTTCCTATTTCACAGTTTAAATTCAGTATTTAAAAATGAAAACTCATTCTGCATGTATACATATATTTGTATAGATGTATACTTATATTAACATATTTGTATAAGGATGGAGTCAATTTAATATTTCTGGGCACTATATTATACTACATTTCCAGGCCTGAATCCCTACCTTTTCCAATTTGCTCCCATATGTTCTTCCCCTCTATTCATCAAGTACCAGGGTGCATAAAACAAAATGGTTGGGGATTAGACTTCTGAGTCTCTACTAGGAGAACCACTGATAAGGAACATATATATTGAACTCTAAATGAAAGAAAAATGCATTTTATGCAAGCCCTTCAGTGTTTTGAGTTATATTTTAAAGCATGTCATTATTTTACATTTTTATTTATTTTTATGTATATGGGTGTTTTGTATGCATGTATACCTGTATATCACATATATGCCTGGTTCCCACAGAGATGAGAGAAGGGGCAATTTATTCCCTGGAACTGAAGTTGCAGATGAATTTAATAGTCTATGTGGTTTCTAGGAACTGAACCCAAGTCCTCTACAAAAGCAGAAAGTGCTCTTAAATATTGAGCCAACTCTCCATGTCTAAGCATATGATATTATTCACTCTAGTACACATATAAAACAATATATTAAACAAAAATAAAAAGAAATGATTTATTTGCATCTTGTTGCTTGTCACCACATGATGCCAGACTCTACAGTCTTACAAAGAATGTTAAGTTTGTTTACTTGTCTGTTTCTTTATAATACTTTTGATTGTACAATTCATCACCTACCATAATTCATCATTCACTGTAATTCTTCAGAAGATTGCCTTGAAATTAAATTAATTTAGTTCTCTATCTTAAGAGTAGATTCACCATATTTAAAATGAGTATTTTTAAAAGTTTCTCCATTTTAGAATTTGCCACATTACACATTTTGCACACTTAAAAATACTTTTTATCAAAGTTTCATTTCATTTTTGTCAAAGATGCTATCCTGGTCACTTTTTTTGTCACAACCATTTAAGACATAAGCTGGGGTCACCAGAGGAAAGAGCCTCAATTCAGAAAATACTTCTATAAGATCTGGCAGTCGGCAAGCCTGTGGGGCATTTTTATAGTTAGTGATTGATGTGGGAGTGTCCAGCCCACTGTGGGGGGGTCCACCACTGTGCTGGAAGTTCTGGGTTCTATAAGAAAGCAAAATGAGCAAGTCATGGGAAGCATCCAGTAAGCAGCATTCCCTCACAGTCCCTGTATCAGCTCCTGCCTCCAGGTTCCAACCCCGTTTTCAGTTCCTGTCACGATTCCCTTCAATGATGAACAGTGATGTGGAGTCTAAGTCAAATAAACACTTTCCTCCTCAAGTTGCTTTTGGTCATGGTGTTTAATCGCAACAATAGTATCCCTAACTAAGTGGATGCCAAAATATACATTGGAAAAAAAGAGATCCTAAAGGAACACTAGCCCATTCAAGCATTTGGCTTTTGGTAGGCCTTGCCCTACTCCCCAATTCCCACTGCCTTGCAAAAAATCAACTCTCAAACTATCCCCCAAAGTCTATTCCCTTATTTGGCTAGTTCCTCCTCCTGAGGCTGACTACCAAAGTCCAGCAATCAAAAGGCTCTCTGGTTCACCTAATTAACATCCCCAAATAAAATTAAACATTTCATCCTAACACAGAGTTCCCCATTTTACCTCTAAAAACTGCCATTTTTCTGTGTGCCATAGCTCTCTCCACTCTATTTAGAGGCAGTTCCTTGTCCCTCTGGGACAAATACCATTGTCCCTTTTCCCTGTTTCTGTTCCCCTTCTTCCTCTTCCTCTGTCTCCTGTCTTTGTCCCTTATCCCTGACCTCTGTCACTTTAGGACAAATAAATTTCCTTAATGCCATGTTGGGAACCCTGAGCTGATACACTCCAGCAAAATAACAGGATACATGTATGTAACAGAATGAAACTTGATTCCTGTCTCACATTTCCCAAATATCAACACTAAATGAATCAAAGGCATTAACATATAAGACATTAGACTCTCAAACTATTAAAAGAAAAACAGGGAAATACTTCAAGATACAGACATAGGAAAGTACTTTCTCACTACTTGATTCCTCATTTGTGTATTCATATTGTCTTAGGGTTTCTATTGCTGTGAAGAGACACCATGACCATGGCAACTCTTATAAATTAAATCATTTAATTGGGGTCTGGCTTACAGTTCAGAGGTTCAGTTAATTTTCATCATAGTAAAATATAGAAGCATACAAGCAGACATGGTGCTGGAGAAGTAGCTTTGAGTCTTACATCTTCAAACAACAGGAAATGGTCTGAGACACATGGTGGTATCCTAAGCATAGGAAAACTCAAAGCCCACCCCCACAGTGACACACTTTCTCTAACAAGGCCATGCCTACTCCAACAAGGTAATACCTCCTAATAGTACCACTCCCTATGAGATTATGGGGTCCATTTTCTTTCAAACCACCACAGATGGTATACAATTTAAAGCTATAAAGATGATGGATTAGAATCTCTTTTTTTGGTGGTAGATATTTTTCAGAATATGAACAAAAGTTCTTTCAAAAGTGATATGGATTTATAAAATGTAAACATTACTACAACCATCAGAAATCATAGTTGAGATTTATCTTAGTTTAAGTTTCTATTGCTACCATAAAATAACAGTCAAAATATTGGAGAAGAAAGGATTTATTGTGTCTTACACTTACAGATAACAGTTCATCACTGAGGGAAGTTAGGGCAGGAATTGAAGCATGACAGGAACTTAGATACAGGAAATGATACAGTGACGATGGAGGAGTGTGGCTTACAAGGATTCTCCTTCTATCTTGCTCAGTTTGCTTTCCTTCAGCCCTCAGTACCACCAGGTCAGGTTGGCACCATTCACAGTGTGCTGGGCTCTCCCACATCAAACACCAATCAAGAAAATGTACCATAGGCTTATACACAGGCCAATCTGGTGAAGACATTTTCTCAATTGAGGTTTGCTCTTCCTAAATGACTGCTGCTTGTGTCAAATTGACATAAAACTAGACAGCACAAGAGTCGTTCAGGTTAAAAAAATTGTTGAAATCACCCTAAAATGTCAGCAAAGTCATTTAGTGCATACTGGCTATCTACTGGTGTAGATAATTGCTTCTAAATTTCACAGTATGCTTCTCATTTCAATTACTACAACATGGTTAAGAAAGATGTCTGTTTTTTGGTGATGATATATGTTTGAAATGGGAATTAGCATTCCTATGCTTATGTTTGACTGCTGTTCCTCATTTTAATGCTTTTATTAAGTTTGGATAGTATATAAAAATACAGATGACCACATAATAATAAATATGGTGAGTGGAAGAAATCCCTTTGTTTACACACACACACACACATACACACACACACATGCATTTGTGTGTATATGTATTTATGTATGTATGAGAAACTTATGCATTGCATTTTTCAATTTTGCAAATGTACTTAGAAGTTAATAATACATATTATCTAGCAATCCCATTCTTAGCTATATAATGGCATGTTTCCATGTATCAAGGCTTGTGATTGTGATAGCAATACAGTAGAACTTTCAGATTCCAGAAACAATTAAAATATACACCAGATCTATAGTTACATAGCAGAATATTATTTAGCAACAAACACAAACAACAACTAGAATACATGCAGCAATGTGGATGAAGCCTGCATGTATGATGTTGTGAGAAGAAACCAGTCAAAGAATGAGTTTGTACTGTGTGATTCTATGACATAAGCATCAATGTCAGTCAAAAGTTTGTTTATGCTACTGGAAACCAAGGTAAGAACCATCATAAGGGTGTGATGACAGGGAAGAAGGGAGGAAGAGGCTTCTGTAATGTTCTCTTTCTTAATCTGGCTGCGGATTCTATTGTTATGTACTTTAAAAATATTTACTGAGGAAGAAACTTGTGAAATCTAATTATATCATAATATGATTCAATAACAAATTTTCCAAAACAATTAATGTCTTTTGTCTACTACCCTAAGAAGTTTTTCTTAATTTTTTTGGTAAAGTATGATAAAGAACTCATTGTTCAGAGAAAGAAAACAAATTTCAGACTTCAGATCAAGAAAATATTTTTTTTGTTTTTACGAGACAGGGTTTCTCTGTATTGTTTTGGAGGCTGTCAGTCCAGCCCGGCCTCGAACTCACAGAGATCTGCCTGCCTCTGCCTCCTGAGTTCTGGGATTAAAGGTGTGTGCCACCACCGCCCGGCTCAAGAAAATATTTTGACAGTGCCTTACACATTATAGTTGATGGACCGGTGTGTTCTATGCTATTTATCATTTTGAAGCATGTTAACATGCCTGGGTAAATATTTGTAATAAGCATATGTAAGACAAATCATTCTATATACAACTCCTTAAAGGCTTGTCATTAGAGTATTGAGTGGTGCCTAATGTATCTTTTTTAAAAGCACAGAAGTTGTTTATGTCTGTTAAATTCCACATACCCAGTTTCAAAGGATGAGGTTAACTACCTGATTTATCTCTATTAGTAATTTCTGTTTGGCTTCAGCTCTTCTTTTAAATGGTGTTTATTGAATTTACTAAGGACCATAATTTGTTTATCATTATGATGATTCATTGCTTTAGCAGATTGTTAGTTTGATTTTTATTACAAAAGGATATTTCTTATACTGATTGAATAGTTTTTGACATTTAAGAAAATATGTATTTAGAAAGCGGGTGGTTACTATTAAATTAGGATGATGAGAGAGAGATTTAAATACTTCAGAAGAGTTTTTCAATATATCATTTTCTATAGTAAGTCTTGGAATAAAAATAATCTAGAGTACATATGTTGAAGCTTTTAAAAAGTGAAGTACATATTAAGTATTCAACCAGTACAATGCAGTCTGATTACAAACTTGCAATTTATGTTATAATTCAAGGGTAAGTTGAGCTCTGGAAGACTCTGCCTAGACTTATCTTGAATTACCCTGTGTTAACATCTGATAACTTCAAGATTTATTTTGTTATTCTTTGCTATAAACAGGACTGATCTATTTTATATTTTCAAGAATACAGTAAATTCTGTGGGAACATTGTGTGTGTTTGTGTTTGTATATCTTCTATTATTCTATCTATCTATCTATTTATCTATCTATCTATCTATCTATCTATCATATTATCTCTTATATATAGAGAAATCACAATAATTAGAAAAAGAAGGAAACGAAGGAAAAGGGGAGGGAGGAGGGAGGGAGGAAGGAAAGGAGAAGAGAGTAGATTTTCTCATATAACACAAGTTAGTATTTTTATTTTGTTAGATTTACTAAATTTAAGTGTATGAGTATTTTGTCTACTCGAATGCGTTGTACTCCATGTATGCCTATGGATGGTTGGTGGTGGGCACTAAACCTAGGTCCTCTACCAGAACAGCAAGTGCTCCTAACTACTAAGCCATCTATTCAGACCCTGAAAGTGAGTATATTTACTGAATGCTGTATTTTTATTATTTCTGCATCAGATAGCAATTTTTAAAACTACCTTCCATCTTTTCTTTATCTTCATTTGTAATTTGCATGTATTACCTTTAAAATATTTTCTATGTTTTTCATTTGTGAACTCAGTTATTTCATATAAATCTAACTCCCATTTTTTCTCAGTGGTCTTGCTAGTAAAAGTTTATGTGCCTTTTGAGCTGCAATGCCAGTGAGAAGTCCTGAGCTATTCTGTTTTATGAGAATGTCTTCTGCATGGATCCCAGGAGGTTCTGAAAGTCTTTGTTGAGGAAAGCTCTGTAGCAATGAGCTAGGTTTAAGAATCTGGTTGCATTTTAAAGACATGAACTACCAGCCTCTGAAAAATACACCAGGGAAAAAGCTGAATAAATGAGAGATGTGAAGAAATAAAAGTTTCATGGGCTGAGGCCTGAGCTATTGTGCTCTTTAGATGCAATCTTACATGTGTTAGATCTCAGGGAAGTTTGGAGATGTATAAATGAATGAAAAAAATGAATTTGTGGTGAGTCAAGAATTATTTAATGAAAGCAGAATACCATGTTACAAAAACACAAGAATAAAAGCAGCATTGAGTTAAAGAACAATTAAGTATTACAAAAGTAATACCTCTACTATCTTTGTCATATAGATTAAATTACTTGGGTTTGATAGAGAAGCTGGTTTCTCATGAAACTATGGACAAGAAACAAAAGGTCTTGATGGTATTATATACTTTTGTTCATTATCTTCTGTTGCAGCATTCTGACCTTGTATTTGTATACAATTTTGTAACAATGAAGCCTAATTAAATGCATACCTATTTTAACATGTATTTATTATTTTAAATTATGTATTGATGTGTGTGTGTGTGTGTGTGTGTGTGTGTGTGTGTGTGTCTGTATGTGGGTATGTGCACATGAGTGCATGTGGCTTCAGGGCCTAAAGCAATCAGATCCCATGGATTTGGAATTACAAGAAGTTATGAGCTACCAGATGTGGGTGCTGGGAACAGAACTCTAATCCTCTGGAAGAGCAATAAGTAAGTATTCTTAACCACTAAGCAATCCCTCTGGCCCCCAAATGCCTACATATTTTAAAACTTCACTAGTATTTAACATTCTCTAACCTCCTTCCATTTTTGTCTCAAACTTTTGATTGCTGGACCCACTCAGTTCCAATAGCCAGGTATGATTTTGAAGGGTAACACTATATACTTGGCTCTTACCATGACTTAAAATTTACTGCATGTTTCGTGTGTGTGTGTGTGTGTGTGTGTGTGTGTGTGTGTGTATGCAAATGTATGCAACAGTACACATGTTGGGGGGTCTGAGTACAATTTGAGGGAATCAGTTTTATCTTATTCCAAGTAGATACAAGAGGATGAAACACAGATTATCTAGTTTGATGCCAAGTGCCTTTACGTACTGAGACACCTTGGCAATACTGTCTCACCATAATGTTGATATTTATTTCTTAGTTACATATGGATGATCAAGAAATTTATATCACCTTTATAATTAGTTTGATATACACTTGAGAACAATTGAATATTTAAAAGTGTCTACCTCCAGTAATAATGATTTTCAATTCTATACTAACATATAAATTACTATTAAAATGCTTGGTCAAAACCCAAGCAAAAACAACATTTACTTTCAAAGTGGTGGTGTTTGTGTACTTTCATTAAAATATTATGCTTTATAACTTTATGGATTATAACATAGTAATCCACAACTCTTATATAATATTCAAACTTCCTACAGGTATTAGAAAAAGCAGACATTCAAAACTACAAACCCTAGCAGTTAGATTTCTTGGCAGTTTTAATACTCTGTAATACTACATTCTCAAGTTAATTTTCATATAACTTATCAAATTTTGACATCCAGTAAAATATTTAGGCAAGCCTTTTGTTAAATTTGCAAAGTGCAATAGACTCTTTGAATATACTCTGAAATTTTTGCAAATGTACACATTCTTTTATCAGCGATTTTTTAAAAATATTTTGCTGCTGCATGAATGTTAACACAGTGCCTTAGGGTTTCTACTGTGGTAATAAAACACCATGACCAAGGCAATTTGAGAGGAAAGGATTCTTTTTAGCTTACACTTCCACATCACTCACTGTTCATCACTGAGAAAAGTCAGGGCAAGAACTCAAACAGGGCAGGAAACTGGAGGCAGGAGCTGATGCAGAGGCCATAGGGCAGTGCTGCTTACTGGCTTGTTCCTCATAGATTTATTAGATAGGGTTCAGTCCCTAGCACCCACATGTAGTGGCTCAAAACTGTCTTTAATTTCAGTTCAAGGGGATATGATGCTCTCTTCTGGCCTCTGCAGGTACCAGACACATATATAGTGTACATACATAAGGCAGTAATTCCTACACATAAAATAAAAATACATATTTTAAAAGAGTTGAAAGAAGTACTCAAACTAGAAAATGCCTAATTTATTCACCAACCTTTGAATTTGATCCTATTGCATGAAATTAACCTTTGCTGTTTACTTATAAGCATAACCATGGTATATTTTATATTTGCTGGTTCATTATGTGACTATAAAAGCATGATTCTAGGGAGCTGGGATTGACATGTGAAGCAAGCTTGTTTCTAATTTAAATAAAAAGATTAACTCAAAAAAAGCATGCTTCTAAAGACACTTTGCAAACAAAGTGAGTACAGGGTCCTCTAAACCGTCTGCTCCATTTGGATTCCTCTAAGACCTCCTTGTTTTATTTTTCAGAGCTTCAAGTAGTTGGCATTTCTATAATTTAGCGAATTTTATTTGCTATTGTATGTCCATGTGTGTGAGGCGGGTACATGCATGCCGCAGTGTGTCCTTGAGGACAACTTTTGGAGTCAGGTCACTTCTTCCACCTTTATGTGTGTTCTAGGGATCAAACTCAGCTTGCCCGGATTGAGTGGCAAGTGCCTGTATTCACTAAACCACTCACCAACTTGACTTTTACATTTTATTCATAGATTTTACTGAAAGCAGCAGAAAGAGGAGCCCCTAGATCCAATCAAAAAGTGCAAGTTTTGGTACAGGAAGGTCAAAGACAGGAATGGTGCCTAGAGAACCCCCCCCCAATCTTAACCAACTTTTCCAGGTGTTCCAATGCTATGTTTGTACTTCATCATTCCTTCTCTCTGTAACTGTAGATGTATTTGCGTGTATATATTTTCTTAAGTCTGTTAAAAGTGCTCTCTGCCACAGTTAACTCATGATCTGTATTTTTATCTACAATTCTTAAGTTTGGAGTAATAGTATAAATTTATTTATTCATTTTTGAGACAGGGTCTCACTATGTAGTCTTGCTTTCCTGGAAATACCCATGTAGACTAGGCCCTGCAATTTGGAGAAATAATTGAATCTTTAGAAGTACCCTTTTCCATTAAATTTTCTCTTACCACTTTTATCTTCCATTCATACTTGTCCTGTGCATCTTCCTATAAGGCAGAGCTTTTCTTTACCCTTTATTTATCTAGTTAAACATGTAAACACAGACGAACTGACTCTAACATGTTATAGTGGGTAAAATCTCAATTTTTCCATCTCTTTTGATGCTTGTGTGTTTGTAGAGTTAGACTGTGAAAATCTTTCCACCTGGCTATGCTATGTTCTAATGGACATCTCACCATTATTGTCCCAATTAAGTAAACATAGATTTCAATTGCATGCCTGTATTTTAATTAATAATAGACATTTATATTTTAGCTATACTTTAGCTGTTATGAATAAACCATTATAGACAAAAATTCTTTTGGTCATACTTGCACACCCCAAAACAATTTTCATTAAAGCATCTATTGTATAGTACATTAAGCATGTTTCTATTTTCCTACTGTAGCATGTATACCCCCTTCCCAACAATCTCCTTTATTTCTGAAGACAGTTTTACTTCCAAGTTCATGTCATATATACATATATGATTTTATGTAATGAGAGAAAGCATCCAGTAATTGCCTTTCTAGACTGAATTAATTTGTTTGATATGATTATCTCTATTTGCATAATTTTTCATTCAAAATATATGAGCCAGTGTTCTGTTCCACATTCTGTTTGTTTTAGTTTTTAAGATTAAGTTTAATGTATATGGGTATTTTAACTGCTTGAATGTCTTTGTACCACATATGTGCTTGGTACCCAACGATCTCTGGAACTAAGTTACAGGCAGTTGTGAGTTGCTATGTGGGTGCTAGGAATCAAACCCTGGTATTCTGGAAGAGCAGCAGCTACTCTTAACTGTTGAGCCACCTCTCCAGCCCCCTCATGGTTTTGTGTGTATGGGATAAGAGGATTGAACATTGTACATGCTACAACTTCAATGTGAAAGTTCTCCCCCCCCCGCTCTCTCTCTTTCTCTCTCCCTTCCTCTCTACTACCCTCTTTTGACAGGTTGACAGGGTCTCACTGTGCATGCAACCTTGGCTTCCTCAGAACTCTATTAGCTCTCTTTGTATATTTTGTATATTTCTTTTTTAGGAGGGTGTTGGAGACAGCATTTCTCTGTGTAGCTTTTGACCCTGTCCTAGAACTCTCTCTGTAGACGAGGCTAGCTTCAAACTCACAGAGATCCAACTGCCTCTGCCTCCTGAGTGCTGGGATTAAATGCGTGCACCACCACTGCCCAGCTGTATATTTCATGTTGAGACTAGATATCACTGTCTTGCTCAGGCTGGCTTGAACTTGCTCTGAAGACCAAGATGGATTCTACAGTCTGAGAATAGAGTTTCAGACTTTCCAACTAAATAATCTTGGTTGATTTTATTATACAGAGTCTTTGTAGTTTTCAGTCCTTTTGGTATATTTGTTCCATTGACTGCCAAGCAATAGATATTAAAACATTCAATTACTGTAACCAGTCTTGCAGAAATCAAGATATTCTAAAGAGAATCTTATTATCAGTCTGTTGAAACAATGGGCCCCAAGGAAATTTACCTTCCCCATGGTTTTCATGCTAGGAGAAAGAAAAGGCACCAGCAGGGAAGTGGGAGGTTGTCTCCCAGGAACAGATTTCAAACACCTCATAGGCTGACAGTGAAGCCCAGACAATGATGGGTCAGTGGTGGGTAGGAGCACACCTTGACCTTGGTTGCTTAGATGTGCATATCGTTAGCTCTCTATTTAAACAACTTCAGGATCTCAAGGATGAACTTGGCAACAGTGGTGATGGGGTATTGGTATTGCTGAATCTTTTTGTTCCTCTTTCCAATGTGTCTACATTCAGTAGGTTCCCTTCTCCTGCTTCTACCTTTCATTTGACTCTTTAAATTGGCTTATTAAGGATGGGTTATCAGACTTGGCTTGGGGCATCTTCAAGTTTGTTAACAAAATGGTAACACATTTTTGATAAGAAAATGGTGACCACAAGTTTGATAACAAAATGGATTGAGACACATTTTTGGAATGTCTGCCACTGTCAGTAAGCTGACCCTAAGTGGAGAGGAAAGATGGATGTTCTCAGCAGCTTCTGAAATCATTTTTCTCTGGGGACATTTTTATAACTTTCCACTTTAGCAGCATCAGCTGCTTTTTACTTGTACTTGGTGCCACAGAAAAACAAGTTGGAGCTTTGGATTCCTGAGAACCTCTGACCCTTGGTAAATCTCCCTGATTGGGTGCACCTCAACTTTGCTTTCTTGTTTGCCTTTGGACCCTGGAGTATTTTGGATTCTTTTGATGACTGAATTTGCCTTTTTGGGGTTCTTCTGTTGAAAGTTTTAGGGTATTATTATTAAACATACATACACAGTGACCACCATGACCATGGAGGAAAGACAGAGAGAGTGTGTGTGTGTGTGAGAGAGAGAGAGAGAGAGAGAGAGAGAGAGAGAGAGAGAGAGAGAGAGAGAGAGAGAGAGAGAGAGAGAGAGAGAGAGAGAGAGAGAGAGAGAGAGAAAGAGAGCAGCCTGGAAGACATTGAGAACCTGGAAGTCAGATACTGTAGCAGGCTTTCTCTGCACTGCCAGCTCCCAAATAATGACATGGACACTCTTTAATCTCTTTAATTATGAAAACTCAGCCTACAGCTTAGGCTTGTTTCTAACTAGCTCCAATAACTTAAATTAACCCATTTTTATTAATCTACATGTTGGCATGTGTAGCTTTTACCTCTCCTCTTGCATGTCCTGCTTCCTCGCCATCCTCTTTGTGTCTCTCTTGCTCCTCAATTTATCTCTTTCTGCCCAGAACACCTGCCTAACCTCTTCCTGACTAGCTATTAACCATTCAGGTCTTGATTAAACCAATCAGAAGGTGCTTTGGCAAAGACACATCTCCACAGTGTACATGTGGAAATGGAGATGTGGCTCTGCCATTCTTACAGTCCAACTTTTCAGGGACATTGTTAGGTGTCCTTTGTCTTGTGCTCACTGTCCCCTGGTTGACATGTGCATTTGAATCCTTAATGTAGGGTTTCTCACCTCTATGGGAAAAGTAGCTAGATTTCTCCAATCCTTTCCAGTATAAAGAACGTATTAAAGAGACAGGTCCACAATCTAACAAATGTCATTTGTAAGACAGGTCTTGACAATTTGGAAGCTCTTTTGAGCAAATCTGAGGTTCTGTTGAATTATTTGGGGCATATGCCTTGGGATAGGAAAGGTTTGTGTTACTGGAGTTTTCTGTTGAATGTTTAGAATAGAGTGCCAAGGATGTTGGGGGCAATCTTCCATGACATAGGTAATCATAAAAATACTGTCTTTATTTCTTTGCTGCCTATCAGTCTTTTATAAACCCAGGGTGATGCCTAAGACAGTAATGGGGTGAATAACCATTTTTTCCTGGAACTCCTGGAGAAAAAATTCTAGGTACTTTTGCTTTTCATATCTTTACTCTTTGTATGCTGATTATCATTATCAGAATACCTTTTAAAAATGTTCATGCACATGAATATAATTAGGGTTATTTTGAACTATACAAGAGTAGTTGCTTGTTGTGTAATTTTTTTAAGCTAAAAATCCAAGGATTGTGGAAAGTGTAAATTTAAGAAAAAAAACTGGTTTTCAAGTTTACCTCTGGCAGGCTTATCTAAAATTAATTGAAATGTTAATTTTAAGCTTACTCATTAAAATTAAGTGGGTCTGTTCCTTTTAAATGTTAATTAAGGAAACCCAGGTTGAGAGAAAAATCTTCTTAACAGAATTTAGGGGAGATAACCTAATGATAGCTAAAGGAAAATGCCACTTTATTAATATAAAATTATGGAACAGATTTTGCCATACAAACTTAAAACATAAAATTAGAGGATGAGTTTCAGGATTCAGAGATATGCTGAGAACCTGTAGGCTTGGTCCTCTTTAATTGTGCATGTACTGACAGTGTTACAATGGGCTAACTTTGGCATGGGAATTGTTCCTAAAATTGTATTTTAATGTGTCAATATTTAGTTTTTTCAAAAAGGACAAAGCACTTGTTTGACCAGAGCCTGAAGGACTTACTACCCACCTCATGAACCAAAACAAATAACAAGATTATAATTGGTAGAGGTAATATTGATATCTGGGTTTTGGAACATGGTGTAGAACCATATACCACAAGGAAAGCAGACACCATTTTTAAAATGGGAGTGGTCTCAGGGGCCTTTAAGAGGCAGTAAATGAGAAAGATTCCACACTCAGTAAGTTCATCTTCTCTGGTGGAAGTCCCATGAAGGCAGGGACTTGCTCTGAATCTTTTGGAGTTTTTAAGGCTGTGGTAAAGTCTTGCATCTATATTAACATACTCATTGTTAATTTCAAAGGGTGGGGCCTGCAGAAAGACACTGCACTGTGGGAAAAGATTTGTTACAAGTGAGTGAAGGCCTCAGGTGAGTCCAGGGGTGAGGAAAACAGGCCTTGTTAGCTCACATAGTGATCCTCATCTAAAGACAACTCCTTGATTCCCAGAGAGACACAGCCCCTCGTTTATAAATCCCTGTGTCACCTACCATTTTAGTCCTCTCCATTACAAGAAAAGCCTGGTGATAGAACAGGCATTGTGATTTTGGTCAATATCGTTTTTTTTTAAATAAGATGGGTGTTTTTAAATAAGAAAGAGCTAAATGTTATACTCAACATACACATCTGGTAAAACAAAACAGTTTGATGTCAGAAAAGATAATAAGCTAAAATAAAAATATCATCCACAAAAGGACGTTAGTTAAAGTAATATCTAACTCCAATGATAAAACCCAGTTTAAGAACTAATAAGATCAATTTCAAAATGATCAGTATATTTACATTTTTTGCCATACCTATTTCCACTGAGTTTGATCTCAATACATGTATAGTTCAGTAAAACTACCAGTTTTGTAAGCTTTCACTTTATCAAACTGTGTAAAGACTGTCACTGAGCTGAGAGTTTCACCTGCTTATTGTTAGAAAAGGGAACACCTTTTTTTTTCTTTTGCAGATAGTCTTTTCCAATGTAGCATCTGCCTTCCTGGAACCTATTATGTAGACTAGGAAGTAAGGGCTCTTCCTGCTTCCCCCTTCCAGACATCTCTTTAAATTTGTATCATTAGCTCTCAAAATGTATAGTGAGTAAATCCATTTAGTTGTTTAAAAATAAAGTCTGTGTGGTTTTTAGGTTATTTGTCTACTGGGGATCAAAATAAACAAAGCTATTAATTAAAAAACCTACAGAGACCATACATGCACGTGCCTACACACACACACACACACACACACACACACACACACACACACACGTATACAGCCTGTAGATAGCTAACAACTTAAAACCTAAATCATTGATTCTGCTAGGTCCTTTTGTATTTATTTAAAAACAAACACTAATATGTTAAAAAAGAAAAGGTTAAAAAAAGAAAAAAATAGGCCAGGCAGTAGTAGCACACAACTTTAATCAAAGCACATGGGAGGTAAAGGCAGGCAGATCTCTGAGTTTGAGGCCAGTCTAGTCTACTGAGTGAGTTCCAGGACAGCCAGAGTTACAAAGAAACCATCTCTCAAAAAAAGAAAGATAAATAGGAAATCGATTCATCACCCCAATTTTAGAAATCCAGTTTGAGAATTAATAGAGTTCATCAACATCAAAATCACTAATGTATTAATATAAAATTTCTATTTGTATTTCGCATTCAGAAGTTTGACTCCAGTATATCTAGGCCTCTTTAGTTCATAAGAAATAGCTCAAAAAGTTTTTAAAATCCTATTCCCTAATCATTTCAGGCTGATTTCTGCCTTTGCTGTCTTTTTCCACTCTCTAAATCTCCAATCACATGTCTATTAGACCACCTAATGTAGTCCTGCAAGTCAAATATACATGACTGGAGATTTAGAGAATAGTCAGTTTTTTTGTAGTGTTCTTCTACTGAGAAGGTTGTTGTGGGTAACTTTATGTACTCTCCTAGTTTCCCATTCAGCCCTTTGACTAAATGCTTCGTTTCAGATATTGCACTTTATAGCTCTTGACTATTTAGTCCTTTAAAAACAGCTTTCATTTATTTCCTGAAACTACTATTATTTCTTTTTATATTTTATTTTTAATTATGTGTACGTGTATTAGTGGTGGGCAGCAAAGGAAAAGTTGTATTTGTACATGTGATTACAGTACCTTTAGCGGCCAGATGAGGGCGACAAAGCCCATGGAATTAAGTCGCAGGTGGTTGTGACTTACCTGAGCTGGGTCCTGGAGTCTGAACTTAGGTGCCAGAGCAGTACAGGGAACTAACTGATGAACCATCTTATCAGCCTCTTAATTGTTCATTTACTATTACCACACCTTTTCTTAGAGTCTTTGAAAGTAGTTTCATAGCTGATTTTATTGCCTCCTAGTTTCATCACTAGATTATTTATGGGTTGCTTTCATTTTAACTCTTAATAATCAGTCAGATTTTACTATGTTGCACTTAGCAAGTTGTCACTGAGTATAGGCTAATTAATAATTATTTCTTAAGTTATTTCTCTTTTGAGATTATAATAACATCATTTCCTCCTTCCTTTTCCTTTCTTATACCCCTTGTTGCTGTCTTTCAAATTCACAGCTGTTTTCATTATTTGTTGTTAATACTTATTTGAATTCCTGTTAAAGCTCACGAGTAAAATATAAAACAAACAAAGTAACATTAGTCCTGAGAGAAGAGAATTCATAGTATCATTTAACAAATACCTCTTAACAGAGTGTTGATGACATAAGAATCCATTACCATACATATTAATCAAATAAAATTGGTGACAAAATTTCCATGACATTAAAAATTATAGTTGAACTTGAAAATTCAAGCTATGAATTATCTTCAGCAGTAACTCAGAAGTTATCATTGTAGGAGACATTTTAGTTCAGAAAAACATAAATTTAAAACTTTATATTCTGCTATTTTATTTAGTTTCAGTAACAAAAGTATGTCCACAGTATTACCTGCAAAAGTGCTTTGCAGCTTTAAGTGGATATATACATACCAACATAATCCAGCTCTCCTGATTTAATTTTTCAATGAACAAGTAGGAGATAGGTAACCTTTGTAAGTTCTTCGAACTGTTTCTACAGAAAATAAATTGCATACAATCTCTAAAAATCATCTGTGTTGCTTGCTATGACTAATTGAAGACATAAATTAATTTCAAATACCATTTATATTTAATTTAAGCTCATTTATAAAGTATCATAATGCAAACGAGAGAGGAAATCCAGAAATTCACAGTTCTTACTCTAGTTTAAGGAATGCATTTGGCTAATTTGGTTAATATGGATAAATGTCGAAAGATTCAGATTTATTCATTACTTATTTACTGGATCCCTAGTGCCACAGGAAACTTACCGTAGGCTTTACCTTGTACCTATTAATTTATTTTCTCATTAGGTTGAATAGCAAATCATGACTAATTAAGTTTTAAAATTTTTCTAAGATCCAATTTGTGGCTCAAATGCAGACAGTCATTTATCATCCATTATTGGAAGCACTAATCCTTGTAAATACTCTGTATTAGTCAGCAGATGGCATGCATTGCACACTAAGTACTCCCCCCTGTTAACACATATACTTTAGCATAAAAAACATCTGTCTCTGCAAGAATAGCACCTCAAATATTATGTTCTTATTTGCAGGTTTATGTTCATTTGCACACTGCTTAGTGACAATCAGAGAAGGTGATATTTTATCATGATTAAGTTTAGAGTAGATTCAATCAAACATAAGATGAAGTGAAAATACATTTCAGCAATTCCTTTATAAGAGTTCAGGAAAATAACAGTCATTGGTGGTGTACACCTTTAATCCCACAATCTGCAGGGAGGCAGAGGCAGGTGGATCTCTGATTTTGGGGCCGAGCTGCATATGTGAAGGTTCCCTCCAGAGAGCACTGGGCTAACTTTTGCTGTATATGAGAGTAAACACATGATCAAAACAGAAACACTCTAAATAGACTTCATCAGTCAAATTGCAGAGAAGAGGTATTTGCCTCCCTATACATCAGATTCTTCCTCATGTGTTAAACATAGAATGGTTCTTTGACTGAAACTAATGGTCTTCTAATTGTAAATTTGAATAAGGGCCACTCCTATTTGGAGGAACTAGAGTAACTTTGTAGATTTTGTTTAAATTAAAAATTCCCCACTCCTAAATATAGCAACTAATTAAAAAGCTATTTACAAACTACACAAACCTTAGCATTACAATTATATAGAAATAAATTGAATTATATTTCCCCAAGGAAATAGATGCATAAGGCATAAATAGTTTATTTATTATAGTCCTTACCATTTCAGCCAATCTATTTTCCTTTTACTTCAAAAGACATCTTTATTTTCAAAGAATAAAAATCTATTAAATAGGAAGTGCTATTTTGGTGTTTAATTTATTCGTTGTCTGTCTGGAGTTGTATCGGGTCAGGAACATTAATGAAAATACTACTACTTTAACTTGTTTGATAATCTTCAAAATTACTTTTGGAAGGGGGAAATGCTCAGCCAAGACAATTCTTGATGATTTTACCATGTTGTTGAGTCCTGGGTGTGGATGTGGTAGTGGTAGTTCTGAGTGAGGCTGACATTTTAGCTCCTTGCTTTTAGAGTAGCGTCTGTCACTGATAGATGGCTGTATTTTTGCTTCCTGTTTCTTCTGTAGCCAAGCCTGCCCAGAGCATTTCACTAGAATGGGCACACAGCATTGTTTCTTCGGGAAAATCAATGAAGGTGCACATCACAGTCATGAGAAAAGGAAGAAGCAGGTCAAATGGTAGCTATCCTGTATGTCTGCTAGACCTACTGTATTTTAAACAATAAGTTCTCTGTACTTGAGGGTTGTGCCCCAAATCTTCATTGTTCAGGTGGCTTACATTATGTTTCATTTCACTGATTCAACACCTTGAAAATAAATGATGGCCCATTTTTTTAGTAGGCATTTGTTCCACTTAGGCACTCTGAAGTTATTAAGTGACCCCGGACAATTTGTTTTCATTGGCAAAAATGAAAATTACTTAAAAAACTAGGGTACCAATTACCTTTGTCAATGACAGGAAATTGATGCCACGAGTTATTGTATGTCTACTTCACTGTAATGACAAGAGATATAAAAATCAAATTGTCACTTCTGCCTGGTAAATGTAGGTGACCTGCGGCCACAGGCAAATCATTATACCTGTAGGTGCCAGATACTCCAGGAATTGGCATCAATCCTAACTTATGCTCAGAAGCCAGCTGGCCAGGCATTAAGGAAAAGTAGAGTAGTTTCCGCTAACTGGGGGGTTAAAATATCACTTGTGAAAGATGCATACAAGAGAAGTATGTCTTTTCACGATTAAACAATTAGTTTGATTAGGAGAATAAATAAAAGCAACATGAATTACCTCCTCACTCCTCACATTGTTTCCCAACCCCAAACCTGCTTTGGTACTGCTCTCCTACCACCCATGTTCAGTAAACACACCAGGCAACATGTAATCATGTCACTCTGTCACCAAATCTCCTCAATGGGATTCAAGTCTCTAAATAGAAAGGAGCAATGGCAGGTTATTCCTGTCTTCCAGCAGAAAACTAAGGAAATGCTTTCAGGAAGATGAAATGGACATTTTGTGGCATCATAAATCATCTGTATAACACTCTCGGCATACAAATATTGAACCCCTGGGCGTCGACTGTTTATTGCTAGGGTTAGGACAGGAATGCATTCTCTGTCAATACTTGATTAGGTGAAAAATCCCCTGTGAGTTGAAACTGAGTTGCTTGTGAAAAGATGTTTTATACTGAAGAAAGAAGAAAAGCCCTCAGGAAATAATTAATTTTACAAAGGACAAATCAGTATTTCACAATGAAATAGTAGTAGTATTATACTTGAAATTTGTATGTAATATGCCTTCAAAAAATTTCAGATAATTTTAATTGGTCATTTAGATAGTATTGATAAACACACATCATGAAATATATTTAAGTGATAGAAATACAAACATTATAATAAATTTAGAACCTTATTGTACTTAGTTTACTTAAATTATTATTATTATCACAGTTACTTATCATATATATTATAATTCTTTCATCTTTGGGAATTTAACATTATGCACTCTAATTGTGTTCACCTCCAAGTCCCTCCATATCTGCCCCTCACCCCTGCAGCATGCCTTCCAAAGAAATCCCCCCAATTAAATAAAAATAAAACCAAATAAAAAACCCACTTTGATCCTCCATTTTTCCCATCTCTCCAACACCTCTTCATTGGTCCCAGTGATATTGGGAGCTGTGGTGGCATGCAGTATACCCTTTTGTTCAATCAGTGCCACCCACAAATGTTCACTGCAATGGTCATTGGTCTGTTTCAAGGCCTCTGGAGCACGATCATCACTGGATGCTCACCAAAACTCCTCTATGATATTCTGCTATTGCCCTGAGTCATGGAGATCCTGTGGTTATCCTTATGTAGGACTATTCCCTTCACATACTCTAGCATGTCATAGACTGGGTAGATGTTATGGTGGGCCAAGGCCCAGGATGTTGGCCTGGGTAGTAGCTGAGATGTTCAGTCTGGGCTGCTGGGATTGTCCCCCTCAAGGGAGGGGTTGATCCAGCTCTCCTCAGCCCATGCCATTTGTGCCAGTTCTCCTGCAACTGTGGTAAAGCACAGGGCCATCTCTCCTGAGTGTGGAGTGAAACCACCTCTTCTGTAGGCTACAGGGCCAGCTCTCTTGCTGCAGTGACCAGTGAGAGGCAGGGTCAGATATCCCAGGGCCAATGCAGGAGACAACACCTCAGGGGCCACTGGCATTATAACAAACCTCAACTGTATCCAGAACACAGACCTAGACATGGCCCTAAGGAGCAGCTCAGGCCCAGTCATCACTATGGCCCCAGTGGCAGCACAGGTCACACTGATCAGTATGGGCCTGGTGTCAGCATGGTCCTAGACACCAAGAAGTTCTCAGGTGAATGACCAGACCCCGGGCATCTGTACAGCCCTCAGTGGTAACAGGTACCATGGTCATCAATTCAGATCCTGTCTGTTGTAATGCCATGGACCTAGACATGCACAGCTATGTATCTTAATCATATTACATATGCTTAACCTGAAGGCAGAAACAAATTCAAAGGAATTGTTTTCTGCTGAAAACCACAGAATGTCTTTATCTTTCTACTATTAAATTTAGATAAAATGCACTGTGTTTAAGCCATTTTGTTTCATTCTTAGGAACAAGATAGGTCTATGTACCCAGGCTGGCCTGGAGTGTAATTTCTACCTAGCCTCAAACAAAATATCCTCCTGTCTCAGAGTCTATGGTTTTGGAATTACAGGTATACCACTATCATATTTTGTTTAAGTCCATTTTTTATTTGAGAATTTCATATATAAGTACACTGTATTTGCATTATTTTCACGACTCCCTCCAACCCTTCTCTTCTCTTGAATTAATACCACCATACCCTCAACAGTTTACAGGCTCTTCTATACTTATTGTTTATGTGTATGTGCTAAAATCTGTGGCTGAGTTTTCGATTTCTTTAAGCAATATCTTTGTTTAAGTTACACCTAAGCTTGGAAAATATCTAGTAGTTTACCTGTGGGAATATACTAGTATTTTTTCAACTGCTCAGGAGAAAAAGCAGTGTTTTATTTACTCTAGAAACAGTGCAATGAAATGAATTTATTCACACATAAAATGCTATGTTCAATTCGGTACTTGATCTTGAGTACTGACTGGTAAGAGCATCTTGATATTAAAAATAGTATTTGCTGATAATGTTTGCAATACTGAGACTCTCACTGAACTTTTAATTTAAAGAAGATGTACATGCTAATTGGCCATCCAGTAATTAGTATGGAAGATCTATCAGTACTACTGACTCTCATCCCCTTTTCCACCTGTCTGCCTACCAGGCTGACAACTTCAAAAATACCACATCCACGCTACAAAGTATCACAAGACCCAAAGCATACTTGACCTCCAAGTGGGGGCAACTATATGAACAGCTGGATATGGATGCTTTCTGCCAAGCTGGCTCAGTCGGTAAGCTGCAGCCAAGCCTGAAAACCTACCCTGCATTCCCAGGATCCATACTGTGGACAGAGAACGGACTCCTACAAGTTGTACTCACTAGAACCTCTATATGAATTCTGCTGCATGTGAGTAGCACCCTCCCACACACACCTCAAACACAAAAGTAAATAAATAAAATATTTAAAAATATAAAAAGGCTGGGCATATGCTTAGTGGCAGAGTGCTTTCCTAGCATGCATAAAGCCCTAGGTTCATTTCCCAGGACCTGGAAACAAACATACAAAACATAACAATCCTTAAAGTATGTGGTAAGTGGTGAAGTGCCAACATAGAGCCCTTCAGTAGGTAAAGAGGTAAGAAATCTTTACATTACAGGATCCATGTGACAGGAAAATTTGCAACAATTTCTCAGTGGTGGCAAAGCTTGTCTTCAATCTTGGATTGGTTAGGACAATCAAGAAAAGAGAAAGTTTTAAGTTTTTATTATTAACAATGCTTCTTGAAATTGAAAAGGATGAAGCTCAATATTAAGCTTTTTCATTCTGGGTAACTTAGCATTTCCTGACAGTTATTGCTGGAGTAAATATGGTCTACCCATGTAACACTTCTGTGTTCCAGATCTTCTATATTGTCTTAAGGTAACAGATACATTCTTGCTTCTTTCTCAGCCTCATCTCTCCCACTATCTGACAAGCCCTCCTCAGTAGCCCACTCAGTTTCTGCCCCCTTCCCCCATGTTAAAACACTTCCTGCTTTCCTGGTTGAAAAGCTATCTGTTTCAAGAGCCTTCTTTTATTTTTTTTTTTGAGACAGGGTTTCTCTGTGTAGCTTTGGAGGCTGTCCAGGAACTAGCTCTGTAGACCAGGCTGGCCTCGAACTCACAGAGATCCGCCTGCCTCTGCCTACCGAGTGCTGGGATTAAAGACGTGCACCACCAACACCCCACAAGAGCCTTCTTGTATGGCCTCGTAAGGTGTTATGAGCACATTTTCCTCTTCTAGTCTCCTGCATGTACAGATCATCTTTACATAATGCTATGACTAAAAGTTTACATTTATTATTAGGATTCACATGCTGGCATTATCTTTCTGAGAGTCCATGATTTTCATTTTTAATGAAAATTAACTAAAGTGATTTTCCATAATTACTTTTCTAGAATATTTTCCATTTATAAAAGAGACTCAAAGGATTACATGTATTGAGTTCAGATAGTTCTTTCTGTGACCTGGGAATGGTTTATTTATGCTTTGAAACTTAAAGTTGGTTTTTCTCCTCTTGTTACCTCTTGCAGACTTCAAATACCTTTTGACCATGTTTTTTAGTTTGAAGATCATGGTCCTTGATAGCAAGGCTTCAAAGTAAATGTTGAGAGTTTCTGCATTCTTAGATAAAATTTCATACTTACAGACATCATTTTCTGATGTGTTCTTGTTTTGTTTTCGAATCAAATTTTCAGTTTTATGTTTTTATATATCTCATAGCTTCCATATGTACCCTGTATTTGTAATCAGTATCATTTTGATATTTCTTCTTACTATGAACATTCTTTTTTAAAGATTGATTTTATTTTTAGTAGTGTATATTTGTGTGGTGTATATGCTTGGGAGCTCCGATACATTTAAGATTAAGAAACGGGCATGGGATCTTCTGGAGTAGCAAGTGGTTTTGAGACTCCAATATGGGTGCTGGGAAGCAAACCACAGATCCATGGAAAAGTAATATGCACTCTTATGTCCTAGAGATCTCTCCAGTCCCTTATTGTCAACTTCCTAGTTTCTTTTTATCTGTTAGCACATTTCAAACTACAGAAATTTCCTTACTTCTAATTGGATATTTTCATCTGGTTCACTGTGATTGTTTCAGGAGCTTTATCCATTTCTACTTGATTCCCTATGACTCTAGGAAAGAATAAGGGAAAGATTATACTAAGGCAAATTGTAACTCTTGTCAGAGAGATACAGCCTAAGAGTTGTTGGTCACCATTCTGTTGAACATAGATCAATCAAACAACATATTCTTAACTTTAAATCTTTTCCTAATTCTTTCCTAGAGTCACAGGGATTTACATCTGTTTTGAGTTCAGTTTGTCCTTTAAGCGTCATTTTCCTTATCATTTGATATTGCCTATCTTCTCCCTTGTATTTGTTCCCCTTTCTATAACAAATGTTTTCTAGGTGTAAGACATAGTCTGGAAATGTATTTACAGCCAGTGTTTCAGAATAACTACAACTGTCATGAAGTATCTTATACCTACTTCTCCTACAGTCACTTTGTACCTCTTGAAGAGAAAATCAACTGTTCTCACTTTTAAAAAGAAAATAACCAATGAATAAAGTTCAACTGTTACCTTTTATTATATCCTATTAAAATTTTATTTTCCTAAGATTTAAATAAAACTACTCATGCATTTTCTTTGTATCTATATATTCTTTATAATCATTGTTGCTGAGCTAAGATTCTAACTTTAATCATTGCCTCTTCTCATCCAACATATATGAGAGTAACTCTGCCCACACAAATGGCTTCAACTAGCTTCTAAATGGTTTTGAACTCCTGGTTTTTATGATTGAAAACTCATTTTGTGAGCTTCAAATGCCTAGATTCACTGTCAACTTCTTTTGCTTCCTCAAAATGCTCTTGAAAATGTTATAGAAACAGTCATAGAATCATTGCTCAGTCATTTCTCTCATAATTTCATTTTGTATTTTTATCTCTTGTTTCACGCTCTTCAGTTTTAGATCTTTGCCTAGGTGATCTTTCTTAATGTCATGCAAATTATATTTCAAATTATTATTTGAAAGATTTGTCATGCTTATAAGAGCACCTTGACTTCGGGTAGTGGAGAAGACATATAATAAATGTTGAGGATGGAGATTAGGTAAAATTGATTATATGCCTGTAAAAATGTCCTCCTGTATACTGGATATTATATGAATTTTGCACTTTCATCATTTCTTATAATCACATGGTTGAATAAATAATTTGTGGGGTTAGCACTATACTGGAAGTGAATTAGTTTGTCTCATGTTATACCAAATACATGATAGGTAAATATTTTATGGACAGTTGTGAAATAGAAGCAAAGGTCACTGTTGTAAAGATGAAAGGACATTGACTCAAAGGATCCTAAAGACAGCTAGGATAAGAAGAAAGAACTCTGGATTCCTGGATCTTTTCTCTTGTTACTGAAACACATAGCTTACATATACCTCCCCAACAAAATTGCTGCAAACAACGCTTTGCTTCCTTATTGGATTAGACCGGTTCCACCATTGTAAGAGAACCAGAATCATTAACCTTAATAACATTAATCTGAATCCACATACAAATGTTAGCATCTGTAAATATTGCTCAGAAACACCTACACATAAGGAAAAATAGAGCAATTATACTCTAGCTCTGTGACTTTATGATCTTAAAGATCAAAGGTTTATTCAGACATGGATCAGGATAGTGCCAGTCTGCACTTCCACTGATAGAGAGTCTGGGAAACAGGAAAGAACCTAAAAGATATGCATATATGCATAGTACCCAAGAGAAGAGGATTGAGACAAGATCCCCTGAATGGATGGGGAACACGGTGAGGGGTGGGGGGGAGTGGGACCTGGGAAGAAGAGAGGGGGTAAAGAGGAAGAGAGTTGGTCATGGGGGAACAGGAAGTTGAGGGGGTGGGGGTAGAATAGGGGGAAGAGGGAATCATAGGATCGAATACAGATCAGGCACCAGAGCGACCTCGAGTGATCTAAAGGGATAATACCAATTGGCAAGCTAAGCAATAGTGGAGAGACCACCTCGAATGCCCATTCCTGATAATGAACTTGATGTCTATAACCATCCGGGAGCCTTCATCCTGTGACTGATGGAAGCAGAGGCAAACACACGATTAATCACTGAACTGAACCCAAGGAACCCAGTGACTGAGAGAGAGGAGTGATGAGCAAATTGGCAAAGAATGGGCTGGCAAAACCAGCAGAGACAGCTGATCTGAACAGGGGAGTGCTCTTGGACCCCAGACCGACAGTGGGGAGGCCAGCATGGGACTGATCTGGACCCCCCAAATGTGAGTGTCAGCGAGAAGGCCTGGGCAACCTATGGGGCCCTGAGCTGTAGATCAGTGTCTATCCCTGGTATACAAACAGTCTTCGTGTGCCTATAGCACAAAGAGGGATGCTCTCTCAGCCTGGACTCTTAGGGGAGTGCCTGGACCCTATCCAGAGTAAAATGACAGACTCCAGATATCCCCTATGTGGAAGGATTTGGCAATAGGGTGGGAGGGTGGGGGGGAAGAGGAGTGCGGGAGGAGGGGAGGGAGAGGGAACTGGGATTGACATGTAAAACAAGCTATTTAAAATTAAAATAAAAAATGATAATTAAAAAAAAAGAAAAAAAAGAAAAAAAAGTTTATTCAGGGATATGTAAGATTCATTCAGGGAAGGTTAATGATTTCCCCCCTGTACCTACACACCAATATTACCAAAGCTGCTCTAAATTAAATAACAAAGTAGAAATTTGAATCCTCTTCAGCTTTTCAAGTGTCCTTATAATTTTGGAAGTCAGCAAACTTCTTACAAAGATGTCAGATGATTGCTGGATAAATGGCAGAAATTGAATTGGATTTAGAAATTTTAAAGAGGAACAAGTCTTACATATGGCTTCCAGATATGCTTATTAACTAATAATAAATGTCTAGTGTTTTGTTTACTAAAATAAAACAACAACACAAATGTTACAATTGGAAATCAAAAGAAGAAAGGTTTGCTTTCAGTGGCAGATGATCGCTATGTGCACATCTTCCTAACAGTCATCACTAATTAATGTTTAGCAACATCAATTGTTTCAGTAGATTGCTCAGTTCATGTCAAAAATCAAATTGTTGTTCTGAAATAAATTGCTGTTTGGTGCAGAGAGAGTGCTTCATAGTGCTTTGGGGAGCTGGTATGGCTATTTCTCCAGCAAAGCTTTAGTGTTTCATAAATTGAATTACAGATGCATTTAACCTGCTATGAAGGAAAGATGCTCTTGATGGCAGTAGAATTCTTGTCATAGACTATCCAAGTACATTACATTATTTCCCTTTCTGCTTTTTATAGTGTATACCTCTGCTGTGTGGGCAGTTGAACAACACCTATAAGATTAGTGCCTGTTAGGGAGCATCTAGATTGAAACTGTACTTTAGAACAGTAACAACTGATAAACCACTTCTAGGCAAAGTGCTGTCGTCATGTGTTAATTTTAATAATGTTGAAAGGGTGATATTCACATTTCCATTTCTGAAAGTACTCACTCCAAGTCCACCCTCACACATGGAGTTCTTCTAAATAAACTCAATGCTGGTAATCATCTGACTCATTAGCAAGTGTTCTCTCCCTGCCTGAAACTAAGTGGGTGCAATGGAGGATAGATTAATCTTTAAATCCCGTGGAATACACATCTGTTCTCTTTGCTTTCTGGTTTTTATGTCGGTAGCATAATTAGAAATAAAAAATGTGTTGCTATGTCAGTAGAGACAAGCTGGAAAATACACATGAAACAGAGTATAATCATCCAATAATTAATAATCATGCTGATGTAATCTTTCAATTTAGGTATAATATAGGCTTTAGATGGAAGATGAAATCCTGCATACAAACTAAGTAAAAATCCATGAAGTTTTATACTTCTTGCTACATAGAATTTTTCCTCCATTTCTTACTGGCTGGTGTCACTATTTCCATGCTACCTCTTCTGTTGGAGAACAGTTATTTCTCTCTCCTGACACTGGAGGTATGAAAGTATATCACAGTCTTGATTCCTGTTTAAATATAGCTTTACATTGATCTTATTATCATTCACTTTTATAAAATAGTGGATTTACAGAGTGCTCAGTTATGAACCTGAGATTTTCAACTAAATTATTCCTTTCTTGTTGCTGTGTTTTCCTTATTAGTGTTGTTCTTTACCTGTTGATCCCCAATAGTGCTTTGTAAATGGATTTCTATTTTACTGAAATTAAAAAATATTTTAAATGGCACATGAAACAATTGTACATGTTAGTAGGATACCACTTAATTATTTGACAATTTATGCACTGAATGATGCTTAAAATCGGATTAAACGTTTGTTATTTATTTATTTATGGTTTTTTAAAACAGGGTCTTTCCTTGTAGCCCTGGCTGTCCTAGAACTCACTATGTACACCAGGCTAGCATCAAACGCACAGAATCCTGTTGCCTCTACTTCCTTAGTGCTATGATTAAATGTGTGTGCCGCCCTGCCTGCCTAACATTTTTCTTCTTGTGCATTGGTTATTTTGCTTTGGTGTATACTTTTAAAACAGTTTTGGGCTTTTACAAATATATGTTACTGGCTGGGCATAGTGGTGCAAACTTTTAATCCTAGCACTGGAGGCAGAGACACTTTAGTACTATGTAGGGCTACATAGTGAGACCCTATATTTAAAAACCATACAATATACTAGAATAATAACAATATACTATTTTATATAACTAGTTGATTATATATTAATATACCTAAAATTTTTACTTCTATGATATTGTACCACAGTACTCACTGATTAAACTTTCTCCACTCCCTCACTCTCCTACTCTTCCCATTTTTCAAGTAAAGGTTGACCATTGGTATGTCTTATTTTGAGAAATGTGTATTTGACCATATTGCACATTTAAATTATGTTCTTATTTTGTAATTGAGGTTTAAGCTGCCTTTATACTCTAGACATCAACTATCTCTCACATGCATACTTTGGAAGCATGGCCCCCATTTTATACTGTCTCTTTACTATTTGTCTCCTTTTTGTGCAAAGCTTTAAGTTTGATGTCATCTATTTAGTCTACTTTTGCTTCCATTTCCTGTACTTTAAGATGTTTTCAAACACATTCTTGTTCATTCCTTGACCTTAAAGCAACTCGTCTATACTTTCATTTGATACTTTTATAGTTTGATGTTTTATAGTTTAAGTCTTTTATCAACATTAATTAGATTCTGGTTGAGTGGTGAGAGTCACCTCTCCAACCCTATCTTATTGCTTTGTTACCATTTTTACTTTTTCATTGTGTGGTCTTTAAGACATTGTGTATATCCATGAAACTGTCAGTTTCTTCATTATCAAATCTGGGGGTACAGTGTTGTCATAACATGTTTTGCATTTCCATGGTGCTATTTACCATGTTGTAGTATTTTCTCTCTCCTTTTCTTAGCTACAGATTTGTCTATAACTCTTAGGCTGATGTGAATTTTAGCACACTTGAGTCTGATAGCTTCAAGGACCTAAACATACTGGCCCATGATAGAGTAGGTATTGATGCAGGGCAAAACAGACACAAGTCTATGTCTGTGGACAGGGCCAGTCTTGAAACCATCTTCAAACACTGAACTTATGGTGGGTGTGCTTCTTGGGTTGAGGTGCTAGATCGTACAGAATTCCTCATTACTAGGGCTTGCTTATTTCCTACATCTAGGAAGTCCTCACTGTCAAGATAGAAGATACTAAAACACATAATCCACATAAAATATATTTACATGTATAATGAGACACAATATAGGACACCAAAACTTTCCCAAGCAATTTGTTTTGAATTGTTATTATAATTTAAAAACGGCAATGTATTTTGGCCCAAAAGTTACAAGAACTTTTTTAGAAAAGATGATTTTTAAATTAAAAAATACTTCAATACATTCAAGAATATACATTATTCTTTTGTTATTTTCACCCCTTTCATGCCTATCCTTCTCTTCTGGATATTCCTTCCTGATAAATACCTCCCCAGCCTGCTACTTTTATGTCATTATTTTATGACATAAAATGTATTAATTAGTGGTTCTTACATAAACATGTATCATAGATAACTTACCAGTTGCTACACTACTGATAAAATAGAACTCCCCCTACTTTTGCAGCCAGTAATTTTCAATAATTCAACAAGGAGGATTAGTAAATCATGAGCCACACCCCAATCCATGATGGAGTGTTGAATGGATCTTAATATATAGGGAACTATCAATGATAGGAGTTCATAAGTGTAATAGCCTTGTACTAACCAAAATATACCCTCCATCCTCAAACTTTATTTAGTCTTCTCCTGTGATGTTCCCTGTACCTTAGATGGACTGATAAAAATGTTCAATTTATGGCTGTTCAGGAAATTTCTTGACATATGTTTAGATTGTTGTTTTCAGAACAGCTATATAATCAATTATATACAGATACAAATTTGAAAAGTAAGGCCAGGATGAAGCCTAAGTGCCAACTGCTAGAATCTTGGGGGTGCTTGGAGAATAGATAGCCTAGGTGATAGCAAAGAAAGAAAGGAAACATTAGAAAGGTAAAGAGAATGGGAGAGTGTTCAGGGACACTAGGGCTCTCCATTATATTTGGATTATGTGAACCTGAGGAGGCCTGAGGCTTAAGAAAAAACTTAAATAATGCACTATATTTTCAATATTAAATAAAAAGTGGATAGAATGGGGAGATAGAAGTTGTACAATTGACCCCAAAGAAGAACGTGGGGAAGGATTTTATGAGCCAGAGGGTCAAGGACACCACTGAGAACATGGGCCACAGAATCAACAAACCTGGGTTCATAGATTCACAGAGTCTCCACCAATAACCAGGAAGACATGTTACATTTGTGTAGCTTGGTCTTCATGTGGGATTCCCAACAATGAGAGTTGAGGGTGCCTGTGACTCTTTTGTTTGCACTTGGGACTCTTTCCTTCCTAATGGGTAGCTTCATCTAGTCTTGACATGAGTGGTTGGGCTTCATTTTATTGCTTCTTGCTATGGCATGTTCAATTGATATCACTGAGAGGTCAGCTCTTTTTTTTAAGAGAAAAAGAAGAAGAATGGATGTAGGGTAAATGGGAGTTGTGGGGGAGGGGCTTGGATGATTAGAGGAATGCAAAACGACAATAGGTATGTAATGTATATAAAGAATAAAACTTGAAATAAAAAAATGCTACAGTCACATCAGATGTTAAAGATAGAAAGTAGGACACAAAGATTTAAAATACGTGATATTTTAAAAATCATGCTTGCAGTTCAAGCATGAGAACCTGAGTTAAGAGTCACAAGTGTTCAATTAGAAAGAGGGGCATGGGTATGTATGTTTGTAACTCCTGCACTGGGAGTGGGAGACAGCCTGGTCCCAGGAACTCTCTGGCTAGCCAGCCTGGACCAAAGGCAAGCCTTGAGTTCAGCAGACAGGGGTAGAGGAAAACATCTGATGTCCTTCTCTAGAGTCCACTTACAGGCACATGCGCATACACTACATACATACCGACTTCCCTCCAAAGTAAAACAACAATTATAAATAGCCAAAGAAATATCATGATAGATGCATGCACAGGAAAGATGTCTGGCTTCTTAAATCATCCTGAACAAGACATCAAGGTCTTCTAATCATAAGATAGCTAAAGTTATAATGAATTTAATTTTGATTTTACTTGACTATGAAGTTATGAAAGCTTTACATATTAATAATATAAATATAGATGAATAAAGAATAAATAATTTAAATAATGTAAGTTTTTATTACCTGAAGATATGATGATATTAGTATTTGCAAATATGCGTGGATATATTTGTTCATATATTTTAGGTGTTTGGGTTTTTAATGTATGTATAGTTATGCATCTTTTGAAAATAAATTTGATATTATAAAACAAGAATAAATAACATATCTATAAGAGTTGTTAGACCAAGAACTAAGTTACAGAAATATGATTGAAAGTCAGTGAACACAATTTCAGATTAAGTGATCCAAGAGCATTTGTGGAGATTGTCTGGAACATTACATTATATAACAAGAGCTATAGCTATTTTAAAAAAACAGGTGCAAATCACTGCATGTTATAGAAACAGTAGTAAACAAAAATTATAACAGGCTTAAACTTGGCATGTTGTGGGAAGAGGAACAGCTCAACCAAACCATAGTGGTACACTTAGAGGTACTATAAAATTAGATGATAGTGGTAGTCTAGTCCAGGGGTGTTTCTCCTAGTAGGAGCTTAGATATTAACTGGTGATATATATCTTAGGAATTAAAGAAAAGCAAAAATCAATGGTGACTCTGATATTTTTATATAAACAATGTGGCTGATAGCCTAGGATAACTTTCTCATCTTGGTGTGGCTGAGATTTTCCTAGTTTTGGCACTGAAGTTGATGTATTCCAGAAAAAGCCTTACTTATAGGCAAATTAGTATAGTGTTTTAAAATAAATGTGATTGTATGTAGAACAATCTTCATTATTGCGGGTAAGAACAAAAGTCAGCAGTTACAGTTTAGTCTTTTAAAATATGAGATTACTTCATACCACAGTTGAAGGGCAGGTATTATGGGACATGCAAACAAATGTGGAACTGCTTAAATCATACCAGAAAATAGTCATGGAGGAACTTTAGTACAGATGCCTTATAGTTCTGTGTTGTTACAGTACTGAAAACATTACATAATCATGAAATGTTTAAGATATTCAGACTTAAATTAACTTTTGGATATTGATGTAGTATATCTATCTGTACAGTATGTTTAAACTGCTGAATTGTTATTGAATTACTCCAGAGATTCCTGTTTAAATCGGCTGCTAATAGTATCAGATCCAGGAAAAGAAACTCACTGACTCAATATAAAATGTGTGGGTGCTCATCTGACCAAAACCTTACATACTCATTAAAAGTCAAGATGTTCAAGAATCTTCCCTATAAATCCCATATAATTTGTCTTCAGTGTTTCATTATCTCCTTCTTTAAAAAGTCTTCAGGCACTTTGGATGGCAGTTTGCATAATTTATTCTGATGTAGAGAACTAAAACAAGGTCCATATTATGTTAAGTTTCAATCACTGACTAAATAATCTAGATGTGAAAGGAGTATGGGAAAATGGTTGAAAAAAAATGAACTGAAGGATTTGGCGAGAAAAAATTCTTTGGAGAGCACAAACATTCCTTGTAGTATCTAGTTACATTTTCATTGACTTTGCTTACTAAAAAATAGGAAAATAAGGTGGTTGGGAGCCTTAGTGTCAGGCAGTACAGATGAAAATTCTGTTTTAACTGATATCTACAGATACGTTTATATTCAAGAATATCTATCTACATAGCTATTCAACCATCTATACTCATGTTCATACTTTACATATTTTGACAACAATTTCATTTGAAGAAAAAATACCATAACTGTGCACACCAGAATGCTTTTCATTGGAGTTAATGATGGGATTCTTGAAATTTCCCCAAATAGTTGTCTATGGAGTCATTCAACTAAACTTTTGATTTTTCATAGCTATATACTTAAATACATTTATTATGGTCATCATAAACTTAAAACTTTTGCATGTTTTAGTGTGCCTAATAACTAAAAAGAAATCATTAGTCTGTTTTTGAGAAATTACTTACTAGCTTTGTCATCTGAGAGTGATGTGATGGAAATTCTTCCTATGATAGTCATAGCATTATACAGGTTTAATGAACAGGAATAAAAACATTTTGAGTTATTTAAGGGCTAAAGTTAGGTAATTTTCAGGTTTTCCTCTACTGATTAGAGGGAGTTGACAAAGAATATTTTATTATTTAGGAGCATTACAAAGAACAGTCATTATCTCAGTTAACACTTATCTCCTCTGAAACCCTTCATCAGTTATCTTTGGTACAATACATTAATTTATATACAACTCATGACAGTGTCTTCTGAAACATATTGCTGTAAAGAGGAAAATTGGGGCTGGAGAAATGGTTCTGTGGTTAAGAACACATATTGGTCTTGCAGAGGACCTGAGTTCAGTTGCCAGCACCCACATCAGAAGGCTCACAGCAACCTATAAAACCAGCTCCTGTGAGGTGGTCAGGGATCCACTTACTTTTTCTGGCCTCTTCAAATACCTGCATCCAAGTGCACATACCCACATGCATATACTTACATACATACATAGTTTTAAAAAATAATAAAATAAATATTTAAAACACATTGGAACTATTACAAGCATGGACATTGTGTCATATTTTTGTGATCCTCCCTCACTCATCATGGTGCTAGAATTCCTACAAGCTTGTCCTTTGCTATCATCAGCTTAAACTCAGTGGCACAGAGGTAACGTTGTCTCCCCCTTTGTTTTTCATAATATATTTGGGAAACAACATGTTTTTTACTTAACATTCCACAAATATTTTGCTTTCTGAGAGCTAAATATATATATATATATAAATAAGTTGATACCAGTAGTCCTACTATAGAAGCAAAAATAGAATCTTGACTAGCATGGATTGGTACTTGCAGTTAAGTTTTGCTAACTTCCCTCCATCAATCAAATATTCTTTACATCACAGGAGATTATTAAAGAAGTCGTAAGCCAATGGTTGCTGAAAGGGGCTACCAGATGATGTCATAGCTAGTTTCCTCCTCTGCAAAACATAAAGACAGGTCTACTGCTGTGGAAATAAAACAATTAAGCCTGCCAGAAAAATATCAGCTGAATTTTAATATATATTTTCACACATCATTTTCCCTTTTCTCTGGCTACTTAAAGGAATGTATTTTTTTTCTTTTCCTTTTGTTAAAGGTCAGGATATACACACCAGGGGAACCAAGCTCAAACTGCAAACTCAGCTTCCAATTCCCTCAATGAGCCTGGGGTTTAGCTTGAGTGACAGTGGAATCCCCAGTCAGCCAATTAGAGAGTGTCGAATTGAAGGAAGGATGAGAGATGCAAGACACAGAGTCTTGCTGGACTGTATGGGTAGGTGAGGCACACCAGGAAGTGCATTGCAGCTGACAGAAGTGATTAGGTTTGATTCAAATTGAGTTTTCTAACACTGGTCCTAGGGCAGAGAGCAGCGAGATTTGCATGGATGAAATGGACTTTGCTGAACAGTAGTGCCATAAGGCAGTCAGAAATGAGCATGATGCCAACCATTGTGAAGGGCTCATTAGCTGTCTTTCAGTTTTATGATATCCTGTAAATGGCATCCCAGATAGATTTTTTTCTGGCTTTCATGCAACCTGAAATTGGTGTTTCTCTGTGTAGTAAATGTGTCCTTTTGTAATTAGTCTGAAAGAGTTTATTTTAAATCCTTCAATAGTTCTGAGAATTTGTACAGTTCGTAATAATAGAATATCAGTACTGAAACCTACAATGCTGACTGGTATTTCTTGTCTTAAAGGTTACTGAGGCAGAGATTGCTAGTATGAGGGAACTGTGTTCTTGGGTAACTATAAGGAAAATGGTTTGTAATTTTTTTTGTACTTCAAGTAATGAGCTGCTGACTATGAAGACAGAGATTTGAGTTTCTAAAATTTTTATTATTTATTGTTCATATATGCATATGTGAGGGACATGTGTGCCACAGTACACATTTATGGGGTCTGTGTAAAACTTGCTGCTCTCTCTCTCTGCCATGTGGGTTCTACAGGTTGTGGTAAAGTCATTAGGTTTGGTGGCAAGTGCCTTTACCCACTGAACCAATACTAGATTTTTGTTTTTAAGTAGAAGTAATCCTGTTTCACTATCTTACAAAGTATAGTTTCCTTTCTGCCTTCTAGAATATATTTTTATTCATTCATTTTGTGTGCATATGCATGTGTCCACGGATGTCAGAACATAACTCGCAGCAGTCAGTTCTCTCCCTCCACCGTGTCAGTCCTAGGGACTGGTCTCCTGTTGATGAGGCTTGGTGTCAAGTGCCTTGCCATCTTTCAGGCCTGTAAGCTGTCATTTTAAAATGACATGTGAGTACTGGTAATTTTTCTTCTCTATATAACACCTGTTTTAAAAATCTCTCAGTAATCAATCCCACTACTATGGCTCACCTAATTAAGAAAACAAAGCAAAACATTTTCCCTGGAATTTATTATTTCATTTTCTCTTAGTAATCTCAGCTGCAGTTTTCTACATCAACAGAAGCAATAGTTAACATGGCACAAATTATACAGAAGTATCATAGTTTATGTTTATGCAGAACTTAAAATTGAGTTTCGAGATTTGAAAAGACAAACATTTTCAAAGCATTCAAATACATTGTAATAGTAAATTTAAAAATAGTTAACTTTTAAAAAACAAGTGATTTGTGTAGTCAACAAAATGACTTACTTTGACAAAAACATATACTTGAAATTTTCATATTATCAAAATTAATATTAGTAAACTTGTAGATTTTTGTACTGGTGGCTTTTTGATGAAAGCAAAGAAAGAAGGATACCCTGTTCCAACTGTTTGGGCAGTTATTTTGTATATCAAATGGAACACTACTATGGAAATATTAAGCTACACAAGGTAGGGATGCCATATGATATTTATTTAGGGAGAAGTCACTTACATGAAAAGCCAAAATCCCAAGGTCAGCACTCCGATGCTCTCTGAGAGTCAACCAGAACACAAAGGAGCAAGAATGTTCTCACCCCCCCCAGCTCTTTTATCCCCCGTACATTCTATGTACCTGTGACCATGCACCAACGGGCATGGTTAGCGCTACCAGTATGTAAGATCTCTTCCTACATAACACCTTGTATAAAAGCTTAAAGAACCAAGGACTAACTATAAAACATAGAGGAAACACAGCAATGTGTTATTGTAGGCACTATTAATACCTTCACAATTCCTGTTGAAAATTAATGCTCAGTGCCCTGCTCAGAGCCACCTAAGGCCTGGGGACTGTGCACTGTGGATCCCATCCAAGCAGGTCCAGCCCACCCAGAGACTGCCAGAATCCTAGTCTCCTTCTCTGCTAACGGGACTAGATATGCTTGTGCTTGTTTATGGTCTGCCTTCCGGTGCCCTGCTTGGAGATGCCTGAGTCCTGGGGACTGAGAACTGGGAAACCCATCCTGGCAGTCCAGCCTACCCAGAGACTGCCAAGGCGCTGGTAAGAGTCCTGCTTCCACCCACTAGAAGAGGAGAGCCATCAGAGTATTGGACCTGCTTTCACCCACCAGAAGGGAACCTTGCTCCTGTACCTACTGGGAGAGGAAGAGACTCCTTCTCTACCCATTGGAAGAAGGGATAGGAAGAAGACAATATAAGAACACATTCAATAACAGAAAACCAAATATGACACCACTGGAGTCTAGGGACTCTACACCAGCAAGACCTGAATAGCCCAATGCAGATGGAGCAGAAGAGAATGACTTTAAAAACAACTTCATGAAAATGATAGTGGCTTTCAAAGAGGATATGAGAAAATCTCTTAATGGAAGGAAGAAAAAACAAACCAAAAAATACAAGAAATCAACTTAAGGAAATCTCTTAAGGAAAGTCAAGAAAAAACAATCAAACAGATGAAGGAAACAATTCAGACAGTTCAATACAGGAAAAATGAATAGAGACAATAAAGAAAAAAATGGAGGGAATACTGGAAATAGAAAAGCTGGGTAAACTATCAGGAACTACAGATGCAAGCATAACCAACAGAAGACAAGAGAAGGAAGAGAGAATCTCAGGTGTTGAAGATGCACCAGGAGAAATAGATTGATCTACAAAAGAAAATATTAAGTCCAACAAATCCCTAACACAAAATATCCAGGAAATATGGGGCACCATCGAAAGACCAAACCTAAGAATAATAGGTAAAGAAGAAGGTGAAGAAACCCACTTAATTGGTGCAGAAAACATATTCAACAAAATCAAAGAGGAAAACTTTCCCAACCTAAAGAAAGAAATGCCAATGAACTTACAAGAAGCTAACAGAACACCAAATAAATGACCCCTTGCCACATAATAATCAAAACCCCAAATTTACAGAATAAAGAAAGAATAATTAAGAGCAGCTAAGGACAAAGGTCAAGTAACATAAAGGCAAACCTATCAGAATTACACTTGACTTCTCCATGGAAACTCTGAAAGACAGAAGGTCCTGGATTGTACCAAAACTAAGAGACTAGAGATGCCAACCCAGACTCCTATACCAAGCAAAGCTTTCAATCACTATATATGGAGAAAACAAGATATTCTATGACAAAACCAGATTTAAAAATACATATCCACTAATCTAGCCCTACAGAAAGTACTGGAAGGAAAACTCCAACCTAAGGAAGTTAATTACACTCACAAAAGCATAGGCAATTGATAATCCCACTTTACCAAAAGCCAAAAGAAAAAGTGGGAGGAGGGTAGGGAGAGGGATTAACATGTAAAAGAAGCTTGTTTCTAATTTAAATTAAAAATGGGAAAAAAAGATACTCAAACCACATGAAAAAATGTTTCTTCTACTCAAGACGTGATACTCAAAATTAACCATATGTGGGTTTTATAATAATAGTTGTGAAGAAATCAAATCAAATAACTTATGCTTTGAAAGATAAGTAACTGGTTTCTGTAGATATGACAAAATACTAATAAAATATTCAAATCTTAAAAAGAAAAAGAAAATTAATGTTCATTGTTTTAATGTGAAGAGGCCCAGACTTTGGGAATTTAACCATGAGAGTTTTACCCTCAATAATGAGATTAATTTATCTGATTGGATTTAAGGTGCACTCCATGAAATGGAAACCATCCCAAATACTATTTCTGTGGCCAAGAACCTGAGAGTAGATAGGTCAGGAGAAAACCAAGTATTATAATTCTGCTGAAGGAACACTTCTATAAAATGAGTCCTTACAACATTCTGCTATACTCATAGAACAGTTCCTTGCTTGGCCATCATCAGAGAAACTTTTTCCTGCAGGAGATGAGAGCAAATATATACCCACAGCTAGACAATGTGCAGAGAGTCATAAACCTTGGAAATCTCAGTCCTAGATGGGATATATTCATCAAATCCCTCCCCCAAGGCCTCAGGAAAACCCATGGAAGAGTATGCAGAAAGAATGTAAGAGTCAGAGGCAATGGTAGGCACCAAGGAAATAATAAGATCTTCTAAACACAGCATATATGAACTTACAGAGATGGTGGCAGCCTGTACACTGCCTGTAAGGGTCTACACCAGATGGGAATCCAGCACTGAGAAAGGAAGTCAACACAAGTACCTATCCCTAATCCAGATATTATCTCTAATTCATAACATATGGCAGATGAAAAATTATTTTTCAACAATATATCACTATGGATACAAACCACTCCTTTTTATTAATATTTTAAAATTTGATTTTATATTCCAACCAAAGTTCCCCTCCCACCCCTCCTCCAGCCCTTCCTTACTTCCCGCAGTCCACCCGAGTTCACTTCTCTTAACGGGTAAGGGCTCCCACGGGGAGTCAAAAAAGTCTGGCACATTAAATTGGGGTAGGATGAAGCCCCTCCCCGCTGTGTTAAGTCTGAGTATGGTGTGCCCTCATAGAGAATGGGCTCCAACAAGCTAGCTCATGCACCAGGGATAGACCCTGATCCTACTGACAGCGATCCCCTCATATAGTCCAAGCTACACGACTGTCTCCCACATAGAGAGGGTCTAGCTCAGCTCTGTGGAAGCTCCACAGCTGTCATTTCCAGAGTTTATGAATTTCCATAAGCTTGGTTCAGTTGCTTCACATGTTCACATGTTAATTCCAGGTCCCTCTCCGTTTCCCTCCCCTCCTCCCGTGCCCTCCCACCAACCCCCACAATATCCCCTCATTTCCCCAGGGAGGGTGAGGCCCTCCATGGGGGTGTCCATAGTCTGTCATTTCATCCAGGGCAGGGCCTAGACCCTCCCCCAAGAGTTCAGGGTGAGAGTGCATCTCTCATTGTTGGATGGGAGTCCAAAGTCCATTTGTATACCGGGGATAAATACTGATCCACTGCCCAAGGCTCAATAGATTCCCTAGGCCTCCTCACTGACACCCACATTCAGGGGGTCTTGATCCGTCAGTCCCATGCTGGATTCCCAGGCATCAGTCTGGGATTCAAGAGCTAACCTTTGTCAGGCAAGCTGTTTCTGGGGGTTAAACCAGTCTTAACCCCTTTGCTCATCAGTCCTCCTTCAATGTCACTAGATTTCTTGAGTTCCCTTGTTCATGCATTCCCTCCTCTCTCTCTTCAACTGGTCAGGACTGGTGCTTGGTTGTGAATCTCTGCATTTGGTTCCATCAATTACCGGATGAAGGCTCAATGATGATAATTGGGGTATACAGGGGAAGGCCAGTTCAGGCATCCTCTTTACTATTGTTAAGAGTAGTAGTTGGGGACATCCTTATAGATTCTTGGGAATTTCCCTAGCACCAGGTTTCTCCATATTCCCACAGTGGCTCTCTCTATCAAGGTATCTCATTCCTTGCTCTCCTTCTCTGTCCCTTCTCCCCCTTGACCCTCCCATTCCCTCAAAACACTATTAAGGGTAGTCCCCATGACCAGCAATAGATTGGCACAAAATTAACAACACAGAAAAATTCAATGCTAGCATATTTAGATGTTCTTTGTTTTATAATATTTTGTAAAGCACTGTTTTTTTGTTTGTTTTTTCTTTTAATGATACAAGTCCTTTGTGTATATATTATGGCTTCTGGTTTAGTATTTTTATGGGATTCCTGTGTATACAAACATATGTATCTCTGTGTCTGTATGTGTTTATTGAGATTTTCCTTTATTTTTCTTCCCTTCTGGTTACACCTTTTTGTTTTATCTTATTATTCTTTTGATGCCTGTTTTCTAAGGAGAGACAGAAATGATGTGGATTTGGATGGGCAGGGAAATGGGGAGGATTTTCAAGGGGTTGGAGAAGGAAGCCATATTCAGAATATATTATATGAAAAATACATTTTATTTTTTCTGCTTAAGATATTTATTATACAGTGAAATCATAAAGAGGGGAAGCTAGGCAGAAAAAAATTAATTCAAATTTCAAACATACCACATCTGTGAAATATTGCTCATGACAAGCTCTTCAACTTTCTTTAAGTGGGCAGCATAAGCTGGATTTTCAGAGAAGAAAACTAACCCAACTCGTCCTTAATTATCCTAGAAATATTGCACTTCCAGAAATTAATATCTCTGGAAGATGACTTTCCCTGTTTATTTTCAGGTTGAAATAATACCTTGGATTTGCATATTACTTGTACATTGAAGGTTTGTTTTAAGTATAAATGATTGTCTATAGGTTTAAATTAAAAAAGAACTGGCGAATTCTGAATAAACACATGAAAGTAATCATAGCTATGAAGCATGTTGAGTTTCAAATTAAAAGCTTTAATTATGCTTGGACTAGTTTAATTGACTTTGAAAGACATTCCTTCCACCTGGAAATGATCGTATGTCACATGAACATAAGAAAGCCAGTACAATTTCTACTAGATCAGATTCCTCAAATTTTGTTATTTTTGATATTTCCTAACAAACCGGAAAATGAGATGTGTCCTGATAAACATTATTGTTTGGAGCTATAAAAATCTATTTTCACTGGGTGATAGTGATTCATGTCTTTAATCCCAGCACTCTGGAGGCAAAGTCATTCAGATTTCTGAGTTTAAGGCCAGCCTGGTCTACATAGTGAGTTCTAGGACAGCCAAGGCTATACAGAGAAACCCTTTCATGAAAAACAAATACAAACAAATAAGCAAATAACAAACAAAAATGTATTCAATAAAAGAAAAATAGGAACAAATGATATTAACACCATTATAAAAAGATGCTTCCATGGCTAGTTGGCCTTAGTCTTACTGCCATTATGAAGGTGCTTCAAGAAGCAGGCCATCTATGGGACATACTTCTACCACACACCAAACCTGCCAGCATCGCCTTGGATTGTACACCCTCCAGATACAATAAAAATAAATTGCTATCATTTACAAATTACATACTCAAAAATTTTTTGGTAATAGTGATACAAATGGACTAAGACAGCCATTTTTATTGCTTAATCATGTACTGCTCACATTTACTAGGGTATTCTCACTAATACTACACTAATACATAATGAGTGTAGTATTTGGTGTGGGGATATAATAGATACATAGTTTGAGTTCTGAGATAAACAATAAATAGTATTACTCAGTTTATGTGTTATGGTTGTTTATCTTGGGGATTTTGTGAGAATCCTAACAGTGAGAGCAGGGACTGTTTCTGACTCTTTCACCTGCCTTTGAGACCCTTTTCCTCTTCCTGAGTTGCCTTATACAACCCTGATTTCAGGGTCTGTGCTTAGTCTTATTGTAGCTTGTTAGGCCATGTTTTGTTGATATCCCTAGGAGTTCTGCTCTTTTCTGAAGAGAAACAGAGGAGGAGTGAATCTGGGGGAGAGGGAAGGTGGAGAGAAGGGCTGGGTGGATAGGAGGGGAGGGGAAAGAGCATGTGACATGTAATGTATGATAGAAGAATAAAAATTGAGAAATATATCCTATGAAAACACGTAAAATTTATGTTTCAAAAATGTGTTCAAGGGGCAGACAAGATGGCTTACTAGATAAAGGTTCTCATTGCCAAGTCTCATGAACTGAGTTTTATCCCAGGATCCCACAAAGCAAAAGGAGAGAATCAATTCTTGGAAGCTGTCCTCTGACATCCACCTATAAATTCTGAAGTATCATGTACACACACACACACACACACACACACACACACACAAACACACACACACACACACACTCTCATGCATGCACATTAGCACATGCCCACATACCAAATAGATGTAAATAAAATAAATTCCTTATTTTCTTATCTCAAAAACTTCACATTTAAATTAATGCATAATCTTTAGCTATTAAAGAAAAGCAGAAGTTGCCAATCAACCTCATTCATTTACTTGAATACTGCTGCTTATGCTACAAAGCATATGTTTTTTACTTTCCTCTTTTGAGTTCTAGCATCCCTTGTTTCAAAATGTTTTTATGCATATCTGTATACCACATGCCTGCAGAGGCAAGAAGAGGAAGTCAGATTCCCTGGAACAGCAGTTACAGATAGTTGTGAGCTGCCAAGTGGGTGCTGGAAATTGAATTCAGGTCCTCTGGAAGAGCAGCTACTGCTCTTACCACTGAAAAATCTCTTCAGACCCCAAACAATTATTTGTGTTAAAAGCCAGTGGTTTTAGAGTTTTGAAATATATAATATGACATTACTATCCATAGTCTTCCTACTGTAAAGAACCCACAAGAAAGCCATGTTCCTACCTATCAATAAATTAATGCTCAAGGATTGCTCTTCCTTTTAAAAAATTTGTGAGACAGAGTTTCTCTGTGTAACAGTCATATCTATCCTGGAACTAGCTCTGTAGAACAAGCTGACCTGCCTTTATCTCCCAAGTGGAGAGAATAATGACATACACCACTACAGCCTAGCTGGATGGCTGTTTCTTTATCCCCTCCAGTGTAATCCTTTCCCAACCCTAGTAATCACCATTCTTCTCTCAACTTCTATGAAATCAACTTTTTAAGAGTCCAAATATGAGTGACATCATTTTGTATTTGTCTTCCTGTTCTTGGATTATTTTACTTAATATTTAGGCTTCAATTTCTCTCCATTTTGATACAAAAGTTAGGTCATTACTTTTATCATTAATACTCTGCATTTTCTTTATTAATTTACCCATTGATGAGTTACTGTCACCCAGAATACAATTTAATATGGTGAACAATCCAGGATTCTACCACAGGATTGACCTATCAAATAGCTCAACAAGTTGGGCATATATAATGAAACTTGTATCACATCACCCTATCTGTAACACCCAAATAGTTTGTGGAACTTTGATATTACAACCCCAGGGAACTAATACAAAAATAACTGGAAGCAATGTAGGTGCCTAATAAATAGATAATAATAAATTAAGATAAAACTAAGCAAAGATTAACAAAGTTTTATAAGTAAGATATTATGATATTGTTATCTATATTACTGATGTGGAAAACTATTCAGAATACATTAAGTATTTGTGTGGGTGGGTATGTATCTAGATTTCTGTATGTAAAGAAACAATAGGGATATCTCCAGTAGAATTTCTATAACCAGAAATCAGAGAAATCATGATTGAACTTCTTTTACAATAGTTTGGTAGTGTTTTCTTTCCTTCATTTTTCCTTTCCTTCTCTCTCTCTCTCTCTCTCTCTTTCTTTCTAAGGAGGAGATTATTTCATTCTACAGTACAAATTTATTGAAAATGATTTTTCAAATTTTCATTCACTACTTACTCTAGCTTACTCCTAAGCAAAACAGTTCAAAGTAAAATTGCCTGTTTAATATTTACTAAATTTACATTTTTATTTTCTATAATTTTAAACTTTTAAGTAACTATTTATTCCTGTGATATATGTATCTTATCCTTATCTATCAAGTTCCTGCAGTGATAGTATCTTATGATTTTTTACATGCTTTTTGTTCTTTAAGTTAGAAAATCCCACTGATTTTAGCTACAAAACCTCCTCAAAATTTTTCTGATTTTCGGCATCTTTTCTCCTTCTCAATATACTTTTGCTATTAGCAGAATGTAGTGGTAGCTTCTTAATCATTCACTCTTTATTGCAGTCAAACATTTGCTATATATCACCCAAGGCAATTCTTTACAAATAAGCTGTTGTTATAGCCCAGAAATCAACTGTAAGAAAATGTATTCATGATTCCTGTTTCTGCTAATCTTGTTTTCAGCCTGTATGTGTTATTTTGTATTTTTTCTCTGAAACAGACTTTCCCCTGATCTTCCTAGAGTAAATAAAATGCAGTAGGTCCTTTACTAGACACCATTCATGGTTCCTGACTACCTTCAGTAAGTTAAGCCATTCCCTTTTGCGTGAGTTTTAGAATGATCTAGAAAGGACTGACAAAGCCGAGTTGGATTTCTGATCCAGTGCTGATTATCTTCACCTTCTAGGGTACACCAGTAGCACAGTTTTGTGAAACATGTAACATATTTGATACCCTGTACTTATCTACCCACAGCATGATGTGGTGCAAAGAGGATGTGAAAGTATCAGCCTGAAAATTTCAAATCATAGTTAGCTCTTCCTTTGTGTGTGTTTTGCTATTTCCAGAGACAGAATATTTCAACTTGATGCTAATATTTCCTAGAGAAATACAATTTCTCTAATTATTGAAACTGTCTCTTCAGCTGTGAAAATGGCTGGATGATGAAAACTATTGTCTGTCTTAGTAACTGGATGAGATAACTGGAAGCAGCACTGTGTTACAAGAGACCTTTCAATTTAAGGATATTGATATCTTGACACCAGTAGAGAAGCACAGCTTTAGATATTTGTACCTGAAATCACCTTTCACAGAACTTCTACTTTCATTTTTTTGGATAATAGTTTTAAGGGTTCTGTTAGACTCAGTACAGGTTTCTACATGGATCACATATCTCTGTAAATACTGTGTCAGTTAGATATTCTCCCACACTAAGCCATGCTGGTCTCAGGGAATGTAATATTTCTCTAAATTTAGTCATGGTGGACTCTCTTTCTTTCTAAGGAGGAGATTATTTTTACATGCTTTTTGTTCTTTAAGTTAGAAAATTCCACTGATTTTAGCTATAAAACCTCAAATTTTTTCTGATTTTCTACATCTTTTCTCTTTTTCTCAGAGCTGAGTCAGCTGGTTGTCCTTTCCTATGGTGATAAGGATATATTCCTAACAAAGAAAATCACAAAGCGACCCAGTCTTTCAAAAGTAAATCAAATGGCAGAATTTGGTTTTGCTGCCTCGTTTGATAGCAAGATCAGAATCCTACACACACAATTGACAAAAGAATCTTTGCTTTTTGCTATTTAGTTCTTAAAGATACTGGAAACTTGACTATTGTCACAGAGCTCATCGAAAGAAAGTCCATAAGGTATATAAACTTTACTTTTTTTGAGCCACAGACAACTTAGGACAGTACTTCTCAAATAATATTCTTTTCTTTTCACTCTGCTCACTAGGTGCTAAGTTTATATGGTGCCTTGTCTCAGTAATATCTTTCAACCAGGGAGACCAATATGAACACAGTGAACCAAATCCTCATTTTAGATTATGCTACAAAACTAAGGTGTTTACTGCACATGAACAAATTAAGCCTCGTGTTTACTCTCCCTTTTAAAGGTGATGATGATCATTTTCCTGTGGTTGTTTGTAATGGGTTTTCTGAACAGAATTTGAAAGAATCACTGCTACCAAAAATCTCTCATCTAAAATTATATACCTGGGAGCTTGGGAAGTAAATTGGTTATCAATTTTTGAATGATAGAAAAGTGCCAAAACCCCTTTCTTTGTATGTTTCAGATATTTTTCATAGTGGGAAATTCTTTTGAATACCTGACCTAAATGTCTAATGGTCCATATGTTACAAATAAAATCTTCTATGTGTCAAAGTAACCCATAGTTGGTAACAAGGGTAAAAGAGAGAAATGCCCCAGAGTCTCACCATTCTTAGGGTACCAGTATTTCCTAGGCTTCCATAATTTTGTAGTATAAATAGAGCTCCTCTGATTTATAGTTGATAACTATAGTTGGCAGTAGAGCAAAGAGAAAATGCTTTCATGCTGATTAAGAATTAATGTTCCATGTAGCACTTTACTCATTGATTTATTGTGGTGGCCCAAGAGTTAATCCAAGTTGCCATTTTTAGTGATCATCCAGGGTTCCACCCTACGTTCAGTTTTGGCATGATTCTAATTCCTATGACGATAGCTCTTAACTTACAAAAGGTTATAAAAGTCAACAATTTTAAATGTTAAGAGAAGTAGGGCATAACAACTAAATAACAGCTAAAATTCCAGAGATAACATACAAAGAGGATTCAGGATACTGCATCCCATTAAGTCTTCACTCCTCATGCTAAGTTCTATGTTCCTGACAAAGTAATGTCTTAAAATAAAACCAATAACGAAATCCTCGTAGCCAATCTGTTATTTGGCGAGCTCTTAAACTTTGAGCCATCTCCCCGGGCCCTAGTGTGTGGTTTTTAATTCAAGTTGGATAGAGTTGTTTGTAAAGAATATGGACTCAATGGCATACTGAAAAGGAAGACAATATAACCTACAAGAAGAAAAGGCTAGTATCAATCCAGCTATGGATTTCTTGGATAAATTGGAATATCAAAACATTTCTTTTTTTCATGGGATAGATTACAGCTAAATCAGATATAGATATAGCATGGCTTTCTTATTACACTCTTTTCCATATACTGTCCATACTTTTCAGATCATTTTATTTTCATCTTTTATTATCACAGCAAACCTAAATTTCAAAATATTTCTCTGTTAAGTTCCTTACCTCATTAGAGAAATGACAATACTTTAGGAATGAAAACAATAATTTCTTTCATTCCACATATTCACAATTTTAATTTTAAATAAGCCAAAGATTAGAAAAAACTAAATTCAAGAAAGAAAATATAAGTGAATGAGATAACAGTTTTGTTCTCCCCCACAGAAGACAGAAGTGTTGTCACATGCAGGTGGGACACAGTCAGGCCCCTCCCCTAGTGTGTGATACTTCTTCCCACAGTATTCCTTAAGAGATATTTTTGGCATACATCCCTCCGAAGCTTCTTGACTGTAAAGAAAGATCTTTTGAAAAACCAGACAGGATAAAAGGGATAATATTTAGCCCTACTTAACCATGCTTGCAAGCACTGACTGTATACTGTAGAAGGGTCTTTTACCCCCATCTCTGTTTGCAGCTTGGAGAGTTAAGTTTGTATGATATATCAATCATAGCTAAAATGTGACTACATAAAGTTACATCAAGAATTGTCTTATTCTCAGTCAGGAAAAACTTGACTTCATAAAACCATTATCTTTATCTTTCTATAGCACCATAACCTAGGGTTTCAAGTAAATAAGAACATTAAAAAGTTACCAAAGTAGCTTTCAACATTTATATTCCAACATGCTTGACAAAAGCAGATTCACATGCACAAGATATTCTGATTCAGTATGTCTCTGGTAGGACCAAGTAGCCCCATTTACAGAGAAAGCAGCATACGCAATTTTAATACAGCTTGTGAAGAATAGCACACTAAGGAACTCTGTTCTCTTGAGGTATAATGTGTCTTAAAATCTAAGGCATAGGTAGGAAACCAGATAAGACCAGACAATACCTATGTCACATTTGTTATTAGTAATTACTTATGTGCTAAGTGTAGCAATTTAATACATTTATTTGTTTTTCCTTTGGTTTCATCTGTTGGTGAGCATGTATGTGTCATATTCTCAGACATCAGTCCATCCACAAAAGCCTCAACCTACAATCTGCTGAGTGCAAGACATGATGGAACAATGGTAGCGCAGAACTACTGGGAGTGCCCACTTCATGACTGTTCCAACTTGAGGCCCACTCCATTGCCTGGATGCCCAGGAACCAGGGGAAGGACAGCCCAGAGACCCAGGATAGAACAAAACATGACTGGCAAAAGAATCAATGAATGGATTCCTCATGATATTCTGCTATACTCACAGATCAGTGCCTAGCCCAATTATCATAAGAGGGGGCGCTACCTAGCAACTAATTGGAGCAGATACAGAGACTCAGAGCCAAAACACTAGCTGGAGCCAGGGGAACCTCCCCCGGAAGAGGGAAAAAAGGGAATGTAGGATCCAGGAGGAAAGAGGACATCTAAAAACATGCTATAGAACCAACTAAGCAGAACTCAGGGAACTTTTATGGGTCTGCACCAGTACCTCTCTGCATATATATTATAACTGTGTTCTTGTGGGACTCCTAACAATGGGAATGTAGTGTGTCTCTGACTCTTCTGTATGTACTTGGGACCCTTTTCTTCCTACTGGGTTGCCATGTCTTAGTGTAATTTGTTAGGCTATTTTCAGTGGATTTCCTAAGGATGCTTGCTCCTTTATTGAAGGGAAACAGAACTGGAGTTAATCTGAAGGAGAGGGAAAGGGACTAGGAGGAGTGGAAGGAACAGAAACTATGGTCAGGATATAATGTATGGGAGAAGAATACGAGTTTAAAAATTATGTAATTGCCAAACTAATTTTTGAGTTCTTCAGTCCTCAATTTTGTGTACCGGATTAGAACTATATTCAGTAGAATACAATTATGGGGCAAATACCTCTTTCTAAGTATGATGGAGTTACTGATGATCTTGTCACCTACTAGCTTCTAAGTCTAACTTATTTCCGTCTGTTAAGATCCAGTAACAAACAGCATTATTCACACAGGAACTCAACCAAACATCCCATGAAGTAGAATACGTAATGAGTTCCTGAAATTGTGCAACAGTCTACTTCTATATCAGTGAGAAACTCTTGAGTGCTCAAATACAAAATAACCTGAATAAAATAGTTCAGAAAACAGCAAGCCCATGCTTCTCAAATGATAGACTTCTCACTACATTCTGGCTCTGAGGACGTCTAAAAGACAGGGGACAATTTCTTGCATGAGCAGTCACTCAGGAATTGTAGCATCATGAACATGCAGTGCCTCTTTGTGCTGCTTTTTTGCAGGCAAAATAATATATTAAGGGAACTTATTCTATAAATCTTCACTCTCACTGAACTTTGAATAAAGATCAGTGTTTGCAAGCTAAACCAGTTCAACAGGCCCTGTCAACTTGGGCTATCAAATATCAGATCATTTAATGATCCCTATGTAGCTTTCTCATGGTAGATGGAATTACTTCATCCTTGTAGCTTACAATGCCTATCAAGGGGAAAATAGTGCAGCTCCCTGGAGACTGCTTTAAAAAAACACTGAATTGGCCACCTTGCTATGTTGTTAGTGTTTTCATTTTCAGTCACGGTTTTCATAATGCCACTGCCATTTGCAGACTCCTATGATGGTTCTCAATTGACTTTCAAGTTGAATTCAATTTCTTGATCCTGGGTGGTAAAGTTCTCAACTTCGCCATTCGCCTTTATCTAAAAGTTTCTGTTTTTCTGCTCTGCCCTGTGCACAGCTCTGTGGCAATACAAACCTAATTGCTTCTGTGTGTTCACCTGTTCGGGTTGCCTCTGAGCTTTCATATTTCTTAGAAAACATCTCCCCAAAATTTTGCTATGCCAATTAATATTGACTTTATTTTTTCTGAAGAAGTAAATGGTCTTTAAAATATATTTGTAGTTTTTCATTAACCAATAAAATACCACTCTGATTCCAGTGATCCTCACCCTCCATAGCACATTACAATGTGTGGAACAACAGACTGTTCCAGACCAACTCTATCAAATTACAGTGCATGTTCATGCTACCAAGATGATTCTAACGTAATGAAAAGGTTGGCAGCAACTACATGAAATTGTTTCTTAAATGTTAAAGATGCATATCTTTGGGTGAGCACTTGGAATCTCTGATGTGTCCTTTTTCTTTCTAGGTTTATAGTCTTAAAAAAGCACAGGCATCTAAAAATGCCATTTAAGTGCTTAATGTTTTTAGCTAGAGAAATGATCTCCTTTCTTCTAGCATATATCTTTATGTTTAGTGATGAAGGTCTGCCACTGAGTTTCCTTACTATGGTGAGATTTGTAAGTGGTCAGGTTAGAAGTAATGACCGGCTGTTTCTGTGTTTCATTAATTCTTGGGTAGAAAAAATACCATGCTTGCTTCTGTATGAAGACCTGACATCTCTTTTCCTTCAAATTCTCTGACTATAATACAGGTTCAAATAGAAGGAAATGAGTCATCTTATTAGAAGTATCCTAACGTTTAACCCTGAAGTGATGGCTCATTAAGTCAGTGATTTAATGCAGGGTTGCCAGCTACTTTGATAAAAGTGGTTATGGAAAAATACTGGGTGTCTTAATTAAGGTTACTATTTCTGTAATGAAACACCAAGTAAAAGAAACTTGGGGAGGAAAGGGTTTCCTTGGCTTCTTTATCACAGTTCATTGAGGGAAGATAAGGCAGGAACTCAAGCTGGATGAAACCTGGAGGCAGTAGCTGCTACAGAGATCATGAGGATTAGAGCTTGCTGTCTTGTTCCGTATGGCATGCTCAGGTTACTTTCTTATGGAACCCAGAATTACCAGCCCTGGGTGATGTTTATATACTGATTCTTTTGAAGATACATTTTTCATTTTACCTGTTACTGAAAAATACTAACAAGAATATACCCTGGAATGTTTACTTGTATTTAAAAAATTGTAGTAATTTAGGTAGAATTCAGGGCATTGCGCATCCACAGAGATAGTTTACATTTGCACCATATTTTACTCATTCATCTATTGATAAACATTTAGGCTGTTTTCAAATTTTTACTACTGTCAACAACATTGCAATATATAGGAAAGCTCCAATATATCCTCGATTTCATTTCTTTCAGACTAATACCCAGAAGTGACACTGTTTGCATGCATGTTCTGCTTGCAATAATATGAACTGCCATATTATTTTCCATAGTAGATTCATCATTTTGCATTACCATCAACTGTACAAAGTACTTCAATTTATCTATACTCTTCTAACTCTTACTATATTTTTTATCCTGGGGTTTATTTTTAATAGCTATCCTAACAAGTATGGTATGACATATTTTTGTGATTTTGATTTGTTTTCATATAACATTTGAATACTAGTATGTCTTCTTTGGAAAAAAGAAGTACATTAAAGTCCTTGAGTGGGGGCTGGGAAGATGTCTTAGTCAGTAAAGCATTTAGCACGCAAGCATAAGGACTTGAGTTCAGATCCCCTCAACCAACATCTTTAAAAAAGAGGTGTTGTACTGCATGCCTGTAAACCTGGTGCCTGAATGGCAAAGACAGGGGCATTCCTGGTACTTGGTGGTAGAATCCTTGAAGTACAGGTTCAATGATTGATTCTGACTCAATAAAGTAGTGTAGAAAATAAAAGACACATAATTGTGACGTCTTGACTCCACACATGTGCAGATCTATGTACACACAAACACACACACCTTCTAATGTTTCTTGATACTTTATTTTTGTGTGTGCATGTGTTGTGTGAGCTTATGTTCATTTGCATATCATTGCATGTACTCAGAGGCCAGAAGAGTGCAGGACTGGAAGCTCAGAATGGAGCTACAGATATTTGTAAGACTCTGAGCTTTGTTACCTGAGAACTAGGATGTGAAGTCTGAACCTTACTAGGAACAGTGTTACAAAGATTTATTCCTATTGAAATATTCTCACAATTCTTAGTGTTAACTTTAAGTCCTTTTTACATTTTTAGCTGAATATTAAGTATAGAGTTCAGTTTAATTGTTTTTCATATTTCAGGGTAATTGCTTCCATTCCCCTGACATATATGTCTGCTTTAATGCCAGTGCTATACCGTTTTATTTGTACTGAAATCAAGAACTGCAATATCATGTATTTGGAAGTTATTTGTGTGTGTGTCTCACCCAGTCCCACTGGACTAGTTTCTCTTCCATCTGCCAGGTCCCCATAGCGGCTTATGGAATAAACACTCTGAGGCTAAATATCAATTACAATTGTTTAGCCAGTAATATGCTCAGGCATATTACTGGCTAACTCTCTCTTATAAATTAACCCAATTTCTATTAATCTGTGTATTGCCATGATGCTGTGGCTTACCATTAATGCTCGGGCATGTTACTCCTTCAGCGGCTACATGGCATCTTCCTGACTCTGCCTACTTATTTTCTGTATATTTGGTTGGATTTCCCACTTACCTTTATTCTCCCTGGCCATTGGCCAAATATGCTTTATTTATTAACCTATAAAACCAACACATATTCACAACATACAGTAGGATATCCTATATCAATATCTGAATTTTCTTTTCATCATCAATATGGTTAGATATTTGCTGTATTTTGTAGTTCCACATGAATACTCAAGTATTTTTTCTTTTTCTTTAAAACATACCATTGAAGTTTTGAAAGTGGTTATACTGAATTTGTGGACTGTTTCTTTGGTAGTATGGGCATTTTGAATGTATAACTTTTTCGGGTGTATGAAGGAAGAAGGTCTTTTAAATTATCTTTCATTAAAAACTAAAATTTATTTCATTTTTGTGTACAAGTCCTTCACCTTAGTTTACTCTGATTTTACTGTTTTTGATGCAAACCATTTGAATGACAAGGACTTGAAAAATATTTTACATAGTTAGCCCTGTACTTCTTCAAACATTATTACTGGAGAATAACTCAGTTGTTATTTTCCTCATAATACAAATAAATAAGGTGTACTCCATATGAGTGCCATTCAAGATATCAGTCATGATGCTCATTCATCAAGAGTAACTTCTCTTTGTAATATATACATACCTATCCATGAATAGAAACCTATACTTTGATATACATGGGATTTGGTTTTTATTAATTATAGTTTTTCCCTTTTTGGGGGAGGTGGTCTGTCTGTTTCTGTCTCATGCACAGAGAAGAATTTCTTTCTCTGCAATGACTTCTTATATTTCAAAGTCATTCATAGGTGTCTTCAGGCTCATATCCCAGAAGGGTAATGAGGCAAAGGCATCTTTATATTTGGACAGATTCAGGGTCTGCCAATTGGATGCCACTCTATAAGTTTTATCATCTTCCTCGAGTTCTTCAATGAAATTATAAATGTAGCTTTCATATTTTATCCTATGAATCATACTGCTATCTTTTAAAAATATGTTTAATTTTTTTCAACATTTCACACAATATAATTTGATCACATTCTTTGACCTCTCCCAAGGACTGTAAGATCATCCTCACTTCCCTACCCCATTCAACTTCATGTTCTTTCTCTTTCTCAAAAACATTTCCAAAAAGAAAAAGGCAAGATAGATAAATGAATAAGCAAAAAAACAAAACCCCATTCCAAAACACAACAATAACAATGAAAGGAGCACACAAAAAAGCTTGTGGAGTCTTGTTATGTTTTTGTTATTGTTGTTGATGCTCAACTAATTCTGAGTATGGTTGATGTATCCAATGTCCCTCTTTTGAGGAAAACTGATTTTTCCCTGGCCCAGCAGCTATCTACTACAAAGAGCCTTTTGGTTAGGGATAGGACTTACTGCCAATTTTCCCCTTGCAGCTGGGATTTTGTTTGGCTTGCATTTGTCCAGTTCTTGAGCATACTCAGTCTGTGATGTCAGATGTTCGTCAGCCCAGAAAACTCTTACCTTGGAGTCATCTACCACCTTTAGCACTTAAATTTTCTCACTTTCTCTTCTGTGTAACTGGATCTTGATGGGAATGAGGAAGGGTGTGATTAAAACATCACATTTAGGACCAAGTGCCCTCAAGGTCCCTGACTGTCTAAACATTATCTAGTTGTGAATCTCTGGGAAAATGACCACCTACTTCAAGAAGAAGCTTCTCTGGTGAGGCTTGAGTAATATAGTCAATGAAATTGGCCACAAAAAATTGTCTCTTACTGTTTGCTATCTCAAATTCACAACTACAGTGCAATATATATGTTCCTACTGTGCTTTATACAACATACACACACACACACATACACACATACACACACACACACACACACATACACACAACACTCCTTATGAAGAAGTCAATTAATTTGGAATTATAAGATGATAAACGTGAGAGAAATCTGATGAGCTACCATATAAGTTTCATGGAGAAAAACAAAGATCATTTAGGTACTAGATTCTAGGAAGTCCATGTCCAAACTATAGCCTCAGTCAATATTCTGTGCTAGTTTCTACATCTGCTCTGGTTTACCTTTCATCTCTTTGCAATAATGATTTCAATGTTGCTACAAATTTCTTTCTCACTCTCATCTGGTCCTTCAGTCTTCATTTTACAATCGTAGTCCATATCATATCAAAAGTAATTTAAAATGTGGTTTAAGGCTTTTTTCATAGGAGTATATGGTCTGTTTTACCCCATTAGTCTGGTTATTCAAATCTGTTTGAATGAATTTTGAAAAGTTATTGTACTTACACTTACTGCAGCATTAAGAAATAGAAAAGTTTGTTCTTTTCCCTTTAACATCGTTAAGAGATATTTTTTCCTCTTGACTGAGATTTCCACCCACATAGGATTAAGTAAAATCCTTTGTTAGGCGCTTTTCTTACTACCTATGAAAACATTGTGTTCTCTCTCTTCCTAATTGGAAACTATCCATCTGGAAGTTTTGAAGCTTGAATATTTTAATGGTGAAACCTTCTTTTTAGAATGTATCTTTGCTGATATAGGCGATTGGTTATTTTAGGCACATACAATTTGCAAAGCAAGCAGTTGAGGAAGGTAGAATTCAACTTATTAAAGTGGTGCCTTTACCTAATATTCAGATTATATTTAATTCATTCCAACTACATATTCTAATTAAGGAGAAAGGCACTGTGTTGGTATTTTAAATTTATAAGAGAAATTCCAGAATTACCAAATGTCAAGGGTGGGACTAGGAGTAAAATAAAAAAATTACATGTCTTATTCAAATTAAGTTTATGGTAAACAAGCCACACTCTGAATAACTGCCTCCAGATTTTACTTGGTTGTGTTAATCTTACTCAGATTTTGCTGAATTTTTTTAAAAGCTAAAAAGAGGCAGAAGTCATGACAGAATCTCTAGAAGCTCTCAGTTGTATTAAAATGGCCCAAACAACATCTTAAGATTCACTGAACTTTTGGATGTCAATATGATTCATTAGAACACTAGTCATGGATCATATTTGAAAGGCAGAAAATTCACATGTAAAGTGGTTTGGGATTTAGGGATATTTGTTCCTATGATACTACTCATTATTCACATATATTTATTGAGTGACTATAAGTGCTCTATCATAGGAATGAAATGACAGCAGAGAAGAAGGTAAAACATCCCAATATGGGGAAATAGGGACTAGCAAGACCTATTTTTGTAATAAATAAATATTGACAAATATAAATTTATTAAACCTTAAAAATACAAAAATACATCTACTTGCAGATGTATCAGAAACAATTGATTTATATGTTCTTTTGTTTATAATGGGAATGATATAGGATATATTCTTTTCAGAGTTGCCCAAACTTTACACTGGCAATGATATTAAACTGTGATAGTGATGTTTCCACATATTGTTATAACATGGTTCAAGAAATATTTGAAATAATAGTGATAATTTTTGAAAGACTATCATGAAAACAATTGTGAGAGTATGAAATGTGCACTTTGAGACGGGATCTCTTTACATAGTCCTAGCTATCTTAGAATTCACTATAGAGGATTGAGCCTCCCCTCCTGCCGGGAGCCCATGCACCCCAGGCTCCTGGGCTTCTTCTCCACCCATGGGACCAGGTAAACCGGAGCCTGTATCCAGGCCTGCTTTCCAGTGCCTAGGGACTGCCACTAAGCCCCACTCCTGGCAGGAGCCTATGCACCCCAGCATGCTAGTCTCCTTCTCCACCCATGAGATCAGGACTAGTACCAGAAAAAAGGACAAATACCAGAGTATTGGACCTGCTTGCAACCACCGAAAGGGAACTCTGGTCCCCTAATTGCCAGGACAGGAAGATGCTCTTTCTGTACCCACTAGAAGAAGGTATGGGAAAGAGACAATACAAAAACACACTCAGAAACAGAAAAACAAGTATGACACTGCCAGGTTCTAGAGACTCTACACCAGCAAGACTCAAACATTCCAATGCAAATGAAACAGAAGAGAATGACATTAAAAACAACTTCATGAAAATGATAGAGGCCTTCAAAGAAGATATATGAAAATCCCTTAAAGAAATGGAAAAAATACACCAAAAATGCAACAAATGGAAGAAAAGACAAAGCAAAAATTGAAAGAAACAATACAAATTCAAGCAGTGCAATGGTTGAAAACTGAAATAGAGACAATAAAAAAAAACACAGTCTGAAGGAAGGCTGGAAATAGAAAGGCTGTGCAAACAGTCAGGTCCTACAGATGCAAGCATAACTAACATAATACAAGAGACTGAAGAGAGAATCTCATGTGCTGAAGATATAATAAGATAAATAGATTCATCTACAAAAGAAAATATTAAGTCCAACAAATCCCTAACACAAAATATCCAGGAAATATGGGACACCATCAAAAGACCAGACCTAAGAATAATAGGTATAGAAGAAGGTGAAAAAACCCACTTCGAAGATGCAGAAAACATATTCAACATAATCAAAGAGGAAAACTTTCCCAACCTGAAGAAACACATGCCAATGAAGGTACAAGGAGCTTTCAAAACACCAAATAGAGTGGACCACAAAAAATTCTCCCTCCACGTAATAATGAAGACCCCAAACATAAAGAATAAGGAAAGAATATTAAGAGAACCTAAGGAAAAAGATCAAGTAACATATAAGCACAAGCCTATCAGAATTACACCTGACTTCTACATTGAAACTCTGAAAGCCAAAAGGTCCTAGATAGATATTCTACCAACACTAAGAAACCACAGATGACAGCCCAGACTACTATAACCAGCAAAGCTCTCAATCACTATAGATGGAGAAAACAAGCTATTCCATGATGAAACCAGATTCAAACAATACATACCAACTAATCCAGTACTACAGAAAGTTCTGGAAGGAAAACTCCAACCCAAGGAAGTTAACTACAACCAGAAAAACATAGGTAATAGATAATCCCACCAAACCAACAGCCAAAAGAAAAAAGGGGTGGAAATCCACATATAATTCCACCACCAACAACCATTCCAAAACAAGCAAGAATGAGCAATCAATGGTCATTTATATCCCTCAATATTAATGGTCTTATCTCACCCATAAAAAGATACAGGCTAACAGAATTTATTCAAAGACAGAGCCCATCCTTCTGCTACATACAAGAAAGACACCTCAGCCTCAAAACAGGTATTACCTCAGAGTTAAGGTTGGGAAAAGATTTTCCAATCAAATGGACCCAAGAAACAAGCAGGGGTAGTAATCTTAATATCTAACAAATAAGACTTTAATATAAAGTCAATCAAAAGAGATGAAGGAGGCGATGTCATACCCATCTCAGGAGAAATCCAACAAGATGAAGTTTCAATTCTGAACATCTATGCCCCCAAAACAAAAGTATCAATGATTGTAAAAGAAACATTACTAAAACTCATATCACATATAAAGCCCCACACATTTATAGTGGAGACTTCAACAAATCACTCTCACCACTAGACAGGACTACCAGACAGAAACTTAACAAAGAATCAAAGGAAATAATAGAAGTTATGATCCAATTGGGATTAACAGACATCTACATAACATTCTATCCAAATAAAAAAGAATATACCTTCCTCTCAGCACCACATGGAACCTTCTCAAAAATCGACCACATATTTGGCAACATATCAACCTTCAACATGTATAAAAATTGGGATAACTCCATGCATCTTATCAAAGAACCATGTGTTAAAATTAGAAATCAACAACAACACAAATTGCAGAAATCCTACAAACTCATGGAAATTGAATAATGCACAATTGCACCATTCCTGGGTGAAAGAAGAAATAAAAAAGAAATAAAAAAGAAATTAAAGACTTCCTAGAATTCAAGGAGAATGAACACACAACATACAAGCAGTGCTAAGGGGAAAGTTCATAGCACTAAGTGCCCCCATGAAGAAACTAGAGAACAGTTATACTAGAGAATTAACAGCACAACTGAATTCTCTAGAACACAAAGAAGCAAACTCACACAGGAGGAGTAGACACCACAAAATAATCAAATTGAGGTTTGAAATCAATAAAATAGAAATGAGGAAAACAATACAGAGAATCAATGTAACAAAGACTTGGTTCTTTGAGAAAAACAACAAGATAGACAAACCTTTATCCAAACTTGCGAAACGGCAGAGTGTGAACATTCAAAATTAACAAAATCAGAAATGAAAAGGGGGACATAACAACGGACACTGAGGAAATCCAGAGAATCATCAGGTCATACTTTGAAGATCTATGCTCCACAAAATTCGAAAATTTAAAGAAAATGGACAATTTTCTGAATAAATATCACTTCCCAAAATTAAATCAAGAACGGATAAGCAATTTAAATAGACTTATAACCCCTATGGAAATAGAATCAGTCATCAAAAGTCTCCCAACCAAAAAAAACCCAGGTCCAGATGGCCTCAGTACAGAATTCTACCAGAAATTCAAAGAACAGCTTATACCAATTCTTCTCAAAGTATTCCACGCAACAGAAGCAGAAGGGTCTTTGCCAAACTCTTTCTACGAGTCTTCAATAACCTTGATCCCCAAGCCACACAAAGACACAACTAAGAAAGAGAACTTCAGAACAATATCCCTCATGACTATTAATGCAAAAATACTAAATAAAATACTGGCAAGTCAGATCCAAGAACATATCAAAACAATCATTCACCACGATCAAGTAGTTTTCATCCCAGAGATGCAGGGATGGTTCAACATATGAAAATCCATCAATGAAAAACACCTTCAGCAAATTGGCAGGATACAAGGTCAACTCAAGAAAGTCAGTAGCCATACTATATACAGACAATAAAAATCTGAGAAAGAAAACAGCGAAACATTACCCTCTACAGCAACAAACAACATAAAATACTTTCGGCTCACGCTAACCAAACATGTGAAAGACCTTACCCCAAGAACTTTGAGTCTTTAAAAAAAGAAATTAAAGAAGACACCAGAAAATGGAAAGATCTGCCATGCTCTTGGATAGGTAGGATCAAGTAGTAAAATTGGCAATCTTGCCAAAAGCTATCTACAGATTCAATGCAATCCCCATTAAATTCAAAGCACAATTCTTCACAGACCTTGAAAGAACAATAATCAACTCTATATGGAAAAACAAAAGACTCAAGATAGCTGAAATAAACATATTCAACAAAGCAATGTCTTGAGGCATCACCATCTCTGATTTCAAGCTCTGTTATAGAACTATAGTCCTGAAAACAGCTTGATATTGGCAAAAATAGACAGGTAGACCAGTGGAATCAAATTGACCACCCTGATATTAAGTTATACACGTATGAACACCTGAGCTTCGACAAAGAAGCTAAAATTATACAATTGAAAAAAAAGCATCTTCAACAAATGCTGCTGGCAGAACTAGATGCTGGCATGTGGAATACTGTAAATAGATCCATGTCTATTGCCACACAGAAAATTTAAGTTCCAATGGATCATAGACCTCAACATAAATCCAGCTACACTGAACCTCTTAGAAGAGAAAGTGGGAGGCACCCTTAAATGAATTGGTACAGGAGACTGCTTTCTGAACATAACACCAGTAGCACAGACACTGAAATCAACAACTAATAAATGGGACCTCCTGATACGGAGAAGCTTCTATAAGGGAAAGGACACAGTCAACAAGACAAAGAGGCAGCCCACAGAATGGGAAAAGATATTCACCAACCCCACATCTGATCTCCAAAATTTACAAAGAACTCAAGAAGCAAGTCTCCAAAACACCAAAGGATCCAATTAAAAAGTGGGGGATTGAACTAAATAGAGAATTCTCAATAGAGGAGTCTAAAATGGCTGAGAGGCACTTAAGAAGTGCTCAACATAAATATTAGCATGAAAATGTAATATTTTCTTTTTTATTATTATTATTTTCATTTTAAATAGCTTGTTTTATATGCCAATCCCAGTTCCCTCTCCCTCCCTCCTCCCACACCACCCCACCATCCCCCCAGCCTCCCACCCTACCACCATTTCCTTCCACATAGGGGATATCTAGAGTCTGTCATTTCACTCAGGGTAGGGTCCAGGCACTCCCCTAAGAGTCCAGGCAAAGAGAGCATCCCTCTTTGTGGTATGGACGCAAGATTCTGTTTGTATGACAGGGATAAACACTGATCCACTGCTCAGGGCCCCATAGGTTGCCCAGGCCTTGGACTCCATTTTTTCCATGTCTATCTTCAGAATTTCATGTAAGAATAAGACTCATTTCTTTTCAGGTAAGAAATCCCTGGTGGTCATGGCAATTATGTCAAACAGTTTTATTTCTTTTCCTTAGTTTGATACTCTAATATGTGAATAAAGAGTTGTTTTGTTTTGCTTGTAAATCAATTCAACCCATACTTCTTCTCTATTATGTTCCTCGGATCAAACTCACATTGTCAGGATTGGTGGAAATGGCCTTCCCCATTGAGGCATCTTGCTGCCCCTCTACTGCTAGTTTTGGCTTGTTTGTTTGTTTGCTTGCTTGATTGAATTTTGTTTTGTTTTTCATTAAGAATCCTGACTTTGGCTAGAGGCACATTTGGGGCCTGTTGATATGATCAAATGATTTCAGTATGGAAATATTTGTATGCTGTATTGTGCCTATAGATTGGACTATGTTGAACTGTTCTTGTATCATTGGAAGGAAAACAACATGACAATGGTGTATGATCTTCTGAAATTTAAAAAAAAACCTATGTAAGAATTCCAATGAGAATATGTGGTTATGTTCATGAGGGAAATTAACATAATTTTTAGCTAGTTACATAATTTTTAGCTAGATGTGTAATAAAAACAATGCAAATGTAAGGATCCAAAAATAAAAGAAAAAAGGAAATAAAAAAGATAAAGTACTGGAACTTCTTTCTGAGTCCTCAAAAATTGAAAACGGCTGGTTTAAGCTTCAACAAAAGTTTGTCATGGAGACCAGGCATGCGTTATTTATTTAAATGTTTCTTTCAGTGATTTGATTAAATTTTATGATATAACCAATCCAGTGGAATGGAAATATAGAAATGTTTAATTTGGTTCCTAAATGAGGGATAATGAAGGTCCTAAAATATCTTTTAAGTAGAATAAATTGTTAAGTATGTAAATATTTCATCAACTAAAATAAATGTCTTGCTAGAAAAAGAATATTATCTATAATGATTGTTCATAGCTGACTTCATAGGATTAAATTTATTGTCCTTACTTTGCATAAGGTTTAACCTATTTCTATGAATTTAAAAAGACTAATTATATAAAAACTTAAGAACAAGAGGATGTACAAACTACTTTAACATCAGAATGCTTACAATTTCACTGCCTATAAGTTTCAAGGACTGTTTAAAATATAGAAAAAAGAGAAACTTCAACTCCTATAACTGACAGTTTTTATTGGTATAACTTTTGGAAATTGTTTTAGTATTATCTACTCAGTCTAAAGATACATATGTTCTCTGATGAAGAAATTTAAATTTAATTGTCTAATCCTCAAATATGATACATGTATGGGGCAAATTTTGAAGGCAGCTGAGTAAGGGACTACACACAGTTCTCTCCACCAGCATGCCTACTTGAGTAGCACATCCACTGAATTACCAGCCCAAGTGATGAGAACGAAAATAAGGTAAGAATTTACAGGACCTGCTTTCAGTAAACTGGATGAAGCCTTCCCTGAATTATTAGCATTCCCCAATATGGAAAGGAGAGAAAACTGTGTCTAGGCCTACCACAGTAAAACCTGTTGCTGCAGGGCAGAGCTCATTGATTACACTTTCCTCCAACCAGTTCAATAGCTAAGGGCAGTGCTAAGTCAGACAGCTGTCTTTAAACTACTTCTCTAACACTGGGAGTAGTAGGAGGAGGTAGGGTAGAAAAAGACACAACTTTGACTTAAAAGTAAGTGCCAGACCTGTTGATGTAGTGTGACCCAACATTTCTGTAGATTCTGAAGGCTCTGAACATATACCAAAATTTATAGACAGAGACTGTAGAACAACTCTGAAAGATGAAATCTGAGATCTGTTGGGAAGTTTCCAGTTTCAGCCAGCATTGATCTCTGGATTGGACAAGGTGCAGGGAACACCTGTCCTCCTTATTTCACTGACTAAGTAGTTCAATATAGCTATGAAATTCAGTAGTAATCCATCATTGACAGCCAAGAGACTACCTCTACCACCATTCTCCCAACTTGGGTAGAATATTGTGGTTTAAGAACACATTAATTTTGGATTAGAATATAGTAAGAATAAGATGTTGCCAGTTCTGAGCTGATAAAATCTAACATTGGCTTACCTGGATAAGTTGCCACTCAGATTCAGGAGAAGAGAAATACACAGAGTCCTTATTTGTAAGGATTCTTTCCAGTTAGATAATGTCACCTCTGTCTTGTTAAAGTTGATCTTAGATCATAAGTTAACTTCAACAATAGGTAAAATATAATAGAGTGCTCCTTAATGGGCTGTGGTTGTAAGATGTGATGTGAGTAAGATTGTGATACATCAAGATGACTTCACAGATCTGAGAGAATTTTTCAGTGCCAATAATTTTTAATGAGGCATGGGACCTACCTTGATCCCAGGAAAAAGACTGTCATGACATTCTACTTTTTCTAGGTACTCTCCCAGTATCTTAGCTCTTTTTAAACAGTGCACCAACAGCAAACATTTGGTAATTGTGAAAATATATGACACTTTCCCCTGCTTATATAATAGAAGTAACATAGGTTCAGGGAAAATTAATTTCTGGAAGGAATGACTCAAGTAAACCTAAGGAACTGACACCAATGAATCCTCTATCAATATCCACCAATCTTGACAACATGAATTCAATCCTGAAAACCCACATTGTGGAAGGAGAATACAGACTCATATACACTCCAACAAGGACACAAAAAATCTTTAAAATGGATGTTATAACGTAAGATCCTATCTCCACTAGACGTGTCATGCAAGGAAACTTGAAGAAAGTGATTCTGAGTAGAAGAAGATGATACTAAATAGTAAAAATAAAATATAGAAAAGCAGAAAATTAATTGATTTATATGCATACTTTAAAATTGTGTACAATTATAAGGATGGTGAGTAAGTTATCCATATAAGACAAACCACTAACTATATTAATATGTACAACAATAGGCAATATTGAAACGTAGTAAAACAGGCCACGAAAAATTCAAAAGTGAGGAATAAAGGGCAGAAATATACTTTTATATATTTTGTCTGAATCTTTTGTTTCTATGATCATGGTATTATTTCAGAATAATGAGTAATCATCAAAAGATTATTTTAAATCATCTTAATAACACAAATTAACAATATAACCCTCCAATCAAAACAATAAGCAAAGAATCAAAGTATCCTATTAGATTAATCCGGCAGACCATGAAGGAATATTTTAAGGCATGGGAAGGAGTATGACAGAATTAGAAATAAGTAACTTGTAGCTGTTATAAGAACTTATTTCTCAATAATGAACTAAATTCTCCATGTAAAAGAATTGATGGGAAAAAAGTTGATGAGCTGGGTGGTGGTAGCCCATGCCATGCCTTTAATACTAGAACTCCACTCAGGAAGCAGAGGCAGGCAGATCTCTGTGAGTTGTACACCAGCCTGGTCTACAAGGTGAGTTACATGACCAGCAGGACTGTTAAACAGAGAAACCCTGTCCTGAAAAGCAAACGCAAAAATAACAAAAGAGTTGAACAAAAAAGAAACACTTAACTGGATATTATTAACAGGACTCCCCCAAAGGAATATAAATAAAAGCAGGTATGACTACATTAGTATCAGATTAAAGTAGATTGAAGTCAAAAGCCATACAATGGAATTCAGAAAAATGTCAATATGGCATTTAAGGAAGAAGCCATACTGAGACTAGACTACATATTGTTTAATTCCATGGCGGTGAAATTCTAGGAAATACCATACTAGACAAAGATGTTAGAAATCAGGATGGTAGTTACTTTGACATTTAGTTTCTGGAAGTGGGCATGAGGGCAGTGTCAAAAGAACTAGTAACATTCTATATCTTCATCTTTGAAATAGTAATAAGGATGTGTTTTATTAAAATGCACCAAGGTATTCCCTTAAGACACATGTTTTCTGTACAATGCAATATTTTTGTAAAATGTTTAAATATAAATATGCCTGGATTCTCATTGTGAAGACTTTCTATTGCCACATTTTTCATGATTTCCAAAAGACCTGCTTAATGACTCTAACATATTGTTACAAATTCTCATTAGTTTTTATTTTTCAAATAATGGAGGGATTATGCTAATCTTTTCCATTCCCTCAGTCTATTCATTTATAATTAATTGCTTATGAAGGCATCAGGCAGGAGACAAAGAATTTATAGAGTTTCTCTACTTGCTTGTATCAGGCAAAAGAAGTTTTTGTTACAAACCTTACTGATTTTGCAACATTTAAAATGATACTTTCCTGGGAACTTTGCTACCACTTTTCTGCCCAGAGTAATTTACAGCAACCATGGAAATTTAGAAATTAGATTGGGGATGTTCTGTCCCACACCACATGCTTCTTGTAATAGAATTTTTTGAATAGTGTAACGATATTCCTAATCCTGACAGTAATATCTAAGAACAGCAAAAGACTGAATAAGTTGACATATTATATTCTAGTTTTCAAATAAAAAACAAGATTGAGCCCCCCCCACAAAAATCAAGGTTAGGTCTCTCTCTAGGTATGCATTAGGGAGTGAACATGAGTTCCTAGTAAAGGGAGGCCTCTTATGACAAGCATAGGGCATATTCCTTCAGGTGGAAAGCATTTTAACAAAGGATTGCTGCCTTGTGAGTAATACTAGGATAACCTTCCATTACTAGCCCATGTTAGGGTATCTCCTGGATATTTTGCTAATCTTCTAGCTACATTACAGGCTTTTTCTATGAAATGTGCTTTCCTCTGAAGTGGCACAAATATGCTCTTCTTATGCTTTTTACCCTATTCCTTACGTACGGACAACATCAAAGATGTTAAGCTTCAAATATCAATTTTTTCTATGCTCTCTGAAATGTTCATATAGTGAGAAGCTAGAAATCTGATGATGAAACAGAGGTCATTTGTACCAAAGTGATGAGACCCTTATGAATGCAGACACATTGGAGAAATTATTCTTTTTTTCTTCTACTAAATTATAGCTTTAGAATAAAGAAAACACATATATAGATAATCATTATTATTTAGGCTCAAAGCAAAATTAATCCTGAATACATGGAAATCACTCATTTAAATACTATTATAGATTCAGTGTTACTAAATTGCCAGATGGGATATGTAGAGTCATAATGCATTTGACTGATTATTTTTCCCTCTAAGTCTGTCGTACAATTCTCCCTGGTTATACAGCCCAACACAGCACAACTGTGAGTTCTAGAGGTATTCTATGTGTTTCTACTGAACAAAATGGTTGCCAAGAAAATGTTAGGCCTAGTACCACACATTTATAATCCATTATTCTCAAGTGGTTTACTTTGAACTCTATGTAATTCTGTTCATTTGTAACTAAATATACCTTAAAATTATCTATTGTCTAGAACGTTATGTACATATTAAATTAAAATGCTCCATTTTAACATGAAGTTTCATCTTCCATTACAGTATGGAACTACATAAGAATCATCATATGCAATATTTATTCTGCTTTATCACTAAATTTCAGCCTGTTGGTTTGCTTATTTTTCCACACAGACACCCTCCATAATTATCAAAACTACTGTTAAAAGTTTCCATAAGGTAATGAACGGTGTATGCTTTTGATTCCATAACTCTGGAGGCAGAGACAGATAGTTCTTTGAGGCTGAGACCAGCTTGGTCTACATAGCAAAGCACAAGACAGATAGGGCTACAGAGAGAGAGCAATTTAAAAACAAAGAAAACATGTTCCTAAAATATCTTTGAACTATTATTTCAGAATCAGGAATAGCTAACATACTAACCCTATAAAATAATTCTTTATGTATCTCCATTTTAACTTTTCATGTGTTATATAGCAATAGTAATATAACACAAAATATAAAATAGCCATTGGTATACAGTTCTATTTTTCTCATTCTAATTTTACTTGATTATTTTAAATTACTTATAAATGATCATGGTAGCTGCATGTAATGAATATTTCATTTTTTCTACTTGCTACACCTACCCATCTTACTTTTTTCTTGTTTTATTGTAACATATATGGCCTTTATTAAAATGTCATACTAAAAGACACTTAAATTCCAACTTTGAAGGCAAATCATACTGAATTAATAATATTTCATATTGTATATGAATTACATATGTATCTGATAGATAAACTTGTAAAGTTACTTTTTCTAAAATTACAAAAATAATTTCCGAATAAAAAATAATTTTATTCAATGCTATACTTGTGCCTAGTGCTGAGGACCCATTGCTCTTCTTTAGTTATTTTAGTACATGAAGTATTCTTATACATTTTCTAGCTTGCTTCTGTGTAATTTTGCAGTCTGGAGCTTAGCATTTCATCATGTAGTGTGTGTATGTGTTATGAATATGTGTGTGCACATGTGGGGGAACTTACCAGTGCACTTTCAGAGGCCACAGGAAAACACTGAGCATCCTCACATATTTTTCTCCACAATTTCCCCTTTATATCAGGTCTCTCGGTGAACCTAGAACTAGGCTAGCATTCAGCAAGATATACATAATGGATTAAAATCACTTATCATTTATCAATGTCATAGAATCTTTTAGAAGTATCTTAATTTGATGACGCCTAGTCAAGATACTCAAAAGCCAGCATAAAGAGAAGCTACTTAGTTGATTATTTTTGCCTTGGAAATCTATTTTCTGATCAAAGTTATCATAAATATAAAATGAAATACTTAAGTATCTACATTTTTGAAACAAAAAGTAAACAAACCTGTGCATATTTTCAGTTTGTCACAATTATCTTGAGATTAATAAGCACTTCAATACCTTTACAGGGTGTTATGGTCAATTAAATGAGTAAGTCTAACCATGAGATCTTAGCCCATAGAATCAACTAAGTAGGTATCATAGATGCTCACAGAGACAGAAATGACAATCACAGAGTCTGCACGTGTCTGACCTAGATCCGCCACATATGTTGTAGTTTGGATGTTGGTGAGAATCCTAAAAGTGGCAGTGGAGCTATCTCTGACTCTTTTGCTACTATTGGGACCCTTTTCCTCCTACTGTATTGCCTAGTCCAGCTGTGATATAAGGATTTGGACCCAGATTTATTGCATCTTGTTATGCCACGTTTAGTTGATATCCCTGGGAGGCCTTCTCCTCTTTTAAGGAGAAATGGAGAGGAGGAGGAGTGGATCTGGTAGAGAGTAGAGGTAGGAAGGAGGAACTGGGAGGAGTGAGGGAAGGGGAAACTCTGGTCTAGATGTATGAGAGAAGAATAAAAGTGAAAAAATGAGTGAAGTCTACAGAAACGTAATGTTTTTAACCATTAACAACTTATAAGTGCCCAAATGCAATGTTAAGAAAATTGCACATAATTTGGGGAGAAATTAAAAAGCTGGAAATATCAATGACCCATTATTAGACATGCATTTAAACCATTTTAAGAAGATTGGGATCAAAATGGATTCTAGGTAAAATGTTCCAGTAATCACCTCAGCACACAGCTACCAATTGGAATAGCTATTTTTTCTAACCTTCACCAAGGCTAGGAAGTTGGGTGGGGAACCATAGTTTCTATTTTTGTAGAAAAACTATAAGATACATTGAACAAAGTAAGAAGTGTGGATTGGGGATAGATACCTTTCACTGGAGGAAAGTAGAGGAAAATTAGTTCAGAATTTTGATTTGAAACATAACACTAGGCCTGTGTTGGTGAATATTATTGCAATATAGAGCCCCTTGACCCATTCTGTGTCAACAGTTTGAGTCTCTGAATCAATTTTAGAGATATGACATGGAAGACCTGTATCACTCCTTACTCAATTTAAACTAGCAGGGTGCCTCACTGCACTATAGCACTAATGCCCCAAAAGAGCAGGCAGTTCTTTACTTACATTCCTGACAGTCAGAGCCTGATCCTCCAATTGGAGATTCCAGATGCAGCCTTTGGACTATGTGCATGAAAAAGCAACAGGAAACTCAGTAGAATGAGTTGGCATTTCAAACCACATCACTACCAGTAATTGCATGTGTATAATAATCTCAGCCTATAAGTGCTTATATATGTGAAACTAAAGTACAACTTAGAATTGCCTAGAAAATCAAGGCACAGTTTTCAGTACCTTTTCTATTACCTCAAGTAAAACTGCAGGTAGTAAGACTCAAAGATAGAAAGAACGGTAAGCATAAGACAGAGCCTTGGGACTCAGGGACATTCTGGTGAGCCATAACAATAATCAGATCATAATGACTTCTGTTATAAGGCTGTGCCTACAGGGAGAGCTTCTGGACAACTTTTGGTGCCTTGTAGAGACCCTGGCTTAAAGGGACTGTATTCCTGTTGCAGAGAGCATCATCTTGATTGGTTTTAGCAGTTTAAGTCAAATATTCTACCTCAGCAGCAGGCAGGCAATACTATTATGACCCTTTGTCCTTCCCATGAATCCAGTGATCTAAAGTCAAATGGAATCCTGTAGTATTGTCCACAAGTCAGTAAGTACATATGAAGCATCTAGGTGTACCCAATCCCCAGGTAAAACTTCTGTGTATGGACTACTATATATATATATATTCTCCAACTTCATTCTGAACAACATGGCAAGTGTAGATTTCTGTCAAATCGGAAATTTGAGTACCTTTTAGAGCTAAAGCACGGTCAACACAACAGGTGTGGACTTGCTATAAACATGGAGCTAGGCCTAGGCAGTGGTGGCCCACACTTTTAATCCCAGTACTCAGGAGGCAGAGGCAGGCAGATCTCTGTGACTTTGAGTCCAGCCCAATCTACAAGAGCTAGTCTTAGGACAGGCTCCAAAACTACACAGAGAAACCATGTCTTGAGAAAATATGGAGCTAGGTCACTTTCTGATGCTAAAATATTGTGAAATGCACAAAGATTTTGAGGAAATAATTATATTGGTGAAATTTTCTGGAATAATAGAAACAAATTGAAACAGAATACTAAAAATAAAGCAAACATTTATCCATTCCTTGCACAAATTATGATGCATGGAAGTAGGCATCAAACATTTTCAGGTAACTGACCTATCTTAGTTAGGTTTCAAGAGCTGTGAAAAATGACATGGCCAAAAGGAACTTGGGGAGGAAAGGGTTTATTTCATCTTAAAACTGTCAGGTAACAGTCCAGTGAGGAAAGTGAGAGCAGGAACTCAAATTGGGCAGAATATGGAGTTAGGAGCAGATGCAGAGTCATGGCAGAATGCTTTTTACTAGATGCCTGCTCCTCATGGCTTGTTCATCCTATCTTCTTATAGAACTGATGACCACCATCACAGGTGTAACACCTCCCATACTGAACTGGTGCCCATATCAATCATAAATCAAGAAAATTCAGTGCAGCTGTGCTCACAGACCAATTTTCTCAACTGAGGTTCCCTCTTCCAGAATGAATCGAGCTTGTGTCACACTGACATGAAAACTAGCTAGTACCTAACCCATGTTAACAACTAAGGCAGCCTAAATTGACCAGAGAGCAATTGGTATCTGTGAAGTCACAGTTGTAAAATGGAAAAAACTGTTATCATGAATGCCAAGTAGCTTCAAGAACACACAATAGCACAATTCAATACTCCAAGAAAATGAACAGGGAAATGGAAGTCATGAAAAAGTCAAAACCTTAAGAGGAAAGGGATACAAAAATTTTTAAATACACCACAAGGCATTACAAATAGAGGAGATAAAAATTCAGAAAGTATCAATAAGTTCAATTATACTCTGTGGGAAAATACAGTCAGACAAGCTAAATGAATGCACTGAAATGGAAAAAGCTTTAGGAAATATTGGAATACCATTAAGTGGGAAATTTGCAAATTATCTAAGATGAGGAGGAACTTTTGAGTGGAAGATGGATTTAAAAAATATTAGTATAGGAAATAATAACAGAAAACTTCCAAAGTCTAGGAAAAGGTTAAAAGTCAGCATATAGAACGAACCAAGTTTGATAGAAGATATAATTATCTTCTCACAGTTACGTCAAAGCACAACTATAAGAAGAATATGTTTAAGCAGCAAAAGAAAAGAAATTGCATGTAAGGCTTTCCTAGTTCACTTTATAGCCACATTTTAACAGCAACCATACAGGTAGGAAGCTAGCCAGATGACATTTCCACCATTCTAATGTTAAAAAGTCAACTAAGGATTCTTTACCCAGAAAAGCTATCCTTTAGTTATGAAAAGGAGAAAAACATTCATAGAGAAATAGAAGCTGAAAGAATATATAATTATCAGATTGGTTCTTCACAAAAGGACAAAGGGAGGAGCTGGAGAGATGGAATAGTAGTGAAGAACAGTTATTGATCTTGCAGAGGACCCCAGTTCAGCTTACAGAAGTCATTTACTGTGGCTTACTACCATTTTGAACTCCATCCCCAGGGCAACAACTGCCCTCTTCTTGCACCAGAACTTACAAACTCACACAGAGACACATGCATATACATTACAAAAACTAAGATATACTAACCTTTAAAACAGAAATGATGTAGCTGGAGAGATGGCACAATGGTTAAGAGCATTGGTTGCTCTTCCAGAGACCCCAGTTAAATTCCCTTCACCCACATGAGGTATTTTCCTACATGTTATATACCCACTCATACACACATATATGCAAAAGTAAAATCTTAAAATACGTAAATTAATAGCATTTTTAAGGAAAGAGAGAAATGAAAGACAAAGTGAATTTTGCCAAAATGTAAGAGCTAAAAGGTAAAAGTAAGAAGAAAACAACAAAAGGTCTTTAAGAAATTGTCAAAACTGATGATAAAAACAGTAGTCCAGGAACTTCCCTTCTGTTTACTTCTAGAATGTTTATGGTTTCAGATCTTACATTTAATTTGTGCAAGTCTGTTACAAAAGTAAACATTATCTTATTATACAAGTTAGTGATTGTGTACCTTAGTACTTGACAAGTTGAGTTGAAATTTATTTCCAAAAAATCTACATATGAACCTTTATAGCAGCTTTATTATGACAAAATGCACAAATTTTAAAGCAACCAGGAGTTGAGAGAAGAGACAAATATGTGCATTTATACATAGGAGCATTACTCACTGATAGAAAGTAACTGAGCTATGAAACTATGCAAAGTCCTGGCAGAACCTTGTGTAGTTACTGTCAGCTATTGAATGGAGAATTATGGAATGCCTATAAATTTAAATTATATGACATCCTGAAAAAGACAAAAATTGCAGACCTACTAATAGTACTACTGGTTACCAGAAGTTCCCACAGAGGGAATGGGGGTTGGGGGTAGTGAATAGATAGAGCACAGAGAAAATTTAGGACACTGAAGCTATTCTACATAACACTGTAATGGTGGATACATGGCATTTCACATTTGTAAAAATCCATAAAACACATAATGCAAAGAGGGAACTCTAATACAAGCTGTGGAACATTTGCTTTAAAATATATCAATATTTGTTCACAAATTTTAACAAATTAACAACATTATGATATTAATAACAGTATGAAAAAATTATTTTATGTATTATACAAAATGATCATCTGTCCTTCAGCAAAGTTAATATTAAACTAGAATATTTGATTTGTAAGGAGGAGATTATGGAAACGAGAGAGCAGTGAGGAATTTTGCATACATTAATTCTGGCCCTTCCCAATTCAGAAGTGATACATTTTGGTAGCTTGTTTTTTAGCTTAAAAACAGAAAATTTCTTGGCTTGTATAAATAGCATGAATAAAACAGTTTCCTAAATAATTACTTTTCATGTGTATGTCTTTCTATGGCTTATATAATGAAGTTCAACATCTTTAGTATAAAATGAACTGCTGCTAATGACTTTGTAGCCAAGGAAGCCAAAGAAAAGGGTTTGCTCATTCTAATTCAATATTTGCTTCCTGTGGGTTAAACCTGAGCTAAGAAATGTTTAGAAGATAGGACTATTGGTTACAACACCTGTGAGAGTGATTAACATTTTTGTAGCATCAGATTCCTCACAAAAAATGTAGAGAAGGATATGTACTGGTAATTGCTGCTGTATGCAATCCTACTCCAGGGTCAAACCTGACATTCAGCTTCTGTAAAATCTTACAACTTATTCTACTAGCTCAGAGATGTTTGAGCTTCTACGGTATTGCTATATGCACCACAGCTGACATGTAACTTTAGTTGTCTGCATTTGTAAATTCATGATGCTAAGTCACCTGAAAATGCATGTAAAGACACACATATGATATGTATACTGATCTAAGGTATTTGCCAAAAACATATTATAGGGTAAACTTTGATGAAAGGGCTTACTTATCCTAATACTTTTCATCATGCATTTGTAGAATTGTGTGTTTATTTTTTTGTTACTAAAATTCTTAATAAGTATATTTTTTAACTGCAGAGAAAAGAGAAGCTCTGGAGAATAGGAGAAAAATCAGAAAATATACATTTGATGAAATATAGAAAGAACCAAAACAATTCAATAGCAAGAAGAACTGTAAGAATCTGTTTAAAAATGCACAAAGGACCTGAAAATACTCTTTCCAAAAAAGCATGAAAATAGACAAACAGCAATAGAAACATTTTCAGTGTCACTAACTACCAGGGAAATATAAATCAAAAGCACAGTGAAATAATTACCTTTCCCCAAATGGCTTTCATCAAACAGACAATTGAAAAAAGGTGTTAGTGAGGAAATAAAGGCAAATCTTTTACATTGTTGATGTAAATGTAAATTAGTGTAGTTACTATTGGAATACAAAACAGAGGTGCCTTAAAATATCAACAAGAGAACTGCCATATAATCTAGTAAATCCAGGACTTTTTGTATATTCAAGGAAAATGAAATAAATATATCACAGACATACATATGCCCCCATATGTTAACTGAAACACTAACATCACAGCAAGGGTTTGTAAACAAAGTACCCATAAACTGAAAGCTGATAAAGAAAATGTTGTGCGATTTGTGTATGTGTGTATATGAGTGTGAGTATGTAATAAAATATCATTTAGCCATGAAAGAGTAAAATCTACTAATTTTCAACAACATGTATAAATATGGAGAAAATAATACTAAGCAAAACATTCCAGCATCAGAAAGGTAAGTACAGCATGACATTCCTCATGCACATAATCTACATAATTTGATTTCATTTAAGTTGAACAGTGATCATTAGAGGATAGTTGGATAGCAGGAAGACGGAGAAATAGTGGTCAAGGGATATATAATTACAATAAGATAAGAAGAATTGGTTTCAAAGATTTTGTATCATGGTGACTATAACAAATTATAACATACTGAAAAAATGTAGAAAGAATTTTATGAATTCTCACACCAATTGATAACTATGCAAAGTAAAATTTGTTAGTTAGCTAAATTTAATCATGCTATGATATGGATATATTTTAAAATATCATACCATGCATAATAGATATACAATATTGTATCTTTCAAATTCAAAATAAAAACAATCACAGTGTATCAATTATCTTGTCTTTTCTCACAACTGTAAGCGCTTCTTACCTTAGTTTGAAACAAAATCGACTTCCGCTAATATTAAACAAAATTCTTTATCCTCAACAATTTCCAGCCATGCCAACTTAGTTCCTTTTACTGAGAATACTGAAATTCCTCTACTGGAACACTATTTTCCTCAGATAAGCTTGTGCTGTTCTCAATTACTTTATGTGGGCTCTGAAATGTCACCCCATCAGAGGACTCATCTCTCAGAGGATCTCTGAAATCATCAATGCTAAATAATAAATAGTTAATAGGTAGGTGTAGGTATATGTCCTCATCCAACACTGAGTTCAAATTTCGCTGAAAAATCTTTGTTCAAAAAAGTATTATCCCTCTATAGCTGTGTTTTTTCCTTTCGAGAATTTATTAACAAACATTTTTTTTGCTAACATATCTGTAGAAATAATACAGTGATGGGGTATTGTGGAATAGAATTACTTTGTTTTTAATTAGAAAGCAATGATTTAAATCGAAGTTAGCTGTTAGTAATTTAACCCAACCTTCTTTATAGTACTTTATAAGGTATTGTGTTGAAGCACAGTGAGAGAGCTGTGCAGGTGAGCAGATCTCAAAGCACTTGTTCTGCACCCAAAATCCCCTAGGGACCTTTTCACACAGTGATTACTGCTGAGCTTGCTGCTCTGTGCCTGTACTCCAAGCATTCAGGAGTTGAGGTTAGCCTGGTCTATATGGAGAGATTGAAGCTAACCTGAACAGCACAAAGCAACTCTATTTAAAATGAATAATAAAAAAATATCAAAGACAAGAAAGAAAAGAAAAACAAAAGGTTCCTTTTAAAAGCAGATGGTTAGATTTTAGATTCTGATCTAGTGGTTATGGAACAGACTTGATAATTTGTACTCATTCCAACTTCCTGAATAATGGCAATGCTGCTGGTCTGGAGAATGATGCTTTGAGAAACATTGTCATGGACTCATAGTTTTCTGTCAGCTAGCAAAGCGTTCTTTAAATTTTTAGAATTTAAATCCAGATGTGCTATAATGGCTGTGAGACCAAGCTACTTCTTCATCCCTGTCATTGCTAGTAGGGCAATTTCATACTCTTCTGAACCTGTAAGAGATGTAATCCTTTTGTGAATTGTTAATTAACCAAATCTCTAGTGAGACCGGAAAATAAGGAAAGTAGAAACAAAAAAAATGTGTTTTTAAAGTCCGTATCCCAGAAATAGAGTTTAGGCTTTTTTGAGAGGAATATTTTTAGACACACAGCTAATCTCTTATTCTCTACATCTTTAAAATGGTCAGGTCAGGCTTTATTGTTTAGCCCTAAGGAGTCAGGGTAAAAGGATGGAAAAACTGTCTACATGCATTTTATCCAAATGTTTATGCTAATCATGCACTACCTTCATTCACATTTAAATGTAATTTCAAATTCAATTTTTTTCAAATATTTAGGTTTTTAAAAGAAAAATTTAATAGGAAAGCCAATCTCAAAACATGCCCACTTTTTTAGTGCCTTCTGAATGTTTTCAAATGAAGTGATATTTCCAAAAGTTATTAAAGATTGCTTTTAATTTGAATACACCAATAAAAAATTTGTCAATACTGTGACCACAAACAAAGTATAATAAACTGTCATCTGCCCCCAGGAAACTCTCTGATAATGAGATATTTCTGAGTCCTGTGTCAGTACCAAGAACAGTGATTGAACCACAGTAAGCATCTCATATCCTTGCTCAGCAATCAGTTACATGGATCCCGATTAAACATCATCTCATTCTTGAAATTTTTCCCTCCCAGAAGGACTGCATTAAGCAAAGTAAATTTTGTATTAAGAAACCAGCTATACAAAGTAGTTGTATAAATTGCTGAGCAAAACAACACATTATAAATAAGTGGTATAGATAATGTTCATATAGTAAAAATAAAAAATTATTACTTCTATCCACAAAAGAATACTGACAAGGCTGTATGATAAGTCTGTAATTGAAGGCTTTAGGAGACTAAGACAGAAGGGAAAAGATCCTAAGGAATATATTACTTTAGCATTATTAGAGATTGTCAGAATTCAACTTTAAAGTGGTAATGAGACCTTTTTCTTTTTTTATTTTAATTTTAAATAGCTTGTTTTACATGTCAATCCCAGTTCCCTCTCAGTCCCCTCCTCCCGCACCCCCCCATCATTCCCCCCCAGCCTCCCACCCTATTGCCAATTCCTTCCATATAGGGGATATCTAGAGTCTGTCATTTCACTCAGGGTAGGGTCCAGAGTCCTTTTTCAATATTGTGTTTGGGCTTACCCACTGTGGATGAGAGAGTAGATTAGTGCAGTCACTGTAGGAACCAGTTGAAAGTTAATCTATTCCCAGAAATATGCCCAAAGGACTACACCTAACCTACCCTAGCAATATCAGCACATCAATATTCACTACTGCTCTAGTCATGATAGCCAGGAAAGGAAGACCCTGTAGTTTGTCCATCAACTGATGAAAATGTGGTACATACACACATTTGTAAATTTTTGCAACAAATGTTTTTATTGATTCTTTGGGAAGTTCACATCATGTACCCCAGTCACTCACTTCCTAGTCCTTCATGTCTGCTCCCCCGACCCTTCTGATCTCCCTCCTGCCACTTAAATAGAACTGAGTCATTTCCCTCCCACATCTCCCCAAAAGTCATCAACTGTGAAGAGCTACACTTCAGAATCTATATCATATTTTTTATGAATTTTCTTTGACAATTTCCTGTTTAGACTTACTTTTGGAGGGTGGGGGTGACAGGATTTGTCACAGAAGCCTTACATGTCCCTCTTTCTGAACTGTATGTCTACAGTCATCTGTGTCACTGGAAAAGTAGCTTCCTTGCTCTTATAGCCAGTAGGAGCACAGACCACAAATATTGCTCCTGGGTGCAGCAGGACCATGGATCCAGACAAGGCCCTCAGAGGCATCCTGGATCACAGATATCAACATGGCCCCTGGTGGCAGCACAATCCGTAGACATCAACAGGGCTTCAGGCTGCAGCACAGATCATAGATATCCACATGGCCCTCAGTGCCAACACAGGCCACAGGTATCAACACAGACCCAGGCCACAGTAGAATCATGCTTCTAGACATGGCCCTTGTTGGAAATATAGATCCAGACCTCACCATGGTCTCAGGTGGCAGCACAAACCTCTCAGATCATTATGTCTCCCAGGGACAGCATATCCCAAGACCATCAACATAGCTTCGGCAGCTACCCAAACCACAGACATCTGCATGTCCTTCAGTTTTAACATGGGTCACAGACATTAACATGCCTAGACCCTAGCTATATAAGGACTGCCAACCCACTCATGACCCTCAGTGGCAGCATGGACCACAGGCCTCAACAAGGCATCAAGTGGCTACACAGATCACACATATCCACATGGTCCCCCAAGGCAGTAAAGCCCAAGGACATCACCAAGGCTTCAGTCAGTGGCACAGACTGAAGTGAGTGAGTACACCCACATGGATCTCAGGCTTTACCATAGTCTGGGGCAGCAGTATGGACCATAGACACCAACACGCCCTCCAGCAGCTATGGAACATAGACACCAACATGCCTTCCAGCAGCATCAAGAAAGACAGTGATCATCTGAAGGGTTTCAAGCCAGAAAATGGACCATTTCTTTATCTCAGGCCTCCATCATTGCCCAGAGCCAGGATAATCCTGCAGGGCAGTGTTTTCAGGAGCTGAGTCTGCATCTGCATCTGTGTAAGCTCCAGGCTGCTGCACATCACCTTGTCAACCCAATTAGGCAATGACATCCTGTCTGCCTCAACCATCTTTTCTCCAGTTCCACCTTTCTCCACAATATGTATGTACTACCCAATTTTTCTATATGTCCCACCTCTCCATCACTGAGTTTGTCCTTTGTTTTGTCAAAGACAGAGAATGTAGCTCCATCACAAATTTGTTTCAAAGTGGTGCTTGACACCCACACTGTGAGGTAGGTTAGCCTCCACATTTGAAATTTTATTCAACTGTAGAAAAAATTAAAATTATGTAATTAACAGAAAATGGCTGGAAATGCAAAATATTTATATTGAATGATGTAACTTTTGCATAGAAAGCCAAATATTGAATATTGTCGCTGAGATCCTAGCCTCTATTAAATGTGTATAGTGTATACAGGTAGGAGTAAATATGGATAAAGGCTGAAAAACTAGAAAGAGGCTGATATAATTGGAATGAGAAGATCTGAGGGATGGTGGGTTTGGAAGACAGTGGAACAAATTGGAAGGGGGAATAGTGGATGTAACAGGGTAGCATAGGAAAAAGGGAGCCAGGGAAAAGGAGGATAAGAATTAGGGAGAAGGGATAATCAACCAAAATTATATATATATATATGTATATATATGTATATATATACACATATATATGCATATGAATATATATGTGAGTGTGTTTGTGTATACTCACATATATAAATATATAATCAGGCCACATGACTTGTGTCCTATAGTCTCTCCTGCTTATGGGATGTTCTGGGATAAGGGTGGCCTAAAGATTGAGAGAGTGACCAACCAATGACAGATCTAGCCTAAAACTCATGCCCGGAGAGTGAGCCTACTCCTAAAACTGCCTGGAGCACCAGAACCCACAGGTTGGATAGCCCAGAGACCTAGAACAGAACCAAACATAAGTGGAGAAAAGAAAATATCAACGTAATGATGCTTAATGCTATTCTGCTATACTCATATATTGGTGCTTACCACAATTGTCATCACAGAAGCTTCATCCAATAACTGGTGCAAACAGATGCAAAAGACCCATAGACAAACACTAGACCAAACTTAAGAATCCTGTAGAAGAGGTGGAAGAAGGATTGCAGGAGCCAGAATGGTCAAGGACACAACAAAAAAGTCCAAAGAATCAACTAACTAACCTGTGCTTATATGGGCTCACAGAGACTGAACCAAAAACTAGAGGGTCTGCATGGGACTGACTTAGGCCCTCTGCATATCTGTTATGGTTGTGTAGCTTGGTCTTCTTTTAGGACTCCTAACTTTTTCTTGACTCTTTTACTGGCTTTTGGGACCCCACTCTTCATACTAGGTTAATTGTCTTGCCCAGCCTTAATATATGGGAAGGTGCTCAGTCTTACTGCAATTTAATATGCCATGTTTTTTCATATTCATAGGAGGTCCACCCTATCCTAAACAGAAAAGGAGGAGGAGTATATTGGGGAGTGAGAACAAAGGGGGTGGAGATTTGTTGGAAGAGGGAGGGGGAGCTTCAGCCAGGCTTTAAATAAATAAATACACAGATAAATAGATAGATAAATAAATTTTTAAAAGTATTACTAATAAAAGAGAAGACGTAGCCTCTTAAATGTCATTAATTACCTTGAAAGTAAAAGGATTACTAAGTTTGTCCTTTGTTTTGTAAAAGACAGAGTCTGTAGCTGACTGATTAAAAAACCAATAAAAGCAAAACAAAAACAAGACCTTTGGTGCTTACAAGGGTGTTACTTCACACATAAAAAAAATCACATGTAACACTGAAAGTGAGATGATAGAAAAATATGTCACCCAAATGGAAGTTAAAATAATCAAGATTGGATGTACCACATGATTTGGAATTTAGGTTGACAAGTGTGAAAGGATACCAGTAAGACTAAAGGGACCAATACAGAAAGAGGAAAAACATAATGCTGACTGTTGGAGTACTTAAAATATATAATGGAAATATTAATATAATGAAAAGAGATAGGATACAACATAGTAAGAGCAGAATAATGTAATCATCTACTTTTGAGTCATGATCAGAATTATCTAGATCACTGGTTCTCAACTTTCCTAATGCTTTGATCTTATAATATAGTTCTTCATGTTGTGATGACCCTATAATATAGTTCCGCATGTTGTGATGACACCCAGCCATAAAATTATTTTCATTGCTACTTCATAACTGTAATTTTGCTATTGTTATCGATCATAATGTAAATATCTGCGTTTTCTGATGGTCTTGGGTGACCCCTGTCTGTGAAAGGATTATTTAACTCCTCCCAAAGAGGTTGTGATACACAGAGAACCAATTGTTTAGAGCAAAACAAACAAAAACAATAAGGGAATGGAAATACAAGGCATGAAGCAGACCAATTCATTTGTTTTTCTTTTAATATGTAATGTGTCCCAAAGGGATTATTTTAGGAGGTATTGGAAACTCTGGGAGAAGAGGTCTAGATATAGGAAGTATATAATGGGGGTTGGGTGGGAGTGTGTATCTGTATCTTTGAAGGGTATTTGTCCCTAGCTGCTTCCTTCCCTTTCCTGTTCTGTTTGCTTCCTGTCTGTAACAAGGTAAATAACTTTGCTACACACCTCAGGTCCAAAGAAATAGATTCCACTAACTATGGACTAAAATTTCTGAAATAAAAGGTAATTTTATTTATTAATGTTCCCTCCATTATTTATTTCATGTATGTGTTATAGCAACAAAACACCAACATAGGTCTGAATAGACATATATAGAACACTCCATTCAAAACCAGAATATACTGTCTTCTAAAGGGCATTAGTACTATTCTTTAAAATAGATACTATATTAAGCTAAATACATATTTAACAAATTAAGGAAGGTTGAAATAATATCAAGGTTTTCTTTTTCTTCCCTTTTAAAAACCACAATGATAAGAAACTAGGAATCTACTACTAAAATAAATTTCTAAGTTCCAAATACATGAATATTAAATATATTCTGAATACACAACAGTACAGTAAGGAAACTATTCAAGAGATTTCAACCTTATTGAAATAATGCTTCCTTTTTCCTTATTTCTCTGAAAAATATATCCTTACATCTGTTCATTTATTTCTCATTTTCCAATAAATACTCGGATGATGAAATAATAGTGTGTTAGCATTTAAAATACAGCACTGTTCTAACTTATATGTAGCTAGAATACCATTATTATTTTCAGGTGACTTTGCAACTATTATATAAAATCATACTATCATCAGTAGAACCTATGTTGAGAGAAGAGACCTGGTTTTAGAGGGAGAGTTTTTAAATTATCAAACAGAGCCTATTTATCCATATATACATCCATACATCCACATAGAAACACCCTATATGACAAATTTTCAGTTATCACTTAGGTCTAGAATATTATTAAAATCTAGAATATAATCAAAATGACAGACTAGAAAAATAACTCACAGTTTCAAAGAGGTTTATATTATTTTCCAAATGTATGTGCCATAGTTTACACGTATTCACTAACATAGGAAGAAATACAATTCTCATATATGAAGCATTTAAAAATACATATTCTGTTTGCCTATGTGTGTGTTCTGCAACCCGCGTAACTAGAGGAGCAATACTTCCCAATGCTGTTTTAGATCTGATTATACCTTCAAAGCCCCATGTCAGGCATGGAACTTTTTATCATCTTTGCTCTGATGGGTATAGATCTTGTTTAGGATGATCTACTCTTATTTTGCCAGCATTTCTATCTTCAAGAATGGGAAAATTGGCTATGGGCATTGCATATTTAAAGTATGAAACTTTTTAATGTTTTTTAGATCAAGAAAATAATTTGTTTTAGATTCAAAAGATAAGGAAAATAAAATTAAAATATCAGTGTAAAGAATCATTTTCACACAATTTGGTATACTGCACATAAAAAGGATAGTGACATAATTTTATCTAAATGAGCCAATTAAGAAAATAAATAAATAAATAATATGTGACATCTCAAAGTTAAAAGAGTAACATTGTAAGTCTCAGAAGAGACTTTGACCTTTGGGCTTTTGAACAGTGTTAGAGCTGTTAAGACTATTAGACAAACTAAATGTATTTTTCATTGTAAGTTGGGTAAAAACCTTTCAGAGAACCATGCAAAATATTATAGATTAAGGTGACACATTCTAGTGTCAAGCTGACAACAGAAAAGCTTGCGATGATGGTTATCTTCACTGTTAACTTGGCTGGATTTAGAATCACCTAGGAGACAACTCTGCTGTATCTAAGTTGTTTCTAGGGAGGTTTATGTGAGTGAAAAACTAACTTTAATATGGGTGGCATCATACAGTGGCCAGGAGGCTCAGACGAAATTAAAAATATAAAAGGAAAAAGCATGATCACAGCATTAAAACCTTTCTGCTTTCTGAATATATCTGCAACATAACCAGCTACTTCCTGCTCTTGCCATCATCATTTTCTTACAATGATGAACTATATCCTATCCATCCAAGGGTCAAATAAATCTTTCCTTCTTTAAGCTGCTTATGGAAAGCAGCCATTTGTCACAGCAAGAAGAAACATTAATATACATTAAGTTTACAGATCAAGTTGGAAAGATCTAACATCGTTATAACACTTATCTCCCTGTACAAGACCATTGAAAGCCTGTCCATTTATTTGCATTTTATGATTTCATTTAAACTTTTATAGTTTTCTTCATGGTGTGTGTGTGTGTGTGTGTGTGTGTGTGTGTGTGTGAGAGAGAGAGAGAGAGAGAGAGAGAGAGAGACAGACAGACAGACAGACAGACAGACAGACAGACAGACAGACACAGAGACAGAGAGACAGAGAGAGAGTGCAAGCGAGCACTCGGTAGCCTGAATGGGATGGAATGTGACAGTTATGTGATTTTATCTGTTAGAGGGGACTGGCAGTGGCACTAGGACCTAGTCTACATGCATGAACTGGGTTTTTGAAGCCTGTTCCCTATGGTGGGACACATTGCTCAGCATAGATACCATGGGAGGGGCTTGGTCCTGCATCAACTAGTTATGCCAGACTTTGTTAACTCCCCAAGGAAGGACTACTCCCTCTGAGGAGTGGATGGGTGGTGGGAAGGGGGGAGGTGGGGATGAGGGAGGGAGAACTGGGTTTGGTATGTAAAAATGAAAAAAAATAAGAAACTAGAAAAACCCTTTTTTAAAGATTTGTTTTTACTTTATGTATGAGTCTTTTGCCTGAATGTTTACAAGTGTACCATATTCATGTCTAGTGTCTACAGAGGGCAGAAGAGGATATCATCTCTCCTGCAATTGCAGTTAACAGGAGGTTATGAACTACCATGTAGGTGCTATACATGTAACCCAGCTCCTGCAAGAGGAACAAGTGCATTTTACCACTAAAACATATCTCCACCCCATTAAACATGTATTTTTAAAATATAATGCCCAAATGCTTTAGTTTCCACTTTAAGAGAGAATAATAGGACATACTGAATATGATAAATAATAAGGCAAAATATTGAAGTCTGGATATGTCCCCTCCCCAGTTACACATTATTTTTAATTACATTCCCTATATGAGTCTTCCCAGAAACTGTTAGTGCCCTCATTTTAAGAGAAGAAATACCTTCAAATTTTGTACTCTCTGGAGCATTTCTGTTTTCTGATATGAGTCCTGGAGTATATCTCACTTTCAGGTAAGTATAGAGAAAAAGCATGTATCAGCTGTGTAACATGCATTCTTCCCGTCAGCGTGGTCCCAGAGCCACATCAGTCCCAAATGAATACAAAAGACACTATATTAATTATGAAGCTGTTGGCAGTTTTCTTGGTTTCTTATTGGCTAGCACTGACTTAATTATTACCCACAATTACTAATATATATTTTTATAAGGACTTATGTTTCTGAGGACACCATCCTGATGCGCCTCTCTTCCCCAGGATCACATGGCGATCCTCCACTCTTGACTAGATTTCCCAGAATCCTTCTTATCTCCTAGTCCTACCTATCTTGCTTCCCTATTGGCTAACAGTCTTTTATTCATTAACCAATATGACAACATATATACAAAAGGACATCACCCATCACAGGTAATCTTTTACTTCTATATCATATATAACCTTTGTTTTCTCATTTCTGTGGAATAAGTGCTATTGTGACATTCACAACAATAAAATCTGTGCATGTGTATGGTAAACATAATACATGAAATTAGCATAAAATCTGAATTTTAACTGAGATACAAATTGTTAGCCAGATAATTTACAAAGTTTATACAGCAGTGCTATAAAACTGAAATTTCTGTTGTGATATAAATAATCTGCACATTGTAATATGTTAGCCATAATCTATAAATAATAAAAAGTTGAAATTCGACTACTGTAACTGAATAACTGAGTTTTAAATTATATTGAACTAATTTAAATCTGAGTAGACAATGTTGCTATTAGATACTACAATGAACCAACACAGTTCTAAAGACTCCCCAGCCCTCAGTCCATAGAACTTGAGCTCCCATCATCTTGGGTCAGCTTTTCTCTGTGGTTTTCCGAGTCATGATCTTGACCCCCCATTGCTCATATGATACCTCCTCCCTCTCTCAGACTGAACTCAGCTCATTGCTTAGCTGCGGATCTTCCCATCTGCTTCCATCAGTTACTGGATAAAGGGACTAGGATGACAATTAGTGTAGGCACCAATCTGATTACAGCAGAAGGTCATATCATGAACCCTCTCCACTATAGCTAGGAGTCTTAGCTGGGGTAATCCTTGTGGATTCCTTGGAATTTCTCTAGCATCAGGTTTCTCCCTAACTCCTATCATGATATCTCTTTCATTATTTCTTTTATCAAGATATCTCTTTCATTACTCTCCTCCTCCATTCCTTCCCCAACTCCACCATCCTGTTCCCCCATGTTTTCATTTCCAACTCCCCCACCTTCCCACCCCCCACATCATTTACCTAGTAGATCTTGGAACCAAATTAGGCCCTCTGAATGTGGGCAACAGTTGTGTAGCTTGGTCTGTTTGCAGGACTCCTGGCAATGGGACCAGGAACAGACACTGGTGCATGAGATGGTTTTGTGGAGCCCATTCCCTAGGGAGAGATTTTTGCTCAACCTTGAAGCAGGGGGGAGGGGCTTTGTCCTACCTCAAGTTGGTATGTGAGGCTTTGTTGACTCCCTATGGAAGGCCTTACCCTGTCTAGGGAATGGATGGGGGTTGGGGGGAGGTGAGGAGGGAGCAGAGGTGGGGAAGGAGGAGGAACTGTGTTTGGTGTATAAAATGAATAAAAAGAATATCCTTACTTTTGTTATCTAAACAATGTTTATTTTCATAACAATGTAAATGTCTAAGTAAGTAAATTCAGGTTCTCACCGTGAAAACAAATGACATAACTCCAAGCTTTAAGAACTACTTAAAAACTTTCAGGCATAGTCAGATATATAATACTTCCCCATATAAGAGTGTCATTGACCTTATAAGCATAGCTAACTAGGCCATCAGAGCTTATTAGAGTCATAATATATTCCCCCAATTATGTCAGCTCTCTATAAAAATGTAATACATGAGCAGTTTATTGCAAATCCAATGCTAAGCATATTTAAAATTCTCTTCCCCAAAGCTAAGTATCTTAATGAACAAACTTTGGTCTAGCCAATATAAAACTACATTATCAAAAATTGAAAAATGTTAAATAAGTTTTAGCTATAATGAGCTTTGACAAGTCATTTGAATTGTTGCCCCACTTGCTCAGTGAGTCATTTTTGCAAAGTAAAATTGATGAATGAGATTTAGTTTTCTTTGTGGAGAACATCATAATAGGGGTAATATTTGAACTTAACTGCCAATAAGATGAATAGGTAAGATTAAAATGTTAACCTTTTTATATGTCTAAAAGAATTCAATTATACAATTCATGTCTTATACTATTACTCAAACAATTATGTTTTGAAGTGTAAAAAATAATCTCTATATTTCAGTTGTATCATTATTATAATGTTATTTATAAGCAGCCAGTATATTTATCTTTACATAAAATGAAATTATTTCAATTTGTGAGATTTGCATTAATGGTAAGGTTTTACTATCTTTGTTAGCCTCTGATGATGAGTTTTAAATTACTGATTCTAAATTTATAGGTAGTTTAAAAATTATAATACAGGTTATCAGTGAAGGAAAATTTACATAATGTTCTTACTTTTGGTGATATTTTAAACAGAAATACGAAAATTACTTTCAGAGCAATGTTACTTTCATCATTAGAAATGTCCTAAGTTATTATCTGTTACTTTTAAAAGAATGAATTAAAAAGTCCCTCTTAGTATGGTAGAAAAATAATGGAGACTCAACAAACCTAAATTCTGTTTCCAGTAGTAAATGGCCATAATAACTCAAATACAGATTCTGTGAAGATAGAAGAAAGGATGGATGGAAAGCAGCAGAGACTTCAGTATAGCTCTGAGAAAGCTTAAGCCCAGTTATGGTAAAGAGACTTGGCAAAGACTTCTCACTTGAGTAGTCTATAATGCAGAATGGTTGTTTTTCCTACCACTGCTCTGATGGTTAGTTTCATTTGCCAAGTTGGATAGGCTCCAGATACTATTCAAACATAAGTCTAGTGTGATGATGGAAAAATATGCCATAGATATGACTGACATCTAACATCTCACAAACTTTTATAAATGAAATTAGACTCAATAATTTGAGTGGGTTTCGTTTTATCACTTAAAGTTTTTAAGTTCAGAACCTAAGTTTCTATAGGTAAAAGAAGGCTCACCTATAGACTGAAGTTTCAGAAAGAACCAGACTTCCAGTCTTCCTATTTTGCCATCTTACTATACTGGTTTGTTTTGAAATTGCCTTGTTATGCCTCAGAATGTAAGTCAACTCCTGGGTCCGTTTCTCCAGTGTAACATCTGTCCTGGTCAGTCATTGTTAGGGACAAGTCCAGGGAGGTAAATCTTTATTATCCTTCTGTATCAGAATCCTTTTTTCTCCCAATCTTTGGTTATTGTTTCCATATTACTTAATGGGATAATTTGACTTAATTGTTTTTAGATTATATCTCAGTTTGAGATGACTCAGATAGGGATGTAAGTTAAAGCAGCTCATTTGGGAGGTAAGCAGAGACAACAACCACTAGCAAAATAGAAAAAAATGTAACATGAGTAAATAAAAACAAAAAAAGCAAAACAGGTAGATTTTAAACCTAGTTACTAAAGTGGATAAATGCAATTTTATCTAGTTGTAAAACTCTGCGACTATGGAAGACAATGCCTCTGAGCTATTTTATGCCAAAAGTGAAGTAAATGGAGACATTATCCACCAGTTCCTGGAAATAATGCTAAATGATGCTTATAAGGTAGCTTGGGAGTTGGCTTCAATGCCCCTGGAATCTTCATCATGGCTTACATGCAGACAGAGTAGCATCCAACAGCCAGAAAGAGCTCTCACATTCACTGGCAATTGGAAACATTGCAATACAGAAACGTCACATGCCAAAGGGATGTGGATGGGATAGTGTCAGCATCTGTTCTACAAGACCAACACATGATACAGTGTAGATACTAGAGTTCTTCAATAATTAAATTGCAATGATATCTTGGAAGATAGATTTTTATATTTGTTTGTGGGTTTATTTGTGTCCCCAAGTAGAATGGGCTGTAACTCTTATCCTTGGTCAGTTTTACTTTCAAACAGAACAAGGATGCAACTATGGTTTTCTTAGCTGTAAATCTCCTATGATATCCCAGTTTACAGTCACCCTCAAATTTGCCTCACTTGAAGAAAATAGTACTTTCTATTCCTAAGTTTGTAATTCTTTAGAGAACAAGAAATACAAAGTGAAACTTTTATGACAGCAATAATCAAAATAGGAAGGTATAGTCTACGAATGATCCTAGTAAGTACAAGCCACTTTAGGAGAACACTGTCAAAAAAGGAAAAGCAAGCATTTGCATTAATGTTTTCCATGGTATTCAGGCGAATAATGCCTAGACCAATTACTGAATATTTTTTAAACTATAGAGCTCTTTCAATGCTCATTCATACTACCTTGTCATCATGCTGACAAATTTGGTAAACAAGTACTACTTAAGAGGATTTCATGAATAGGGGAAATCGGTTATAGAAAGCATTAAACTGCAAGAGAAATGGACTGTTGTTAAAAGTTAGAAAATTTATTCACATTGCTTGAGATGCTAGAGGCAATAGGAAAAGTTCATAGCACAAAATAATTCTTTCATCTGACTAGTCTACCTTTTTCCTTCTGTATGACACACAGAGCTCCTTTGAAGAATCAGGTATTCACATTTTCACAACATACAAAGATATTAGTAGAGTAAATAGTGTTTAACAAATGTCTGTTACTATTATAACTACTATTATTAATTTAAATTTATGGGATCTGCTTTTAAACTTACAGAAATAATAACAGCACACCAGAATTGTGTTCATGCTGAAATCAATGAGTCAGATTATTGGTATCAACAATCAACTATGCAGGAAGCAATGATGAGGACTTCCTGAAACAAATATATCTGTAGGTTTATGGATAAAAGGTCTATGGCACATTCCAGACCCAAAAGACTTTCAATAGAAAAGAATAGTTAGCATTTGAAGGCTATTAGGAGAGTGTGGTCCCTTATGTGTTACCTACATGCTCTAATGGATAGCCGCATAGCCATATATACATGTGCAGTAATAAGTAGGTTGACTGGTTTATTAAACAAAAAGGAGGAGGAGGAGAAGTAAAAGTTAGGAAGGTGATTATTTTTTATCGGTGATGGTCCTGGAGGAGTTGGAAGGGGAAGTGGGGAGTACATGTGATCAAAATATGTATGCAATTCTCAAAAATAAATACAACATATTATATACATACAAATATATTGACGGTGAATATTCTTTTAAGGGATGAGGGTTATAAAACACACATACCATTTCTCAAGTTTGGTGCTTTGTATCTCATGCATTGTTGATAATCAATGGCAACCACCTTGATAACTGAACTTTTGGTTTGTTAAGGTTTCTCACATAGTTAAAAATAAACATCTTAATTTCAACGAGAAACATATGTAAATCTATGTTAGCCTTTACAAATGTGTCCACATAGTTTACTGACGAAAAGAATTTCAGGGTTTCTCTTTTTAAAAGTCCTGGTTATCCTAGAACTTTCTCTCTCTGTAGACCAGACTGGCCTTGAACTCACAGTCATCTGCGGCCTCTACCTCCTAGTGCTGGGATCAGAGATGTGCACCACCACCACCACCACCACCACCACCACCACCACCACCACCACCACCACCACCTGGCTTAAAGAGGAAATTTTAACCAAATAACTTTCTCAACTGTAATTTCTCTGGAAGTTGCTCTGGCTGAGTTAGATACATATTATCACTCTCCATCAAGTTCTTTTAAATAACATGTATTCAGGAGAGTCTGAAAACCAACTGGCCTTATTTTAAACCCTAGCTTTTCAAAGTGTAGATACTTAATTTTTTAATGTATAAAATGGAAATGCAATCAGGATATCAGAAAAAGAATTTCTTCAAGGGTAAAGTGAGATAATTATATTATATGTGAATTACCTTAATTTTTAGAACATTTAGCATATCTTTTTTTAAACTGTGTGCTCCTCTATCATTTTCAAATGACTGTGGTGATCAGGCAATGTCTCTGTATGATAGTTTGGAGTATTACCTGCACAAAAACAAACACACATGCACATGTATGTATCTGAAATGTTTGGAAGTCATGAAAAAATATTAATTTTTAAGTTATTCTTACTTTTAAATTTGAGATTATAATTACATTTGAACTTCTCTTTCCTCCCCCCTAGCCTGCCATATAACATGCCTAATTCTCCTTCAAATTCCTGGTCTCTTTTTCCACTAATTATTATTGCTTGCATACATGTATTTGCATACACATACATATTCCTAACTATAACTAGCTCAGTCGATATAATGTTACTTGTATGTATGTTTTCGGTGCTAACCTATTGTCACTAGACAACCAGTTGGTGTGCTCTTCCCTAGGGAAGACCATTTCTCCTGCTTCAAGCTTTCCTCAGTTACCACATTTCTTGGTGTAGAGTTTGTGGCCTCATGGGCGTTTCTCCATCCAGTTTGGCATGTTCTTTGGTGTCATCTTTGTTTAACTGAGGTTCTGGTGATCATGTTGGTGAGACTTTTTGGGTATAGTTTCTGACATTACTAGAAGACATAATCTCACAGTAAAACTCCCTATCCTCTGGCTCTTATACTCTTTCCACAGCCTCCTACACAATATTACATGAGTCTTAGGTGCAAGAGCATTTTGTAGCTGTAGTCATTGGGACAAGGCTCTACATCTCTGCAATTTGATTGGTTATGGTTTTCTGTAATGGTCTCTGTTGTGTTGCAAAGAGAAGTTTCCTTTAAGAAGAGAGAAGACTATACTTACCTGTGAATATAAGGACAAATGTTTATAGATTATTCTTAGAGATCATGCTGGTTTAGTAAATTAATAAATCCATACCAACATACATATGCTTATATACATGCACATATGTTTAATTTATTAGGACACTTACCAAAATAGAGACTACAGAAATACCTTATTTGATTTTCTCAAAGTCTTCCTGTAGATATTTTCTCTGGAAGTAACACTAGAATTGCGGTGATTCAGTGCCAGAAGAGTGATAGATTCTGAATCCAGTTTCAATAGTAATGCAACATACTGTGCAGAATTTGATAAATCTTATTATTCCCTTTCAATAATCATCACTTCACTAGCACTGAGCAAGTAACTAGGATTCCAGTACCAATCATATTCCTCTTGCTGAGCAGGTCTTAAGTCTAAGTATAGAGCTGTTGGTGTACCCTCAAGGTTACTGAGCCATTGATGCTTTTCAGATGTCATAGCTAAGTAGCACTCTATGTTGTTTCCCTCCTTTGGAAGTTTGTATAGTACCTTCTGGGACCTTGAAAGCTAGTACTTCAGGAGGGTGTATTCAGGTCAGTTCTGGCTCAGGGGTCTCTCTTGTTTCTGTTTCTGAAATGCATGGTGTCTTCAGCAATAGGGACTTAATTTCCTTTCACCTCTTGGGGTGTCAGCTAAGGGTAATTCCAACAGGTTGTATGATCTGGGATTCTCTTGTATAGCACAGGCCAACAGCTAAAGAAGGCTTCTTAACTCAAAAGAGGGCTTCTCATGTCTGGTGTTGTGATTTTCATTAGATAGTGTTTGGCTATTAGATGGAGCACTGTCAGCCCAGATGAGAAAAGTTCATTAAACCATATATTTACACATGCATAGAATTACATGCATTATAAAGTTTATTTTAATTTGGTAAATGATTAATTTATTCCATTTGTTTATTGTTATATAACCCTCCTCCCTCCCCCTGTACTTACCTTCCACACTACCCCCTAAATGGAGATCACTCCCTGCTATTATCCTCTCTATTGTTCCTAACTCCTTACCCTGGCAATGGTCTTTTTTTTCATTTCCTGTTTTTTGTAGTTAGTATAGACTATGTATTCACATCTGAACAGTTGGAGTTAGGAGTCCACAATGAGAGACAACAATGTGATGTTTGTCTTTTTGAGTTTGGGTTACCACACTCAATATGATCTTTTCTAGTTCCATCCATTTACTTGTAAATTTCATGATTCTATTTTTCTTTACAGGTGAACATTAGTCCATGGTGTATATATATATATATATATATATCATATTATTGAAATATTTTATAAAGAAGCAGTAAGTTTGGGAAAGCTCTTCCTTAGGAAAATGATGCAAATCATTTTAAGACTCACACTAATGTTAATTTCCTTCAAGTAAACTCACCTAAAAATATGATGTGACTCAGAATATCTGTTTCAACACCATAGTTTGTTATCAAGAAGTATTTTTTGTTAAGAGGAGAAATTTAAATGCATTATCTTTTAATATTAACTATTCATTTTCTAAATTTTTTCTCTATCTTGTCTAACAGTAATGCTCTTGCAATGACTTTTGTGAAATATTTATTTTCATATCTATTCAAAAGAAAATATTACAGATCTAGTAGACATAAAGCCTTCTTAAGTTCTGACATGCACAAATGAGCCTAATCCCATCTCCATGGTATTTTCATCTTTATATGTCTTCATAATGGAATATGTATACTAACATATGACTTTGGATGAGAATAGGCAGTAACAAGTAATGATGAGATGGTATATTAATCTAATGATCTTCATTTTTCCAATTATGAATCTTCTTATAACCTTACACTTCTTCTCCCCTATGGCCCTCTAAATTACTTTATGTCACTCTTGGTGTCTAAGTAGTTGGCATTTAAATAAAAAGATATATTTCTTTATATTTATTCAGCAAGCTACAAAATTGGTACTACAAACTTTTGTTGTAAGACACAGAAAATCAGGATGGAACTGTGTTTCGAACTTCCTCCCTGATGCTTCATTATAGAAGGTACCAAGCAGGCTGCTGGGAGAGAAAAGGTAATAGTGTAAACCAGCTCTGAACCCTATGAACTACAGTAGCAATCTGCGAGGAAAGATGAATCCACTTGGGTAATAGTGGCCAGAGTGGTATGGATGTAATGAACCACTCTTGCAGTTTATTTGAGAGCTGCTCTACATGAGCGAATATATACCTCATACTGTAAGGTAAGTCAAAATCATATTGCTGTGAAAAATCATAGGCCCTGTGGTGGAGCTTCCAACTGTTGTTTGACTCGATAGATAGCATCAAACTGCCTTCAAAAAACCCTATGTTTCTACCCATAGACAAATGTTACTTTCAGTCTCAATCAGAAAAGCCTATCTTTGCAAGCCAGTAAATGCAAGGATTCATCATTGTTGCTTATAGTTCTGAGAATAAGTGATTGTTAAATGTTAATCCAAAATAAAGTAGTTCATGCCATCCATGCTAAGGTTTAGGGAACATTGTGAAAGAATTTAAGAGCTGGAAGATAGACAGATTAACAGATAACCTTGGCTACAAAATGTCATCTTGTTAGTATGTCACAGCCATTGCAATCATGAGCTGCCAGCGGTGTGGTTATGTTCACAGGGCTCTGTCAGCAGTCAATCCCAAATGGGGAAGAGGCTCACAGTGCTTTGCCAGTCCTTGATGGAGTTCTGGCTACTGATGAAAAATGGGCATGGAGGAGTCATTGCTTTCAAGTTGTGTACCCATCAGCGGTAAGCCTATCAGGCACCCTCCAGTGGATAGTTCCAAACTAGATTTTTACACAGGTAGCCCTGATTAAGCACAAAGTTCACAAAAGAAAAACACAGGAACATGAAAAGAAATTAGGAGTGGTGGTGGTAAGTTGACAGGTGTCAGGAAGATTAGAAAGGGTCGAGATGAGAGTAATCAAAATGCATTATATACATGTATGTAATTGTGAAAAAGCAAATTTAATTTTTGAAAAACCTACAAAATTAACCACTGGGATCAATATTACAATAAACAGAACAGATAAGAATCTGTGATGTATGAATTTATATTCCTTAAAGACTTCCCTAATCAGTTCACTAATATTCACAAAATGTAATTTCTTTAAAACCCATAACAATGGTTATCACTTATACCATACTAAAACCATGAAGGACACTCTATTATGGGATTTACATACATTAATTTAGTTCATCCCCACATTACTCACTGAACAGATATTGTTATTATCCCCTCCTTACATATTGAAACACAAGTAATAAAATAATCGTTGGAGATTCTAAAAATATAATAAGAATAAAGATTAACCAAATTAGTACAAGAAGTATGCTTATCAATATCACATTGTGCATTCTCACAAACGGATTTGGTATTAAATTTTGCATTTAATTCTGACAAGTTTGCTATAAAATACACCTTACTTACTTTTCTAGAAAACTAAAAAAAATTTCAGCAATGTAAAGTTCCTTATGTTCCAATAGCTAATTAAGTTGTATGGCTAGTATTTAAAAGCATATCCTTCTAAGGCTTTCAACCATGAAGCATAATATCTCATAAAATGTGAAGAATGGAAACAAACTGACAAACTCACTCTACAGTGTTAGTCATTTCTCCCTTGCCTCATTTTAAATAACAGGAGAATGAATGAAGCATGTAAAAAGGAAAGAAACTCTTAAAATCATGACATATTTCCCCCACTAATAATAAATGTTCCACATATCTCCATTGATATTTAATTACAGTCTTCAGGCTAGTACACATTTAAGAATTGTTTTTCAAAATGAAGAAAATTCCAACTTTTAACATTTACTTTCTTAAGGTTGGGAAAGTTTTCTTCTAATGGACAGAAACTCAACGCAATTCCTCTAAAATCAGGAACAAAACAAGGCTGTCCACTCTCTCCATACCTTTTCAACATGGTCCTTGAAGTTCTAGCTATTGCCATACGACAACAAAGGGGGATCAAGGGGATACAAATTGGGAAGGAAGAGGTCAAACTTTCACTTTTGCAGATGATATGATAGTTTACATCAATGACCCAAAGAACTCTACCAGGGAACTCTTACAGCTAATTAACACCTTCAGCAAAGTGGCAGGCTACAAGATCAACTCAAGAAATTCAGTAGCCCTACTATATACAGATGATAAAAGGGCTGAAAAAGAAATCAGAGAAACATCACCCTTTACAATTGCCACAAACAACATAAAGTACCTTGGGGTAACGCTAACCAAACAAGTGAAAGACCTGTATCATAAGAACTTTGAATCTTTAAAGAAAGAAATTAAAGAAGCCCTCAGAAAATGGAAAGATCTCCCATGCTCTTGGATAGGTAGGATCAATGTAGTAAAAATGGCAATCCTGCCAAAAGCAATCTACAGATTCAATGCAATCCCCATTAAAATCCCAGCACAATTCTTCACAGACCTTGAAAGAACAATAATCAATTTTGTATGGAAAAACAAAAGACCCAGGATAGCCAAAACAACCCTGTTCAACAAGGCAACGTCCAGAGGCATCACCGTCCCTGACCTCAAGCTCTATTACAGACCTATAGTCCTGAAAACAGCTTGGTATTGGCACAAAAATAGACAGGTAGACCAATGGAATCGAATTGAAAACCCGGGTATTAACTCACACACGTACGAACATCTGATCTTTGACAAAGAAGCTAAAAATATACAATGGAGTAAAGAAAGCATCTTCAACAAATAGTGCTGGCATAACTGGAGACTGGCATGTAGAAGAATGCGGATCGATCCATGTTTATCGCCATGCACAAAACTTAAGTCCAAATGGATCAAAGACCTCAACATAAATCCAGCCACACTGAACCTCTTAGAAGAGAAAGTGGGTGGTACCCTTGAACGAATTGGTACAGGAGACAGCTTCCTGAACATAACACCAGTAGCACAGACAGTGAGATCAACAATTAATAAATGGGACCTACTGAAACTGAGAAGCTTCTGTAAGGCAAAGGACACAGTCAGCAAGACAAAAAGGCAGCCCACAGAATGGGAAAAAATATTCACTAATCCCTCATCTGACAGAGGGTTGATCTCCAAAATTTACAAAGAACTCAAGAAGCAAGTCTCCAAAACAGCAAAGGACCCAATTAAAAAGTGGGCTGCAGAACTAAATAGAGAGTTTTCAATAGAGGAGTCTAAAATGGCTGAGAGGCACTTGAGAAAGTGCTCAACATCCTTAGCCATCCGGGAAATGCAAATCAAAACAACTCTGAGATACCATCTCACTCCTGTCAGAATGGCTAAAATCAAAAACACCAATGATAATTTATTCTGGAGAGGATGTGGTGAAAGGGGGACACTCCTCCATTGCTGGTGGGAGTGCCAACTGGTTTAGCCACTTTGGAAATCAGTATGGAGATTCCTCAGAAAAATGCGAATAAACCTACCACAAAACCCAGCAACTCCACTCTTAGGCATATATCCAAAAGATGCCCATTCATACAACAAAGATGTCTGTTCCACTATGTTCATAGCAGCTTTATTTGTAATAGCCAGAACTTGGAAGCAACCTAGATGTCCCTCAACCGAAGAGTGGATAGAGAAAATGTGGTACATTTACAGAATGGAGTACTATTCAGCAGAAAAAAACAATGGAATCATGAAATTCGCAGGCAAATGGATGACACTAGAAGAAACCATCCTGAATGAGGTAACCCAGTCACAAAAAGAGAAACATGGCACGTACTCTCTCATATATGGATTTTAGACATAGATCTGGGGGGGTGCCAGCCTACAATCCCATGGCCAGAGAGTCTGGGAAACAGAAACTTCATTTAGTGGCTGATGGAAGAAGAGGCAGACTCCCACAGCTTAAAACTGAACTGAACTCAAGGATTCCAGTGACAGAGAGGGAGGACTGGTGATCAAAGGGATTAAGACTGGGCTGGTTTAACCCCCAGAAACAGCTGACCAGACAAAGGTTAACTCTTGAATCCCAGGCATCAGCCTGGGAATCCAGCATGGGACTGATCAAGACCCCCTGAATCTGGGTGTCAGTGAGGAGTCCTAGGTAATCTATTGAGCCTTGGGCAGCAGATCAGTACCCATCCCAAGTATACACACGGACTTTGGACTCCCATAGAACAATGTGAGGTGCACTCTCACCCTGAACTCTTGGGGAAGGGTCTAGGCCCTGCCCTATATGAAATGACAGACTATGGACACCCCCATGGAGGGCCTCACCCTCCCTGGGGGAATGAGGGGATAACGGGGGGGGGGGTGGTTGGGGGGACGGCACGGGAGGAGGGGAGGGAAAGGGAGAGGGACCTGGAACTGACTTGTGAAGCAACCTTGTTTCTTATCTAAATTTAAACTGGAAAATAAAAAAAATAAAATAAAATAAAAATGTAAGCACTTGGCTGAAAAAAAATAAAGACAATGTTGTATGGTAAAAAAAGAAAGAAAAATAAACCTTAAACACTACTACTGGGAATGTAGACTTGTACAAGTACTATAGAATCAGTATGAAGGCTTGTCAAAAACCAAATATAGAATTACCATATGACTCCAAAAAAAACATTTACTTTCTTATTTTTTCAAATTTCTTGCTTTCTGTAAAACAATTTAAGATTTTATTTATTTTAGGCATGTGATTGTTTTACCTGCATATATATTCATGCACCATTCATGTGCCTAGTGCCCACAGAGGTCACAAGAGGGTGTTAGGTCCCCTAGAACTATATTTACAGATTGTTGTACAAATTGTTGTACCATATGTGTGCTGGGAACAAAACTCAGATCAGTATTCTTAACTACAGGGCCATTAATCTTATCTCTTTAGCCCTCTTTTTCCATTTTTTTAATATAGAAGGAATGTCTTTATTTCTTCAAAATAATTATCATGATTAGGTTTTAAATTTTCTATTACTAAATGCCATTTTTGGTGGACCTTGAACTTGGAATAAATGTTCAAATGGTCTATCTCTTGGTCACAATTGACTTAACAATTAATGAAAATTATTAATTGATATTTGAGATAGTAAAACAAATCTCATTTATGTCTATGCAGGAAAAAGAGATGAATTTACAAAAAAAATAAAATTTTATTTGGCTCAAAGATCCCAGGTAAATAGAAACGTGATTATGGTTTGCTCCAAAAGTTCTAAATGTATGTATTTATCAAGTAAAAATGCATGCTTAAACAGGAGTAACATATATTTATTCCATACAGACCAAAACGACATTGCCTTTAGTTTTAACTTTTAATTTGTGTTCACAGGAGTCTGGTTCTTAAAATGGTCAATAATTGTTCAATGAGTCATATCTTTATTTTCTAGAATAGGAGGACACAAAATGAAAAATTTATAACTTGCCTGTAAGATTATTTATATATGTCACTTTAAAATTAATTATTTTTGAGTTATCTAATTCTCTCCCTTTTCAACTTAACTTTCCATGTTCTAATCAACAGAGTTATCCAAATCCTCAAATGATCTTCCCTTTTAACATGTGACAGACTATTTCTTTCTGAGGGCAGGGTAGCCTTGACATTTTGATCAGTACTCATAAATGTCAGGAATTCATTTTCTCCTCCATCTCACTTGTTAAATAAATCCTGATACATTATTGGTACAGTGTGCATTAATAACATAATGGACATTTAAGATGAGTCATAGAGATTTGCCGTACTTATCATTTGAAGTTTCAATTTTCCTTCAGAATCATTTAGGGAAAAAGTATTTCTCACAGGAGAGGATTGCAGGTAGTTATATCTTTTAACAGTAAAAAAAATCATTATGAAAATTTAATTAAACATTCAAAAAGAAATTTTTAAGAACATGCAAAATGCAGCAAGCTTATATCTATACTATCAGGGATGTGTATTTTCATTTCATAAACTTCTTAATAATCAGATGCCACTGTGCATGCTCTGTTCTTTCTTAAATATACGGCTCTGAGACTACTAATAAAACTATAGTGACTTGTAAACGTTTTCATCCCTGGAAGCAAACACTGACTTACACGTCAGAGGGTGAAGAGGGGTATGAATTCTTCTCCTCTCTTCTATTAAATTCCACACCAAACTCCACAGTAGACTACCTTGAACGAGGAGAAGCTATTTACTTCTCCAAATGACACCTGACGGCTAAAGTCTATAACTTTGATACCTGTTGTTTTGGAGGATCTAGGGTTGGGCACCAGTATTAAATCATTTCACGATGTGAGCAAACTAATTAGACTAACTCTTCAAGATGTAGGCTAATGACCATCTGGTAGAATTGACGGTTATAAAGTACCTCTCCAGATAGATCAGTTCAAAAAAGGGTTATTGGCATAAGAAATAGAAAATAGATAAAGATGACCTTTAATATAGTTACGGATAGAATTTGATACTAAAAAAAGACAAAAAGCCAATAACTGCTTTATTATTATATTTGAAATTTGACACCTGCAAATAAGCTAAAATTAACAAGTTTGAATTGATTTTAGTAGAATGTCAATATGTTTTGAACATGGGCTCTTAGCAACTTAAACTCCCTATGCCATGTAATCTAAAATATTACCAGGTGGTAAGGGCATAGGCATCTTCATGGGGAGCTTTCTATTATTTTCACTTGTATTAGAATTAAAGTAAATATTATAGATGTAGTATTGTATTGCAGTCAATTCTACTTGATGGAAAATAAAGTGTTGCCACAGAAGTCTGTTCTTTATGAATAACAGTCATACTGAAAAGAATAACCATTCTTCTTGAAGAACCACAGTTTCCTTTAATATTTTGTGTGGGCAAGAGAACTTCAACACAAAAATTATCTTGGAAATATTCATTCAGTTTCAATTATGTGCATGTGTGTGTGCATATTCTAAAATTCACTGTTTCAGTTTATAAAATCATTGTTTTAAAATGACACTGTTTGTCATGAGTATAATATAAATAAAATGAATTTTTAAAATCAAATTTACTGACTTATATACTTCAAAGCTATTTTGGCAATTATGAAATAAATATACTTATTAAGTATATAATTTGAAGTATCACCATAATTTAAAAAATGTGCTGTTTTTGAACTGAATCATCTTTCATGTGAGATTATCAAAATAGGCACACATCCCCTACAAAACACACACACACACACACACACACACACACACAAATAGTTACTTAGGGGATGAGACTCAGCTCCATTTGGATTTTCCAAAGGGAAAAGTTTCTTCAATTTTCCATGGGTTTGAAGTCTTGGTACTTGACTGGGATATGCATAAATAATATATTTACTGAGGACTTTCATCTGCTGTTTACCCATTCACTCAAGGCTTCCATGGCTCCTCCAAATTAATAATGGAGGAACATGCCTTTTTCTCATATGTGTCTTCTACTTTTTAACACTTCTATGTAGAAATGACCTAGAAGGAAAATAATGATGTTTGGACTGAACCCCTGTAGGCTGTAAGAAAGTGGTTAAAAACAGAGGTTCCACCTATTGGGCATGATAGTGCTTGCTTGTAATGTTTGCACTTGAGGTGAGAGCAGGAGAATTGGAAATTTAAGGTCGTCCACGGCTGCACAGTAAGTTTAAAGCCAGCATGCAGTGTGTGAGACCCTGTCTTATGCAAATAAAAGCTCAAGTTGTAATCTTGGATCTGCTATTTTCTAACTTTGTTCTTAGGTTTGCTATGCTTTTGTCTTCTGTATATACTGAGCTAAAAATGACACCACCAGTCTTGAAGTATTATGATGATTAAATAGCATAAGTCATTTGAAGAGTTTAATACAGCATGGAACAAAGTAAAGTTCAATAAATTAGTTACTGCTATTAAAATTAATTTTATAGCTACTATTGATGGAGGTATTAGATAAGTCCTATCATGTTTATTGACAAATATTTATATAAAATATCTCTCTTTCTTCTAAGCTATGCCTTTTAAATGATAATTTGCAAACAAATTTTCTTTCATAGGTAAGTGTTTATTATGGTTATGTGAGTGTAAACTGAAATACTGAAACATGGCTTTGTTTCTGTCTGTCCATAATAAAATTATTAAAAGAACTAGTTAATGATAAAATTATTAAGTCAGTTAAAAACCTTATTGATAATAAACACCAAAATGTAACATAAATATGTATTGTTTTAGAGAAAATAATCTATGGTATCATCCTTTTGTATATTGTACAGAATGTAGATATGATACAATGAAAATGTGTAACACATGTGTGTGTAATGTATATACAATGTATACATATGTGAATGGTTGCTCATGCCATCAGTTCTTATGACAATATACTACAACATCTCAAATTCATGGCACAAATGCTAAAAACTCACATTTTGGCTAGTTCAAGTTAAGCAAGGAGAACAAATAATGGCAAAGATGTATAGCAAGTCAGATTCATTTTTCTGTTATACACAATATGTATACAGTAAAATTTTACACAGAAAGCAAAAAGTGGACACATACCTAAATTACCCTATGTACAATTTATTTAAGAAATTTATGTACAAACAAAATCATTAATAATCACAGTTATAAAAATAGGTTTTTCATCAAAAAATTACCTTTTCACTTAGAACTTTTAAAAGGTGATCTCAAATTAGTACTTGTGAAAAACCGTATTTGTGTGTGGTGTATGTGTGTGTGTGACAGAGAGAGAGAGAGGGAGGGAGGGAGGAAGGGAGGAAGAGAGAAAGAGAGATTGAGAGAGAGATTAAAACCTTTTTAGGACACAAAATCATCTATTTTTGCACTTACTCTGTGCTATGTATTGTCTACTAACGTTTGTGGGTTCATAAATGGATTGAAAAGTACAAATATAGACCTAAATTCATTCTTTCCTTGGAACTTCCTGACAGCAGTGGAATAATGCTTCTTCACTTCAGCTGTCTCTACAGTGGCACAAAGATGTCCAGCCCCAGACCAGGCCAAAAGACTCCACATATGCCTTAAGCCTAATTCAAGCTACCTGCCACTGCCATATTCAACATTCTACATAATCCCAAGAACTTCTCTTCCTCAGCCAAATACCACTCCCCAATCCACATGTCTTATACTGTTGACATTATGAGTTAAAAATGTAAATTTATAATTTGGGAAGTTGTGGAGATACTTTATTTAAAAGATATGCTTATCTCAGAGTATAGGTTTGTGAAAAAAAATTTCAATTGACTGGACCAATGAAACAAGTGGGTGTAGTTATCCTAATAACAAAATAATCTTCAACCTAAAAATTAATCAAAAGACATGGAGAAGGATATTTTTTATTTATCACAGGGCAAATCCATCAAGATGAAGTCTCAGTTCTAAACATCTATGCCCCAAATACGAGGGCATCCACATCTGTAAAAGAAACAGTACTAAAGCTTAAATCACACATCAAACCCCACACACTAACAGACATCTATAGAAAATTACATCCAAACACAAAAGAATATACCTTCTTTTCAGCACCCCATGGAACCTTCTCAAAAATAGACTACATACTTGGTAACAGATATAAACATTTGGAATAACCCCCTGTATTCTATTGGATCATCATGGCTTAAAGTTAGAATTCAACAACACTAATTGCAGAAAGCCTACAAACTTTTGGAAGTTGAACAATGCTCAGCTGTATCATCACTGAGTCAAGAAAGAAATACAAACAATTAAAAACTTCCTAGAATTCAAAGAAAATGAAAGCACAACATACCCAAGTTTATGGGACACTATGAAAGCAGTGTGAAGAGGAAAGTCCAAATGAAAAAATTAGAGAACTCTCAGACTAATACAGCACACCTGAAAGCTCTAGAACAAAAAGAGGAAAAATCACCCAGGAGGAGTAGACACCAGGAAATAATCAAATTGAGTGCTGAAATCAGTAAAGTAGAAACAAAGAAAACAATACAAAGAATCAATATAACAAAGAGTTGATTCTTCCCCACCCACCAAAATGCATACCCATTTTGTTTCTCTCTCTCTCATTAGAAAACAGCCATCTAAGTAATAATAGATTTTAAAAGAATAGAAAAAAAGCAAACAGAATAAAAGGGTCAAATAAAGAGCACAAGAAACATACTAATGCAGAGCCACACATATTCACACAAACAGAAATCCTATGAAAACACAAAATCAGAAAGCATAATAAACAAAAGACCTGTAAGGTATAAAATAAATATATAACTACCCAGACAAAGCATTATGAGACAAAATAAACCTCCAAAAATCTACTGAGTTCATTCTGTACATAATTTTTAAATTATAAAACATTTACAACATGCCAATAACATAAGAAAACATAACCACAATCTGTGTTTAACTGAAATTATAGATTTAACAGATGATGCCATCTTGCCATGTAGAATTTAAATCATTGAAGAAGAATAAATACTTCTGATATTAATAGTCATTGGTGATGATGGTTAAAATTTGGGGAAAAGTGAAAGTTCTTATTCTGCTGTATGCTTATCTGTATATCAATTTTAATACTGGGTTGATATTGTGAATATTTTCCACATGTAAATATACTTAAACTATGCCTTTAAATATTTTATCATGTTCTTTATACTGTTTTTAATATATTATATAATTAGGCTACATTTTTATTTTGTAATTCAACTTATATTCGTTGCAGCTTTAATTTTCACTTAAAATTAAAGTTAACATTTATATTAGAGCATTGATACACAAAGACTAAGGTTTAAGGGAGCTGGAGAGATGGCACAGTGTAGGAGAAACTGCGGCCATTCTATCCAAGCTGCAATTACCCTGTCCCAAGTGCCCAGGCCAGCCTGCATGAGTATGCACATACATGGCAGGCACTTCCTCCATGGGCCAAGCCTGCTTCTATACCCATAGACTGTTGACTGAGAGACACCTGACCTAGAGACACCAATGAGAAAAGATAAACACAGCAGAGCCAGCCTCTTGAGCCAATGGGACCTAGGGAGGGGGTATAACTTCCTTAAAGAGTCTGAGCATGGCAACTGGAAACAGCACAGATAGTTCCCAGCAATGACATGACAGAGACTATCAGACTGCAAACCTGACCCCACCTCACCCGGTTGTACCCCTCACAGTGCACTCCACACCAGCAGTTGGGCACCCCTCCCTGTAGATGTTAAGGACATAGGGCCCAGAGTTCCCACTGCCCAGGAATCCCTGCAGTGCCCTTACTTCTGTTTCACGGTACATTGTAACTCCTATTCTTGAGGATCTGGCTCCCATGTAGGTACTGCATGCACATGGTGTAGCATACATACATGCATGCTGGTATTATTATTATACATGAGAATACATATAAAATATAAATACATTTTAAATAGCAGAGTTTATAAAACCACATTATCCCTTTCACCTGAACTCCTGTTAAAAACTGGAAATCCCAGTGCCTCTCTCAAACATTTAAAACTGGAATCCAAGTATCAATATATCATCAATATAATTCATGAGAACAATAGAGTTGGAGGAGTGCTGTGATGAAAATCACCATCTTTGCACTCATTAGCCTCTTAGCTATTCTGTCTCTTACCTCTTCCATGTTTTACTCAAGTCTCATTTGCCAGAGTGAGTTTTCTCATGAGCTACATCAGTTCCCTGCTTTAAATCCCCCAGTGTTTTGCATTAGGTTTAGTACAAAATTCAAGTTACTTTAAAAGACTTACAGATATCCCTGTTTTACTTTCTCTTCTTGCTCGCATTGCTTTCTTCCTCACTGTGATCAGGCTAATCTTAGTTATAGTCCTTCTTATATTACCAGATATTCCTATTTCATTTCCTAAGTTTGCTTGTTCTTGCATCCCTTTCAAATTATTCTCTCCCTAGAGCCATGTCTCTTTGTAACAGGCTTATAGAGTAAAACTGTCTTAGGGAACTCCTTGCTTCCTCTCTTTCAACAAGATAATAAAGCCTTTATATACATTTCATGAGTACACTGACAAGCTATTTCTGCCATACCTATTTAGAAGAGGTTATAGTTGAATAATAAATATAACTTATAAACATCATGAAAACTACTGTGGAATAAACCATAATTCTGGAGCTTTGAACCCTTTGGTTATTATACCATTCTTGCTGACAAAAGAAAATGAAGTAATATTATTAACCCAGAATATCCCAGACAAGTCATTCTAAAACCTTTAATGATTTTTTTAATCAGGTAGAGAGGAGGAGAATTTATTTTGGGAATATCACATAAGGGAGGAAAGATGAGACTTATAAGAGGTTATGGCAATAATTTCAGGAATGGTTGCATTCATGGTGCACGGCAATAATTGGCAAAGTGAGAGAGGACTTGAAACCTTTCAAGTTTCTAATTTAAGTGATCAGACAGATAAAACATTATATGTAATGATAGGCAACTCTCCCACCTGAAAAGGAACTGCTTTAGAAGGTGTACTTAATGAATATAAGTAAACAGTCTATTATAATGTGGAGTACAATGGACTAAAATTGGGTAATATGGAGAGAGTAGAGATACATTTCCCATGTTACTTGGCCCAACGACAGAATCATAGAAGACAAAAGAGCTGAGCATATAGCCTAGTGGTAGTGTGCTTGCTTAGCTTTCAAGAGGGGCTACAGTCAATTTCCAGCACAAAAGATTTATCCAGTGTTAGAGATGAATAATTTAGAGGTGGTCCTGTATTTCACTATTTCTGTTCATAGCTGAACTACATATTTTAAGCAAGCAGATCACCATTTGTTAGCATTTCTCTCAGTTTTAAAAAATCTAGTGTCATTTAATATTTAAAGTCAAAGGCTCTATTCACCTCAAAAAACTCTAAATAGCATTTAACCTATAGAATGGCATAATATCTACTATGATTATCCAGCTTTCTCTCTTCTTTTCCTTTTACTGCTGATTTTATAAGTAATACATTAAAACTTGAAGTATTTGTCAGATATGGATGAAATGTAAAAACCTCAAAAAGGTTAAGTCACTAGAAATAGCAGCTTCAATTATGCTATTAATGCAGACTAACAGAGTATTTATAGTTCATTCCTTGAGTCACTATTACACACTGGCATATATTTTAATCTATGAAGCATGTGCTCAAATAGTAATTTCAGAACCTGGACTTCCTTGGTTTAGAACAGTGGTTCTCAACCTCCCTAATACTACTACCCTTAATACAATTCCTTGTGTTGTGATGACAATGACCCCCAACCATAAAATTACCTTGTTGCTACTTCATAATTGTAATTTTGCTACTGTTACGAACCATAATGTAGATATCCCATGTGCACAATATCTCATATGTGACCCATGTGAAGGGGTTGTTCAACCCCTAAAGGGGTCACAACTCACAGGTTGAGAAATACTGGTCTAGAGGAAGTCCTAAATGCCAAATCAGGGATCTAGAGAGGAATTCTATATGTGTTTTATACAATGATAGGCCAGGATATTCATTAGGATCAGGCCCATTACATGATAAATTTCAGCCATGGTCAACTTTAGAACAAAATATCTTTCAAGATTCATAACTCAAGGTCCATTATTATCAGTTCTGACTCAGATCATTTTAAAATCAGCATGGGAGATTGAATAATGTATATCCAAAGATGGCTTAACACCTAGTACCTAAGACCAAACATCCACAAGTTACCTAAGTCAAGTGGCAAGGATATGGATGAAGAAACCAAGGTAAGGGGATGACCCAACATATTCCTGAAATCCAACTAAAAGCACACATGTAAGAGAGATGCAAGACACTCAAAATTGGAGAAAGGAAATATAAAGTTGAAAGTGAAGATCAGAAGGAAGATGCCAAAATGCTCATTTTGAAAATGGAGAACAGGATTGGCAATTACAGTAACCTCTACATAGTAGCTACAAAAGACATATAAATGGATTTTTTACCAAGGTCTCCAGAAGGAAAATGGCATTTTGATATCTTAACTTTAATTTAGTAAATCAGATTGCAGACTCCCAACTTTCAAAAATGATTGGAGAATAAATATGTATTGTTTTATACCACTAAAATTAAGTAATATTTTGCAAAATAATAGTAAAATAATTCAAATAGGAAATGAAACTATCATTTATAACAATACAATTTTGAAGAAAGTACCTTTGTCTCAATGAATATCCTGCCTCTTAAATACAGTCAATCAAATATTAAAGTATTTAATTACACACAATTTATCAGTTTTCAATTTTTCCTGAATGGAGGAGTAAAAATGTAGCAAAATGTGCTGAATCAATAAAGTTACAGAAAAGTATCTCCTAGTCTCAGGTCTGTTTTATTCAATCTATAAGCCAATATGTCTGTGTCTATTCAAATTTATCTGAATTATAACATTTGAGTTGCTGGCATGCATGTGCTACATATAGGGAATCTGCATCTCTATGTAGCTAATGGCTCTATTATAGTTTCAAGCACAGATTATATAATATTTCCATTGTACTATTTCTAAATATTCCCTCATCACCACCCCTACTCCCTCAAAAACATAGCTCCTTATGTCTTTGTGGAAGAGGGCAGAAACCTCATTGCACAGTGCATAAAAAACAGCTATGAAATATTTGTCAAAATCAACTAACTATATTTTATAGGAAACTTTACTCATAATAAAATAATAAAGCAAGTACAGGAACTCTGTTGTTTTAAATAATGAATAATTATTCCTGAAATTATATTCTCAGATCTTAAACAGGAGGCCTATGCTAGTGTTTTTACAAAAAAATGAGTGTTGAAATTGCATGTACGAGAATCTCATTAAAATGATGGAGAAATGTGCAGATTTAATATTCTGTGTGTAGGCAAAGTTATCTGCAGCATAATGATATTGATATAAAGGAAGAGTATGTATTGAATTAATCCAGAAACTTTATTACCAATTTGAGAGCAAATAAAGGAGGCAACCACATTGCTTCAAGCTGTCAGAAATGCTGGATGATGATAGAACTATTGAACACATGGCTCAAACTGACAGCTACGATGTCTTGAGAAGGAAACAGAATTTTTTTCCTTCGTCTGCCTCAGCAGAACTTTATACTTCCTTTCCCTGCAACCTGAAAATCTATTAGGGGAAAGATGCAGACCTGAAATGTGTAAGATGGGTATATTTGCAACAGACATTCTAAAGATATAATACAAAGGCAATCCAACACCTGTGCTGTACCAAATTTCAATGTCTTCTGCAGAGGCTATAAACATCCTCATCTCACTGAGTTGTGCAGGAGCAGAATACTTCAACCCACAGGACAGTACAGGATACTAATGTAACCATGTCTGAATTCCTTTCATCCTAAACAGTATCTCACTCAAGTAGGCGTGGCTGGCTTGGAACTCATTACATAACCTGCCAGAGCTGAAGTCATTGTTAGTGCAGATAGGTTAGAAGTGAGCCACCATACATGGCTAGAAACTAGTTGGTTTTTGTTTGTTCTATACAGTACTGGAGATCAGACCGAGGGCTATGTACATGTTAGTCAAGCACTCTCTCACTGAGCTGAAAGCCCTATCTTCTCTTTTGTATTTTAATCTTATTTGTAACTATCATTGATGAGATAATATATGTAATAAGTTTCCTTTGTGTACAAATAAATTACCATGTTAACAAGTGAATATATGCTGAGTTATTAGTTGACAAGATGTAGTGATAAATTGCTTGTAATCTAACAAATAAATCTTACCTGAATATCAGAGTGCAGAGCAACGCTACTATTTAGCCACACACCTACTTAAGAGCCAAGCCAGTAGTTAGTTGCCACCTCCACACACAAAGACACTAGACAGCCACAGACCTAAACTGCTACTTAACCATAGAGGACACGCAGTGGTGGCTACACCTCTCATCCCAGCCCTAGGAAGACAGAGGCAGTTGGGATCTCTGTGAGTTCAAGGCCACCCTGAGCTAAATGAGAGTGAATCAGTCTAAAGGAGAAACAGAGCTCATACCATTGATCCCAGAACTTGGGATGGCATGCTTTTATTCCCAGCACTACAGAGGAATATAAGGCATGAGCTCAATACAGTGGCAGAGCAGTCAGGTTTTTGGATGGAGATCAGTCTATAAGTCACTATGAAGACAGGCTCAACACCATTTGGTCTTAGCCTTGGTAGAGGTAAGAAGTCTCAAGTGCCTTGGCTGCTTAACTTTCCTGGTCTTGAGCTTGAACCCCAATATCTGTCATGCTACCAGAGATATAGGGTAGGTTAGAGAGTTTAAAACAAATCTTTGGCTCATGGGGTCTGCATTGCAGCAGAATGCATTCCAGATCCTTGAAGGAGATGGTTATAATTCTCTCTAGTCATGGAGCCTTGTATATTAGGCTTTAACTATTTAAGTTCCTGTTAAAGTTGAGTGTGGAGTTTATATGGAAGCAGATAACTTACAGTTTCATTAGCTTCAAAAGATAAAGTCAATATTTACCTGAACACTGAAATGCTTGCACCAATACATTTCAAAACATAACATTTTGTTACAGAATTCTTTAGATTTACAATGAAGTACAAAAGTATCTCCATTTACCTTACACTAGTGCCATATGCTGTTATCATTCCATTTTAGCATACTGGTTTTACAAGTAGTTAAGCAAGACTTATAAATCATGCTTCACTGGTAATCCAACTCTGTCAGGTTTCATACTTGTTGTCTAACATCATGTTTACACTCCAGGATACCAGATTTCATTTGATCATAATATAGTCTTACAATGTTCTTGGCTGTGGCAGTTTAGCAAACATTCATGTTTTAGGAGTGACTTCATAGTTTAAAGATTATTAGTCAGGGAGTTTAAAGAATGGCCCTTGTTCTGGTGTGGTTTCTGAGGCTAACATGAGGTTGTGTGTTTGAGGGAGAAAGACCAAGTAGCGAAAATGTTTTTTTCAGCACTCAGGAGGCAGAGGCAGGAGTATCTCTGTGAGTTCAAGGCCAGCCTAGTCTACAGAGAGAGTTCCAGGACAGGCTTCAAAATAATACAGAGAAACCCTGTCTCGAAAAACCAAAAATAAAGAAAATGTTCTTTCCATCGCATCTCACATGAGACCATGAGTCATGATTGTTGATGTAAAACTTGACCAATTGTTTGAGGCATCTTCAGGCCTCACTACTGAAAAAATACTTTCAATTTCCATATGGTATTTTAGGAGGGTACACACTAGCAAAATCTAGATATAAATTATGGTAGTTTTGTCCCATCTACTTGGCAAAATACCAACAGAAGTTACTTGAAATTTTTCAACATAGAATTTTCTGTCACTCAGTTTTTCTTCACTCATTTTCTTATAAAAAATAGACACACAAGTATGTTTATATAATAATTTGGGTTATAACCTGACAATTACTCAATTGCTCAAACTGTTCAGGTTTTAGCTGTAAGGAGATCTTTCTACTATCATAGGTTGCAGTTGGTTATTTTTATATTGAAGATTCTCTCATAGTATAATCATTCTTTTTTCATATTGAAAGTAGATTCTTCTATCATACAATGTATCTGTTCCAGTTTCCCCTCCCTCCACTCCTCCAAGTTCCCCTCTCTTTTCCTCTCCCCCAGACCTACCTCTCCTCTGTTTCCCTTCAGAAATGAGCAGACCTCTAAGATTCACAAACCATAAACACAACAAAATAGTACAATAAGATAAGGCAAAAGCCCTCATAAGGCTGGACAAGGCAACCCAACAAGAGGCAAAGAGTTGCAAGACCAGGAAACAGAATCAGAAATACACCTACTTCCACTGTTACAAGTCCAATAAAAACACCACTCTTTCTCAATATAATGTCCATCTGTGGGTCTCTGCACCTGCTCCCATCTACTGCTGGAGAAAGCCTCTCTGATGATGACTAGACAAGGCACTAATCAATGAGTATAGCAGAATACTATTATGAATTAGGAAGCAATTCATTTATTTTTCCCAGTTATGTTTGAGTCTATGTTAGGTCTCTAGGTTATCCAGGTTGCTGGTTCCTGTTAATCCAGACACTGTAGAGCATGGGCTCCCTCTCGTGGCATGGGTCACAAATTAAACCAGATATGGGTTGGCCACTCCTACAAGTTCTGTACCAGAGCATATCTTTCAGGCAGGACAGATTGAAGGGGGAACGTTTTGTGGTTGTGGTGGTATGCAGGTTTCTCTTTCCATGGCCTGCAGAGTACCTTCTTGTGCCAAAGACACTATAGAATGTAGGGGTGAAAGCTATATGCAGGTACCATCTTGACCTCTCTACATTCAGAGAGCTGTGTGGTTGCCAGCTGTCAGTTTTTAAAGAGGAAGCCTCTGTGCTAGCCTCAGCCTGGGTTGTTTAGGGATCTCCACAGGACCCCCTCAGCCAGTAAGTAAACCAGATACAACCTAATCCCACCACTGAGGCCTTATCTGGCTATAAATAATGGTCAGTTCAGACTCTGTATCCTCCATTACAGGGAGTTCTTACTAGGACTGCCCTCATAAATTCCAGGAAGTTCACACAGTACTAGGTTTCCATACTCCCCCACAAATATCTCCCAATTCCAGCTGTCTCCACATACTCTCTCACTCCATCACCCTCAGTTGATCCCTCCTGCTCCAGTCCTTACCTAAACCTAGTCCACTCACAAAATCTATTGTATTTCACCTTCTCAGGGAAGTCCATGCTTTTCCCCATAGACCCCTCCTCTTTACCTAATCTTTCTGGGTCTATGGATCGTAGATTGTTTATCATTTATACAATGGCTAATATCCACTTATAAGTGAATATATGTCATATTTGCCTTTCTGTATATGGGTTACCTCACTAAGGATATTTTTTTTCTAGCTCCATCTATTTGCCTGCATATTTCATGTCATGTTTGAGTTATGATGGTGACATTAGTTCCAGTGTCTACATTTCTGATGATTAGCTTATTATTCACTTTCTCTGGTAATTTGGGTCTGTGATCCTGTATATACGTTTGCCAAAATATATGTTTTTTGTTTCCTCCAGTTATGATTGGTTTATCCTCAGTAGCTAATCTATCATCCAGAGCAGTATTAACTTTTAAAATAGGCAGTAGATCTTCTAATTGCCCACAGAGAAATTGTCTTCCACAGTGACTGGGAGTGACCAAGCCACTTTTGACATGGGGGCCCTTGAGAGGCCCACCAAGGAGTTTCACAATTTTAAAGGATTATCTACTCTGTCAGTGGTCGACCTACATTCATTGGTCCAGTGTCTGCTTTTACCACATCTCCTACATAATCCAGAAGTTTGAGGTCTTCTGTTTGAGTCATTCCTAGGAGGAGCATTATCTCTAGGAATGCTTTGAATACAATTTCTTCTCAGATGTCCTATTCTTCCACAGTTAAAACATCTGGTATTTTAATGCCTTTTTTAAGTTTCTGGAGACTGCTTCTCCTACCGAAGTTTCTATCTGTTCACGGTTAAGGCATTTGGCATCTTTGTGACTCTTCAAACATTTAGAAATTGCCTCTGCTACCCAAGCTTCTGTATCTTGATCTTTATACCCAATATTACCTGTTTACAAGTCCCATTCACCCAATACTGCATATCTGATTTTTAATGGCCAAAGTACCTGCTTGCATTGTGGATTTTCATTCTCATAAGCTAAGGATTCTATAAGTATTCTCCAAGAATCTGAGTCAGTTACCTGTAATTCTACTGCTCTGGACAATCTTTCCAAAAATTCATCGAACATTTCTCTTGGACCCTGTAACACCTTGGTATAAGGTTTTCTGTTCTTTCCTTATTCATGAAGCTTATTCAAAGCATTCATTGCTGCTTTGACAAGACAAGATGTGGCAGAAAGACAAGATGTGTTCATCATATGCTGCCTGAACCTGTGGGTCAGCATAAGCACCCTCACCAAGAATCTTATCTTGGGGAGCTTCACAATCATTCTTTAGGACTTGAAGCTCGAGGGCCTTTGCTTCTTCCCTCCATAAAGTTCTCCATTGTATTTCAGACGAATTTTCTAGCACCATTGAGGCCAATTGACTCCAGTACTTTGGGGTTACCCTATTCATGCTTGCCCAAGTATTCAGTAACTCTTTGCCATAAGAGGAGTGAATACCATAAGAAACCATGGCTTGTTTGATTCTCTTCAAGTCCTTCAATTGTATTGGTTACCACTGGTAAGCAATGAAACCATTTGGATGCTTCTTCGCTGGTGGTTTTTCAGTCATAGATACTGGGAAGGCCATAGCAGATGGCATAACAACATTAGGAAGATATTCACAGCGTCTGAGAGGTGTAGGTAAACCTCTGTCATTGCCTGTTGCTAGTATTTCTGAATCTGATGTATCAGATTGGAAATTGTCTAAGACCTGCAGCCTATTTACCATCATTTCTCTGAGTGATTGAACTTCTTGGGTCAAAAATTTTTAAAGGACTTCACAGAGTCTGTCAGTTTCTTGGATTCATTACTTATACATGACTCTAAGCATTTAATATTCCCATCCTTGGATATTATTTGAATGACATGTAATTTACCTTATAGGAACAGTGTTCTATCTGATAGTCATTGTCCTCAGAGATGTAATGAATTGTTTCAGTAATTTCTCTAATCTGATGTTCCAGTCTTTGAGTTCTATTAATCAAATCATCAGACATGGAACCATTTGTTTCTGCCAGCCTGATAATGTCTACCTGAATGGATCCTATTTTGGCCATTAGGGCAGTAGTTTTAAGTTCTACATTACTTACCTTGTTAGACATTTCCCTGTTGTCCTCAAGATTTTGAATTTTTGACTCTAATTTTTTAATTGTTTGCACAATTTCCCTGTTTTTGCCCTGTTACTGATGCATCTCTTCCATGCTATTATATGTATTATTAAGATAATTGTTAGCATCAGACACAAATATAATTTAGCATTTCATAATTCTCTCCCAGGATGTCATTCATGAAATAAGTAATGAGTTCCCTAACGTTCGGCATCGTTTGATTATCTGTCATGGTACAGAGTAGGTAATATATATATATATATATATATATATATTTTTTTTTTTTTTTTTGGTTTTTCGAGACAGGGTTTCTCTGTATAGTTTTGGAGGCTGTCCTGGAACTCACTCTGTAGACCAGACTGGTCTCGAACTCACAGAGAGATCTGCCTGCCTCTGCCTCCCGAGTACTGGGATTAGATGTGTGTGCCACCAATGCCCAGCGTAGAGTAGATAATCTAATTCCCAGTTTCAAGTACCAAAATCAAGACTTAGCTTCATTTAACTGGGTTTGAGGACAGGATTTTTACCTGCAGTTACTATGCTTGGCCAGCAGGTGGCACATGTGTACCGCCAAGCACAGTTCCACCATGAAATCTCGGTATTTCCCAAATATTAGCTGAAAAATTCTAAGTGGCTTGTTCAGAAAATTAGTGGGCAGATTTTTGCTAAAAAGAAGGCAGTGTTGGAAAAAAACCTTTGCAGGTTGCAGAAACCTGTGGCTAGAAAACGAGTCACCTCTGGTAGGGCCATGGGTCCTGGATTTGCTCCAGAGAGGGAGCTTGCACAGTGACAGAGAAAAGGTGGCAGCAGCTTAGGAGTGTTGGTTCCTCAGTGGTGGCTGCCGCAGGATAACTCTGAGACTACCCTGAGGCTCCTGGCTCTCCCATGTGGACGGAGGTATGGCCAGGGGAAGCCACAATATTTGCCTGGAAAACAAAGGAGGATGCCGAGCCAAAGTGTTTCTGAACACAACACAACTTTTGGGTGTAGCTACTCCTGGGCTAGGGTTTAGCTGTCTCCTGGAACAGATTGTAGTACGGGCAGAACAATGTTTTTCAGGACAGTACTGAGGTTCTTGTGTTTGGGGGGGGATATCTCACTCCTGACACCAGGTGATTATGGTAAACAGTCATGACAAGGGAGGTGGGTCATATGATACTTTATTAGAAAGAGAAGTCACTTACATGAGAAGCCTAGAACTGAGTTCAGCACTTTGTTCAACTCCAACCTTGATCGCAGCCCCCAAAAGACAGCAAGTGCCCCTCCTCCCTTTTTTCTCTCCTACCACCAAGTATCTCTTCATGCCAAGTGGGCATGGTGAGTGTTACGGGGCCATGAGATCTCTCCCTACAGTTATCCACTATTATCTCTATTTTGTATTTTGAGTCAGTTTTCCCACTGAATCTGGAGCTGGTAGATTGGCTAGACTGGCTGTCAAGCAAGCAGCAGAGACCCACCTTTCTACTATTCCATGGCACAGGATTACTAATTGTTATTATTCTGTATATCCACGCAGACACCAATGGCAAACGACTAACTTTAAGTAACTTTATATTTTTTAAAACAGACACACACAACACACACATACATAACACACACACACATACACAGACAAAGATAGATAGATAGAGTACAGATTTAAATAGAGAATTCTCAACAGAAGAATCTCAAATTCAGAAATATACTTAAGAATTGCTCAACATCCTTAGTCATCAGGGAAATGAAAATCAAAATAACTGAGATACCACCTTACACTTGTCCAATTAGCTAAGATAAAAAATACTTATGACAGCTTATGCTGGAAAGGATATGGATGAAGGGGAGTGGTGAGAGTGAAAACTTGTACAACAAATTTAGAAACCAATAGGGTGGTTTTCAGGAAAATGGGAAACAATCTATCTTAAGACCCAGCTATACCAATCTTGCACATATATCCAAAGAATGTTCAATCACTCCACAAGAATACTTGCTCAACTACATTCATAGCAGCATTACTATTAACAGCCAGAAACTGGAAATAACCTAGATGTACATCAACCGAATAATGAATAAATAAAATGTGGTACATTTATATAGTGGGGCATTACTCAGGTATTAAAAAAAATAACCACATGAAATTTCCAGGCAAATGGATTGACCTGGAAAAATCATTCTGAATGATGTAACCCAAATCCAGGAAGACAAATATACTATGTACTCACTTATAAGTACAGAATAAAACCTATAATCCACAGCCCCAGAGAAGCTAGATAACAAAGAATGCCCAAAAAGGGATGCATGGATTTCCTTAGGAAGCAGTAATAGAAGAGATCTCTTTGGTAAACTGGAGGCCAGGATAGTGGAGGTTGGGGGAAGAAAACTCGAGGGAGCAGTTTGGGTGGGCTGAGTGCAGGAGGCATATCGGGGTAAGATGGAGGGGGAGAATAACAAAAGAGAAGGCTTGATAGGTAGGGACTATTTCAGGGTTAGGGAAAAACCTGGTGTCAGTGAAACTCCCATGAATCTACAAGGATCCTAGAAATAGTAGAGAGGGTACCTGAACTGGTCATCTACTCTACTCATATTTGTGACTCTCCTAATTGTCAACACAGAATCTTCATCTAGAAACTGATAGAAGCAGATCTAGACATCCACAGACAAGCACTGGGTCAAGCTCCAGGAGTCCTCCAAGAAAGGGAGGAGAGATTATATGAGCCAGAGTTTGAGGGTCAAGGTTATAAGGGAGAACTCACATAGACAGCTGACCTGAACTCATGGGAGCACATGGACTCTGGACCAACAGTTAGGGAGACTGCATAGGAATGATCTAGGCCTTCTGCATGTGTGTGACAGTTATATAGTTATGTATAAAATTTCTAGTAGTGAGATCAGGACTTATCCTTGGGTCTTAGCTGGCTTTTGGGAACCTGTTTCCCATGTTGGATTACCTTGCCTAGTATTGATGTAGGTCCTATCTCAAGTTGATGTGTTATGCTTTGTTAAAGTTCATGGGAGGCCTGCCTGCTCCTTTTTGATTGGAGATGGAGTTGTGGCTGGGAGTTAGGGGTGGGAAGGGAACAGGAAGAGAGAAGAGAGGGAAAACTGTGGTTGGTATGTAAAATTATTGAAAAAATTATTAAATAAAATAAAAGTTTAAAAAGTAAACATAAGTAAAATGTTAAGTTTCTGTGATTCAATAAAAGGATTAACTCCTTATATAGAAAACTTGTAATCGTGAATCTCTATACTTGAGATATATATATCAACATTTTGAAAATATAAATATATTTTTAGCATTATAAGTCAAAAAATCTTTCAAAATCCTTGGGGCCATGTCTTTGCTCATTAAGGAAGAGAATGTCCCTGTCTCTGTCTCTCATTTTGTTGTTGCTGTTAGATACTAGTATCCCCAGAGGATAAGTTATGTAAATAAGTAACTAATTGCCAAAAAATAGCCAAGAGAATTTCAGATGATCTGTGTGTGACATATATTTCTTTAAAGTTTCTTAGCTGAAGATTATTTCTTGTGAGGAATATGAATTGAATTGTATGCACCTGTTTATATAAAGAGGTCAATTTCTTTCTTTGTAATCCCTTCAGCAGAGTTTCTATGATATACACCACACTCTGGTTGAATGCTTACTCTGTAGTGGAACTGTTTTTCTTTTTCCTCTTATGACTTCGGTAAAGAACTCTTCTAGATGGAAGGAACTGTTTTATTAATTCCAATTACATTCACATTTAGGATGTATATCTGTTATTCATTAGTAATATCTTATTTTAATATATAAATGCATGGAAACATTTAATATTTTACTATTTAAATATATTAAAGTAAAAATCAGATACTAGCTTTGAGATGCTAAAAACAAAAATATGTAGTAATAGGCTTAATAGATGAATTTCATATATGATAGCTTAAAAATCTTTCTAGACTGCCATAGATTGGAACATTTCCTTGGCCTCAGTACCTCCCTTTAGCCTCTGAGAGTTCCAAGGAATGGAAGAGCTCTAACATGAATTTTCAGGAAGTTGCATACAGAGAGTGAATGGTCTGAACACAAATTGGGGCGAGGGGGCCCAGCTGCACCCCTTTCTTGAGGAAATATCAAAATAACATCTGCCCCTTTTAATGTGTATTCTTTCCTGTGTTCCATCATTGTCTCTGTCCCCAAATAACACATGAGACACTATTTTAATTATGAAGCTGTTGGCTGTTTACTATGGTTTCTTAATGGCTAACTCTGACTTAATTATTAACCCATAAACACTAATATATATTTTATAAGGATTTATGTCCCGAGGATGCCACCCTGACGCATCCTCTGCTCCAGAGATCACATGGCAACTCTCTACCCTTGACTACATTTCCCCGAATCCTCCTCAACTCCTAGTCCCACCTATCTTGCTTCCCTATTGGCCAACAGTGCTTTATTTATCAACACATATAAAGAAGGACTTCCCCCATCAGCCCCTGTTCCTATAGCTCACTTTAGAATTTGCTATAGAAGGAAAGTTTATGAGTCAGAGAAAAGATTGTTAGAAAAGTCACAGCACAATTTTGTAAAATTATAAAATTAAATTCAAAGAAAAAATCATGTAAATAGAAATAATTAAATAATTAAATGAAATGGCCCAAGTATACACCTCACTGGATTCAGAATGAATTCTTAATACAAAAGGTATGTATTTATGTGTTACTTATGATTTAATTATGTTGACTTTTATTTATTTATTTATTTGGTTTTTTGAGACACGGTTTCTCTGTATTATTTTTGAGGCTCTCCTGGAACTCACCCTGTAGATCAGGTTGGCTGCAAACTCACAGAGATCTGCCTGCCTCTCCCTCCCAAGTGCTGGAATTAAAGGTGTAAGCCAACGAAGCCCGGCTACCTTAATTATTTTCTAAGAAGAATATACTATATATCAAAAATGATTCTCTTTGCAAAGATAGTGTGATCAGCATAAATAAGGCCCAGAATATTTACGGAACTCTTGCATTTCAACAGAAAAATGAGCACATGGAAGTTAATTCAAATATAAATAAATCATCAGAATCACTCTCAACAAATAAAATGAAAATTAAAAAGAAGACACTATTATTAGATTGGTGAAATTGTAAATTAGATTCATAAAATTTTATTAAGATCTGAAGAAATCACACCCTGTTGGGATTTTAGTGAAGGCTTTCTGGAGACAAGTCTGATAGCAATTATTAAAATTAACTATGAATATGTCTTTTTGTGGAGATTGCTTTTAGCTTAATATACTTGGTAAATCCAAGTCTTTTTTTATCTTTTCTAGTAAATTTATCAAAATCACTTAATAAGCTACCTTTTCCATAAGCCCTTCTTTTTTGAGAAGTATTTGTAGGGAAACTCAACACTGCCTTAGCCAAATAATAGACATCCTTCTTTTCCTTCTCTCAAGTCCCAGTTTTTTAACACATGGAAGCAATGAAAGAGGGACACCTTTGTAAGATTAAGATAAATCACATGTATCCATTTAATAAACAGAGTGACATATTTTTATTTTGTTTCTTTCTCATGTGGCTATGTATATCATTAATATAACTGAATAGTTGCTATAATAATGACTTTAAAGTATAATTTGGGGACAGATTGGCTGTCCACAAGATTTACTTTGACATGGTAATGTCAGTCATAGATAGATAATACTAAGTAGAAGATACTTAAGTAAAAAGAAAATAATGTCATGGCTTATTTTTGTTCAACTACTCTTAAAATGCTCTCTGGAGAAAAGCAAGTAAAATACATTTGAAGTTACATAATTTGATAGTGAGTTTTGTTTTTTAATTGACAGAGCAATAAGTTGTTTTGTTAACTTACATTTGCCATTGTGTTTCTAACAAGGAAGAAAAATTTTCTTTTATTAGATGGTTTATAATAATGAGTGACCTTAAACAATAGATTCCTCTAATGTAGAAAAAAATTCAGAGTAAAGTATTTCCCGACTATCGATTCATTTTAAAAAGGATTCATTTTAAAAGTAGTTGGCCATATTAATAATAAGAATTTACAGCTGGGCGGTGGTGGCACACGCCTTTAATCCCAGCACTTGGGAGGCAGAGGCAGGTGGATCTCTGTGATTTCGAGGCCAGGCTGGACCGACAGCCTCCAAAACAATACAGACAAACCCTGTCTCGTAAAACCAAAAAAAAATAATTTATAATCCTTGGGTATATTATTTTTTTCTGCTAAAATATTTACATCTACTCATCTATTAATGTTATATAATTATGAATTTAAAACAAAGACATTTGCTGTTATTATCACTAATCTCACTCTAGACTAAATGAATCTAATATAGCCTAGTCAAGAAAACAATTTTTGAGAAATTAAAAATTTCAACAAAAGCAGTATGCTTACAATTTATATACTGACCTCTTAGAGATATATCAAAATTTTGATGAATAACAGAATGTTCATGTTCAAATGTTCAACATGACCAACTTCTACAAAGATTACTAAAATGTAATTACCTTACTCCTGAGCAACCAACATTGGGTATTACATTTAAATGGTAAATTGACAGTACAATTATATGGGAAATATGAAACAGTAACATATTTCTGTTTTACCTCAAAACATACTTGTGACAGGCATGCTACACTTAACATTCTAGTTCAATTTGAATAATCAGATCCGTTGAGAAACTGCTGTTGGGAACTATGTAATAAACACCATGTAATATGTGGTTTTCAGTCCATTATAGTGATAAACATTTTCCTTATGTATTCAAATTAACTACACTTGGGGTTAGATAGATGAGTCAGTGTTATTAGCACTTGCTGTTCTTGTAGAGAATCAGATTTCTGTTCCCAGTAACCACATAGCAACTCAAAATCAAACTCCATTTCCAGGGCATCTAATATCCTCTTCTGACCCCTGTGGGTACTAGGCATGCACACTGTACACAGACATACATGCAGGCAAAACTCATTCACATTAAATATAAAAACTTAAAAATTATAGTTTTGACTACTGGAAGCCAGGTTTAAAGTAGTTTACTATTCAACAAGTCCCTTATATTAAAAACGTAGTTCAATAAAAAAGTATACAAAAAAACACAACAAAACTGTGACACATTGGTAAAAACAATGTAGTTTTAATCTAGAAGGAAAGGTAAATCAGATCTATTATTCTCAATTCAAAGTACACTAATATACATAACTAGACACACCAGTGAGCAGTTAGTTCTAGTTACAATATACCTATTGTTTACCATTAGCACAAATCTTATGCCCCCAAAGAAGATAATCATTCAGCAAAATGGTCGTAATTCTTCTTAAACAAGTAACTAAATTAAAGGCAGAACTAGTTTTTTTGACATCTTATCTCCAAATTACTGATATGACTTTATCAGAGAAATGTCTGTATATTTTCCCAACATTAAATAATTTGAAAAAAGTTTCTATGGTATTATTTATTCAATTTCCAAAAATAAATGCTTCCTAACTGCAAGCTTTTACATTTGTAGCTCTCCAAAGTAAACAATGAAAAGAATATAAAACTGTTCTCTCTCAGCTTCTGAAAAGCTCACTTAGCTACAGAAAATATTTTCTTTCTAACACTTTCTCACATTCAAAATCTGTTTAATTCCTAAGAACATGGCAGTCTTTATTCCATTCTGTTTCCACAGTAACATAATGGGATTCCTTGGCCACCACAAGTCACAGTGGTTGATAGTATAATTTCTCAGTCTTTACACCATGAGTTTGTTCTCTTCAATACACTAAACAAAATAAATCATTTGTCCTATTGACACACAAATCCCATCAACATGCCTACATTTGAGAGATGCATACCTCTATAGCATTAGTGAAGTATAGCCTCTAGGCAACATTAAGTCCTCTGAGTTCTGAAAGCCAGTCATCCTGGCCTCAAAAGCAATGACAACTTGGGGCAATATTGTGGAGCAAGACAGGCATAATGTCCAGCTCCCAACCTCCCATTCTCTAACCACCCTCCAATGCCAGACCACAAATATGTTCTGATGTAGAGAAGTTCATGGAGTATTTGGTAAGTAGTAATTCAGAAAGTCATTTATACTTTATTCCATTTAAATATATATCTGATGAACAACTAAAATGACATAAACGTTTCTTGTATTACTAGCCTTCATTTATTTCCTCAACACTGTGAAAGAAGTTATATTGAGGAAACTTTATGACATAAAGGGAAATGAGGGTTTCAGGAAAGAGTTTACTGACAAAAACTGTTTTCTGTAAGATAAACAAAATAACTAATATTTACAATTTATTCTCACATTTGTTAAATTTTTATAGCTCAAAATTTATCTTGTAATTCCTATATGTGTACCGTTAAATGTCAATATTATAGAACAAACACATTGAAATGCTACAGAGGTTTTCTTTTCTGTGATTTAAACTGAGAGAAGTAGAAGATTCAGGTGTTCTTTGAAGAGAAGGTGCCTTGTCCAGTCATCATTAGAGAGGCTTCCTTCGGCATCAGATGGGAGCAGGTGCAGACCCACAGCCAGACATTATATGGAATGAAAGTCTAAACTGAAGATCTCCATTGAGCTCCTCTGAATGTGAGAAATCTCTCAGAAGAGGGGTGTTAGGATTTTAGGATTTAGAGAGTATGTAGGACACCAAGAGAACATGGCCCACAGAATCAACTAAGCAGAACTCATATGAGCTCACAGAGACTAAAACAGCAAGCACAGGGCCTGTATGGGTCTGTGCCAGGTCCTCTGTTATTCTGTGTATACTTTATGGTTGTTAACGTGGTGTTTATTTTTGTGGGAATTCTAACAATGGGAGCAGGTGTATCTCTAATCCTTTAGCCTGCTCTTGGGACTCTTTTCCTCCTATTGGGTTGCCTTTTCCTGCGTTAATATAAGGGCTTTTGCCTTGCATTATTGTATCTTGTTTTGTTCCATTTGGTTGTTGTCATTTGGAAGCTTGTTCTTTTCTGAAGCAAGATGGAGAGGGAATAAATCTAGAGAAGAGAGGAGGTTGTGGGGAGCAGAAAGGAGTGGAGGGAGGGAAAACTGTGGTCTGGATGTACTGTATGAGAAAATAATCATAAAGGTCTAAATAACACTTTTCTTAGAGTAATAGTTTGAGAGAAATAAAATTACATACAATTCTGATGCTTTCACATAAAATGTTGATATTGATTGCTGTTCATGGTTGCTTTTATAAATGCAATATATCCCACAGTATTCTCCAGCTCATTGTAGTCTTCTGTTGATGTTTACTTTCTGAACTTATTATTTGGCCAGGTCAATAAATGATTAACTGAAGCTTATTTTATTTTAGCTATGGCATCTCATAGACCACATGTCTCACTTTGTCTTCTCAGCAGTTGTATGGATTATAGAGATGAGCTGTGGCTGGAGCAGAGAATGCATCATTTACATATGTCAGTTGGATGGCATCCTGTGCTTGCTCCAGACTGTTTTTCTGAGCCTCGAGATTTATAAGCATCATAAAGATTTCCCCCCCATAGATCATATTTGTAGAATGCACGTTTCCCTGCTGGACTTCCTGTTTCAGATAATCAGACAAAATAAGGGTGAAGAAGAAGCTTTTGGGGTAATTTTCCCTCAAAGGTGAGAGAGAGAAAATTACCCCATCCTCTTTAAATTTTATTATACTTCCAAACCACTAATTACTAAGGACAAAAAGAAAAAAAAGCAGAAGAATTACTTAGAGCAAAAATTAAAAAAAAAGAAGACACATTTCCTTTTTAACATGTTCTTTTTGGGGAAAAAGCATACATGCATTTTTGTGAATATATATTTAGAATCAGATGTATGCAATTGCTCTCCCTAAATTGAGCTATAGTAAAATCCTTTCCATCATACATAGGTTTGCTAATGTTTTTCAACTTGTGTGTGTGTGTGTGTGTGTGTGTGTGTATAATTTCAACCACCTGTGTAAATTATAGTTATTATTAGGTATTATATTAATGTGAACTGATTTCAGTATGCAGATCTTTGCTGAAGCACTCATATGACTGAAGGACATTCACAGCATGATAGGAATGCCAGTGAAAGGTCTTATTCATAAAGCAACCACTGAGGAAAGAAGATCTTTCCTAAGTCACTCCTCCAGCAGTGCAAAGGAGAATAGAGCCTGATTACTAGTTTTAAAATGTCACTAATTACCAAAACCCCAAACAATACATCATACCATATATACATAGAAACAAATTGTTCTTTGTGATTATGTGAAGATAAACTATTTAATTAGCTAGTACAGTTGTTCTCAACCTGTGGGTCGTGACTCCTTTGAGGGTAAAATGACCCTTGCACAGGGGTCTCATATCAGATATATATATATATATACATATATATATATAAATTCATAACAGTAACAAAATTAAAGTTATTAAGTAGCAGTGAAATAATTGATAGTTGTGGGGTCACAACATGAAGAACTGTACTAAATGACCACAGTATTAAAAAGGTTGAGAAACACTGATTTAAGCATAGAAATAAGTTTCATAAAGGATGTGATATTGAAGCTGCAGTTTTCTAAACATCTATTATCCTGTTATGTGAGACCCTTTCTGTCATTAATAAAAAAGAATACAGGAAACAATTAAAAATAGAATATTTGGAGGCATGAGGACCCGAGAAATCATGCAATTATGTTTTAACCAGTCTGATAATATCAACATTAAAAATATATCTGTATTAACATCCATATATCTATATGCCAATCCACCAACATGCATAGCATATGCATTAACACAGATTAATACTAGGAAATAAAGCTTGGTTTTGTAAATTTTCATTTTATTTTAATTACTTTTTTATTTAGGTAAGAAACAATCTTGTTTCACATGTCAATCCCAGCTCACTCTCCCTCCCCTCCTCCCCAATCCACCCTACCAGGTCCCCCAGTCCCATACCCAGTCTCCACTCCAATCCCCAAGTAGTGTGAGGCACTGGTGGATTTTCAGTAACTTTCATTTCATCCAGGGCAGGGCCTAGGCCCTCCCCTAAGAGTCCCAGCTGACAGAGCCTCCCATATTTTGGCATGGGCACTCAAAGTCCATTTGTACCCCAGGGATAAATAGTACCCAAGGCCCCATAGATTACCTCACTGACACCCATATTCAGTGGGTCTGAAGAATCCATATTAATTGCTATTTTATCATTCATTTTTATTGGTTCTTTCATGCAATATCCTCATAGGCTAAAAACAAAACCTCTTTCTCTACTGATTTCCAGCTTTTAATTTAATCCTTATTAATTTTAATATTTTTCTTGTCCCAAAATTAGTGAAATTAATACAAATGCTATTTTCTTATATATTGTTATATTCACTTAATAAGCCTGCCTCAAAGGCTGTCTGCTTGATAAGGAAATATAGTTATGAATTGCTTACCTAGAATACTTTCCAATTTTAGGAAAAGCAAAATTAAAAACAAAGTAAAGGTCCTGATATGAACTGCTTTTTTGGTGATTTATCCATTTTGCCTAACAGATTAGGTCATCAAATTAGATAATACTGAGACTTGGGTATCTTGATAATGGCAAGGTTTGCTTGGTTGTTTCTGTATATAATCAATAAAAGATCATGTATTCACTAAATGATGTAATAGGGAGCCCACTTGTTATAAAAATAGGACAGGAGAAAGTATCTAAATTACCTTCTAGACATTTTCAATATACAAAAACATCACAGAATTATTTGAAAACATCTCATTAAAAATGGTATTACTCACTAATCAATGGATATTAGACATAGCGCAAAGGATAGCTAGACTACGATCCACAATGCTAGAGAAGCTAGGAAAGAAGGAGAACCCTAAGAGAGACACACATAGCCTCCTCCCAAGAGAAGCGGAAAGGGACAAGATCTCCTTAGTAAATTGGGAGCATGGTGTGGGGGGGAACGAAGTAAGAGAAAGAAGAAGGGAGAAGGGGAGGGGCGAGGGGGTGGGAGAAAGAGGCTGGAGAGGAGAACATGAGAGATCAGGAAGGTCGAGTTGGGGGAAGAACAGAGAAGGAAAGAGATACTAATAGAGGAAGCCTTTATGGGCTTAATGGGAAATCTGACATCAGGGAAATCTCCAGGGATCCACAAGGATAGCCCCAACTAAGAATCTAAGCAATAGTGGAGAGGCTACCTTAAATGCCCTTCCTCTATAATGAGATTGATGACTACCTTAAATGCCATCCTAGAGCCCTGATCCAGCAGCAGATGGAAGCAGATGCAGAGATTCACAACTAAGCACTGAGCTGAATTCCAGGAATCCAGTTGTAGTTAGGGAGGAGTGATGAGCAAAGGGGTCAAGACCACGCTGGCAAAACCCACAGGAACAGCTGACCTGAGAAAGTAGGAGCTCATTGACCCCAATCTGACTGGGGTAACCAGTATAAGACTCAACCAGGTCTCCTGAACGTGGGTGTCAGTTGGGGGACCTGGGCAGTTTATGGGGCCTCTAGCAATGGAACCAGTATTTATCCCTAGTACATGAATGGGTTTTGGGAGCCCATTCCCCATGGAGGGATACTCTCTTAGCATAGATACATGAGGGAGGGCCTAGGTACTGTGCCAAATGATGTGATAGACATTGATGATCCCATAAGGGAGGCTTCACTCTCCCGGAGCAGTGGATGGAGAATGGTAGGAGGCATGGGAGGACTAGAGGGAGAAGGAACTGGGATTGGTGCACAAAATAAGATTGTTTTTAATTAAAAACAACAATGCAAGCATTCATCTCCTACCCACCCAATATCACAAGGTGGGAAGTAGAATTACTGGCAAGTTTTAGTAGGTAATAAATAACAGAGTTGAAATAAATAGACATAAGGATCATCAGGTTGTCTAAAAGGGATTAAGTACTAGTTTCCTTATGGGATACCTACATATCTTTCTATACTCCCATTTCCTGGAAAGCTAAGTTTAAAATAAAGGACCCAAGTATAAGAACTCTGCATTTAGGAAAACCCAATTCAAAGTAATTAATATAGATTCAGAACTATAAAATTCCATGGATATTTATAACAAGAGATATTTAGTCTTTACATAGTAATGTACTCTTGGAAAACCTCGACACTGTAACGCCGGGCATCGAACCGAACCCTCTGCCCAAGAACGGGGCCAGACCACTGGATGCAAAAGCAATAGGTGGTTTATTGAGTACACAGGCGCCTGCGGATGCTACTGCAACTCGGGTGCAGAGCATACCGGGCTTGTAGGGAGTACAATATTTATAGAGTCTTAATGGTTACATAAGTATCAGCATAGCAACAGGCATTTCATTGGCTACTTAAGCGTGGGCTGAGGTCATCTTGGGGGCAGGGGTAGTTCCCACGGACTAGGCTTCCTGGTATTACTTCATGAAAACCCCGGCACACTTCAGCAATTATTATCCGGGTCCCATGACTGCTATTGTGATCATAGACACAACTGGGGGCAGGGGTAGTTGCCAAGGACTAGGTTTCCTGGTATTGCCACATAAAAGACCCTGGCACGCTTCAGCAATTATTATCCGGGTCCCATGACTGCTCTGGTGATCACAGACATCCTGTTTGACATCCTGTTTGAGGGCGAGGCACCTGGTCTGGGTTTTTCCATTAGGCAACGGCTTGGCCTTGTTTTTCTTTTCCTAGGGGGCCCTGGGTAGGGGTCTTTCACTCTTACAAGAGAAAGGGGTGTCAGAATACTCACACAATTATACTATATTCATTATATATAAAGTTTAATTGGATATAAATAAAATGTAAATTAATCTTTAAATTATAATTATACTAATAAAAATTCCAACAGATATTTTTAATGCAAAGTACAAAGTGATTGCAACATGTATCAAAGAAAAGAACAATAATCACAAGGAAAGACAAAAGGGAGTTTTGTCCTGATAAAATCTGAGCACATTAAAAGCCCTGGTAATTAAGACAAAGATTTACTATTATAATACACTCTGATTAAAAGAATGTGAAATACAAAAATTGCAAAGGGGTAAATTATAGGACAATTGGCAATCTACATGGAAAAGCATATTAAATCTATTCATGTCTCATTTTAAAAATTGAGTTGAATTAGGTGTTGAAATACAAAAATAAAAAATAGACAGCATTACAAGAACTACTTTAAAACTCTGACTATGGAAAAAAAGACTTGTTAATGAGATGCAAAATTCACAGCCATAAAATTATAAAGAAGCATATCTGATTAATGAATGATGCCATAGAAAAAATTTGGTTTCCATTCCAGCATTGAGAAATGAGAGAGACAGAGACAGAGAGACAAATAGAGGAGACAGGATGGAGAGAAGGTGAGTGAGAGAGGGGGCCACCAAGTGAGAGACAGACAGAGAGAACACAAAGAGGGAGAGGAGAAAAATACAGAGAGTGACAGGAGAGAGAAGGAGGAGAGAGAGGAGAAATTGATTCCAATGTTCATTTCTGAAAGACAATTGTATATCCTCATATCTATATAAATATGTGCTTTCAATGATTAAGCAAAACACCAAAATAAACAAAAAGAACCAAGAACAATGGAGAACAATAGTTCTCAAAAGGAAGAAATATTAACAAATATAGAAATGAATCCTTGTTTCGAACTTGCTAGAAATAAGAAAAAGCATGAGAAACCAAGTGCTATTAAGCATGACAAAAAGTTAAGAATGATAAAAGAAAGTGCCAAGCACTGGTGATTGGAGTACTCAGTCACAAAAACATATGACACTATGAAGCAATTTTGATCATATAAAAAGTGATGACACAGAAATTTAGTTCATTGCTATTATATGCCAAATGAAGAAACTCTTGTTCTTTTGCTACAGAAAGTTCATAGTACAGCAATTCACATCTATCTTCTCCATATATAAATGTGTGCTTGTGTGTATGTGTGTGTGTGTATGTGTACTGCCCACACTCAGCTTAATAACTTATTTTACTGTCATATCCATTCTCTACCTTTCTTCATTTTTCTCTGTTCTTTGGAAAAGGTGAGTAAGGTTGGACTATTTAGTCAGCTCCTTTGGCTGCTAGTTGTTCATAATTTTTCTGATAATAGGAGAAACCTCCAGGCCTTAGAAATTATAGAAAGGTAGAGTGGAAAACTTCTCAGGTCCCCTCAAGGTCATCCAAAATTAACTATATTTTCCTTTCATGAAAAAGACATTTATCTAAAGATAATCCCTCATACTATATCTCAGCTTTACTGTTTAAAAGTTTGGATAATTGATTTTCTTTAGTATTCAGATCTGTGATAGTGTAGGGTTCTTCACTGTTCCCAGCCCTGTTGTATTACAATATCCCATGTAATTTCAAAACACAGCATTTAGTAGTCTCTATTCAACTTAATAAATCTTGAATTTGTCATCTGGCTCTTGTGGGGATTCACAGTAGTAAAAATTCAATCACAAAATTCTAATGAAATGGAAAAACAATCTTTAATAGCACTTATATCATTGCATGAAGTCATACAATTAAAATGGAGCAGTAAATAGAAAAGTTAGAGTTGCATGAATCTCATAACTCATTCCTAATTAAAAATAAGCAATAACATTCAAATATTACTTAGAAAATAGTGTAACATAGAATCATAAATATGTGTAAATTATACTTAGAAAATAGTATAAAAATAGATCTAGCATGGGACTGATCAAGACCCCCCTGAATCTGGGTGTCAGTGAGGAGGCCTAGGTAATCTATTGAGCCTTGGGCAGCAGATCAGTACCCACCCCAAGTATACACACGGACTTTGGACTCTCATAGAACAATGTGAGGTGCACTCTCACCCTGAACTCTTGCGGAAGGGTCTAGGCCCTGCCCTATATGAAATGACAGACTATGAACACCCCCATGGAGGGCCTCATCCTCCCTGGGGGAATGAGGGGATAACGGGGGGGGGGTTGTGGGGAGGGCACAGGAGGAGGGGAGGGAATGGGAGAGGGACCTGGAGCTGACTTGTGAAGCAACCTCGTTTCTTATCTAAATTTAAACTGGAAAAAAATAGAATCATCACTATCTGTACATGTATACATAAATACCAATATTTGGGTATGTATATTTGTCATAAAGCTACAAATAAAAGATAAGAAATAAAATTAACATTCTTGGTTGGATGGAGATTTGATTGAGTAAGGAAATTCAGAGGGTTTTGATTTAACTAGTAGCATTCTATTTTTCAAATCAATGGTGGATATACATTTTCCTTGAAAACATATGCATGCAGGTTCTATAGACATGGCTCAGTGGTTAAGAGCACTTGATGCTCTTGCATAAGACCTGAATTTAGTTAACAGCACCCATGTCAGACAGCTTACAACCAACTGAAATTCCAGCTTTAGGAGATTTAACACCCTTTTTAGGACTCTGTGGGAACCTGCACACATTGCATGCACACACACAAAAATAGATGTAGAATGAAATTGTTCTTATAATGAAAACATGCATGTATTATATGTCTCCTTCCATATAAATTATTTAAAAATTATACCATATTATTTTAACTTAATTAAACTCCTGTTTGATTACTAATTAATTATTTTTTGGTATATATAAAGTAATATTTCCTTTTTTCACCCTGCTTTAGCTACTTACTACTCATGGAAAAACAGAGTTTAGAAGTTTATGATAATTCAGATGTTATATAAATTATTTTTACTTTTAATTTCATTCTTGTGACCATGTAAAATCTCATAAATATTCTTGTTAAATTGAAAGTAATTTTATACTTATCTTTTTGAAGAAATTTAAAATAATATCTTAAGGTAAATAAGCCAAGTAATGAGTGAATGAAAAAGTATTCACATTCTTACTCTTATGTGGAAGCCAAAAGAACTTATTTCATAGAAGTAAACTAGAAGAGTGGTCAGTGAAGATTAACAAGAGGAGAAGAAAGTGAATGAATGATTTCCTTGACTCCTTCTATTTAAATAAATGAGCATGAAGGCTTACATTTGAGGTATGCCATTCTAACATTACATCAATATTTTGCATCCTCAGTAGAATATTAATCACAGTTACAGTTATTTTAAGAAAACAAACATTGATCTCATAAGACAGTTATCAAATGAAATTTAAATCCAACACTATCATCCCAAATTTAGCAAATAGAACAAATCTTATAAACTATTCAACCTTAACAAGTTTGCTAATATTAAAGATCCACTGACTTTAGATAAGAAACAGAATAGGTTCCGAAACACACTGCTCTCTGCTCTTCTGTTTTCCCAGAATCTCACTAGGTATATACAATGTCACAGCCTACCAATGAGTTGATGTAGTGAAAAATTTTTTAGATACTTTTTACTTAAATTAGAAACAAGTTTGTTTCACATATCAATCCCAGCTCCCTCTCTCTCCCCTCCTCCCATGCCACCCCCAAACACCCCAGCACCCCACCCAATCCCCACTCTGTTCCCGAGGGAGGCCGAGGCCCTCCATGGGGGATATCCAGAGACTGCCATTTCATTCAGGGCAGGGTCAAGGCCCTCCCCAAGAGTCCAGGCTGAGAGAGCATCCCTCATTGTGGGATGGGCACCCAAACTCCATTTGTATGCCAGGGATAAATACTGATCTACCACCTAATGCCCCACAGATTGACTAGGCCTCCTCACTGACAGCCATATTCAGGAGGTTTGGATTAGTCCCATGCTGGCCTCCCAGCCATCAATCTGGGGTCCAAGCGCTCCCCCCTTGTTCAAGTCAGCTGTTTTCATCTATTCTACCAGTCTAAGCTCATATTAGATCTAAATAGTTATATGTGTTCAAAAATTGTTTTATATTCTTCATTTAAAAATGTTCCAAATAATACATTTTGATTATATTTGATAAACTCTCCTCATATCTTCCCCTTCTACCCACCCAGCTTCAAGTACTTCCAGTCTTTTAAAAATCTAAATCAAAACCCAATGCCCCAAAGGGGGGGGGCAGAAAATAAACCATTGCATCCATTTTGTGTTGGTTAACAATTTCTGAGCATTTAGTCTGTCCTGGAATATGGTTGATATGTCTAGTGACATTCTATTAAATATCCATTTTCCCTCTCACATTAGCCATTAATAGCAAATAGTTTTTTGACTTAAGGTTAGGGTTTTGTTCTTCTCTTTCTCCATGCTGGGATTACGTCAGGCTTGAACTTATACAGGTCTTGTGCATGCTGTTACAGTCTCTAAGAGTTCATATAAGCCCTATTATTTCTAGACAACAAAGCTGGTAAAAAAAATAGACAAAGGAAGTTACTTTTCAGGGACCTATGGCATCTCAAAGCTCTTACAACCATGTTTTTGCACTCTCTGATTTCCTGGTTTGTTTGTTTATTTTCCTTTCTCTGATTTTTTTCTGTATAATCATGAGAACATATCAGATTTGAATAATGGAAAGCTATACATTCAGAGGATTAGACAAATAAGGGTATTAGGCGATCTCACTACTTAATTCCTTCACAATTCCTCAAAACATGGCTTAATTCCAAGTCTGTGTCCTATTTCAGTCCAAGTATAGTCTACTTTGCTTCCAATCACAGCACTTAGCAAGTACTATCTCTGGCATTAGAAAAGGATGTTCTGAATACAATGTGCTTGCATTGTGAAACTGAAGGAATCAAGAGGACTTGTTATGAGAGAGCAAGGATTGAACACAGTATGTTAGTAGAGCCATGTGATACCGAGAGGTGAGAAATTTCAATTTTGATATCTTTTCTTCTGGCTCTGTTATCAGTCCTAAAGCAATGCTTCTTCTTTCTGAGTTTCACAGAAATGAGCAATATTCCCTTTGGGACCAAAAACTGTTCAGCTATGCTGCCAACTAGATGATTTCTCATCATATTGCTTCTAGGGTGGGTATATTAAGTTACAACATAGTTTATTCCTAGGTAGATAGTTGAGCTATGGGTGTATTGAGCCAGTAGGCACTAAGGAAATGAAGTAGTCTAGATTTAAAACTGAATAATATTTCTTAATTTCTATTTTCTTAATTTTAAAAACTTTTTTTAGAAATGAAGAATTTTGAGTTTCAAAAAGGATATGACTTATAATTATATTTACTTTATAATATTCATATTTATATTCTTAAAATTCACAGTTTTAGGAACTGGAATTTTTCTTATTTACCTGTATTTCTATATATCTTATGTCTTGGCTCCCTTTTGAAACTAAAGAGAAATACCCAATATAGCTTCCATGTGACTTTCTTATAATCCATCCATGCTTCCAACAACTTTATTTAGCCTTTGTAATTGCTAATCTTAATCCTCTATCTGCTTGTATTAGAATCACCAAAGAAGCATATCTCTGGATGAGTCTGTGAAGGTATTTTCAGAAAAGATTACTGAAGAGGGAAGGCTCACCATGAAAGTGGGTAGCCCTAAACAGTGGATTTGGGTCATAGATTTAACACAAAAGAGAAAGTAAGCGTTATCACTAGCATACATGTCTCTCTACTTTCTGTTTACAGATTCAATGTGTGTGTGTGTGTGTGTGTGTGTGTGTGTGTGCGTGCGTGTGTGTAAAAGAGAGGGAGTGAAAGAGAGGACAAGAAACAAGTAGAACAAAAAGATGAAAATTGAAAAGTGTTCAAAAGTGCTCATTTTGGCAAGGAAAGAAGTCCAAGCAAGTTCAAAGTTGCAGACAAGGAGGATGTAAAATCAATTCCCATTTTAAGTAGATTAGGCTCATTAAACAGAAGCCAGTGCTTTCTAATGAGGCAATAGGAAGGATTTTATAAGAGGAAGACCCACTCAAGGAAAGCTGTAACTTTTGCTAATACAGTCATTGAAAGGAGAGAACCTAAGTTAAGATTTCTGCTGAATTAGTTCCATGCTTTGGTAGAAAACAAATGTCTACACATACAGAGGCCAATGTTATTATGGTTCAAGACTACATTTTTACCTGACAACAGAACTTCCCAGCATCACCTACATGTTAATGGTTTCACAGGCATGAAAGATGCAAGAATAATGGGCTATAGAGTTGTTTGCCAAGGATCCTAAGGGCTGCTGAGTCCATTTTGTAAATACGAAGCTTAAGTTTCAGTAGAGTCACCATGATGCTACAGGTGCTAGAACCATGGGATATCTGCCAAACAAATTTCAGACGTGAAATGGAGCTTGCCAAAGAGAGAGACTATGTGTGCTTCTGGTCACTGTTGGAGCACAGATAATTGCATCATGATTCTCAGATGCCAGATATAGAGTAGCCAGGTTTTGCTTTTACCTTACTGGGTTTGGGTCTCACTTAGCTTATATTTCTTTATCATGCCTTTCTTCCAGTCCTTCTTTTTTGAATGGGGAAGTTTACTCTGTTGAACTTTTTTATGTATGTTTACAACCATAGCAGCTTTTATAGATGGACTAAATTAAATTTGTATTATGAGAAAAAATGAGACTAGGTGGCAGGGATTAAGTAATATGTTTTAAATTTAAATTTACTTGTTTGGGTGTCAAATTGACAAGTTGTGGATTTGTGATAATTAATTTCAATTGTCACCCTTGCTGGATTTAGAATTGCTATAGAAACATACCTCTTCATGTTTAAAGTGATTACAGAAAGGTTTACCAAAGCCAGAAAGATCTACCTTGAAAGTGGGGTATACTGGGGTCATGGAAAAGAAAATAAGAAATCAAGCTAAGAGGCAGTATTCACACCTATCTCTCTCCTTACACAATCTGCTCAGGTATTCAATAACAAATTAAGCACAAGTTACAAGCTTATTTTTCTATCACCTTGGGGAACTTTATTGATTAGTTTAGTAACATCTGATGCATTCACATATATCATAGTGTTCATCATGTTAACAATGAGTAAAACTTGATTATTGTGGTTTATAACCTTTTTCTCTAAAACTGACTTCATAATATTCCTCCCATTATATGTGTATATAATAGAGTAAGTTTGATTCTGTTTCTAGTACTAATTTCTATTTTTTCTCAATGAAAATAAAAGCTCTTTACTTATAAAGCTGCTGTATAACTTGTGCATATGCTTGTAGGGTAAAAGGCAATCTTAGTGTCATCCTCAGGAGTACTATCTATCTTCTTTGAATCAAGGTATGTCACAGGTCTGGAGCTCACCAATTAGGCTACAGCAGTTGGCCAATGAGCCCCAGGATATCCCTATTTCCAAAAACCCAGAATTCTTATGGGGGTTCTGGGATTGAATTAAGTTCCTTGTGATTACAAATTTAGTACTTTACTGAGCCAACCACAAGCATATAGTATGTGATTTGATTTCACTCTTTTTCTTTAATATTTGAACAACCTCCTCCATGATATATCTCCTTTTTATTTAAATTAGCAACAAGCTTGCTTCACCTGTCAATCCCAGCTCCCTCTCCCTCCCCTCTTCCCCTATCCCCCGTGCCCTCCCCCTCAGCCTCCCACCCAATCCCCATTCCTTTCCCCAGGGATATACAGAAGCTGCTGACATGAACAAGGGGGAGCTCTTGGCTGATGGCTGGGAGGCCAACATGGGACTGATCCAGATCCCCTGAGCATGGTTGTCATCGGGGAGACCTAGGCAATCTATGGGGCCTTGGGCTATAGATCGGTATTTATCCCTGGCATACGAATGTAATTTGGGTGCCCCTCCAACAATGAGGGATATTCTCTCAGCCTGGACTCTTGGGGAAGGGCCTAGGCCCTGCCCTGAATGAAATGAAAGACTCTGGATATATCTCCTTTTATCACTGAATTCCTACTATATCTGTTACTAATATAACCTGCCAATATGAAAATTTCTGCAAAGTAATTTTGATCTCTATTTAGTTTTTAAAAATCATGTATTTGTGATATTTTTCAGTTTTTGCATACTTCTCAGATTCTTTATGATAGCTCTTTGGTTATTTTTAATAAATTTTTATTTAGAATTAAAAACAATCTTATGTTACATACCAATCCTAGTTCCCTCTACCTCCTGTTCTCACATGTCCCCTACTGATCTCCATTCCACACCCCCATCCACTCCCTAGGGAGGCTGAGGCCTTCAATGAGGGATTATCAAAGTCTGATAAATCATTTGGGGCAGGACTTAGGCCCACCACCACGTATCTAGACTGAAAGTATCCCTCTATAGTGAATGGGATCCCAAAGCCCATTCATGCACTAGGGATAAATACTGGTTCCACTATTTCTAAAATCATCTTTCTTAATGGTATTTAGAAGTAAAATTCATTCTACTTTTCATTCGGTTGGAATGTATAATGTTTACAGTATTTATCCAAAAATGTGTATGTGTTTCTTAATTTTAACTATATTTTTTATCACACAAGAAAGGTAATGGTATTTTATAGACATAATTGACAAAAGTTAATTAAAAAAGGATTTTTCCCTTTTTATTTAAATTGGAATTAAGCTTGTTTTACATATGAATCTCAGTTCCTCTCCATCCACTCCTCCCCATAGAGGGTGAGGTCTTCCATGGGGGATCTTCAAAGTCTGTCATATCATTTGGATCCTCCCCCATGTATCTACACTGAGAGAGTATCCCTCTATGTAGCATAGGCTCCCAAAGTCCATTCATGTACTAGGGATAAATTCTGATCCACTACCAGAGGTCCCATAAATTGTCCAGACCTCCAAACTGACACACATGTGCAGGGGGTCTATAACAGTCCTATGCTGGTTTCCCAGCTATCAGTCTGGGGTATATGAGCTCCCCTTGTTAAGGTCAGCTGTTTCTGTGTGTTTCTCAAACCTGGTCTTGAGATTTATCTATCCTTAATCTTAGCAATCCTAAAATGCTATCAACTAGTTTTGTGGTTTATAATTAACTTACAATTGCTACTTCTACAACTTTCAACTATGTTTTCTTACATTTGCAATTAATATTAACTGAGATCATATAATCCTATGAAGAAAGGAAAAAACCCACAGGTTCTCTCTCAAATGTAGAATCTAGCACATAGACATACATACATATATCTGTTTGTATATGTATATGTATATGTAAGCACATATCCATGTGGGTACAGTATAACATATATGAAGGCGAACAAGAAAGATTAAATTTTATGGATGAGGAAGTACTGAACATAGATATTAGATATGAGTTATTATTAGGTTTCAACCCTTGTGTTTACTATTAAGAGTATTTCATGTAATTCTTTCATTGTTGTTGAAACTAAACTGAACCTAAAGGGAAACATTCTTTTTATACAGTTCGATTTTAGTAAGAAAATCAGAATACTCTACTAGCAACACTACACTTAATATTATAGTTTAAAAGCACTGGATTCGTGTAACTGAAAATGATTATTTGAGGATGAGGATGAAGTTTATCAGTAGAGTTCTTTACTAGGTGTGAAGCCCTAGGATTGATCCACAGCATTGCTGAAGAAAATGAAGACAGAAGAGACAATGATGTTTTTAGAAAAGATTTCCTGGAGGACGATACTCTTTCTTTTTTTTTTCAGGGCCTAGACAATCCCCTGTGTGTCTAGGCTGAGAGAGTAACCCTCTATGTTGAGTAGGCTCCCAAAGACCACCCGTGTACTAGGGATAAATACTGATCTACTACCAGAAGACTCATAGATTGTTCAGACCTCCAAACTGACATCCACCATTCTGCTTCTATTGTGTGGAATGCTTTGTGGAGAATTGGTATTAGCTGTTCTTTGAATTTCTGGTAGAATTCTGCACTGAAATCATCTGTGCCTTGGGTTTTTTTTTGGTTGGGATACTTTTTAGTTTTTATTATTTATTTTTAAGTTTAAATTTAGATTTGAAACAAGGTGGCTTCACAAGTCAGTTCCAGGTCCCTCTCCGTTTCCCTCCCTTCCTACTGTGCCCTCCCCCCAATCCCCCCATTATCCCCTCATTTCCCCAGGGAGGGTGAGGCCCTCCATGGGGGTGTCCACAGTCTGTCATTTCAGCCAGAGCAGGGACAAGACCCTCCCCAAAGACTTCAGGGTAAGAGTGCATCTCACATTGTTGCATAGGAGTCCAAAGTCCATGTGTATACTCGGGATGAATACTGATCTACTGCCCAAGGCTCAATAGATTATCTAGGCCTCCTCACTGACATCCCCAGTCAGTAGGTCTTGATCAATCCCATGCTGAATTCCCAGGCATCAGCCTGGTATTCAAGGATTCAAGAGTAACCCTTGTCAGGCCAGCTGTTTCTGGGGGTTAAACCAACCCAGTCTTAATCTCTTTGGTTATCAGTCCTCCCTCTCTGTTACTGGCTTTCTTGAGTTCAGCTCAGTGCTTAGCTTGGGAGTCTGCCTCTTCTTCCATCAGCCACTGAATGAAGGTTCTGTTTCCCAGACTCTCTGGCCATGGGATTGTAGTCTGGCACTCCCCAGATCTATATCTAAAATCCATATATAAGAGAGTACATGCCATGTTTCTCTTTTTGTGACTAAATTACCTCAATCAGGATGGTTTCTTCTAGTGTCATCTATTTGCCTGCAAATCTAAGGAATCCATTGTTTTTTTTCTGCTGAAAAGTACTCCATTGTGTAAATGTACCACATTTTCTCTATCCACTCTTCGGTTGAGGGACATATAGGTTGCTTCCAAGTTCTGGCTATTACAAAATGTTGCTATGAACATAGTGGAACAGACATCCTTGTTGTAAGAATGGGCATCTTTTGGATATATGCCTAAGAGTGGAGTAGCTGGGTCTTGTGGTAGGTTTATTCCCATTTTTCTGAGGAATCTCCATTGTGGCTGATTTCCAAAGTGGCTGAACAAGTTGGCACTCCCACCAGCAATGGAGGAATGTTCCCCTTTCAACACATCCTCTCCAGCATAAATTGTCACTGGTGTTTTTTATTTTAGCCAATTCTGACAGGAGTGAGATGGTATCTCAGAGTTGTTTTGATTTGCATTTCCTGGATGGCTAAGGATGTTGAGCACTTTCTCAAGTGCCTCTCAGCCATTTTAGACTCATCTATTGAAAATTATCTATTTAGTTCTGCAGCCCACATTTTAATTGGATCCTTTGGTGTTTTGGAGACTTGCTTCTTGAGTTCTTTGTAAATTTTGGAGATCAGCCCTCTGTCAGATGTGGGGTTAGTGAATATTTTTCCCATTCTATGGGCTGCCTTTTTGTCTTGCTGACTGTGTCCTTTGCCTTACAGAAGCTTCTCAGTTTCAGGAGGTCCCATTTATTAATTGTTGATCTCACTGTCTGTACTACTGGTGTTATGTTCAGGAAGCTGTCTCCTGTACCAATTCGTTCAAGGGTACCACCCACTTTCTCTTCTAAGAGGTTCAGTGTGGCTGGATTTATGTTGAGGTCTTTGATCCATTTGGATTTAAGTTTTGTGCATGGCGATAAACATGGATTGATCCCCATTCTTCTACATGCCTGCCTCCAGTTATGCCAGCACCATTTGTTGAAGATGCTTTCTTTACTCCATTGTATATTTTTACCTTCTTTGTCAAAGATCAGATGTTCATACATCTGTGGGTTAATATCAGGGTTTTCAATTCGATTCCATTGGTCTACCTGTCTATTTTTGTGCCAATACCAAGCTGTTTTCAGGACTATAGCTCTATAATAGTGCTTGAAGTCAGGTATGGTGATACCTCTGGACGTTGCCTTGTTGAACAGGGTTGTTTTGGCTATCCTGGGTCTTTTGGTTTTCCATACAAAATTGATTATTGTTCTTTCAAGGTCTGTGAAGAATTGTGCTGGGATTTTATTGTGGATTGCATTGAATCTGTAGATTGCTTTCGGCAGGATTGCCATTTTTAATATATTCATCCTACCTATCCAAGAGCATGGGAGATCTTTCCATTTTCTGAGGTCTTCTTTAATTTCTTTCTTTAAAGATTCAAAGTTCTTGCGATACAGGTCTTTCACTTGTTTGGTTAGTGTTACCCCAAGGTATTTTATGTTGTTTGTGTCAATTGTAAAGGGTGATGTTTCTCTGATTTCTTTCTCAGCCCTTTTATCATCTGTATATAGTAGGGCTACTGATTTTCTTGAGTTGATCTTGTAGCCTGCCACTTTGCTAAAGGTGTTAATCAGCTGTAAGAGTTCCCTGGTAGAATTCTTTGGGTCATTGATGTAAACTATCATATCATCTGCAAACAGTGAAAGTTTGACCTCTTCCTTCCCAATTTGTATCCACTTGATCCCCTTTTGTCGTATGGCAATGGCTAGAACTTCAAGTACAATGTTGAAAAGGTATGGAGAGAGTGGACAGCCTTGTCTTGTTCCTGATTTTAGAGGAATTACGTTGAGTTTCTGTCCATTTAGTTTGATGTTGACTGTTGGTTTACTGTATTCAGCTTTTATTATGTTTACTTATGTTCCTGTTATCCCAGATCTCTCCAAGACCTTTATCATGAAGGGGTGTTGGATTTTGTCAAAGGCTTTTTCAGCATCTAGTGAGAAGATCATGTGATTTTTTTTTCAGCTTGTTTGTATGGTGGATTATGTTGATGGATTTTTCGTATGTTGAACCATCCCTGCATCCCTGGGATGAAACCTACTTGATCGTGGTGAATGATCGTTTTGATGTGTTCTTGGATCCGATTTGCCAGTATTTTTTGAGTATTTTTGCATCAATGTTCATGAGGGATATTGGTCTGAAGTTCTCTTTCTTAGTTGTGTCTTTGTGTGCCTTGGGGATCAAGGTTATTGAAGCCTCATAGAAATAGTTTGGCAAAGAACATTCTGCTTCTATTACATTGAATACTTTGAGAAGAATTGGTATAAGCTGTTCTTTGAATTTCTGGTAGAAGTCTGCACTGAGGCCATCTGGACCTGGGCTTTTTTTGGTTGGGAGACTTTTGATGAATGCTTCTATTTCCATAGAGGTTATAGGTCTATTCAAATTGCTTATCTGTTCTTGATTTAATTTTGGCAAGTAATAGCTATCCAGGAAGTCGTCCATTTCCTTCAAATTTTCAAATTTTGTGGAGTACAGGTTTTCAAAGTAAGACCTGATGATTCTCTGAATTTCCTCAGAGTCCGTTGTTATGTCCCCCTTTTCATTTCTGATTTTGTTAATTTGCATGTTCACTCTCTACTGTTTGGTAAGTTTGGACAAAGGTTTGTCTATCTTGTTGATTTTCTCAAAGAACGAACTCTTCATTGCATTGATTCTTTGTATTGTTTTCCTCGTTTCTACTTTATCGATTTCAGCCCTCAATTTGATTATTTCCTGGCATCTACTCCTCCTGGGGGAGTTTGCTTCTTTGTGTTCTAGAGCTTTCAGCTGTGCTGTTAATTCTCTAGTATAACTATTCTCCAGTTTCTTCATGTGGGCACTTAGTGCTATTAACTTCCCCTGTAGCACTACTTTCAAATTGTACCATAGGTTTGGGTATGTTGTGTCTTCATTCTCATTGAATTCTAGGAAGTCTTTAATTTCTTTTTTATTTCTTCTTTGATCCAGGAATGGTGCAGTTGTGCATTATTCAGTTTCCATGAGTTTGTAGGTTTTCTGCAATTTGTGTTGTTGTTGTTGAACTCTAATTTTAAAGCATGGTGGTCTGATAAGATGCATGGAGGTTTTCCAATTTTTTTTGGAGCTGCTGAGGTTGGATATGTTGCCAAGTATGTGGTCAATTTTTGAGAACGTTCCATGTGATGGTGAGAAGAAGGTATATTCTTTTTTATGTGGAAGAAATGTTCTATAGATGCCTGTTAATCCGAGTTGGGTCATTACTTCTATTAGACACTTAACTTCTTTGTTGAGTTTCTGTCTGGTATTCCTGTCTAGTGGTGAGAGTGGTGTGTTGAAATCTCCCACTATAAGTGTGTGGGGCTTTATATGTTATTAAATTTTAGTAATGTTTCTTTTACAGATGTGGATGCCTTTGTATTTGGGGCATAGATATTCAGGATAGACACTTCATCTTGGTGGATTTCGCCTGTGATGAATATGTAATGACCTCCTTTATTTCTTTTGATTGATTTTATTTTAAAGTCTAATTTTTAGATATTAGGATTGCTACCCCTGCTTGTTTCTTGGGTACATTTGATTGGAAAATTTTTCCCAACCACTAACTCTCAGGTAATGTCTGTCTTTGAGGGTGAGATGTGTTTATTGTATGCAGCAGAAGGATGGGTTCTGTCTATGAATCCATTCTGCTAGCCTGTGTGTTTAATGTTGAGGGATATTATGACCATTGATTGCTCATTCTTCTATGATTTGGAATGGTTGTTGTTGGTGGAATTATGTGTGGAATTTCACCCCTTTGTTCTTTTGGCTGTTGGTAGAGAGGGATTCTCTAATGCCTATGTTTTTCTGGATGTAGTTAACTTCCTTGGGTTGGATTTTTCCTTCCAAAACTTTCTGTAGGGCTGGGTTAGTGGATACGTATTGCTTAAATCTAGTTTTGTCATGGAATATCTTGTTTTCTCCATATAAAGTGATTGAGAGCTTTTCCGGGTATAGTAGTCTGGGCTGGCATCCATGGTCTCTTAGTGTTGGTAGAATATCTATCCAGGACCTTATGGCTTTCAGAGTTTCCATGGAGAAGTCAGGTGTAATTCTGATAGGGCTGCCTTTATATGTTACTTGGCCTTTTTCCTTAGCTGCTCGTAATATTATTTCTTTATTCTGTATATTTGTGGTCTTGATTATTATGTGGCGAGGGGACTTTTCTTGTGATCTCCTCTATTTGGTGTTCTGTAAGCTTCTTGTACCTTCATTGGCATGTCTTTGATTTTGTTGAATATTTTTTCTGCCCCTTTGAGATGGTTTTCTTCTCCTTCTTCTATACCTATTATTCTTAGGTTTGGTCTTTTCATGGTGTCCCATATTTCCTGGATGTTTTGTGTTAAGTATTTGTTTGACTTAAGATTTTCTTTGGTTGATGAATCCACTTCTCCTAGTGTTTCTTCAACACCTGAGATTCTCTCTTCCATCTCTTGTATTCTGTTGGTAATGCTTGTATCAGTAATACCTGACCATTTGCCCAGCTCTTCTATTTCCTGCCTTTCTTCAGATTGTGTTTTTTGTCTCTATTTCAGTTTTCAAGCCTTGCACTGTTTGTATTATTTCTTGCAATTTTCGGTTTATCTTTTCGTCCATTTGTTGCCTTTTGTGAATTTTGTGGTTTGTTCTTTCTTCCATTTCTTGCATTTTTTGGTTTGCTTTTTCTTCCATTTCTTGTATTTTTTGTTTGATTTTTCTTCCAGTTCTTGAATTTTTTTGTTTGTTTTTCTTCCATTTCCTGCCTTTTTTGGTTTGCTTCTCCTTCCATTTCCTTCATTTTTTGCTTTGTTTTTTCTTCCATTTCTTGCATTTTTTGCTTTGTTTCTTCTTCCATTTCCTGCCTTTTTTGCTTTGTTTCTTTGTCCATTTCTTGCATTTTTTGGTTTGTTTTTTCTTCCATTTCTTGCATTTTTTTGGCTTGCTTCTTCTTCCGTTTCTTTGAGGGATTTTCCTATATCCTCTTTTAGGGCATTTATCATTTTCATAAAAGTGGTTTTAAGGTCATTCTCTTCTGCTTCATTTGCATTGGAATGTTGGAGTCTTGCTGTGTGGAGTCTCTAGAATCTGTTGGTGTTATATTTGTTTTTCTGTTGCTGAGTGTGTTTTTGTATTGTCTCTTTCCCCTCTCTTCTTCTAGTGGGTGCAGAAAGAGCCCCTTACTGGTCTGTTGGTTAGAGGACCAGAGTTCCCTTTTGGTGGGTGCTAGCAAGTCCAATAATCTGGTAGTTCTTCTATTCCTTGTCTTTGTTCTAGTCCCATGGGTGGAGAAGAAGACCAGGAATCCGGGGTGCTTAGCCTCTCACCTGGTCCCCTGGTCCTTTTGCTGTATACGCTGGATTCCTGGTCTAGTTGGTGGGAGAGAAGATCTGAAGTCTGTGGTATTTGCCTCCTGTCGGGATTGGAAGCTCTGTGCAGTTCCCAGGCGGTCCCCAGGCACTGCAACACAGGCCCCTATGCAGGGCCTGTTGTACTGGGTCCTGCCAGAACAGCTGATCCCCTGGTTTCTCTGGCTCCTCTGGTTTCCTGGTCTGGTTGGTGGGAGAGAAAATCTGGTATCTAGGGTGCTTGGCTCCCGCTGGGATTGGAAGCTCTGTGCAATTCCCAGGTGATCCCCAGGCACTGGAACACAGGCCCCTATGCATGGCCTGTTGTACCTGGTCCTGCTGGAATAGCTGGTCTGACAATACTCTTTCTTACCCACCTCCTAGTAAAATGGGCCTTTGCAGAGTAGGTGATAAAACTGTCTATTCCAATATATTTGAATTAAATTAAAAGCTTAAAATACAGTCATTATCTATTATAGGATTCACATTCTCCAAACTTTCAAGAAAAGAATATGCCATAGCTGTCTCTGAAAGGGGCTTAAGTGGCTAAAACAATATTGTACAAGAACAATCTGGATATGCATCACTTACTAGTTTCAATATTTTTCACACAGCTACAGTAATTACCTCAGTATGACTGGGGCATAAAGACCAGTGAAAGAGAGCACAGAGCACAAAAAATAGCTGGTGTATATATGCACAAATGTTTTGCACCAAGGGTGCCAAGAACACATAGTTTGCTAAGTATGTGGAGAAACAGATTGAAACCCTTGCACGATGTTGGCAGGATGAAATATTGTTGCTATTATAGAAACTTTATGAAGGATCCTAAAATAATTAAAATTAGGTTAATAGAATCATCATATCCATTATGGACATAAGGTTAAAGCAAATGTAGTATGCTTAAACAATGAGGGGACCCTATGATAGGTCAAAGATATCAGACAACAACAATGTGATCTCATTCACAAGTTGAATCATATAGAAAAAACAGAGACTTAGAAACAGGCTAATTTACACACACACACAAACACACACACAATGGTATTGTTTGATGGAGGTAAAGTTCTGATATTTTATGGCATATATATTGAGCATAGTAAACAATAATGTACTGTATATATCAAAATATTGAAAATAACTTAAATGTAAAGAAATGTTAAAGTTTTAGGTAAGCTAGGAACATAGCTAAGTTGGTAAAGTGATTGCTTTGTAAACATGAAGACCTGAGTTAGGTACCCAAAGTCCATGTAAAATAGTGTATTACTGTGCTATGCTGGTAAGCCAGTGTTGGGTAGGTATAGCTAATTGGAGACCTGGGGTTCACTTACCAGGCTGCCTAGTTTACAGCCAATCTCCAGGCCAGTCAGAAACCCTGTTTCAAAAATAAGGTAAATTGTATGGTATATTGGTTACTTTTCTGTTGCCATGATAAAACACCAGGCACAAAAGTGACTTGTAGAAGAAAGTTTGTCATCGGCTGCAGTTCCAGAGAGTCAATTATGGTGTGGAGGCATTACAGCAAATAGCAGGCATGCTAGCAGGAATAGGAAGCTGAGAGATTGCTAGAATCATGAAGCAGAAAGAAAAGACTGGAAATAGGAAGAGACCTCAACTCAAAGCCTGCTCCCAACGATATACTTCCTCTAGCAAGGATGCACCTCCTAAACCACTAGAAATAATGACACCAACTGAAAAGTATGTATTCAAATACCTGAGTCTATTGGGGTAATTTCTCATTCATATTATCACAGATGGCACTAGAATTGTCCTTTAATCTTATAAGCATGCATACCTTCATAGATACACACATATAAATCTGATATGTATACAAATTATTTTGAGTCTATCTAGTGTGTCAATAATTCACAACTTCACACTGTACCCCTTTTTTTTTTTTGGTTTTACGAGACAGGGTTTCTCTGTATTGTTTTGGAGGCTGTCGGTCCAGCCTGGCCTCGAACTCACAGAGATACGCCTGCCTCTGCTTCCCGAGTGCTGGGATTAAAGGCGTGCACCACCACGGCCCGGCCACACTGTACCTCTTTTTTTATATATATATGTTTTATTTTCCAGTTTAAATTTAGATAAGAAACGAGGTTGCTTCATAAGTCAGTTCCAGGTCCCTCTCCGTTTCCCTCCCCTCCTCCCGTGCCCTCCCCCCCAATCCCTCCCCCGTTATCCCCTCATTCCCCCAGGGAGGGTGAGGCCCTCCATGGGGGTGTCCATAGTCTGTCATTTCATATAGGGCAGGGCCTAGACCCTTCCCCAAGAGTTCAGGGTGAGAGTGCACCTCACATTGTTCTATGGGAGTCCAAAGTCCGTGTGTATACTTGGGATGGGTACTGATCTGCTGCCCAAGGCTCAATAGATTCCCTAGGCCTCCTCACTGACACCCTGTATCGTAAGAACTTTGAATCTTTAAAGAAAGAAATTAAAGAAGCCCTCAGAAAATGGAAAGATCTCCCATGCTCTTGGATAGGTAGGATCAATGTAGTAAAAATGGCAATCCTGCCAAAAGCAATCTACAGATTCAATGCAATCCCCATTAAAATCCCAGCACAATTCTTCACAGACCTTGAAAGAACAATAATCAATTTTGTATGGAAAAACAAAAGACCCAGGATAGCCAAAACAACCCTGTTCAACAAGGCAACGTCCAGAGGCATCACCGTCCCTGACCTCAAGCTCTATTACAGACCTATAGTCCTGAAAACAGCTTGGTATTGGCACAAAAATAGACAGGTAGACCAATGGAATCGAATTGAAAACCTGGGTATTAACCCACAGATGTATGAACATCTGATCTTTGACAAAGAAGGTAAAAATATACAATGGAGTAAAGAAAGCATCTTCAACAAATGGTGCTGGCATAACTGGAGACTGGCATGTAGAAGAATGCGGACCGATCCATGTTTATCGCCATGCACAAAACTTAAGTCCAAATGGATCAAAGACCTCAACATAAATCCAGCCACACTGAACCTCTTAGAAGAGAAAGTGGGTGGTACCCTTGAACGAATTGGTACAGGAGACAGCTTCCTGAACATAACACCAGTAGCACAGACAGTGAGATCAACAATTAATAAATGGGACCTACTGAAACTGAGAAGCTTCTGTAAGGCAAAGGACACAGTCAGCAAGACAAAAAGGCAGCCCACAGAATGGGAAAAATATTCACTAATCCCACATCTGACAGAGGGTTGATCTCCAAAATTTACAAAGAACTCAAGAAGTAAGTCTCCAAAACACCAAAGTACCCTATTAAAAAGTGGGCTGCAGAAATAAATAGAGCGTTTTCAATAGAGGAGTCTAAAATGGCTGAGAGGCACTTGAGAAAGTGCTCAACATCCTTAGCCATCCGGGAAATGCAAATCAAAACAACTCTGAGATACCATCTCACTCCTGTCAGAATGGCTAAAATCAAAAACACCAATGACAATTTATGCTGGAGAGGATGTGGTGAAAGGGGGATACTCCTCCATTGCTGGTGGGAGTGCCAACTGGTTCAGCCACTTTGGAAATCAGTATGGAGATTCCTCAGAAAAATGGGAATAAACCTACCACAAGACCCAGCAACTCCACTCTTAGGCATATATCCAAAAGATGCCCATTCATACAACAAAGATGTCTGTTCCACTATGTTCATAGCAGCTTTATTTGTAATAGCCAGAACTTGGAAGCAACCTAGATGTCCCTCACCCGAAGAGTGGATAGAGAAAATGTGGTACATTTACACAATGGAGTACTATTCAGCAGAAAAAAATAATGGAATCATGAGATTCGCAGGCAGATGGATGACACTAGAAGATACCATCCTGAGTGAGGTAACGCAGTCACAAAAAGAGAAACATGGCATGTACTCTCTTATATATGGATTTTAGACATAGATCTGGGAAGTGCCAGCCTACAATCCTATGGCCAGAGAGTCTGGGAAACAGAAACTTCATGTAGTGGCTGATCGAAGAAGAGGCAGACTCCCTTGGTTAAGTACTGAGCTGAACTCAAGAAAGCCAGTAACAGAGAGGGAGGACTGATGATCAAAGGGATTAAGACTGGGCAGGTTTAACCCCCAGAAACAGCTGACCAGACAAAGTTTAACTCTTGAATCCCAGGCATCAGCCTGGGAATCCAGCATGGGACTGATCAAGACACACTGTACCTCTTAATGCATGCAAATAATACTATTATTAGAGCTCACTTCAAACTTCTGAGCATAAGATAAAAGGGTGTTTGGTGAGCTCAGTTTCACAACCTGAACAGTTTTGATAGAATTCTAAAATAGCTATTTACTAAATAACTTTAGTGAAAAAATATGTAAATTATTGTTTTCTGTCAGGTCTGGTGCTGCATGCCTTTAATCTCAACACTTGAGAGGCAGAAGCAGGTAGATCATTGTGAGTTTGAGGCCAGCTTGGACTGTTTGAGTTCTGGGACAGCCATGGACACACAGAGGAACTCTGTCTTAGAAAAAAATTACACATCATTGCACTGCCTTCTCATTTGCTTATTACATGACTTGTTAAAACTCATGTCTGTGTGTTTGTGTGTGTGTCTGTTCTAATTATCATTATTACCACATCTAGTATCAATCACTAGGAATAGTTTTGATACCACTATAACTGTAATTATCATTATATTTTAAGAGTATACATATAACACCATTTTGTTGTTTGCACCTGCAATTTTAAGACTCAAAAATACATTACTCAAAAATACATTTTTCAAATTATAAAACTAAATGGACAGAACATTAAACACTGGTTCATGTAATCACATGGAATTCCAGTTTGAAAATGTAAATAGCTGTTGAGAACTAAACTCATGAAGCTCAGCCATCGGGTTGAAATGTCAGATACAGCTGGGGTGGAATGATATATAGCTAAAGACTATACTGAGTCACTTTAATATCCCCACAAAATGTGAAGACAGTTACATGGCCCATAAAACTTCAAGATGACTAAATCTTATCACTGGTATAGCTGTCCACAGTAAAACAAATGTAGCTTCTATCAAATTGCATGCAATTTAAAAGTATATAAATGTATCCTCATGGAAAACATAGGCTTTGTAATTTAAACAACTCCTGTTTCTGGGTGTTCACTGTAATTTTTTTGTGACTTAACACTGAAAATAAATAATACCCAGATTTCTGCTTCATTTATCATGGTAAAAGAAGAAAGAAATGTAATTTCAAAAAAGAAAAAATTATCAAAGATGTAAAACTAAAAACATTTCCAGATAAATCCGTAGAATCAGTTGTGTGTATTTATCAACTTAAAATCCTCCAGAAGAAACTGTGTTACAACAAAGTTGAATGGTTTTAGTGCTTGCTATGTAAACTTATGTTAAATATTAGTGTGTTATGGATTTCTTATGGAAGAAATCTGAATAGATGCAGAGATTCTTTAAGCCTCTTATACATCTAAACATGACACAAAAGCTTCTGTTCATTGCTTATTAGGTGGCAAATACGTTTCATTTATTGAGACTTTAGAATGAAGTTGGATAACATACATTATGTTAAGCAAATATCGAGATAAATTACTTATTTAACAAGAACTAATGGTCAAACATGCCATAATTTTAAAGATGGATAAAAGAAGCTTGTTAAGGTATTGTTTCATCATCAAACAGACACCTAAAGACACAGCTTATAATTGCCTAAGAACAACTATTGATGTACAAAAAAGAAGGATCGCTAGGATGAAATTCTAGGAAGATATCAAGGTTATAACAGCTTCCCCCCAAATATGCAGACCCTTAACTGCCACACACACAGAATTTCATGGCTATGCTACACTAGGGGCTTAATATTGTTCAAAGTTTAGATTCTTCATTCCTATCAAGGGAGGGTTTCTAGAACTCCAATCTGGAAGTGCACATTCAGCACTCAGTCCTGAGCAGGCAATTTTCCTCTCCTCAGAAACAAATTATTACTCAAAATGAAATTATTTTTATCTTAAACTAGTATCTAGACTGCTAGTTTGCTCCTGAGACATACTATGCTTTCTACAGGCAAATTCTCAAAATTTCATCTTGCTTTTGTCATGGTCTTGTGACAGGGAACAGTTTAATTACATGCCTGAATTTTTATAATAATTTTTATTTAACTTTTTATACATGTTACTCCCAGCTCCCTATACCTCCCCTTCTCCCCCTCCCCCCAACATCCCACTCCATGCCCCCTCTGCTCTCCAGGGAGGGTAAGGCCTTCCATGGCAGATTTTCAAAGTCTGTCATATCATCCCGGGCAGGGCCTAGGCCCTCCCCCATGTCTCCAGGCTGAGAGCACCTCCCTCCATGTGGAGTAGGCTCCCAAAGTCCATTTGTGTGTCAGGGATAAATAATGACCTACTATCCGAGGCTCCATAGATTGTTGAGGCCTCCTCTCTTAAACCCAGGTTCAGGGGGGTCTGGATCAGTCCCATGCTGGACTCTCTGTCATCATTTTGGGATCCATGCATTCCACCTTGTTTAGGTCAGCTGCCTCTGTGGGTTTCATTAGCTGGGTCTTGATTCTTTTGCTCGTTACTCCTCTTTGCAGCTGGGTTCCAGGAGTTCAGTTCAGTTTTTAGCTGTGGGAGTCTGTCTCTGCTTGCGTTAGTCACTGTATGAAGGGTTCTAGGATGGCATATAAGGCAGTCATCAATCTCATTATCAGGGGAGAGCATTTAAGGTAGCCTTAATGCTAGCTGGTGTCATTCTTGTAGATCTGTGAAGATCTCATTAATGCCAGATCTCTCTTTGAACCTATAATGGCCCCCTCTATTATGGTATCTCTCAACCTGCTCTTCTCTATTCTTACCCTGACTTGACCTTCCTGCTCCCCCATGTCCTCCTCTCCTCTTCTTTTCTCTCCCTCTCTCCTCCACTCCCCCCATGCTCCCAATCTCATCAGGAGATCTCATCTCGTTCTCCTTCTTCGGGTTGCCATGCATATCTCTCTTAGGGTTCTCCCTGTTTCCCAGAGTATCTGGAGGTGGGATTGTAGGCCGAAACATCCTTAGCCATCTGGGAAATGCAAATTAAAACAACTCTGAGATACCATCTCACTCCCATCAGAATGGCTAAAATCAAAAACATTAATGACAGTTTACACTGGAAAGGATGTGAAGAAAGAGGAATACCTCTCCATTGTTGGTGGGAGTGCCAACTCATACAGCCACTTTGGAGATCAGTATGGAGATTCCTCAGGAAAGTGGAAATCAGCCTACCACAAGACCCAGCAATTCCACTCTTAGGCATATATCCAAATGAGGCAAGTTCATACAACAAGGACACCTGTTTCACTTTTTTCATAGCAGCATTATCTGTAATAGCCAGAACCTGGAAGCAACCTAGAAGCCCCTCATCTGAAGAGTGGATAGAGAAAATGTGGTATATTTACACAATGGAGTACTTTCAGTGGGAAAAAAAAACAATAGAATCTTGAAATTCGCAGGCAAATGAATGCCACTAGAAGAAAGCATTCTGAGTGAGGTAACCCAGGCACAAAAAGACAAACATGGTATGTACTCACTCATATACTCATATATGGATTTTAGACATGGTACAGGGGCTTGCCAGCCTAAATGCCTGCTTTTTTTTTTACAGAGGTTTGTTTGTTTGTTTGGGGGATTTCCTTTTTTTCTCGCCTCCAACAAAAGCATGCTTGTTCCCACTTTCACACTGTCAATATATGAAGTTATGATTCATGTGGAAAAGATCCTCCAAGACACAGTTCTATGGAAAGGATCCTCTATGCAGTAATCCTACCCGACCAGCTGACTTATGGAACAGTACATCATGGAAGTTCCTTGGAAAGTAAATTCTAGTTCATTGCCCAATGCTTTTCATACTCTGCTCTCGTGGCCTCCCTTACAGCCAGGTTAATTATTACGTATAAACTAGAGAAACATGTGTTTTTAATCAGTCAACAAGAGAAAACATATAGGAACTAAAAGGCTTGATCTTGTCACTCTCAAAGCAATTTCACTCCCAACTTTTCAAATTCCATTATCAATGATTTACGAGTTAGATTTGAAAATGCTTGTTGATATACGAGAACTATGAATGAAACCTAAAGCAATATACTTAACTTTCTGTTCCTATTTTAAGTTAGAAAGGATTTGGGCATTCTGTTATGTACAATAAACACATTTTCCTTTTGATTTCATTATTACACAATCTCTGAAAACAGAGTTATTTCTTCTTTCTTTTTTTTTTTTTTTTTTGGTTTTTCGAGACAGGGTTTCCCTGTGGCTTTGGAGGCTGTCCTGGACCTCGCTCTGTAGACCAGGCTGGTCTCGAACTCACAGTGATCCGCCTGCCTCTGCCTCCTGAGTGCTGGGATTAAAGGCGTGCGCCACCAACGCCCGGCTTCTTCTTTCTTTTTATTCACAACAACAGTATTCACATTCTTATAAATTTACCAGTTGCCTAGCGTATGACATTCTCTTATTCTCTCTAATGCCAAGCAATAGTAAATTTACATCACGCCAACATCATGATGTTTCAATTTAATAATGCAAAATTTCTTCTTGCCTATATTAATTTGGGGAAAAGACCACGGTAGGAAATTTAGGCTAATATTAATATTTTATTTGCATATGGCTTTTGTGAAATTTTATTATTGTGTGCTTTGTAGGAATTTGTTTGCCTTTCTGACATATTTGTGACTCGTTGAATTTTCTGAAACTGTCAGTTGATTCCAAATTCAGGAATATTTGTAGCATTTCCATAAGGTTTTTTTCTATCATCTTCATCTTTTATTAAGAGTCCACATATATATCTGCTTCCCAATGTTATATTGTTCACCAATCATTCTCCCTATTGTTTTAATTTTGCATAGTCAATATTGCACTACATGTTTTGAAAATATTCTAATCTTTTTTGATGTAAGAATATAATCCAAGACTGTGTAATTTTTATTTTTAATTAAGTAACTTTCAGTTCTCTAAAGATTTCATAATCTTCCATTTTCTCCCATTTGTTCCTGTTTCCCTTTATATCCTTGAACATTTTTGTATCAGTAAAGTTGCAATAGAGGATGATTAGTTTACTAATATGGTTTAATATAAATTAATGCTGAAAAGCATTAGAGAATTTTTAGTAATGATTTATTAGAAAATAAGGACTGATATCACACAGATGAATGTGAGAGGAAACAAGGAAAAAATCAAAACACCCTAGGAGTTAGACAACATAAAATAATAATGTTGACAGCAACTGAGAAGAAAACAAAATTTGCCACAAATTCAAATGTTTTGGATATGGGTAACAGCAAATGGGATACTTTTATTTAGTTGTTTAATTACTTAAGGAAGACAAGAGAAAACCAACTTTAATAGAAAATATATCAATTTTTAGAAAAGATGTTGATTATTAACATTTGGAATGTTGCTTAAGAAAAAGACATAAACTAAGTCTTAAAAATAAGCTCTTTGAAACTTGGGTCAAGATATTTAGAGAGAAGACCACAGTTGCACAGTTGTTTTTATTAATAGGAAATGGTATGTTCTCAGAAATTATAGATCAAAGCAGGTACTTTTAGATAGGGGAGGTGAAAGGAAACTGGGAGGAGAGGAGGAAGGGGAAACTGTGGTCAATATGTAATATAAGAGAAAAATAAATTAAAAATAAAATACTTCCAGATATGGAAAAATTATTATTCCTTTCAAAAAATGTCTGGAGTTGCTTTCCATATGACTCTTTTGACAGGATTTCAGCGTTTTTCCCCTCTTCATTCTTTCCTATATCCTGATTTCTCATCCACCACTCCAATTTAACGACCCCATCCTATTGTTCCCATTTAAACCATTATACCACTGTGCTATATTTCCACTTCCTTGAAACTGCCCTCTCCAGCTCCAGTCATAGCCCTTTACTTATTTCCTGACCTGTATGGAGATTGTGAATAAAACATGAAGAGTCAAATCTAACATCCACATATGAGAGAAAGCGTGACATTTGTCTTTCTGGGGTATGGGTTATCTCACTCAGAATAATTACTTCCAGCTCCATCCATGATAATTTCATGATTTCAGTTTTAAAAGCTGGGTAGTATTAAATTGTGTAAACATGCCACAATTTGTTATCCAGTTATCAGGTGATGGACATCTAGGATGTATTTATTTCCTGGATAGCTTGAATACAGCAGTAATGAACATGGATGAGCAGGTATCTGTATAGTTGTAATATAGTATCATTTGGTTATATACCCAATATGTTATAGTTGAATCATCTGATAGTTAAATTTCTAGCTTTCTGAAGAAATTCCACAGTGATTTAATAAACAATAAATTGTAATAATGCCAGGGAAGAGAAAAACTTAAGAAAAAATAATGCTATGGTCTTGAGCTCCTAATTTTGTTAACCATATAACAGGTGAGCCTATTTTCCAACATGGAGTATTCTCTACTACCATTGGGAGAGAAAATACATATTAATCAGGAAGCACTGTTTAAAATATTTATAATACTAAACCACATATCTTATTATTCAACAGGTAACTTTGTCCTTAAAAGCCCATTTAGCAACTTGGCAGGATATAATAATATATTAATTTTATCTATGTATTCAACATATTTTTCAATTCTCATTGTCCATTCAAAGTGGAGTCATAAAATAATATAAAATTTTGGAATATGGAGAAAACAAAATAAACACATTTTTAATACATTATCTTTGCTCAGAAAAGAGGAAGATGAATCTCTCTGGCCAATGCACATGTAAGAAAGATGCACAAAGATATTGACTTTTAAGTCTGCTTAGGTAATTAGTCTAAAATGTGGTAGTTTCTGCAAAAGAAAGTTCTAGACACTGCTCAAGTAATAGTCTTGAAATTATTTTGAAGTACTCAGTGTTTTTCTATTGCAGAACACAGTTGAATTGGCCATGAGTCATATTAAAACAAATATTCTAAATTAGGATATTGCACAGTAGAAAAGTTATAGTGCCTCAAATATTAATGCATCAGGGACATTTGATTCAAGAATTAGAAGTAATACTTTTAGTGTTCTTTTATATCTCAGAGAACATCCTAGTAAATAAAATTGGAAATGGAGTGGGTATGAGAGGAATAAATAGCAATGTCTTGATTCCTGGGAAAGGGGATCCAATACAGAAAGCCAAGGAATGTTGACCAGATGGGAAGAAAACCAAGACTCTGGAACACCACTGTCTAATATGCAAAATTCTTACCCTTTACATTCTCTAATTATTCACCACCTTCTATTTTTGATAAAGAAGAGACAGAACAAGAATGAATGTAGCAATTTGAAAACTATCAACGTAAACAGAAATTCAAACATTATAGAAATATAATAATATTGACTCTGGCAGGAAGAAAGTCAATGATTTTGAAACAAACCATTATTGTCCCAGTGTCCCATTTATTTGCTTGCATATTTTAACTTTGTTTTTGAAATAAAATATTTAATCTTTAATATATTTTGCAGTGCTATGTGTAAGGTTGAAGTTATTTGTGCAAGTGTGCATGCATACATGTTTACATGCTTATGAGTATATGTGTGCACATACATGTGTGCGTGTATACAATTTGCAGAGTAGAGTTTTGACTCACTAGCCTGATTTAGAATGACATATTTGGCTTATATGTGAGCACTTTGAAGATCACCTGTTAAACTTCTAGAATGAAGTCAGATCAGAAAGACAATTATTTGTTTTTTGTTTCATGCAGGATCCAGATTTACTCAAACATAAACACACATAAGCACAGAAACAAACATGGGGTAGAGGAGATTGAAAGAGACAGAGAAAGAGAGATGAACAGAAAGAACAGAGACCATGGCATTTTATCAGGGCCTCAGATCCAAGCTCTTCTGAGAAATTTTATATATATTGGTTACTAAATTTCATTGATTTATAAGTTGAAGCAGTGAAAAGTGGTTTTGGCATTTAGTTTGAGTGCTCTTAAATTCAACTTCCTTTTTATTGTGCTGCCCATTATTTTTGTAATGGCTGGTGATCCTAAGTGATTGTGTGACCTTTTACTTAAAATATATCTTTTTTCAGTCTATTCAAGTTCAGATAATCCTGCACTTGAATAATATGAGCCAGAAAGTTCTTATTTCATTTTAACATCAACTCCACAGGCAATAAACTACAGTAACATTTATAGACCCACTTAGCTGAAGTAAGGCTTATTTTTCTGAGGGGTCCATCTAAACAGAGTGAGGCTTAGAAATGTGCAAATAGTCCTAAATTACTGAGCAATTTAAACCAATGTCATGCATGCAGTCAAAATCCTTAACCGGCTACCACTTTTTTCTTCTAGACTCTTAATTTAAATATTTCTATGCTTTTTTGCCTTTAATTTAGGTTTGTTTTATTTGTTTTTCTTTGAAAGCAGAGGGAAGAAGCATGAGGTTGCAGTTAAGGAAAGAGTGTATGGATGATTGTCAGAAACAGTAATACATGAGAAATCAGGAAAGAATTTCACAAACTTTAGGACAAAACAAGATAGAAAAGAAATTAGTCTAAGTATGGTACAGATGAGCCATGTCTATTGCAACCCACATCTAAAGTTACAACTACCTCTTAATATAATATGTAACCGATGTTCATCCGTTTGCCTTGATTTTTTGTGAATATGCCATGTGTGATGCTTTCCTGTTCATATATTTGGTTGAAATCAAGTAGTGTTAAAATGTCTCAGGTATTCTTCACTCTAAATTTGGGGTATTTAAAGAATAAATTTTAAAGATTTTGTTGTTGTTTTTAACTTGATGAAGAATTAAATTATTCCCTTTTTGTAGCTTTGAGATTAAGAGATATTTTGTTTTTACTCATTAACTCTGACAAATGTTACATGATTGTATAATTATATATGTTCAACAGAGTCCAATAAAGGAGTAGCTTGTGACAGACCAACACCAACAATGCCAGCATCTTAGAAATACTTTAATCCTTATAGCTTTATTCTCCATAAAAGAAACAAAAACATCAAAGCTTTTGAAAACCGTGTGTGTGTGTGTGTGTGTGTGTGTGTGTGTGTGATTTTCTCATGTGAGAGATGCTACAAAATTACTTAATGATATTTATTGATGCTTTCTAAATCTACCTGCTGATCAGACAAATGAGAAGAAATAAGAAATACCTAGATATCTCAGGGTATGTTATGGTCTCACCATTAGTGCTGGCAACTCTGGAGCTCAGATTTAAATTCTTCATTTCCAGATCACTGGTTTTGTCTTTCATTGTGATCATAAGTAAAATATCAATCTTTAAAAATTACTAAAGATAATACAAATCCACTGAACTAAAATAATCTAACACCGATACTTTGCTTTCCCTGGGTTAAAGTTAAAGGTTCACTTACTTCCTTCCTTCTACCTTTCCTTCCCTTATTTCTTTTTATGTATTCCAGATTAGATTGGACTTCATTGTTTAATGCAAATTTAGACTAATTTTAGATATTTCAGTTACCAGGAGCACAACTGTTAATTTATAAGGCAGCACAATTTAGAAGAACAATGACAGCATTGTCTGGTACTAAACAAACATTTTCTGTGGATTTTACAGATTAAGGCATTTCAATCATCCCGCTTGGGACTATCATCATAATTTTACTGCTGAGGAGACAGGGGTACACTATTACTCTTAGGGGAAGAAACGTATGATGCACACACATTCAGAAAGGTAGATTTCAATGGCCACAGATTTTAAATATTATCCCAAAATACCATTTAAACACTTTCTTGATAAGTCTTAATTGGTATCACTATAAGTAGGAAACAAATTTTGTATTTCATTAGGGAAATTTATTAAGCTAAATATTATTGAAGGGAAGTAAGTGAATTTTGGGGCCTTTCTGTCTAGTCAGTAGAAAATTCAAACAATACAAAAATAGAGCTAAATTGGACAAACCCCACTATTGTAGATACAAACCAACAGAAACAACTAAACAATTAAGTATTTATATCAGGTAATGAGAATCACCATTAAGGATGGTGTAAAATTTAGCTGAGTAATCAATCAGAGGAGTCTTATTCACATTTCAGGATGGGATCATAGCAACTCCATGGTATTGAGTATACTAACAGCTGTGACTGGCATGTATTTAGTACAGAACCTACTAACTACATTTGTCTTACACAGCCATAGTTGATCACATAAAAATAGTCACACTAATATTCTCATCTTAAAATAGTAATGGTTTATCCCTTCTGAATTGGCTGTAATCACCTACATCATCTTTGAAAAAAAGTTCATGCCATACAGTGAGCTACAGAAAAATGTTCACATCCTTTCTCAAGATAGCAATCATTTATACTGTGCTTTAAAAAGATATATGCGTGTGTGCATGCGTGCATGCGTGCGTGCGTGCATGTGTGTGTGTGGGGAGGTTGGTAAATGCAAGTAGAGGGCATCAGATTCCCTGAAGCTAAAATTATAGGTGATTGTTAGTTGTCCAACATGGGTACTGGTGACCAAATTCAGGACATCTGGGAGAGCAGCACATGATCTTAATCAGTAATCCATCTCTATAATGTCTATCTTGTACTTTTAAAATAACTACTTCTAGATTTCCAGTTCCAGGCATGGTTTCCCTCTTGTTGAGCAGACTTTAAGTTCAAACATATGAGTTTTCCATTACCATCAAGGTATGCATGCCACACTGCACCAATATACCCACAGATAAGTGGAGTCTTCACTCCTCATCAAGTACACTTCTCTTTGTTACAGACAGAGACCACTACAGAAAACCAACCGAAATGCAGAGTCATGGAGTCAAGTTCAAGTAGATACAGCTGCAAAAATACTCCTGCATGCGAGGTTCAAGGATAATTAGAGAAGAGGGGGAAGAAAAAAATTTTAAGAGTCAAAGAATCAGGGAGTTTACTATAAGACTGTCTCCTAGAAATACTAGAAATTATATCCATAAAGTTTCTAATTTAAATTTAAAAAGGAAAAAAACAAATGTGAGCTCAACAAAGAAGACAGCAATAGATATGCCAATGTGTACAGGAAAAGCCTGCTAGGACTTAACCCTATAGAACTACAGGCAACTAAAGAATTCTGAAAGTGTGAGAAATAGAAATAGTCTTTCCTTGGGGAGAGAACCCAAATTGCTTATCCAATGCCAAATTATCATCCCAGAAAACATATGCACACAGGATGTATTTATTAATATATAAACACACACATGCACCCAAATATGTGCATATATTAGCATATACTCATGTAACACTAATTATTGAAAAATGCCAAGAATTTGAAAGTTCAAGGGGGAGATATACAGGAGGGTTTGGAAGGAGGAGGAAATGGAAGGATGAAATGCTGTAATTATACCATAATCTCACAAAACCCTCCAAAACAACAACCAACAAATAAACAACAGCAAACAAAAAAATAAAACACTGAGTTAGTTTTCTCCAGGGAATCAGTCCCTGCCTGGTAGGTTACTCATGCAGATGATCCTATACCTAGATGTATAGCAGCAGCACTAACCTCACAGACTTTTTAAAGGTTTATTTTATTTTAGCTTACAGGTATGTTTCTATTTGTGTATATGTACATGGAGGTATACAGCTAACAGAGGTGGGTGCTTGATACCTGGGAAATGGAATTACAGGAGGTTATGAGCTAACTGACATGGGTGCTGTGAACCCAACTCTGGTCCCATAAAAGAGGAGGAAGCACTCTAAACTTTGAAGCAACTCTGCAGCCTCAGGAGATATTTATGTCTCTGGATATCATGATAAAAAGTGAAGTAACATCAATCAGAGTCCATGCTCTAGTAATTCTTTCTATGCCATGTCAAATGTGTCACCACAGAGGAAGTGAATTGCTTGACTACATTTCTTGTCTAAGCCTGGCCATGACATTCCTGAGCCTTTAAAGGCATATCGACTTAGTGTTTAAAAGTAGTATCATTTGGCATAGAACTTTTCATTTAACTATCTTTGTTCATTTCTTCTCATGCAGTACTTAGAGGGCACACACTAAAAGATAATTAACCATCTAAAGCTGCAACGTAACTAGGCATCCTGCATTTGGGCTGGTAAACTGAGTTGTAAAACCCAGAAGTGTCCCCATAGATTTCAAACCAAGTAATATAATCCATATTATGTGACATGAACATGAAATTAGATTGAACTCTTATTAACTAAATGTTCATGTTTGTATTGGTAGTCATTCTTTTCATTTGCAGACTCGATGCAGATTGCATTTCTTAGAACTGCAGTTACAGAATTCATTGTATTTATTCTCTCCTTGGAACATCATAAGATATCTCAGAGTGGGGATTTTCTCCCTGGTTTAGAAGATAGGCTATGGAGATTTCAAAACTCAATTAAGCTTGCCATAATTGACATAACTATTAGTTGCCACAGGCAGGAATATAAACCAAATACGTCTGATTCACGTTTTTGCTATATATTAAAATGTTTCACATGGCAAGACAGAAAATAGGAGAAGCAGAGCCCATTATACTAGATATGTTAGAGAATTTCATATTTTACTGGAGGGAAAATAGGGATGAGTTTAAGAATATTTACAATTGTGTAGTTCCACTGGAGGTAAAGCAATCAAAATCAAATAGCCTCTTCTGTTTCAATAGCAAATAAGATTGTATTGACAAAGCAATGTTTTCCCCAAGCACTAGAAAATGCTGTGAGCGATATGGCAAAAATCAACCAAGATAAAAAATGTGTGCAAGGTTGTTTTTAAATTAAAAACGATTAAAACATCAAAAGCTTCAACACAACAGAGGATGAGAAACTATTATTTGACAGACAGCAGAAAGCTTTTGATTATTAGAGAAAAGCAAATAATATACTCAAGATAATAAGCAAACCTAGATTATGCTGTTTATCCAAAGAGATAGATAGCTGAATTACTGTATATGCAATGCCTTCAATATTTAGGAGAAAATATGAGCTCCATCTTCTCTTACATATATCCTGGTATATGTGCTACTGGTATACTTAAAGGAATTATTAGTAAAACAATGGATAATTATGTTTGCTAAATAAAGCATAAATAACTGCATTTTACTATGCTACAATAGTATTCACAAAAATTTTGCTTAAAAGACAAAACGTTCCTAGAGATTGATGGAATTTTTAAAAAGACACTGCAACTACAAACAATATTCAAGTATGTATCCTTACAGTGGACAATGTAAATATTAGCTACCATTATTAATAGTTGTAGCCACACATTTTATATAAATTAATTAAATATTTTATATAAATAACCAGACATCTTTTAAAGTAACTTCTTGTGCCTAGTCAAAGGGTTATCCATTTTTCAGAATATTAATGAACAATTGGTTTTGCATTTTACTAACAGCCTTTTCAAAGTATAAGGTAACTGTACAACAAATCATTTACTTTGTGCTAATCCATTAATAAAGAATATGACAAATTTGAATGAAACTTAACAGTTCATGAAAAGGTAGTATTATGTCATGACTATATTACCATTAGTTATGTATAACTTAGTATAGAGGTATAAGTAATCACCCAGATGGCTTTATTTTTATGTATAATGCCCCTTCCCTTCCATTCTAAATGGCAGAAAATTCACAGCTGTTCTTTCTGTATTCTTTTTGCTATGTTGAATCTTGATATGCCAACTATTTTCTAAGGTTATTAGATATGTACAAAACCTAACAAAATAACGAAAATGTAAAACAGTCTGCTTAAGAACTTTTTTCCCCTTCTACGTGCGAAAGGATGTATTTCATCTTGATAATGATTTATTTAGGAACACCGCCAGGTCTTTCTTCTACCTGGTCCTTCTCTGTCTGGTGAACTGAATTTGACACCTCTCACTGAACCACTGTTAATTCTGACTGAATCTCTGCTTTCCCATTCTAATTACTGGCCTATGTGGATCATTAATGGGATATGGCAATAAACATAAGAAGTTAAATTAAATTTTATACACTTGACTGCTATTAATATGCATCAAATTATATATGACCTGTCATTTTTAGCATTTTGTGATTTTGAGGCTAAACTTTAAATACATTAATAAAAAAATTTGCAAGAAAGGATATAAATGGAAACCAGCACACAATGCTTTCGTTTATATAAAAGGAAAAAAAGGTCTGGGGATATAGCTGTAGTTAAAAACAAACAACTCCATGGATATCCCATGATTTGAAAGTGGCTCTATCCTTCATCCAGTAGCTGATGGAAGCAGGAGCAGACACCCAGAGCTAAACACTGAACTGAACTCCTGGAATCCAGTTGCAGAGAGGGAGGAGTGATGAGCAAAGGGATCAAGAACAGGCTACAGAGACCCACAGAAACAGATGACCTGAGCAAGTAGGAACCCATAGACCCCAGACTGATAGCTGGGAAACCAGTGTAGGACCTACCCAGACCCGCTGAATGTGGGTATCAGTTAGGAGCCCTGGGCAGTCTAGGGGGCCTCTGGCAGTGGATCATTATTTATCCCTAGTATATGAATGGACTTTTGGAGCCAATTCCACATAGAGAGATACTCTCTCAGCTTAGACAGACGTGGGAGGGCCTAGATCCTGCTCCAAATGATATGACAGACTTTGAAGATCGCCCGTGGAAGGCCTCACCCTCCTTGGGGAGCAGAAAGGAGATGGGATAGAGGTTTGGTGGGGTGCAGGGGAGGATAGGAGGTAGAGGGAACTGAGATTGACATGTAAAACAAGCTTGTTTCTCATTTAAATAAAGAAAGGAAAATGGCTAAGAATGAGTTAAAGGAGCTACTGTATTCAAAGAGGCTGTACTGAAAGCAGAGGCAGAGTGCTCACAAGAAGCAAAGAATCAAAAGTATCAGTAGATGGTTAGCTAAGGAAGCCAGGCCAGGAGTGGTTTGAAGGTGAAAATCTACCTTAAAGCTCAAGGTAAAGTCAGGCAAGGCAGTGAGGCACAGGGTTGCAGGGCCACCTGGGTGTGGTTATATGGTAGTGTGAATGGGCCATATCCATCAGGTACACCATGCTGAGCTGTATAGCTCCAGAGATAGAGGTAAGAGCTCGGGCCACCTGTAAGTCATATGGTACATGAGATAGTCTGATGTTACCATTCCCTATTTTAAAGTGTCATTCCTTTTATATGGTCCAAGCTGAAGGGCTGTAAACTTTGTTGTTCTGATGTGTTTGATAAATTCATTAGTCTATTTTTCTGACTGTGGGTGTGTACATGTGCATGCATGTTTGTATGAAATTGTGCATTTATTTCAAACACAAAAATGATGCCTACTAGAAACATGGTTGATGTTGAAAGTTGTCAATAAACAAAATGAATGATGAGGAAGCAAGAATGTTACAAAAGAAAAAAATAAAGTAGCTCTAGACTTTATGTTCATTTTCCTTCTTTCTCTGCATATCCCCTGATATTTGACTTTTAACTTTAGATATACACCCTCTGTCAATTACTGCTGGCGTTAACCTCTGTATTGACTATTGCTGGGTAAGGAAATTAATTTTGGGGACCTTCATTTATTTGATTAATTTACTTTGGCTTTGGTTTTAGGTTTCCATGACTTATGCTTACATGTAATTCTCCCATTCACTGTTTTCCAAGGCTTACTGTTTGTATCTCAAAATATAATACTACCCAGGAAGTTGTGTCATCTCAAAATCAGGGAACATAGAGAAGCTTTTTATTTGAGAGCTTATTATTTTATTTAATTACACATTTTATAATGTCTTAACAATTATTCAGTCATCTCACAGACAATATCTAAATTAAATTTTATAGATTATGATATCCAGTGGACATAATAACAATAAATAATGATAGATACCATTCCAATATGAGAGAATTTAAGGATAGTCTTAGGTAGTGGTTTAAGGAACAATGCTTATAGATGGCAAAGAGACAAGGATGCTATTCAGATGTGATCCCAATACCTTTAAATTCTAAGGCATTGCTCAGATTATTGAATCACTATTCCAAAGGCATAAAAAGGCATTCAATATTTTAAAAATATCAATATTTTATTTTTTCCTCCAAGCTAAAACATTTCTCCTACCACTGTGCCTCATAAAGTCATGTTGATAAAGGGTGGACAGGTGTAGGCATATTACTCGGTTCACTTATTTCTAGTTAATTGCCTTTATGGCTCAAATACCAAGTGATAATAGAAAGCATGATAAATAGCTCTCCAGTAAAATGCTTGGAATATTATAATATATGACTTGCTTTCTGTCAGCCAACTGTCAGCATATTATTTATCCCATAATATGTTGTGTTCAGAACAAGACATACATACTTTTTTTCCTTTTTAGAGAATTATATGATAATGTCTCAACTATTTAGGACAGCATAATAAAATATCTAATACTGTAAACATTTGAAAGCAATTTAATTTTCATTTATTTAAGAAAATACTGCTAAGATTTGATTTCTGTGGTCTCATCACTGATTATGTACTATAAGAACATACAAAATATGTATCAGGTAAACTGTACTAACATTGAATAAATGATTTTAAACACTAATATTTGAGTCTACTTTTACCTTTGGTAGAGACTTTTTTGTTTTTCAAGACAGGGTTTATCTGTATTGCTTTGGAGGCTGTCCTGGAACAAGCTCTTGTAGACCAGGCTGACCTCGAACTCATAGAGATCTCCTTGCCTCTGCCTCCCAAGTGCTGGGCACGCACCACCACTGCCCATCAGTAGAGACTTTTTTGAATCGCCATAATGGTTTTTGCAAGAACAGCATGAAGGCTAGTCATAGTATGTATAATTGATCAAGAACTAAAATGCATTTTGGGAGAAAAGATACCAATTTCAGAGAATTTTTAAGGATAAGAGATACCAATTACTATGTTAGAGAAAAAAATTCTTCCCGCCAACACATATTCAGGTTAGCGTCCTCATAACTTGTCAATATACTATGTTACATGAATGGAGAACTGAAGCTGGAGATGTAGTCAATCACTAATCATTAATGTACCTTTGCTGGTATGGTATTCAGGTTGCCTCAACATAATTACAGGAATTCTTATAATGAAAGTAAGGCAGAAGAGATGTGCCATAGAAAGGAAAATGAACCTGGGATTGCCATGTGAAGTAACCTTGTTTCTAATTTAAATTTAAATTTAAAAATTAAAATTAAAATAAGAAAGGGAAATGTGCCAATATGAACCACTATTAGTGATATGCAGCATTACTGGCTTTGTGGATAGGGAAAAGTCATCATAACCCAAGAGATATAGGTGGCCTCTAAAATTTGAGATAAAAAATTAAGGAAATATGATCTTCTCTGGAGATCTCCTAACACCTTACTTTCAGCCCACAGAGTCTTGTTTCAGACTTATTAACACCTTGATTTTGGCCCACTGATATCTGTATCAGATTTACTACCTATTATAAGATATATTTTCATTTTAAAGCCAAGTTTGTTGTATCAATCACCATAGCAACAGAGAACTAAAAGAAATGTGTTCTTCTTTTTAAAAGATAACATCATTGAGTCAGAAATGTTTCCATGGAAATTCATTCATTTTAAGGTTATGTACGAACACATAATTTAGAACTTGGAAAAATTGATAGCTACATGAGTGATAGCTGATAAAACATCCCATTATTATTTGAAACACACAGCATATTATATTCTATAGATATATTTTGTAGAGACATTGGAGAATTGCACATCTGTATAGTATACAGAAATTCTTTGGGGGGGTTAGACAGGGTTTCCCTGTGTAGCTTTACAGACTAGGCTGACCTCGAAATCACAGAGATCCACCTGCCTCTGTCTCCCAATTGCTGTGACTAAAGACGTGTGCCACCACTACCTGGCTGTATATAGAAATTCTTAAGAAATAATCACCCCAGACAAAAATAAGAATGAGCAAAACAAATTTGATATGCATAATTTGTGAACTTACTTAGGAATTGAGAATAAAAATATATGCAGATAGATTGAATTTCATATGTTCTTTGAGACATGGTTTCTTTTTGTAGCTCTGTTTTTTCTGGAACTTGCTCTTTAGACCATACTACCCTAGAATTTAGAGATCAGCCTGCCTTTGCCTCTGGGATACTGCAATTAAAGGCATAAACACCATGCTCAATCGATAATTTCTTATTAAAGGAGGAACATGCTCGCTTTTATCCTGATGAAGCTGTGGATGGAGAAGGTATTCTTCACAGATAGAATTAAAGGAGAAATCAGGCAGATCTTTAAAATACTTTAAATGGCTGTTGTTAGGATAATGTGATATATTACAGTTCTGGGGGAGTTTGAGCCAGAGTATGTGTAAACTTTCCTTGCAATGTTCCAATGGATGCACAGAAGTAAAGCATGGAAGTCTGTAAGTAAGAACAGAGAAATGAGAGCAATAATCCCTGAAGTGTGTAGTTTTCCCAATGTTCTAGGCTTAGCTGAGTGCAGAAGAAATCAGAAGATATCCTCCAAGGCAAAAATAAATTCTCATTAGCTGAACTGAAGCTGACTTCCCCAAGTACAGTTTCATACAGAGAAAAATTCCTCATTAAAGTTTTTGTAAGTCTGTTATTCCTCCATTAGACCATCAAGTATCTCAGAAGGGTATTATGACTTTATCATGAATATTTCCTTTAGTGTCCCCTAACATTGTAAATTTCTGTCTTTACTATTCTTCCTGCTAGAGAACAAAATATCTAAGACATTTGAATTTACATTACCCTCTGAGCATACAGTCTCTACACGAGACGCCATTTCTCTAACGGCATAAAATTAAAAACCTATTAACTTTTAAATAATTTCTTTATCTTGGATTTTTTTCTTAAATCTCTGTATGCTCTGTTGTATTCAAATTATTGAGATTCTACTGATATTATCTAAGTACTGACCACAGAACTACACATACTTTATGACTTTCGCATGTGTGCATGTGGATAGATATTAGACAACTGAGCAACTTTTGGGAAACATTAATGAAATTACCAAAAGTATTATCAGTTAGTCTTATTATGTACTAGTTGTACTATACAAGAAATTTAAATATGTTGAAATTGTCTCACAGTTCTACTCATTTACTCACTCTTTCCTATGTTTTGCATACAATTTATGAAGTATCATTTCCACTTAGCCAGTATTACAGATAATCTATTTTTATTATATTATATAGCATGTGATACATACAAAATTACATGTACTTTATATATTAATGAAAATCTCATGCAATTATAACATACAATATGCTGTTTCTTCCTATCTTTTGAGACCTCAAAGACCACTTCTAGTGAAATACCTCCTCTAACAAGGCCATACCTCCATACCCTTCCCAAATTGTTTCACCAACCAGGTACTAGACATTCAAATGCATGAATCTATGGGACTATTCTTTCACACAGCCACTACTACTAGATTACCACCATCATGACCACCACCACCACCACTACTACTACTACTACTACTACTACTTTGTTGAATGGGTACTTTTCCCCTTGGTTTCTATTCGCTCTATAGCCTTCTGGCCTAAGTGGCCTGGCCTGTGGTTCTGGTGACAAGGGAGTCCTCAGTTCTAGTACAGTCCCTCCACTGGGGTTTTGTCATACGGTGTAACCTCTGGGGTTCTGGGGTTCTGGTAACTAGCATGGCCTCAGAGTTCGATACTGGTATGGTTCTGGTAGAGCAGGGGGCTTCTGATAGAATTCTGTGCTGGGATATGGAGACAAGGGGGGAGGTGCTCTTGGGGAAAGCTGGGCAGCCTCTGAGCAAGTGTTGGATGTCTACTGATGGGGTCTTAACTGCTCAATATTATTTTCCTTAGAAGATTTTTCAAGTCTCTTTATGCCTGTTAAACTATGATATATCTGTACACATGTGTTCTTTATGCTGATAGACATAGAATAGTTTACTTCAGTTTGAGGCATGGCACATTCCATCTGTTTTGAACAGTTTTATGCAGTTAACACTTTAAATATAATCTCCAGTTTTAATTGTTTTTGTTTTATTATACATTTTATTTTAGTCTCTTAATTTTATTATTTTATAGATGTTTAGAGTTTTGTTTTTCTGTATTTTAAATGTTTCCGATCTACATTCTGGTTATTTGTGTATGTGTGTGTGTGTTTGCTTCAAGTTTACTAACTCTCTCTTAAGCTCTTTTAACATGAAGTTAAAAACAAGTACTAAATTTTAAAGTTTATTTCTCTCTTCTAGTAATTCCATTATTTTTAATGCAGGCTATGTAATATTTATAGTGATATATTCCTTGACAGGTACTGTGCAACAGTAGGGTTTAATCTACATTTTAAAAGCTCCTCTTAAACTATTTTAAAACTATTTACAAAAATATCAAAACTTTTGTCACTAGGATCCAAAATATCTGAGACTAAAATTATAATATTTTAGACAATTTCCTTTGTGTTCATATATTTATTATTGAAGGACAACTATAAAATACTCTTAAATCTGCCCTCCACAGACAGGAAATTATTATAAAGAAATGTTATTCAATGAGGCTTCCTGGTGCTTTTTAAATTCAATTGCAGTTTGAACCTTGTAAATCTAAAGAACTACATTGTAAACCATGTGTTCAAGTTGTGTTTTAATAGCTTTTAGTTTGTTTCTGTGGGATAAGAATGAAAGCTTTGTAATAATAAAAGAAAACATAGTAATGCTGCTTATAAATTTAACAAAGGACTCATGCTTTCTGGAGGAAATAACTAGCACAAATATTCTCATTTTGCATACCATGTGCAATCTATATTACAATGACTCATCTCTCCTCTTAGGTCTGATACTGTCCACAGATAGTACATTTATAAATATACATGGTGACTGTTCCATTAAGCAGGAAGAGTGAAAATAGAAGTAAAGCAGAAGTAAAATGGTTTTATTGCTCATATAAGTGAATGAACCAGGAATGCATGTTCTACATTGCCACCCATTAGCAGTACCACTTAATTGATGAAAATTCTGTGGGTAAAGTAAATATCTTTTAACTCTTACCATAATTAAATATCCTTCAGTATCAGCATACTTTACCATTCTTATGGACTAAGCATCATTAAGATATCTCTATGTTGCCAATTAATAATTAAAAATACAACACACCAATCTATCACTCCTACAGAAACTGGGGGACTGGGACAAAGACAGGGGTAAGGCAGGGAGATTTGGAGAGTCAGATAAAAATAAGGGCAATTAAGGGGTCATCTTGAAACCTAATACAGTAGAAAGGAAGGATTTGATGGATATATATATATATATATATATTTGTATATGTGTGTATGGATGCATGGATGAATATAGGTATGTATATATGTATAAATTGGAATCATCAAATAACAGGGGAGACAAAGCCCCAGTTAGGCCTTTCTCATGACCAAATGAAATTTCCAGTATTGGCAATGAGTTACATCTAACTGAATTCTTAGCTAAACGGGTCCCATGGAAACTCACAAAAAACCCTAAGCTATTGCCAAGGATATAGCTTGTTCTCCACAAACTGATGTTAAGCCCAGTTGCATAAGACAGCACATAAATAACCCACAGGACATGGAGAAGTTGAGCTGGAGCCTGTCTCCAGCCTTCAACCCCTCCTGACACTGCCCAAGTGGTCAAGACCTGAGACTAGATATATCAAAAATTGGAGAAAACCAAATATTAGTGTTCTGATAAAGGAATATAGCGATAAAACATTTCCTAATGACCACACTATACCAATATATAAGTGCCTTGCTCAGCAATCACCAGAGAAGCTTCCTCCTGCAGTAGATGGTACCATAATTAGAGAGTCACAATGGGACAATATTCAGAGAGTAAAAAATCTTGGAATAATCAGTCCTAAATGGAATATCTTCATCAAATATTCCTCTCAGGACTCAGGGAACCCTGTGACAGATGATGAGAAAAAAAAATGTAAGGTCCAGAGGGGATGGAGGACACCAAGGAAACAGGCCTTCTAGACACAACATGAAGGGCACACACATGAATTCAGAGAGACTGGCAGCACACACAAGGCCTGCACAGGTTTAAGTCAAATGGGGCCCCAATGATGAAAGAGAAAGTGGATACAAGCTCATATCCCTAACCTAGACACTCTCCCCAATTGATAACTTCTTGCAAATGAAATGTTAGTTTTCATACATAAATCATACTAAAGGTCAGGCCCCTTGTCCAGCAGTAGATTTATATAGAGCCAAAACAGAATTAATTCAAAAGCATTTTTGGAGGATTCTCTTTTTGGAGGGATGAGTGCCACATAATACTTTGTTTTACACTTACAGATCTTTTGTTTATATATTATTTCCAATTTTATTTTGTGGGTTCTCTCTCTCTCTCTCTCTCTCTGTCTCTCTCTCCCCCCTATGTGTGTGTGTGTGTGTGTGTGTGTGTGTATTTCTGTGCTTTTTCTTTGTGGATGTTTTCCTTTTTGTCTTCTTCAGATATGTTTGTTGTTATTGTTACTATTTTAGAAGTCTGTTTGTATTCTAATGAGAGAGAGAGAGAGAGAGAGAGAAAGGATGTGTATTTGGGTGGGTAGGGAAGTGAAATAGATCTGGAAGGAGCTGGGAGAAGAGAACTGTAATCAGAATATATTTTATGAAAAAACTATTTTCAATAAGAAAGAAAAAATTCAGTCCAAAATAATATAAATGCTTATGAATCTATTATAGAAAGTTTATTATTGGGGAGGGGAGATGAGGAGGGTGAGAAACATATCTGTGCCTTGGAACTCACTATGTTTTCCAAAATAGTTTGGAATTCTTCACAGTCTCTACCTCAGCTTCCCAAGAGTGGGGATTACAGACTTAAGCAACCCATTCTTTTCTGCTTTTTGATCTTTTCTTCATTTTAAACAGTTTATGTACTAGGTAGTTAAATGGGGTTATGAGATTTTATTATAGCTAGCTAAATACCTATGAACAAAAATTATATACAAATTACAAGAGTAGACTACAAATCATCTAAAGAAATTCTAATGTACTCTTAGTTTATTTACTAGTCACACAGAGGCCCAAGAATGATGTGATTAGAGTGAGGTTTAGGTGGAACTGTGTCTAGGAGGCAAACTTTTTATGTCATAAGTAAATGAATGAAGGATAAATGAATTTTCAAGCAAATGCTTTTTCTGGATAAAATCAATATGACACAAATTCTTATATATAAAATACTTATATTTGTATGTACATTTGCAAGCATATGTATAAATATATTTGTGTAATATGTGTTTATATATAAAATTCTTAAAGTTGTATTTTGAGAAATTTTTAAATTACAACTCAGAGAACAAATATCAGTTTACCCTTATTATATGTTTATAGGGAACGCTTAAAGTTTGATTGATCCTACTCATATCATCTTCAGTTTTTGTTAAACTTTTCCTTCCTAATTATAAATGTGTTTGATAAATGGTGAACACTTTTTGCTATTTAAAATTTTTATGAAGGTTTGCAAAATGGCTTTGCATTCTCAAACTTATATGTGCTTTAAATAAGGCCTAACATAGTCCAGCTTAAGTGGAATGTATTGGGCTATTACATTTCCACTACAATGAGATGTTCTAAAATAACATACTACCATTTTATCATTTTTAAATACGTAAATAAAAATAAGCTTGAAATGTTCATACAAAATTATTTATCCCTGGTATACAAATAGACTTTGAGTGTCCATCCCCCAATGAGGGATGTTTTCTCAGCTTGGACTCTTGTGGGAGAGCCTAGGCCCTGCCCTGGATGAAATGAAAGACTCTGGAGATCTACCATGGAGGGCATCACCCTCCCTGGGGATCAGAGTGGAGATTGGGTGGGGGGCTGGGGGGCCTGGTGGGGAAGGCAGGGGAGGAGAGGAGGGAGAGGGAGCTGGGATTGACATGTGAAACAAGCTTGTTTCTAACTTAAATAAAAAAGGAAAAAAAAAAAGAATACCAGCAGAGATGGACAATAAATGCTTTTTGCAGAAAAAAGAAAGCATTAAAAAATGATTTTATACAAAAAGATCAACTCATCTAGCATAAAAGGTAAAATAGTATTTACATTTTGAGTCTTTTAAATTTTGTACTATTTTATTAATTTGATTTGAATTTCAATGTAATATTATTTTAGCTTATAGTAAAACATATAACAAAATATACAAACATACTAAATGGCCACTCTGAACAAATTGTCACTCATCATTTCACAAGTATCTATATATTTAATCACTGAGTCACCTTTAAGTATATATATATAATAATTAATATTGATTTTAAACAGCACACAAAGGGGGATGGAGAGATGTTTCAGTAGTAAGACAACTTGTTGTTTTCTCAGAGGAACCAAGTTCAATTTCTAGCACCCACCCACATCAATGATGTTTTATGATAACTTGTTACTCCTACGCGAGAGGATCCAACACCCTCATCTGTCCTCTGTTGGTATCTGAAAGCATGTGATCATATACATACAGACATACCTTCATAAATAAACTTGAATGATAATCCTATTTTTAACTGATTGAGAATTTCATACTTGCATGGATCAAGTCCACTCCCTTTCCCTCCCTTCTAGTCCCTTCCCTATCTCCATCAGCACTATTCTCTCTCAGTTGCATGTGTTCTCACTTTCCTTTCTAAACTCAAAAAGGTCACTTAATGCTGTATGAATATGGGTTTGAGGCCATGCCCTAGAGCATGGGTAGTCTCTAGGGGATCATTTCTGAATAAACAGATTATATTTGATTTTCCAAGAAGTCATCAACTAGGGGTATGGGATTCCTAATAACCCTTCCTCTTCATGCAGGGATTTTGTCTGTCTTGATCTTGTGCGGGTCTTGTGCATGCAATAATTCACAGTAAAACAAAAAAGATTAAAATAAAATTATGATCCAATTGTCTAAGTTAGGGTTTCTATTGCCATGAAGAGACAGTATAACCACAGCAACTCTTATAAATAAAAACATTTAATTGAGGTGACAGCTAACAGTTCCAAGGTTTAGTTCATTATCATGATGGTGAGGATCATGGTAGTTTGAAGGCACACATGGTTCTCTCTACATCTTGATCAGAAGACAACAGGAAGTGGACTGAAGTCACACTAAAGGAACCATGAGCAAAAGAGACCTCAAAGCCCTCCCCTTTCTCCAACAAGCCTATACCTACTTCAATAAGGCTATATGTCCTAATAGTGCCATTCTCTATGAGTTTATGGGGGTCAATTACATTCAAACTACCACACCAATATAGCATCAAGTCAGACAAATACATTGTGGATGAAAATGGCATAAATTTAATGCAAACCTAATTCATGTCTAGGTCTGTTGACATTATATGAAATCCAAACCTATTGTAACATTTTTACTTGATATGCTTGTATTTGGAGATATAATTGTACATATGCAATACTAATTATTTTCATGTTCATTTTTTCTTATGAATAGAGTTCTGTGACCTTCAAATACCTACATTATCATCATTTGTCTGGAATTGAATATAGGACATTTAGGAAAGTAGTTAACTGTAGATGAAGTCATAAACGTGGGATCCCAAGCCAATAGGAATAGTATCTCATAAAAGAGACAGCAGAGGTCTACATTCTTCACATTCTCTCCAGACATCCACTGAGGAAATTCTCAGGAAGGACACAGAGAGGATGAGGTTATCTCCCAAGTAAGAAGAGAACCATTACTATTTATTGAACATTCCGGCACATTTGTCTTAGAAAACAAGTCTCTGGACCCAAAGGAAAATAAAACTGTTTAAGACACCTTGTTTTATGATATTGCCTTATGGCCTCATGAATGGACTTAAAGAGTGGTGCCTCAGTTATCAAACTCTCAGCAGACACTTATAACCACAGGTAGCACCAAATGCTATGCTAAGCTTCCCTCTGTTTAGATTCCTATGGTCAAGTTAAATTTGTAAATTAGACACAACAGGAAATTATTAATAACAAATACATCAGTTTTTACCAATATACTATAATCTTCATGTAAATATGGTCTTTCTCAAAACATATCACATTCTCAATTGTTCTCATTCTTCTTGTGATTACATAACATAATAACATTCCTATATAATAGGACAAAGTGAAGCATATTGGAAAATAAGCAGTTACTAGAGCAGTAGTTTGTCTGGGAAGCTAGCACACTATTGGTGGGTAACGTATATGATGTGTATATGCTTGAAAATGGAGTGATTCACATGCTGGGCTAGATGTGGTAGGATATTGTGTTGTTTTATCATATTACAATGATCAACATGCAATTTTAAGTTTAGAAATCGTTTGTTTCTAGAATGTTCTGTAAGTGATTCTGCTGGAAGTAAAATCATGGACAATAGAGGTCAGCCATATATTCTTTGAAAGTGGAAATTTTATACCTGAGTTAATAATATTGAGTCCACTCTCACAGGCAATGTACTTTTGTCAGGAAGAACGCTGTGGTAACAATGGCTATAAGGTTTTCTTTATGCAAGAAAGAGTTATGTGTGTACTAACATGTTAACATGGAATTGGATTTATAGCAGGTAGAAAAATAGTATCATATAGTTTTTCTCCAAAATGCAGGCTTTCTAGTATTTATCATAACAGAAAAAGTACTGAAAGGATTTCAGTTCATTTTCTATTTGTGTGTAACTTTATATTACTGTTGAATGTCCATATGGTATTTCTTGTTCATACTTGAAATTAAAGCTATCCAGTGTGTGTGTGTGCGTGTGTGCGCACGTGCACGTGCACGTGCCTATATGAATGTTTTCACACATTAGCCGATTTTCAATAATTTCATTAGGGACAATATGTCAGGTTACATATTTAATCACCATATTTTTACTGAGATTATACAGATTGCTATACTAAATTATTCATTATTGCTTCTACTCATCATTATATTTTCTTTACAAATATCTGTCAGTTCTCTTGGTTCAATTCTCTCATCATCTGTAACCCCTCTGACATGTCTCGTTTCTTCTTTTAAGAGTTTCTCACATGTGCTTTATATATTTTACAACTGTGTGGTAAATAGATGCAGATGTAATCATGAAAGTTCTCTTTTAAAGAAGTAAGCCATTTGTGGAATTTGTTGCAGCTTTTCTCAGTTCTGTCCTCTTCTGACCCTAAGTGTAGTTTTATTTCATATTTATATTTCTGCTATTGCTTGTTTCTTTTTCATATGTTTAATATGTAATTGTCTCTGCATGTTCAATCTTCACCCTCATTTTGGCTTATGAGTTGCCACTGTAAATAAAATGTAGCTGAGTTTGCTTGTTTGAAATACCAATCCGAGAATCTATATTTTAAATACACAAATTAGCTTATACATATTCAGAGTAATCATGGATATGTTTAGAGATATTTTTATCATTCTCATTTTTCCTACTTTACATGATTTCTTATTGTCTCTTTCAGCTTCATTTTTGCGATTCATTATATTGTTCCAGTTTTATTTTTGTCCAATTTATCTCCTGTTACGTTTCATACAGTATTATATGAATGCCTCTAAGTTTACGTAATTATCACATTTTATCTAATGAAATAGTTCATTCTAGAAAGATGGTATACAAAATACATTTCAATATACTCAGGTTTAGCCAATAAAGTTCAGAAATAGAGTAATACAGATAAAATTTTTATATACTTTTCCCATATAATAGTCCCCTCAGTCTCACCAAAGGACTGACTTATTTTGAAAGTTTATGTTTATCATCATACTATTTTCTTAGTAAATATCAAACAATGGGTATTAGTAGTTTTTCACTGCTGTAAAAATTCCCAGGAGAAATAATTAAGGAGGAAGTGTCTGTGTTGCTTTTGGTTTCAGTAATTTAAGTCACTGCTTAGATGACTGCATTATTTCTTGGCCTTGGTGAAACAGAATAACTTGCAAAAATGGTGTGACAGCAAAGGGGGTTTCTCTATCAAGTACAGACAGACAGGCAAGTTACAACCCCTAGGAACATTATCCCAGTGATCTACTTCCTCTATTTATGTAGTCCCTAAATATTCTCTTACCACCAACTGGGTAGGGCAATTCTCATTCATACCAAACACTATGCATGCAGTTATAAAAGGACCCATTGGTTTGCTATTTTAAACTTATACATGTATATTTTTCCAGTTCTTTTTATTTTCACAAAATTTAAGGCTTGCAGATTGCCCCTTGTTGTTGATTTTATGAGCCTCCTCAACTTCCTTCTACTGTCCTCTTATTTCCAAGTGTGCGCACAGTCATTTGAACCACTTTTGTTTCAATTTCCCTCATGAAACTGCCTTGGTTTCCTGCCTCCCAAATAATGCGTAAGCTCTTTCATAATGTATCAGTTGGTTTACTGGGAACTTGGGCAAAGAATAATGTAACCCTGTCCATTTCTGTCATTTCACTTTCCAGGTTGTAGCTCTATAAAACCATACTTTAGAGGTACCATGATGAAACTCAAATATTTTAATGGCATTTTTTGTTCCCATATCAGATTAGAATATTATTCTTCTAACATTACTGAGTATAGTTCATGATTCAAACTTGTATATATTTAAATCAGAAAATTTGATCAATTAATACATTCATTTTAAAGAAACATCAACCAATAGCTTGTTCTAAAACTCTTTAGTAATTATGACTGCAGAAAGATGTAACCTAAATTCTCAGCATCACAAATATTGACTCTGATCCCTATGCAGTTATCTGGCATTAGATTTTTTACTCTTCAGTTTTATAATAAAATTTCCATCGATCTTTTTTAAATTTCTATCAATCTTTAAGGAGCAGTTCACGGTATAGTGTACTATAATAAGCACTTCCCTTCTAGGTACTTCTTGATATCCACTTAACTTCTCAAATGCATGTATCATTTTCCTCCATGGTTCTTTTGTGTATTTCAGATATTCATGGTCTCATGGCAAAGGCAGATGAACAGACAGGAAGAGAAAATACATAAAAATAAATGTCTTTGTAGACTTTTGCTTATTAGTTGGGTCAAGTCTTTAATCACTTATTATTCTAAGCAAGTCACCAGAATGAAGTGGGGAGCACTAAATAAACTGTCAAGATTAGACACTGCAATATTCTGTAACAAAGAAGCAAGAATATAAGTAGGAAGAAATAGTGCTGTTAATAGGCATGTTCTGCCACATACTAATATTATTTCCTGAAATCCTGTCCTTTATTTCTTAAAGTAGACCTACAAGTTGTCTATACAAGTAAAAATGACCCATCCTCCACTTGAGAATGCACTGTATGAAAAGGTATAAAAAGAAATGACAATCTGAAAACCATGAGCTTATTTAAGTTGTGTAGTTTAAATACTATCACAGAAACATTTCCTTGTCAGTTAATGCCATAATTTTGCTCTGTTTTGTGGCATCCCTATTTTTACCAAGTATAGTTGTCAAGATCTGGATGTTAATTCAGTGTATATGTAAAGTTTAAGGAAGAAGTAATATAAGTATGGCTATCATAAATTAGTAACTGTTGCTGCAAACTGACAAGATTATGTGCTTTGATATTTACCAGAATTCTGAATATATTTCAAGTTTCACAGACAGAATAAAATGTATCTTTAATATTGTCTTACTTTTGAATTATAATAAAACAGAGAAAGCATCACTAAAGTTGTTATAAAATTTAATTAAGAGCCTGAATGAATATTTAATGAGTATGTGTTAAAACTAATGCCACAACCATGTGAAAACCATAGGTGTTTACCAAGCTTATTTGTTTATGTTCTAGCTAGGTGAAAAGATGGTTCTGAAAAATGACTTTGTTGATCCTAAGTTTTAAAATGTAATATACTAAGACCTAGCTTTAAATGAGACTAATAAGCTAATCATAAATTGATATGGCATTAACAAAAAAACATTTGAATGAACATGTTTTTACCTATATTTGTTTTCTAGGATATCATTATTGGCACTGCTATTTCTATCCTTTCTTATTCTTAATGGCTGATTATATATAATATCATATCAGCAACATATATTTATTGCAATAGACAGATGATTTATTTTTGATGGTTTCCTGCTTTATTCTCTATTTTTCCTGTGTTCTTCCTACTGTATACATTTTTCTTAAGCTTATAAACCCCAACAAAGTTTTTAAAGAAATATGGGAATTACAATGTGGTTACATTCTATTTTTCAAGTGAGTGATTGTAATGAATACAGGTAAAAACATATTTTGATCTACCTTACATTATTAAACATTTCATGGACTATAGGTGAAAAACAAATTATCCCAAGAACTCAAATACATTCATACCCAAGCAACTTGTTATAGATTATCCATGTAGGCAAGCAACATATTCTTCTCAGTCAAGTCTTTTACTGGTCGACTATGTTTTTACAGTTACAAATAAATGACAAATTACTTTATGACTTATCATGAAAGGTAATATTGTAATGAATCTTAAAAGAGTCACAAACCTAAACTTTTATATATGAAAAAGTATCAGTCAGTTCTACTTTATAAACATGTAGGGTACATACTCACTCATCAATAATTTCTTGTATTAGACTGGGGGAAAACGGGTATAAGTAATTAATCATCACCTTTGGTCAGATGATGTAATTTTTATGGGACAAGGGCTAGGTTCATAGAAAGTGAAACATCACTATAGCAGGGAAGCTGTATTGTCCATTCCAATAAGTGATCTTAATAGAGCTTAAGATCTAGACAAACAGATAATCAAACTAAGAATAATACATAGAGAAAAAGTACTGCTTGAGATGCCACAAAGGCTAAGTTTGTAATATAATAAATAGTAGTAACAACTGTTTATCAGTTTTATTGCTTCTATTTTGTGAAATTAGAAACAGATTTATGGACATCATACTAACTGTTAGGGGGAACACAAATGTAAATCCAGTTTTATAAAATTTATATTTATTTGCTTTTTAACAATTTTCTTGGTATCCTGTTTACAAACTATCAAATTCATTTTCAAGTTCAATTATGAATTTATCAAAGCCTATTATCTTGCCTAATGTTAACATGGGCAACCCAACCTTACCTCACTTTTATTCAGCCTAATGGTTGATGTGTTTTGGACAAAGAAGTAGCATCAGGTAAAACAGGATACTTCTCATTTCTATTGCCATGTATGAACAGTTTGTATCTGATGGGGCCTTTCAGCTCCTTGTTATGACAAGTACAGTAACTGGATGGCTTAGTTTTTTTAACTAAAAATATACATTAAGCTACCTCATGGAAAATACAATTAATATATTGTATACCAGTCATGCCCAGTACATAATACAAAGGTAAACTTAGAAGGCCTGTAATTTAGGAAGGGAAAAGTTATGATTTAAATAATATTTCCTCACAGGTGAAATAGAATTTCTCTAAAGGAGGAGTAAAAACATGGAGGGTGATTTAGAGTAGAAATCAGTATTCATTAATCACAAATCAATATTCATTAACTTTTTGTTTTGACCCTTTGCTCATGTAAATTTATCTAATTAGCTAAATCTATAATACAAATAGTTAATTGTAACTCTTTTCATTGGAATCATGCATGATTCACTGTCTATATTCAAGGAATTAAAGGTGGTTCTTTTAACTTTCCTGTATATAAGAAATAATAATTTCCCTTGATATTTACATTCATTTTCTATTATTAACTATATAAGTATAACCCTAATCTCACATTGAATTTAATCTTCTTTTATGTCTCTGTTATAGGCTTGACACAAGATATATGATGAATTTGATTTCTTTTTATAATCCCCACCCATCTTTCCCATTTCCTTTTTTGTTGTTGTTTCTTGTCAGGAATGTGGTGAGGTAGAATTATAAGAAAAAATGCAAGTGCTTTGTGTCTACCTGGGTATTGTAGTGCCTAGTCTGCCAAGATTGACTAATATGGGCTATACTGCGGAAAGTAACAGAATATCTGACCTCTGGCTGAACATATTTTAGATTTCTTTGATTTCTCTATCATTGGAATTCTCTCGGGTGTATCCAAAGCTTTGATAGGCCCAGTGTCGTTTGCTTTTTTGTAATTTCTCTACCTTCTTACTGACTTTTTAATGCTGCATCCCTTCAAAGCCTTACAGATAAACACATTCCAAAGAGAAGAGAATGTGTTCACTTTTCCACAGATGTTAAGACATTATTGTTCCCCTCAATATACAAATCCTGTCTACCTCCAAATTATATACAAAATAAACTTAAGGTTTTGTCCTACCTTAAAAGATGCACAAAACTGTAATAAATCTGAAATGTATGAATATTTACGTTTAATGTTTGATATTTATGCAGGGTTACCCACTATAGATTGGAAGTATATACTCTCACTGATTGCCACAAAGAATAGTCTCAAGTATAGCAAATGGGCTCTTAACTTTGTTTTTGTACCTTACCAATTATAATTGGAATATTTTTTAGAAAATGTAACCTTTGCCTAGTAACCTTTGTTAGTAGCTTCTGTGTCATCTATAATCACCAGATACTATCAAAGCTGAGTATTATTGTTATACAGTTGATGGCTGTAAATTGTGAAAGATGTCAGAACAGATAAAAGTAAGCTTACTTTAAAAAGAAGTCAATAGTCCTTTTAAAAATAAAAAGAACCTACCCAAAAATAGAGGTAACTTGAGAATGCTTGATTTCTTCCAAATATATTGGACTCTAAATACTTAATTTTCAAAATCAGGTAAATGAAATATAAAATACTAGTCTATTTTATACAGTTATATGCTTTCAACTTTCCAACAAGGAGAATCTATGAAGCTTGTGCTTTACTATGACATTCTCTTTCTGTGCTTAATTTCTAACTAGCATGCTTACTTTGCTCTTTCAGTAAGTACTTTCATGTTTTTGCTGTTTCTCTTCCTAAACAAAAAATGATAATTATAAAGTTATATACAGTGAGATAATAAAGATCATTTCTTTTCAATATGAATTCAAAGGAACACCCAAAATGAGCATAAAATACCCACTTAGTCAGAGGTTCTTCATATGTTTTGCTTATGGGGAAAACATTTAACAAGTATCACAAGATTTAAAATTGGAGAGTGTTTGTGAGACACTTTCTGTTCCTCCCTCTAACACAGGATCTTAAAGTATATTCCCTATACTGGCATGGTCAGCATCAACATGATCTGGGATTGATTGTATTAGAAATATTCTTGCTGGGCGGTGATGATGCATGCCTTTAATCCCAGCACTCAGGAGGCAGATGCAGGCGGATCTGTGTGAGTTTGAGGCCAGCCTGGTCTAACAAGAAAGTTCCAGGGCAGGCTCCAAAACAACACAGAGAAACCTTGTCTCGAAAAACCAAAAAGAAAAAAAAAAGAAATATTCTTAGCTCTTGCTCCCAATCTACTGTTTTGGTTTTATGTGGTTTAATAGCTTCCCATATAAGTGTTAAAATGTGAACACTAAAGTGAGGTATTAAGATATTTGAATCTTAACCCATTGTAGGATTTATAGCACAGGCCTTTTAAAAATAGTTGAACTTATATAAACTCATTAACATGGAGACTCTATGGTTGGATTCTGTGGCTTTATAAAAAGTGAGAGGCTGTCTCTTGGAAGGTAATGCCCTATATGTCCCTGGGCTCTAACAGCCAAGTGGCCATCATCACACTTAGCCCCTTTATTTTAGATCTTCAAAAAGAAGCCAAATTTTTCTTCATAAGTTACTTACTCCACAGTATTGTATTATTTGTAACAGAGTATACACACATACACACCAGTCAGAAATTTCCTCTGGTGGGACCCAGGCATTTGTGTTTTAGCAAGTTCTCCAGAGAATTCAGATGAAAGAAAAAAATTAGGCCACTGTTCCAAAGTAGCTACATATAAAGAAGGCCTAATTTCAGAATTAGGTTGCTGAATGCAATGTAAAAAGTGAGAAGAGGTAGGAATTGTATCCCATAGGGTCTACTGACTATCCTCCAGCTTGCATGATACTCACATTCAAAAAATTTCCAAACTTGCCTTATATGTGCATTTCAGATGTGGCCACTAACTTCCTTCATGTATTCTGACAGAAAATCCCTTAATATCAACTGGCTTAATTCAAGAATTTTGCTCCATTAAATTAGCTGTAACAACACACTACCAGCACATCAGTTTGTGCAGCAATTTTAATTAGCAGTCTATAATATGGAAAAAATGACTTACTAGAATTGATTCTGTGAAAGTAAAATCTGTGTCTTCTCCCTTACTCTTCAACTCATTGCCCAGATGCTCCTAAATCATATAAACATATAAATAACCTTGAATTTTAATGTGAATTGTTTTCTGCTCAGCTTCTGGGGGAAACCACACTTTTTTTCTCTATGTATTAAGTGTGTATGGATTTGTTGTTGCTTTACTACAGACTACTGCTACTATCAATGCAAGGAAGTAATCACCACTAGTTTTAAGTGTCATTTCCAATTCAAAAACAAGCAGTGATGAATGCAATCAATGCCAAAACAAATAAACACATATAAAAGCAAGAGTGGCCACACTATTGGTGAAATGAGAGAATGAGTTGTTAGGAAGTTTTTTTTATTATTTTTCATGGCCTATGGTGGCCTGGGCTTTTATTTTAATATTAAACAATTGATTAAGGGACTGGCTAGGCAAGAATGCACTACCTCGGCAATTTATCTGATATAAGACCTTTCCCCTGACATTAAACAAAACAAAAATATTCTGGAATATTTTTCTAAGAGTATGTGTGAAGCTTACTTAGTTTATTTCATTATCATAATATTAAATTAGTTGTTTTCCATTTCAATCATTTTGGTTTAAGCTATTAAATACTACTTTTACCTTATGTACAGGTGTTAGGCTAATAGTATACCCAAAGTAAGTGATCATTTTTTTGGCATAGTGGTAAAATCATTAAGTATATTAAATGAACATATACAAACAGCTCATTAGTTGCCATGAACTTGTTATTTTTAACAGGAATGATGATTAATGTAAGTATAGTAAGATTATAGATTTATACATGCTCTGATGATGTGTAAATCCTTACCTGGAATTTTTCCAAACTAAGAGAAAATAATACAGAACAAAGGAAATAATTTCTCTGAGAATTTTTCTGTGTCATATTAAAATTATTTTGGCAGTTTCTCTGCATATGGAAATAATACATTCACAGTCAAGTTGGAATTAACAGTTACAAAAGAAGAGTTACCAATTAATATAATCTTTCACAACACTAGAGTATAGAGAATTATTAAGGCAGCTGAAGTCTACATTTGCAGAAAGTGTTGTACAAAAGAAATACTGATTGGTCCAAAGAGTTTACCAGCAATTAAAGGACTATCACTATTCTATTTTAACAAGACCCAGGAAACAAAACCAGTTTGCCACTCAGGCATGCAGTAATGACAGTCATAAAGTAAGAAATATTCACACTGCAAATAATGAAATTTTAGCTAGTTAAAATTTTAAAAGTTAGTGTTTTACATCACATTTTAAATACAATTTAAAATCACTAAGTACTTACCTTTTGAATCCACCATCTGTCAATCAAATTACCCATCAATCACATTTCATTGATAAGACTAAAGCATTATGTTTAAATCATTAGTAGAGATCATGAAGTTTTAGAATCTATTTTCTAGAATATACCACACATGCATCATTAGTGATGGAAAGAAAGAAATTAAACCTGCTTTCTTTTTTATTATCAAGGTCCAGTCATGGAATTAGCATTCTTATGAAGAAACAATCCTAGTCTTGTTGACACAGAGACCTTTTTAATCACTCCCAGTTTTTCTATTCACTATTATCTTCAATCAAGAAGTACTATCTTGTTTTCTGAGCATAGCCAGTTTCACTTTATTTTATGCTACATTAAAATTTTTTAATGGAAAAGTATCAAAGCAATCAATTCAACTAACTCGTATTTCTCTAAATAGCATGATACTTTGTAGCAGGGGCGATATCTTCTTCATTTGTGGTTTGGTTAAATTAAAAAAATATATGAGATGCAAATATCCACCACTTTCTGCCCCAACAGTTCTCTCAGTGTGACTCAAGAACTCTGAGAAGGTGGATGAAAAACAGTCATGGTATCCAAGATCAAAGATATTTTCATAATAACATATTATCTACCTTAGTAATCACTTGCAAGAATGTTTATTGACATTTTCCAGAGGCCACACAAATTGTGATACTTCAGTCAGCTGAACCCAGTACAAAATAAGAGAAGCTAGTTAAAGTTTGGTATTATGCAGATTCACAAAAATGGCAACTTTCACAATTTTCTTTTCTTGGAAAATATAGGTTTTATAATATATTATTGATCCTAAAATGCAATGAATTTATTATTGTTACCTTATTATGATTAATAATTGAATGTTTCTTAAAATGTCTATGTGGATTTCTAAGACATGAATACAGACAGATACATAGATATATGCAACATAGGATTTTGGAGTTGTCAGCATGAGTTTTTAGCATGAGAGACAGAGTATTTAAGATTCATTTATGTGGACAGTCCAAAGTTTTTATCTACACCATCCCTGATTCACCTTCCATCAAAGCTTACAATAATGAATTATCAAATTCATTTATCATTTTTCTTTCATTATTTACTCAATTTCTTTCAATGATTAAAAATATCTTCTTTTCTCTTTGTTTTTAAATTTGACTCCTCATATCCTTTGGTTCTGTAATTTTTATATAAAATTTCTCATGTTTATATACATGGTTATATCAATTCTCAACTTTAATTTCTCACTTTTTATATTATTTTTCCTAATTTTTATCACAATTTTCCAAATAAATTTTTTGACAATTTACAAATGTACATAATGTATACTAAACATTCTCATCCCACCTCTCCCATTTCCCTGTATTCTCTACAAATCTCAGTTTCACATTTAAGTCAATTATTTTGTAGATGATAGTAATTTTCAAATGCTTCACAACCTATTACTCAGTATAAATTTGATCTTAGTTCATTTAAAAGCCAATAAATTATTAAGCTTGCTTGATTTTCTATTTCATTCATGCTTAGCAATTAAATGGACAGGACTAATAGCTTTGCATTAAAGGTAAAGAGGTAAACTCTTGCAGAATGAATAGTTTTTATAGCAAATAATAAGCTTGCTCATGCCTCAAGATTGTTCCATTTAAACCTACTCTGAAAATTGCCTGTGGTCAAAGCAATCAGAGCATTGCATTCTTGACATTCTCAGCAAGAACTTATAGAAGCACTCAGAGTTTACAGAAGTTGTCTCCCTCAACTCTCTTTAGACAAATGAAACATGAGGACCCATTACAGGACAGAATACAGGCCCATCTCCAGTATCACAAAACATCCTATTCATTCATCCACCCTTCAGAGTGCAACAAGGACTCCTACCTTAAATATTTATCTTTCTCATTTTACCACCACATGTACTCTATTCATAATCAGTTACTGACAGTGCAAAGCAACAAACCCTTATTTTCAGCTTCAGGTATTTCGATCCAACATGATGCTTTATATCTTTTTTTTTTTGGTTTTTTACTAGACAGGGTTTCTCTGTATTGTTTTGGAGGTTGTCGGTCCAGCCTGGCCTCAAACTCACAGAGATCTGCCTGCCTCTGCCTCCCGAGTGCTGGGATTAAAGGCGTGCGCCACCACCGCCCGGCGATGCTTTATATCTTAACATAATTGCCAAGTAAGTACTTCAAACTCAAGTCAAAACAGCATTAATCATATTATAATTTTATTCTTCCCCTAGACAAAGGTGAAATGTTGAATCCATTGTTTTAAACCTTGATAACAACTACATTCTATTTCAGTGCCCAAGTTGAAGTCTGATGCCACTTTCTCTGTTTCTAATACTCCAATATCAAAAATTCTGCGAACCTGGTGATATGGCCCCCTTAGATATTACTTAAAACTTTTCTGCCAATAGCTAACAGTACAACTTAGTTCAGTAACACAGCATCCCTTGATCTAACTAGTGAGTCTCCATGTGAGAGACAATGTTTCCAAAAAAGAGAAAGACATGCAACATTGACTTCTATTTGCCATGTGTGTACATATACAAATGTATACACACACACACACACACACACACACACACACACACACACCATATACAGACTCAAATGCTATGATAAAAATCCTTAGGATATTTATAATGTGTGCTTCTACCATTCGGACTTCTAACACGTGTATAATCAAAGTAAAATTAAATCATTACATCAAAAATGTAAATATGCTGTATTTACATGCATATCCCTGTCATGACTTCTTCTTTAATTTAAATTTTTTCTTTTTATAATTTCTTTTAAATTTCATTTTACATTCCAACCATGGTTCTCACTTCCACCCTTCCTCCTCCTCCCACTTGCTTCCACCCTGCAGCCCACCCTCAGTCTACTCCTTCTCATGGGTAAGGGCTCCCATGAGGAGACAACTAACTATGGCACAATAGGTTGGGGGAAGGATTCTGCAATTGTTCTTAATGTCTATGTTTTCTTTTTAGAATGCAAAGTTATAAGGCAGAAATCCATAAAACATGAACAATATTAGAATATATTTCATTGAAATCTTGTGACAATTACAATGGGAATATGCAAAAGATATTTAATGAATGAAAAATGTGGGATTTGGAGGATTATGTGTATTGTGAACAAGTGAGCTTTTAGTAAGCAAAACTTCTCAAAGTTTCTTCACTGTAATTGGCTTTCACCCTGGAACATGCGAATAAGGTGAAATAAGTGTCATTCTCTCATGTATGTTGTATGAGCAGAGCTCATTCTTTATAAGGAGACTATCCGGGTTAGCCTCCTAGTAACTTGAGAACTTTTCCCCAGTTGACAGCAGAAGCAGCTAGAGATTCAAACAAGAAAGAGCTTGAAAGAAAATATCATTGTCAATTTGAAAATGAAAGGGCTAGTGAAATGGCTCAAGGGGTAAGGCACTTGCCACACATAACTGTGGAAGGATAATCCAACTCCCCAATTTTTTTCTTCTGATTTCTACCCATGTTCTATGGCGTATATGTGCTGACATATGTGTAACAACTTGTACACACAACAACATCAATAATAATAATAAATTAAGAATTGCTTTAAAGATGAAAGTACCACATGAAATAGGTAAGGAGCTGAGAATGGTCTCTAACAGCTAAACAGGGATCTAAGCCCTGTAACTATAAGGACTCAATTCTGCCAGCAGAATTAATAACAAACTTAGAAAAAGAGCCTGAGCCCAGATGAGAAGACACCTGGCTAATATTTTGGATTTTTGAATCTCTAAATGGAGCAGCTACAATTTTTGTGCCACATTTCTGACCTATAGAAATCTGAGCTAGTATTGCTGAAATTACTAAGTTTGATGTCGAAAGTGAAATAAGGGACTTACTTTAAAAGAATCATGGGGTTTTCCCATTCATTCAGGACTCTTTATATGTTTTATAGAAATTCACAAAAATGATGCAATTATGATTGTTGTGAGCCTGACAGTGTTAGGCCCTGAATATAGAGTAGGGAATAAAATATTATCTCTGACCTGATACAGGTCAGTATGTCCTGGAATATATAAAATAAAGGCAAGTTAAGCTCTATTTGTTAAAGGACTAAGTGCAAGATGCAAAGCAGATAGAATAGGTCACACTTTCAGAGACAAAACAAGATTAGTTCAATGGAGTCCAGGGCAAGAAATGTAATGTAGTGAGTGCTCTAGAGTATGAATATTATTATAAGCACAATGGGAAGCTTCTGAATATTAAAATGCATGCCAGCATAATCTTGCACTTAAGTGCTAAACCATCCCCAGTGTTGTACTCCCAACCACGGCTGAATGTTACTTTCTGACTATACTACTGAGTTATGATCAACTGGACTGCCACTCCTAAACACATTATATTTTGGGCACTTTAGGAAGGACAGAGGCTTTTATTTTTATTTTTAATTTTTGATTTGTGTAACGTGTAGTCTTCCCGCCAGCCACTTGGGTCCTGCTGCTGTCTCAGCGACCAAGTAACACACGAAGTACAATATTAATTATGAAGCTGTTGGCCATTTGCTTGGTTTCTTATCAGCTAGCTCTGACTTAATTAGTAACCCATAACTGCTAATCTAAGTATTTCCGTGTGATCTTCTCTTACTAGAAAAAAGGGGTCAGGACATCTTACTCCTCTGGTGTCCTGTATCGTTACTGACTGTGCCTGTCTTTCCCAGAATCCTCCTCAACTCCTAGTCCCAACTATCTTGCTTCCCTATCGGCCAACAGTGCTTTATTTAATCAACCAATAAGACTAGTACATATATACAGAAGGACTTCCCCCATTAGGTTTGTGTTCTAGTCACATCACGCGATAATCCAGGCTCCATCTTCTTTGATTACTGAAGTGTGTGGCATACTTCTGGCACTTGATACCATAACAAATAGACAAACAAATGTTCCTATTACTGTTTCATTTCCCCCCAGATATTTTGTCATCAGGATTCCATTTTAATTGTTAAACTAATAATTTGTTTTTCCAAGGCTCTGAAATAATCCATGTAAAATTCGTTATAAGGTACATGAACTGATTTAGAATGGATAGAAATTTAGAAATGGCAGTACAATTCCTTTTCTCTATATTCCATGTCTCTTACCTCATATGTTGTATATATGCCAGAATTTAACTTTAATATAAATGTGAAGAATATTTCATATGTTACTTAAATAATTTAGAAGTAATATTTGAAACCAGAAATATGCATTTCAAGTATAGTAACATAGGTATTGTTAGACTATGGTAATTTTTGGTGTCTTACCATTCAGATTACATGTTAAATATACCCTTGTGTTTCTTCCTTTATATGCATGCTTATATTAATATTTCTCAGAATATATTCTCTCATATCTTCAAACAGATAAATAAAAACTCTAAGAATATGTTAGGTTTTGCAAATCAGTCAGTTTCTCATGTGTGGCTGTTTCCACCGATGGAAACATTTGCTTCTGCACCTAGCAGTTGACTAAGTGAGCTGTATTTCTGCAATATGCTCAAGATTTAAGCCCCAAACTTCTCCTAAAACTAGCAAGCCAAAACTACAAGTTTTATCAATCTGTACAGATTTTAAAGAAGATTTTCAAATTAAATCATGTTGTACAGATGAAAAAAACTGCAATGAAATGTGACTACACAGAAATTGTGATAAGTCTACTTATCTTCACAGTGTATGTTCTCAAATTAAATATTTAAAATAATTATGATTGTCACAAAATGACTGTTAAACTCTTCAAAAAATAACTATGTAATGATGAAAAACTATTGAGGTTTAAAATCACAGTCATCACACAGTACTGCTTGGAGCTAGTAACTGAATACACAGGGTGAAATATAATATAATACAATATATATATGTGTGCACATATATATATCACTCATCTTTAAAATATAGTATAAAACGCAGTCTTTGTATTTTCCCTCTGTCTAGAATTTCCAAAGTTTGATGTAAGCACTATATTCCCCAAATTTTGGATTCATTTCTTGGACACTCTGGTAGCTACATAAGATCAAGGAAATGTCATGTAAATCACATCATATCCTTATAGTCAAACCTACTTTCCTTATTCTTCTTCTACTGTAACTTGGATATGTTAGTAGATAATCAATACCTCAAGAAGAGCAATTTTGCCTGGTAGGCAGTGCCACAAACAGGAAAGACCCCCAATCCCTTAATGTAGTTACAGAACAGTTCTACTCTGTCATCCTGAATATTTTCCTTCTGGCCAATTTTCACATGAAAAAGAGCTAACAGCTGACCATACTTCATTCAGTTATAGCTATCTTTCTGTTTAAAAGGTGAATGCTCACCAGCATGAATGGGTTATTTATTTTTTACTGGAAATCTACTCATGCCTAGGGCTTTAATTTCAATCCTGACCAAGATGACAAGTTTTTGCTTAATTTCTCAAAACCTTTAGGAACACCAAATATATATGTGTGTATGTGTATAAAATAGCATTAACCAATCACATTATAATATTATGAAACAACAGAACACATGTGTGCATTGTACATGTTAATATAATATCTGGAAATTCTTGGTCTTATTATTTTTTTCCTTTTTTAAAATTTATTTTATAGAAAATTACATATCCATCCCCCCATTCCCTCACCCTCTCATCCCTCCATGCTTCCCACCCACTCCCAACCCAACCGCCACCCACTCCCGAGGGATAGTGAGATCCTCCACGGGGGATCATCAAAGTCCATCACATTATTTGGGGGAGGACACAGGCCCTCCTTTCCGTATATGGGTTGTAATAGTATCCCTCCATTGAGGATGGGCTCCCCAAGTCCATTTATGGCCTGGGAATGAACCCTGGCTCCACTGTTAAAGATTCCATAGACTGTGGTGGCGCATGCCGGTATGATTTGCTGAAGTAGGCAGAAGCAGAAGGATCATGAGCTCTTATTCTTTTATGTTTCTTATATAATTAGTTTCATTGCTTGTAATCATAATTTCAGTAGCACCTATCTTCTTGAGAAATGCCATGTTATAGTGGCTAGAATATAGCCTAAACTATTTTTCTTGTTCTTAATCTAGTGGGAAGTTAGACACAAATGGCAACTAATATCAGCACAGTGTATTTAATAGTAGGAAAAAGAGCAAATTCTTATGGGCGCATACATAAAACATCAGTTACTTTTGCTAAGGATTTCAGGAAAGCTTTTCCAGATAATATAAAAAATGTGAATGATTCACACTATTTTATAATTCTAGATTCTAGTTTGCTTGTTTGTTTTACTGTTAATTAGTTTTGTTTTGGGTTTGGTTTTATATTTTTTAGAGAAATATTAGTTTTTAAGGCATACATGATACTAGAAGCATCGTGTTTTACCATATTATAGAGGATGTTATTATTTGGTATATTTTATCTAAAAATAATACAAAGCAAACAATCCCTTGCCATATATAAAGCTGATAATAACTGTTCCAAATACCATCCTTTATTAGGTTAACCTTTCACTAGGATTTTAAAAGTTTAAATTCTGAAATTCTTATTTTAACATTTCAAATAAACAATATAACAATGCACTACATGGTCTAAGAAAAGCATAAACCATAAACAAGCCTACCAAAAAAGAAACTAAAAGAAAGGAAACAATAGGAAATTATAAAACTCAGAATAGAAAACTCAATGTATGATCATTTCAACATTTAAAATGAAAAGCATTTGGTGTTAGTTTACATACCTTCATAATAAAATTTCTCAACAATTTAGTCATATAAGTACCATATATCAAAATAGTAAAAATGACAGGTGAAAAACTCACATCCAATATCATGTACAATTGAAATAGCTGAAATGGTTAAAACCATGAAGATAATGAAGATGCTAAATTTGACCTTCTTATTAAATACAGTACTATTTCTTAAAAACAATTAGGAAAGGGGAAGAAATAATGACGATCCTAACTTGAAATGAAGAAGGTAAAATATACATGTTCATAGATGGAGACACAGAAAAATCTCAATACTCCATTAAAAAATAAAATCTACTCCAGGTGGTGGTGGTGCATGCCTTTAATCCCAGCACTTGGGAGGCATAAGCAGGCAGATCTGTGAGTTTTAGGCAAGCCTGGTCTACAGGACGAATTCCAGGACAAGCTCCAAAGCTGCACAGAGAAACCTTGTCTTGAAAGACCAAAAAAATAAAAAAAGGAAAATCCAGTAGAACTAATAAAAACTATTACAGTGAAGTGTTGTAGTATAAAATTAACACACTGCATTTTATGCAACATCATGAACTTTCTCAAAAAGTTATTCATTCACAACAGCTACAAAATCATAAACTATTAAGGAACAAATTTAATCTAAGAATTGAAATATTTCTACAATGATAATTATAAAACACCAATGAAAGAAATTACACAGAATACACACACCCACATAAACACAGAGACAGAGACAGAGACAGAGACAGAGAGAAATAACTAAAATAGCCATACAGTCAAACCAGTGTATATCTTCCTATAAGTCCTATCAAAATACCAATGATCTTCTTCACAGGGACAGAAATATGCAATCCTGAAATCACATAGTAGACTTCTAAATACAAAACATATCCAAATCCATGCTGAGCTAATAAAATCAACAAATTGGAAAGCATACAATGACTGACTTCAAAATGTACCACAGATTTAGCATAACCCAAACTCCATAGTATAAAGCAGACACAAAACTAAAGACATAGAATGATGAACTCCTTAATTTATCAGTATTTATATAGTCAGTTGACTTTTGACACAGGAGTTAAGAGCAAACAATAGGAAAACAGCCTATTATGGATGGTACCTGTAAAATTGGAGGTACACATGAAAACTGGATCCTTCTCAGATTTACAATCAACCTAGAATGCACCAGAAACTTTAGTATGAAACCAAAAAGTATGCAACAGCCAAAAACAGGAAAAGCACTTTAAGTCACTGGTATAGGTAATGATATTTTTAGATAGACTCCTTAAGATTCAGGCGAAACAATAAAAACAAAATGAATAAAATTAAATATAATGAATCAGCCACTGCATGGCAAAGGAAACAGTCACAGAATTTAAAATACAACCTATAAATGGGAGAAAATATTTGTATTCAATTCAGTTGATAATCGGTTAATACCTAGAACATCAGATGATAATTGGTTAATATTCAGAAAATACATGGAGCTCAAAAAAGCTGAATGCCAAAATAAAACCTCAAAATAACACCAATAAAATATGCTGAATAGTTAAATGGAACAGGTAAAAGAGTCCATTCTAAAGGTAGCCATGGTGTCATATTCCTTAGCAGAGATGCTCTGAATGTGATAAATGTAAATCAGGTTCCTAGTATATATATGTCATAATATATTCAAATCTACAAGACAACCATTTTACTAGAGGGTTTGCAGTTATTGGAAGTTTTGTTTCACGAAAGGGAAACAATGATATTAAAAGTACTTATGACACACATGTGGGTGAAATCAGAGTTGAGGGAAAGCAAGGCAGTTCATTGTAAGTATCAACAACATGGTCCTTCCTTAACTGGCTTGTCCCAATAGGTCAGATTAAGCAATAAGGCCTGCTTGTGGTGAGAACTGTTGTACCACATTACAGTGGTAAGCTGTAAATGAATATTTATCTTACCTTTGATGCAAAAGACAAGGCAGTTTCCTTTCTAATACTGTATGGCAAGCTCATCAGGGCTAAAGGTCAGATGTGCTCTTGCTGTGAAAGTAAAAGAGCAACAAATGAGTAACTTGTGACTTATTCAAAATAGTTATCACATCTTAGAACAAGCATCAAATGGGTTCTACTCAATTCCAAAGCTGAAATTCCACAATTACTTAGCTAACACACAAAATATCTATTTAAATAATCTTGGGTTTGGGAAAACTTCAAGGCATCACAGTGAAATTGAAATAAAAGATCAAGATATTTTTCAGGAGTTCATACTAAAATATTGAAAATATGTTCCATAAAATAAATACTTAATAACTTAATAGTGAGAAATAGAAAATTTTATTTGTGACATAGTAGATACATACTAGGCCCTGTCTCAAGATAATAAGCCATAATAAACAGGACACTCAATGTCTTCCTATGGCCTCTGTGCATGTGCTTGGGTGCTGGCACCCATACACTCATGAGTATATCCCACATTCACATCCAAACACAAACAAGCAAGCAAACAAATAACACTTTGTGGCGGGGATGAAAAATTGTGACCATATGCTTTTAACTCCAGTACTTTACTAGTTAGCCACAACTCCAACCCCTAAGATTAATATCAACTACCTGTAAAAATAAAGCACTACAGAGACCAATTAAAATGCACAGGTTATAACAGACTGAAAAGTGGATATATTTATTGTTTCTTGAAATCCATGTCTAGTTTATTACTTACAAGATTGTTTAGAAGTATTATTTGGTTTGACCTCCAAACAACTCTAGGAGCTATGTGCTGTTTTAGTTAAAATAAAACGCTAGAATTAAGAGGACTTTAAAACTACAGACTCATCACCAAAGAAGTAAAAGGAACTTGACTATATTAACTAATGTTTAATACAGTATGAGATAAGCATTACACAGACATCCTATCAGTTTGATTTTTGTTTCCCTATAAACTGTGCTCAATTCTTATATGCTCTCTTCTATCTAGTAAGAGGTTATGGGCTAATGTAACCTACCAAGTTAGGTTATGAAATTAAGGAATATTGAAGAGGCCACATATGGAAAACTACTATATGTGAAATAACTTGAAAATTATTATATGTGAAATTATTAGTTTTAATTTTAATTGGTAAATATATAGATTACGTATTTATCAATAACAATGAAACTTTTCTATTTGTTTACATGGTAGAATGATTAAATCAAGAAATTCATCAGTAAACATCCGTAATTGGATATATAATTGTTCTACAGATGTACTCTGAAGACTTATCTATATCTTCCTCTAGATTTCAAAATTACCCATGCAATTTATCACAAATACTGCCTGTTTAGAAATCAAAACAGTATTTATTCCTAGTATAATAATGGACTTTGGGAGCCCAATCCACATAGAGAAGGGGGAAAATAAATCAAAACACAGTAACATATGTAGACACATGTCTGTATACATGAAAACAAGAATAAAACATATTAAGAAAGGTTTTTAGCTACACTTATCGTGAATATATTATTTGGGGCACACTTACCTTTAAATACAGATATTTAAAGCATAGGCATTTAAAACGTAATTGGGAAATATTTTATAAATACTATTTTATATTACACAGCAGAATGCTCATATTTTACAGATGATAGAATCAGGACTTTGTAAGAGAATTGGCTGAATAATTCACTTACTCAGCTTGAACATATATTCATGTCTCCTGAGTCACAAAGGAAATAGTAGACCTCAAGTGATAGAATCAAATCCAGTGTGAACACACTATGATAACTATGTCTACATGTTCACTATGATTACTCCTCAGTGATCCTATAAGTACAAATCATAATCTCTAATTGATTACAACATAGTTAGCATAAACATATTTTCATATATGCTCAAGTATGAGTATTGTTTTTTACTGTTGACAATCTTCCCACTGTACCACTGAAATAAACTTTGGAAAAGAATAGAACTAATTTGGTAAAGAGCACAGCTATTTAACAAAGTTTATATTGTCAATCTTTTTGTATTAACATTTCATTATAAAAATAATGGATTATGATACTTTCACGAAAGTACATATGTATGCATGCATACAAAACAAACATGCATATATGTATGTAAAGTACTTTATTCCATGGCAAATTTTCTGAGTCTTTCTGGCACGAAAACTTTTGAATTTTCTTTCAGTAGAGAACCAAGTCATTGTTACTGTCCCAAGTTTTTGATAACATACTTAATGTAGTATAGAGTTTTTTGAGGTAAACCTTCATTTCTGAATTCCCATTTTCCCTGTGTGTTCTCTTTCGAAGCTCTGAATAGATATATAACATTTTACTACTACTATACTGCTCATATGAGGAGCCAGGGACCTTTTCAGACTCCCAGGTTTCATCATAAAGATGATTACAATAGATTTATTGTACATAGGACGTGAGTTATGAAGTGTTTTCTGTAAGGCATCATCTTAATGCAAGATCTTTCTTGAAAATTTGGTGTTGATGGAAAAGAACACTCTCATTTGAATGAAGAAATTATTTTTTGAACCCAGATTTTCCCATAAAGTCAGTATTTCTGGAAGAGCTGTTGATTTACCTCTTGGCCTATGAATCACTAGTAAGACTAAAAGAATCAAAGGAAAAATTAAAAGTATGTACTTCAAAGTAAGCAATGAGATAAACCTATTTTAAAAATCCTCTTTGACTGACTATGGTTGAAATCCAGAAAGAGTTCTGTAGCCATTCATGTTCATTACACTTCTGAGAAGTTATATTTATATATTATAATATTTTCATAATTGAGTCAGTAAATACATATATTTTGTCTGAAGATCATGCAACCTAGATCAATGTCCTGATATCTTAAGGAATGATAGAAATACAAATCAATATACACTACCTAGACTAAATGTATAATTAATTTTTAATTTTTCTTTTTTCTTTTTGGCCCACATGGATGCCTGTGTGCCACATGCTTGGTGTCCTTGAAGACCAGAAGAGTGTGCTGAATACCCTGAAACTGGGGTTAAAGGTAATTGTGCACAACCAGGAGGCTGGGTGCTCAGATTCAAACCAAGGTACTCTGGAAGAACATCCAGTTCTCTTTACTCCTAAGTTGTCTCTCTAACCTGATTTAAAATAATAGCAACAACAACAATAATCTGGAAAGCTTACTGGTTGTCGTGGTTCTCAGATGCCTATGTCTAGTTTCAGGATGATTTAAAAACAGTTGCCCTACCAGGAATGTTTCTTGTCCTAAAGTCATAGAAAAGTAGATGCACTTCCAAAAGTACTCTCTGACACAGTTTCTATAAATCCCCCAATGCCAACACTCTCATTTTAATCTCCCTCATTTTTTCTTGAAATTTTCGTAAATATTCTACTTACTTATCTCCTTCTATAATTTTATGGCTATACTATGGCTCAAGTACAGGTTGATTTACTATGAAGCTAATAAATATTAACTTTCAGCAAGGTCCACCTGAATTCCACTTAATTTTTTATTATTTTTGTTTTCCTAAGGATGACTCCCCAAATTAATAAATATTATGCCCCAAATCCTAAATTTGCTTTGGCCACAGATACATTGCAGGAGTATCCTCGTAAAATCATGTCTCTCTTGACTACTCAAATGTGATCTGAATAAGGGTGACATCTATGAACATGCCAAACTGGACAAGGAAAATCCCATGAGGCCCCTTATATGGAGAAAAGCACATCAACTGGTTATCTAATTTCAAATGGTTAGCCCTGAAAACATACAAAAAATTAACATTATATGGACTCAATTGGTGTTTTATAATATGTTATATATAGATATGCATATATTCATGCAATAACAATTACTGAAAAGGCATGTTTTTGGAGGAGTACAGGGAGGGTATATGGGAGGTTTTGGATGGAGGAAAGAAAAAAAAGACATATTTTAATTAAATTATTGCTGCAAAAATACCTTAAAGCTGTATAAGAACATATAGGCAATTTAGGAATGTATACTTGAATGTGTGTGAAAATGAATCATTTTCACAAATCTTCTCAGGTAACTTATTGCAATAGAACTCATCCTGGGCGTCAGTTTTCAAATTTACAAAATGGGGATAATATTATTTTAGGCTATCATAGGAATTAGAAACATGTGAGACAGCAAGTATTTTCTGCCAAGTCAGATGACCTGAATTCAATCCCCAGGATCTACTTAGTGGAAAAAGATAACTGACTTCTACATGTTGTCCTCTTAGCAACCATACATATGCTATAGTGCATATGCACCTCCACACATAAAATAAATAAATGCAATAATATTTTTAATTATAAGCATGTATAAAAGCATAGCCTACACTAAGTGCTTACAGACATTGCTATTACTATTTTTATGTGAGTGGTAAATAGCCATAAAATATGTAGTCTATTCAGAAAAGGAGTTCAATGACAAGAAAAAAAACTGTGATGTTTTCCCGAAAGATTTCAAATAACTTCAACAAACGTGGTGCCATGTCAGGAAACACTCAAATGAAAGAATTACTACAAATTATATAGTGTAACTTGATACATACTTGTGTGGTTGTATGCTAAGGTTGTTTTCACATATGTTTTACTACTTCCAAAAATAATTGTTATCCTGAGTATCCCCTGTTACAAAGAGAAGTACAGACACACAGAGATTTATGTCCTCATGACAAACAATTGATATCACAGATAAAATACTCTTAACAGCCACAGAACATGCTATTCAAACACTGAAAATTACACTATCTTTTCAGCAACCCATGAGGCTTTCTCAAACTATATAATATAACAGAACAACAACAAAAACAAGCATTAAAAATATAGAAAAACAAATTATTTAATGTATTTTATCAGACCACAATGGGGTAAAACTAGAAATCAACAGTAAGAAAAATTAAAGAAGATACACAAACTCATGAACAATGACCAACATTTTATTGATCAATGAATGTATCATGGAAAAGAAAAGAACAAGGGCTGGGAAGATGGCTCACTGAGTAAAGTTCTTGCTGCAAAACACGAGGACATGAGTTTGAATATCCTATTGCTTATTTTAAAAAGCCAGGCATAGTTACATCTATAATTCTAGCACTAGAGATAGTACAGAATGTGGTCATCAGAACTCTCTGGGTGGCCTTTCTAGCCACCAGTGCGCTCCAGATTCAGGTAAACATTTCCCCACAAAAACCAATGTATAAACCAGGTGTAATGGTGTATGCCCTTAATCCCAGCACTTGGGAGGCAGAGACAGGTGGATCTCTGTGAGTTAGAGGCCATCCTGGTCTACAGAATGCATTCCAGGACAGTCAGGGCTACACAGAGAAACCCTGTCTCCAAAACTAAAAAAAATAATTAAAGGAATGTAGAATCTAATAGAGGAATACACCTGGTATTAATCTCTGGCTTCCACTTGCACATGTCAAATACACCTGCAGACATACATACATATGCATGTATCACGCATAACTCACAGGGGGAGGAGAAAGCAAGGGGGATTGGGAGTGGTGGGAAGGGAAGGAAGAGGGAGAGGGAGAGAGAGAGAGAGAGAGAGAGAGAGAGAGAGAGAGAGAGAGAGAGAGAGAGAGAGAGAGGAATTAAAAAGCAAAGACAAAAAAATCAAAAATGATTTTAAGAAGATAGAAGAAAATGAAAATACAGCATATCCCAGTGGTAAGCTTGGCAGCTGGTAGCTATCAATGCTTATATTAAAATTTTAGAGATGTCAATTAACAATGCTCCTTTGAGGCTTGGAGCACCAAAAAAACAAGTCAAATGTAAAAACCAGTAAATGGAGTAATTCAAATCAGGGCAGAAATCAATTAAACAAAATGAAAACAATACAACAAATTATTCAAGAGTTGGTTCTTTGAAATGATAAATAATGAGAAAAACAGAACCAACCTAACCAGAAGAAGAATGAAAAAACGTGCAGATATTGCACATGTTGTCATAGTCTTCTTCTTTATACATATACAAACTCTTTTATGTCTGAAAATACCTGTTTCTTTGGTGTTTCCCCATACAGCTGGCCTTTTCAATCAATCTGCCTCCCATTCCATATAGACAGCCTGAGCCCTAAGGAAAGTAGTGTTATAAAAACTTCTCATTTAGGGCTGAGTGCTCCAAAGTCTCCTACTCTCTGCCTGTTTTCTAGTTGTTGGTCTCTGTGTTTGTGAAGAAGCTTCTGTGATGAGGGTTGAGATATGTATATCATCATAAGATAAGTAACCGAGACCCAGAAATACAAACTTTCGCATAAATTTTATTTTTTAAAAAATGTAATCTTCTCTTATATATTACTTCTCGACCACAGTTTCTCCTCCCTCCTCTCCTCCCAGTCCCTGCCACTTCTGCTCTTCCCACTATCCACTCCTCTATTTCCCTTCAGAAAAGGCCAGACCTCCCAGGGATATAAACTAAACATGGCATATCAAGTTGCAATAAGACTAGGCACCTCCTCTCATATTAAGGCTGGACAAAGCAACCCAGTAGGATAAAAGGGGTCCCAAAATCCAGGAAAAGAATCAGAGACAGCCCCCACTCCCACTGTTGGCAGTCCCAAAAGCAGACCAAACTACACAACTGTCACATATATGCAGAGGGCCTAGCTCAGTCCTATGCAGGCTCCCTGGTTGTCAGTTCAGTCTCTGTGAGCTCCTATGAGCCCAGGTTAGTAGGTTCTGTGTGTTTTCTTGGGGTGTCCTTGACCCCTTGACTCCTATAATCTTCCCTCCCTCTCTTCCACAGGATTCTCAAGCTTTGCCTAATGTTTGGATGTGGGGTTCTGAATCTGTTTCTATCAGTTGCTGGATGAAGCCACTCTGGTGACAATTATGCTAAGCTTCTGATTATGAGTATAGCATGTAGATGTTAATTTTTAAGTGTCAGGTGGTGTGATTCACTCAGAATATTCACAGATATTAGATGACCAAGTGGAAGGAGATCTTTCAAGGAAAGAAAAATAGAAAAAATTTTATTAAAGTTACAAAAGGAAAATTAGAATAAGAGAATTAAGTGGTATAACCAGTACCTCTTCAACCACCTAAAAGATATAAGATCTGAAACTTTGAAAAGGTTGGAAGTAAAAATAGAAAAACATTTCAATATGGCTTCAAGATATTTTTGAATAGGGCTTCATTCATTCAGATAATAAGAACAGGTATTGACAAATGTGATCTCATGAAATTAGAAAGTTCTTCATAGCAAAAGACACAAATCATTGATCCTGCACACCAGGGAAAACTGTTTAGCTATCTATATACTTGACAGAGGATTAATATCTAGAATACATAAATAACTCAAAAACTAAATTTTACTAAATAAATCAATCCGGCTAATTAATGGTCTAATGAAAAGGACAATTCTTTAAAAATGAAACAGAAATACCCAATAAATATATGAAAATATATTCATCCTCACTAGTTATATGAGAAATACAAATTTAAACTATATTGCTTTCTCTGTCTCACACCAGTCAGAATGGCAGTCCTTAAGGAAACTATTAACAAAAAATGTTGGCAAGTATTTAGATAAAAATGAACCCTAATATGCTAATTGTTGGAATATAAACTAGTCCATATGGCACAGCCATACTACTCCTGGATACATACCCCAGGGAATCTAAGTCAATACAGAAAAGAGGTACTTGCCCACAAACGTTTATAACAATATTATATATAATTTCTAAGTTATGGAATTAATCTATGTACCCATCAACAAAGGAATGGGAAAGAGAATTGTACAAATACATAATGGATTTTTTTAGCCATAAGGAAGTTTGAAGTTATTATGTCACTTTCACAAAGATGAATGCAGCTGGGGATTATATTATTAAGTGTCAGCTACAGAATGACAAATATCATGCTTCTTTCATTTATTATTCCTAGATTTTACATAAAATCAAGTATGACATGAATGTATAAGCAGAACTTCATAGGGGAACAAAAACGACATATGGGAAGAGAAATGAATACGAAAGGGGAAGATTATGTTCAAATATACATTATATATTGTGTGTTTGTGGGAAATAGCATTATTAACTGTTACATAAAAATTATATATATCATATATAATGGTCATACATAATTTATGAATAATTAATACAAATAATTAAAAACAATACTGAAAAGATAATACAGTATGAATTTACCAATGGCCAAATGCTTCATAATAAATATCTTTAATGAATAGGCTGCTAGTTTTTTGCACGATTATAAAATAAATAAATGGAATTTTCTTCATAATGGTTTTGAAGTAGATGTATCTGATTTATCGCTAGCATGCTTACTACTACATGGTCTTCTTTTATCTTTTCTTTTTTTTTTTTTTGGTTATTACGAGACAGGGTTTCTCTGTATTGTTTTGGAGGCTGTCGGTCTAGCCTGGCCTCAACCTCACAGAGATCTGCCTGCCTCTGCCTCCCGAGGGCTGGGATTAAAGGCGTGTGCCACCACTGCCAGGCAAATTCCATTTTTTTAAAGAATAACAAATGACAATGAATATATTCAGGCCTCATCAGTTATCTTTACTGACATTTCATATAGATGCAAAAGACCTTGAATTTAAAACCTCTGACAAGGATTTCTTAAATCCTGAAAAACACATGATTCTGTCTAAGCAGTGAATAAGCTAATTAATTCAAAGATTGCTTACTTATTCTGAGGAAATAAAAATTTAATATCCTATGCATATGAAGGCTCAGTGGTTCTTTTATATCATACATAACATGATTGCAATGGAAATCATAAACTACATACCGTGGAAAGTACAAAGGTACTTTTAATGTAAATTCCAAGCTATATACATGAATAACAATAATATTATTAATATTATATTAATAAAATAAATGTGTTATAAACTTAATATTTGTATATTACACATTTTTGTCTTAAATAAATTTTAGGGCATTAAAATTTTATTTGTAAAATTATATTTGTAAGTTCTGACATTTTCAAATGATGTACAAACTGAAATCAATTTAGAACTAATCAGTGAATAGTCAATCTAATAAAAATACAAATGACTTAGTTTAGGAAAATCCAATAATGCAATTTTTTGAAGATAGAGTCTTACTATGTAGCCTAAGCTCCCCTGGAACTCACTATGTATATAAGAATGGCACTGAACTGCTGGAATTAGTTGATAACAACTTACAGTTTGTATCCTAACATTCATTTTGTTTGTCTTCACATACCACTATGATGACTCACCCAACAGAATATATGCTTCATAGTGATTGCTATCTATATATATGACAGAGGATTAATATCTAGGTTATGCAAAGAACTCAGAAAGCTAAATATAGTAAAATTAAACAACCAAATATATAAATGATATAATGAATCTTGTTTTTATTTAGCCAAAATAGGTACTATAACTCTTAATGATTAAGTGTTCAATTTTTATAGAATATATTTATATAGTATTCCTGCTTTTTTGCCTTTTCAACTTTTTATTTTTATACATTTTTTGTATTAAAAAGAAAAGCATATTTACCACCAATTACAAAGGACTAGAGCAGGACCAGAATAATGAATGAATCACTTCAGCCTGGGAAGCAGACACTCTCAATAATATTAATGTTATGATACAAGCTCATTCAAGTATTTTACATTTTTTTGTCCTGTTGAATGTGATATCCTAGCACATGGTAAAGACAGTGTATGAGCATAAGGTGGAACCTTCTTTGAAAAGCCCATGATGAGTTTTGCTTTCCTGTGAGAACTGAGCTGAGCGTTCTCTTCTGCCTCTGCCATCACCATAGCTGGAGGAGAGAGTGGGGCTGGGGAGAATTCATGGGCCCTTAACAAGAGAGGTACTCTGGGGCTCCCATCCAGGGGATCGGGTAACCCAAGCCTCTGGTACGTTCCATTAGCCTTGTCTTCATGCCCTTTCCCTGGCTTCCAGACCACCCAAGCAGCTTGTTTTCTTTTGCAAATGTCATCAAAAAGGAGTGGGAAAGAGCAATAGAACAAAAACATTTAACAATTTGACATGGGGCTTAGCAGGTCTGTCTAAACCCAGGGGTCCAGGCAGCCTTCTCTTCCAGGAGTGCATTTGCTCTGAGGCTCAGAGGGCAGAACACAATCTGGCCCTTGCTGGTCCCAGGCTCATGACCAACCCTGGACAGGCAGAGGATGAAGGCAGTTCAGTTTGGCAGGCTGTCTCTGTCTCAGATCCTGGATCCCATGGGAAGATGGTGATGGGGAAGGGGCTTGCTCTGTTGGCCCCTGCCACTCCTGGCATACTTATCACAGACACATCAGTCCTAAATTCAAGTATCTTCAGGTCAAGATGTAAACTACTCTGCAATGTCAACTCCTAACATGTCACAACAAATACAAACAAAAACCCTGCACACACACACACACATTACCACCACTCCTCAGTCTGTGTTGAGATGATAGCCTTGTCTTCCTGCCCCAAAGGGGCATCCTCCCTCAGAGGGGCCTGAGAGGTTCAGGGAGAGAATGGCATCCCTAGCTTGGATAGTCTAGATGTGAACTACCTTCCCCCACACTGGTCCTCAAAGCCCTGAGGTTCTGTGGTACTGGATACAGTATAGGGCTGAGTGAGGAAAGGAAGGAGAAAGGAAAGGAAGAAAAGGGAGCCCACTCTTTGGTGAAGGTGCACCATAGGGCAGGTACCAGACTTCAGGAAAGGCCTCAGATCCCATCAGCGGATCCTGTTCCTATATCATTTGAGACAACTGAGTCACAGGAGCTGGCACGGGATGTGCACATACTAAGTAAGCACCGGTAGGGCAGAGTGGGGCAGGGCACAAGCTAAAAGCAACAAGGTACCCAAAGACAGAGGGCAAGTTCTTGGCTGTGTCCTAGTCCCAGCCTTTGGGACAACAGAGGAATTCAGTGATGAAGGGGACCACACAAATTTCAGTAACTGAGCATTCCCAGGTCCCATTGTGAGGCTGAGCAGTCTCCCCAGCCTGTGTGCTCAGTTCTTCACCCCCCTCCCCAGCTCCCGATGACAGCAGCCTCCAGCCACTCCTCAAGCATGTGCAGGGCAGCTCAGGCAGACTTAAGAAGAGAAGTCAGGTATAGTCTATGTCTGCATATACCTTCCTGCCACAGGGCTTCACCAAACGGCAGGATCCCCAGGCCCTTGTTCCTCTCACTTCCTGATCCCTCGCAGGGTCAGTGAAAGGGCGGGCAGAGATGGCCTGCAGGGGGTGGGTGTGTTATGATGGAAAGACCACACCAAACCCGTGAAGAATGGCACCTTTCTCCACATTGCGAGACAAACCTCCTTGAGGTCAAAGGTCTTTAAGGTCAGACACAGATCTAAGCTGTGGCCACGAGAGGATGTTCACCTCCTTGCCCTGGGGTTGGGAGACACTCTGGCTGAGGAAAAGTGTGTGCCAGACAAGGCCAACTCTGTTTACAACAGTCTGAAGCAAACTTGGCCTTGGCCTTGGCCTTGGGGTTCCGAGGGAAGAGCAGGGTGGCCTGGCGAGATGACAGCAAGCAGAACAAGGACAGTGGCAACAGTGTGCAGACAATATAGGATATCAGCTTGAGACGATGAGACAGCAGGCTGTCCTAGGCACAGCTCCGGTTGAGCTGCCCCCAACTCTCTTGCCTCCAGGCAGGAGGCCCCATACATGCAACTCAGTCCCGAAGAAAATTGTAGTTAATCCAAGCCCAGGGACATCCCAAGCAGGCAGAGCTCTTCTGAGGCTCAAGGAGGAAAACAGGCATTTGGGCATTAGTTCAGGATCCAGCTCCACAATAAGGCAACTTTTAAAAAAAAGTATTATTTGCAAAAACAGAAGAGAAGAAAAATTTCAAGGACAGGGAAAGACATTACTCTCTGTGGATTAGATGGGTTCTGGCTTTTTTGGTTTTTTTTTTTTTGTCTCTTTTTAGTGGTCGATTTTTGTCTTTTATTCCTTTTTTTGTTTTTGTTTTTGTTGTTTTGTTTTGTTTCTGTTTTCTCAAAGATGGAAAGGTCAGAGGAAAAAAAATAAAATGAATCATCTTTCAATAGTCTCTTCTGGTGTGAGCAGTGTCTCTGGGCTGGGGAGGGGGAGGGGGGAAAGGCTAGAACTCCCCAACCCCCACTCTGAGATACTTTGGTTTCCTTCCCCTAGAGGTGGCAGAAGGGTATGTGAAACAGCAGGGGACAGGGTGATGGCAAACCCCAGTTGATCAAGGGGCTGGTGCTTCTGGGGCCCATGGGCACCACCAGAGCCTTCTGGTGGGCTAGCATTAAAGGTGTGCACCACCACTTTGAAGGGGGCTGAATTTTTTATTCAAGGCACATAGACTAAGATTATACCTTTTCTCTATAAATACATAAATCTGACTTTGATACATAAATCTGACTTTGATACATAAATATGACTTGAATAAAAAATAAAAAATATAATTAATTTTCCATCAGATAAAAGCAATGGTGTTTCTAAAAGTACTATGCTAAGATCATATTTTCTGTAAGTTTTTCAAATTTGTGATTATAAAAGTCTATAATTGACAGAAAACTTATAATAAATAACACATTGATTGCTTTCCTCATAATGACTTTAATATTGATTTAATAATTGGGACTAATGTTTAGCAATTATTTAATTATTAGAATGATACGTAACAACAGTAAGGATTAACCAGAGCTGAGTGCACTATATGAAACTAAAGTTGCTTAGACATAAATAAAGGAATATTTCCCACTTACCACAACCCGCTTCTCTAGCTTTGGTAAAGTTCCAATAAATATAAATTAAGTCAATTTTAAAAAGTTTCCTAATATATCAAAGTTTATAACTCAGACTACCTAGAACAATGCAAATAATGTGTTTTCTTGGATATTACATATCTTCAATGAATAAATTATATTTTAAAATACCCTTCCTATATCATCACTCTCCCCCTTCAGTATCCTCATTGCTCAATTGGAAGTAGATAAGAGTAGTGATCATTATGAGCCTCATTCTATAATCCAGTTATAATTTATAGCTATAAAAAGGCTGGGAAACTAGTCTGATTAAAATTTTCTTTCTTAGGACTTAAATAAAGATATGGCAATTGGTAATTCAACCTGCCCTCTAAGTAGCCAATGTAGCCTGAGATGGCATGGTTTACATATCCCATTAAAATAAAAATGCAAGCAAGCAGCAAATTCAAACATTTTAGTTGATTGGATTTTAACTGTTCTCAATACCATAATACACAAACAATATTTTTAATTGAATTAAACCTTATTTTTCTCCTTTCTGTTCTCTTTTTTTCATTGTGTACTAGAAATTGAACCCAGGGCTTCTTACATGGTAGGCAAGTATTGTATTACTGAGCTACATCCCTAGCCCATGAACTGTTATCTTTGCTAGTAGGAGTCATTTACACTATTCTTAAGAATTTAATTAAAACACTTTATATATAAATATGCAAAAGCCTCTAGTATTTGAAATAATTAGCCTTGAGTCTTTGGTCATTTACCATCTTCCCCCTTAAAAAACCTATAATTTTAGTTACAACATATCATAGTATAATCATTAGTTGCAGATCATTTTTTGTTTATCAGTTTATTCCCTCTCAACAAAATTAGTATCACTGTTCTTGAACTTTCTAAATATAACTTATGGGTTACATACAGAATGTAAGTTTCTTCTTTTGTTTTAATAAGTGTCACTGCTATGGTTTGGGATAAAGAACACTCCTTTAATGACCTGAAAGGGTATAATCTTATCTCTAAACTGCTTTCCTTCCTCTGTGCTTCCTGGGTACCATGAAATGAGCAGCACTCGCTTACCATGCCCTTTGGTTTCTATGTTCACATGTCATTACAGACAGAGAGGCATATAGAAACAGATGTCAATGGACTAAAATTTCAGAAAGTGTGAGCCAAAATAAACATTTTATCATTTAACTTGTTTATTTTGACTATTTTCTTACAGTGACAAAGTTGATTAATACAAGCAGTTAACAAAAATAAATATTATATAAGAAACTAACATAACAGATACTGAGGCCCATACAGGTTTTGGCAAGTAAAGGGGTATGCCAAAACTGAGTTATCATTAAAAGACAGATAGATGTCCTCATTCCAGTTGAACAAAGCATATAGTGCTCTTCATTGTGTTATATTATCATTGTTCCACTTGTGAAAATACTGTCATATAAATGTTAAATTATTGGTTTTATATTTTAAGCCACCCCAATTGAAAAATTAATAAATGGGCTGTAAACCCCATTGATTTGCATTTAATATGCTGAATACACATATTCAGGTTCATTCATTTTTATAAAAGCAGACATATATAATTTGGGAATAGAATAATGTTTGGCAAAAACTGGGGAAACACAGGTTAATCAGTGGATACTAAAATAAAAATTTATGCTGCTCTAGTGCATAGTATGATGACCACCAACCAAAATTACACTGTGTTTTAATAAGCTAGAATGAAAATACATTTTTACTACAAGCAAAGTATATAGAGATAAATATTTGTCTTAATTTAAACATTACTTAATATATACATGTGCTAAACCCTTATCTCATACCCTATATGTATACATAATATGTATGTATCCTATATCAGCTTTAGTTTTTTTTTTTTTTGGTTTTATGAGACAGGGTTTCTCTGTATTGTTTTTGGAGGCTGTCGGTCCAGCCCGGCCTCGAACTCACAGAGATCTGCCTGCCTCTGCCTCCCGAGTGCTGGGATTAAAGGCGTGCACCACCACTGCCCGGCCTCAGCTTTAGTTTTAAAAATATCTAAAATATTAATAAAAAGAGAATTGTCAAAAACACACAAAATCTTTTTCAAAGCCAGTTTTAAAATTTGCTTACAGACTACATAAAGGATGTCCCAATTCATGTCATAAGATATGTCTATTTGTGTTGAATAGAGTATTATTATTCAGATACCGACCACACTTAAATTGTTTGTGTGTTTAATGTCTTACCTGGTGGAAAGGTCCTGCAGTCAGCAGATTGAGAAAAGCTTAGCTCTTATACTGGGCATGGTAAGATACTCAGTGAGGACTGACAACACTCATATTGTCATCCACGTGAGATGCCGTAAAAAACCTCTTGTCTGTTTTCTGTTGTGAAACGTATCAGGAATGGCTACTGAATTCAGGCTTTTAATTTCATAGTCGGGACTCAATAAAATGAAATTCAGGATCTGAGGCAGGTGGACTCTGCTCATGAGAGTGAAAAATTCAAGCCACAGTGAAAAGGCAAAGAAAAAAACTACTAGATTTCTGGGATGCACCAGCCCTCGGGACAATGGTTGATTGACAGAGGCCCCGCCTACTTCTGTCTGCGCCTGCGTGGTTGCTTTTAAAGGACTTTGTGGGCGTGACCGGAAATGGACCACCGTAATATCCGCTTTTCTTCAACGGCCGTTATTTTCGGGCTTTCTTCGTCGCCAGTGAAACCTTCCGGAAGCTAACTTGAGCGTCCGTCTGGTGAGGTATTATAGGAACGTCCGTGTGTCAAGGTATATTCTTCTGGAATATTCTTCCCACAGACCAGAGTTTTTCCCAAAGAGACCTGTTCCAAATTATTCTATCCTACCCCTGTTATTTAATTCGGGCGTCTCCAAATTCGGTGGTTGTGCCCCAGTGCTTCCACTCGTGAATTGGGGACGCAAAGTGGATAGAAAGAGACAACCTTTAGCAAAGGGAAGAGAGTTAATATTGCGAGTTGGAATTGAGTTGACAAGGTCTAAATCCCATCTTTCCTTTTGGGTTCCTAAGTCAGTAAAAGGGAACCAGGCAGCACGGGGGCCATTCACGGAATAAAGAACGGTAGGATCTACCAGCGGAGATTGTACAAATTATCTCATCCTCTGTTTTCCAGGGTGACCTCTTCCTTAACCTGTGTGCAGTACTATCTGTGTTTCCCCACTACAGTCATCATGCCTCGTGGCCAGAAGAGCAAGCTCCGTGCCCGTGAGAAGCGCCGCCAGGCCCGTGCTAAAAATGCACTAGAGGAAGAAGGATCTCCCGATCCTTTATGTGAGTGTCCACATCAGGCTGTTCCTGATGCTGGTATGTCTACACCTCCCAACATACAGCAGGGAGCTCACTATACCTTTTCACACACATATGAAAATACAGGTGCTCAAAACCAAGATGAGAAAAATTCAGATGATTCTGATGACCTTGAAGCCTGGAGTAAAGATCCTATAAATCACAAAGTAGTCTTACTGGTGCAGTTCCTGATGGAGAAGTATCACAAGAAGGAGGTTTTTACTAAGGCAGATATGCTGAAGTGTGTACTTAAAACATCAAAAACTGCCTTCACTGAGATCCTAAAAAGAGCCACAGAGCATATGGAACTGGCCTTTGGTGTTGATCTGAAAGAAGTAGATCCTATCAGGCACTGCTATGCCCTTTTCAACAAACTAGAACATACCTTTGATGCCGTAAAGGGAGACGAAAAAATGCCCAATACTGGCCTATTAATGATGGTGTTGGGTGTGATCTTCAAGAAAAATAACTGTGCCTCAGAAAAGGAGGTCTGGGAGGTGCTGAATATGATGGGTGTCCATGCTAACCGAAAACACTTCATCTATGGAGAGCCTAAGAAAGTTATCACTGAAGATTTGGTAAAGCTAAAGTACTTGGAGTACCGAAAAGTGCCTAACAGCAATCCTCCATCCTTTGAATTCACATGGGGTTCCAGAGCCCAGGCTGAAATCAGCAAGATGAAGATCCTGGAGTTTTGGGCCAAGATCCACGATGCTACACCAGATACCTTTGTGCCCTTGTATGAAATAGCTGTGAAAGATGAGGAAGAAAGAGCTCAAGCCAGGTCTGCAGCCAGGGCTCGCACTGCTGCTATGGCCAGTTCACATTCGAAAGCCATGGTTAGCAGCTCCTCCCATGCTAAATAATAGCTAAGTATGTTTCCTCACTATTTGTAAAGGTCTGTCAGCTAACTAATAGTGGAGGGCTAATATGGGCTGAGGAGAACAAGTGCTTATAATATTTGTTTTTCTGTTATATATTAGTAAATTCCAGTTTTATCTTTTCTTTTAGTTCTAGGTTATATATTAAATGTTGAAGTCTGAGGAATGAATATTTCCTATGTGGAAATTAAGGAGAGTGAACATTTTAAGTAGTAGATGGGCAACATAGGTCTAAAGGGAGTACATTGAATAACATCATTGCATTCCTATGCCATATTTGTTACTTTAAGTTTTGTTTTGCTTTTTATATTATATTTCAGATGTTTCCATCAGGAGGCTTCGATACCTTTAAATGTAAAATTATTAATGACTTTGGTTATACATTTATTTCCCTTTCATAGTTTAAAGCTGTTGTGGGCAGTGAGTGATTTTTTTTAGGAGTGTGACCACTGGTGAGTTCTCCATGTTCCAGTGAATGAGCCCATACCTATGTCCATGTAGTAGCACTAACTGGACTTAAGATTTTTATTTTTAATGCATGAGAAGAAAGGGAGAAGTATATATCAGTTTGAATTTATCAGTCTGTTCACTCTTAGTGGGATTTTTGGCTCAGTGACTAAAATCTGGTTAAAAATGCAGTCAATGTAAAGTTAAATAACAATGAAATCGCAAAAATGGAAAAGAAAATAACAAGAAGGTGAATACTTAGATCTGGGTTTTCTTTATTTCACTTTGTTGTATACAAATAAAATATGTACTTTGAGTTGTTTATCTTAAGAATATAGGTGTTAATAAAGTATTTTAAACTGTAATTCATTTTCACCAGTTTATTCACTATCCAAAGTTAATTAGCATCTAGTCTGCAAAAGTCATTTTGTTAGAAATGGGACTTAAACCGGGCGGTGGTGGCGCACGCCTTTAATCCCAGCACTCGGGAGGCAGAGGCAGGCAGATCTCTGTGAGTTCGAGGCCAGGCTGGACCGATAGCCTCCGAAACAATACAGAGAAACCCTGTCTCGTAAAAACCAAAAAAAAAAAAAAAGAAATGGGACTTAAACATGCTGGGATAGAGAAAATTAATTTTTTCTCCAATAGAGTAACACTGGCTATATCAACCACTCCTGCACAGTCCTCATGTTCAGAAGTGGTTGAACAATATATAGTGGTTTCCACTGTTAGAAATATTGTTTGTTTTGTTTTGGTTTATGTGTGCATGTTTGTTTTCACGCATATGTGCACGTGCTTGCTTGCATGTGTGTATGTGTGCATGAGTGTGTGCGCGCGCACACGCGCACACATACTTTTATCTGGTTATTTTGATGTTTTTTGTTTTGTTTCTGGTGGGGTTTTATTTTGTTTTCTGGGTATTTTGGGGGTTGTTTTTTGCATTGTGTTTTTGTTTTTTGAGAAAGAACTTAAAGTTGGGTAAGTAAGGAGGAGGAGAGGAACCAGAAGGACTTGGTAGGGGTGATAATATGATCAAATATATTTAAATTGAAAAAAATGTTTTAAATAAAAATATTAAAAGAAGTAGGGAAAGTAAGATACAATTTCTGCAGCCTCTTTGCTTAGAATTTTCCAGTTAAATAACAATAAAAGTATGTGGAACAAAATGAAATGATTTTTAAAACCTAAGGACAAATAATAGGAAGGAATAAGGAGGTGAAAAGATAAGAAAGGATGCAGGAAAAGTGTTGGGGGACATGTAGCTGAAAATAATTAGACAAAAAATTATTAGAGGAAAGGCTTTGTGACTGCAAGACTCTCTGCAGTGATCTATAATTGGGCCTTCTCTGTGAGTGGGTTTCACATACATACATACATACATACATACATACATACATACATACATACATACAACTAAACACAGATAATGATATTCAGAAAAGTGCATCAGGTAGGTGTGACTCTCCCCATCATCTGGTGTTCAGGTGTCTGATCTGACCCTAGGCATCCTCACGGTGCTTGCTTGCATCAGGTGCCACATACATCAATCCACACCCTAACTGGTATAGGGACATGGACCTAGACATGGCCCTCCCTCAGCAGCATCCTGAACCTGGATGACACCATGGCACCAGGTGGTAGTGCAGTCTACCCACATATATATATATAGCCCCTACTGTGGAATGGCCCCCAGACTCTAAGCAAGTCTCAGGCTCTGTCCCAGATGTCAGGCCTCTATATTGGCTCCAGTGCCAACCTGGGACACAGACTTCAACACAGATCCCAGCTGGAGCTGGGTCATGTACCCAAACATGGCCTCAGGCAGCAGCTCAGCTCTGCCTAGTCAACATCCTAGCTCCAAGTGGTAGCCTGGGCCACTCAATTCAGGATGGCTTCAGTAGTAGCATGGCCCCTGAACACCAACAAGCTCAAAGGTTCTGGCCCAGATGCCAGGCTTCATGTGGCCTTTGGTGGCAACATGATTCCATGAACATCAACATAGACTTTGGCTGTGATAGGACCATCAACCCAGACATAGTCCTTGGCAACAGCCATGTCCTATTATCACCATGGCCCCAGTTGGCAAGTAGAACACCCCCTCAGTATACTTATCATCTTTATAAGCAAGGCCCCCACATCTGCCCACTCCTCACTGACTTCATTTATTACTTACTGTGTCCTTCCATAGTGCACAAACTCTATTATCTGTCTCTCCCATTTCTCCACCATATATTTCCTTATTGTAATAAGTTCCACATGCACAGCAACAGCTGTCTTCCCACCAGCTGAGGCCTTAAGGTTCCTAGCTGGCTAGTCTCCCATCTGAATGGATAGGTATCAGGCAGACATGGTGGCTGTGTTCCCATCATACAGGACCTTGAAAACCCTAGCCGGCTAACCCTATCTGAGAGGATAGGCCTCAGCCAGGGGTAGCTGTGTTCCTGCCAGCCAGAGTCTTGAGGACCCTGACTGCCTAGTCCCCTTCTGAGAAGATGGGCAGAAGGATGTGGTGGGAATCAGGCAGGTTTGGCTGTCTTCCCTGTCAGCTGGGACCTTCAGGATGTGACCAGATAAACCCCGACCCCTAGACACCTTCTGAGCAGACAAGCATCAGGCAGTGGGGTAGCTGTCTTCCTACCAGCCAGCACCTTGAGGATCCTGCAAGGCTAGTCCAAGTCTGAGTGAATGGGCATCAGACTGGGCTTGGAATCAGATGGGAATTACTGTCTTCCCACCAGCTCGGGCCTTGAAGACCCTGACTGGCTAGTCCCTGTCTGAGCAGATAGACCTCAGGCAGGGGTGGCTGTCTTCCCACCACCTGGCACCTTGAGGACCTTTGCCACCTTGTCCCCTTCTGAGTGGATAGGCATCAGGCAGGGGGAGCTATCTTCCTGCCATGTAGGACCTTGAGGACCCTGGCTGGCTAGTCCATTTCTGAACAGGCAGGCATCAGGCTGGAGTGGGAATCAGGTGGGGGTGACTGTCTTCCTGCCACCTGGGGCCTTGAGGACCCTGACTGCCTAATGTTCTGAGCAGATAGGCATCAGGTAGGGGTAGGAATCAGGCAGGGATGACTCTCTTCCCACCAGCAAGAACCTTGAGGACTCTGGCCTTCTAGTCCCCTGCTGAGCAGGTAGGCATCAGGCAAGGATAGCTGTCTTCCCACAAGCCAGGACCTATAAGACCATGCCAGGCTAGTCCCCATCTGAGTGGATAGGGCATCAGGCTGGGGTGGGAATCAGACATGGGTGGTTCTCTTCCCACTAGTTGGGGCCTGAGAACTCTGAAAAGCTAGTCCCTGTCTGAGTGGATAGATATCAGGTCAGGGTGACTGTCTTCCTGCCAGCTGAGGCCTTGAGGACCCAGTCAGGTTAGACCCTGTCTCCTCTTTGACAACTTAATTGCTTCATATTCATTACACACATTCCAAAAGCCCCTACAAAGATGACACATCAGATGTAATGATAGAACTTGAAATTTTCTTTCCTTTTTCTGTCTTAAACTATATTTGTATTGTCTTAATGCAGGGTCTCACTATATTACCTCTGCCATCCTAGAACTCACTAGGGTACATTGAGCTAGGCTGAAACATGTAAATCTTTTGCCTTCACCCACTAAGTACTGTTATTAGCAATGTATGCCATTATTCTAGTCAGAACTTCTTGTCTTTTCTTTTACAAATATTTTTATTGTTTGAGCATTTCATATACATGAATTTTTCATGTATATTATGTATAATGTATTTTGATCACACATAATCTTCTAACTCCTCTCAGACTGCCTTCACTGACTTCCCCCTTCTAACTTCATGTCCTCTTAATTATTTTTATAACCCTTTCAATCCAATTATTGTTACCTATGGGTGTAAGACAATCTACTGAAGCATGAGTGATATACCAGTGATGAGATACCCAAAGAAAATCAACTCTCTCTGAGAAGCTAGCAACTGAAATGCCCACCAACTTTATTGTATGTAGTAGGTCTGGTAAAGCCAGGCACAGCTGCTGGAGACGTTTTCTCATAGAAGTCCTTTCCAGCCTTGTCTAAACATTCTGTTTCTCTTTCTCAGTATTCTTTGAGCACTGGGGAGACGTGGTATGACACAGATTTCAAATTTAGACTAAGAACTGTCTCATAAAATTGGAATATAAAACTAAACAAACTTAATTCTCAAAAGCAAGTAATACAAGTAAAAGCTCTGAGGAGAATGTGAACCAATAGGAAGGTTCAGGTAGGATATTTTGGTTGATTAACTTTGTAAAAACTACAAGCATTTGTTAAGATATGAGTTTTTATGTTTTCATTATCACCAATTTTGAAAAAGGAATACAATTAGTATTCCATGGAGGAAACTAAATTTTCATTGACATGTAGTTATCCACAGTGACCGACTCTGTAACTCCAGTTACAGGGCATCCAATACCTTTTTACAGCTTCTGCAGGAACCAGGCGTGCATGCAGACACAACATTCTTGCACATGCAATACAAATTTAAAATTATTTTTAAAGGTACGTCTGTGCATCTGCTGAAATGACATTTCTAAAATTGTGAATATCCACATACTTATTAACTACTTTGAAGTATGTCATCAAATATAGCTATGATTCTACAGAATCTTGAAATTTATTTTTCCAGAGAAGTGTGAACAGATAAAGAAAGAACAAGGTATATGAGAAAATGGGATGAAAATGTTATATGGTTTCAGACAGAAGCCCTCCTATGCTCAGAAGGGACTGTATGACTCAGAAGAGTCTGGAAAAATTCAGGGCTGTGGAGAGAAAAAAAGCTTGAGCAATGTTTGATCAGAAAACATTTTCTTTTCATTGATCATCTGGGACAAGCAGTTTAGTTAATTATGTACAAAGCAAAGCAAAGTAAAAGAATATTGGGAGACTGGAGTTCTATTGCAGAGAAACAAGGAATATATCCTTGACCTTACTTAATTTATGTGAGCAAGAATGGCTCACTGCAGGAAGTGAAACAAAAAGTTGAGTCCAGGAAGATTTCTTTCTTTCTTTCTTTCTTTCTTTCTTTCTTTCTTTCTTTCTTTCTTTCTTTCTTTCTGATTCTTTTCTTTTTGATTTTTTTTTTGTGTCAGGGTTTCTTGTTGTAGCTTTGTATACCAGAACTCACAGAACTCCCTCTTCCTCTGCCTCCCTAGTGCTAGAATTAAAGACATGTGCCACCACAGCCCAGCCCAGGAAGATTTCTTAATCTTTACCGTTTTCCAGTATTTGAAGGCTTAAATAAAATTAGATAATGTACAAACGGGAAAAAACACTGTTACTGAAAAATTACTAATCTGAATATGACACAGATTACAGGGTAATTAATCTGTTAAAGAACTATCACAGACATGAATTACTTGTAGTTATAGAGCCAACAGACAAAAGATTTAAATGCATGTTCTTGAGATAAAAAATAACTAGCTAGTCCTAAAATTTACCTAGTAACTTGGGTTGCTTTCCATGTTTAATAATTGACTTTCCCAAAGTAATAAAAGCCTGCAGTGTAAAACTCTTTTTAAAAGATTATTCAGTTTAGGGGAGAAAAAAGACTTCAGCTATAAACATGTCTAAAGTAAATACTTTAAAGTAAAACAAAATGAAGCATATACTTCTCATCAACAGAGGAAAAATACATTGCAGATAATGGCACCGACATAACTATGTCAGAATATTTATGTATCTACACTAAGATGGACACTATTTTTATACTCCCCCAAATTTCTGCCCTTTCCTCCAGAGATAAGCAGTGTCACAGGGACTATCTGATAAGGCCCTAACACAAAAAGTAGAAGTATTATCTGGTATTTTTTCTGCTGTTAACATGTATTCCCATTGAATATTCATAGTCTGTGTATAAGGAAGCATCAAAGAGTATCCTGGATGAAACTGAGTGTGGGGAATTTACCATGAACGTCTGATTGTTCTACTTGCAACACATGTATCATTGATGTGGTTAACAACACTGTTCACAAACTGCCAAGACCATAGCAAATAACTACATTCTGCTCACTGACGTCATTACCACTGCTAATAAGGGTCTCAGTCTGGTCTTTCTATAATCTGCAAGCAAAAATAGGTACAAACATATTTGAGGAAGAAAACTAATCTATCACAATGGCAATTAAAAGAAATATTTTAAACAAAATATCACAATTTACAGTCTTCTGGAGTAACTATTTCAACAAAATAAATTTCTAGCCGAAATGACATTAAGACCATATAGGTGACTTTCTGATAAGATGTCAGATTAGAAACTGCCTTAGCGTGATGCTATAAAAGGGAAAAGTCAGGATAATATGATATAACTATATTCCAAAAGAGAAAGAGAAGATGAGCTTCAGAAATGAAACAATAGGTGACAGAGAATGTGGACAGCAGAGAGAAACAGAAAAGTTCTACAATAAAAAATAATTATGCAGTCTATAGTTGGCAGGGGATGAGGGGGTCTGAACCTTCATCTTCAAGGTAATCTGGTGGCCTTGGTTTAACAAAACTCACAGGCATAACCATAGGACACCCCACAGTTCTCTTAAATCTAAATCCAGTTGAAGAATTGGGTATAACAGTGGCTCTTCTTGCTTGGCAAACCACCATTAGAGAAGAAGTTTATTTCATTATTCTCCATATCACTGAGTGAACACTTTGAGAGGCATGTACTATCTGAGTAAGTTACTCCAGGAACATGTGACACACAACAGATGCTTGATTTGTCCTGGCTAAGGTCCAGCATTAACAGTAGGAAAAATACAAAATTCTAACCTCATTTAACCACACCTCTCATAATGGGAAACTGCAATGTTAGCATGCCTAGACAGAAACTACATTAAAATTTTGTCTTTTAAAAATTATTCATCTTTCTGATACTTGTGGGTTTTTACACATTTATTATAATTACTTTGATGTTTTGTTCTTTTAAAAGTCCTCATACTTATTTCTTTTCTTGTGTTTATCTAATTCACTTTCTTATACTTTTTATTATGCAAGCAGAATATTTTATCTTTAATTTTTCTGTCATTTCTTTCTTATTCTTTTTATTCTGATTAAGTTTTTTTTGTAACTTTATCTTTTTCCCTCAATATATGTTTTATTTAAATTAGAAACATGCATGCTTCACATGTCAATACCAGCTCCCTCTCCCACCCTTCCTCCCTTCTCCCTCCACCAGCCCCCCAAACCTCCACCCAATCCCCACATCATTCCCCAGGGAGGGTGAGGCCCTCCTTGGGGGGGGAATCTCCAGAGTCTGTCATTTCATCCAGGGCAGGACCTAGGCCCTTCCCCATGTGTCCAGGCTGAGAGAGCATCCCTACATATGGAATGGGCTCCCAAAGTTCATTCGTATGCCATGTTAAACACTGATCTACTACCCAGGGCCACAGAGATTTCTGAGGCCTCCTCACTGACACTACATTCATGGAGTCTGCCTCAATTCCCTGTTGGCCTCTTAATACTGTTTCTTTAATTTCCTTGCCCTTGTCCTTTATTACATGTATATACTAAAATTTACTTTTAGTGTAATTAATTGCTAAATTTGGTGATTGAGGTTTTTTTAGTATTATTTTTGATAATATTTGTAATGAAAGACTTGACTTTATTCCATTTTAAGCCTACTTCTATATCTGGTTTGTTTGTCTGTTCTGGTGGTATTGCTGTTACACCAAATTTTCCCCTCTATGAGTGGAGTGGGGATTGAACCCTATAAAGAAGACTGCCTATTAAGACTATTCAATAAAACTTGAAGATGAATATACATAACAATAGATGGGAATATAACAACAGAGAACACCAGAAACATAAATACCCTGGATGAAATGATCTCTCCAAAAGATGATAATTCTCCAATAACAGAACCTAAAGTTACTGAAATAGATAAAATTCTGAAAAAGAATATAAACTCTAATGATAAAATTTATGAATTGTCAGTGAAGAGGCCTAGGGAATCTATTGAGCCTTGGGCAGCAGATCAGTGCCCATCCCAAGTATACACACGGACTTTGGACTCCCATAGAACAATGTGAGGTGCACTCTCACCCTGAACTCTTGGGGAAGGGTCTAGGCCCTGCCCTATATGAAATGACACACTATGCACACCCACATGGAGGGCCTCACCCTCCCTGGAGAAATGAGGGGATAACGGGGGGGGGCACGGGAGGAAGGGAGGGAATGGGAGAAGGACCTGGAACTGACTTGTGAAGCAACCTTGTTTCTTATCTAAATTTAAACTGGAAAATAAAATTTAAAAAAAAAGAGTTACAAAACAAAAAAAAAATTATGAATTGCCTCAGCTAAGATACAAGTTGGAGAAATTATTTCCACTTTTATAAGAAATTCTTTTTTCTATTCTCTACTAGAAGTTAAAAAAATAGCATACAATATTTAAAGGCAACTTTAAGTCCTTTGTATGATTTACCCTTGTGTGAAGGAGTGTTAAAGTTGCAAGTTTTACTCAGTTTTGATAGTTAGTTGTTCCTCTGCTACATTCTAGTAAAAGGCCTGTTCTTTATTCAGTATCCTAAAAGAACATATTGAAATTATCAGGAGTTCATGTATAGGTAAGCCTGTTTTAGGACATTTGCTCATTTCTAGTGTTTTATTTACTTACTTCTGCAACTATATCTAAAAACTCTTGAATACTATAGGTTTTAATAACTCTTAATATCTACTATGGTATGACCTCACATATTTTTCTTCATCAAGAGCATACTTATACCTTCTGTACATTTAAAATAACATTAAAATTTAAAATCTGCTTGCCAATTTTCAGACATAAGGTCTAGTATGTTTCTTTTGAGAAGAATGAGGATTAACATACATTAGAAAATAAATTTGGGGAAAATTAACCTATTTATAATATTGAATAATATTGCTTTGCACAAACATATCACGATTTCTATTTGTGTTTACATTAACTTCCCTAAATAATAGTGATATATTCAATATATTAATATTCATTATCAATCAATGTTAATACATAATGTTTGTATAATTCCTATTATATATAACTATATTACTATTACTATAATACATATGTGCCTATACCTTAAAAAACAGTATTGTGCTATAATAGTTTATACTTTATACTTTACTTTCAACTTTATATTATTTGTTGCTAAAATAGCAAAATATTTTTATTTTTATTTTATAAGCATCAATTTTAAAGATAATTTTTATGATACTGTTTATCTTTAGAAATATTTATATACATTCTAATTGTCTATTAATGATAATAGCTGGCTTTTAAGTGTTTAATCTCTATTCCTTCATTGTAATACTTTTTAGTAACTTTCTCAAAATTTTGAATAGATACAACAATAATAGACATCTTTTTCTATTTCCCAATTTTAAGATGAAGCATTTATATTGAATATAACATTACTACTCTTGATTTTGAAGATTCTCTTTACTCCTTTCCACTATGGTAAAATTCTTTTATCATGAGTAAACAATAATTTTATAAAACATTATTGAATACCACTTAAGTATGAGGTTTTTCTCATCTACTGTATCTATGAGATATGTTAGGTCTAGGCCTGGACCAATTTGCATTTATTGGGTCCATTCTTCCTTCATTTTCTTCTACTATCAACTTTAAAACTTGACCAACAAATCAATAACATATAATGAACATTTCAAGTGATGCTCTTTGGACAGAACAGTATACTATGTGATCCACAGCTCCTCCCAGTGCCACCAGAATGAATGAAGAGGTGATGGATAGGTGGGGAAAATGGTGTTTTTCCTTTCTTAAATTGTTTATTTTTATCTTAATTTATTAATTTTTAGATTTGCTTTGGGGAAGACACTACAGGGGTAAAGGACAGATAAAGAGGGACTAGGAGATGAGCAGGATGACTAGGAGATGTACATGATGTTGAATTCTCAAAGACTCAATTAAACATAAAATAGGAAAAGTTCAAAATCAAACAAAACAATTTCTTGTTTGGTTTTTTCAAGATAGGATTTCTCTGTGTATCCCTGACTGACCTGGAACTCACTCACCCTGTAGACCAGGTTGGCCTCTGACTCAGAGATCCTCCACCTGTCTCTGCTTCAAGAAGTGCTGTGATTAAGGCATGTGTCACCACTACCCAGCTGTAATTTGCATTTTTAATATGTGCTCTCTGTGTTCTCCAATATCTGGATGCTGGTACAATCCAGCTAGTAGTAAACAACAATTGTACATTAGAGCCAAGAAGTACTAAGAATTTTCACCCTACTTTATGTAGCAAGCAACTGCTTCTATATCTTTGTCGCTCCAACTTCTTCCTTATTGATCAAATATGTTTTCCCATGTGATTGTGAATCCTAGTGTCAAAAAACAGAATCTTTTCTCTTTGTTATTTTATCTTAGAAGTAAGAGTTGTTATATATTATTGTGTTTACTAACAATGATTAACTAATTAGGTAATAACTTCTTGTAATAAATCCCTTAGTTATGTGGGAGCCTGTGTGAGATAACTATGATCTCACTGTGATCTATGAATGGAACAGAGTACAAAATGTTCTTCCTAAAAGATGTCCTTGAAAAAAAAATACACAATCTATAATAAGTGGATGCACTTGAAAACAAGGGCATGTCAGGGTTTCCCTGACTTATGTCCACATTATCTATGGGAAAAGTAAGTCCTTGAAGAAATATTTTTGGCTCTTTCAAATTACTAAGATAATCAAACAATACCATGTGTATTTTCTCACTGTACCTTGCATTAGCTCACCCTATGTCTGTCTGCCTGTCTCTTTCTCGCCCCACTCCTTCTGAATCTTATAAGTACCTAATATTATTTTAAGATTACTCTTAAACTTTTGTCTGACCAAGATTATTATAGCTACTGAGGAGTGCTAATACTTGGTACCAGGTATATTGATCTCATGATTATTCTATTGTATATATTTAGGTATTTCAATAACAAAATAATTTTCTTAGAAATAGTATGCTCTGTTTTATATGTAAAAATCCGAGTGATTTAGAAAACAACTAGAAAAATATAAATGATTAAATATGCTCATAAAAGTAGAAAACAACGTTGAACAGTACAAAGTAAAACTGTAATAAAAATTCAAGGCATCCACAAAATGTTTCCAGACTAGCTAAGTTTAAGTTTTCATTATGCTACAAGGTGAAAGACAACCTAATCATAATATAAGGTAAAGTCTTCCAACCCCTATAAAAAGTGGGAATTTATTTCTCTTCTGTTATAGTTAAATTCTCTTTGATACAAACTCTAGATAAGGGTGCTTGCCAAAAGAACACCATCAAACTCAAAGACTAGCATCTTATTTCAAAAAATATCAAATACAGTGGTGAATTAATAAATAGACTGGGCTCAAAGAAATCATGTTAGAACAAAAGAGTAGTTGAGCATGTTGTTTTCACTTGCAAATCCAGGAGGGGAGGTTGAGACAGAAAAAAAGCAAGTGATCACACTCTAGAAAAAAGTTAGTATCAATTTAACACTAGCCATGTTAACTTTCAGCAAACTTACAGGATAATTGAGTGTCCACATCACAAAATCACCAACAAACACGTAAATGTGCAATATTAGGAAGATACTTAATAAACTATGAAAAACATAAAAACCATGCACAAACAAAATAAATGTGAACAATGAACATGTATAATAGTATCAATGTAATTCTATAATTAAATATCAAAGTGCTCTCATTTGCATATAATATAAACACATTCAGATACAGAATCAGATACAGGAATATTCATGGTATATTTACATATATATACATGATATTGTGATATATAGGATATTCAGACATATATAGATACATAAAACTAGCATAGCCTAGAAAAATCATTGAATCATAATCTGTAGCCTATTCATAGCCACATACCAATTTTCCAGTTCCTGTGTAATATGTATGAGTACTCATGCAAAGCCAAAATGAGCATGTACTTCAGCTTCAGTGGGGCAGCATATGTACCATGGTTGTGATGAATCTAGATGGAATCCAGGTGTTATGTAGTGACTGTAATCTAGAGCGTTCAAAGGTGAAAGCTGAGAGCTAGTGGGGACCAAAATGTTACACACATCAAAAAGCTTTCTTGCTGGGCACTGCCAAGTAGCCGTAATAAACAGCTCTCACCAGCAAGACAAACGAAATGAGAGAGCCCTGAGTCATACTGAGGGTCTTTTGAACTGGTTCCTAAGTGTAGGCAAGCTCTAGAGTGGAAACAGTTGTGTAACCTTTAATATACGACAGATGACAGGCTCAGGTAGAAGAATAATTTTAAGTTCAGCCTTGTTTCTTTTTCCTTGGAAGAGAAAGTCCTACAGCTCCACTGATAGAGTGCCAATTATTACTTAGTAGCCGATGGTAACAGGACAGGGTGAACATTTGGGTTTACCAAGTCAGTACGTCCAGAAATTCTAAACCAGCGGAAAGCTCATTAGTGGCTGATTGGGTGAACACAAAATTAGAATTCTATGTTATACTATTATTCTCACCTTCATGGAATACAAAGAATGGACTAAAATGGAATAATAAAAATGAAAGTGGTTTGAATTCATTCATGGAAATGCCCATGATGTAAGTGAAGGAGGACTTCAGCTATAGTTTTCAGGGTCCTCACTTTTCTTCTTGGAATTTTGGATGCCATGGTTTAAGGAAGGATAATTAAAATCAGAAAAGTGAGAAACTCCATACCCTGTTATCAGTCCACATGACAATAAGAGTTATAATACAGGGGGTCTAAAGCACAAAGTATAAAGGACCCAAAAACCTCCCACAATTCATCTGTTCACCAAAACTGCCAGAAGCTGTTAGGCCTTGGAGGCCCAAAAAGTAGTAACAAAATAAAATGTATGCATTCAGAGATTTGGGGGCTTACAGGCTAACCTTTAGTCCTTAGAAAGGTGAACAAGTTTCTATGAAAAGTCATGTTACAACAGTTCAGTTTGAGGGTGCTTTCCCAAAAGGAAGAGACATGCAGAGTTGTAGCCACAATTTTTGATGAAACTCTACCTTATTTCCTACTTACACAGAACTCACAGGAAAGAAAGATCACTGATTTGATATCTTTAGATTCACTTCATAAGACGGAAAAGGCTTTGAGCAAATGATTAATCAATTATTAATTTGTTATTTGGGAACTTTTACCTTTAGGATTAAAACAGGACTGACAAACTCCCGTGGTTTCTTTTCCAAAGAACGGGTCTGCTACATCCCAGGAATTGAAAACCCTGACTTTAGCTTTACCTTCAGTATTACCTGTGTGGGCTCTGCTCAACTGAATAAAACATCCTAAGTGTTGTCAGGTGAGTAGGTGTATAAAAGGAGAAATCTGTGAGAACCCTTTAATATCCTCTGAAAACTGCTGCCTCCCATGCCCTGAACGGATGATCACACAGGAATAAAGGTAAGAGACCCAATGTTTTGATGATTCACAGTCCCAGCCATAGGATAACCTAGACCCCGTGAGCCCTATCCATAATCAGAACTGTTCCATCTCACTTCCTTATCAGGGCTCTGGTGGCATATAAACTCATGGAGATTATGAAAGCATGCACAAGCACTGTGCAAGCTCAAACCAGACCAGATTCTAGTACAGAGAGAGAAGTTAAATATGAATTCCCACCCCTGGCAGAAGTACTGTTGGCAATTTGTAGCTACTGGGAGAGGGAGAATCAATTTTCTGTAAGATTGTCGGCTCTGAGCCGGGCGTTGGTGGCACATGCCTTTAATCCCAGCACTCGGGAGGCAGAGGCAGGCGGATCTCTGTGAGTTCGAGGCCAGGCTGGACCGACAGCCTCCAAAACAGAGAAACCCTGTCTCGAAAAAAAAAAAAAAAGATTGTCGGCTCTGACAAGTTGCTCATGATCCATTGGAAGGCCACACATCCAGGAATACATGAGCAGTGAAACTGAACTTGGAGTGGGGAAAAAAGAGATGACACAGAGTTGTGTAAGTAGGGAAGAGGGGGTAAAATATGATCATAACATGCTATATGAAATTTTCAAGAGGGACACAACCTACCCCAGGTGAATAAACACAATTTCTTTAAGTTGTCTGACAACCATCTTCCCTGGAATAAGAGAAAGGGCAAGCATACTTAAAACTCTGGGGTTCTATTCAGAGGACCAGAGACCTTGACTTCTGCTTTACCATCCTGAGGTGATAAGGCTTTGTTTGGTGTGACAGATACAGCCTCTTGTTTGGTGTGTTGTCTGCTGGTGTCAGATAATTTAAAGGATAATCAGAATTTAAAATGTGACAACGTGAAATCCATTGTGAATTCTCCAATCTATAATCTACTTGAAAAGGAGGCCACAAAGGCCCTGCCTCTACTCTGGTTTCCAGAATCCCAAGACATAGCAGGAAGTCGGGCTCAGTGGCAACTGATTTCCCTTGCTCTTCTCAGGAATGAAATCCTACCTGGGAACCTGGAGGGCTCAGGAGAGTGGATAGCTCTGTCTGAATTACTATAAAGTCATAAAAATTAAGTGATACTTCAAGCTGTGTGGGGACAGGTTGGCATACAGAACTGCACTCCTCTACAGTGCCCTGATTGTGTTTAAGGGCAAGCCTAAAGACGAAGTTGCCCCTGATAGTTGTCGTTGGGAAACAGGGACATGACATACTTGTTCTGAGGAGCCTGCCATTATGGGATGAAAGGCTCATATTGAGGACTTTGATCACTGTGGAAACTACATTCCCAGTAACAGCTGGGATCCTCAAATATCTCCCTCTTTGTCTGCACTAGTAATCTGAGTTTGCTCCTGAATGAGTGGTAGGGGTGACATGTTCTTTTAAAATTTTATTCTGTGTGGTATTAGGAAGCACTGTGGTGTTAACATCAGAATAGCAGAGAGACAGATGTGTAGGTCTCCAGACTGTGCCAAAAGCTCTTTAGCAAATGGGGATCGATGTTAGTCCATACTCTTACCCCAGGATGTCACAAACCTGGTTATCTTGCAGTCGTCTAGCCATAATTAATCTCCCCCACAGATTTCTCAGGATACATATTGCCCATGTGAGTTCCCATAAACCTACTTAGGAAATAAGCTGATTGGGAACCTTGTTAAAGGAAAGGTACTCTCTAATATAGTAAAGGTAGGGTACTCAAACATTGTCATTTTGCCCCTCCAGATTTCTACTTTGCCAGGTCTCCTGACTACCTCCTTGCCCTTCTGACCTTGAGCCATGCCTAGGGGCCACAAGAGTAAGGGCCGCTCTCGTGCCAAACGTCAAAATGAACGGGAGAAGAGTCAAAGTCTGCATGATGCTCAGCTCACTGCAAAAGAAGAGCCAGCATCTTCTATTGGTCAAGAGGATACTCCCAGCCCCCCTGATGACTGCATTCCCCAGGATACTGAGGGGGATGTAGCCTCTGTTTCTGATGATTCAAGTGTGCTCTTGACAGGTGCTGTCGGTGGTGAGGCTTCTGATCCAAATGCTGAGGCTTCTGCTATACAGCCTGAAAGATATTTAAGCAACTCCTTGATAAACTCCACTATTTGCTCTATACACAGAGATCCTCTTAACAGGAGGGCAGGTATATTGATGCAGTTTATACTGGAGAAGTTTAAGGCGAAAGAGTTCTTTACAGAGGAAGACATGTTGAAGGTGATTAATAAGAAGTACAAAGAACAATACAATGAGATCATTAAAAGAATCTCTGTGCGTCTGGAGTTTGTCTTTGGCCTGGAGCTAAAGCAAGTTGATCCCAATTCTCACTCATATACGCTCGTGGGCAAACTGGGTCTCTCCACCGAGGGAAGTCTCAGTGGCAATAGTGGGTTGCCCAAGACAGGGCTCCTGATGACCCTCCTGGCTTTGATATTCATGAGTGGCAACAGTGCCAGTGAAGAAGATGTCTGGGAATTCTTGAAAATAGTGGGGATATATCCTGGGAAAGATCATCCAATCTTTGGGGAACCAAGGAAATTCATAACAAAAGATTTGGTGGAGGAAAATTACCTCATATACTGCCGAATGCCTGGCACTGATCCCCCAAGGCATGAATTCATGTGGGGCCCCAGAGCCCATGCTGAAACCACAAAAATGAAAGTGCTGGAAGTTGTAGCTAAGATCAATCATGATGTTCCTAGTTCCTTCCCTCCTCTGTATGAGCAGGCTCTGACAGATGAGGCTAATAGAGCAGCAAGGAGAGTTACAGCTGTACCTGGCAACGTCAATCCCAGGCCTCATGTCAGGTGCATAGTACATAGCTCCTCCCATATCTAGGTGGCTTTGAGAGCTTTCCAGTCTGTTGAAGAGTGGTCAGCCTTCTATGTAGTAGAATGTATCATAAGCTAGAAGTAACAAAGTTTGTAACTTATTGCCCTGCTATAATGAACAAAATGTAGACATTTTCTCCTTTGCTTTATTGTAAATGTTCTTTTAACCAAAGTTAATTATCTCATAGTCTATGCTTCTTAACATTTTGTCTGACATGTTTATTGCTATTTGTCAGGTTTAAGATGAGTTTGATGCTTTTAAATAACTTAGTATAGCATAAATAATCTTAATATATCATATGGTAGGATGATTTTGGAAGTGATTTTATATAGCTGTAGTATCAATAAAGGTATAACAAAAATAAAATGTTTATCACAGTTTGATGTACATTTTATCCTTTGATTATTGTATTAATTGCAATAAATTTGGAATTAAGTTTACTCCAAGTGTATGAGAAATTTATTTGTAATAGTTCAAACCTTTCACACTTTTTAATACTTTGTTTTTACATGGATATTAATTAGGTATCTCTAAATAATATTCTCGCTCAATAGTAATAGTCTCACTTAATAGTACTAGAGGTAATACAAGAAAAAGTATCTACCAGTCACTCAAAATGATAGCCTGATAGCAAGGAGGTAAGACAGTATGTAAGCTACAAAGACCAAGACAAAAATATGAAGAATGGGGGTGTGAGAGAGTGTATATGATATATATGGTATATACCCATGAATATGTGCAGGTATGTGCCTATGCACACCTGAGGAATTCAGAGGAGGACACTGGGTAGCCCACATTATCATTTTATGGTCTATTTCCTTGATATGGAGTTTCTCACTGAAGCTGGAGCCAAGATGATGGCCAACAAGATTTATGGATCTTCCTGTCTCTGTCTTTATAGAACTGGCCCATATGTGACCATGTATAAACTTGTACATGAACCAAAAACCCAGGTTCTTATGCATACCCAGCAAGTATTCTTTTTTTTTTTTGTCCTGGAACTCTCTCTGTAGACCAGGCTGGTCTCGAACTCACAAAGATCCGCCTGTCTCTGCCTCCCGAGTGCTGGGATTAAAGGCGTGCGCCACCAACGCCCGGCAGCAAGTATTCTTACATGTTGAGTTACCTCCTAAGTCCTCTAACATTTAATGTGAATAATATTTTGTGGTTTTATCAGTTAAAATTCATTTGAATAATGTGAAAAGGAAAGGCTAGGCCTGCAAAGATTATCTGGAGTAAAGACTGCACAGGCTTTCTGTATAGGGAGAGGACATCGATTTTAAGAAATTAGCTCTTCTTGTTGTCTCTCACATTCTCATAAATCAACTGAGTATCTGCTGTTTGGGAAATTCTGTGCTAGTACTGGTGATGCTCAGAAAAAGATCGTACTTTATCCCATAGAATTTCAGAAGCAAGGAAATAAGATCTTATGAGAAAAATACTGCGATGCCATATTGGCATTACAGCAAAATAAGAATGGATAAAAGTAAGAGTAAAGTTCCTGAGACAAGGCACTTAGTAAATGCCGTGGTCTGTTATATGAGCATATGAGACTGAAGAGTATATGGGCCTTTATATGATAATATCAAAATATTGAAGAAAGATTATTGATTGGAAACCCAATTTGTAGAAGAAGTTGTAAAAGTAGGCTTCAATATTATACACTGCCTTGACATTTGGTGGAAACAGCAGGACCTCAATGATCTAAGCATTTGTTTATTCCATTTCAGCCTACAACCTCACATATACCAGCATTGCATAGGGTATGATGTTCCTCCTTGATTTGTATAATCTGACTTCTAGAAACCTTGCTTATTTATCATGTGTGACCAACCCCATGTGTCCCTGTGTTTCAAGTAATATAAAACTCTTATGACTATGAGTATAATAAACATGAATATGATTAATTAATTTCCATCTTATTTGTATACTATCTACTGTTGTGTGTTTAAATATCACTTAATCCTAATATGGAAATTCCTCTCTAACACACATAGAGTAAATGGGTCATTAAAACAAATGATTATGAAGAATATTGTGGCCTGAGATAGTCCAGAAAGAATACGTATGCAGGGAAATCTAATAATTTGTGTGGAATACTATGAAAGTACCACTTTGGCTTAAATAGAATACATTTATTTATTTTCTACCAATTCTGGAAGCCAGATGTCCAATATTAAGATGTCAGCAGATCAAATTTCCTGCAAGGCCTCTGTCATCAGCTTAAGTGGCATCTTCTTGCTCTCTGTTCATAGGGCAGTCTCTATTCATGTGCACATCCTTGGTTTATCCTTCTATGTCCCAACACTTCCAAATAAGAGCATTTCAGTCCCATTGTGTGAATGCTTATCCAAATGCATCCTAATGGTTTAGCATTAATTTAAAAATCTCATCTCCAAATATGTTAAATTCTGGTGTAGTGAGCAACATGAATATTGCAGAGAAGGAATATGATAAAAATTATAATTGGCCTGTGGGTTGTAGCATGATTATCCTTTACTTAACAGCTAATATCTAGTTATAGGTGAGTACATATCATGTTTATTTTTCTGGGTCTGGGTTGCCTTGCTCAGAAAGGCTAAGTAACAAGGAGGGCTCTGGCGGCACGGGACTGGGGAAGACACGTGGATATTTCTGGGAAGGGGGAATAGAATAAAAATTTGGGGTAGCCTGGGGGTGGGTTGGGATGGGAATAAAAGAGATCAGGAGTGGGTGTGGGGAGGGACAACTGGTATTGAGGCCATGTTGGGCACAATGTGGAAACCCAATGCAGTGGGAAATTCCTGGATGGTTCAGAAACTTAGGGTAGAACGAAACACAACTGACAAAAAGGCAATGAAATGTTTCCCAATAATAATCTGCTATACTTATAGATCAGTGACTAGCCCAATTGTTATCAGAGAGGCTTCTTCCACCAGCTAATGGGAGCATATGCAGAGACCCATGGCCAAACATCAGGCAGAACTTGGGGAATCCTGTGGAAGAGGTGGAGGAAGGATTGTACGAGCCAGATAAGTCAAGGACATCAGAAGAACACAGCCCAGAGAATCAACTAAGTAGGGTTCATAGCGTATCACAGAGAATGAAGTAGCAATCACAGAGCTTGCATGGATCTGAGTTAGGCCCTCTGCATATGTGTTGTGATTGTTCAGCTTGAGATTTTGTAGGAATCCTGTTTCAAAAGTAAATAAATAAACAAGCAAAGTAACTTTTGTCAGCCCTCCCAGTCCCTACTACTGTTACATTAGCAGTTAGTTGTCAACTCATGAGCTGTGTGTGGTGCCCTTTCCATGAAGATAAGGCTGGCAGAATGCGAGCCTATCTAAGCTACAAAATAAGTTCACTATCAACATGAGCAATTTAAACAGACACTATCTAAAACTAAAAATTTTTAAATAAAATGCTAGGGAAGTTGCTCAATGATAGCATGTTTACCTGGTTTGCACAAGTCCCTGCACATTGCATCCCTGTATCTCTCTCACACACATACACACAAGAGAAAAAATAAACTACCACGTATGAATTTTGAAAAGAATGTAAACACTGAGTTCATAACAAATTTTAATAGTCTCAATTGTATGATAAATAACCAACACAATTCTCAAGGTTCAGGGCTGGAGAAATGCATCAGCAGCTGAGAACACTAATTGTTTTTTCCAGAAGATCCGAATTCAATTTTCAACAACCACAAGATAGCTTACAAACTTCTGTAACTCCAGTTACAGAGGACCTGATGCCTTCTTCTGACCCCTATCAGCACCACACACAGAGAAGTTGTACACATACATACATACAAGCATTTACACATACCCATAAAATGCAAAATAAATTGAAAAATATTCTCAAGATTCTTAAGGTATCAAATGTTAGAATGAGGACTGACTGTTGATCTGAATCCATCTAAAGCCTTGATATTCCACTCTTTCCACAGGAAAGCTGACCTTTTGGGGTTTTAAGCATTATTTTTCTACACTACCTTTTTTTGAATTTGATATCTTTTTATTGACATAACTATATTGTTTTGTTTTTTAAATTATTCCCTTAGTTGTAGAAGTTCATGAAGAGAATCTCAGGGTAATGGGAGAGATCTGGTATGTGGTTGTTCTGTAATTACATACAAAAAGGAAGTGCAAAATATAACTGTTTCCTCAGCCTAGTATTCTTAAAATAGAGACATTTTTGAAAATCCAAATAGAAAATATACATTCCATTGAACTTTTCCATATACTCTTATTGAAATATTTTTTCATATAGTATATTCTGATCATGGCTTCACTTCCTCCATCTCTTCCCAGATATTCACCATCTACTCACCCACTCAATTCCTCTCTCTCTCTCTCTCTCTCTCTCTCTCTCTCTCTCTCTCTCTCTGTCACACACACACATACACAAACACACAAACCAACAACACACACACCTATAATAACACAAAACTGTATCCCAGATGATTTAAAAACAAATTTTGTGCTTAAAATACAGAAGTAAAAAGAATATGAACATAAATGAGGGAGTTTTATTAATAAGAGGGGAAACCGGTAAGCATATAAATATATAGTATCACTTTGACAGATTGGGATCTATAAACACACGTGGTTTAGTGTCTTTCCTGTAGTAATCAAATACCTTGAAGGTGGAGTTGCACAGACAATCAACTGAAAGAGCCACAAGTATTAAACACACCATCGTCCAAGATTGGGAAACTACACAGCCACGCCACAAGGGGCGCTAGAGAGGCGGGGCTTCCTGTCAGCCTCTCTTCAGGGTCCTTTCTTTAGAGACCCCAGTGTTCTCCGCAGTTCGACGACTGGGAGGCCCTGGGGAGTACTGTCCAAGGCCGCTGACTGAACAAAACCAGGAAATAAGCCCCAGTCTCTGTCATTCAAGGTGAGAAGTTTCAGTGAGGTGGAGAAACAGTCTTTTCAGAATCAGTTTTCCCCTGCTCTAGAACTCGTGCCCATTGCTCTCAGTTTTTAGACTTTCCATCGCCACCAACCTTCCTCGTGTTCTCCTAAAGTCCCACATTGAAGCCTAGGACGACACCACTCTGGCCGGGCTACAGGTCCTTTGTTGCCAGACTTGGTCCACCTCAGAATCAAGCACTCTACCTCTGTTCAGACAGCTTACCTCCATCTCGCCGCCATCTCTTCCCTGTCCAGCTACAGCACTACAGTACCCCATATCCGCCCCCCCCCCACGCCCGCATGTGGGACTTCTCAGCTTTTCTGTCAGTTGCGCGCCATTTCAAAAGACAGCCTACACTGTCTTTTGATATTGGGGATATTGGGGGTGGTTGGTGGGAGGGCACGGGAGGAGGGGAGGGAAATGGAGAGGGACCTGGAATTGACTTGTGAAGCAACCTTGTTTCTAATTTAAATTAAAAAAAAAATATATATATATATATATAGACAGCCTACACTCAAAAGCAGAGAGCCTACCTACTTGAAGCCCTAGTTTTATTTTCAGTCTTGTCCAGTATCACAATACATTCAAGGCCCACAAAGTATGTCCAGACTGCCAGTCTCTGCAAACTGTAAAAAAGAGTTCCAGTCCCTCAGGAAATTAGGAAATTGTGCCCTTTTTAACAGCTTTTGCCAGACTCAGAGGTTCACCTCCATCTCAAAGACTAGAACTTGTTCCCTATTTTAGCCACTGTAGAATATACTACCTATGCTTACCTCAGTGCCATATATATATTTTTTTTTCTTTACATACCTGACTACTCTGTCTCTGCCTCCCGAGTGCTGGGACTAAAGGCATGTCCCCACTGCCCAGCTGTGGCCACCATTTTCATGTTGGCATTTTGAAAATAATTTTATTTTTTGTTATCATAATATCATTCCTTTCATCATTTCCCCCACTGTTTTTCCTCTTACAAAATCCTTCCATGTACCTATCTTGCTTTCTTTTAAATCCATGGTCTCCTTTTCTGTAATTGGTGGTGGTGGTGGTTGTGGTAATGGTATAGGTGGCAGTGTTGTTGCTGGTGGTAATGTTGGTAGTTGTGTGTGTGTGTGTGTTACTAAATACAAACAACAACCAGATCAGTTCATATAATGTTACATGCAGGCATGTTTTCAGGGTTGACTGTAGTCCAAACATGACCTGGACCAGGCAGACACCAATAGGCCTGCTATTGTTGAAGGAGGAAAGGTCATTAGGCTTCAACCCTAGACAACAACTACAGTCAGTAACCACCATTTTAATCTGTGTCTGTCCAGTCTGTATAAAATTGCCCCTATCTCCCCTGCCACACACACCCTTGTTCTTAGTCTCTGTTACTTTCAGAGAAGGACTCATATCACACCTCAGGAAGCTGGTCCATATGCACATTTGTGCAACACCCCTGAAGAAAACCGTAACAATTTATAATAGCATTGAGAAGAATGGGGCAATTGATACATGCTCTTTTATGCCTTTAGGGGCTCAAAAGTGGCACAGTCAATAAAAATGTGGAGCCACATTTTAGTAGAGGAAATAAGCCTGCAATAACAATAGAAAATTCAGAAAAACATAGGCAGAGATACTCCCATGTAGGAGTCTGAGAAGGGCAAGCATGGATGTCCCACAGATATGTCCCCTCTTTTCCTATTCAATTGGAGACCTGAGGTTCTTGACTTGAGGGGGAAAGGTCCTTAAGTGGGCAAAAGAGGCAATACCATGTTTTGTAGGAAATTAAGAGAGGAACAAAGAGTGAGTTCTAAGGGATTTACCCATCCTAATACAGTTAAGAGGTTCACAGCTTGTCTCTACCATCAATCCTTGGAAGGACAAGTAGGGCTATTGTGTCCATTACTGACAGAATAGTCGGAAGAGTAATGACATTCTTAGGGTGAATGGATGGTTCATTTAGTCAGATAAGTATTCCATGAATGGTCAGAAGTCAGATAAGGACTCAATGGGAGGAATCAAGGCACTTCTAACCTGCTAGGAGCCTAGATTTTCTGTGCGGTAGTAATGGGCCAGGCCCACATTTACTCTCACTCTCTGTGGCTATAGCTGAAATAGTGGTAAGGGATTTTGTTAGAGGAGCTGGGCTAATTTGTCTACAAGGACGTTTAAGACATATCTGAGGAGAACACGTGTAAGAGTATCACAGGGAGACAATTGGCATGTAGTAGAGGACAGGATTGGGATTTCTAAAAATTTGCATGAAGATTCTCACTGAAAACTGAGAGGCTGCCCATAACTAAAAGGCATGAATGCCAGCCTACTGCATCTAACATAGCCCAACACAGGAAGGAATGATAGGTTGTAACCTGAACTTACTCTTCTTCTTCCTTAGGGAATAGGCAGTTGAGAACAGAAGGCCAGTAGGTTCCTAAAGCACTGTACTCATGGAAACCTGCAGTTACAAACAGGTTTTTCTTCTCTCTGGTTAAAGTGTCCATATCATCTTTTGCTTCTTACAAGTGTTTTCATTGGCAGCACCCTTTTAACATATTCTGTTTTTGTCCCTAGCCCAGAGTAATCATGCCTCGAGGCCAGAAGAGTAAGCTCCATGCCTGGGAGAAACGCCACCAGGCCCGAAGTGAGGTTCAAGCTTATAGAGGTAGATGTGCTTGTGAAACACCAGAGGAAACACCAGAGGAAACACCAGAGGAAACACCAGAGGCAACAGAAGAGTTCTCTGATGCGTCCCAGAGCCAGCCTGGGGCTGAGTCTTCCAGCACTCCCAAGGCTCCTCAGAAAGCAACATCATCTGCCTCGATTTCTCTGAGTATTTCTTCCTCTGAATCATATGAAAGTTCCAGTGAGGAAAGTGATAAATGTGAAGAAAGGGAATGCCCTTTTGAGGCCAAGCCCTGCACCATCATCCTGCACCATGATCTGATAGCCAGAAAGGTGGTGTTGCTCTTGCACTACCTGCTCTACAACTACAATATGAAGCAGCTTACTACCAAGGAAGAAATGCTGAAGGTTATCACCAAGAAGTATGAGAAATACTTTCCTGAGATCCTCAGAAAAGTCTCTGAGAAGCTTGAGGAAATCTTTGCTGTGGAATTGAGGGAAGTCAACTCCAGTGAGCCCTCATACAACCTCATCAGCAAGGTGAAGCTCCCCAACAATGGGAGGATCCGTGCTGGCAAAGGCCTACCAAAGACTGGTTTCCTGATGAGTATCCTGGCTATCATCATCGTTAGGGGCAACTGTGCCAGGGAGGAAGACATCTGGGAAATCCTGAAGAAGAAGCAAATCTATCCAGGGAAGAAGCACCGTGTCTTTGGTGAGCCCCGAAAGCTCATGACCCAGTATTTGGTGAAGCTGAAGTACCTGGAGTACCGGCAGGTGGCCGACAGTGATCCTCCGCGCTATGAGTTCCTGTGGGGTTCCCAAGCCCATGCTGAAATAAGCAAGATGAAAGTCCTGGAGTTCTTGGCCAAGATAAACAAAACAGCACCTAGTACCATCTCTGCCCTTTACGAAGAGTCTTTGAAAGAAGAGCAAGAACAAGCAGAAGCTAGAGCTGAAGATGATTCTGATGCCACTGACCAACCAAGTAAAGATCCTCCAGTAAAATTACCAGCAAATTCTACCATTCCTGATGACCCTTGAAGTTTTTCTGTAATCCAGATAAGGAAATAAAGCATCACAAAGAGAATTGTTTTGAAAATATGAATTAATCTTAGAGTTAGTAGGTCAGTACACTGGGAGTAGCAGGGGATTAAAACATGATAAAGTCTAGTTTTCTTTAATTGCTTTCATTATGTAGTTTGATAAAGTTAAATGCAATAAATGCAATGAAATATTTTTGCCTGGCTTATAAAAAAGTAAATAAAAATAAAATGTTTATGAATTAGACTTTGTGCTTATTTACTGGTATTGAATAAATCTATTTTAAGTATATTGTCTTCAGCACTCAATGTGAAAGTATTAGAAAAGTAAGATAATATTCTAGCCTATAATTTTAGAAATTTTTAGCCAATTTCTGCAGTTTCACCAGTAAAACTGTGGTTTCCCCTTTGTGACTTAAGGTAAAGCAAAAATGGAGTAAGAATGGTGTTTCTTATGAAAGCAATCCAGTTGAAATTCATTGAGCAAGGTATGTGGAAATGTCAAATTCCTCAAACTTGGAAAACAGATACAATTTTCATTCATTGGTTATGTAGATGTTTGGCTAACTGGACTTTAAAAGTAATGAATAAATACCATTCTGTTGGATGGTATACCTTACAGTTGATGGGGGACAATCCTATGAGTCTATGCTGGCAGCTCAGAGAAAATAAACTGGTGTTTGGAGTGGGGTGGAGGTGTATCACCTTAATTGTAATTAAAATTTTCCAGTTCCGTGTGGAGAAAAATGTAAGGTCAAGGAGACAACTGACTCAGTTCCTGACAATGCTTTCTTTAGTTAAAACTTTGAGGGAGGAAAAGGACAGGGCAGTAAGGGATGGACAAAGGTAAACGACAAGCGAAGAAAGGGAAGGAGGGAAGAATGAAGTAAGGATGGAAGGAGGAAAGAAGTTAGCCAGTCAGGTAGAGAAATAGTAAGACAAGAAAGAGCAGCAGGGGAAGCAAAGTATAAGACTAAGAGTGAGGAAAATTTCTACTTTTCCTTGTTTTACTGCAGCTAACGTCTAAATGGGGAGGGTTCTCTCACTCCATCCAAAATGGGATGTCTCCATCAAACCTCTCCCTTAAAGGCTCAGGGATCTATGAGAGAGAGGAAGCAAAATAATTGTACAATCCAGGGGTGGTGGTTGACTCCAAGAAAACTGTCTTCCAGACACAACTGGAATGATACACATATGGACTCAGAGTATTGCAGAATCCTGACAGTGTCCCTTAGGGGTGGGGAAAAGTAGGCATGACACCAACAACATAGGCTTTGGGAACAAGTTTAAACAACAAGATCAGTTTATTGCAGGAAGGGTTAAGCCTTATATACAACTCAATCCTGCTCCACGGTAGAAGATTCACTGAATGTACACCTACTGAGGTGACGTGGTTGCTGTCCACAGTTCCATGTCATCTTGGCAGTCAGACTTGGCTGCTGGTGCCAAGGCCCTCTAGCATACCCAGGCTGGCTGTCAGCAGATACCTACTGCGAATGATCTAAGCAAGCTGTCAGGTTCACTGAGGCTTAGTTATCCCACAACTAAGACTGTGGCATCATGCAAAAGACCTACACAGGTTCAAGTCAGATGGGTTTCTAGAACTGAGAGGGTGAAGTGAACAGGGGTCATACCCTTAGTAAAAAAGCTATTTGCAATCAATTCCAATTGAGAAAGGGAAAATCAGTTTTTTTCCAATAGAGTGTCACTGGGAATATCAACCTTTCTCCAAGCAGGCCTCATGCCCAGGAGTATTTAACTATTACAAAATGATTCATATGGTGGTGAGGAAGCTTTTTGTTTCATTTTGTTTTGTTAGTGTGTTTTTTATCATTTTTCTTTCTTTTGATTCTCTCTTTTTGGAAAGAGAAAGAAAGAACATGAAGTTGGATGGGTGGGGAGTGTGGAAGGATTTGAGGTATAAGAAAAGCATGGTCAATTACATTTTATGAAAGCAATCTTTTTAAAAATGGGGGATACATATCATAACACTATTGAAATGTAATTACTTCTAAAGCCCATCATTGCATTCCCATCACATCTCAGAAGAGGACTTCACCACTTTAATTTGAGAATACACACTTTAAATCCTTGATGACAAACTCTTACAAGTGATTGGGTTGGTGGGCAAATACAACGCAAATCTCCAGGATGGTTTCACCTACAATTAATAATACCGTACCTTTTGTTCTCCATAATACTTTATGAGGAAATTCTGAGTAATTAGACAGAAGGAATAGCAAAGAGAGCTATTGGCCTGGTGTTTCTGACAATTCTAGCTTTCTTCCCCAGGCCAGGTCCAGCAGCTCATCCCTCATCTAGTTGATGTATCATGAGGTATAGTTTTCACTTCCTGTTTGGAAGGAACATACAGTATTCTCAGAAGTGAAAACCTTACTGGATTGAGGATAAAAATGAATGTGTCCTTTTTCTTTTTTCGCTTAAATTAGCAACCTTTTTAGTGTTTGTACTTTTAAGTGAAGAGTTACTTTGCTTCAAATAATCCTATCAATTATTGTGTTCTCACATAAACTGCTGTGCAGTTTTAGCTGGGCGTTGGTGGCACACACCATTAATTCCAGCACCCAGGAAGCAGAGGCATGTGGATCTCTATGAGTTAGAGGCCAGCCTGGTCTACAGAGCGAGTTCTAGGACAGGCACCAAAACAATACGGAGAAACCCTGTCTCAGAAAAAAAAATCCATAGCCATGCACTTGGGAGGCAGAGGTAGGCCAGCCAGAAATGTTTCACAGACAAACCGTGTCTAGAAAAAAAAACAAAAACAAACGAATAAAAATCCAGCAGATGGCAGAAATGGTCCTGGTCGCGGTATTGCCATGGCCTGTGCATATGTTCACAGGGCAAATATTATGACTGGCTTTGCAGCTCGGCGTGCAGGGCAGGGCGAGTGGATGGTGCAGTCAGGTCAGAAGGCACCAGGGTCCCCCTGGAAGTGAGAGCAGTGCACTTTCTGAGCAACTTCAGCAGTGCAGCAGGCAGAGTCAGCCAAGGTCTTCTGGCTGTGGGTTACTGGGTCCTGTTCTTATACCAACCAGCAAGCAGGCCCCGCCTTCCCCACAGTTGGCCCTGCTGTCTTCTGGGCCACTGCAGCAGGGCAGGGTGGGAGGCATCTTGCACTCCTGGGCTTTGCTGGAGCATTGCAGAGCTACTAAGAGGGACCTGCTACCAGCACCTTCCTAGCCATAGAGTTCACTACTACCTGCATCTGCTGCAGGCTGCAGCTCTCAACCCACTACTAGGCTCTGCTGCAATGTTTTACCTGGTTGCGGAAGCATTAGATTTCTATATTCCTGTTTTCTGAAATGCCTAACAAGCTCCACTCATCTGGTGGTCCACTGCAGATAACAGTGCAGATAGTGCCAAAAATGCTCTCTCCTCTGGTTAAAGATTGTGTTCCCAAAGCATTTATAGTTTCCTTAAAGCTGGAAACTGACCCTGCCATCATAATTAATCATGCTCAGAATGCCTTGGAAGTTTATCAACATCATGTGGTGGTGGCCAATATCCTCAAATCAATACAATTCTTTGTGGTTAATGTAACCAAAGACTCAGAAACCAAGTTACTGCTGTCAGAGGATGACATAGCAAAAGACGTAGTGCTAGAGAAGATAGAAGACCTTCAGTCATGACATACAGTTTTTATATGTGACAAAACTGAAGGAAACGATTGTCTAGCATCAAAAGCCAGGGTTCAGCTGACAGGAAGTAAAATGAATCCTTTGCTAAGGAAAAAAATAACAAGGAAATGGTATGCAGGTATATAACTCTTGGTATTTTATTTCTGACTGAACTACCTGAAAGACTCATCTTGATTTGGAAATTGAGCAAGAACTGTTTTTGACTTTTCACAAAGGTGACTGTGGGATTGTGTGTTCTGCAGGACAGACATAGGGTACTGAAGCTGAATGTCAGCCTTCTGTACAATAGAACGGTCATGGATGCATGAATGGTTATGCTCTGAAGATCAAGTATTTATCAAGTGCTTCCCATGTTTCAGGGCCTCTGTGAGCAGTGAAGGTTTAAAAGATGAGTAAATATGTGTCATTTGGAAACTGGATGTAAAAAAAATTAAGTGCAATAAAGTATGTGCCCACAAACTTACAAATGGAAAGAGTAATTTTTATTGTTGTTTTAAGCTTTAATTATTTTTATTTTATGTGTTTGAGCATTTCTGCCTGCATATATATCTGTGCACCATGGAAATACCTTTGGAGGCTAGAAGAGGGACTCAGATTCTCTGTATTCCAATTTCAGAGGTTTTGGGCCTTCATGTCGGTGCTGGGAATCAAACCTGGGTCCTTTTTCGATACACTTTTACTAAAACAGGAATAAGGCAGGCACCCCACTAAAGATAGACTGAAGATCACAATTTTCCTACATTTAATTTTTGCCTTTTTCCTAGATATATTCCATATTTAAGAACAACTTTTCAAGTATTTTAGATATGTTCTTCAAGCCTTCCACTTGGAGTCTAGAAAGAGCTAAATGAATGCTTCTGCCCTGAGGCACATGTTACAGTGTTGTAGATTGTGGGGCTCAGTTAGCCAGCTGGGCCTTCTATACATATAGGCCCTTGACTTAATCTCAGCTTACCTATCTACAGTGTAGAGATAAAGCAATGCTGGAGGTCGAGCATTACTCCTGTGTCTGTACTTCACACTGAGTAAGTTGGTATAGTCACTTTTCCTCAACAGACCAGGCTGACATCATTGACCAATGAGTCCCTGAGAAGTTCGAATTCTCCTGTTTTGGAGTAAGAATGTATGCCTAGTGCAGAAAATTTCAGTAAATGATCCTTAAGATAGTCCTGTATGCAGCTGAGGGGGGATGCCATAATTAACTATGTAGAAGTAGGTAGTGTTCCACATAAATATTTGATTTAGGGACTGGTGGTAAAAATGAAAGTGGCAGCCTTGGGAATGATCCGTAACATTGCAAAGTCCTGGCTTATAGTATAAGTTATATCATGGAGTTGGGAAGGGTAACCTGAAGTCCTCTGAGAAGTATTATGGACTGATGTCTTCAGGGCTGTGATCAGAACCAGCTGAACAGCCCCAGATCTGACCCTGAGTGGAGGAGTGTGGACACAGGATATGCTAACTCTCCAATTGCATTAAAGATGAGACAGAAACATCTGGTCATATCAGGAGGGCTCCCAGTCAATACTGAAGGCCTTGGTTTATTGTTCCATCATCTTAAGTAACCATCCAAAGGGGGTAATGACAGAAGACATCTATTATCATGTATAAAAGGCTGATAGCAAATATTTCCTTTAATCCTAGAGTCACCCCCTAGTATCATGTACTCAAGTCCTCAGGTACCCCACACCAGAGTGTCTCATTAACCCTCAGGGTGGGTGTAGATTAGCCCTTGCCCAAGTCTTTTGTTATTCAGAATAGGAGTCATTCCCTTCCAAGGGTAGGTCATCTAAAAGACAATGGAAGTTCTGAACTCTCAACTCCTGACTGGGTGAAACATATTTCCAAAATATTATGTGGGCCCCCACAGAGAAGGAAGTTCGGTGGGTTGTTTTAGTTATGATAGAAACAGCCATGGCAAGATGAGTAGAAACAATTAAATTTGGAAGCATAACCTGCAGCACAGGATAAAACTGCTGCAGCCAAGAGTGAAAGCAGTCTCTTGTAGCACACAGTTGAGATGAACTTTAGGTCTAGTTGACAAGGCCTCCAAAACAACAGGCTTCAACACTGTTACAGTCTTGTAAAAGATTAATTTTCCTCTATATCCATAGCCTTGGAGTGCTGACTCATCTTTCTATATTGGGATATATGCTGCTAGAACGATGTGATCTTTAAGGTATTATTCATGAGGGATTGTTTTATTAAATAACCACTAAAAAATTCACAAATCCTTTTTTGTTTATAACTTAGTGTTGGGAGGAGTGGAAAGTCAGAGAAAGTCAGCAGTAACGGAATTGTTTCACACTGTAAATAATAGTGTGAAAAAAATTTTAAATGTGGGACTGGAGAGATGTTTCAGTTATTAAGAGCACTTGCTACTCTTGCAGACAATCCAGGTTTGTTTCCTCACACCTACATTGGGTAGATGACAACAACCCATAACTCCAACTCAAGAGGATCTGGCACCCTTTTTGACATCTGAGGATACCATGTATGTACATGGTACACATACAAACATTCAGCCATTTACAGACACACATAAAAAATAAACACGTTTACTGGCTGCTATGGAAACCAGTGTGTAGATTCCTGAAAAAGCTGACAATTGATCTACCTCAAGATCCAGCTCTTGTGGATCTTGTGCATATACCCAAAAGACTGTATATCTTACTATAGAGACACTTGTTCATCCGTGTTCATTGCTAATCTATTCATAATAACAAGAATTAGTAACAACCTAGATATTCACCGAATTGAAAATGTGGCACAGTTACATAATGGAAAATTGAAATTATGAAATTTTCAGAGAAATGAATGGAACTAGAATGAATCATCCTGAGTAAGGCAACCCAGATCACAAAAAAACCAAATATAGGATGTTTTATTTTATATGAAGATGCTAGCTCTTAAGCTTTCAATATGTGTGCTTAAACCTAAATAACTACAAAGGTTAGGTACACAGTAAATGACCAGGGAGGAGGATGGAATTTTCCAAGGTAGGGAAAATAGGATATAGTATTATAAAGATTTAAAGAGGAAACTAGAATAGGAGGATTTAATGGTGAAGGGATGGGAATGATGGGTAAAGGAGGGACCATAGGGAAGGTCATCTAACACAAAGGCCTTTTGAAAAACCTTATGGAAACCAACTACTATAGAAGTTTCCTAAAATATTCACATATGTCAAAAGAACTTAAATGGAGTTTTCATATAATGGGGGAGAGAATTTACCAACTAGACATTTTATACAACCAAATAAAACATACAGTGCCAGAAAAGCAGATAAGATCTGACAAAAGCAGGCTTCTCATGTCTCAGAGGAGGTGTGTCTTGTAAAACATCCAAGCAAACTTAAGTCTCAGAGGGGACATAACTTGTAAAACATCTAGGCACAGCTTAAGAGGTAGGGGAGAGTTAATGGAGTAAAGGGCTATAATTTCTAAGACAGGAGAAAGGGAGATAGTACATAAAACTAGTTGTGTGCTTAGTTAAGTTAGAAATTTGTAATTGATAAATGCAAAAAAGGAGAAAAAACACTATAGCTTTTTGCTTTCTAAGCATTCACTTTTGCTTTGGCAGCAGCTGGAAACACAGCATTGTGGTAACCATGGCAACCGACATAAAAGTGGAAGATAAACGGGTGGCACTTGATCTGCATTACCATTTTGCCAAATGTTAGCTTATTAAAGGAGACCTCTCAGCACTATATCAAAGGGAAAGGCTAAGGTTATGTAGTGTGAGATACAGAGGCTGCTGCTTCCAGCCCCAGGGTAAGTGGTAGGACGCTCTTACCTCTGATGTCCAGGTGAGAAGGAATTACTTTCTCTGAAGCCTATATGAGAATACAAAGCACCCAGTATATATTCTATATCAAGATTATACAGCCAAATGAAACCATCCTCCTGATTTGCCACAGATAAAAGTACACAGTAGATGGAATATTTTCATGAGATAAATACACATAAGTAATGGGAATCACCCAAAGCTATTCTTAGGGAAGAGATGAAGTGACTCAATGTCCTTGCCAGGTGAAGCTTATCACTCACCTGTGGTAGGTCGGTCTGTTGTATATTAGTTATCCTACTGTATTTCTCATGGCAGTTGACAGGTAAAATCCAGAGGGGATGGAGGGCACCAAGAAAACAAAGCCCTCTTAATCTGAAGCAGCATGCATAAGACCTGAACATATCTGTACCAGGTGCTCTGCATATATAACTACATAACATATATATATATATATGTTATGACATCCAGATTATTTTTAATGGAATTGGTAAATGTGCTATAACGAGTCAGTCTCTCATTCCTGTGCCTTCTCTTGGGCTCTTTTTCTTATTTGTTTGTTCTTTCCAATTCCAATGTGTTTTACCTTTATATTATATTATCCTTTAGAAGCTTACTTGTTTTTTTAGTGGGACAGAAGGGGTGTGGGTCCAGATAGGAGAGGAGGTGGGGAGGAACTAGGAGGAACAGAAAGTGAGGGAACCCTAATCAGGTTATATTACATTAAGAAACTTTAATAAAATGAAAGGAAAAAGAAAAAACAATAAAAGTTAAAAATAGTTTTAAAGTAAAAATTGCATAATAATATTTATTACCCAATATTTCTTAATACATTTTCTATTTGCTTATATAATGTATTATATGCATATATATACACACTATAAATATTCCAATATCACTTGAAGTTACAGCTTAGCAGATGTGCTTCACAGATGAAAAATACCTGTAAATTTCTCAAGTTCACTAGCATGCAGTTAACAAACCTGTCCTAAATTTCTAGTCTGGGTTTAGCATAGCTTTTGGTAGTTCTCACTCCACATGATGTTGTATAATCATGAGTTCTTATACACATAGGATTGTACATCTGTATTTTGGGATTGTTTATACATTGAAATAAGGTTAAGAAGTACTTGTCTGTGGTATACAATCTTCCAGTGCTCCCAGCCCGATGTGGACTTCATATTTTACAATTCATTTTCTTACCACTCCTAATACTACAAGATAAATGAGAATCCATGCCCCATTTTTTTGGAAATACACATCCAGAATAATAAAAATTCTGAATAAATGTATAATGTTTGTGACTACAATAACATTCAGTTACAAAAAATATCTTCTACATATGCAATGTCAGATAACATGAAACTATCCATGGCTTTCAAAGTCATTGTGTTCTACCTATTCTCTGTGGAAAGGAAACTGATATATTGTAAAATTTCATAATAAGATACATCTAGTGAGGGAATCAAATGAATGGGTGTGTTTTTTATCTAACAGGACAAATGTCCTAAGCTTGCCTTACAATACAGTTTCTTTCATTGAGCCTGGAAACAGAAGCCACTGTCTTTAAGAATTGCAATAGTGGACCAGATCAATTGTTTGTAGAAGGGGTGTGACATTTCCTATCAGATTTTAATTAAAGGGAAGTGAGGCATGATGATGAAGATCCCAAAAGTGTGGATCTACAAGTAAATGTCCTAGAACATAGGATTCAGTGAAGAGCAATTGATGTCTACTCCCACACCTATAGAAGGTTGCCATTAACTTTTCAACACACTAAGGGACATAATAGCTAAATAATATATCCTTTTACACTATTTTTATTTAAATTAGAAACAAGCTTCATATGTTAATATCAGCTCCCTCTCCCTCCCCTCCTCTCCCACCTCCCACCAACTTCCCCCACCCCCACTCCATTCCCTCTCCGCTTCCCAAGGAGAGTGAGACCCTCCATGGAGGATATCCAGAGTCTATTATTTCATTCAGGGCAGGGCCTAGGCCCACCCCTATGTGTTCAGGCTGAGAGACCATCCCTTATTGTGGGATGGGCTCCTAAATTGTAAATCTTAACATGTTTTATTAAATTTCATGTTAGATCATCAAATGTTATGTCCATACTTTCCCACAAAAATAGCTAAACAAATGTTCCAAAAAGGGTTACATATGAGTGGCACCCTAATTTCTCCCTTGTTTCTTTTGTATGAGGATAAGAATCACATTATCAGTAGAGGTACAAGTCCCGCCTCATGGTGTAAGTCAAAGTAAAAAAAAAAATGGGTAAGGACTAAAAGAGCTGCCACCTCTCATATAATTCTGCCCTTGCTATCATTCTTTAGAAAATCCCAAATGCTCATGACTAGATATGATTCCTGACGTTGGAGATTCAAAAAAGATGCTGACCTTAGTCTGAAAGTGGCATTAGGTTGTTGCACAATGTTCAGGTATGATTAGCACAAAATGTGAGTGCCTAGAATAAGATAAACAATCCAGTCAGACAAAATGGAGTATACAGTACCTATAAGCTTCAGTCACAACAGGGAAAAGCTCTCAGGAAGAAGTGTGCCTTCCTCTCTTATGAAAGCAGTCTTGAACAGGTAAGGGACTTATGATCATTAGAGCAGACACACTGAAAATAGAAACCTTGCTCCTAACAGGAGTCAAGTAAATGACTGGGAGGATGATAGTGTGAACCTAAAAAAGAAGTTGGTGACAAACAAACTAGAGAACATTGGCATAATGAGTTTCACTCAGCTTTTTATGGCCTATCAAAGAGGTCAAGTGTTTGGTCTATGAGAAAGCATCTCTGGGTAGTTGTGGCACACACCTTTAATCCCAGCACATTGGGAGGCAGAGACAGGTGGATCTCTGTGAGCTGGAGGCCGGCCTATCTATGAAACTACACAGAGAAACCCTGTCTCAAAAAATCAAAAACAATGAGGAAAGCATCTTTTACTTTATTTAAACCTGTGTGGGGGGTGTTATATGTATTTGGGTGCACATACACATGCAGATGCACAAGTATGTTTGTACGTGTGTATTCGAAAAACCAAGCTTAACATAAATAGTCTTCTATCATTTCCTACCATATTCACTAAAGCCAGGTGAAATTTTTACTTTCCATTTCCTGTGATAAATGACTATGATCAAGGCAAATTATAGAATGAAGGGATTATTTGGGCTTAGGGCTCCAGGGGTATAAGAGTAGAGTGATCATATCATCAGACAGGCAGGCTGGCTTTGGAACAGCAAGATGAGACCTCATATCTTAAACTTCAAGAACAAAGCAAAGAAAACTAGGAATGGTGTATGATTTTGAAACCTCAAATACCACCCCCTAATGACATACTTCATCCAGTATACTTCTTCCAAAACCTAGCCAAACATTATCATCAACTAGAGATCATATATTCAAACATCTGCACCTATAGAGAACATTCTCATTCAAACTACAAGACAAGGTTTCTCAGTTGAGTCCAAGACTTTTAAGTATTGCCTACTTGGATAGTCAGCATGTTCAAAGGATTTACTGTCTCTACTTTCCAAGTTCTAGATTTACAGAAAGGGTGCCTTATCTACCTGATATTTAAGCAGATCCTAGAAATGCAAATTCAGGTCCTCTTAACATTAACACATTAACATTAACCCCTGAAACATCTCCCCAGTCCAGGGCCAGCATCATTTTACTATGAAGACTTCCCTATTATTGCAAGAGAGTCAACATGAAGAGACCAATGTCCTAAGGCACCACTAAAATCAAAGATTTTTGTATAGGATCCATTCCTGACCCAACTATCCTTTCCCACAGGCCGTTATGTTTAGACAAGGTACTGTTTCATTCTCCCTGATGGTATCAGGGAATACACACAGGACAGCATGAGTATGTAAGCCTCTAAATCTTGGGAATATTTAGTGTGTGGAACCTAAATGGGGATTTCTGGAGCATTCAACTAAGATTAAAGAGAAACTGAAAATGTCTTCCCCTTTGAACCAGAGGATGATCCATATAGGTATTGCTGCATGTATATTCCATTCATTTCTAACCCTGCAGACACAGACCATTAAAGGGAGTCTTGGATACTTCGTGAAGACCAAAGGGGATGCTAGTTCTAGAATGGTGAAGTCCTGTGTCTTGCCTGTTTGTTAGATGTAAAATTCACTAAGCAGCTATTGCCAGATGTGACTCATTCTGACTTGCATGTCTGTAGACTCAGGATACTCAGAGTCTTACTTTGAGGCTAACTGGCTCAACACACAATTATTACTATATTGTTCCAGGCATGAGGGGAAGAATCCTCAGAAACAAGTGGATCATAAGACCCATAACAGTGAGATAGTACATAATTCCTCAAAAAAGAGCTTTGATGGGAAGGATCATAGAAAGCCAAGTGATTGATGAGCATAGTCCTACCATGAGTCTCAAAGAGGATTCTGACACAGGACCTGTGAGGACAAGTTATCTTGAGGTCTTAATTTGTCTACCACAGCTTTGTCTAAGGAGACTACAGGCAGGTATGCCGAAATAAAATTGCCTCCCCTTCCTGCAACTCAATTTCAGAGAGTTACATGCCCTCTTCTAAGAAGATATTTTCAAGGAAGGAAGGTTCACAGACTTTCTCTGGAGTCAAAATGAGGACACTCCATGGATATTCAGAATATCATATATAATCACATTCAAATGTATATCTTGATCAAAACTGAGATTGTAACAGCTTTCATTGTGACTTATGGGTGCAGGAGTAACTGGCAAGGGGTGCTTAGGGATTTTTTTTGTTCATAAGCAATTCATTAAAGTAGTAATGTCTCTTGTATGTGCCCTATCTCTCCATGAGGTGCACTAACTTGTAAGCAGACACTAACCATCATGAATAAAGTGTTTCCTACAGCTCCTTAGTCTCCCACTTTGCAGGGCCTTAAGTCAATAAATATTTAAACTTCACAAATCACAGTGGTGGTCTATTATAGCAATTGAAACAAATAAAGCAATACCTCTCAATGTATTCTAACAGTGGAACTACAAAACTCCTGATTCAAAATTTGCTTCCATCATTTTGAGGTTCAGGGTAGGGATGACAGGCAGAGACTTCCTCAGTTTTTTTTAACAGGTCAACACAGGTTAATGTCACAGATTGAAAAGGAAGCCATGAAAGTAAAGAGGTTTGTATTCCACTACTTATAGGAAGGTAGGATTACAACTCCGAATGAGGATCAAATAATCCTGTGATAGAGGATCCCAACAGGAAAATTGTCTTATACATTTTTTGGTGACAGCTTATACTAATGCTACTTTAAAATTTTCTCTTTCATTTATATAATTCCAATAGAAATGACTTCATTCTTGACAACAGGGCCTCTACCTGAGCTCTGAATGGAAGGTGCTGCTTAAAACAGACCTGGTATTTTCTTTTCTGAACTCATGGCCTCTTCATCAGATGCTGCATTTGAAATACCTGAAATACCAGTAGTTATGAATCAAAGTTCTGTGAAAGTTATTGGGCCTGTGAATAGCAGATGATCTCTAAGACATGCCCCCAAAACATAAATGAGGATAAAACATCTTGCTCATCTGCTGTGGCCTGAGCATGTGTGAGACAAAGTGGCATTTATAATGGGCACCAAACTTCCTTTTCAGATGCTGATGTGTGCTCAGAGACAGCAGGTAGGAACATGCCCACACAGGATATTGAATGGAGAATAATAATTTATACATATCTAAGATATATTCCATGGTTTTAACTGACACTTAGCATGTAGGTTTCTATGAAAGCACTGCTCTAGAAACCCGTAGTGTTTATGTATTTTCAAAAAGGTCTGCTATAGGCACAGAATGAGTCTTAGGTTACATCCTTCCACCTTTGCCTGGGGCATACTCAAGTGACAGCAGAAACTGTGTTTATGACTTACTGTGTCCTGGAGAGGAAGAGGTTCCATCAGTTAATATTCACAATCATCATGTCAACTATTGCCAGAAAACTCCAAAGGATACTGGAAACACATAAAATGAGAAAAAACAGGAAGGACAGCATTTGAGAATTCTATTGAATTATTCTCCATGTCTGAGAGTGTAATTACCAGGAGGCATCTTCAGAGGAAGCTTACTGGGTGAATCTAAGCCACTTTGAGAATATATATACACGGAATTATTTTTTAATTAATTTTTATTAAAATTAAAAACAATATTATTTTACATACCAGTCCCATTTCCTTTTCCCTCCTTTCCTCCCATGCCCCCCACCAACCTCACCCTACCCCGCCCCCCATGCACTCTCCAGGGAGTGTGAGGCCTCCAATGAGGGTTCATCAAAGTCTGCCACATCATTTTGGGGCAGGGCCTAGGCCCTTCCTGTGTATCTAGGCTGAGAGAGAATCCCTCCATAGGGAATGGGCTCCCAAATCCCATTCATGCATTAGGGATAAATATTGGTTCCACTGCCAGAGGCCCTATAGACTGCCAGGGTTACCCAATTGACACCCACATTCATGGGGCCTGGTTTGGTGCTATGCTGGTTCACTAGCTGTCAGATTGGTGTCCATAAGTGTCAGTAGTTGATGGAAGCAGAAGCAGAGATCCACAGCTAAGCACTGAGTGGAACTCCTGGAATCCATTAGCAGAGAACAGGGATTGAGTGGAGCACCTGCATGTGAATATAATCACAATACATTGTTGTACGTGTGAAATTTTCAAAAATGGGAGATAAAAGAATAAAATAACTGGAGTATAATAAGAAGACACTGGGGCATCAGCATAAGAAGGAATTGATGCAGTTATCATAGGACCCTATTTAGTTATCTTAATTAAGTACCAAAGAGTGAAAAAGGAGGGTTACAAAAGTTAGAAATTGGCTGCTTCCCAATCTTTGACAACCTGTTTTGTAATATGACAGTCTACTCTCATATGAACTCTCACTATGATGTTATCTGCCATGGAGTCATGTGGTTTCCAGAGTCAAATCAATGCCAGTAACATGTCCTCGCTTTCCAGAACTGCAAGGTAAATAAAAATCTTTTCTTAATATAGTAACCAACCTCTCAAATTAGGTATATCATTATAGTAACACAAATATTAATAAAATAGACATTCTTTCTTAATTATTCTTCTATTGCTGTGAAAAACACATGGCATATGCAACTTATAAAAGAAAACATTTAATTGGGCTTCAATGATCCTTCCTTTTGTCATATATAATGTTATTACATTAACCAATAATATTTTGTCACACATTACACCATTCTGAATAATTCTTTATTTCTCATGAAATACATGTATTTTAATAGGTTCATTTCCTTTTCTTTTAAACTTATGGATTATAGTTTTGGCAGTTCTTTTTCCTCCCGCTGGCCATTTATCATCTTATCATCAACTTTGATACATTGACTTGTATGTTTGACAGCTACTAATTGTGTTTACTGTGTTACTATGATGTTTTATAGTTAGTTATAGTCTATTTCTTTTTTTTTCAACAGAAAAGGAGTTTTATTGAAAACTATATACAGTTTGTCAAAGTCCTATCACAGACCGCAATCAGGACCTGTCCCTCTCACAACTTGGGCTGAGTCTTGGTCCCTGATGGGGGAAGTCAGAGACCAGGGTACCCACTGTGGATCTTCATCTATGAACTGACAACTATAAATAGCCTGGAGGTGGTAGGCAAGGGACAGGGAATGGATCCCTAACCTGATCTAATCACCGCCTCAAGAAGGGAACACTATTCTGAAACTCAGGCCCAGTGGACCAAATGAGGTGTCCAGAAGTCCTCTGCTTCCAGGAGGCATTCCAAAACATAGGGGCAAACAGTCTCCTCAATTTCCCTTCCCCATGTGTCAGGCCCCATGAGCTTCAGAGGCTTGGCCTAGGGATGCTGGGCACCCTTCCTCCCTACACTGATTCAGGATCCAGAGACACTGGGGCCATCCCCAATTCGAGATGATGTTGGAGAGGTCACAGCACAAGGTCTAAGCCAGAGCCTTTCTCATAGGCAGGGGCAGCATGGGAGGGTCAGGGTGTCCCACTGTAGGAATAGTCTGCTTTATTGTGCATCAGGAGCAGGTCATCCACGAAGTAGAAGCTGTCAGACTCTGTCTCATATGGGTGACGAATCATCTCGCTGATTAGCTACTCAGAAAGAGGCGGGAAGTCATACATGTGTTCACAGGTGTTCTTGCTTCTGGGGATGCAGAAGCCAAAGTGGAAATTGAAGCTGTTGAGGAGCTGGTTTCTGAAGTAGTGTCTCTCGATCATGCTGGAAGTTGTTGACCGGCTTGTCTCCCACTGTGAACTCCACCTTGGTTCCCACCTGCCTTAGGCAAAGGAAGGCAGATTTGAATTGGTAGAAAACAAAGCACTCGAACAAAGCACCCTGCATTGGGGTCCAGGTCCTTCCTGTTGATAGGCATCCATTCTGAGACAGGGGGCTTCTTGATTTCAAAGAATACAGTGCCTGAGTCCATGTTCCGGATCTTGAACCTGAGGAAGTCAATCTTGTAGATATTTTCCTCTGGGAAGCACAGGTAGTAGCCTATAATCCACTGCAGCCTCAGGATGTCGTCCGGCCAGATGGGCCACTTGCCTTGCAGTGGTCCCAGCCTGGGCCCAGGGTCTGGCTCTGGCTCCAACTCGGACCCTGATTCAGATTCCACCTGAGGATCCTGCATGGGCTCCACACTCTAGTTCTAGGCCTCTGGAGCAAGCTCCACTCATGGCCGGGTTCTGCAGCTGCCCTTCTTCCCCTTCATGGCCTTGCAGGCCCTGCAGGTCCTCTCCTGCTGCTACAGCTGCTGCTGCGGGCTGAACATAGTCTATTTCTTAAACATATTGTGTTCTGCATTGTTACACCCCTGCCAATTCAATTAGATGACAAATGTAATGTATTTGTTCATGCTCATATTTATAAAGCACTGGTGTGTGGCATAGTGCTTTTTTATACATATATATTTTTCTATGAAACCTACAAGTATACCCTGGAAGGTTGATTAGGTATCATCAGAATATCATGCATTTAAGACCAAACTTTCATTAGCACACAAATATTACTCTCGAGTTTTATCTCTCTGTGACTGTGTCTATGCCTGTGTCTGTCTGTGTCTGTGCCTGTGTCTCTGTCTGTTTCTCTCTCTCTTCCTCTCCCTCCCCTCTGTCCGTTCCCTTTTTTTCAGCTCCTTTGACCTGGGCATGGCATGCCTTCAGACTAGAATTAGCAATATCAGGAAAAAATTTCATGGGGTTTAGAAATCTTTTTCTGTTTGTCTCTCACTTTAGTAAGTTTCTCTGTGAATTCGAAATACATGGACTTTTTCTGTTCTTTACCCTCCCCTTCTCAACAAAGAAGGTCAGGTTTCATCTGAACTTTTATCTACAGTCTGTGATCATGGCAGCAAGCTGTGACAACAGGTACATGTTTATTCTCGATACCTGAGGCGTCACACTCTTTCATTACTTAATATTTAATATATGCAATTTCATGTCTAGCTATTGATGTTGCATTTAACTGTTTGAGGCAGGTGGTTAAAGTTATTTCATATTAATAATCCACATTTCAACCAAAATATTGTGAAATGCAAATATTTCCAACTGGAAGCCAATACATATTAGACAGAAGTTTGATAACCTGGATGCAAACTGAAATATATGCACATACACATGAAGATATAAATGTGTATATACATTCTTGTGTGTGCATGAATTTTTATAGGCGATTTAATGTGCCACTAAAAGAATACGAACCAAGAGAAGAAACTATCAGTAATGTTCCTGTCCTGTGATTGAAAACTTAGCTGAGTACTCAACTTTTTTCTTCATATATTTTATATTTTCCAACACTGATGAAACACATGTTGGAATAAAATACCATGTATATTCCAATTTGGACATAACTTATCTCTTATTTGCAGCATGTGGCAAGTCTAGAGGGTGATTATATAATAAATGGTATTAAGTCCCTTATAAAAGGAACACTTTGTTTCATAAGAGAACACTGAAAACAGTGGTCATCTATGAGCATGAAGCAGGTCTTAGCCAGACACCAATTCTGTCAGTTATTCAAGTTTGCAATTCCTAGAGTCTAGAGCTTTGACGAACAAAGTTTTATTGTTTAGAAGCCACCCTGTTTATGGGGTTCTTTTCTAGCAGCACAAATGTACTAAAACTTTTTCAAAAAATGAAAATATAATTCCACATAGATGTATGTATTTATATATGCATGCATATTGTATATATGGAATAAGGATGGATTCGCTTAATATGGAGATTGATGGTTTCCTTGATATGCAGGAAGTGCCACTAAGTTAGAAAACCAGAAGCTACAATAGTATAGTTCTAGGACCAAGACAGCCTCAAAATTCAAGAACACCTAATGGTTCAATTGTAAGTTATAGACAGGAACCACTAGAACATAGATATAAAGTATGGCACATCCCTTTGAGGCAGGACCAAGGTCCCCCCATATTCAGGCTGAGCAAGGGATCCCTCCATAGGGAAGGGGCTCCAAAACAGTTCAAGCACTAGAGATAAATCCTGGTCCCACTGCCAGTGGCCCCCCAGACTTCCCAAGCCACACATAACTGTCACCCACATTCAGCGGGCCTAATTTTGTGGTAAGCAGGTTCTCTCACTTTAAGTCTCGAGTCAGTGAGCTCCCACCAACTCAGGTCAGCTGTTTCTGTGGGCATCCCCAAAATGGTCTTGACCCCTTTGCTCATATTATCACTCCTCCCTCTCTTTGACTGGACTCTGGGAGCTCAGCGCAGTGCTTAGCCGTGGATCTCTGCATTTGCTTCCACCAGTTGCTGGATTAAGGTTCTATGATGATAATTTGTAAACCTGTCACTAGGGAGATTACCAGGAATTCATATGGATGACCCCAGCTAAGACCCTAAGCATTAGTGGAGAAGATGCCTGAACTGTAAGCAGATTTGTGACTAGTAAATATGCACTATTTAACTTGCAGTCGTCTTAGAAAAATTAACACAATCAAACTTCCTGCTTTTTCATTATTTATTTTCTTTGTCTCTTTATGAGACAGGGTCTTATGTTTCAAAATGTAGCTGAGGATGACTTAACTTCTTTTTATTTTTGGTTTTTACGAGACAGGGTTTCTCTGTATTGTTTTGGAGGCTGTCGGTCCAGCCTGGCCTCGAACTCACAGAGATCTGCCTGCCTCTGCCTCACGAGTGCTGGGATTAAAGGCATGCAACGCCACCGCCTGACGAAGATGACTTAACTTCTGATCCTCATGCTTCCAGGTCAACAGCTTGGGGATTAGAGATGTAGGTCACCATGTCCACCTTTTGCAGTACTGAGGAAGAAACCTGGGCTTTGCTTTCATGCGTGCTAGACCTGAAATATAGCTCTAGTCTATCATGCTCTCTTTCTCACTCACTCACTCACTCACTCTCTCTCTCTCTCTCTCTCTCTCTCTCTCTCTCTCTCTCTCTTTCAGTCTCTGTCTCTGTCTCTGTCTGTGTGTGTGTGTGTGTGTGTTGTAATGAGTGTACAGGTGTGCATGGAAGCCAGAGCTCAACTTTGTGTGTCACTCTTCAAGTTCTGTCCAACAAACTGTTCCTTTTCCTGGATCTCCCTAATTAGATAAGACTGGCTGTCTAGTGAGCAACAGGAGTTTGTCTGTATCTCTCCCCATTACTGGGATTACAAGTAATTACCACAAAGCTCAGCTTTTTAAACATGGGTTCTTGGCATTGAACTCAGGTCCTTATGTTTGCACAGCAAACACTTTACTGATGGAGCTATTTCCCCAACCCTAAAACTTTCTTAAAATGAATACCGTATGATTAGAACAGAGTTAATTATTTTCTGAATTCTACCTGCCTGTCAATGTTCTCTTTCTACTTGTAAACTACATCTACCTTGCTAATTTTCTGTACTTACTATTTTCTAATTTGAATTTTGTTGATTCATATCATGTGTCTCAATACCACTTATCTCCTCAACCCCTTCTTCTGCATTCTGCCATGGAACCCTCCTCCTAATATAAAATTTAAAAGACATGAGAAAGGGAAAAGGAAAAGAAATATCTTAGCATGGAAGCTGCAGTGTGACACAAAGAGTCACACAGTTTATTCTTTAGTCCATACATCTTTACTTGCAAGGGTTCATTGCAGAGTCATTGGTCTTGTTCGAGGCCTCTGGTTTCTGCTACACTATTGATCCTGGGCCATCACTGGGACTCCTTTTGGATATCCTGGTGTTGTCCTGTGTCCTGTATCTTTACTTGTAATTCTTTCATTATAAAGTTGTCATTCATAGACTTCTGGGTAATACTGTTGCTCATCCTTACATGATTCCACATTATTTCATCTAAAGGAAATTATTCTCATGGTATTCTCTGACGCCTCTTTTGATTTACAAAAAATTCATTTTCCCCTTATGCACATTTTATTTACGTTTACACCATCACCTTTCCATCAAGACTGAAAAGTAAAAAATAGAGAAAAAAGAAAATTGTCTTAAGTGATAGGTAGCAGTCTACTTCTTTCTTTCCCTAAAAGAGAATTTCAGTGTGATGTAGAAAAATTTCAAGTCAGAGCTGGTGCCAGGATAGCTAGGAATTTTTCCAGCACCTTGTAAAGATGATTTTTACATTCCTAGTGAAGTCTGAGTCTCATCCAAGTTGTTCACATTTTGAACGTGTGTGTTCAACTTTGTAATCAGTGGAGAGCTAGTACTGAGCACACGAGTATAGACTATAGAATACACACACAGGCCCCCTGAACGTGGGTGTCTGTTGGGGGTCCTGGGTAGTCTATGGGGCCTCTGGCAATGGAACTAGTATTTATCCCTAGTGCATGAATGGTCTCTGGGAACCCATTTCCTATGGAGGGATACTCTCTAAGCCTAGATACATGGGAGAGGGCCTAGGTTCTGTCCCAAATGATGTGAAAGACTTAGATGATCCCACATGGGAGGTCTCACCTACCTGAGGCATGGATGGAGGGTGGGATGGGGAGATGGTGCGGGTAATGGGGAGGACAGGAGGAAGAGAGAACTGGGGTTTGTGTGTAAAATAAGATTGTTTTCAATTTAAACAAACATTAATTAAAAAACAATTTAAAAAGAATACACACACACACACTTACTTGCCTGACTGCTTTGAATGTTTTCTTCCCTCCTTCACACATTTCCATCTTCCTTCCTAATTCATTTTTATTTCTTTATTTATTTGTTTTTCCCTAGATAATTTCTAAGTATCACCTTAATTAGAGAGCTGAAAAGGATTCAGAACACAAATTTATGAGCCACCACAATGATTATATTACTTTATATTTTAAAATAATGTAGTAAAAACGTGTTTATTTGGAAACTCGAATAATGCAACAATAAATATATTGTTGCTCAAAAAATAAAACTGAATTTTAAAAAGTTATTAAATCTTTTCCTGTTTATATCTCCAGTTTATTTTTCTGTAAAAAATCATTTATGCCTTGGTACCCCGGAGAATGGGAATGGGACAGTATCTCCAGAGTGGATTGGGAGTATGTGGGGAGGAGAGGGGGAGCTGGGAAAAAGAGAGAGGGAGAAGAGGAGGGGAGAGGAGGACATGGGGGAGCAGGAAGGTTGAGTTGGGGGAAGAATAGAGGAGAGCAGGATGAGAGATACCATAATAGACGGAGCCATTATAGGTTTGAGGAGAGATCAGGGATTAGTGAGATTTTCAGAGATCTACAAGGATGACACCAACTGGCAATCTAAGCAATAGTGGAGAAGCTGCCTTAAATGCCCTCCCCCAGTAGTGAGATTGATGAGTACCTTATATGCCATCCTAGAGCCTTCATCCAGTAGTTGATGGAAGCATAGGCAGACACCCACAGATAAACACTGAACTGAACTCCTGGAACCCAGTTGCAGAGAGGGAGGAGTGAAGAGCAAAGGGGTCAAGACTGAGCTGGTGAATCCCACAAAAACAGCTGACCTGAACAAGGGGGAGCTCAGGCTGATGACTGAGAGGATAGCATGGGACTGATCCAGAGCCCCTGAATGTGGGTGTCAGTGAGAACACCTTGGCAATCTATGGGGCCTCGGGTAGTAGATCAGTATTTATCCCTGGCATATGAATGGACTTTGGGAGCCCATTACACATGGAGAGGTGCTCTCTCAGCCTGAACACATAGGGGAGGGCCTAGGTTCTACCAGGGGTGATTTGACAGACTCTGGAGATCCCCCATGGAGGGCATCACCCTCCCTGGGGATCAGAGGGGGGATAGAGTGGGGCTTGGAGGGCTTGTGGGGGGCAGGGGAGGAGGGGAGAGAGAGGGAGCTGGGATTGACATGTCAAGCAAGCTTGTCTCTAATTTAAATAAAAAGAACTACAAGTTGCGGTAAATTTATCTCACCCCATTTATGCAGATGATGATGATGTATCTATCTATTCAACTCAGGTACAAGAGCCAAATGTGAAATAAATATGTATGATGGACACACAAAGCAAGGAAAAAATCATTTATGACTATATATTTAGAAAAACTCAGCTTATTCTGGAATATAGAGTAAATTAAATCTTAATCAACTAGACACAATAAATGGTTTCAGGAGAAGATATTTGCATCTCATACATTGAGAAACTGGTACATGTAAAACCAAGGCTACAGCTCATCTAGGGTCTTTTTTCTTCAGTCCTGTGAACTGTAGATCATCTAGGGTCTTTTGACACTACTTTTCTAAGTTTGCAGAGGCCTTTCCTCCAATGCCACCCTTCACATATCATGGGGAGGAAAATAAGCTCTTGAATACTTTTATAGGATATTAATCATTTTCATGAAAACCCAAGATGTACATATTCCAAAATCATTTGATAATGTAACATTAGGAAATGGAACTCAATGTGTGAGTCTGGAGAGAAATAATCACTCTGTGAACAGCCATGCCCGTTGAACATTTTCTGTTGTGGAAAACACGATGTTATTTTTGATAATGCCATTCAAACTTAAGGAATATATTTTATGTGATAATCACCAAGGAATTCAGTGGACTGTTCTTTCTAATCAAGGTGCAAAAATTCAGGAAAACTGTCTCCAAGTCAAGTTCATTTCAAATACTGTTCTTTCCATTGAAATCCATTTGGGTTAAAAATATAACAGGAGGGAGAGGGACCTGGGATTCATATTTAAAATATGATTTTTTTTCAAAAATAAAAAGAATTTACATCACTGAAAAATATAGAGAAGTATTTAATTGTTTAATGAGCTACAAAATTAATATATCAAGCATTCTGACTAGAATTTACTTACTAAGATTATCCATACTAATACCAGAAGTGTGTTATAATATGCGATGAAAATAAAATAGCATTTTAGAAGTTTAAACTAAAAAGAAATATAACTTACAAAATAGTAAGACATTTTATTTTTGGTTTTACGAGACAGGGCTTCTCTGTGACTTTGGAGGCTGTCCTGAAACCTGTTCTGTAGACCACGCTGGCCTTGAACTCACAGAGATCCACCTGTCTCTCCCTCCCAAGTGCTGGGATTAAAAGCACGAGCTACCATTGCCCAGAGAGTTTTGTTTTCTAATGATCTTTACTGTATTTACTCAACAGACCAAACTATTTGCTATTGACCAAGATAGTACCAGGGGCCCCTCTTCACCTAAAATAAACAACTGTAACTCAAGAAAAGCAGTGAGATTCAAATTTTCATTCTAGTTAGTACTATTACTTACATAGTCTCACCTCAAATTTGTCATAAACCATGAACTGAACTATATTTTAGTTTAACTGGTGCAGGTCAGAATAATTAAAACCAAAATGAGGACAGAAGGTTGACTTAACAACTTGCTCTGGGTACAAGAAAAAACTGCAGCTTTTAAATAGGGCCAAACATCAAAAGGAAGATAGATAATCCTTAAGGCCATGTTACAGTGGAGTTAATCCTACAGAAATCTGAGCTCAAATGAAAAGTGACCAGAAAAATGTGTAGATCTATAAACAGTTAATCATTTTTATAACTCATGAATAGGGACAAAATTACATCAGATATAACAAGAAACTTAACCCCTATATTTAAGTTTCAAAGAACACTGGTTGAATTACTGTTTTTTCTCTTTCCTTTATTTTAATGATTAAAATTCATTTAAATTGCTGAAAACAAACTACCTTGCAAACACTTTTTACAATCTAATTGTGGACATACTAAGCATTATCACACAGCAATTCTGATTCATAGTCTCCAAGTAATTCATTCAAATTTTTGACATACACAAAATGTGTGTTGTCAAGCTTCCACAGATTTGCATACTACTGAGACTAGCCACACAAACGCGAGTTCCCTGTTTGGTATTCACATTTTCCAACTTCAAGATGCTTAAGGGTCCAATTGTGCCTTGTTTCTTAAAGATGGGATTTGGAAAAAAAACAACAGCAAGTACTAAACAAAAGGCTTTAATTTTAAGACATAAATGAATAACTAATGATCCAAATCTGAACATCTTATTTTAAGGAAAAAGGGAGGAAGAAAAATATATCAACATGTTATGGAAATTGTAGAATTTTCTAGAACAAGACAAAGGTTTTGTAGTAACAGTGTGTACCTTTAGAAGTATGTGTTTATAATGACAGTTAAGTCCTGTCACATATGTTCTAACTTAAAATTGTTTGAATGCAGAGTATCAAAGAAGAGAAGGGTCTTGTGTGACCTGTATAGTTTAAAATAAACAAACATTAAGCTTGTAAACTCATTTTTAGATGCAAAGGCAGGATTAAGTAGGTTGAGAGACTTCACTTTGGGGAAGGAAGAAAAGATTACTAGTTATGAACACTTTTATCTTCACCATTCTTTAAAATCAATACCTCAACTTCCTCAAAAACCAGGAAAAAAACACAACTTTTCTCCAAGTTGTAAACAGCAAACGGTGTTTTTCCATGTAAACTATGTGCTGCATTGTCCTCTGAAAGGCAAGATGCTGTTCTGTTATGGCTTCAGATCTACAAGGATAACACTGGGAAGCTAAGCAATAGCGGAGAGACTACCTTAATAGCCCCTCCCTGATGATAAGACTGATGACTACCTTATATGCCATCCTAGAACCTTCATCCAGTGACTGATGGAAGCAGAGGCAGATACCCACAGCTAAACACTAAACTGAACTCCTGGAACCCATCGACAGAGATGGAAGAGTGATGAGCAAAGTGGTCAAGACCATGCTGGTGAAACTCACAAAGACAGCTGACTGGACAAGGGGGAGCTCTTGAAACCCAGACTGATGGATAACAGGCCAGCAGGGGACTGATCCAGACTTTCTGAATGTAGTGTCAGTGAAGAGGCCTCAGCAATCTCTGGGGCCTTGGGTAGTAGATCAGTGTTTACCATGGCATACGAATGAACATTGGGAGTCCACTCCACATGGAGGGATGCTCTCTCAGCCTGGACATATGGAGAAGGGCCTAGGTCCTGCCCTGAATGAAATGACAGACTCCAGAGATTCCTCCATGGGGAATGGTGTGGAGATTGGGTGGGCGGCTGGGGGAGCTGGTGGAGGGACAAGGGAGGAGGGGTGGGAGAGGGAGCTGGGATTGACATGTGAAGCATACATGTTTCTAATTTAAATAAACAACATATATTGAGAAAAAAAGAACCCTTCACAAACTTGTTTGAATGTTTAGTGTTTTAAGTGTACCATAAGCCATATTCTTTAATGTTTCCTTGGCCAGAATTTTTTCCCAAACCTTTAAAAATCTGTCCTAATTAGGCACCCCCACTGGACATCTCTCCATACTGTCTAGTCCATGCATAGGAATAGTCTCCACTCAGACATCTGTGAAGGGTACAGGCCCTCATCCAGCCCCTGCTTTGGCAGCCATGACAGGCAGAAAAGACCTAGCAAGATGTAGGCTCCTGACCCAGTAGCGTGTGGTGAGTCCCTGACCTTGCCTTAATCACTGGAAAGAAACTGCCAGATACCCTCCATGTGGCAAGAAACCAATCAGAAGTTAGCTGGTGGGCTCTGGATGTGTTTTAATAATAGTGGAATACAGGGTGTAGAAACTGCCCTGGGAGGGCCTCTATGTTCAGCAAACTTTCTGCAGCTGCAGCTTACAAATCTACTCCAGACAGGTTTCCCCAGCCCGGGGGCATCAACCCTGAGACTGTTGCTATGCAACTAGCAGACCCCCAGACACTCCCCTTGCTCTACCCCAATATATGCTGTGCCTCACTGCTAATCAGGGTCCATCCTATACTACCTGCTGTGCCAGATGGATGGAGGACCTGAGTTAACTCGAAAAATTATAAATAGTCTTTGCTTTTGCATCAGATCTGGTCTGTTGGTGGTATGGGGGTTACAGAGTTTGGGAACAACAATGTGTTCATGTGTTAATTGGTAACTGCTGCTGCAAAACTAACAGAATGTGAGTACTAAAAGTATGTAAATTTGGGGGGTTATACCCTTTGATTTCAACATAACACTGAGAGAATAGAGAAGAAAATTATAAGGGATTAATGGTTTGATTCAACTGAGTGAGAGAATCTTATTTGGTAAGTAGGTATAACCAGAAGGGAAGAAATAAGCTGCTAAGGAAAGAAAGCCACAGTAAGGAAGGGCTAACTTAAGGTTCACAAGGAATTAAAGTGACTATTTTTATATGAACAATGATGTATACAGTGATCTATTAGTATCATGATTAATATGTCATCATGTTCCCTGTGAGGAAGTTGTGGAGTGCCCAATGATAAAGAAATAGGCAATACTAAATCAAACTGTCTACTTCCAGGTATTAGCCAGTAACACTTATTTATTTTGAATTTTCACTCTTTTCCCTTAGTCCGATGACGCTATATATTTTATTTTTCTGGAGTTTAATTTTTTAAAACATTTTTATTAATTTTTAATGAAATGTGTTTTGATCATGTTCTTTCCCCTCTCCTCAATCCTCTGAAGTCCTCCATGACTCCTTTTACCCATCCAATGTCATCATGCTCAAGCTCTCCCTCTCTGTGTCTCTCAAATTTAATTTTACATGACTGGTGCCCCACCTCATGCAAAGGAACCTCCACCCAGGTGTTTACTTGGCTTCAAGAGGCTGTGGCTACAAAAGACAATGCTTTCTTTATTTCATTCTGATTGTTCCCTTAAATATTTACTGAACTATAGAGTATTTATACATATTCTAAACTATGTGTGTACAACATATAGATCACGTCGTTGCTATGTATTGTATTTTTACATTAGAGTTTTGGTATTTTCCAAAAGAAACCTAGAAATCTGTGGTAGTTTTTAATGATGCAGAACCCAACAGCATGGCAACTTCAACAAGAATAAGTGAAAATAGAAAAATACACAATAGTAAATTGTTTGTTCCTTAATTCTTTTAGTCTTGTTTCTATTAATTATTTAGTATACTCAGTGTGTGTATGTGTGTGTGCATGCACGAGCCACCTTGTTGGTTTTCCATTAGTATTTTTATGCTAAAAGCACACACACACACACCCCACAGATTATCTCAGCTTATTTAAGAATTTATGGATAGCTACATTGTAATAAATTAAATGAACTCTTTACTCTCTCTACTACTTAGGCCTTAGGCAACAACTTAACAACTGTTCTGGTGCAAACAGAGCACATTTCAATCTCTAATGAGTATGTTTTGAAAAAGATGATGTCAATGTATACAATATAATATTACTTTAATAAACCAAGAGGCATTAACTCTTATCACTAAGTTTGACCATTTTATAAATAAAAGAGTACAACTTTGATTTTGATCCTTTTGCTAAAATCTAAAACTAAAATTCCCATCATAAATATAAACATGTTGAGGCTAGAGAGATGGCTCAGTAGTTAACTATCATGGACTAACCCTTTTGTACAACAAGAAGATATGTCTTTCATGATTGGTTTATAAAAGGAGCTGAATGACTGGTAATTGAGCAGGAAGTATTGTATTTGTGGGACATCCATACACAGAGGACACTGGAAAGAAGAATGGTTGGGTCTCAGGAGTCTCGAGCAGACAGAGAGACAAGGAAGAGGAATGTACTGTGTTGAAAGAAGGTACTACCACGTGGCAGAGCATAGATAAGAAATATGGGTTAATTCAAGATGTAAGACCTAGTTAGTAACAAGTATAAGCTATCAGCCAAGCATTTATATTTAATATTAAATCTCTGTGTGGTTATTTATTAACTGACTTGCAGGTCAGATAAGTTCAGTTACATTTAAGAGCACTTGTAGCTCTTGCAGAGGATCCAGATTAAAGTTCACAACACCCATATGGCTACTATCTGTTGTTACTCTAGTTCCAAGGAATCTGATGCCCACTCTAGCCTCCAAAGGCAATGCATGTACATAGTGAACAGGCATACATGCAGGCAAAACACTTATACACATAAAATAACAACAACAGAAGGAATAGAGCCCTAAGATATGACACAATGTTTATTGTGACATTATTAGTTGACAAATAGCACAGTGAAAAAAATAGATTTTCTGTTTCTGAATTAGTTTAATAGAATCTTACTGTCACTGTTCTGCCTGTCATTAATTCACAAATTCAGGAGTTCCATAAAAGAACTAGACTAAAAGATATAATACATATGCAGAGGACTTGGTGCAGACCTGTGTAGGCCCTGTGCTTGCCGCTTCAGTCTCTGTGAGTTCTCTTGCTCTTTCAGTTGATGTAGAGAGTCTTGTTCTTCTGGTGTACTCCATTCCATCTGGCTCTTACACTCTTTCTATCTCCTCTTGCATGGAGTTTCCTGAGTGCTGAAAGGAGGGATTTAATGAAGACATCCCATTTAGAGATCTGTTTCCAAGGTCTCTCTATCTCTGTCTCTGTCTCTGTCTCTGTCTCTCTCTCTCATAATGTCTGGTTCTCTTTTGATGGCTGAATAAAGCATCAATCTATGATTATAGCAGAATACCATTAGGCATCATTTTATTATGTTTTTAGACCAGTAGTATTTGGTTTTGACCATTAACAAATGATACATCTCCAATACAACTAAGGCTCAGGGACCATTGTGAAAGGGATGGAAGGAGACTTAAGGGCAAGAGGAGCATAGATTACTCTAGGTTTTATAGTCTACAATTGTCAGACGTTCCATCCATGAATTCTCCCTGTCATGGCTGCCTGAACATGACCTGAACAAGAAAACAGAAATAGACATACCAAAGTATAAGGAGCAAAGCCTACAAGGCTTCAACCATACACAAAGAAGTATAGACCACTAAAAAATGCTGAGCAAAAGAAACAGTCTTCCCCAGGAAAGAGCATAACAATTGGTTATCCAACAGCAAGCGGTCACCCTTGAAAACATAGACATACAATATTGTTTAGAGTGAGCAGGCTGTATTTATGTATTTGGGAACATGTACATATGTGTATATGTATCAGAAATGATTCTGGTTGAAAGCATTACTATGTTTTCTATTTGGAAACTTTGACAGATATTTTTAGCACAATAAAAAAGTACCTTTTAAGTCTATAGTTAGAAAAGAACCAAAGGGAATTTAAAATCCTGATTGTGTAGCTATGATCATACAGTGATAGTATGGTGTTTAATGTTCTGCCAGAGGTAGGTTAATAGCTTATCAGAATTTCACCAATTACTGTCAAGACTATGAACTTTTGGAATCTTTTTATCATTTTTTATTTTAATTTTACATAGCTTGTTTTACATGTCAATCCCAGTTCCCTCTCCCTCCCCTCCTCCCACACTCCCCTTCCCCCCCACCCTCCCACCCTATTGCCAAATCCTTCCACATAGCGGATATCTAGAGTCTGTCATTTTACTCTGGGTAGGGTCCAGGCACTCCCCTAAGAGTCCAGGCTGAGAGAGCATCCCTCTTTGTGCTATGGGCACACGAAGACTGTTTGTATACCAGGGATAGACACTGATCCACAGCTCAGGGCCCCATAGGTTGCCCAGACCTTCTCGCTGACACTCACATTTGGGGGGCCCAGATCAGTCCCATGCTGGCCTCCCCGCTGCTGGTCTGGGGTCCAAGAGCTCTCCCCTGTTCAGATCAGCTGTCTATGCTGGTTTTGCCAGCCCATTCTTTGCCAATTTGCTCATCACTCCTCTCTCTCTGTCACTGGGTTCCTTGGGTTCAGTTCAGTGATTAATTGTGTGTTTGCCTCTGCTTCCATCAGTCACAGGATGAAGGCTCCCGGATGGTTATAGGCATCAAGTTCATTATCAGGAATGGGGATTCGAGGTGGTCTCTCCACTATTGCTTAGCTTTCCAATTGGTGTTATCCCTTTAGATCACTCGAGGTCGCTCTGGTGCCTGATCTGTATTCGATCCTATGATTCCCTCTTCCCCCTATTCTACCCCCACCCCCTCAACTTCCTGTTCCCCCATGACCAACTCTCTTCCTCTTCACCCCCTCTCTTCTTCCCAGGTCCCACTCCCCCCTAACCCTCGCCGTGTTCCCCATCCATTCAGGGGATCTTGTCTCCATCCTCTTCTCTTGGGTACTATGCATATATGCATATCTTTTAGGTTCTTTCCTGTTTCCTAGACTCTCTATCAGTGGAAGTGCAGACTGGCACTATCCTGATCCATGTCTAAAATCCATATATGAGTGAGTACATACCATGTTTGTCTTTTTGCGACTGGGTTACCTCACTCAGGATGGTTTCTTCCAGTGCTATCCATTTCCCTGCGAATTTCAAGATTCCATTGTTTTTATTTTCTGCTGAGTAATACTCCATTGTGTAAATGCACCACATTTTCTCTATCCACTCTTCAGTTGAGGGGCATCTAGGTTGCTTCCAGGTTCTGGCTATTACAAATAATGCTGCTATGAACATAGTGGAGCAGATGCCCTTGTTGTATGAACTTGCCTCATTTGGATATATGCCTAAGAGTGGAATTGCTGGGTCTAGTGGTATATTAAATCCCATTTTCCTGAGGAATCTCCATACTGATTTCCAAAGAGGCTGTATGAGTCGGCACTCCCACCAGCAGTGGAGGAGTGTTCCTCTCTCTCCACATCCTCTCCAGCATAAATTGTCTTCGGTGTTTTTGATTTTAGCCATTCTGACAGGAGTAAGATGGTATCTCAGAGTTGTTTTGATTTGCATTTCCCTGATGGCTAAGGATGTTGAGCACTTTCTTAAGTGTCTCTTGGCCATTTTAGCCTCCTCTACTGAGAATTCTCTATTTAGCTCTGTACCCCACCTTTTAATTGGATCCTTTGGTGTTTTGGAGACTTGTTTCTTGAGTTCTTTGTAAATTTTGGAGATTAGCCCTCTGTCAGATGTAGGGTTAGTGAATATCTTTTCCCATTCTGTGGCCTGCCTTTTTGTCTTTTTGACTGTGTCCTTTGCCTTACAGAAGCTTTTTAGTTTCAGAAGGTCCCATTTGTTAATTGTCGATCTCAGTGCCTGTGCCACTGGTGTTATGTTTAGGAAGTGGTCTCCTGTACCAACTCGTTGAAGAGTATCTCCCACTTTCTCTTCTAAAAGTTTCAGTGTGGCTGGATTTATGTTGAGATCTTTGATCCATTTGGACTTAAGTTTTGTACAAGGCGATAAACATGGATCTATCTGCAGTCTTCTGCATACTAGTACCCAGTTATGCCAGCACCATTTGTTGAAGATGCTTTCTTTTTTCCATTGTACAGTTTTAGCTTCTTTGTCAAAAATCAAGTGTTCATAGGTGTGTGGGTTAAAATTAGAGCTTTCGATTCGGTTCCATTGGTCTACCTTCTTATTTTTGTGCCAATACCAAGCTGTTTTCAGGACTATAGCTCTATAATAGAGCTTGAAGTCGGGTATGGTGATGCCTCCTGAAGTTCCTTTATTGTATAGGGATGTTTTAGCTATCCTGGGCCTTTTGTTTTTCCATATAAAGTTGATTAATGTTCTTTCCAGGTCCTTGAAGAATTGTGATGGAAGTTTGATAGGGATTGCATTGAATCTGTAGAATGCTTTTGGCAAGATTGCCATTTTTATTATGTTGATCCTACCAATCCAAGAGCATGGGAGATCTTTCCATTTTCTGGTATCTTCTTTGATTTCTTTCTTTAAAGACACAAAGTTCTTGATATACAGGTCTTTCACTTCCTTGGTTAACATTATCCCCAGATAGTGAGGGAAAGAAATCTGAAACATTTTTTGTTTTCTACATCTCAGATCACTTTCTCCTTAGTACCACTTAAGCTTTCTTATCTTTATATAAACAAATCTTAAAGCACCTATTATTTAATTCACCAGGAGATACAGGTGGCTGACCATTGAAAGCAGTCACCGTAAAGTTAAGTTTCTTTAAACAAAGGAATGGTAAGAAGTTATGGTGAAATCTGTTTTTGTGAGTTTATTTCTCTTATGTGTCTTGACTTAGTATTAGCTCTAGGAGAGTGAGGCCTGTGACCTAAATTTTACACAGAAAGCTGATAAGGCAACACAGAGAACTGGTAAGGCAGCTGAAGCCTTGGTTGCTGCAGTTAATTTGACAAAATTGCCTCTAGTCTAGTTGTCTAACAGCATCAGATTTCTGAGAAGTTTAAATTTACCTGAGTTAGGGATTAAAAATGATGGAGGTGGCTACCTAGACAGCCACTCCCCAGGATCCTCCATGGTTGTTGAGAGCAAAGATCTCAGGGAAACCTTAGTCTTCTGCTGGCAGTCCTAGACCTGCCAGTGTCCAGAAGGTCCAACAGACTTTTTGTGGAGTACGGACTTGTAGGAGGATCAGCCTACCTTTGTCTAGGCAACTGAAGGCAATCGATTCCCCCAGTGTCCATGGTCTAAAGAGGGTATTTACAGCTGTTGAGGTGAAAGGCAGTTTTTGCTCAGTGGCTGGTGTTGCTACATTTGATGCAAGTACCAGGGGGAAATTCTTTTCTGCCCACCTATCTTCTTTGGAGGAAATAAGGGTGGTGAGGAATTGGTATGTCTCTCTATTACAAAAAAGGTTTTTATTTAAATATTTTAAATGCCATAATCTGCGGATCTTTGAGCATTTGAAGACTGTCCATTATGTATGGATATGTTTTGTTTTTAGTTAATTGCTTTAAGCTCAACCCTGAAAATATATACAGGGGACTAAGTAAGGCTTATCCCTGTAATTAATTACATCAGTACTTATCATGGCTACAATTAAAGAACTTGATCATTTACAAAATGACTATTAACTTGTATTCCTTAACAGTCTACATATAATAAGTTAGCAGCTTCCACAAGACTAGGACTTTACATCTCTGTCAGGTTTAGCCTTTCAAATAATGGTTTTGAAATGAAGCTCTTCTAGTATCAAAATAAAACTTTTAAATCACAGATAACAGGTTCAGTAAAGAAACAAAGATAGTCATCCTGTAGATTAAAAACAGAACAAGGCTTTAACAAACTGTTAAGACTGTCTCCTGGGAAGGCAACGAAAGGTTTCATGGGAAAAGATCCCAGGGTGAAGTGGGAACAGGAGAAATTAAAAGAACTATACATTTATACGATAAATGTACTTGGAAGGACTTGATTCCTTGCTATCCCTTTCGCATTAACTCACCAATGAAACAAGGAAGCAAGGCCTTCTAGATACTACATGACTGAACTTAGACACATGTCTAAGCCAGATGCGGTTCCAGTGTGAGAGAAATAGATAGAAGCTCCATCACTAACCTAGAAGCTATCTCTTATTGATACCTCTTTGCAAAGGAAAGTTCAATTTTCTTCAACAGTGACTCACTGGGTATACAACTACACTTTAGGGTAGACCCCTTGTCCAGCAGTAGAAGGCCACCAGAAAACAAACTCAGTGTTATTTTTGGAGGAGTTGTTTTCAAACTCACAGTGCTTTATTCTTTGTCTGAGCTCCCCCCTTTCTGAAGTTTTTTTTTCTTCTATGTTATGGTTTCTGATTTTATGTCTTCATGGAATCTCTCCCCCTTCTCTCTTTCTGTGTGTGTGTATGTGTGTGTGTGTGAGTGTGTGTGTGTGTGTGTGTGTGTGTGTGTGTGTGTGTGTTTCTTATAGTTTTACTTGGGTTCTTTTTTCTGTTTGTGTGTTTTGTTGTATTCCAATTCGTTTGTTTTTGTTTTTATCTTTAATTTATTGTATTTTATTATTATTCTTTAGATAATTACTTCTTAAGGAAGTGTGGATTTGGATGGGAGGGGAGGTAGAAAGGATTTTGAGGAGTTGGAGGAGGAGAAAATACACTGTATGAAAAAATGTATTTTTGAAAATAAAAATAAGAAATATCTGTGTGTACCTATATAATACTCGATATAAAATTATAGAATAAATCAAAATGTTCTTCAACAGATGAATGAATAAACAATGTCTGGAACATCCATAAAATTGATTAAAATTTAGTGATAAAAAGAAACAAGCTGGTAAGCTGTACATATGGATATGTGAAAGTAGCCTATTTAAAAGAAGCTATATGCATGCAAATACTCTGCTGGATCTTTCAAAAAGTACTATTAAAGCCATTTAGAAAGACAAGGCAACAAAGGATATGGAGGGAGAGGTGAGCAAGTGAGCAAAGAAGAATCTAATTGTAGTGAATGTACATTTTAAGACAATATTCATATCATACCTTTTTCCTGTAAAAAGAATTTATTTATTTTTAGCTTATGTGTATGAGTGTTTTGCCTGTATGTATGCAAGTGTACCATGTGTTTACAGTGCTTAGTGAGGGTTCTGCATCCTCTTGAACTGGAGTTACAGATAGTTGTGGGCTTCCAGGTGCTGGGAAGCAAATCCAGTTATTCTGTAATAGAGAAAATTCTTTGAGCAATCTCTCCATCTTCTCATACACTGTTTTTCCAAAAACACAGAGAATATTTAAAATTAAATGTGTATTCCACTTAATACCAATGCATCAATATTAGCTCATTTATTGTAACACAAATTTGTTAATGGAAGATATCAGTATAAAAAGCCGGGCTGTGGCGGCGCACGCCTTTAATCCCAGCACTCGGGAGGCAGAGGCAGGCGGATCTCTGTGAGTTTGAGGCCAGGCTGGACCGATAGCCTCCAAAACAAGTCTCGTAAAAAGCAAAAAAAAGTCAGTATAAAAAATGACTGTGTAGACTTGTAACAATTTATATAGACTACATAGGCATTTCTCCCAATTTTGTAGTAAATGTGAAACTCTCATGAATATATCTATGAATTTAAAACACTATCTGAGATCAGATGACACCAGGCACATTCAGAGTGGTGTGAGGAAACAGGTGGGACCAGGTGATGGATGGAGGTCTGGAAGATGAGAGTATGGGGAGAGGCAATTGTAATAGGTGGGCATTTTGAGGGTGATGTAAAAACCTAGTGTAGAGGAAACTCCTTGAAACTTATAAGGATGACCCTAGTGAGGAATACTAGTAATGGAGCATATGGAATCTGAATCTGCCACCTTCTGTAAATAGGCAAAGCTCCCAGTAATGATACCAACTCAGCCACAACCTGTGGCTGGGCCCTCAACCCACACTTCCTGCAAGGTTCACTGGGGCAATAGTGACTCAGAGCTTGTGGAAGTGGCCACATGTTCTAACTTAAGGACCATACCATTAGAGGAAGCCCATACCTAACATTGCTTGAATTTCCAGGATCCAGAAGCTGGCTGGCCCAAAGACCTAGGGTAGAAACAAACACAACTGCAAAAAAAAGTCAATGGAATGATTCCTAATGATATTCTGCTACACCCACAGATTAGTGACTAGGCCAGTTGTCATTAAAGGGGCATCATCCAGCAAAGATGCAGAGACCCACAGTCCAACACTAGGTAGAGTCAGGGGAACCCCACAGGGAAGGAAGGGTTGTAGAGCCCAGCAGGGTAAAGGACATCAGGAGAACATGGCCAACAGAATTAACAAAAACAAAGTTCATAGAGGCTCACAGATACTGAAGCAATAATCACAGAGTCTGAATGGGTCCACAATAGGTCCTCTGAATATATGTTATTCTTGTGTAGCTTGGTGATATCATGGGAATTTCTGACTCTTTTTCCTGCTCATGGGACCTTTTTCCTTCTACTGGGTTGCCTCATCCAGCTTTGATGTGAGTGTCTGTGCCTTGTCTTAGTGCACCTTGTTATTTGGTGTTGAATGGAGGAGCAGTGCATCTGAGGGAGAGGGGAGTGGATGAAGGGCTGGGAGGAATGAGGAAGGAGGGGCTCTATTTTGGATGTACTGTATGAGAGAATAATAAAAAAAAAGAAAAAAATCCACTTAAGATAGCTATTTAAAGTAAAGTCAATGTTCCTGGGTATTCTATGAATATTTGTAGTTGTCCACTTATATTTATTGACATATCTCAAGTAACCTCTTTTGTTTCTATCAAAGAAAAAATTATTTATCCCTAGCAGTTACATTTGTTCAAGTCTAATATATTTAGAAATTACAAAGTATGATACAATACTGAAACAATCTATCAATTCTGAAACTTTATAAAGAGTTATTTATTTGTTTATTCTTCTCTCATATATTATATTCCAACTGCAGTTTCCCATCCTTCCTCTCTCCCAGTCCCTCCCCGACCTTCCCTCTCCTCTAGATTCATTACTCCTCCACTGAAACTTATGACTGCATTATATGATATCCTAGAGCCTTCGTCCAGTAGCTGATGGAAGCAGAAGCAAACACCCACAGCTAAACACTGAGCCAAACTCATTGAATTCAGTTGTAGAGAGGGAGGAGGGATGAGCAAAGGGCTCAATACCAGGCTGGAGAAACCCACAGAAACAGCTGACCTGAGCAAGGGGGAGCTCATGGACCCCAGAAAGACAGCTGGGACATCAGCATAGGACTGACCCTTTGAATGTGGGTGTCAGTCTTGAGGTGTGGTTAATCTATGGGGCCTCTGGTAGTGGATCAGTATTTATCCCTAGTATACGAATGGACTTTGAGAGCCCATTCCAAATAGAGGGATTCCTTTCAACCTAGACACATGGGGGAGGGCCTAAGTCCTGCTCCAAATGATAGGACAGACTTTGAAGATCCCCCATGGAAGGCCTTACCCTCCCTGGGGAGCAGAAAGGGGATGTGATAGGGGTATCTGTAAGGGGTAAGGAAGGAGAGGTGGAGGGAAGGGAGAGGGAACTGGGATTGATGTGTAAAAGAAGCTTGTTTCTAATTTAAATAAAAAAGGCAAAAAAACTTTTTCTGCCCTAAAAAGTAATTCATCATTGCCTAGAGGTTTTCTGCACACACAAACTTACAAAAATGCAATTTTATACCTTTATATGTTCAAAGTATAGTCTCATTAGAAAAGATACATGCAATCTTTGTAATATTTACGCAAGAAACATGAAGTTCTATTAGAAATGTTGTCACAACTAGCACAAATACCAGTGATGGAGCTGTTTCGTTCATTAAAAATATTTATAGCAAGGCTTGTGGTATAAGCCTTTAATCTAGTGCCAGTACTTGGAAGGCAGATGTATAAGGATATAGAATTCAACCTCAACCCCACTGTCACTGCCAGACCAACTTGAGACACAAAGGTAAACATTGAATTGAAACAAAACATGTATATGGGAAAAATTATTTGATAGCCAATTTAAAATATTAGATGAGGAATACCAAGTTAAATAGAAAGAAGCAGCAAATATAAAAGGCAATAACAAATGGAAGGAATAGAAATAAATGATACAAAGAAAATAAAGTGTACAAGTCCTACATCCAGAAGGGATTCAAAATTAATAGGAAAATATTATAGATATTACCAACATGCCAAGACAGTAAATAAAATTTTTAAAGGATAATGAAAATATTTGATTGAAAGAATTTCAGGAAACAAGCTCAAAAGGAGTTTTAGAATTAGAGAATCACCATACTGTAACCCCTAAGGAATTAACATCATCCATAAAGATGGTGACTACCATCATCAAAACAAAGGAGACAAGATAGTTCTTCCTAAACAATTTCATGAAGCTAACTAATTGTACATCACAATGACTTATCAAAACAAAAGGACCTTATAGTTGTATAGAATTCCTTAGTAAATATTTTTAGTGATTACTAAAATGAGGTGATCCCAACATGGTAGAAAATATTTACTAATATTTTATAATTCATGTGACTAGTATGGAAAATGTTTGAAGAACTAAAAATATACACATCAAAACACAAACAGTTCAGCTAATAAGAGGTCAATTGAATAGAACTACAAATGACCAATAAAAACACTTTTATAGTTAAAGGTCTTTAGTTATCAGTGAAATTAAAATCAATATATTTAGAATGTATCTCATTTCAGTTTGAATGTTGCAATAAATTCTAGCAAAAACATGAGGAAAAGAGAAAACGGATACACTGTTGGTGGAGATATAAATTAGTCTAACCACAATGGAAATTACGATAGCAGTTTAACAAAACCATAACACAGAGGTACTGTATTATACACTTATATAAATTCTATCTACATAAAAATATTAAGTTAGCTTATCATAAAGTCCATTCTCGAAGTTTAATATGGCACTTCAACAATAACCAAATCATGCAATATGGTTACTTAATCATAACCAGATGAACAGGAGTATACACACACACACACACACTAAAGTTTTACTCAGCTATATAGAACAAAGCTATGTCATTTGCAGGAAATTGGATGTGACTAGATTACTAGATTATCACCATGTAAAGCAAAATGAGCCAGGAACATTCAAAAGGAAAGTGTCATCAGATAAAATTTTATAACAAACCAAAAGAGCAATAAAGTGACATAAAAAGCAATTATTAAGTCATGCAAAAACATGAAGAATTAATCCATAATAGAATTAGTGTTTCCTCACCAGAAAAGAAACTATATCAATTGACCTCACATTTTTATTACTTATTGCCTTACTTGTGGCTGTGAAGATGACAACAAAATTCATCCTCCTGCCCCCGTGATTGAAATCAATTACAGAAATATTAAAGGAAGAAAGAACTCTCAAAGACTTTGTGGAACTAGAATCTATGAATGAATGCACCCTAAAATTGAAGTATGTCTGTAGCCTGTGATAGAAAATGACATAATTGACTGGAAAAAATATTTTCAAGTTTGACCTATTTCCTCTGTAGCAAAAACATTTTTATGCCCTTAGTGAAGGACTGTAAGATAGCAACTGCACCTACAATTATCAATGGAGTCACTAGGATAACATAAATGCTTTGTTGATGAAGTGTGAGTCCAATGATCATAGTAAACTACAATAGCAAACTATTGTAACTAGTGGAAGAGACCTGATCAGTTATTTATCATGATACAACCTACAGGGATGAAACTGGAATAGCAAGTATAAACAGGAATAACATCTGAGAATGGTAGATGTTTACCCCTGAAAATTTGGAACATACCATTATGTCAGTCAGCAGAGGATCCAGACATAACTGTCTGACTAGGGATCTCCCTGACCGACCTACCGCTTAGAGTCTGATAATTCATGGTTGGAGGAAATGGTTGATTTCATGTGAAAAAGCTTTTATTTCCAGGCCTGAACAGCAGTATAGAGAACTGAAATGAGAACAGAAAAGAGGCATATTTCAAATTATATAACACCAAGTCTCCTGTTCTTTACCAAGAAGGCCAGAAACACATTGCTGGATGAAGTACACCAGTATTTCGCATGAGCAATCCCAGTGATTAATATCTTTAGTTTGAGGATCGGCCATGAATCATATAGAAGGGAAGTGGCTGAGCACATACAAACAATGAAGATGAAAAACTTAATTACACATGTAATTCCAGAACTCATGAAGCAGAGGTAGGATGATTATCATTTTAAATCCACCATAGGCTACAATCAATGTAGTCTCAGAACAAATCCCCCTGACAGACCTAAATTTTTATTAAATGTGAGCAAACACGATTAGCTCTATACCTGTTATACCAGAAATCCAGAATATTGAGAGTTCAAGATTGACTGTAGAAAGACAGAAAGTTTCAGGGCAGCCTGAGCACCTAGTGATACAAGGGAGTGGAATGATAGGGAGGTGAGGGTGAGAGAATAGAGGAGAGGGGAAAGGAAAGTGTTGTGCCCACCAAGAGAGGGTCCCCAAGGCCTCAAGGAGCTGATGACATCTGAATGTAAGTACAAGAAGCTTTTTATTTCAAATAACCAGCTAGCCGGGGCTTCACTCTGTCGGGAGAGTTGAAGCCCAGAACCACAAATGCAACGTGCTTTTACATGGAAAAAGGGGAGGCGTGATCATGAGACCTTAAGTCTCAGTTCGACAAGTTCCCATGGTTACAGAGATTACTTAGCACACAAAGTTTCCATACAAGGTTATCATGAAATGAAGGGACTTGAAGAAGGCAGTAACTGTTACCTGGTTAGGTAAGATTAATTGGCACAATTGTGGGCTAGGGGCTTTTGACCAGAGCACATACTGCGATCTAAGTTTCATGGACAGTAGAGAAAGAGGCTATCTGGTTTCTGGTCTTCTCAAAGCAGGAGGACAGAAGCAGATATTGTCACAGCTGCTCATGGGGTCTGAGCTTCAGGTCACATAATCCATGGTCAGGGGGATTTATGATCAGCAGGTCAGGAGGTCATCTAGTTCCCAGTTTTCTTAAGACAATATATTGGGGACCAGTGTTGATGCAGTTGGTGGTGAGCTTAGGTCCCCTTTTTCTTGTGGGTACTGCTTGTAGCCTCCTGTCATGTAGTCTAGGGTCAGAGGTCCCTCACTTAGTTACAGGCTTTTATTTTTTCCATCTCACTTCCCCTCTGTTATGGTCCCTAGTGGCTCAATCTTGAGGCTCTGATACACAGCTGGAAGACTTCGGGTGGGTTCTGGGGCACAGTTTACTAGGCCTGTGTTCTCTGTACCATAAGACGAATGGTGCCTACTTGCTCCCACACAAACTGTAGTCATCTGTTAATGAGGCAAAGCCCAACTGTCAGGACTAACAGGAGCATTAGGAGAGGTCCGGTAAGGATGAAAACCAGGGTTGTTATCCAGGAGGAACTGTTAAACCAGGGTTTGTACTATCCCTGTTTGGCTTCCCTTTCTTTGTTACGTCTTTCGAGACCTTCTCTAAGTTTTTCTGCATTGTCTGTTATGATACCTGAATGATTTCAATAGAAACAACATTCTTCCCCTAAGGCTACACATAAACCTCCCTCTTTTAGGAAGAGCAGATCTAGCCCTTTGCTGTTTTGCAGGGCTACTTTGGCCAGGGAGCTAAGAGAGTCCTATAAGCGGGTGACTGAATCCTCAATCTTTTGTAAGTCCTTAGCTAGACTTGCCCTTAGGGTGGAATAGTGGTGATCCTGGCCGACGAGGGCAGCCGTGCCTGTCCTTATGTCTGCAGCCACCAGGTATTACTAAGAAAGAGTGGATTACCCATCCTGTTCCTAAATTCACTGATCTTCAGGTAGTCTATTGGTAGGGCTTGGAGCCAGTGGCTCCCTGTACCCAAGTATTCTTGGTTGTCATGGACCCATTCACACTTAGGACGGAATTTTCAGCTCCCATGTCTATCATGCAGGTAATTTTCTTCCCCTCCACTTTAAGGGTTACCTTGGGCTCAGGAAGGGGAGCTGAGCCCAGTACCCTCTAGTCACTATTGTCTCCTTGGAGGATATACCAGGAAGGCTCCAGCCACCCGATTTAGTTCCCTTTTTTTCCTCTTTACAGTATGCACATGGAGTTCTGCCTACCTTTTGTCCTCTTCATTGTCTGGGCCTGATTGAGAAGGTGTCTTCTCCAAAGGGCTTCCTCACACCCGTGGCCAGGAGGATTTCTTTTAGTTCTTTCCAGTGGCAGACCTGCTGCCAGTCTAGGAACTTAGTCAGGCTCTCTTCCTCTCTTTTTTCCTTTCTAAGCTCCATGTCCTCCGCACTCTCTTGCTTGTTATAAACCTTTTCCGTCACTGTCACTAAAACCCCAAGGTGCTTTTCTCCTAACCTTTCTATAGACTGTAACTTGTTCTTAATATCTGGCACTGCTTGACTGATGAAAGCAAACATCACAGTTGTCTCAGACTCCCCGCCTCAGGATCATAGGGAGTGTACCTGGGGAAGGCCTCCTGTTATCTTTCTAAATATGCTGCTGAGCTTTCCTCTGGCCCCTGCCTAACATCATAAACCTTAGATATTGGCCGGCTTTCTAGCTGCAGCCGTGAGACCTACCAACAGAGTCTGGCGATGGACTAGGAGACCCTCCTTACCTTGTCCCATGTTATAATCCCAGGTTGAGCGTATGATTGGAAAGCCAGCGTCTATGATGGCTTGTGGTGGGGTCCCCTGTTGGTCCTGGAACCAATTTCCAGGCAGCCTCCAGGATCCTATTTCTCTCCTCTGTGGTAAAAAGAATCTTAAAAAGTTGCTGGCAGTCATCCCAGGTAGGCTAGTGAGTGAAAAGGATAGTTTCTAGAAGATTAATTAAGTCTCGTGGGTTGTCTGGAAAAGGGGCGTTTTGGGACCGCCAGTTATATAGGCCGTTTGCCACTAGTGAAAAGGTTGGTTTCCTGCTTCATCAGGCAGTTTTAGGGGCCAGAGAGGGAGAGCCACAGCTTCGTTCTGTGGGGTTGATGTTCTGCGACTGCTTGTGGGTGAATTGAGCCTGCCCTTCCCAGTCTCCGTCCTGTACCGGTCCTCCCTGGTTCCCAGCAGTTGGTTCAGCCATTTCCAGTTGTCTGGTTGCTTGTACCTGTGGTGGCCCCTGTGGGGCAGAAGAAGAATAAGGGGGAGGAGGAAAGATATGGAACTCAGTTGTATTCCCTTGAAGAAATGGTGGTTTCGTGCCAGGTTCCTGAGAGGGTCAGGCTGTGGGCATAACAGCCATAACCTGTGGGGCAGAAGGCATCGTAGGTACAGGGGGAGAGAGGAAGGGCTTGGCCCAAAGGAGCAGGTCCTCTATGAGGTTTTGCCAAGTGACTATGAATGGTATCTGGTCTGGATACCCCGTGCAGAGCTGGAAGACAATATCTTCCACTATGCTAATGAGATCCAGGCAAAAGGTCCTTTCTGGGGAGCCAGCCTACATTGAAAGCAGGTCATTCTGCTGTCCAGAATGTGTTCCATTTGCCCATGTAGACATTAACGCTGTTTGTGAGCTCTCACCTTCATGTCCTTCCAATGAGCCAGGCTAAGATGTGAAGGAGAAGGAGGAGTCTGTCCCATGTGATTTTTTTTTTGTTTGAGGGGGTTGTCCGTAGGGGAAAGGCAACAGAAAAACACTCCACACAGAAAAACGCCATGGACAGACAGAGGGCCCAACAGGATAACTGGCACACACTAGGTTCCCTTAGGTTCAGATGGCCTGACTCCCCTGTTTCCACAGGGGAGTGTAGTATGCCGAACACAGTACAGATGGGAGGCAGGCTCCCAAGTAGAGTTGCATGGTCCTCGACTGTGCCTTCACCCTCAGGTGGCAGGCTGATCCAGTCCTGGTCTGGATCCCTGTCCAGATGAGAGCTTGAGGCATCCCCCAAGGCGTCCAGGTCTGCCCCTACTTAGTGTGTCCACTACAGGCTGACCGGTCTCTGCAGAGCCAAATGTCCACAAGGGGCCAAGACAACAGGTGCAGGTGAGGAACCCTTCTGTGGAGCAAATGGACATGGATGGAACGGAACAGAATGGGAGGGGCCAGAAGTTGAATTTTACAGAATGGGAGGGATTAGAAATTGAAGATGACTTCACTTCCTAGTTCTGTTTATACGTCCCGGGAACAGAATGGGAGGGATTAGAAGTTGAAGATGACTTCACTTCCGGGTTCTGTTTATAGGTCCCAGGAACAGAATGGGAGGGACCAGAAGGTGAAGATGACTTCACTTCCTAGTTCTGTTTATAGGTCCACGGGAACAGAGTGGGCGGGGCCAGAAGTTGAAGGTTACGCCCCTTCCTAGCTGTTTATAGGCCCACGGGAACAGAGTGGGCGGGGCCAGAAGTTGAAGGTTACTCCCCTTCCTAGCTGTTTATAGGCCCACGGGAACAGAGTGGGCGGGGCCAGAAGTTGAAGGCTACTCCCCTTCCTAGCTGTTTATAGGCCCACGGGAACAGAGTGGGCGGGGCCAGAAGGTGAAGATGACTTCACTGCCTAGCTGTTTATAGGTCCACGGGAACAGAATGGGAGGGACCGGAAGTTGGAGATCACATCACTTCCTGGCAGTGATCCTGGCGTGAGAAGCTCGGTGTCCCGTAAGCTGCAGAGATCGATCCTAGGTATTACTGGGTTTTTGGGTGGGTAACCTGTTTTAAAATTGTCGCAACTTCAAAGCTCCCACTCTCCTTGTTATCATGGCCACCCCCCTACAAAAAACCCCGCTTGGCTTGGCGCCCAGTGCGTATCTCTAGAATTTTCAGGTCGATGTGGCAGTTATACCTAGATCCTGTCTGCTTTTCTGCTGGTCTCATAGAACCAAGGCCCTGGCAGGAGGCTGCTGGACTTAGACAACAGAAGCAGAAGTAAATCAAGCTTTAAGGGGCCAGAGCGAGGCCAGCCTTGAAAAGATTCCATGCTCTGGAGCTAGGGGTCGGCATACAGAGATCGCTAATGCTGTGTGGTGGCCGAAGTGGGTCTGTTTTCACAGGCCTCAGCCCCTGTATCAGGCCTCTCTGTTCCAGTATGGTGGCCTAAGTGGGTTTGTATGGACACTGGCCTCTGCCACATATGGTGGCCTAAATGAGTTTGCCCATTCACAGGAGTCCACCTCTGTATAGTGGCCTAAGTGGGTCCAGTTAAGACTAAAGACTGAAGGGCTCCTTCACTTTCCCTTAAGCAAGTAAGGCAATAATAGCTTTGTTGTAAAGGGCCTCACCTGATTGCCACAAAGAGCTAGACATCATACCCAGGTCAGATAAAGTCAGGATGAGGACTTTAATCACCATGGAAACAACACTCCTTGTAACAGCAAAATCCCTCAAGTATCTCCATTTTTACTAGTACTGAGTCCCCATTGCTCTCTGAATGACTAGGTAGGGAGTAGGGCAGATTAAATTTCTACCTGAGTGACACTGAGGGAGTCGGGAGTGTTAGCTTGAGGAGAGCAAAAGGAAATGGGCTTACAGACTTTGCCAACAATAAATATGATTGATTGTGAATGTAAAGTCAGGGAATTCTTGAGTCTTGATCTCAAGGGATGCTAGCGAAAGATCTGAGCTACACTTGGAAGCCTGGAACTATACTTTTGTGCAGTGGTCTAACTAGTTTTAATTTCCTCCACAGGGTTGGCAGAATAGAGAGTGACCCACAAGGACAGGAGCCCTGGTATGTTCCTCCAAAGATGCCCTTCTGGAAAACTGAAACAGCAGGTCTTTGTTAAATCCAAGGTATTGTCTACCTGATAGTACTGTGGTGCTTACAGGTTGTCATTGTTACCCTTCCAGATTTCTGTATTGTCAGCTCTCCTCCTTCATCCCTGAATCCAGTCATCATGCCTAGGGGTCAAAAGAGTAAGAGCCGCTCCCGTGCAAAACGACAACAGGCACGCACTGAGCTCCAGGGTCTCCCAGAAGTTCACCACAGTGCAGAGGAAGCAGCTTCTCCTGTTGACCAGAGTGATGGCTCCAACTTCCCTGATGGTTGTGCTCCACAGGGGGTGAAATCCCCTGGATCTCTTAGTGCAGCTGTGTCTAGCACAGGCTCTGTTTTAGGTGTTCGCAATGCTGTTGTTCTTGCTAGTAAGCAAAGTTCAGATGCTTCCCAGGCAGCAACCTCCATTCAGCACACCCTTAAAGATCCTATCATGCGGAAGGCTAGTGTGCTGATAGAATTCCTGCTAGATAAGTTTAAGATGAAAGAGGCAGTTACACGGAGTGAAATGCTGGCAATAGTAAACAAGAAGTTTAAGGAACAATTCCCTGAGATCCTCCGTAGAACCTCTGCACGCCTAGAGCTAGTCTTTGGTCTTGAGTTGAAGGAAATAGATCCCAGCACTCAGTCCTATTTGCTGGTGGGAAAACTGGGTCTCTCCACTGAGGGAAGTCTGAGTAGCAATTGGGGGTTGCCCAGGACTGGTCTTCTGATGTCCATCCTAGGTGTGATCTTCATGAAGGGCAATCGTGCCACTGAGCAAGAGGTCTGGCAATTTCTGAATGGAGTGGGAGTATATGCTGGGAAGAAGCACTTAATCTTTGGGGAACCTGAGGAATTCATAAAAGATCTAGTGCAGGAAAATTATGTTGAGTACCACCAGATTCCTGGCAGTGATCCCCCAAGTTATGAGTTCCTGTGGGGTCCCAGAGCCTATGCTGAAACCACCAAGATGAAAGTCTTGGAAGTTTTAGCTAAGGTCAATGGCACTGTCCCTAGTGCTTTCCCCAATCTCTACCAGTTGGCTCTTAGAGATCAGGCAGGGGGAGCAAGAAGGAGAGCTCAAGGTAGGGCTAGCGCTGTTGCCAAAGCCAGGGTTCATTCCAAGCCTCTGTCCCAGAAGTAGTTGAGTCTGTTCTATAGTTTCTACATTGTTTGAAGAACAGTCACAGACTCCTAATTAGAGGAGAGTTCATAGAATACCAGAAGCAAAATGTATACATTCTTGACCTTCTATTCATTAGTAAAATGTAGCTATTTTTGTTACTTTGCAAATGTCCCTTTAATTAAGCAGTGATTTGTGCCATGTTTTATATTAGCTGCATAAAAATGGTTATTGTCACTTGTCAACTTAGGACTCAGAGTTTTGTTACTTTACAACAAACTGGAAAACATTACTTTGTTTTTACTAAAATGTTAGGTATCATTGCATTGGAAAAGGGAGTTTCATGGAAATGTGATGTCATACAATGGTGAAAGAAAAGTAAAGTGGCAAACTTTTTATTGTTATTTTTGAAAATTTCATATATGATTGTTAATTTGTTAGCTGTATACCTGTATACTTTTTTCCTTCGTTGTTAATGCTAAGTAAAATAAAGTTGTATTTGAAGACTTTACTAAAATTCATTAGTAAGTAAATCATAAACTGTCGGAGTCCAACTCCAGATATGGGCAGGGTCTGAAGATGGGTGGGTGCAAGAGTGGTGAGGGAGGAATCAGACACGGGACACTTCTTAGTTTCATTTTAGGAGAGAGATGGACAGCGAGGAGACACATTGCCTTCAGAGATGCAGGTCCCAGCAGAGACTGTAAGTGAGCCAGGTCATGATAGTCGGGAGGATCTTGCAGCCCAACTGACTAACAGCCACAGTGCTTTTTTTTATTCATGCAGAATTTAGTATGTAGTGATATATTCATGTTATCTCAAACCATAGATCATTTTCTGAATGTGTTTCACTTCCTTTTGCTCATCTTTTAGTCATCATTAATAAACTATTGGAGAACAGTTATCATTCCAAAAATTTTCCCTCAAGTTTTGACATCACTGATAAAGAGTTATCTTTTATACCTATTTTTATTCATTCTTAAAACTGTTTACTTTGCTTTCAGGAGGGTACATCAACTTTCTAATCAAGAATCTTTTTCCTTGTTCATACTAGTAGTTCTCTGTTTCTGAGACAGAACACAAAATCCTAATGAATCAGACATAGTTTATCAGCTTTTAAAATTTTCCTGAGTTTTTCTTCTTAAATGATTTGTTCCAGATCCTATATCTCATGCTCATTACTTAAGTAATAATTTTTATAGAAGACTCGATTTTTTACACAGCTAAATCTCGGGGAATCACCATAAGTTTTATTCTTAACATCAGGTTTCACAAAAATTGTTACATTGTCACAGTTCTGGCTTTCAGTGAGGGGTTTAAACCCTAAAAACATCAAAAATACAGGCAAGAGTTGTGCAGCAACCTCCAGTAAGGCTAGTGAAAGTTCTGTCCAAGTCATCTGAGCACTGTGATCTTTGTCAAGCAGCAGCTTCAGGATGGTTGACATCGCCATTAAACCTCTAGTACTTTATTTTCTTCAAGTATTTATTTATTTTTAATTTTCTTTAAAATCAATGGTTTCTCTGGGTATTTCTGGCTTTCCTAGAACTCACTCTGTAGAATAGGCTGGCTTCAAACTCAGAGATCTGCCTGCCTTTGACTCCCAAGTGCTGGGATTAGAGGCATGTGCCACCAGTGGTCAGCTGATTTTCTTCTTAATCTTTAATTAAGTATTGGTTCTCTGGAAGTTTCCTTCTTCCCTTCAGCAACACTGGATTTAGTAAGAAATACGTGGTATAGTGACTAACAATGAGTTATCAGAGTCTAGAAGCAGCTACATGTAAGAAAAAATGTATTACCTAATGTATTAGGTAAGATATAAAGGGCATAATCGGGGAAGGGCATGATTTGAGGACAGGACATTTTCTTGAAATCTAAGTGTAAATCACTTTGGAATATATTAGAATAGGCAATTCAAAGGGTGTAAATGAACCAAAAAGATGCTGAATGAGTAGTGCTAGGATTTGGCAATTGTGTAATATTTAATCTGCAAGTGGGGTTATTCTCTGTTAGTAGACAAATTGAAGTTTGTGCTTTGAATCAAGGGCTACCAGCCTCACTAAGTGATTATCTACACTATGCTTTTAAATATTTTACCACCAAAATATTGCGCCCTCATTTAAACCTTCACAAACTATAATGCAAAACATTTGGCCACTGCAATTTCATCAATGGGAGTGAGGCGGTGTAGTGGCCTGCATAAGCCTGCAGGAGTGGTATGGGCCAGACTCATATGATACTTCTGAGAGCAGAAAGGCAAGGTCTAATAAACCAGGAAACAAACATTAAATGTTCTTTTTGAATATTAGGGTGCCACAAAGAAGTCACCTGGAGCAAGGAGGGACAGTTAGTTCATCACCCGAGTGCAGGTGAATGCAGTACACAAACTGTGCATAACAATATTTAGAAATTTTATGAAAAATACAGGTGATACAAAACACCAAGTGTTCTCTCAGTATACAAAGATAAAGCCAGATTATGGTCCATTAATAGGGAATTTTAGTAAGTTACCATCAGGGCTAAAGACATGGCTCCATGACTAACAACATTTGCTGCTGTTCCAGAGGACCCAGTTTGAATTTCCAGCACCCATATGGGGGCTCACAGCCATCTATTCTTCCAGTTCTAGAGGATCAGTGCCTCCTGGCTTCCATAGGCACTGTATGCACATGGTACACAGATAGACATGTAGGAAAAACATTCTTACAGATAAAAATGAAAATAAGTGTAATAGCTAACATTTTCAAAGACATATTTTCTGTCTTAAACTGTGCCTTCCTATATTTATCAAATTAAAAATTCAATCAAAGAACTTGCAGTTTCTAAAGTTACCAAGAATTGTACAATGCACAGCCAGACTCATCACTTGATCTAATTCCTCAGAAGTAAATAGCATTGTACTACTCCAAACCAGAAACAGGCCTTGTGTCATAGACTCATTTTCTACCCATTACTTAAGAAATGTATTCTGATGACAAATGTCTGATTTCAAAAGTAAATACAGAGGCCAAGGGAATTAGCAATGAAAATACAAAACGTAAATGTGAACTGTGATTAAAATGATATAGGAGGATTGGAAGTTTTAGGCCAACCCAGAGGACCTTCTGGGATGCATAGCAAGACCCATCATAAAGTATTACATGACAAAGTAATTGCCTAAAACTCAATAAAAATAAACCTCAAAAGAGGGGAGGTTCCCAAGGTTTTCTATAGAAAGTAAGTATACTTACACAGAAATTTCCTAAGAGACCACACCTGGATGGCAGTATAATGAGTGATACACTGAAGGTCAGCAATCCCAGAAATCTAAGGTGGTACAGAACCTGACTCTACCATGTGCACTGGAACAAATTGGGCAAGGCTGCCAGAATGGCTTTTGCAAAAAAAGGTTACAGTAATACAAAGACCTTGCCAAGATATGAGGAAAATTAAAAAAATAGGAACAGGCCTTATCCAGTTGGCCTAAATCAATATTCCAGTGTAGATGACAGGGAGACCCACAAGATAGATGACACCTTAGCTGAGGAGCTATTGGCAACTAATGGCTGCTGAGGGTGACAAGGTCAGTTTTCTTCATGGCTGTATCCCCTGGTAAGTTGCCTCTGCTCCACTGGGTCGCCCTATACCCATAAACATCGAGACAAAACTAATTGGACTAAGTGGGTTACTTAAAAAAAACAAAGAAAAGGTGTTTGAAGAGGAAATGAATAAATCACTTATAGAAATCCAGGAAAATACAAATAGTGGTAATAAATGAATAAATTCCTTGCAGAAAGACCCACCCCCAGAAAAACACCCAAAAACAATTATAACAAGGACAAAACTCTTCAAAGACTGAAAATGGAAAGAAAAGCAATAAAACAAACACAAACTGGGAGAATATAGAAATGAAAAATTTAGGAATTTGAACAGGAACTACATAGAGGCAAACTTCACAAACAAAATACAAGACATAGAAGAGAGAATCTTGGGCATTAAACACATTCTAGAAAAAAAATGATACATTGGTTAAAAAAAAGTTTAGTGTGAAAATCTCCTGACACAAGCCATACAGGTAATCTGGGACACTATGCAGGGACTAAACATGAAAATAACAGGAATAAGGAAAAGAAACCCAGCTCAAAGGTCCAGAAAAAAATTTTAAATCATAGAAGAAAAATTTCCTAAGCTATAAAAGCAGGTTCCTATGAAGATATAAGAGGCATACAGAACACCAAACAGATTAGACCAGGAAAGAAAGTCCCCTTACCACATAATCAAAACACAATATACAGAATAAAGAAATAATATTAAAAGCTGCATGGGGAAAAGACCAAATAATATAAACACAGACCTGTTAGAATTACATCTGACTTCTCAGTGGAGACCCTAAAAGCCAGAAGGGACTGGAGACATGTGCTGCAGACTCTAAGAACGACAGATGCCAGCTTATACACTGCCAAACTTTCAATCCCCATAGATGGAAAAAACAAGATAGTCCACATTAAAGTCAAATCTAAACAATATCTGCCTTCAAATTCGACCCTAGAGAATGTGATAGAAGGAAAAATGCAACCCATGTAGGTTAACTACACAGAAAATACGGGGAGTAAATGATCACACACCCCAGCAATGTCAAAAGAAGGAAAGTGGGCACGCACACACACACACTACAACCACCACCAAAAACAACAAAATAACACAAAGCAACAACCCAACAACCACTGGTCATTGATATCTCTCAATTTCAATTATGTCAATTCTCTAATAAAAAGATGTAGATTAACAGAAGTGATGCAAACACAGGATACATCTTTCTGCTGCATCCAAGAAACACACTTCAACATCAAGGACAGACATTATCTCAGAGTAAAGGGGTGGGAAAAGATTTTCCAAGCAAATGGACCTAAGAAAAGTAACTATCTGAATACCTAAACAAAATAGATCTTAAAGAAAAACTAATAAAAAAGAGATAGGAAAGGAGACTGTATACTCATTAAAGGAAAAATTTATCAAAATTACATTTAATATCTATGCCCCCAAACACAAGGACAACCATATTTGTAAAAGAAACACTACAACAGCTTAAATCACATGTTAACCCTCACACCATAGGAATGTGTGATTTCAAAATGTCACTTCATATATCCCACTCTCGCCAATGGACAGTTCATCCAGACAACAACTAAATAGAAATACTGTAACTAACAGATGTTATGAACCAAATAAAATTAACAGATATTTTTAAAACATGCACACAAACATAAAAGAATATACCTTATAGTCTGCACCTCATGGAATTTTCTCCAAAATTGACCACATACTCAGACACAAAAAGTCTAAACAGATAAAAGAAAATTGAAATAGGTCCCTGCATTCTATCATACCACCACAGATTAAACCTGGGTATCAACATAGAAACAACAGAAAGCTTACAAATTCATAGAAACTGAATAACTTTCTACTGAATAAAAAATGGGTCAAGATAGAAATAAAGAAACTAAAGACATACACACTGCAAAAATGACAGCATCTTCAAAAAATGATGATGGTCAAACTGGACTCTGTATATATGTTGATCTGAACTTGTGGAAACTCATAGACTTAGACTGTTAGCTGGGGAACCAGCAGGGGACAGAACCAGGCCCTCTGCATGTGGGTGCAGTTTTGCAGCATAGTCTGTTTGTGGTTTCCCTGGTAGTTGGTCCAGGATCTATCCCTAGTGCATGAACTGGCTTTTTGAAGCCCATTCCATATGGTAAGATGCCTTGCTCTCAACCTTGATGCAGGATGGGGGTGTGCTTGGTCCTGCCTCCACTGAATATCCCAGGTTTTGTTAACTTCCCATTGGTGGCCTCATCCTTTCTGAGGAGTGGATGGGGGTGAGTTGGGGGGAGGTGGAAGAGGGGAGGATGGGGAACTGTGGTTAGTATATAAAATGAATAAAAAGTGTGTGTACATATACATATATATATAATTACTTCTGAGATTAAAAAAAAGAAGAACACTGTGGAGTGGGAGGAACAAGAAAAAGAGAAAAGAATACCAGGGGCCAGTCACACAGCCACACAGCTACACAGTCAGCCACGATGGAGTAAGAATGGAAGAAAGGTATACAGCATAGAGAAAGGTAAAAGCCCAGAGACAAAACGTAGATGGAATTATTTAAGTTACAAAAAGCTGGCTCGAAATAAGCCAAGGTAAAATCTGACACCGATAAGTAAGAATAAGTCTCTGCATATTTATTTGCGAGCTGAGTTTCAGGACCCCAAATATGAAAGAGTAAAAATAGAACCAACTACAAGTGTGTCTCTGACTCTTGTGCCTGCTTTGGGGGCTCTTTTCCTATAGTTGGTTTGCTGTGTCCAACTTTGATATGGTAGTTTTTGCTTCATCTTATTATATTTTATGTTGACATGCTTGGTTATTATTTCTTGGAAGCTTATCATAATGAGAGACAGAAAGGAAGTGGATCCAGAGGGGAGCAAAGGGAAGGGAAACTATAATCGGCATATATTTATTAAAAATATTCTATTTTCAATAAAAGGAAAAATGTCAAAAAAGAAGACAGAATAAAGTTAGGATGTAGACATTGAGGGAAGTCATCCTAAGGGGAGTTGGTGGAGCTAGTGGGGTGGATATGATTAAAAGAATTGCATACAAACATACACACAGATTTTTCAATTAATATATTTAAAAATCAAAAAACGTTGGCCTACAGATGATTATGTTCTACAGTCACCTTGGGAAGGCTTACAGATTTTTCAAGACTCCACTGTGCTTATAGTGAGGACCCAGGCAGCCACATTCAACACTCACAGTGTATAAACCATGAAATCGATTCCTTGCCATCAGCATAGGTAAATTGAAAGAGGCATAGACAGAGGCATAGATCTAGACCATGAGAATTTTCAGGGTGGCTGTGTAGTTACTATCAGGTCTAAGGGGGCAGGAAAATGGCAGGACCATGTAATGGGATTGGGTTGCCCTTTGCATGTAATTATGCCACATTTACTGACATCTGTAATTCAAAAATTTTAGTGAGAGTGAGATTTCATCTGTGGCCAAAATATCAGCTGCCATTCTTAAGAGACTGAGCACTATTTTGTAATCATTCATACACGTGCACGTGCGCACACATGCACATGCACATTCCTACCAGGTAGTACTTACCAAACTCACTTGACAAACAGTGAACATGCAGTTCTCTTCACTTTGTAGATTTGTAGATAGAGGAATTGCACCAGAGCTGTGATCTGCATTCACCTGATTCCCAGGATTTTTTCACTTCTTCCATACAAGGTTAATAACCCTCTGTCTCATAGTTCATTTTTTCCTTACTGTTCAAAAAAATAAGAAAACCACCATTCATTTCATTATTTCTCTGGATAAAATTACCAGATATATTCCTTTATTTTCTTAGCTTATTCATGGAATGTAGGAAAAATAAAACATAATAAATTACACATCCTCTCACTGTTTCTCTGATTTAGGGCCCAGACATTAATTCTGCACCTGCCCTTAAAGAACAGTAATAAAATGCAAACTGTTAAGTCTGTAGGATAGAGTCTTCCCATAGAGTCTGTAGAATCCTTAGTGGTATTTTAGTAGAAAAGTGCTGAAATGCTATGATCTAAATAAATAAGAAATAAAAAAGACATAGTAGGAATACAGAAGTTTCCAAATAAAAGAGTTATGTGTAGGTAACCTGAAGCCAGGTAGTCTGAAGCACTTTGGAACTGCAGTGTGGCTACAAAGGAAGTGATATATCATATTAAAAGTGATGGTGTGTTACTTGATACTATGAACACATGAAAAAGGATTAAGAGGATTATTTGTTTTGGAGTTAGGAAACTAAATTCTGGGGTGAAAAAATAATTAACATTTACTTTGGGATTATGAGTTAACCAGAGGGTATCTCCACTTTGGCCAAGAATGTAAATTCTTTAATCTTCATAAACAAATGAGCATGGAGGTAAAAAGGTATCACCTGCAAGATCTTTCTGAAGGAAGAGTGATAATCTCCTACATGTCATAAAGCCATGATGATTGTACTCTGCACTGGGCTCAGAAGTTACATCCCATTTCATTAAGAGGGACATTTTCATAATTAGATTACTTTGTGTGAGATGTGGTGATATGGTGAACTCTAAGGGAGAGCTTCATTTTGGTAGTGATCATCAAATGAATGAAAAGGGACATGGTTTGAGTCTCTAGGTATCTGACTGGTAGGTTTTAGTAAACACTAAGACTTTCAGTTTTTTTCAGTTCATGGTGTTTCCCCTAAATTAATGAAATAACAGACTCACATGGTGAAATTACTGTAATTTTATTAGCAACTAATTTATTTTTGTCTAAGGTGTTGCATATTTTTATATAGCCTGACATTTTGAAAAAGTCTAGGTTGCTGGTCGCATTGTTTAGTGTAATAATAAGAAATAAATGACATTATTTAAAAACTACAGCCTCCATGCATTTAAAAATATTTTTATTTCATGTGAATGAGTGTTTTGTCTGCATGTATGTGTGTGTACAATATATGTGAGCCTGATATGTGTGGAGGCCATAAGAAGGTGCTTATGTTATGGAACTTATAACAGGTTGTAAGTAGCCATGTGTATATTTGGAATTTAATAACATGAATCCTCTGCAAAAGCAGCAAGTGCTCTTAACAGCTGAGCCATTTCCTCCAGCCCAGCTTCAAGCATTTTCAAATATGACATGTATTTCAATAGTTTTACAATATAATCTTTATCAAAATCACTTTGTTGATGAAGAACTTGCAATTATTTAACTTCTTCTTTTTTAAATTTATTTTTCATTTTAAATTTAGATAAGAAACAAGGTTGCTTCACAAGTCAGGTCCAGGTCCCTCTCCCTTTCCCTCCCCTCCTCCCGTGCCCTCCTCCCAACCTCCCCATTATCCCCTCATTTCCCCAGGGAGGGTGAGGCCCTCCATGGGGGTATCCATAGTCTGTCATTTCATACAGGGCAGGGCGATAATGCTAAGTGATAGGGCAGGGACAAGACCCCGGATCTGAGTTCACCTAAAACCCACACTTTTTGATGACATAGAACATGAACATTTCTGACTAGTACTCTAACTGGAAGCTTTGCACCTACTATCATTCACAGTGCTGGAAGGTGCTATACACACTATCAGAGAAGAAAGATATACATCAATCTTACCCAGATACAAAGATCCACAACTGGATAATGTATAGAGAGTAAGAAACTTGTGAGAATCATCCCTAATGGGAGATCTCTATCACACCCCTTCCTTCAAGGCTTAAAGACCTGTGCATAAGAAGAGGAAGAACAATTTTAAGCCTCAAGCTGAACAAAATCTTAGCAAGGAAGAGGGAAGCTGACCCCTAGACAAGAAGTTAAGCAGGGGAATCAGGTTTTCCTTTTTTCCCAGTGGCATGACACTTGATGTATCAGTCAGACTCCAGGGCAGGCCCCATACTTAATGGCCAACAGAAATCAGATCCCATTTTTTGTTTTTGCTTTTAAAAAAGAGAGCATAAAGTTGAGTAAGTGGGTAGGTGAATCTAGGAGAGATTGTGGGAGAAGAAATATATAATCATATACAAAAGAATTGTCAATGATTGGAAAGCCTCACTCCCCTGGGGAGCAGAAAGGAGAATGGATAGGGAAGGAGTTGGTGTGGGGGCAGGGCAGGAGGACAGGGAGAAGGATCTGGGATTGATATGTAAAACAAGATTGTTTCTAATTTAAATAAAAAATAAAAAATTCTCAATGAATAAACGAAAACATACAAATAATTATATAGAAGAAAAATCACTTTATTAATTACAGTGATTTAAATGATAATTGCTCCCATCAGCTCCTATGTTTGAATTCTTAGCCCCCAGTTAGTGGAACTGTTCAGGAATGATTAGGAATTGTGGTCTTTTTGGAGATGAGACAATAGGAGTGAGTCCAGTGTCTCTTTCTTTGCTTGCTACCTCTGGATCAGGATGTGAAGCTCTCACCTACTGCACTTTCTCCATGCCTGTCTGCTTCCTGCCTGGATGATCTTGGACTAAACTCCTACAAGTATAAGGAAGTCCCTAATAAAATGCTTTCCCTAGTAAGAGATTCCTTGGTGATGATGTTTTTTCACAGCAATAGAACAGTGACTAAGACAACAAAAAATGTGTTATATACCTTAGAATTAAATATAAAAACAAACAAAAAACCCAACAATTTATTTCCTCCTAGCCAATAGCAGAGCTTGTGATTCTGTATTCTTGTTTCTTCGCACATATGCAAAATATATTTAAGGTCATATAAAGATAGAAGCTTTTGTTTGTTTTAGTCTGCTGTTAAAAATGCAAGACCTGTTACGTTTCTGTTTGTTTTTCTTAAGACAGGGTTTCACTATGTAGCCTTGGCTGGCCTGGGAACTCACTGTGAAGACTAGGATGGCCTTGGACATATAAATATCCACTCTCTCCATCTCATAAGTAAGTGCTGGGCTCAAAGGCATACACCACTGCACAAATCTCAGTACTCCATGTTAGAGTTTAAAGAAAAGAGACTTACTTGGTTTATAATTCTCTAAATAGCCTGGTATCAACAGCCTATTTACAGTATACAGACTGTATCGCAATGTGACATAGAAGCACAAGGGAAATTATACCATACCAATTGGTACCTGGCAAAGAGTAGCTTTGCTTTTTAACAACTCAGTCTCACCAGAACTCATCCAACCATGGACTTGAACCAGTTCCATGACAGCATTTTGCAATTTGTGAGGGTTCAGATGCTATGACCTAACATATTACACTAGATTCTAACTCTTAAATTTCAACCTCTCAACATAGCCACATTAGAAACCAAGCTTTACATACAAGTTTCTAAGTATGTTTGGCACCATTCCACAGGCTGTATCCACAATAAATGCAAAGAAGAAACAAATGGAACACTGCATTCATCTCTCTCTGCTTCCTGATGATGAATACAATGTGACCAGACACCTAATATTCCTTCTGTCATGCATTCCATGCCATGATGGATTATACCCTCAAATTGTGAGCCAAAATGCATGTTTTTGTTTGTTTCTGCTTTTTTGGATTGTTTTTCTCAAGTATTTTTACATGGCAATTAGATACTAATGCACAGTTTATTATAGTAGAGAATATATGGCAATTAGAGTATGAAGTCTTTGGTCACATTTCATCTGCAGTCATGAAGCATAGACATGAGCGCTGGTGCCCAGCTGGCTTCTTTCACTAACAATTTAAAGTTAAGACCCCAGTTCATGTGATAGTGCCACCGACATTTGAGAGGTGTCTTCCCTATTAAAACTTTCTTTAAAAACCCTCACAGAAACATCCAAAAGTGTATCTCTTTGGTGATTCAAAATAAAGTCAAGTTGACAAGGAAAAGTAACACCACAAAGAATATCTATCCTTATTGCTAAAGATACTACGAACTTCAGAAACAGAGCCCAGACCTCTGAGCTGGAACTGACCTGAATGAACCCTCCTGGAGGACTAGCTTTCATAGTCCCAGAAGGTACTGTACAAGTTTCCAAAGGAAATAAGCACCTAAGATTCCCACCTATCTATAATGTCCGTGAAACACATCAGTGATTCAATAACCTTAAGGGTGCAATAGTGGCATGATTTTTTGGACAGAAAACAACAGCTCTCCAACTGGATTTATGTCCTGCTCCACAAGAGTGAAAACTTGTCTAATACTAGCAACATAGCTAGCTACTCAGTGCTCATGAAGTCATGGGTATTGATGGAGAAATCGATATCCTCCAATTTAGTAAACAATCATAATCCCTAACAACAATTTATAAACACTTGTCCATATAGCCACAGATAAGTTTAGTCTTCACACAGACTTCACTTTGCAACAGATGAAAACCACCACAGAAAACCACAACCAATCAAAACGCAGAGTTGTTGAACACAGTCCTAGTGACTACATCTAAACAACACTCATACACCTAAGACTCAGGTAATGCAGAAAAGTAGATGGAAAGGTTGTGACGGCCAGGGGAACAGAGAGTTTGTTGTGAGCTTGTGTCTCCTAATAGTATCAGAAACTATGCTCAAAAAGTTTCACCAACACAAAAGTTCAAATGTGACCTGAACAAAGATGAAAATATGGATATGCCAAAGAGACAGGGAAAGTCTCATGAGGCCTCAACCTTGGAGAAGGAACTATAGGCAACTGAAAAAAAACTGGAAGAAGGAAAAGAGGTCTTCTATAAAAAGAACATACCAATTGTTTGTTCAGTATCAAGCCATCAGTCCTGAAAAATGTAACAGGTAACATACATACTGAGAAGGTTACATTTAGAAATACAAACATACATACATACATACACACACACACACACACACATATATATATATATACTTGCCAAATTATGTTTCTTTGGTTTTTCAAAATAGCGTTTCTCTGTGGCTTTGGAGGCTGTCCTGGAATCAGCTCTTGTAGACCAGGCTGCTCTCGAACTCACAGAGTTCCGCCTGCATCTGCCTCCCAAGTGCTGGGATTAAAGGTGTGACCCATCAACGCCTGGCTTGCTTGCAAAACTGTTTTTAAAAGCACCCCAAGATCCTTCTACCTAAGAGTTCACTTTGAGCCATACAATACAAACGATTCTGAAAAATAATTTCCAATTGAGTGGGGAAACAGAATCTTATTTGGCTGAGAATATACTTGATTTTGTGATGTGAAATTTACCAATCACCATATATTTTCAGCTGAGTTTTCATGGTAGATTTGTGTGTCCTTAAACAAATATACAAATTATTATGCTTACCTTACTTGTGGATAGTCAAAGCCATGTTATACACAGAAAATGAGGAAATAACACCAAATTACTGACCTCACAGGAAAATTCTGTTTTGTCTTATATATAATGACATCTATGCATCTATGGATACTGCACATTTCATCATGATCAATTCTGTGGAATTTTTATTTTTAGAGTTTTCATTAGGTACACATAAAAAAGAGCAAATTTCATCCTACTGATTAAAAATTTATTTTGAAGATAAGTACAGAAAGTGTTTTTAGTTCAGAATCTGAGTCCTTGTTGAAGATTTGATGTGTTCCCATACTACACAACAGTCACTGCCTGAGTAGTCTCTCAAAGTCACTAAAGACTGTAAAGGGGGAATCTGTTATTCATAGGAATCATACCATATTAGGAAGGGCTTGTATTTATAATAAATTGCAATTGTTCATCGATTATTCATTTTCTTCTCCTCTGTTTGATGGTGCTGATGATTATATCCAGAATATAATACAAGACAAGGCTTTAAAACTGTGCCGCATTCTCAGTTGTGCCAGCTTTTCTAAAGAAAGAAACGTGTATGGTAAGGTATTCATATTTCAGATTTTGTTTCCTGCATTAGCAATTACTTTATCCAATGTACAACTACTATTTCTGCCATTGGCCATAATTAAATTCTGTAATTACTAAACGGTATGTTATTACTAGTGCTACATATATTCTTATAGCCAAATAATTATAAAACATTCTGAAAATATAATTTCCAAACTTATACAATTCTTAGTCAATGTATCAACCCTCCATAAGTACCGAATCAAAGTAACATTATGTTGAATAATTTTATAAAGTTGATTCTCAGGTTTCTTAATGCATAAAAATATTACAAATATGTTAGTAATTTTGAAACTTCATGGCTTCAGCAATTCTTTTTATTTTGCCATATTTAATGCTCCAGTATATATTTTTATATCTGGCATTGTCTGCACTGCCTTTTATATATAGTGTTATTTCCTACTAATATTTTAAACTTTTTCCTGTTTTTTTTTTTTGTTTTTTGAGACAGGAGTTCTATGTATTGTTTTGGAGGCTGTCCTAGAACTTGCTCTGTAGACTAGGTTGGCCTCGAACTCACAGAGATCTGCCTGCCTTTGCCTCCCGAGTGCTGGGATTAAAGGCGTGTGCCACCAACGCCCTGCCTAACTTTTCCTGTTTTTAAACACATGGAGTATAGCTATAAAGGCTCAATTAAGTCTTTGCTCATCATTTTGATCAGTTAAGATGTATTGATTTTGTTTTGGAGTCCTAGACATTGTCCCTAAGTTCTCCCTCACGCTCAGCTTCAACCCCCCACTTTGACTGTCCTTTTGAGGGTTTTTCTAAGTCCTTCAAACTGGCCTGGAAATAGTTCTGTAGTACTGATGTAGTTCAATTTGAGAGACTCCTGAATAGCTTGGAACACAGCTTTATGCCATCAGGCCCTGCTGATCTGGGGAATTAAAGTTTTATTTTAATTAACAAATCATAATCATGTACACTTAAATAATGAACTTTGATGTTTTATGTGCATTTTTAATTTTCCTTATAGAACATGTTCTTCTGCTTCTTTGCATGGCTGGTAATTTCACTCAATGGCACACACTATGAATTTAGTCTTGATCATATTTATATTGAGTTCAGTGCACCAAGCTGGGGCAATGATAAGCCGTTCTTATTTTCAGCCTCTCAGAAATTATTCTCTGTGGCTGTCTAATGCTCAGGACATTGGAATTTATCCTGTGCACATAAAAATAATTTTACTATGTTTTACATCCTTTTCTTATTAATAATGTAAATTTACCGTTTTAATGATGAATTTCAAATGCTTTGAAACTCTAAGCAAAGCAAAATGATTTTTATTTTCTCAGATGACTATTTGCTCATATTATTTAAGAAAAATTTTTCTCTGTTTTTATTTTATTGAAAATATATTTTTTCCAGCCGGGCGTTGGTGGCGCACGCCTTTAATCCCAGCACTCGGGAGGCAGAGGCAGGCGGATCTCTGAGTTCGAGGCCAGCCTGGTCTACAAAGTGAGTTCCAGGACAGCCTCCAAAGCCACAGAGAAACCCTGTCTCGAAAAACCAAAAAAAAAAAAGAAAATATATACAATTTTCCTAATTATGATTTATCTTTGCCCAACTCCAAGATCTTCCCCTCCCACCCTCCCATACAAATCCATACTCTTTCTGTCTCTACTTAGAAAGCAAACAGGCATCTAAGGAATAATAAAATAACATAAAAACAACAAATTTAAATAAAACAAACAGAAGAAAAAGATCCAAAGAAAAGCAGAAAAGACATACATATGCAGAGTGAACTGTGTTGTCGCACACAGGAATCCCATTAAAAAGTCAGAAGCCATGATTGATATACAGAGGATGTATAAAGTTTAAAAAGGTTGGGTGCCATGACAATCATTATGTGACAGAATCTCCAAAGATGGCATAGGGTTTGTTTTGTGTTATCCATCTACTTCTGGGAATGGGGCCTGGCCTTAAGAGTGGTTTGTACGGAGAAAAGAATTTTTCATTTGCAAGTAGTTATAAGTTGGAGATGGCCACTGAGGTAGGGGTGGGTGCATGTCTACTTCTCCTCTGAGCACTGGGACCCCCCCTCTGGTGCAGATCCATGCAGGACCTATGCATGCTGCCTTAGTCTCTACCAGTTCTTATGTTCACTAGTCCTTCTGTGTTTAGATGGCCTTGTTTAATTATCTCACACTCTTTATGAGCCTTGTCATTCACAGAGTAACCTGAACTCTGAGGGGAAAGATGTGACAGAAACATCTCATTTTGAAAAACCTCGGCATCAAATCGCCGGGCACTGAACCGAACCCTCTGCCCAAGAACCGGGGCCAGACCACTGGCTGCAAATGCAAGAGGTGATTTATTGAGTACACAGGCGCCTGCGGATGCTACTGCAACTCGGGTGCAGAGCATCCCGGGCTTTCAGGGAGTACAATATTTATAGAGTTTCAATGGTTACATAAGTAACAGGCATTTCATTGGCTCATCTTGGGGGCAGGGGTAGTTCCCACAGACTAAGTTTCCTGGTATTACTTTATGAAAGACCCAGCACGCTTCAGCAATTATTATCCGGGTCCCATGACTGCTATAGTGATCACAGACATCCTGTTTTGAGGGTGAAACACCTGGTCTGGGTTTCTTTCATTAGGCAATGGCCTGGTCTTGCTTTTCTTTTCCTAGGGGGTCCTGGGTAGGGGTCTTTCAATTTAGGACTGAGTATTTTAAGGTCCCTAATTATATGCACATTGTCAAGTTGTGGGTCTCTGTATTTGTTTTTATCTAATGTAGGGAGAAGTTTCTCTCATGATGTATGAGCAAGGATCTAATGTATGAGCATAGCAGAATGTCTTTAGGAGTCATTTCATTGCTGTTTTCTTTTAGCAGAACAATAGTATTTGGTTTTCCACTAAGTCCCTGGCCTATCTTTTAGGTTCTTGACCTCCCAAACAGTGTCGCCTAAGCAGTGTCCATCTTGTGAAGTAGGCCTTAAATCCAATCAGATATGGCTTGGTTACCCCAACAAGTTTTGTGACACCATCACAGTAGGACATCTGGCAGGCTGGTCACCACTGTATATGCAAAGTTTAGTGGTTTGGTTGAGCCAGCAGCATTTAAAGGATTAGAGTAAAAACATTGATGCAAACACTGTGGGACATACACAGGCTTATATATATGTATATATGTACATATATGCATATGAATATCTATAGCTCCATTAAGAACTTACTAAAATAGTATAAACCAGTAGAGAAAACTATCTAAAATATATATACTCCGTGGGTAAAAATACATACAATGATTCAAAAATGTTTATTTTTTCAATATTGTGTGATACCAATGTAATACACATGTCTAAAACTTATGATCACAAAATATTAAGAATATTCAAAGTAGGATACTTAGCGGTACAAGTTTTGGAAGCTTATTAGGTTAATAAAATCTCTAATGAAAGGGATTTGTGTCTGTAGAAAAGGAAAGCATCCTGTTTACCCATTTGAGGACAACAGGAAAGATGTTTGCCTATGAGCCAAGAAGTGGACTGTTGCCAGACACCAAATCTGTCAGTGACTCAAGATTGTAATTATGGTTATCCAGAACTTAAAAAAAATGTTTTGCTATTTAGAAGTTACTCAGTCTGTAGTGTTCTTTTATGCTAGTCCAAATGAACAAAGTAAGGTTTTTATATACATTTCCATGTGTAGGTATATATTTACACATGTATGAACATATGCATATATTAAATAAGGAACTAGCTCATTAAATATGGAAATTGATAACTTCCTTCATATTCAGGAAGTGCCATTAATCTAGAGACATAGGATCTCCAATGGGACACTTCTACAGGCGTTGGTGGCACACGCCTTTAATCCCAGCACTCAGAAGGCAGAGGCAGGCGGATCTCTGTGAGTTCAAGGCCAGCCTGGTCTACAGAGTGAGTTCCAGGACAGCCTCCAAAACAATACAGAGAAACCCTGTCTCGAAAAAGCAAAAAAATCATACTCAAACTCAAATTTCTGTGGGGACACCAGACCTTGAGCAGAAACCCACTTCCCCTTCGGCCTGGGAGCAGGCATCTATGTAATGTTTACTGAAAACAACTCAGTGCTTTAAAGCCCTTGATAGGGCTCAGATAAGGGCTGGCTCACTGAAATACCATGCCTTTCACACCTCCTATGGCTAGATGCCTCTTCCTGTTTCCCTGTGGTGTCTCCCCGATTCTGGGGCCGGAGATTAGACCACCAGCCAGGAGGAAAGAATGGTATGTAGATGAATGGCAGAAGTCCTTAAAAAAGGGAAGCTCCTTTTTTTTCTTAGAGAGACTTCTCCTGAGACTTCTCCTGAGAGCTCTCCTAAGCGGACTGGGGTCTCCTCCTAAGCGGACTTGGGAAGCATAAAGTTTTCTTAAAGCAACCGACCGGTCTCTGTGTCATCTATCCCGACCACCTCACTACATTCTCGGATGCAGGCCGCACAGCAGGTGCGACAAATTTCAAGATCATTTGATTATTTTGCTATAATTCGAAGGGAAACAGAAAAATGGCTAATATCCCAGTAAAAAATGATTCCTATTCTTAGAAAGATATTCCTAATGGTCTGTTCAGGCTGAGGTCCATTCACATTAGGCTTTATAATGTGTCCATTCACAATGTGCTTTACTAAGTCATCCAAAGTCACTCTTTTCTAAAAAGATTAATTTAAAATATATTATTGAAAATAAAATTTGTTCACACAATATATCCTCATCATGGTTTCCCTTCTCCCAAACCCTCCTAGATTCCCCCACCTTCCCACCTACCCAACTCCATGCCTTTTCTTTCTCTTTTTAGAAAATAAACAGGTAGGCAAACAAAAAATACAAATAAACCATGACACACAGCCCATAAAATCTACAGAACTGGAAATGATAATATATGAACAAAAAACTAGTAAGATTTTAATATGTTCCTAAACAAGGCAATATGAAACAAAAAGTCTACAAAATCCCATTGAGTTCATTTTGTATTGGTCATTTACAGGTACGCATGTGGCCTACCCTTAAGCATAGTTAATACACCCTGTGATATTGCACTGGAGAAAACAAATTTTCCTTTCCAATTGGATCTTAATTGGAGATAACTTCTTACTTAAAGATGGGAGTTTGTGTCTACTTCGTCTCAGAACTTCAGCCCTAGCTGGTTTGAACCTGCCTTATGCTCACTGCCACAGTCTCTTTCAGTACATATATGTGTCAGTCCTATTGTGACTTAAAGACACTGTTTCCTTGGTGTCATCTAACCCCTCTGGCTCTCACAATCCTTCTGCCTCTTTTTACTTATAGCTCCTAAATGACTCTTATTCAAATATCCAAAATAGTGTTTAACTAAATATTCAAACATACCATGGTCCAGCCAAGTTGGCATACATTTAATCATGGTAATAACAAAAATAATTACACTCTCTAGGATACTGCATTGTGACATTGGCTAAGCAGTTCCCCAATTCTATTCAACCTTTACTTTTAAATTATTTTAAAAGCCTCATTGATAAATTGTGGAATAATTGAAATCTAAGTATTTTACTGTGAATCCTGATACAATATAAAAGGCTATCTTCAAATAAAAGTTTTCAGATTATATTTTAGGAGAAGAAATTTTATCTATATATAAAGTGCATTATCCATGACATGTTTGAATTACACATTTATAAGGACTGTAGGCAAGTATTATACCTTGGTTAGTTTCAATAATATAAAGACACATGATTGACTCATGATGGCTCTGACAAAATGAGTAGAATAATCCACAGGTTGTTTCAATATTACATGTCATTATTAAAAAGTCAAAGATATCAGGAGGTGAGCCCTAGATGGAGAAATTATGTCCCTGTGGCTGTGGCCTTAAAGGGAATATCTTGATCCTGGACCCTTCCCCTCAATCTTTCTGTTTTTCTTGCCACTGTGAGGGAAGCAGCTGCATTGCCCAACATATTATGATATGTTTTCTTCCAATTAATGGAAGCAGCTAACCATGTACTGAAATCACAAGCTCAAATAAATTATTTTTCTGGTATTTTGTGAGAGTGATAAAACACCAAGTAACATAATTCCTAATAATGTTGATATTTTATCATTCATTCATTCATTCATTCAGCCCATACTAAAATCAGGATAGGAAACTACAGCACACTGGATGTCTTTTATTATGCATTTAAGTTATACTTTTCTTCTCCAAACCTTAACCTCTGACAACCCATGGTTTGTTTTCATCACTATAATTATGTCACTTTAGTGTAGTGGCCTTCCTTGATTAGGGATCTGTTAAGGAAATCTCTTTCCTTCTGTCCAAGAAAATGGAAATTACCTCTTGTCTGAGTAGAGACGTAGCATTCCAAACTACCCAAAATACATGCTAAAGGTAATAAAGTTATTGAAACTTACTAGAAGAAGACTGAGGAGAGAATCACAGGACCCTCACCTGGCATTCCAGCTATCATTCCTTTCTGTCCTCCCCAAACTACAAGTAATATTGGGAGACACTATAGTACATAGAAAGTAGAATGTTAACTGAAGAAGGATCCACGATGCAACTTCCATAATGTCATTATTTTTGATGGGGTGTGACTTTGCAGCAATGAAGTTTTCTTTGAGCCATAAACACACACACACACACACACACACACACACACACACACACACACACACACCTCTCACTAGTTTACCAAACTGACTTTCATGGAAGCATTTATTTGATGTGTCATTGGTTCCCTATTTTGGGTGAATAGACATTCAAGGAAAGTTAATTCAACAAATGGGCTCATTTGCTTACAAAGATATGTGATTTATTTCATTATAGTGAAATACCCAGGACATAGTCACTTGATCATATAAAAAATGTGGGTTTAATTTTACAAAATCTTTTACATTTATTTTCATAGACCCTGGACCATTTTGTCTACCAACAGTTAATGTATGAGTAATGCAATGGCTTTAGATCCTCATTAAATTATTGATACTGTATTTATTGATTTTTGACAATTTCAAACATGTATGCAATGTACTGTGATTATATTCACCCCCATTAACATAATTTATCACCATCTCATTATTGCTGATCTCTGTCTTATTCCCAACTGGTTCCCCTTTTAAATTCATGTCATATTTTTTCACAGGTTTTATGCAGTTAGACATAACTACTGTGTGTTCATGATTGCAACAGCCATGCCATATCAAGAATACAGAATTTCACAACACTTTTCCCCATTCTCCAGCACTTAGAAACTTCCTGCCCTGTCTTTATCTTCCATGGTATTCCTTGGGCCTTTTAATAGGATGATACACGTACCCAATTTAGGGCTAAGTATTTAATAGTAACTTATTCTTAGCATTTTAATCAACTATGAGTCCCTAGATTAACCATCACTCAATACAAAAAATTCAAGAACAGCATTTTCCTGAGGGTGTAAACATAAGTATTTAGAAGGTAGTTTGCCTACCTGTCCATCATCAGTAGTAAAGCTCCCCGTGGGGACTGTGACTTCTCCAGTCATAAGCTTTACATAAGATTTACAGTATGGGACTATGTACTTCCTCCTTGAAACAGACCTCAAGACTAATCATAACACATTTGGTTACTCCCAAAATATTTGTCACTTTTACATCAGTGGACATACTTTGCCTGGCATGTTAGTATTGTAGCACATAGAGTCCAGAATTTGGTAGTACTACTTTTTTCTCTTAGCAGCCTGCATACCATCTTCTGGCTACCCATCAAGGAGGAAGTTACTAGCTTGTTTCCAGCTTCATTTATCTATATAACAAAATCAAATTGTGTGGTGTCTTCAGCAACTGAATTTTGCTATGAAGTTCACTAAGAACAGTGACAATGCCCTGCTTTGTTTGGGAGTATCTAGGCCTCTCTAACCAACAACTTTAGGGAGGTATGCTACATCTGGCACTGAGAGTTTTGCTAATTAACCAACTGCTTTGGGGAGCAGCATTATCCACCAACCCACTCAAATGCCATTAAACATATGTAGATTTTAAATTAGAATACAAAGTACTAGATTTACATATGACTATTTCATGTACATTAATTCTTAGTTTTAATGTGGAAGAAAAGGACATGCCCTTAAGCTAGGGTTACTCTTTAGCTGGTGAAAGAAGATACAAGAATGACAATATTATTAACTAAATGTCTTAAACCTCTAACCTTCTTCCTCCTGAAGTGCCATTGAACATTAATTTAATAATGCTTTAATAAAGGAACCTGAGAAAGCACATCGTATCACGGATTCAAAAGCAGAAAAGTATAAATGTTTGAACTACAATGCCTCCATAGGTTACATGACTAAACATTTACAAATTAGTTTTAAACAGGTGAGAATCATACATTTTCAATAGCATTGTATGATATTTAAAGAATGAAATAAAAGCATAATAGTTAACATTACTTTTCATGAACCTCTTGACCTTTGCAAAATATTTATGTAAATACAAAATCACTTACAAATTCATTTCTTAATGACTTTAACTACTACATATATATTCCTCTATATTTGTGAATTACATAACCAGACATTTGAAGTAGATGATGCAATGTCCAAATTATCCAGCTCAGATAATCACTGTGGGATGTCTGTCAATCTTTTCTGGCCATGGAACACAGGGAGACAGACTCTGGACAGCAGAGAAATACATAGATGAATGTATTTCTTTCCTCTGACAAGCCATCATGCACCTCGAGTTTTTGCCTTTTACTTACTACCTACTCCACTTCTAGACTTATATCTGACCCATTCTCAATTAAGGATACAGTTGTTCAAAGGCTCAAGGAAACTATTAAAGCCTTTCCTCAAAAAGCAATAAAACATCCACATGTCAGAGGACTGAGCAAATCACAAACCTCAGAATCAAAGAATGATCCTATCTTTGCCCCTGCATTCAGTCCAGAAGGATACAAGGTATCTATCCTTATATGTTACTGAGATACTGCCAAGACTTTGTAAAAAGAAGGTTCTTATGTCTCTGAAATGAAAGATAGATTTTCTAGTTATTTCCCAGATACTGTCTGCTGTAAGGATATGTTATTCTCCACACCTCCCAGCTCATCCCATCCACCAATCATTCTTCAGATCTGAGCATTAAAGAAGCCATACCTGACAGGGGAGTCTCAAGAAAAGATATTCAAGCCAAGAAAGTATTTTTTTGTTTATGCCCCATATTATTGTTATTATTATTGTTACTATTACTGAAGTTAATTCTGAACCTGAGTGCCAGTTTCTTCCCTAAAACACAAGAAACCATGGATCTTCAAACTATATACAACATGAGAAAAAGTGGATACTTTCCATATATGCTAGGATATGAAGATTAAAGCATCAAGATGGAGTTCACACAAAAATGCATTTGGTTTTTACACATTTTAAAGTATTTGTAAGGAAAGCATTAATTGGTTACCTTTTTTTACACCAAATAGGAAATAAATGAGCAAATCTTGCCCAAATTCTCTTGGAAAGCTGGGAGTAAAAGGAACAAATCCTCATTTATTTCAGTTGCATTTTGCCTGACTAGTATACCGACTCGGTATACTACCAATAGTAACTGATTTGGTTTTTTTGTTTGTTTGTTTGTTTTTTTTTATATCCTACCTTGATGGACACATGCCACATACTATGGGGAACTGCGTGCAAGCTCTTCCCAAAAGAGTTGGTGTAGATACAGTAGGTAGGACTGAGACCAGCCTCAAAGCACTGTAGTATCTCACATGTTCTTTGGCTGTCTGGGTCTGTACCTCATGCTTCCACCTTGGAGTATGCTTCATTTGTAAGCCCCTGCATGGAAATTACAGGAGAGATAGGACTTAAAGGAAATTGGGATAGAACAGATGCTGGAAGGAAAACAAAGCAGAAGAATACACCAATTCTCCTGACTGTTGCTTGGAGACAGTGGGGAATGGAGGAAGCCCTGAGTGAATTTGTAAGTCCTAAGGGAATGTGTGTTAGACTACTGACAGAATGCACAGAAAACACTGGTGACAGCTTCCTCTTCCTGATGGTTACAGCTTGACCCTGCTCCCTACAGAGACTTCCTACCTATACTAGCTAACTCTCATACCACGTTGTACTTAATTATTGCTCTGAAGTCCTGAGTTGTTGTATTAGTAACTGATTTGTAATGTGAGCACCTGTCATTATTGTGAAAGCCAAATGTAACTAGAGAGTTAATGAAGATCTACAAATGTGTTTCAATTTAATTTAATTTTTATCTTACCTAACATTTAAACTTAAAAATTAAGCTTTGTCCATGAAATTACACAAAATTACACAGTAAAGAAGCTTCTGTAGGTACTAAAGATATTTTATTGGCTCCAAAAGAAGCACATAGGAACATGATTTTTCTATTCCAAGCATTGGGCTGACAGTCTCTCCCTATATTGCTTTGCTTACAGTTAACCATAGCACATCTCAGTCTTTGGTTATGTACAGCATGAGACACTAATATGTATAATACAGATCTGTTTCAGTGAAATACTGAGTGCTAACTATTATCAGTAAATTTGAAAGCTTGAAAAATAAAAAGAAATATTGCTTGTTTTGTGTATTTTGCTTAGATATAAACTTAAGAATTACATAATGTTTAAGCAATCATGTTGATAATGTGGAATTTTTACTTAATGTTTTGTTTCTGAAATGGGATAATTTTAATACATTTCTCAAACAAATTTTTTGACTATATAAATACATAGTTTGTACATAGTTGATACTGAAAAATAAAAATGAAAACACTGAAAAAATAATTACATCATGAAGATACACAAGAGTCAGGGGAAGAATATAGGAGCGCAAGAAAAGAGATACCTTTTTGTTTTTTAGTTTACGAGACAGGGTTTCTCTGTATTGTTTTGGAGGCTATCAGGCCAGCCCAGCCTCGAACTCACAGAGATCCGCCTGTCTCTGCCTCCCGAGTGCTGGGATTAAAGGCGTGCGCCACCACTGCCCGGCGTAAGAGATACCCTAATAGCCATTATATGTTTGTAGAGATGGAGGGGGACAAGCAAAGGGGTCAAGATCATGCTGGAGAAACCCACAGAAAGAGTTGACTTGACCAAGTGGGAGCACACGGACCCCAGTCGTAAAACTAGGGGACCAGCATTGGACCAAACCAAGTCTTCTGAATGTGAGTGTCAGTTAGGAGGCCTGGGCAGTCTATGGGAGCTCTGACAGTGGAACCATTATTTATCCCTAGTACACAAATGAACTTTGGGAGCCCATTCCCAGTGGAGGGCTACTCTCTCAGCCTAGATACAGAGGAGGGCCTCCTCTCCCAAATGATATGACAGACTTTGATGATCCACCATGGAAGGCCTCACCGTCCCTGGTGAGTGGCTGGGGGGTGGGATGGGGGATAGGGAACTGGGACTGATATGTAAAATAAGATTGTTTCTAAATAAAAAAAATGCAAAGAAAAAATTTATATTAAATTCAGCCATTCAATAGAGTGCCAAAGACATGTAAGAGTGGTAATTTACCTTGCCTTAAGGTATGTTGAAAACAGAAAGAGAGAATAGGTCATGGGGGAACAGGAAGGTTGAGTGGGGGGTAGAATAGGAGGAAGAGGGAATCATAAGTTAGAAGACAGATCTGGTACCAGTGAGACCTCTCTAGTGATCTAAAGAGATGACACCAACTGGCAAGCTTAGCAATAGTGGAGAGACCACCTTAAATGCCCTTTCCTGATAATGAACTTGATGTCTATAACCATCCTAGAACCTTCATCCAGTGACTGATGGAAGCAGAGGCAAACATCCACAGTTAAACACTGAACTGAACCCAAGGAACCCAGTGACAGAGAGAGAGGAGTGATGAGCAAATTGGCAAAGAATGGCCTGACAAAACCAGTAGAGACAGCTAACCTGAGCAAGGGGGGAGCTCTTGGACCCCAGACCGACAGCTGGGAGGCCAGCATGGGACTGATCCAGACCCCCTGAATGTGAGAGCCATCGAGGAGGCCTGGGCAACCTATGGGGCCCTGGGCAGTGGATCAGTGTTTATCCCTGGCATACAAATAGACATCGTGTGTCCATAACAGACTCTAGATATCCCCTATGTGGAAAGAAGTGGCGATAGGGTGGGAGGCTGGGGGGGATAGTGGGGGGGGGGTGCGGGAGGAGGGGAGGGAGAGGGAACTGGGATTGACATATGAAGAAAGCTATTTAAAATTAACATAATAAAATAAAAAAGAAAGAAAATAGTATGCCTTTCTGTGTTGGTTTCAGAATGCTGAACTCACAAGTGATAGGAATAAGAGTGATGACAGAGTCTCCCAAAACCTAGTGTTCAGATAAATCTCCTAAAATCATACTCCACACAAGGCAACATCACTATTGAAGGCAGCTGAGAATTTCTTAATGTTATGCAGTCACAGTATGAAATAATCCATTTTATCTATAAGAAACATAGGATCCTCAGGACCAGAAATGTGGTAGTATAGGAAAATGTACCAGAAATCTAGCATGTGCTTAACATTGAACACATCAACTTTGAGTTACTGGGGAGATCATACTGAAACTACAAAGAATAAAAGGTCAAAAAGGTTTTTTATTAAAGTCTAAGACATGTTTATATATCTCTAATGAAGATCTCTCAGTAAAAATATTAAGAGTCCAAGCCTGTGTTGAAACCAGGGTTGGTGCTATTGCTACGACTATACCATATTTCAGGACCCTATGAAACTTATCCCACTGTTACTTAAGTTGCAAGATGGCTGCTTACATTCTAGTTGCACAGCGTAGTCAGCTTTACAAGTTACAGAATTCTAATACTGACCACAAGGGACAGAGTGCACTATCATTTTTATCCTTGATAAACAACCTGAAGAATTTCTTCCTTTTTGCTACCCTTCCTTCCTCTGTCTCTTCTTTCATTCTTTATTTCCTTCTTCCTTCTGTTCATTTCTCTTTCCCTTCTTGTTGTTCTCTTTTGTTCAAAGGTTTTATTTTTATTTTAAAACATATGTAAATGCATATGTATGTGTATATATGTTTGGGTATGTGCACTTGTGTGTAGCACCCACTGAGTCCAGAAGAGAGTGTAGGGTCCCTAGGAGCTGGAGTTACAGACATTTATGAGCCACCTGAGGTGTGTGTTGTGAACAAAATTCCAGTCCTCTGCAATAGCAGTATGCTCTCTTATCCCCAAGGCAACTCTCCTGCCTCTCATCCTCTTTTTTTCTCATAGTATACATTTCTTAATTATATCCTCCCCTTAATGAACTGTTTAAGTAGCCTCAAAATACAACTTTTATGAATTATGACATTAGTCACACACTTATTACTATGATGAATGCTATGCAGCTAAAATAAATTGGGAATTTTCCCATCTTATTTTATAATCCAGATTAATATGGCATAAAAGTTCTTCATTGGAAAAATTGAATAATGGTGCATCAATAAAATTGATTGAGCACAAGAAATGTAGGTAAACAAAGGGAAAGGCATTCAAATCTTGTACTCTAAAAGGCCATTCTTCCATTTGAAAAAAATATTTCTAATGTTAAATATTAGATCTTTCCTTGCTTACTCAAGAATTTAGGAGAAATAAAATCTTGGAAGTTGCATAACACTCCAGGATTTTTTCCATTGGAAGCAGTACTCTTATTCATGAGACCTCAACACAAATGGCCTAAGTACTTTCAAAAGGCTGAACTATCATGTTGGGGGTGGTTGATTTCATAATGTGAGTTTAAACTGTACTGTATACTGCACAATGTTTATTTTTCCTTTAAGCATTAACTGTTTTCAGAAAGTATTCCTCTTAGCAGTTGGAAATTTGTGAACTTTCATGGGAGCTCAGAGAAAACATTTTGAAGAAATTGTCAGAAGATGGAAGTCTACAAAGGAAAATAAATCATTGCAGATTTCCTGAGACATGTCTTTGTGGACACTTGTAATAGTTGTCCATGTTGTTAATGTGCAGTTGGCCCCAGAGCATTCAGTAATGTGTTTCAGAGTTGGGGAAAATAAAACTGAGAATGCAACATGACTCTTCGTTATTACTGTTGAACCTTATATACTCCAAGATAAAATTTTTGCTTTACAAGTCTAAAGTTCCAGGTACTTACCCATAGCATTTAATCATTTAGCTGCAAACTCTTGCTACTTTTCTCTTTAAAAAAAAAGCATAACAGAGATGGTGGGACCTGAAACCCTTAGAATGATGCCAGTAGACAAAATAATTAACTTTAGGTTTTGAAATATAAAGGAACAGACTACTTTATTAATCAAAATGTGAGATCTGCTGTTTTCTAGTAATATTTTTGTGACTCTAATAATGTCTGTATGTATCTGTGATGGCTAATCATGGTTACCAACTTGACAAACCATGTAAGATAAAACATCAACTGAGAAATTATCTCTATCAGATTAGTCTGTGGGAAAGTCTAGGGAAGCATTTTTTTTATTGGTAATTGATATGGCAGAGATCCGCCCACTGTGGGTATTTCCATCCTTACACAGATGGTCCCGAAATATATAAGAAAGGAAGCCATGTTAATGAGCAAGTAAGCAGTATTGTTTACCTGGTCTCTGCTTCAGTTCCTGATTCTAGGTTCCTACCTTGATTTGCTGCCTTGGCTTCTCCTGATGATAAGACTGTAACCTATAAGCTAAAATAAACTCTTTCCTCCTCATGTTCTTTTTGATCATAGTGTTTTTTCACAGTAAAAGTAAAGCAAAGTAGAACAGTATCTAAGCATGTACACAGTCAGTACCCTAGAATTATATTACTGATATACACTGACTATGGGATAGGTGTTTTCTTTGTTTCTCAGATCTATAAGCAAATAGGAGACTTGCCTAGTAGGTACATTTATTGTAAATATGCCAAGAGTCTGATGATCATGTGATTGCTGTTTGATAATGAAATCAAAAATTTTAACTGATGTGATAATATGAATATGGATTGGAAATTTTTTGAGAGGTGAATATATTTTGTATAAGGTCAGGACATGGGCAATGGGTCCTAGAAGACAAATAATAGGAGAGGATATATCTCATGGCTCCCCAAGGATGCTAATCTCTTGGTGATCATATCTTATGCCTTCTACCTTAAGTGTGAGTAGGGATGTTGGTTAGATTTGTAGGAAAATGCTATGAGAAATTTGATGAGATGTTACTCTGAAAATTGAATAAAGCAAAAGTAAGATGAAATTGCTCTGATAATCCACAATATATAACAAACCAAGAAGCTATTAATTCATTCTTTGCCTTGCTTCACATGTGGAAGAAAGGTGCCATGTTTTTGTGCAGTTTATGGAAACGAAGATGAAGCATGTAATTTCAAAATCTATTTAAAGCTGAGGAGGTTTTATGAGTGAATCAGAAACAAAATTTAGGGAGAGTGGTAAAACAGTGAAGTACTAGGTTCAGAAGCATGGGGATCTGAATTCCTAAAAACCAGCCATAGTGCTATATATTTGTATTCCCAGAGCATGACAGGCAGAGAAAGGTGCAGAAACAGGAGGGGGGAGATGGAGTGAGGGAGAGAGCAGGGGAGTGGGAAAGAGATGGAGGAAGAGAGGGAGGATATCTTAGAAAGATCTTGATTTATCCTACTACACTTTATCCAATATACAAAAGACAATAAATTCTGGCAAGAAACGCAGTGAACTTGTTATTCTAGTTTTAGTCTAACATGAAAAGATTGGGTTTTGTCACCCTGGTATTACTTATAATAAAATAGTTGACAACATTTAAAATCACCAAATTTCATAGATTAATTAGAGAATAGAGCATTCTAGAACCTAAAGAAGCATTGAGGAAGTCAAGATAATCACAATCCACTATATGAGAAACTAGGGACAGAAGTCACAGCTGGAGACAGTATCAGGATAAATGAAATAAACTGTTTGAAAGACTGCTGGGTTCTCATTGTAGACTATGTTGAAAGTTAAAGCACCCCAGTAGTATCCAGTATAAATAGTATCCCATACTTTTGACTTTTAACTTTAAGAATCTAAGAGGCTGTCAGAATGTGGATTGACAAGTGGATAAAGATGCCTTTGATTTCAAACTGAGGTAGAGAAAATATCTCATATGATATATTTTCAGAGTTACCATTTTGAAAAAAAATCCTGCCTAAAGAGAAGCTGGTTAATAGAGTGTACCTGATACAAGTTTCATTGGGATCTAACAAATCTGGAAAAAGAAAATACTTGTGTCTAGACTTCTCTAGCTTTCTAAGCTGTGGAAATGAAACATTAAATTGCATGTCCTCTTGACTTCCTTCTTCATCTTAAGTGTAAAAAAGCCTTGAAAAGTCCTTATGAAGTGGCCATGTGATAGAGGTTCACTAAGACATTGAGATCTAATCATAGGATTATAGAATGCTTTTCCTCACCTCACAGCTTGATGCCACATCAAGAGGGCTCCTATATAATAACAGAGGATTAAAATGGACAGAACTGAACATCTCACAAAAAACAGACAAAAAAGACACCACAGACAGTTTCAGTATCCACCATTTTCACCACTCTAAATACAGCCTGACTCCTAGTTAGAAAAACATAAAACATCACACAAAGCATTTAATTAAACTATTTCCTTGTAAGTTGTATAGTTTGTTAGGATTTCACAAAAAATCACAGGATATAGTGAATGAAAAATGCTGAAAAAAACAGAATAAGCATTAGTGTTATATTCAGACATAGAAAATATTTTAGAGTTATAAACCATTGCAACAACTTAAAATATCTATGATTAATTTGTTAAGAACTATAATGGAAAAAGTGAAAAACATGCAAACATGGATGGATAATGAAGGCACAAAGGTGAGATAAAATAAAGCTAAGACCTAAAATGCTAAAAAAATTATATCCACCATCATAAAATTCTATATGAAGCAAAATGATTTTTCCCAGAAGGACACAGATAATTTGTAGTCAGGAATTGTGCTTTGCAAGGAATGTTGGAAGTACTCCTTCAGAGAGAAGTAAAGTAAGTCAGAAACTCAAGGTCTTCATAATAGAGAAAGGAAATGTATCACAGAAGGAATGGGGAGTTTAAAAAGCTCCAGTTAATATTTGTGAGTGATTTACCAGATAATTTATTAAAAATAAGAGCCCCTGAACAAATTGGGAGCATGGAGAGTGAGAGGAAGGGGGTAGGAGAAAGAGGAGGGGAGAAGAGGAGGGGGAAGGAGAACATGAGGGATCAGGAAGTCTGAGTGGGGAGATGAATAGAGGAGAACAAGAAAAGAGACACATCAATAGAGGGAGATACTATAGGTTTAAAGAGAAATCTGGCACTAGGGAATTATACAGAGATCTACAAGGATAACATCAACTAGGAATGTAAACAATATTGAAGAGGCTACCTTAAATGCCCTTTCCCTATAATGAGAAAGATGACTACCTTAAATGCCACCCTAGAGCCTTCATCCAGCAGATGATAAAAGCAGAAGCAGAGATCCACAGCTAAGCACTGAGCCAAACTTCTGGAATCCAGTTTCAGAGAGGGAAGATTGACGAGCAAAGGGGTCAAGACCATGGTGGGAAAACCCACAAAAACAGCTGACATAAGCAAGTGGGAACTCAGGACCCAAGTCTGACAGCTGGGGAACAACATAGGACAAAACCAGGCCCCCTGAACGTGAGTGTCAGCTAGGAGCACTGGGAAGTCTATGGGGCATCTGGCAATGGAAACCAGGATGTATTCCTAGTGCACGAACTAATGATGAAACTGACAAATTATGGGTAAAAAGTGAACCCTGGCAAAGAGTTTATAGTAATGTTTTTGGAGAAGTCAACAACAATTATTCCAAAAACAAGAGAATTCAATTTATAAAGAGAACTTCCTCGCATTGTAAGGGAAACACCAATAACTGGAGTCCTTACATTCTACACTGATGCAAATAAATCAGAAAAGGCAGGTTACAAATCAGAAAATTGAAGTAAAGTGAATCTAAGTCCTTATAATTCTGTCTAAAAGTCAGAATTATATGCTATTCTCATTGTGCTAATGGATCACAAAGAAACTCTCAACATAGTAACTGATTCACAATATGCAGAAAGTGTTATTTTACATATTGAAACTGCTGAATTTATACCAGATGATACAGAATCAACTTCATTATTCATCTAGTTACAAGATATAATCAGGAATAGGAATCACTGTATATATACAACACACATCCAATTCCATATGGATCTGCCAGGTCCTCTAGCACAAGATAATCACGAAATTGATCAAAAATTGATAGGTAATTTGCTAAAGGTCTCAGAATTTCATTAAAAATGCCATATCAATAGCAAAGGTTTGAAAAACGACTTTTCCATTACATGGCAACAAGCCAAAGAAATTATAAAGAAATGTCCTACTTGTTCTTTATACAACCAAACTCCACTGCATTGCAGAAAATAATCCAAAGTGTACTCAAAGGAATGAAATGTGGCACATGGATATTCTCCATTTTGTATAATTTGGAAAATTAAAATATGTACACCAATCATTGATACCTATTCTTTTTTTCAATGGGCAACTGCTTTGAGTTCAGAAAAGGTTTATTTGATAATTACACATTTGCTATAAGTTATGGCCTCACCATCCCTGGGGAAATGAGGGAATATTGGGGGGTTGGTGGGAGGGCATGGGAGGAGGGGAGGGAAATGGAGAGGCACATGGAATTGACATGTGAAGCAACCTTGTTTCTAATTTAAGTTTAAATTTAAAATAATATATATATATAATATGAAGACATTAAGTAATGTTAACATTATTATTTCTTAGTTGTTTTTTAAGTTACTGGGATACCACCTGACTCTAGCCACCACTGCTATAAACCCAGCTTATTAATCAAGCAGGGCTGGGAAACTGAGCTATGCACTGAGCTATCCAAATGTGCAGAAGACTGAAACTGCATCCTTGTAAACTGAGTCAAGGGCCACATTTTGAACACAAAAGGTAGAAATTGCTAGAGAAAACCTAGGGAAAGCATTTCAATATATAGCTGGAGGCAAAGAATTTTGGAATAAGACTCTAAAATACCTGGAAATAATAGAATAAACAAATAGAAATCATATGAAATGAAAAATTGGTACAGCAAAAGAAAGAATTAACAGAGTGAAAAAATCACTAAATAACAGAAAATCGTTGCCAGCTTTGCACAGACAGAGATTACCATGCTGGGTATATAAAAAATAAAAATAAAAAAGAACAAAACAAAAAACCCTGAAGGAACACACACACACAGACATACATACACACACACACACACACACACACACACACACACACACACACACACACACTATCTGATACCATTGAAGGCAATACTGATGCCAGGGATCTGGGACAACACCTAAGGCCACATTAGTTTCCAATGGCCACACTGCTGTGTGCCCATGCCTATCTGAGGGTCCTACCCTGCCACCTGATCAGTGTTGAAATTCATAGCTCTTGATACCATTGAAGACCATGCCAACACAAAGGGTCTGAGCCACCACCTGGGAATATGTTAGTGTCTGAGAGTCAAAATGTTGTGGGGCCATGCCTATCTGAGTGGCCTGTACTGCCATCTGGGGATATATTAACATCTGACTCTGGGATGATGCTTAGGGCCATGTCTGGGTCCATGATCCTGCTGCAGCTGGGGTCTGTGCTGATGTACATGGCCCAGGTTGCCAACAGGGGGTCATAGGAAACATGTGTGTTGAAATCCGGAGGCTGTGCTGAACTGGCTTGCCCCTCACTAAACCTAGGATAGCTAGCCTGCCCCTTGATGTACACTGAAGCAGGAGAGATGGCCCTACCCCTCAAAATGGGCTTGGGAGTGCTGACTTTGCCCCTAGCCCAATGGGGGCTATACCAGTAGCCCAGACCCACCAGCTCAGCTTTCACCCAAATCCACAACCTGAACCTTGGGTTGTCCCACCCTAACTTCTACTCCATATATGACCAACTGAAGTATATGATAGGACTGGTTCTTTGGAACAGTAACCAGTTTCCCCCATGACTCTGGGCAACTGCAGGATATCTGAGAGGAGTATTGGTGAGGGTCCAATGATGATGGTATGCCAGAGGCCTTGAAGCAGACCAATGACTCATTGCAATGAACATTTTGTGGGTGGGACAGATTGGACAAAAGGGTATACAGTGTGATGCAGTGCAGTTCCTGATGCCACTAGGATGAAAGAAGAGGTATTGGAAAGACAGAGGAGCAAGGGTTTCTTTTTTGTTTGTTTTGTTTTGTTTTTAACTGGATTTTGGGGAATTCCTTTTGAGGGGATACTGCAGGGGTAAGGGCCAGATATGGAGGTGCGGGATTGGGGTGAATGATATAAAATGACAAATTTCAATGAAGAAATATAAAACAAGTAAAACTTGATCTCTTTGTGGTATACATTTTGTGAGATTTTTGTATTTTTGTACTTTTTGAGAAAAAAAGTGAAGTAAAGAAATAAGAAGCATAGTATGTAATTTTAGTCTTCATTTATCAATAAGAATGTTTTAAAATAATAAATCACAAATAATTATACTTTTAAATCTGAAAGGAAATAAGCAACAAATAGACAAGCAATATAATTACAAATTGTTTTTATTATTTAGAATTTTTATAACAGCCAAAAAATATTAAAAGATAAATGGGGCTATTAGCAATGTGGAGGAAGATATGGTGAAGGTCATGCAGGATATAAGCAAAATACAGGGAAAGAATATGATCAAAATATACTATAAGCATGTATGAGCATGTAACAAAGAAACCAAATACATTATACAATAAATATATGATAATTATACCAAAATGAATGCATAAATAATTGATGAAGAAAATATTTAATTATATAAATTAATTCAGAAAGTAGATGTAAACAAGCTTACTATAGGAACAACAAGGCCTAGTCAAACAAATTAAGAAGATGACTACAATATGTGACAGACAATATAGTTCAAAAAACAGCAATATAAAATATACATATATAAAAACAAAAAGACAGGCAAGCAGACATGGGCCTGATAGCTTATGTCCTGATTCACAGGCAGGCAAAGTGAGAGAGATTGCGTCTGATATGGGCTTTTAAAACCTTAAAGCCTATCTCCATTGACATACCTCCTCCAACAAGATGACCTATTCCAACAAGGCGACACCTCCTAATTCTTCCCAAATAGTTCTACTAATTGAGGACCAAACATTTAAGTATATTAGCCTATGTAGACCATTCTCATCCAAACTGCCAACTAAAGTAAAGAAAATAAATAAGACAAGAAACTAAATAAAAACAAAAAGAGATGGTGAATGATTCCAAGGAAACAGCATCTTTCAGACAAGACTGATACACATATGTACTGTGTAGAGCTGTGAAGCTGCACACAATACCTGTACAGGTTCAAACCAGGGTGTGTTTAAAATCTGAAGATGTTTTGTGATACAAATGAAACAATCTACTAAACAGAAATAAACCAATCCTCACAACAGAGTGAATTTACAAATGAATTTTATGGTGATTTTATTTTATACTTTAAAGTATAAAAATAGGTAGACATTGTCACCCCAAAGAATTTGCTAATAAGTGCAAAATCAGCACTTTTTTCTTAGATCAATAAGGGAAGCAAGATCCCAGGGGAAGGTCTGAACCACAAAGCTTGGACAAACATACGATACACAGAGAGAATCACAACTGTTACAAAAGGCAAGGAAGAGAACCCACTGTTACTGTCAACATCAGGATAACTGCTTGGCTCTCATTACAGGACAGCTTGAGAGTTAATAGCTTCAGTTTTGCCAAGCATACAGTTTTACCTCCAGGAATTCTGATGTTCTTTTTTCACACTATAGATTGAAGATTGGATAAACTTGTCTTTGTACTAAAAGCAGATGGAGAGATGTGTTTAAGGCTATTGTGATACACGTGTAATCTGTTCCTCAAAATCAAAATTGCTGGCAAAGAAACTATTTATCAGAGCTCATGTATCACATATTTTAACATAACCTAAATGACTTCCAAGGAGACTATGAAACTACACACCCTTTGTCCAAGCAGAGAAGTGAAAGATGACATTGCATGCCCTCTTGCCTGTTTTCTTCATCTATAGGAATAAAAACCTTGAGAATTGACCAAGTGGCATAGGCTCATTGAGACTCTGAAGCCAAATAATAAGGTTATAAAATGCTTCCCCTCACCTCACACCTTTCTAACATAAAGACATGGATCTTCTTTAATTACAGAACAGCACTACAGAAGGAACCGCATATGTAAGAAAAAGAAGAACATAAAACTAAGAACATCAGTAGAGGCTTTAGTCTCAATTACCGCTATATAGCTCACTAAACACAGCCTAACTTTTTGTATCTTTGTTTGTGTTTTAGAGGGGGTTTGAGACAGGGTTTCTCTGTGAAACAGTCCTGACTGTCCTGAAACTCACTTTGTAGACCATGCTGGCCTTGAACTCATAGAGATTATCCTGATTCTGTTCCCTGAGTAGTGTGATTAAAAGTATGAGCCACCACCACCAGGTTAAAAAGCTAACATTTTAATGAATGATAAACTTGAAAATATCCAACCACATTAAGAATGGAGAAGACACAAGTCCATAATCTAAAAATCAAAGTAGTCTGTCAATAGTGATTGCATGTGTTTGTCAGGGAGGCTCCAATGTTCTCTAAATGAACACAAGCTGTTGCCATTGTCCTCAGTTACTCCCATTACTAAATGGTAATACCCTGTTTTTCAAGACACTACATACATTGGCTGCAGGACATAAAAAAGTCCTTAATTTGAAAGAGTGCAAGGAGAATATACAAGAGGCTTTGGAGAAATGAAAGGAAAGGTAATGTGAAGTAGTTATTTTATAATCTCAGAAAAAGTAAAATGATAAAAATAGAAAATCTCTTTCAAACTGACTAAGGAATATCCTCCCTGCTATTTTTCATAGTAAGAGAGGGAACCACATGGGCTGCTGAGGAATAAAAAAACAGTCTAACTAGGGCTAGACACTACATGCTGAAATACCAACCTGTCAGGCAAGTTATGCCTACTGGTATAATATTAACAAGACTAACTAAGTAAATGATCACTTTCTGAATGGATTTGAGGACTTCTCCACAAGAGTGAATTTCATGCCTGGAATGTAATCCTGGCCAAAAGCTCATAGGTGGGGAGGTCATAGGCCTAGGTTAGAACATACTGTTTCTATTTTGTAATTGGCCATGTTCTCAAAGTGCCTTCTAAATATTTATGCTTATTCCAATAGACCAGGCAGAATTTGACACTTTTCAGAGAAAGTTCTCGTTGCAGTGAGCAGTAGTCACGGCAAAGACATACAAGTAGACAATGTGCTGAGGATAAGAGAAAGATTGTTCCTCCCTGCATATGTCAACCACACATCAAACCTCAGGAAACATAATGAAAGAGGAATCCCAAAGCTTGAAAATGTTGGATGACAGGGAAGAGTGCTGTGAAGTATTGTCTTATGGTCATAAGATGGCTATTTCACTCATGAAATTACAGCAGCTATAGTTACCTGCACAATGTCTGTATAAGATCAAGCCTGAAAAACTTCCAGCATAGATATGGAAAGTAATCTTCAGGTCCTACCCCTTACTTAGAAGATATTGACAGCTGACAACTAGTGGAAGAGGGAGCATTATTATTTTTGAAGGTGTGGCCACTGGTAGCTTTCTCATGTTCCAGTAGATGGTCTCACATATACACATAAGAGAAACACTAACTGTATTATTGAATTATTAAAAGAAGTTTAAAAGGAAGAAAGGATGAATTTGTGAGGGAAGTTTGTTGGGAGAAAGATTGGGAGAATTGGAACAGAGAAATCTGGGAGAGGATATGATCCTGTTTCATTGTATACATGTACAAAAGTTTCAATAATAAGGTGAATTTATATTAAAAATTATGATTCCACAGGCAATACAAGAATAACAATTATTATTGTAAAATATTAAGAAAAGCTCTATAACTACAAAATTTCATGACATAAATGAAAGAAAACCATTTTTTGAAAGACACCTAGGTTATTATATGCAGGGATAGAACACCTGAATATCTCTATATCCATAGCATAAATTTAAACAATAGCCCAACTATGGTTCATTTAATAGTTCTACTATACACATAAAAATAAGAAAATATGCTTCTATCATATACCATTAAAGGATTATCACTTAAGGTCGGGCGATGGTGGTGCATGCCTTTAATCCCAGCACTCGGGAGGCAGAGGCAGGCAGATCTCTGTGAGTTCGAGGCCGGGCTGGACTGACAGCCTCCAAAACAATACAGAGAAACCCTGTCTCGTAAAAACCAAACAAAAAGGATTATCACTTAAAACAATGAGATACCACTAAACATTTATTAGAACAGATAAACTCCAAAATGTTAACAAAATAACAAAAATGTTGTGTAACAAGAGAAGCCACCATTTACTGTCTATAGAGATACAAAATTGTGCAGCCTCAGACTGACAGTTTAACAGAGTCTAATAAACTTAAATATACTTTTATCATATTATTCAGCAATTGAAAGGAATTTTCAGAAAACACTTGTGACAGTTTACTTACAGAGACAAAATTTCATAAACAAATTCATATCACATGAAATATGCCAATGTCCTAATAAAAAAACAAAAGCACAATCACCTGTAATTCTAGCTTCTGGGGATTTCCATATCCTTTTCTGACCTCCTCTAATATTCCACACATAAAGCATATATGAATATAGATGCAAGCACACATACGCACATAGATACATTTCAAATGAGGACTGGAGAGGGATCTCAAAGTGTAAGATCATTTGCTGCTCTTGTAGTGGAAACAAGCACCCATATTACAGTTCATGACCATTTCCAGGGTATACAATGACCTCTTCTGGAATCCACAGATACCAGGCACATACAGGTACAAGCACATGCATGTAAGGCAAATACTCATACACATGGAAATATCATTGAAGAAAAGAAAAGTAAGAGTGTTCACAGAAAGGAAGAACATCACATCATAAATATCATTCATCGGAGAACTTTGCTACCACAAAAAAATTGAAAACGCATGTAATTATGTTTAGAAGTAAATTAAAGCCTCAAAAAATTCCAAAAAGCTAATTTATGCCAATAGCATTTAGGAAATTTCCATTTCATAAAGTATACAGTGAATATATTAATAGAAAATCATAAGCACTATATAGTATAGAGTTTGGAATTCTCAGATATTTGACCTGAGCTCTAATATTAACAACTGAATAAGACACCACAGTGGATACTTACATTTGACAGAAATAGTAAATGAAAAGAAGTAAGAATAAATAAAAGCAAGAGTAGTGGTAACACTATAGTGCTGTCACTTAAATAGACAATTTATGCATCATTTGATTCTCAACCTGTATGGCAAAAGGAAAGATATTTAAACAAAACACACACAATCTATTTAAAAAATAGTGCTGGGAAATTTGAAGCAGCCACATAGACATAAATACTAAAAGGTAAAAGATTAAAAGGTTACAGCCTTATCTCCTACTCTATGTAAAATACAACTCAAATTAGATAAAATAATTTAATGTAAGAGTGAAAACTTAAAACTTCTAGAGATGAATTTTTGGAAACAACTCAGCCTATATGTCAGCATAAATTTCTAAATATCTGCATTCAAAAGCTGTAGTCATATTACCACAAATTGCCCAGTGGGACTCACAGGAAATGAAAATGCTACCTAGCAAAAGAGCAAACGTCCAGTTATTCATAACACACAGTTTAATGCAGTTAGTATAGAAAGAATTGGGAAAAACAGCAAAATATAAATAACATATTCAATAAACTGACAAGTAAACTAAATCATCATTTCAAATGAAGAAGTACAAATAGCCAATAAATGAATGAAAAATGGTCAACTCCTTTATCTGTTAGTGAAGCAAATCATTACAGCACTGTAATGTCATCTAATTGCAGTGAGAATGGCAAATTTAAAAGAGTCTGTTTTCAATAAAAGCGAAAAATGAGAAAAGAATTTATTGCTACGTCATGGCAAAGAAGACAAGGAGGAGAAAATAATTCTGATAAGGTTACAAGGGAAAATATCCTAAACTACATTTGGTGGAAATATAAATTTTTCAGCAAATCTAGTAGATATCAGAAAGTTGATGAGATCCAAGGTTGGTGATTCACACCTCTAATCCCAACACTGGACAGGAAGAAGCAGGTGACTTGTGAATTTAAGTCCACCTTAGGCTACATAAGAATTTGTAAGACAGCCTATATTACACAGAAATACTTGGTTTCAAAACCCAATATTGCCGGGCATTGGAGACACACGTCTTTAATCCCAGCACTCAGGAGGCAGAGGCAGTTGGATCTCTGTGAGTTTGAGGCCAGCCTGGTCTACAGAGCAAGTTCCAGGACAGCCTCCAAAACAATACAGAGAAACCCTGTCTTGAAAAACCAAAACAAAAAACAAAAACAAAAACAAAAACCAATATAAAATGATGCAATTATTCATAAGGAAAAATGAGAGATGCCAGGAATGGTGATATATAACAATAATACTGTACTGGGGACACAGGTAAGAGGATAGTACTTTCTATGTAAATTTAAGTATCACAGTAAGTTCCATAACAGCCTGAATTGGCATAGCGAGAATCTGCCAGACGACTATAATAAAAAAGACAATGAAATGCAGAGGTGGACTGAGGATAAGAGAAAATAAGAGGAGGTGAGGGGGAGGAGAAGACGAGTGAGAAGGCAAGGACAATGCAGTCATGAAACGGGATCACAAACACATACATTGATCTGTTATCTGTACATTATACTGGGGTCCTGGGTATGGGTGTTGGACTAAGAATCACTCAATGTAATTCCTACGCAGAAATCTGATGAGAATTAGTTCTAATGTCTAAGATCCATTGGCCCACATCAAAAGGGTGAAATCCCAGTTACAAGCAAAGTCAACAAAAATAATTTTTGTGTTTTCTCTGGGAGAAAAAAAAAAAGAAGATGGATTAGCTCCGCGAAATTCTGTTTAGAGTACAAAGAGCTCAGTAGGGGGCAAAGGGGAGGGCCCAGGGGCTGGAGGAGGTGGGGCCAGGCACAGGAAGTGTAAGAGTATAATTTCCTGTATGTCTTCGCCAGTGGAGCAGTGGTGCGCCTGGGTCTTGATCTGAGAACTGTCGCTTTTACTCAAGTGAGAAACTTTACAGGTAACAGCTTTGGGGGATAATGAGTTAAAACTGTGACAGCCCACTATAGATTCCTAAATTTCCAACAGAGCCTGTCCCAGGAAACGCCTGGTCCCGACACTGTTCCCTCGAATTCCTGAATATGGCGGTTAAGTCCGGTTGCCATGGCGTGTGGGGCTGGGTACAGAATTGTTCCCTATGTGGTATAGGTGGATTGACCTTGCCTAAGGACTGAGATATTACCCTACTTTATACTTTATAGAACGAGGAGGAAACATTTCAGTGGAAATTATTTCGGGGAAGAAAACAAGCAGGAACTGGCAGAAAAGGGGGCGGGGCTTGCAAAGGTATCGCCCATTTGGTGTCCACTGAATGGTGCCCGATATCAGGGCTAAGGCCTACCATCATTTACTCCAGTGTGTTACTAGTTAAGATTATAGTGTGAATTTAAGAGCAGCAGATGAATGGTGATCGGAACATACTTAAAATTGAGCATGATTGTTTATGGGGAGTAAAATGGAGCGCTAGGAGATGGCCTTCTTTCAACCTAGGAAGGTATAACTTGGATTGCCAGGCCGGCAGTGACCTAACAAACTCTAATTCTCTTTACAGATTTCTCAGGAAGTTGTTTCAACAAGAGAAGAGGAACACGGTTTGAATCCAGAAAGGTACCCTGAGAAAAGCAGCAGAGGGGACCCTCCTTGAAGGGAAGTTGTTCTCTACCTAGTAATGGTTACATAGTGTCATTCTCTCTCTCTCTCTCTCTCTCTCTCTCTCTCTCTCTCTCTCTCTCTCTCTCTCTCTCTCTCTCTCTCTCTCTCTCTCTCTCTCTCTCTCTCTCTCTCTCTCTCTCTCTCTCTCTCTCTCTCTCTCTCTCTCTCTCTCTCTCTCTCTCTCTCTCTCTCTCTCTCTCTCTCTCTCTCTCTCTCCCCCCCCCCACCTCAGATTCTTTCTCTCCCCACCTCAGATTCTTTCCAGCACTCCAGCAGCCTGCCTACCCGGAGCACCATGCCTAGGGGCAACAAGAGCAAGAGCCGCTCCAGGGCCAAAAGGCAGCAGGCCCGTGTAGAGAGCCAGAATCTCCAGGGTACTCGGCCCACTGCAGAGGAGGAAGCAGCAGCGCCCCCTCGTGGCCAGGGAGAGGCCCCTAGCTCCCCTGATGTGTGCACTCCTCAGGCGTCCCAGGAGGCTGCATCCCTTGACTTTCCTGAGTTAGATATACCATACTCAGGCTATGATATTGTTTCTGAGGGTTCTGATGCTGGTGCTGAGGGCTCTGTTGCAGGTGTTGATGAGAAGCGTGCAAATGCCTGCATTATAGCAGAAGCCATCGATTCTGCACGCAGAGATCCTATGACCAGGAAGGCCAGCAAGGTACTTCACTATCTTCTGGAGAAGTACCAGAAGGATGAGCAGCCTACAGAGGCAGATATGTTGAAGCTGATCAGCAGGAAGTACAAGGTACACTTCCCCTGGATCCTGGAGAAAGCCACCTATCAGCTAGAGGTAGTCTATGGTCTGGAGTTGAAGGCTGACAAACATAACAGTCAGTCCTATGTTCTTGTTAGCAAGTTGCCCATCCCCCCTGGGGATAATGAGGGTGGCATGAGAGATTTGCCAAAGACAGGCCTCATACTGACCCTCCTGGGAATGATCTTGATGAAGGGGGAGCGTGCCAGTGAGGAAGAGGTCTGGCAGTTCCTCCATATGCAGGGGATATATCCTGGGAGGAGGCACTTAATTTTTGGGGAGCCCCGGAAGTTCATCACTGAAGAGCTAGTTGAGCAGAATTATGTGGAGTACCGCCAGGTGCCTGGTAGCAATCCCCCAAGCTATGAGTTCCTGTGGGGTTCCAGGGCCCGCAATGAAGAAACCAAGATGAAAGTCCTAGATGTTTTGGCTAAGATCAGAAACGCCATGCCCAGTTTCTACCCTCAACAGTATGAGGAGGCTCTCAGTAACCAGGCTGAGAGAGCAGCCAGTAGAGATGAGGCTTCTGGATACCATGCTGCCAGGGTTCCCGCCCATGCCCACTCTAGCAGCTACTCCCACACTTAGATGGCCCTAGGTATAGCTGTCACTGTGCTGAAGAACAGCCAATTTTCTAAGTAGTGGGGTGTTTATAAGTAGGAGGGACATCACTAAGAGTATCTTCCTCTTCTGTTAGGAATAGGATAAGTGATAAGTATCTTTTGTTCTCTGTTAGACTGTTAATACTCATGTAACTGAATGTTAATTTGGCTCATGTATGCTTCTTAACCTTACATCTGACACATTTATTGCTCCATGTCAAGGTTAAGAATAAGATATTTGGGGTTTTAAATTTGTTGGAAAATCTTCACAGATTTTAGTACGTGTGAGAAAACATGACATGGGAAAAAGTTTCACAGAATTCAATGTGCTGTATAGTTAGTGAAACAAAGTAAAGTGGCCAATTCATCCTGGCCTCTGTTGGTTTTGCCTTTATTTGTTATTTTCATGGAAACACAGTTGGTTTCATTATTGTATTAAACTGTGTAAGAAAATAAACTGTGATAAATTAATCCTCAAAACCAATCTCTTTGTCATTTCACTATTTTCCCCAGTTCTCTTTGGTATCTCCTCCCTCCAACATTATTGTTGGTGGCAACCAATATCCACCCACTGCCCACAGGGACTTAGACTTTCCCTGCAGAAGAAGAATAGAAAACTCTGAGATAAGAAGGGCATGCAAAAGAAATGATTAGGAAGAGCAGAGAATCTATGATTGATAAAGCTACACATTTTCTGATTGAGGTAATTTGGAGCATTAGAGACTTTGAGTTTGTCATCAGTCTGTAATTTAAATGATGCTGCATGATGGTTTGGATGAGACTGTGAGAGTGTTGATGACGGCCAGACTCTCAGAAGGTGGGCCCCTTGAGGTAGTGTGAGTTGATTAACAAAGACTAGATAGAGCATCACAGCATTTAAAGGTTAAGCTAGAACAAGAAACACATCATAAATGTCCCTTTGAATTTTGAGTGTACCAGGATGAAAATCTTTCTGCCTGGGATAGAAGTGGTCAGAGTCCATGTGCTTGTCCTAGGGCAAGTTAATATGCTGCACAAGCTATACAATTAGTTACACAGATTTTCTGAGAAAAATGGATGACAATCTTTTGAGAAGAAGTTCCACTCAGAATGAGGTCATAGAGCCAAACTCTCTTTTATTAAAGTGCCTTTCAACCAGGTTTCTTAGAATATACTTTGTTATACTTCAAGGACAAGGGTTAAATTTGAAAGTGGTAAAGTCAATGCCAAAGTTTAATTTGGGTGGAAAGGCTTTAGGTTAATATTTTCAAACCTTGAGAAACAGCAAAAGTTTAGCTCCCCAGACCTGGAGAAATAACCCACCCCCAAACTATTTATCACTTTCCACAAAAAACACTAATTAATTTTATTATAATATAACTATGTCATTCCCACTCTCCCCTTTCCACAGTCTACCCATTCCCATACAACCTTTCTCTAAAATTCTTAGCATTCTTTTTTAAACATTATTTTTCATATATACACAGGTATCATTATACAGGCTGAGTATGAGTATGCAATTTCTTCCAAAATGAAATCTCTTTCAAGAAGTAGGAAGAACATCCATAAAATTTAGTAAGTAACAATACTTATATGGTGAGAAAACTGAAACAAGATTTATAAAGTCCCTCCCCAGGACAGGCAATATCAAGTTGTTGTTGAAGAAAATACTGACAGCTTTAAAGCCTGGGAGTAGTGCACGGAACTCCACCCTTGCTCATTCAAGCAGTCATTAATCATGCTTGGGTGGGCTTTTTTTGCTGTGGAGTATTCCTTTACATCTTTCCACTGTGTGAATATATGTCATTCTGATTGTTTTTGAGAAAGAAGCTGAGTGTCCAATGACTGAAAAGAATAAGGTAAGGCAGCTGAGCCACACTTGGAGAATGCTGGGAGGAAGAAGGGTGATGTCTGAGTTGCCAGCCAAATGGAGAGGGAGCAGGAGATGAACTTGTCATGTTAATAAAGGCACTGCTCCATGGTGAGATGGCTGGGGAGCCAGACAAGGGCCATGACATGTTTCTAATAGCCCATGCCAAGGACCAGGCCTTAGTTTTTGTTTACTGGAGTTAGCTGGAGCTGAATAAGCAGTTCTCAGGAAAACCACAACTCAGGGGCAACTAGTTAGCCGACAACCACTCACAACCTTTTACTAGCTGAGGAGATGACTGGAGCCTCCTGCTAGCTACAGATAGCTTTCCATCCTTGCTGCAGGAATGTCCCTTATCACTAGAGCCACCCACCAATTAGCCCCAGATTAATCTCTCCTCCCTGGAATTCCCCTGATGCAACTTAAAACGGGCCTTTGAGTCATTTGGCTATTGCCATGTGCCACCCCAACTTGTTTCCTCATTTTTACTAGTAAATGCTCTTGATGATTTCGTACATGATGGTGGTCTTTTATGTGATGTCTTCTGGTCCCTAACAGTGTCAGAGTGGAAATAAGGAATACAGGTTAACTTAAAATGTAAGGTCCAGTTATTAATATGCCTGAACTATTAGCCGACTATTTATAATTAATATACGCCTCTGTGTGTTTATTTGAGAGCAGCTGTGGGACAGAAAATTTCCACCTACAAAGTTTAGGCAACTGATTCTTCATGAAACCTGAGAGAGATTTTTTTAAAAAATGATTCTAACCGCACAGAAACAAAGACAAATGCAACTTCCTAATCTCATAGTGTATGGCCAGCAAATGTGCAGAAATGTAATATGGAACCAGCAGCCAATCAACATGAGGTAAGTGGCATGGCAGGTTACTGCAGTATTTGAAATGGCCACAGTACTTACTGAAAGGCTTTTCTCAGCCTCTGTCTGTGGGCTTAAGCTACCACCACAAGCTCTGACAGCACTCTGCATGGTGGGTTTGGAATTTTGATCATGGAGAAAGAAAAGGATTATAGATATGCAGTAAAGACAGATTCTGCTTGAAAGATGTTGCACCCTTCCCCCATGGGGGTCTGTTGACTGCTTGTTACTAGGAGCTTTTAGCAAAACATTTCTTGTCCCCTCCTCCCAGTAAGGCCTGCATTCAAGTTCCTGTTTATTGTCTAAATGCTAATTCCTGTTTTTGGCCCACCCCTTTGCTGGAGGGCCCTAGGAACATAGGCTTCTGACCTTGGTGTTTTTCTGCCATAACTGGCTTTGGTATATAAGGCTCTACCTTTGTAATAATAAATGTCATTCCCCTTGTAACAATGAGCCACTGTCTTTGTCTTTATTTTCATCCTTAGCACTTAGCCTAGGATCGTTGTGAAGTATGCTAGCACTGTAGCTGCGAACACACTGGCAGCTAGCTACAGATGGAGGTCCCACTGAGATCGGAAAAGAAGAAAAACTGCTAAAGAATTACACTTGAATACTGGCCAGCAAGTAAGGTAGGAGGGTGTATTTGGATAGGGGTACCAAGTTTAGGGTACTGAGTTAGGCCCCAGATGGTGGGTCAGCCCCCATAGAGGGCTGATTTAAAAAGTTAGGCCCTAGAAGGTGGGTCAGCCCCCGTAGAGGGGTGATTAAAAACGTTAGGCCCCAGTTGGTGGGTCAGCCCCTGTAGAGGGGTGGTTTAGAGTTGACTCCAGGCCTGACTTGACCCATTGGTGTCAAAATTGTCAGGGAATTCCTGAGAGTCCACACCCACAGAAAGCCAGCTAGCATTCTTCTTAAGGTTAGGTGTGAGTATATTAGGTATGGGTCCCTGTTTTGGAGGACTATTTGATACAATTGTTACAATGCCAGGGCACAATTATCAGACATAAGACAGCTAAGGACTTTTTAAAAACAAAACATAAAGTCATCCCTTGGTTTTTGGTCTCTGGTGATCTTAATTCCCTTGATTGGAACCAAGTTATAGTGGACCTACAAAGAACTTTGCATAAAGAAGGGCCAAACGCCATAACAATTGTTGTCTTTTCTCTGTAGCGTCTTGTTAAGGGTGCACTTATTAGCGATAATACGGTAATGAAGGAACAGGTGGGAAAACTAGGGACACCTTCACAGAGGCTCAAGACCTAGAGTCTACTAGATTAATTCAAGCTTCCAATGTTTACAAATTTAAAAAATCTTCCCTTGATCCGCATCCCCCTGCCTGTAATCCTGAACATTCCAGTTCTCTCCATCTTCCTTCAGCCCCTCCTGAAATGCAGAATGTATAGAGACAGTTAATCCTCAAAGCCAGAGTCAGAGAGAATATTTCCCTCTTAACTTTAAGGATATAAAACACTTGAAGGGGGCACTTATGGAATATGAGCCTCATGCCCCTTTCTCTCTGGCTATCTTTGAATCCTTTACAGCCTTAAATTGTACCCCCAGTGATTAGCAACAATTATGTCGTGCTACGATGTCTGGGGGAGATTATTTGAGCTGGAGGGGTAAATACCAAGAACTGTGTAACCAGACAGCACAGGGCAACGCGGCTGTTGGTTTTCCTAATAGGAATTTAGAAATGCTTACCTGCATGGGAGCCTATACAACTCTAGGCCGGCAAATTCTTTATGACCCAGCTGTTTATGCAAAGATCTCAGCAGCTGCTGGCCATGCATGGAAAGCCTTGCCTAATAAGGCTGCAGGAAACCAACTTTCTAAGATCCTACAGGGACCATCTGAACCCTATTCTGAGTTTGTGGACCAGCTCCTACAACTTGCAGGTCGTATATTTGGAGATACTGACAATGCTATGACTTTGGTAAGACAATTAGCTTTTGAAAATGCTAATAAATACTGCAAGGAGGCTTTATGGACTCACAAAACAAGGAGCCTCAATGATTATATTCGCATTTGTAGAGATATAGATGAATATCACATTATGGGACAAGTTATCGCTAGTGCTATGCAAAGAAATAGAAAGGTCAGTGAGGGGCATAGACCTAGGACATGCTTCAGATTCAAGAAAATAGGCCACTTTCAGAAAAATTGTCCTGCTAAGGACTCTGCTGCACCCCCTCGTTCAGAGCCAGGTCTTTGCCCCTTCCGTAAAAGAGGATATCATTGGGCCAGAAACTGTTGATTTAAGACTGCTGCACAGGGCTACCCTCTGCCAACTTCAGGAAACGGGAGTCAAGGTCCGCTCCGGACCCCTTACTCCCAGGTGTATGGAGCCCTGACTACACCTGTTCCCCACCCTATCCAGGACCTTGTTAGAGGTACCCCAGGTAACACAGGACTGGAACTCTGTTCCTCCACCAGAGCAGTTTTGACTCCTTAGATGGGACCCCAAGCTTTGCACACAGGAGTCAAGGGCCCTTTACCACCGGGCTCAATTGGATTGATTTTAGGAAGGATTAGCGCTCTACTTAAGGGAGTTAGAGTCATTCCGGTAGTTATTGATGAAGAGACAAAAGGAAAGATCAAAATTATAGTAGAAGCTGACAAGGGAGTCACTGTTATATCCCAAGAAGCTAGAATTTCTCAATTAATTTTGGCCCCGAAGTTTACAACTAATAATCCCTTCCTTAAGCCTGTAAGAGGAGAAGGAGGGTTTGGATCTACAGGACCTATGGTTTGTTGGGTGTCCACTATGGACTCCAGACGAATGATAACCCTAACTATTGAGGGACAGACCTTTCAGGGACTCATAGATTCTGGTACAGACACATCCATCATTTCTGTTAACCATTGGCCCCAGGCTTGGCCCCTACAAGAATCAAATAGCAGCTTATAGGACATAGGCATAGCAAAGTCACCTAGTAAAAGTTCCTGTATATTAACTTGAAAAGATGACGAGGGACACTGGTATATTTCAGCCCTTTATATTGCCTCATATCTTGATCAATCTCTGGGGCAGAGATATCCTAAAGTCCATGGGGGACATACTGACCACATCCCCTGTATAACATATGCTTCGGGAGCAAGGCTGTTGCCCAGGCAAAGATACTGGAAAGAGTATACAGGGCGATCCCCTGCCTGTGTCTGAAACCCCCAGTGCAGAGATCTCCTGACCGGAGAGGATTGAGACATTTTTAATGTGTGCCATTGTTCCACAGCCATTGGAGGAATACCTCCAATTCCTATTACTTGGAGACAAGACCTGAGACCGGTTAATAAGACCATGATGTTCATGGATGCCAGCTAGTCAGGGCTGCCAACCCCTGTGGTCATCCCTAAAGACTGGCACCTGCCTGTGTTAAATATAAAGGATTGTTTTTTAATATTCCTTTACACCCTGCTGATTGTCAGTGTTTTGCTTTCAGTGTTCCATCTTTGAACTTAAGAGAGCCTTATAATAGATATCAGTGGGTAGTTTTGCCCTACCATGTGTCAAATTTATATGGATGATTTACTGTTGGCTGCACCAAAAGAATAGCTATTACTATCTGCCTTTGGAAATCTTCAGACCACCTCGGGGTTGGCTGGTTTAGGGTTGACACTGGAGAAGGTACAAACTACTCATGCTCCTATGGGAGTTTTTTGGCAAGAGAGTCCCAATCTTTGGGTTCATTCTCGAGCCTCCCCTCCTAAATCTGTGGTGTCCTACTCCCAGGCTATAGTTGTGCTCCTGTTTGGAGCACAGAGGATTGCCTCGTGAGCTTATGGTGGGGAGCCGGAGAGGGTAGGTGCCCCTTTGTCTTGTCAACAAATAAAATGGCTACAAAATAATAATTATAATTGGGCCATTTTTCTCTCTGCTACCCAGAGTTATTTTGTTAATCACTACCCATCCAATAATTTGGTTTCCTTTTTTAAAACGCATCCTTTAATTTTCCCAAAAATTGTAGTCTCTCAGCCTATTTCTAAGGGGAAAGTGGTTTTCACAGATAGTTCCTCTAAAGGTACAGCTGTAGTCGTGTCTTATTCGATAATTAAGACAGCCAGAATTCCTACAGCTTCTGCCCAAATGGCCGAAATTTCAGCCCTGGCCTTGGCTCTACAATTCTTCCCCACGGAAGTATTAAACATTTTTACTGATAGTCAATATGCTGCTCATATTATCCAACCTTTAGAAACTGCTGCCTATGTTGCTCCCATCTGTATGATACAGGTAAAAGGTCTGCTATGGCAATGCAGCAAACCAAATTATTGGGATATCTTTGGGCCCACACCCCTTTGCCAGGGCCCCTCAGTGAAGGAAATCGCATGGCTGACAGGTATGTCCAAATTGGTGTGGTTTTACAAGGACTCACTAAAGCACTATCCTTACATAAGCACTTTCGTCTCAGTGCAGGGTCTTTGAGCTTTCATACTGGGATTACCTAAGAACAGGTTGTTCTAATAGTCAAGGATTGCCCTCTTTGTGTAGAATTTCTTCCTGTGCCTCACTTGGGGGTTAATCCTCGTGAACTTTTGCCTAACCACATTTTCAAACAGATGTAACACATGAGCCATCCTTTGTTAAATTACAGTTTGTCCATATTTCCCACCTGATACTCACCTCTGCCCATTCTAGTAGAAAAGTAAAAGATGTTAAGAGCCACTGTTTACAAGCTTTTGCTTACATGGGGATCCCAAAACAAATTAAGACTGGTAATGGCCCCTCCTATGTCAACAGAGGTTTCAATCACATTTGTCTAGATTTTGATATCTCTCCCAAAACTGGAATTCCTTACAACCTCCAAGGATAGGCTATTGTGGAACACCCTCATCACACTCTATAAGCCTATTTAGTCTAAGTAAAGAAGGGGGATCTTGGGAGCAACCTTGGCTCCCCTCACTCTACTCTATCATTTATCCTCTGTATCTTAAAATCTTTAATTATGGATACTTCTGGCAACTCCACAACAGATCGTCATTGGCAGTCTGCTATACAGCAAAAACCTCTAGTTAAATGCAAAGAACTAACCTCGGGTCTTTGGAAAGGATCAGATCTGGTTTTAGTACGGGCCTGTGGATCTGTTTGTGTATTCCCATAGGAGGGTGAGTCCCCAATTTGTGTTCTAGACCATTGTGTGTACTCTGTTCCTGCTTATACTCCTCAGCTGCTTATAGACTCATTAGGCTTTAATGAGGAACCCACCTGTCCTGATGCTGGGGGTCTTCAGTGTCAGGTTTATCCTACTATAACCAGCCTCAACCATAGCCTAGGAAAGGCAGCTCTCAGGATGGATTTGCATGCTTGAACATTTGCTATATTCAATAACACTCCCTCAGGAGAAATGTTTAATTATTTCCTCCAGGAATGCTGCTTGAGAAGCTGTTGATCATCCTTGGTGGTCTGTGTCCCAGGTGTCATGCCTATTCCAGTGGAAGGCTTTGGAGAAAACCAACTTGTCCTCACAAGACATGGGAGTGACTTTGACATCAAAGTGGCTGCAGTTTTTGGCTTCCCTATCTCTTAGCCAGTTGCCACAGCAGGCATGTTGGATAAACCCCCAGGGAAGGATGCCTCTACCTTAAGTTCCCAAATTTATATTAATTACAATTGGGCACTTTAAATCTTAATTAACAAATGGAGTTAATTGGCTATTCGGAGACCAAGGTGCCTCCCTTTTGGGAGACCCCCTCTTAACGGGACTGCAACAGACAGGTCTATTACTTTAAAAATGGAGTAGGTCGCTAGCCCTCGGGATTATGACCCTGGGCAACACAGTCTTTAGCCCTAGTTTGGAAAGGTCACAAGCCCAGCACCATTTTCTTACAAAGCAGATCATGCTTTCCTTGTCAACAGACAACCCCTTGGTGCAGGCCCGGTTGAGCCAGCAAGACAAATGAGTTATCAATGACAGGAATGTCCTGGGGGACATCTGTCAACCTAAGACAGAGGGTTTGTGAGGCCTAGAAAGACTTCTCATTGATGGGTAAGATAGATGTTAACGTCCTGGGCAACCTAAGCCAGATGCTCATTTTTAAATTATATGTAAAAGGGGGATTTGTTGCACCCTTCCCCCTTGGGGGTCTGTTGACTGCTTGTTACTAGGAGCTTTTAGCAAAACACTTGTCGTCCCCTCCTCCCAGTAAGGCCTGCATGCAAGTTCCTGTTTATTGCCTAAATGTTAATTCCTGTTTTTGGCCCACCCCTTTGCTGGAGGGCCCTGGGAACATAGGCTTCTGATCTTGGTGCTTTTCCACCATAACTGACTTTTGTATATAAGGCTCTACCCTTGTAATAATAAATGCCATTCCCCTTGTAAGAATGAGCCACTGTCTTTGTCTTTCATCCTTAGCAGCCCTTAGCCTTAGATCGTTGTGAAGTATGCTAGCACTGTAGCTGTGAACACACCAGCAGCTCACTACAGAATTAGACCTCTAAATGGGTTATAGTGTGCTTAAAAATGTACAAAGGCTTGAGAGTTAGAATAGAAAGAGTATACAGTCTTAGATTAAAAGATATAGTTTTAAAATAATAAAGTTTTTAAAAAAGACAGTAAAGCAATTTATTTTAGATTGTTTTATTTAAAATAGAGACAAGATAGCTTCACATGTCAATCCCAGCTCCCTCTTCCTCCTCTCCTCCCCTATACCCCCACCTGCCCCCAGCCCTCCACCCAATCCCTACTCCATTCCTCAGGGAAGGTGAGGCCCTCCATGAGGGATCTCCAGAGTCTGTCATTTCATCCAGGGCAGGGCCTAGGCCTTCCTCCCAAGAGTCCAGGCTGAGAGAGCATCCCTTATTGTGGGATGGTCACCCAAAGCCCATTTTTATGCCAGGGATAAATACTGATCTACTACCCAAGGAGTCATAGATTACCTAGGCCTCCTCACTGACACCCATATTCAGGGGTCTGGATCAGTTCCATGCTGGCCTCCCAGTCATCAGTCTGGGGTCCAAGAGCTCACCCTTGTCAGGTCAGCTGATTATGTGGGTTAAGCCAGCCCAGTCTTGACCCCTTTGCTCATCAGTCCTCCCTCTCTGTCCCTGGTTTCCAGGAGTTCTGTTCAGTGTTTAGCTATGGGTGTCTGCCTCAGCTTCCATCAGTCACTGGATGAAGGCTTTGTTTCCCAGACTCTCTAGCAGTGGGACTGTAGCAATTTTTAAAACCATGTGAAGATGGAAAATACACAGAGAATCTGGATACTGTATATTATTGTGTTATCTTTGAATTTATTTGAATGCTGAGGAAGGAGTAATGGCTTCTAAGATCCACTGGATTAAAGCTGCTAGGTTAAACCAATTTATGTATTTAAAATATCTTTACTTCAAAATTTAAGTCAGGGGACTTGAAGAGGGGGAGGTGGGATAAAAGAGACCCTGGGACTCACCTCTCTACAAGAGGGTAGAGGAGCAAGCCTGGAATTGTGTATGATGAGCTTGGCTGCTTTTTCTTCCTCCAGGCCTAGAGCTTTTATCCAGTGGTTGATGGAATCAGAGGCAGACACCCACAGCTAAACACTGAACTGAACTCCTGGAACCTAGTTGCAGAGAGGGAGAAGTGATGAACAAAGGGGTCAAGACCGGGCAGGTGAAAACCACAGAGGCAGCTGACCTGAACAAGGGGGAGCTCATGGACCCCAGACTGGTGACTGACAGTCCAGCATGGGACTGATCCAGACCCCCTGAATGTGGGTGTCAGTGAGGAGCCCTCGGCAATCTATGGAGCCTCAGACAGTAGAACAGTATTTATCTCTGGTGTAGGAATAGACTTTGGGAGCCCATTCCACATATAGGGATGCTCTCTCAGCCCAGACACATGGGGGAGGACCTAGGCAGACTTTGAAAATTCCCCCATGGAAGACCTCACCCTCCCTGGGGAGCAGAAGGCAGATGGAGTCGGGAGTTGGGGAGGCTAGTGGGGATGGGGGAGGAGAGGATGGAGAGACAGTTGGAATTACCATGTCAAGCAAGCTTGGTTCTAATTTAGATAAAAAAAATAAAAATGAAAATTTAAAGTTGAGATAGATGTAACTGCATTAGAGAGGTTTGGAGCTAGAATTTACATTAAGGTCCTGAGCAGATTCCAAGGTTCTGTGTATGTACCCTTGTGGTGAGATATTGTTTATGATCTAAACCTCTTCCTACAACCAATGTCCTGGCCTAGTCTACCACCCTGTTTGCCCTCAAGTCAAATCCTAGGCTTCTCCAGGTTCCCATAACCTTTGTCCTGGCCTAATTTGACCACCATTACCTGTGCCACAGCTAATCCCTAGGCTGTCACCACGACTTGTCCTAACTGTAACCACTCATAGGTCTCTTTTGTTCCCTATCCAACACCCCACTTTGCACCCAGACTTTTCAAGTATTCATTCAGTGATAAATACCCATGACTTTCATCTTTAATCTGCTACATCAAGCTTTGGTCCCACAACAGTAGTTATTCTAGCCACATATGCAGAAACAGCCAGTCTCTTTACCCTTGTATAGCTTGACCAACTCTGCCTGCTCTGCGGCCAACCTCTAGGCTTCTGCCAGGACCTGCAATCATCTACATATCCTTCTGCACTGCCTATATATCCCCATTCAGTACACAAACTTTCCATGAACCCTCCTCCAGGGTCTATCCCAGTGAAAATCTCCTGGACCTTCAATTTTCCTCAACATGCAAGATGTAGCTGGGGTCACACAATCTGTGAGCTGACCTATTCTAGCTGCCCCCATCTGTACTACAGTCAACCTTCAGGCTCCCAGAAGGCCTCACATTCCTTGCCCTTGTGTAGTTTGTCCGAAGTACACTCTGGGTCATAGATGGAGGCTTCTTCCTGTGCTCCTGTCCTGGTGCCCTGCTGTCCCTAGAAGGCTGCTCAGGGTATAGCAGCTGCTGAGGAACCCTATCTAGACCATATGGCAGCAACCTGATCACTGGGATGCTTGCCATTTGTCCTTCATGACAGGACTCCTGGACATCTGCTGTGGCCACAAAGACCCCTGTCTCTGGCTGGATCATCATGGCCAGCTCTCACCTCAATGTAGCCCTCTCCTCATTCTCTGGAGTTTGGGCTTTTTCTAGTACAAATGTGCTAACTACATGTTGTGTGTGTGCTGCATGGCCCTGCAGGAGGTAGAAACTCAAGGCCACATCCTGGAGTCACTGGAGAGTCAGGGCTCCTCAACAAGAGGTCTGAGAAGCCTGGTAGCCACTGGGCCAAACTTTAGCACAGCTCAATGAACCAGGAGGCCTTAGGCCATGCTGTAGTACCTGGCATCCCACGTTACAGGTGATTTGGGGCCTCCCTGTGACACTGCTCTTGCTTCCAAGGGACAAGTGCACCAAGCGGCCAGGTGGACACCAAATGGGTTGGATCCCTGGTTCTCAGAACTCTGGGCTGATCCAGTGGGTTTTCTGTGTCTTGCAGACTTCTTTGGGGCTTATGACCTGAGTCAGCTACCTGTGTCCCCACCTACCACTTGGGCCATCAGCCAGTCCCGTGGAAGTCCCTTTATACCTCCAATTTTGTATTAAATTCAGGGCAGTAGCAGGATTTAACACAGGAGGCCCCAGAGCCTGGCTGGTCTGCCTCCAAAGGGCACTTGGTCCTTCCATATGTGGGGACCTACCATGCCCAGGTGTCAGCAGCTGTGAGTGCAGGCTACCCATCTGAAGGCCCAGGTCCCACCCTGGTATTCCCTGCTCTTGTTGGTGTCATTTCACCTGAAGGACCCTGATAGAGCCATCCATGGTCCTGTCCATCCTCTGACACAATGTCACCAGCTTTGACACTGACCTGTGCAGCTGCTTGGTTTCAGGGACCAGCTGTTCTCATGTAGACCCATCCTGTTCCTATGCACCCTGGCATGGCTAGGGGGAGACCAGGAACAGGGTCCAGGACACCTCCATCAAAGACCTGGCCCAGCCCACAGTGCCCTGGGGTCTTGCCTGAGACTAGCAAGTCAGCACTAGTCTGAGTCAGCACACATGGAAAGTGGGTTAGACAGGGCCTCACCAAGGATCAGTCCTGATACCTCTTCTCTGGTAACATGGAACTACAGCCAGCCCAGTGGGGCTGTCTTGGGGAAGATGGCAAAGGATGCAATCAATTTCTAGGCTTACCAAGGGTGGAAGACCCTTTTCCTCAACCTAATCTGATACTCTTGCCTGCATTGTAGCCAACTTTTAAGGTTCTGCTAGGACCTTCCCACCTGAAACAACACACAGTTTCTATTCTGCATCAACTGAAAACATGTCAATTGTTACATATATATCCTACCAACATCATTCTTTAGGGGTTAGCATGCTGAGTTCCCCAGACCTCCTCATTCAAGTCACCAGCACCTCATCCAAAATATGGGCTTCTGCTAGGTTATGCTTTACCTGAAAACACCCTACTTTGTACCCAGGTTTCCTATGTTCTCTTCTTGTATCTATCCTGCTGTTAACCTGATCTCATCTTTTCTTAAAACCATAAAATGTAAACTGGGTCAAAAAAAAAAACCTATGCTCTGACCTAGTCTAGCCACAATGGTCTATGCTTTAGGAAAACTATACATCCCTTGCTCTACCTAGTCTGACTACCCCTACCTGCACAGCAGACAACCTGTAAGCTTACCTTCCTGAAGCTACACAAAGGTCCCTTCTTTGCAGTTTCTATCATGCCTTTCAATACCAGACTTAGCAGTACATCCTCCAGGATGTAGCCTGGCGAGTATACCTGACTTCTCAATTCAAGCCTTTGCTACAACCTGCCAAATCTAACCCTGGACCACATCTACTGTCCCAGCCTAGACTGGTAACCCTGCCTGTATTGAAACTAGCATCTCAGTTTCTACCAAATCCTACCCTACCTGAAAGCAGGCACGGGTCCTTTCTATAGTATCTCTGAGCATTCCCTCAGTACGGAGTCTCCCAATAGGGTCAAGCCTGGCAAGTCTCCTGAGCATTCACATCCATGGCTTTTCTGAGGCTTGTCTTATGTAGCTTGGCTCCAACAACAGGTATCCTGACCTACTTTGGTCACCTTTCCTGTAAAAAAGCCAACCTGAAGGCTTACACAGGATCCCACATGATTTACTTTGGCCTACCTATTTTGCAGCCTGTTGAGTGAGACTTTTCTTTGGGATATACAACGTAAGTCTACTCACCTAAGATAGGGAGTCCACGGCAGATCAAAGTGTGGAAACCACTTAAGTCCAACTTGGTGAACTTTATTGGGGTTACTTACCGGAATATGGGTGAAGGATTACTTACAGGAGCAGAAATGGCACAAAGACAGTTGCATCACCAAAACCCACTCCAAATTCGGTGGCAGCTCACAAAACCTGGAAACTTGAGGCAAACTGTTTACTCTGCAGGCAGCTCAATTGGTTGGAGAGTGTCCTTTTCCTGTGATTGAGTTGGTCTAAACCTCTTCCAGGCAGCCAGGCTGGTTTCTTTTATTTCCAGGCAGTTGATCTAATCTCAGATTCTTCTTTGCAGCTTGGCTTGTCTGAGGGGTACTTTCAGCAGCCTTTACTGTTGATTTAGTTGTATGGAGGGAGGAACCTAGAGAATCTGGTCAGTTTCAGGGACTTCCTGGATCTATTTTGAGTTGTTTACCTTCTTTCTGTCTTAAGGAGATTCTCTGCAGGATGGAATGTTTCAATATCAGACAATCTGCTACACAACACTCCACCCTATCCTCTGGCATTGCAAATTCATAACTATGAATTAGGCCATGGTGCCACAACAGTCATTTAAATGTTCTTTTACTAGTGGTTGTCAATTGAGGCTGATAACAACAGTGATCTGTGGTGATAAAAACACATATTTAGAAGATAGTTTCACAGGCACATCACATTCTTCTAATAAAATTATAGAAGTTGTTTTCCCATTGGGACCCATGACCTCTCCAGACACAGATTTTTGTCTTGCATTATAGTAACAGACCTGAACTCTGTCCTGAGGAACAGGCCTTTAATCCAATTGGAAGGCTGTTGGTATTACCCATGAGAGTAAAACCAGTGCTACACAAGCATACAGATATATCCTGCCTGGCATGCCAGTATTTTAGCATGCAGAGTCCACAATCAAACAGGAAAGTTGGTGACAGTTCTCTGAATGCCTTCTCCCTTTGGCACTATTAAAACCAGCCTAGGAGTTTCCAGTTCAGTTCCAGCTTCATTTCTCTATGTCCTAAAGTCAAAGAATGGCCTTCCTAAATAGGAAGGTCATACCATCTAGTTCTGGCATACAAACAACAGCAATAACAATAGTTTTGTGATTTGTCGGGTTTTAGTGGTTTCCCTGACCAACAACACACAGGTAGGCAGCTCACCCCCAGAACTGAGGTTTTCATTCAATAACAATATGACCTCTGGGAGTGTCCTTTTCCACCCATGTAGACTACCTTTTGAATTATTTTTCCTTTTAATTAATCCAGGGCCAGTGAGACTGTAAGGCTGCTTTCCAAATTTTCAAAACACTCAGAAGTTAGCATTGTGCCATCTATATAGAAAAACCTTTTCCAGAGGATGGACAGGAAAAGGCAACAACCTCAGACATCATCCCATAACAAGCAGTGTGTTTATCAAAATAACTGTGGAACACTCTGGAAGTCTGTTGAGAAGTTCACAACTAAGACATATTAAGTTGAACACAAAGAAGGTTTAATACAGAATTCAGTTCCATCCACTGTAATCAACTGCTTCCTTCATTGATCGAGATTGGGTACAAAGCATGGATAGGAGGTGGTAATCCTTATTTACTCCCTCTGAGCGATCACATTCCCATATCCTGGAACTTTTCCACAGAGTCTCCCTCCATTTCTCCATCTCTGATGAACCCATTGGGCCTGACCTAATCTGCTCAGACTTTTCCTGGGCCAAAGGGGACTTTGGAACTGTTCTCCCATGCTGCAACTGCTGACTTCCTGTGTCATAAAGGCCCTTGATAGATACTAAAGCTATTGCCTCTCTATTTACCATATCTGGATGTTGGGGTATACTTCTGCTGTACAAACCATCTTTACACAAGTCTGACCATATTCTACAGGAAAACATACCCTCATTACTTTGGGTGATTAATTACCTACTCCTGGGGCAAACCTGATCATCTTCACTTTTCTATCATTGTTGTCTTCTATGAACTGCTCCTTGGGCTTTGAAGCCTTTCCGAAACTAACACACAGTTTGCTTTTTTATCAGCCTTTTCATTAGGAACTCCAGATTGATACAAATCCTGCCATATTTATTTTTGAGGGACCCAGACAGACCTCTTCCTCTGCTTTGCTTTTTTCCCCAGAAATATTTTTCTCACTTTATTATTCATTTATTTTAATTTGACACACATTTTATTTTCCCCTTTAATAAAAATAGATTATTTTCTCATACAGTATATTCTGATTACAGTTTTCCCTCCCTATACTCCTCCTAGTTTCTCCCCACCTCTCTTTCCATCTAGATCCACTTTCTTTCTGTTGTTCATTAGAAAACAACAGGCTTCTAAGAGACAACAACAAAACATGCAAAAATAAAATACAATAAGATGAAGGAAAAACTATCTTATCAAAGTTGGACATGGCAACCCAACAGTAGCAAAAGAGTTCCAAGAGAAGGCACAAAATCAGAGAACCACTTGATCACATACTCAGGAGTCCCATGAAAATACTACACTACATGAAATAATATAAGCTCAGAAGACTTGGTGCAGACCTGTGCAGGCCCTGAACATGCTGCTTCAGTTTCTATGAGGTCATATGAGCTTTGCTGATATTATGCCAGGTTCACAGAGCCCCAGACCAACCCAAAAAGCTGACACCTCTGATGCAAAAACAAAGGTTTCTTTTTATTGTTCAAGCTTACCAGCTTGTATCTCACTCCATGGCAGGGAAATGAGATGACGACCAGCCATACAGAGAAGCATTTAAAGGGGAAGATCATAAGGTTGAAAGCCACAATTTTTCCAAGTTTCCATAGTCACTTAAAGTACAGAGTAAAGTAGTAACTATATATTTTAAGTGAGATACATTTGAGTAAGATAAGACAGAGCAGGAGGTTGCAGGGTTACAGAGTCACAGGGTCTGTCAGTTATTCCTTGGGCCAAGGGATCTTTACATCCTTATGACCAGCACATGATTGTCCCATTTCTATCCTAATGCCCTCAACCCATCCATAAAATCTATTCTATTTTCCTATCCCAGGGAGATCTATGTTTTCTCTCAGTCCTGTAGGCAGTTTTTAATCAGGCTGTTGGCTCCCAAAATAACCACAGAGTCTTACTATTAATTATAAATGCTCAGTCTATAGCTTAGATTTGTTAATAATTAGCTCTTACAACTTAACCCATATTTCTTATCTACATTCTACCACGTTTTCAGTACAGAATGTTCATCTTAAGCTTCCTCTGCATCAGCAAGTGACTCCTTCTCCCTTCTTTTCTGCATTCTTTTTTTGTCCACAAGTACCTCCTAACCATTCCCTGCCTAGCTATTGGTCAGTTGGTTCTTTATTATACAATGAGAGTAGCACATATTCACACTGTCCAAAAGGATTATTCCACAGCACAGTCCTTTCCTTTATACCTAAATTCTCTTGGTCTTACGCTTGTGGCTTGGTTATCATTTATTAAATGACTAATATTCACATATAACTGCTTTCCCTTTTTCTTCTGTCTTCTATGTTGGTCTCTCACTTTACCAACTCTCTTTATATGATGCTTTAAGGAACTGAGATCTGCCAAAGCCTTTCCAACTTTTTATAGATGTAGCCTCACCAGGAGGGTCTTTTAAGCATGGATCTAACTTGTATTCTCTTTATATCTTCTGGCCATCATCTGAAGAAGGGACAGATCATCTTATCTTATGTTATCCTCTTCTTCTATCTTATCCTCCCATTTGTATAATTTACTTGCCAATCAGATTCTAACATGGAGACTAGCATCTGGCAGAGAATTAATGTTATATATAAAGAATTTAAATAAAATGATGAGCTAATGCAACAAGCAGTTCTCAGAAAATTAGATACTAATGATCAATAATGTATGAAAAATATTGAACCTCACTAGCCATTGGGAAGTGCAAACTAAAACAAATTAAGAGCCCTGTCTGCTCTTTCAGAGGTCTCAGGTCAGTTCCTAGCAACCACATGGTAGCTTGCAACCATTTGTAATGCCAGTTTCAGGGAATCCAATGACCTCTTCTAGCCTCTATGTGCACTGGGGAACTCAAATGGTACACAGACACATATATGTAGGTGAAGCATTTATATATATGAAATATGATAAAAATTGTACTACTTCATCTTACTCATTCAGAAAAACAATGCCCTAATTTAATCTTTATTGCTGGGATAAAGTACTGAGCACAACCAATTTAGGGAGAATAGAATTTATTTCATCTTTCATTTATTATTTTTTTTTCGAGACAGGGTTTCTCTGTAGCTTTGGAGGCTGTCCTGGAACTCACTTTGTAGGCTAGGCTGGCCTTGAACTCACAGAGATCCGCCTGCCTCTGCCTCCCGAGTGCTGGGATTAAAGGCGTGCGCCACCAACGCCCGGCCATCTTTCATTTATATATTTCTACCTTTTTGCTGCATTTCCTCCTTTTCACAAAAAAAAGGTTCCTGCTTGACTGACATCTTAGTCTCAGACACATTTCTTACTGTACACAACATTGGCCAGGCAACCTCTGCTGATACTTGCCAACAATCTTGAGCCTTGTGTACTAATCTCAAAGACGACAAATTTTCCTCTAAACCTTTTAATGTTTTCAGGGAATCTCTGTTTTAAAGAGGTAGACCCCACTTATGAAGCAGGCATGCCATCCAATACATAGATGAAGACTGAAATCCTAGGATTCCTCATACAGATGCTCCTAATTCTGATGGCTTAGCCTTAGTAGGGTGTCTCATTTGCCATAGCAAGAACCATGCAGCTGCTGTCATAACACATTAACAAACAGCACACAGAAAAGGATAAGTGTATCAGAATCTCCTCCACAGATGTCCCCCCTCCATTTAGACTGCTCAGCCTCAGTTTCTTTTCTTGCTACACATAGCCAGGAAAATACCCTGCACTAATTATGGTGTGTGACAAACATTTACTGAAAAGATGCAAAGCACATATCTAGTCACTCTAGACATGGAGCCTATGATACACCATAGTATGAATGCCACATAAGTCTAACTTGATGAAGCACTGAGATTTATTCGAGTTACTTACAGAAGCAGAAACTGCCACAAAACTCAGACAATCTCTAGGGTTTGAACAGTACATACTGTACCTATAAACACCCATGGGGTGGTTTCAATGATACCTCTAACAACCCCACTAGGTACACAGACTTCTAACTTCCTCGGTCTAGTCTGGTGATTACCTCAACATTCCTTTTCTGAAAACTTTCAGATCTTGTTAGAATCCCACAACCAGTTCCTGGTCCTAGTCTACCCATCCCTGCATGCACAACACCAGGCCTCTAAGCTTCCTTGAAGTGGCAATTTCTTTCCCATATATAATCCAAAAGCCTTGCCTATTTTGCACCAATCTTTTCGTTTTCTGCCAGAACTAGCCATAACTGCATTCACCTATAGGTTCCTTCTGTGTTGTCTCTACTACCATTACCCAGATTTTCTACATCCTCATTCAGGGTTTAGCCTGGTGAGTACACTTGGTTTCCCCATCCACACACTATCAGAGATTATACTAGACACATGACACCTATACTGTAGATGAAGATTATTCAGCACTCAGGAGGCAGAGGCAGGAGGGTCTCTGTGAGTTCAAAGCCAGCCTGGTCTACAGAGTGAGTTCCAGGACAGTCAGGGGTGTTACACCGAGAAACCCTGTCTCAAAAAACAACCAACCAAAAAACTGGTTTTCTGTAACCAATTCTGTTCTTTCATTATGCTGCTGTCTACAGATATGTTTCCACTTCAGGGAACATATACATGTTAAAATTCCATACAGATTAAAGACCTGTTTTATTATTGACAGTATTATTTCTCCCTCTATTATTTCATGGTTGAGGTTAGTCATGCGAAATATCACCTTGAATGTCACTTGTCATCATCACAGTTTTGTGCAAAGGAATGTATCTTTTAAATTACATGAAAATCTTTGACATCTTCACAAAATTTTCATTTCTAATGGGTAAATACGAGATACTTCTTGATCCTGAATCTATCAGAAAGTTTTTACACTTGTTTCCATAAGAAACTGGTGCATTTATTTCAGTTTTCTATTACGTACATTTTGGATTATTTTCAAGTCATCTTATTTGTTCTTTTTTATTTAGACACAATCATTTTACATATCAACCCCCTGTTCCCTCTCCCTCCCATCCTCCATGCCTCCTACCAACCCCCCAACCCACCCAATCTCCGAGGATAGTGAGGCCTTCTATGGGGAATCATCAAAGTCTGTCACATAATTTGGGGGAGGGACTAGGCCCTCCTCCATGTATCTAGTCTGAAATAGTATGCCTCCATAAGGAATGGGCTCCCAAAGTCCATTTGTGCACTAGGGATAAACACTAGCTCCACTGTTAGAGGTCCTAAAAACTGCCTAGGCCTCCTAGCTGGTACCCACATTCAGAGGACTTGGTTCAGTCCAATGCTGGTTCCTCAGCTTTACGACTGGTGTCCATTTGCTCTCACTAGTTCAGGTCACCTGGTTGTGTAGGTTTCTCCAGCACAGTCTTAACTCCTTTGCTCATCCCTCCTCCCTCTCTACAACTGGATTCCAGGAGTGTGGCTCAGTGCTTAGCTGTGGGTGCCTGCTTCTGCTTTGTTCAGTTACTGGATGAAGGCTCTAGGATGGAAATTAAGGTAGTCATCAATCTCATTAAAGGGGAAGGGCATCAAAGGCAGCCCCTCCACTACTGCCTAGATTCTTAGCTGGGGTCATCTTTGTGGATCTCTGAACATTTCCCTAGTGCCAGATTTCTCTTTAAACCTATAATGGCTCCCTCTATTATGGTATCTCTTTTCTTGGTCTCCTCTATTCTTCTCCTGGATTCCAGATGCAGAGAGGGAGGAGTGGAAGGCCTCACCTTCCCTGGGTAGCAGAAAGGAGATGGGATAGTTGTTTGGTGTGGGGCAGGGGAGGAGGTGAGGGAGAGGTAACTGGGATTGACATGTAAAACAAGCTTGTTTCTAATTTAAATAAAAAATCAGAATAAAGCATTTCTACCTAAGTTGAAATATGTGTTACTTCTTTTTTCAATCTGACTTTAATTGACCTAGTATGCTTAACTCTACTTTTATTCAATTTCCTAGAAATTATATTATTTTGTTCCACTTTACAACTGAATGAATTTAAATTTTAAGTATATACCTGATATATATTTAAAAATCCACTTATCAGTTGATGATCAATAAAGCTGATTTCATTAGTTGACTATTATGAATAGTGCTACAATAAGTATGAGTATACAGGCATCCTGAGAAAATTCAGAATTATGTTCAAGTCCTGACCACAGTATTTTGTGTGATTGCTCATTTCAGCCAGCAGTCCTGAAGCTGCTGTGGATATTGAATCACTTGGGCTGCTTCAGGGGGTCTTGTTTGATCAAACCATATTAGCCTGGAAGGAATCTACAACATCTTATCTTTTGTGGAAACAAAAGCAGACCATCTTTTCCAAAGCAACATATACTTAGATCCAAATTTTGAAGTCAAGATACCTTTAAATAGATATGTTGATTTAGCTTAGCAGCCCCCACAATCAAATATCTAGTTGCTGTTAGGTCTTTAATGTCGAAAATTTAAAGAAAACATAATAATATACATAATCAAGATTTTCTGTGTATGTTTTATCTTTACATGGCCCATTATACTTTTTTTTGCTTTATTTATCATTTAAGGATCTCAGTTTATTACCCTTAAATTATTTTTTATCTATGATTCTATTGTCTATTCTCTCTCTCAAGCCTATGCACATTTATCAAATACACTGTGACTTGTTTAGAGGAATTTTGTCTGAATATGTTGTTACTGTGCATCTGTAATCCTTTTCTGAACAGGAGAGTTTTTAGAATGCGAAGTAGGCTTGGCTAAGACTAAAACAGCTAGCTCCATCACATTTCTTGGCTTTCTTAGAGACTAGCTTCATGAGAGAAGTACTTGTAAGAGCCACATGTATTGCCCCAAATTCTGGGGAAGTTTTAGGTTCATGCCACTGGCTGGTCATAAACTTCAAATAAGTGTTTGGAGGTAGGAACTCTTAAAAGTGTCACACAGGCCCGGCTTCCAGGCCCTGCGAGCAAACAGCTGAGGCCTGGGAACTGCCTCTGTGGTTCCCATCCCAGCGGGAGCCAACCCACCCAAAGACTGCCAGCATCCTAGTCCCTTTCTCCACCCAAGGGACTAGGTAAGACTAGGCCTGTTTCTGGCCCACTTTCCTGTGCCCTGCATGTAACCATCTGAGGCCTGGAGACTCTGCATTGCAGATTCCATCCCGACAGGGTCCAAATGGAGTGGACAACAAAAATGTTTCCTTGCCACATAATAATGAAGACCCAAAACATACAGAATAAGGAAAGAATATTACGATCAGCAAAGGAAAAGGCCAACTAACATATAAAGGCAAACATATCAGAATTATATATGACTTCTCCATGGAAACTCTAAAAGCCAGAAGGTCCTGGTTAGATATTCTACCAACACTAAGAGACCATGGATGCCAGCCCGGAATATTACACCCAACAAAGCTTTCAATCACTAAAGAAGGAGAAAACAAGGTATTCCACGGCAAACACTTGTTCACTATGTAGCTTTAAACTACAAAGTAATATAGAGTTATCAATTTCTTTTTTTAAATAGTATTGATCTTACTCTAAATACATAGTAGTAAGTGTACAACCATTGAGGTGATTTATAAACTATGAAACTTGTTGAGAAAGTCCTGTGTATATGTCAATAAAGCACTGCTGGCCAATAGGAGCCAAGATAGGTGGGACTAGGAGTCCAGGAGAACTCTGGGAAGAAGAAACACAGAGAGTCAAGATGTAACGCCATGGGGTAGGAAGCCCGGAACTATTCTCCGGTAAGAGAAATACTTAGATTAACAATTATGGGGTAATTACTTAAGTCATAGCTAGCCAGTAAGAAACAAGCAAGGCCAACAGCTTCATAACTAATATAGTCTCCTGTGTGTTTATTTGGGACTGATGCGGCTCTAGAACCAGGCTGGCGGGAAGGCTTCTCTCAAGGTAAAAGCTTCCCTTTACAAAATGGTGATCAGGAGTGGGATGATGAATTTCCACGTAGAATGACAAAAGCTTTAAAGGAATTTTAGAAACAGAAAAATGGAGAGAAGCACAGATTTTTGGTAGCAGCATTTACTCAGGTGGGCTCTGTTTTGTTAGCCGCAAGCAGAGACTCTCGGCTTGCTTAAGTTAGGCTTCCTGACTCAGCATTAAAAACAAAACAAAACAAAAAAAAACCCACCAAGGTTGTTTTAAGAGTCTCTACTAACAATTAAAAGGTGTGTACGTACAGCTGGAAGTGGCAGTGACCACATCTCCAAGCCGGCAGCTGGAGTCACGCTTATGCACGCCATCTTGGAAAAAAACGTCCGTTTAAAACAGCCGCGGTGTTACAGATAAGACACGTGGCCAGAAAAACGTAAAGATTTACAGTAAAGTCAGACTTGGATGAAGAAAAACTTCAAAAGGTTTACAGTGTGTTTAAAAATATATGTAAGATTGAGAGAGAGAGAGAAAAAAAAAAAACGGCCGCCCGCCAGTAGGATTTGCTGCAGAGGTAGAGGCAGGCGGATTTCCAAAGAGAAACCCTGTCTCAAAGAAAAATAGATAAAAGTAAAAGAAATAGAGTAATAATAGATAAATAAATAAGCCACGTAAAAATGGAAAATACACAGAGAGTCTGGATACTGTACGCTATTGTGTTTTTCAGTTTTTTGATTGCTAAGGAAGAAACAACTGCTAAAGTACACTTGATTATAAATGCTGCTGAATTAATTCAACTTCGATCTTTTAAAAATGCCTTGACTTCAAAATTTAAGTATAAGGATATGTTACTTGGGAAAGGAGATTTTGTTTATGTTTCTACAGAAAATGAAAAGCTGAGGATTCCTTCCAGGCTTCTGTGGTTTGATGAACCAAGACCCCCAGAAGCAGTGGACCAGGTGTTCCAACAATTGAGACAGCTAAGATGATGGAGCTTTACTGACCACGAAAATAAGGACTTATACAGGTTTCTGAGTTTTGTCATGATCCCCATGGTCTGAACAGCGCTCCTTTCCAGCATAAAGCAGTTTGGAATGAGCGACGTCCTAATTCCCATCTTGTTTGTAAATCTTTGTTTTAATTTAAATGGGATTGTTTATAATTGGCTAATGATCACAGCCAATTACTTTTTAATGGTAAAAAGGGGAATTATGTTATGGGTATGGCTTTTCATTTATTGATACAAATTCAAGGTCAATTTTGTGATATGTATATTTCTCTTGATTAAGTATTGTACTTATACTGATCTTTTAAAACATAATGCATAATTAAATACAGATTATAAATAGTTACTTATAATAGTCAGAACTAATAGGTAAGTTAGGTTTTCTAGATAGAGATGTATTTGAGACAGATAGATAGTCTTCAAACCTTTCAAACACCTTCAGAAAATGGTTTAGGATTTTTCTTGACAATGAGAAATGTCTGCTCCTGGCAGCACCAATTACGTCTGAGAGGAAGATGGGCATCGAAGAAACTTGTTATGGAGTTTGCTTTCAACACGGCAAGATTAGCCATTTGGGCAAGAAACTGCTCTGGCCTGGACTGTTTGACTGTTGCTGTATAGACTGGACATGCAGGACCCATAGGAAAGTGACTGCTGAACTCAGTCTTACAGGGTTCCTGCTTCATGGAAGAGTCTACAAGACTTTCTGCAGGACACAGAAAAATGACTGACAGACTGCTGATGCAGATGGACAGTTTGAAATTTCCTGCTTTGCTGAGAAGTGTTCCAGACACACTGTGGCCTATGGGCTGAAGATGGATGCCCCAACGTTACAGAGGAACTTCGGGTGACTGTCCAGGTAGCGAGATGTCTCTACCAATTCTAGTGTTTATATATTATCCTTCTGTGGTCTTTGATAGAGTTGAAGACAGTTAAAATTATAATTTTCCTTAGTTATGATAAAAGGTAAGCTACATATAGAACTTTGGACTCACAAGGATGGGATGGATGATATTTTCTTTAAATTTTGCCAAAATATTGTAACTATGTTCTTACTTGATAACTGTTCTTTTATATATAATTTGACTATGTTAAAGTTAAGACCTTTCTTTTAGTTTAGATAGAAAAGAGGAGATGTTGGGGAAGTCCTGTGTATATATCAATAAAACACTGCTGGCCAATAAGAACCAAGATAGGTGGGATTAGGAGTACAGGAGAACTCTGGGAAGAAGAAACACAGAGAGTCAAGATGTAATGCCATGGGGTAGGAAGCCCGGAACTATTCTCTGGTAAGAGAAATACTTAGATTAACAATTATGGGGTAATTACTTAAGTCAGAGCTAGCCAGTAAGAAACAAGCAAGGCCAACAGCTTCATAATTAATATAGTCTCCTGTGTGTTTATTTGGGACTGATGCAGCTCTAGAACCAAGCTGGCAGGGAGGCTTCTCTCAAGGAAAAAGCTTCCCTTTACAGAAACTAATTATATCTTCTAAAAAAGGAATAATATTTAGAAAATACTTGGTTGCAAATGAGGTAAAAAGAAATAAAGGAAACAATGATGGAATGAAGTAAAGAGGAAGGAAAAAGCATATACTTGCAGCCAAGTAAATAGAATGATCATTTCCCAGGCCTCAAATGCAGAGTTATATGCCAAAGCATCTTTCAAAGCTATCATTCAAAAGGTGAAAATCAAGTTTTTCCTTAAAGAAGGATATAAAGGTGAGAGGTACTATATCCTTTTATACCCAATACTGGCCCTCTCCTACTTAGGAAGTTGACTATACTATTCAATAAGAATGTGAAAAAACCTGCATTAAGTTACTTTGGGTTGGGTTCTCTCCATAATCTTTTTCTCTGAGGGGAAGAAAGAAGAAGAATCCTGTCATTGGCCTGGAACAAAACTTTCTATACTTACTTCAGTCTTGCTACTTTTAGCACATGCTCTTGAAATGCACAAGAATTTTCAGAAATTACATTCTCTGTTGAGTGAGTTCTGATATTACAGGATCTATTTACTGTAGCAAATTTATGATGATGAGATCTACATCATATTCATGAATTCCCAAATTTCCTCCTCAGTGATGGAGTTACCGTGTACACAGTTCAACCTGAGTAAAGTCATCAGGACATCAGGACAGAGCTCTGGAAAACTCTGCCATTTCTTCAATTCCTAATGTAAATAGAATCTGTATTCTTCTGAAACAAATGAAGGGATATTAATGTCAAAATACTTCATGTCAAGATCACTGTTCCATGTGTGACAGATTCTCCATTGGATTTCAGGCAGTCCTTATATTATTTGTTGATATTTTAAGCATGTGTATCTTCACTGTATGATTTTTTATTTTGTTATATTTTCACTTTTATTGAAAATAGATTTTTTTTCTTACTTAATGTATTGTGATTACAGTTTCCCTTCCTGCTATTTTACCCAGTCACCTCCACAAATACCTTCTCTGGATCTGCTCTCTTTCTGTCTCTCATTTAAAAAGAGAAGAGTTCTAAGAAATAAAAAATCTAAATACATAAAAATATTAATAATAAAATATAAAATAATAGAATATAAATAAAAATTTTGATATAACAAAAACTATCATAACAAAGCAGTGCAGGGAAAATAATAGACAGAAAAAGGCCCAAGAGAAGGAAAAAGAAGCAAAGACCCACTCATTAACACATTTCAGCTATCCCATAAAATTAGAAATATATATGTGTGTGCATATATATATGTACATATATATCCTATTTTGTGGGCTGTACAATATTGTAGATAAAAGGTCTGGCTTGATATTTCTATTTTCAGAGCATGCAGATTATTTTCATGCACCTCAGACCCTAGAATGTAGGGGTGAAGGCTCTGTGTAGGCACTGACTTGACACTTGAATGAATTGTCTAGGTGTCTTCAGTGATGGGGTCTAGCTGAGTTTGTGGAGTATAACCTATAGTTTGGGCAACAGACTGGGTTGTTAATGATTACTTTGGGAGCCCTTCGTTTGGCCCACAGGTTGACAGACTCCTTGCCTGGTGTCATCTTTAAGGTAACCTGCTACAATCATGATCAGTGGAATAAACAGTACTCACTCACCAAGGCCAGGGACATGAGACAAAAATCCACTATGGGTAGGGAAAGAGAAGTGACAACTGTGACATGACTAGAGTTTCCCAGTCTTCTCAGAGATAGATTCCAAAAAACACTGTAAACAACAGAGCTACTGTGATCCAGGCCCCCTTCCTCAGATCAACTTATTGTATGCCATAGAGATACCCTAACCTGCATCTGGCATAGGGGTGCTGTCTGTCAAGACATGCCACATTTCAGGAAGGTTGAAGTAGTCAGCTAATAGACAAATAATATGGGTAATAGACAACCGGTTCAATGAAGAAGTTTTTTAAAAAAGGTAAATTTGTAAATCAAATCAACAACGTATTTCCAGCCACCATTATAAAGTTGGTTTTATTCTTGATATGTAAGGTATTTACATGTATTCATGCAAGTCCATAAATGTAACACTGAACATAAACAGATATAAGAGTCAAACTCTCAGCAAATAAAAGTTCTTAAATTTGTTGTGTCTTTTCATGATACATGTCTCAAAGAAACTGGGTACACAAGGAGCATGTCTCAATATAACTTATAGATGATATCTCATGGATTTGAGGTAAGCTAAAAGTATTTCCATTTGAAAGTGAGTAATGATGAAATTGTCTATTTTTACTACTATAATTGAATATACTACTCAAAATTTGAACTACAGAAAGAAGTAGAAGGCAAAACACTATGAAATCAAGCTGTTTCTCCTTTCCTGTCCTGCACATAGTTATATTGTTGAGGAAAGACATTCTGTGGAGGGAGCCCTCAACATCAGAAATTCTGCACAGAAAGGAATATTGGATATAAAATTCCCAAGGATACATTTGACTTGACTTTTAATTCTTGCTAAGTATCATAAAACTCATTTCCAGGAATCTTTATGATCACAGGGTTCTAGAAATGATCTAATCCACTCTCTGGAATATATCTGCACCTACCACTAAAAACACAAATAAGCATCTCCCACAAGCTTGGTTGGCGACTTGCTCTGCCTGTATGTTCATAAATCTTATGTCAATCTTGCTGTACCAAATATATTACAGAGGTGGAAACGATGCTTTAGAAGTTCATAGTACTGACACTTACTGCCAAAAGACTGGGGGATAACTTTCTTAAAGGGTCCATGCAGAGCAATGGTTACATATAAAAAGAGCACATATACAGTCCCTATCCTTGATTACACAGAGATGAAAGTCATTCCTCAGAAACTGCCTATTTCCTAAGACATATATAATTATCATTAGAAAAAGATTTTCAAAACTTCATATTTAATTTTAAGTAACTTCCTCTCTGTCTGTACTTGGGAATTTTAAGATGTGTTGGCATATAGCCTGTAAGTGCTGCTCTAGCAGAGTGCTTGATCCTGGATAATTTATAAAGAAGGTAGATTTATTTGTCAGATGTATAGACACTAAGAAGTATAAAATGGACATGTTGGCACCAGACATGACCTTCATGTTACATCTTTTTATTTTTTGGATTTTTGAGACAGGGTTTCTTTGTGTAGGCTTGGAGTCTATCCTGGCATTCATACTGTAGACCAGGCTGGTCTCGAACTCACAGGGATCTGCCTGCCTCTGTCTCTCGAGTGCTGGAATTAAAGGCACGTGCTACTACCACCCGGCCATGTAGCATCGTTTAATGATAACACACACACACACACACACACACACACACACACACACACACATGCACACTTGTTAGTGTTTGTTTTATGACTATATTCCAGGGTGTGTTCAAAGGTGCTACTGAAGGAAAAGATTGACAGGACAATTTTAATGCCTGAGGAGCACTTACTATTTTGCTTGAAGCTTATAAACTTTAAGGATATGTATGAAAAAAAGAATCCCATAGAAATCTGAAGCCAAATGAAAAGAAACAGAGTAAATTCAAAAATAATAAAAGTAGAAATTTATAAATGCAGACATTGGAATAGTATAATCTGAACTGGTACAATAGCTTTATAAAAATATTATTCAGGCTGGGTGTGATGGCACATGCCTTTAATCGTAGCACTCAGCAGGCAGAGACAAGTGGATCTCTGTGGTTTCAAGGCCAGCCTGATATACGCAGCAAGTTCCAAGTCAGCCAGGGCTACAGAGTGAAACACCATCTTTAAAAAATCTATTATTACTTTACCAAATTTCCTATTACATTATTTCTTTTAAAAGACTTCCTTTCTGTAAATAGTTGAAATGAATTTGCAAGAAAACCAGAAGCTTACTGTCTACCTTGACCCCATTAAAAGCATTTAATGTTCTAAAAACAAATTTACATAACGTATTCACACTTTGAGAAATATAACTTTAGGCATTTTGCACAGATTATTTTTTAAAATTCACAGGGCCAAACCATGCTATAGTTTGTTCCTGTAAAATGAACTGTTAGGATTTTTAGTAACTTATTAAGATTTTAAACATTCATAAAATGACCCTGGTAAAGTTTGTCAGATTTGCATGTTATCAAAAACAATCACTCAAACATTAGTTACTTCTGTTAATATTTACATTTTACAACCTCAAGTGATCCAAAAATACATTTGTGTTTTATTCCTTAAATCTGAGCTTTAAAGTAACCAGCAGTAAGTACTGGAGGGGAACTTTTATTTCCAAGACAGAAGTGGAATTTCAAAGAACAAATTAAAAGTTGCATAGCTTCAGTGAACACATTTAATAGTAATTTGTTACACTGAGAAATACATTATGCTGTTGATTTTTAGACAAGTTCCTGAGAAATGTACAATTTCTAAGAAGAGCAGAGCCTCCTATGTCCTCCATAGTTTTAAATGCTCCAACATTAATGACAGTTACTCATTTTGGCTATGAACAAAGAAGGTCAAATATGTTGGATGGTGTCGCACCTGCTGTGCGGCCTGCATCCGAGAATGTAGCGATGTGGTCGGGATAGATGACACAGAGACCGGTCGGTTGCTTTAAGAAAACTTTATCTTCCCCAGTCAGCTTAGGAGAGAGCTCTCAGAAGAAATCTCAGAAGTCTCTCTAAGAAAAAGGAGCTTCCCTTTTTAAGGATTTTTGCCATCCATTTACATACCATTCTTTCCCCTTCTCACCCTCCTGGCTGGTGGTTTAATCTCCGGCCCCAGAATCGGGGAGACACCACAGGGGGCAGGAAGAGGCATCTAGCCATAGGAGGTGTGGAAGGCATGGTATTTCAGTGAGCCAGCCCTTATCTGAGCCCTATCAAGCTTTAAAGCACTGAATTGTTTTCAGTAAACATTACATAGATGCCTGCTCCCAGGCCGAAGGGGAAGTGGGTTTCTGCTCAAGGTCTGGTGTCCCCACAATTCACCCCTTTTTATTTTTAAATGAGGCACTCCTGTCTTAGGTCAAGTAGGGTCACCCTCCCTGGCCCGTCTTTGGGGGACCTTGAACCCCTGTTAGGTGGGAGTGGGTCTTCCCCACAAGTTGCCCGTCATTGAAATAGCCCCACCCTTAAAATCATTTGTAATAAGGCTTTATGGCTATCGGGATTGCCATGGGCTAAGGCACTTTGAACTCAGCATGAAGCCAGAATGCCTACTGCCACTGTTACCATTCCTAGGACCCGCACTGACATAGCGCCTCTCTGTCACCTGCCCATCCCCCGATCTGGGCCTTAGCATTCTACCACCAGCCTTTCTTTGCTACAAGGGTGATTTATAGTTACAATTTGACGGTCAAAACAGTGATAAAGTTTACAATTATTTTAAGATCTACTTAGGAAAGCATTAGAGAGTGCGCTTGCACAGATACATTAGGTACAATCATTGATGTTACACATGTAGCATTATAAAAAATATGAACAAGAGGCTTGTTGCACTATTTACAGGGTACCAATTTGTTCCTGTGGTGATGTAGTCTGTTGATTTAATGTCAGTAGTATCAGCCGAACATGCAACCCGAGTCAAAGTCTTTTTGTCGCACCAGGACAAACCACATTTCTCCAGAAAAACACACTGTGATTCTAGAAACAGGAACTACCGAGTCTGATATTTCAAGTGACCATGTCCTGTTCAAATACTGAAAAAAGGCTTTTGCCATTCATCACAGTCCATACCAATGTCTAAATGTTAAATGGGTCCTTTTTCCCCCAAAGGGAAAAGCTGGCAAAATGAATTCTGTTGCTTTAAGGTGTATCAAAGGCTAGCTGCTAATCTTCCAGTTTTGTTGGCTTTGGGATGAAAACTCACGGGTCCAGGAGGTTGATGTAGCAAGCCTGATGAGAAACTGGAAATCTCGAACTGACTGTTTTATTTCTTTCTCGGGCTGTAGATTTGATGACATCAAGGGTCAGGAACACTGATTTAGGAGATCTCGAACTGGCTTGAGCAGGCTCCCACGGTCTCAGGTCCAGTTTTTCTGCTCCATGCATCTCACCAGATGTTGTGACCGCTACTGAAGCTTTATTCTTTTCCTGTAAGAAAACACAAACATGCCCTCGACCCCAAATTAGGGTCTTCTCTACTGTCTAGTGTATGGATGTTTCCATTTGGCCTGAGTAATAGTTATTTAACTTTCATTATGTCAGAATCTGTCTGAAGCAGATTCCTCACTGGCATTTATATTTTATAAATATTTAAATGAGGAGTGGATTATTTAATGAATCATGTGGAGACTGGGGACATTACTCCCTTTTATTTTTAAATTTTGTTTGAACTGTTGAAGTTGGACCATAACAGTAGAAGGATTTGTCTACCCTCCTTAGTCAACTATCTAGGTGAATTGGGATCACTATTTAAAGTATTAGTAGATGTCCTTTAAAAGGGACATAACCATTAAGTACCTTTGAGAATCATGTAAGGATTGTAAACTATACTATGTCCCAAATAGTCCTTTTTTTTTTCTAACCTGTAGCTCTCACTAGCTGACAAGGCCTCATTTGCATCTGAACTGACAAGGCCTAATTTGCATCTACACAGACACCTTTGGGGGTGGGGGCCTGCCAAAGCTGCAGGACAGTTCCCTGAAAAAAACCTCTCTTTCTCTCTCTCTCTCTCTCTGACTGGCTCTGAGGGCTTAACTTGAATTTTTTTGTTAAAATATTAACCGACTGACTGGATGTTTCTTTTGGCTATATCTAAATCGATTTAGGTAGTTTTTAACTGTTTGAAGGGATTTAAGTATCCCTTTAATCATATCCAAGGCAATTAGAACAGTTGCTTTTGTCAACATTCACGCATTTACATTTCACACTTCATACATACTGACGTGGCCACGTCCATACACACAGACCATGCATACATATCTCTCCTTGCCTAGGTTATGATTAGTTTGTTGAACTGAAACTTCTTTAACAGAACAACTCCAGTCAATCTTTTAATTAAAACTAAAGGTTGAAAAAGTCCTGTATGTCCCTCGTCATTTCTTCATTAGAGAAGTTTTGAGCTACACTCAGGGGCTACAGCCATACCCACTCCTTGTAATTCTGTAGATGCAAAGTGGAAAGGCCAGGCTTTTGCCAAAAGTTTTTAGAGATGACTCACAAAATTCAATAACCTACCCTATATAAATGTAACCAAACATTTTTATTTTATATGCCTTTGTCTTTTTCTTTACTGAATACTAATACCTCATTTATTAACTGTTACCAGTTTTTTTTTAAATTTACCCATCTATAATCTATCCTCCCATTGAGGATGATCCTCCAATCTACCCTCCAACTGAGGGCAACTTCTTATCTTAGGTTCCCTTTCTTTTCTGACCTTTATTAGGTGAGGGCCTATACATTTAATCAAATCCACCCTTCAACTGAGGGTGATCTCTTAGGTTCCCTTTCCTTCCTGACCTTTGTCAGGCAAGGACCTAGACATTTAATCTGGTACCCCTAGCTTGGTACCCCCTTTTTAATACATCCACATAGCCTTACTGGCTAGCCTTTTAGATCTCTCAGTTCCCCTTTACTTTCCTGACCTCAGTGGGTCAGGCGAAAGACTGGAGATTTTTTATTTTATTTCTTATTTTACCCTTTTTTTTTTTTCATTTCGTTTTTTTTTCTTTTTTTTCTTTTTTTTTGAGACTGGGTTTCTCTCTATCCTTTTGGAGGCTGTCCTGGAACTTGCTCTATATACAAGGATAGCCTCCATTCTACCTACCTCTGTCTCTCGAGTGTTGGGATTAAAGGCATATGCCACCAACACCCGACTCTAAAGATCATAGTGAACATCCTTCCAATCTGGGACATTTAAGCCTTCCCCAGTAATGAACCATGGACTGGCATGTTCAATCCATTTTAAAAAGCCTTCCAAGGTTTTAGGCTTTACTGTAGTCCCATGTCCTTCAAGTAACTTTTTAACTTGATACTGTAATTTAAGCTTCCCAGAACTATTCCCCATGGTTTCTTTTCTTTTCTTTTTTTTTTCCAATCTGTCCCTGGCCAGAAAAAGAGACGAACCCGCTCACTTACCTCGCTTTCACGATCTCGGTGGGATCCTCCAATTGTCGCACCTGCTGTGCGGCCTGCATCCGAGAATGTAGCGATGTGGTCGGGATAGATGACACAGAGACCGGTCGGTTGCTTTAAGAAAACTTTATCTTCCCCAGTCAGCTTAGGAGAGAGCTCTCAGAAGAAATCTCAGAAGTCTCTCTAAGAAAAAGGAGCTTCCCTTTTTTAAGGATTTTTGCCATCCATTTACATACCATTCTTTCCCCTTCTCACCCTCCTGGCTGGTGGTTTAATCTCCGGCCCCAGAATCGGGGAGACACCACAGGGGGCAGGAAGAGGCATCTAGCCATAGGAGGTGTGGAAAGCATGGTATTTCAGTGAGCCAGCCCTTATCTGAGCCCTATCAAGCTTTAAAGCACTGAATTGTTTTCAGTAAACATTACATAGATGCCTGCTCCCAGGCCGAAGGGGAAGTGGGTTTCTGCTCAAGGTCTGGTGTCCCCACAGGATGGCATCATTTCTGGTGAGTAGGAATTCGTATTTTTAATATTTAATATTTCCTACTATAATACATCTTGTCTTCCAGGATTTCATCTTTGTTGCAGGCAACTCCATGTCTTCAAATATTCCATTACTCAAAACAAAAATGTGTTCTTTCATGTAGACCACTCAATGCCTTGGTTCCACGGATGCCAAATGATGGCCAGCTAGGGATCTATCATAAGGTCACTTTCCAAACTTCACCTAATGTGCTAAGGGAAAAACAAACAAACAAACAAACAAACAGAACAAAACAAAAACCAGAGTCCATGTTTTTTGGATGTTTCCCCTAGATAGGTACCTGTCCTGCACATCCCTCCATACTGTGCAATTCACATAGGATAAAGCTCCACACTAAGAAGTGTTATCACAAGGTAATGTGAGAAACTTTTGCTATAAAAACAACATGAAGTTAGAATGGCTTGAATCAGGGGGTTTTCTGTGAGATTTTGTCTCCTAGTAATGTCAAAAGCTACACTGGAGTCTTACCAATATTGCTGCTTAAACATAAGTTTAATAAGGACAACCATAGACATATGAAAATAGACAGAGGAAAGACAATGAGATCTCAACCCCACAAAAGAACTAGAGGCAACTAAAGAATGCTGAGAGCAGGAGAAACATTCTTCTCCAGGGAAGAGAACGCCAACTGATTGTTCAATATCAAATGGTCAATCCAGAAAACTAACCTACAATTAACATCATGCACGTTGACTTGATTAATTTAGGAATATATATATGTATACATATATGCATAAAGCAGCAATAAGTAAAAAACAGAAGCTATGACTTTGAAAGAGAGCAAGGCTAGGCATATAGGAGTGCTGAGGGGACAAAGGGGTGTGGAAAAATAGTGTAATTACACTGTAATATCAAAACAAACAATTTTTAAAAAACAATAGGAAAGTATCAGATTGCTATAAATTTCCCAACTTATACTCTTCATGATCAGAGGAACTTTTAGGAATAAAGGAGTCCACCAATTTATGCCCTCCTAATAAATTACACAGTGATCTATCAAGCAGCATTCTAAAATGTTTCCTGGGGTTTCCTTATAAGCAAGTTGTGTAGTGCCCAATATTTCAGAGATGTTCAGTGCCAATTCAAGTTCTGTGGTTCCATCTTTTATCTAAGCAGCACTCATATTTTTTCATAGAAAAAATAAATATTTATTTTTAATTAAAATATGATCTCATCATTTCTCCCTTTCCTTTCCTCTCTCTAGTCCCTCCCATATACCTCCTTCCTCTCTGTCAAAATAAAGGACTCTTTTTCATTTTTTACACTATTTTTATTTAAACTAAAATCAATCTTATTTTACATACCAATCATAGTTCTCTCTCCCTCCTGTCATCCCATTCCCCCCACCATCTCTCCATCCTATCCACCATCCAATCCTCAGGGACTGTTCAGTGCTTATCTGTGGATCTCTGCTTCTGCTTCCATCAGCTATTGGATGAAGGCTCTAGGATGGCATATAAGGTAGCCATCAATCTCACCATAGGGGAAGGGTACCCAAGTAGCCTCTCCACCATTGCCCAGACTTTTTGCTGGGGACATTCTTGTGGACTCCTGGGAATTTCTCTAATGCCAAGTTTCTCATTAAGCTCATGATGGCTTGCTCTATCAAGGTATCTCTTTGCTTTCTCTCATTTTCTGCCCTTTCCCCAACTCCACTCCTGATCACTCATGTTTTCCTTTCCACTACCCTTCTCTCCTCCTCTTTCTCCTAATTCCATCTTCTTCCTTCCATGATTCCAATTTACTCCAGAGGTCTTGTCCCGTTCTCTATCTCTGGGGATCCATGTATGTCTCCTTAGGGTCCTCCTTGTTTCCTATCTTCTATGAGGTTATGGATTGTAGGCTGGTTATCTTTTTTTCTATGTCTAATATCCACTTATGAGTAAGTACATACCATGTTTGTTTTTCTGTGTTTGAGTTACCTCACTCAGGATGGTTTCTTCTAGTTCCACCAATTTGCCTGATAATTTCAAGATTCCACTGGTTTTTTTTAACCACTGAATAGTACTCCATTGGGTAATTGTACCTCATTTTCTTTATCCATTTTTTGGTTGAGGGGCATCTAGGTTGCTTCAAGGTTCTGGCTACTACAAATAATGCTGCTATGAACACAGTTGAACAGATGTCCATGTGGTATGAATGTACATCCTTTGGATATATGCCTACAAGTGTAATTGCTGGGTCTTAAGGTAAGTGGATTCCCATTGTCCTGAGAAACTGCCATACTGGTTTCCAAAGTGGCTGTACAAGTTTGCATTCCCACTAGCAATAGAGGAGCGTACCTCTTTGTCTACATCATCTCCAGCATAAGCTGTCAAGTTTTTTTTTAGCCATTCTGACAGGTATAAGATGGTATCTCAGGGTTGTTTTGATTTGCATTTCCCTCATGGCAAAGGATGATGACAAAAGTCTTGGATAGATCAGGGATAAAAGGACCATATCTAAACATAATAAAGGCAACATACAGCAAGCACACAGCCAACATCAAACAAAATGGAGAGAAACTCAATGCAATTAATCTAAAATCAGGAACAAGACAAGGTTGTCCACTCTCTCCATAGCTCTTCAATATTGTACTTGAAGATCTAACTAGAGCAATATGAAAACAAAAGGAGATTAAGGAGATACAAAATGGAAAGGAAGAGGTTAAACTTTCTCTGTTTACAGATGATATGATAGTTTACACAAGTGACCAGAAAAATTCTACCAGGAAATTCCTGCAACTGATAAACACCTTCAGTAAAGTGTCAGGATACAAGATTGACTCAAAAATATCAGTAGTTCTCCTATATATAGATTATAAACAGGCTGAGAAAGAAATCACAGAAACATCACCCTTCACAATGGCCACAAATAACATAAAATATCATGGGGTAATTGTAACCAAACAAGTGAAAGACCTGAATGACAAGAACTTAAGATATTTGGAGAAATAAATTAAAGAAGACATCAGAAAATGGAAAGATCCCCCATACTCTTGGATAGGTAATATCAGCATAGTAAAAATGGCAATCTTGCCAAAAGCAATCTACAGATTCAATGCAATCCCCATCAAAATCCCAGAACAATTCTTTACAGATCTTGAAAGAATAATACTCAACAGTATATTGAAAAACAAAAGACCCAGGATAGCCAAAACAACCCTGTACATAAATGAACATCCGAAGGCATCACCATCCCTGACTTCAAGGTCTATTGTAAAGGAATAGTCCTGAAAACAGCTTGGTATTGGCACAAAAATAGACAGGTGGATCAATGGAATGAATTGAAAAACCTGATATCAACCCACACACATACGAACACCTGATTTTTTTTACAAGGAATCTAAAATTATACAATGGAAAAAAGAAAGCATCATCCACAAATGGTTCTGGCATAACTAGATGCTGGCATGTAGAAGACTACACATTGATCCATGTCTATCGCTATGCACAAAACTTAAGTCCAAATGGATCAAAGACCTCAACATAAATCCAGACACACTAAATCTCTTAGAAGAAAAATTGGGAAGCACCCTTGAATGAATTGATACAGGAGACCACTTATTGAATTACACACCAGAAGCACAGATGTTGAAATTGACAATTAATAAATGGGACCTCCCGAAAGTGAGAAGCTTCTGTAAGACAAAGGACACAGCCAACAAGACAAAATGGCAGACTACAGAATGGGAAAAGATCTTCACCAACCTCACATCTGACAGAGGGCTGATCTCCAAAATATACAAGAACTCAAGAAGCTAGTCATCAAAACACCAAATAATCCAGGGATTGTTGGGGGAAATGGGAAGAAGGGAGGGAGAGGCAACTGGGATTGACATGTAAAATATGACTGTTTTAAATTTAAATACAAATTAATAAAAATAAAATATTTTTTTAAATGGAGTAAGATCTAAATAGAGAATTCTCAACCGAAGAATCTCAAATATCAAAAGGCATTTAAGGAATTGTCCTAACATCGTAACTTATATTTTAAATTTGAGATTAGGTATTATCCATGGAATTAAACGATTTTTGTTGTAATGATATGTCTGCAGACACTAATGAATACACACTGGAAACCAGTTTTCTATTCCAAGCCTTATAATGATTATTTCCTTGTTCATATTGATTGGCTTGGGGTATGTACAGTAAATCCCAAACATTCATGTATATATGCATATATATCAGCAGAGACTTGCTACAGTAAAAAAAATATCAGCAAATTCGTAAAAGGTGATCATAAAAGCTGTTAATTTCTGTGAGTTCAGTAGTTTATACTGGAGACATGCAAGATTGGGAGACCTAAATTATTTGCCTAAATTTGGTGATAGTTTCTGTTCTGGTTGTTTCTTCACCTTAAGGAAAAGCCTAATTGAAATGAGAAAAGGCTTGAGCTTGAATTTAAACCACAGATCAAACTATTGCTCCAGTTAGGAAATGTTCCTGAGCTCTGTGCAGTATTTTGTACTGTCATTCAAGGCTCGAACAGCCATGTTGTATTAGAGCAGGGTAGACTAACTTTTCATCATCTGCAAAACTAATATTGGTTACAAAGAAATTAGCTCCCTGTCACTTTTTGCATCCTAATTGTAGTGAATACATTGCCTAATGTCCTCATTCTCTCCTATGTTTCCTTCATTTTACTTTCTTGTTTCTTTGTGCATCTTTCTTTCCTGACGTTCTTCTATTTTTCCTTCCTTCTGTTGTCTAGTTAATTTCTGATTGTTGTGTTTTCAAATAAAGGGCTTACATTGCTCATGAGTATAAATATATAAGACAAAATATTAGTTATATATGTATTGCTATGGTAAAAGCAATACTATTTTTGCAAAAAAAATGGGAATTGTTCTGACTTAGTTTAAGATTTGAACTAATGTGTTTGTAATGCGTTTCATGGGAGATAGGAAATGACACCCTATAAAATGGATGACCTCCTTAAAATTCAGACAATTAATAAATGGGACCTCCTAAAACTGAGAAGCTTCTGTAACACAAAGGATATAGTCAACAAGTCAAAAAGGCAGTCCACAGAATGGGAAAAGATATTCACCAACCCCACATCTGACAGAGGGTTGATCTCCAAAATTTACAAAGAACTCAAGAAGCTAGTCTCCAAAACACCAAGTAATCCAATTAAAAAGTGGGGTACAGAACTAAATAGAGAATTCTTAATAGAGGAGTCTAAAATGGCTGAAAGACACATAAGAAAGTGCTCATCATCCCTAGCCATCAGGGAAATGCAAATCAAAACAACTCTGAGATACCATGCCCTTTCAAACAGGGTCAGCTCCATCATGCTGCCTAGGTGAGATGTAAGACCTTTCTTGAGTGCTTTGGTCAGTGAGGGGCAAGACCAGTTCTCCCTGGTGTTGCACCCAGTGAGGATAAGGGGCAATGCTGTATAGCCATATCCTCTTGGCCTTCAGTGGTATCAAAAACCAGGGACATCATCACAGACCGTGCTTGCATTGGAGCCATGATCCAGGACATGGACCCTGGCAGGAGGTGCCGGCTGTTGGGCACCTCGATCTCCTCAGTGGAGTGCCACCAACGGCAGGCCTGGATAGTGGGCGTGGGCTCGGGGCCTCGCCAGGGCCAGGACGGCCCGGGCTCCTCAAGCTAGGCCATGGGGTACTGGGGAGGCATATGCCCGGCCCAGCAGGCTGGTCTTGGACTGCGAGCACGCCGCTTTACACGCCCTTGGCGATCCCCGATGCTCCAAAAGCTCGGCCAGGCGGACCCGACGGCTCGCGGGACGTCGCCTCTACCTTGGCGGGGACTGCTCCATGCTGCGACCTCGCATGAGCGGCGGAGCCCGGCGGCGCGAGGCGCATCCCGGGTGGCCCCTGGAGGCTACAGGGGCTCCCAGGATGTACTGGGCCCTCACGAAGAGACCCTCAGCCGGGCTGGCGGGTGGCGATGCGACAGCCGGAGGCGCAGGTTCGGGTGCAACCTCTGCCTCCCACGCCATGGCCCAGGAGCGCTCTGTCGACAGCTCCCGTGCGGATCGCGCACCGCCGGGGTGGGGGTGGGGGTGCAGGGACGCCTCGGGCAGCCGCGGGCGCGCGTCGTTCTGGCGCCGCGCGCCCCCGGGACTCATAAGCGGTTGGCCCGCTCATACGTTGGCGCCCGCGCAGGAGCGCCGAAAAAAATGTAGCCATCCAGGGGCTGGCCGGCCGGACGCCTCGTCCTGGGAGCCACAGGGCGCATGTCGCGTCCATTGGGCCGTGGGCTGAGCAGCGCCACCGCGTGCAGCGGGCTGAGCGTCAGGAAGGTCCCCGCATGAACATGTAGCTCCGCTGATGAGCAGGTCTCGGGTCCCGCTGCCGTCGGGTAGGGAGCTGAGAAGGAGCGAGGCATCGCAGCCCGGCGCCCACTGACTCTGCAGCGCTGGAACTGGAGTCACCTAGCGACTTGGGTCTCTCACTGGCATAGATGTCCCAGGGGTCCGAGGGACCCAGGTGTCCATAGGAGCCAGATCCGGAGAAGCCACTGTCCCCACAAAAGGTAGAGGGTTGTGAATATGGACCTCCGGTAGAACTGGGGTCTTCATAGAAATCTGAGCTGCTCCCCCTGTCCTGGTCCAGACCCCCAGACTCTAGACTCAGGTCCCCCAGCTGCTGGCCCAGGTCCCAGATGAGCCCAGGCAGGTACCTTCAGCAATAGGGACCTCTAGGAGGTCAAACAAAAAGCAACAACAAAAGCATGTAATATTTGGGGAGTGTCTTGGACAACCTTCAGCAAAGTCTCATAAGAAAGTTTCTCATGCCTTGTGTTTGGGTATTTGTTAGATTGTCTTAGGCTCTTGGAGGGAACATTGCCAGCCTAGATAGTATCAATTTCCTTTTCACTTTCTTCTTCTAACCACTCCCATCTCCCTCCATCCAAACCCTTCTTCAATCCCCCTTACTCACTCTCAAATTGGTGGCCTCTTTTTGATTATTATTATTGGATATAGTACAAATAAATAACTGAAATCTGTTGAATGTGTTTATGATTTCAGAGATGACCACTTTGTATTGGACAACCAAGTAGGAGTGCAAATAAACATTTTTTAAGTGAAGAAGGACAAATGATCAAAAAATGTTATGTGGAACCTATTCAGAAAATTGTTCATTTCTTTTAAATGGACTTTGGGAACACATTCCCCATGGAGGGATACTTTCACAGGCTAGATACATGGGGGAAAGCCCAGGCCCTGCCCCAAATGATGTGACAGATTTTGATGATTCCCCCATGGAATGCCTCACCCTCTTTGGCAAGTTGATTGGAGGTGGGATACAGGTGGCATGAGAGGATGGGAGGGAGAGGGAACTGTTATTGATATGTAAAATAAGATTTTTCTAATTTAAATAAAAATTGATATTAAAAATTTCCAATTTTGTAGTGTACAGATTTTCAAAGTATGACCTGATGATTTTCTGGATTTCCTCAGTGCCTGTTGTTATGTTCCTCTTTTTTCTGATTTTATTAGTTTGGATATTCTCTCTCTGCCTTTTGGTTAGTTTGGAAAAGGATTTATCTATCTTATTGATTTTCTCAAAGAACTAATTCTTTGTTTAATTGATTATTTTTATTGTTCTCTTTGTTTCTATTTTACTGATTTCAGCCCTCAATTTGATTATTTCCTGGTGTCTATTCCTCTTGGGTGTTTTTGCTTCTTTTTGTTCTAGAACTTTCAGGTGTTGTGTTAATTCAGTAGTGTGGGATTTGTCCAACTTCTTTATGTAGGCATTTTGTTCTATGAACTTCCCTCTCAGCACTGTTTTCATTGTGATAAGTTTAGGTATGTTGTGCATTCATTATCATTGAATTCTAGGAAGTCTTTCATTTATTTATTCCTCGATCCAGGCTTAATTCAATTGAGCATTGTTCAATTTCCACAAATTTGTAGGCTTTCTAGAATTTGTGTTGTTGTAATTCTAACTTGAAGCCCTGCTGATAAGATAATATATAGGGGCTTATTCAAATTTTTTGTGTCTGTTGAGATTTACTTCATGATTGAATATGTGGTCAATTTCAGAGAAGGTTCCCTGAGGAGCTGATAAGTAGGCATATTCTTCTAAATTTAGTTGGGATGTTTTATAGTGATCTGTTAAGCCCATTTGGGCCATAGCCTCTGTTAGATCCTTTGATAATACTGGGGTATTGAAAACTCCCATTATCGGTGTGTGGGGTTTGATGTGCAATTTAAACTTTAGTAATGTTTCTGTTACACATGTGGGTGCCCTTGTATTTGCAGCACATATGTTCAAGATTGAGACTTCATCTTGATGGGCTTTTCCTGTGATGAATATGAAAAGTCCTCCAACATCTCTTTTGATTACGTTTAGTTTGAAGTATATTTTGTTAGATATTAGGTTAGCTACACCACTATGTAATGGAAACATACCTTTAAAAATTCCAAAATATATATAATAGAGGACCTCCTATATACAAATAACAAAAGAACTGAGAAAGAAATCAGGGAAACAGCACCCTTTACATTAGCCACAAACAATATAAAATATCATTGGGTAACCCTAACCTTGCAAGTGAAATCATTGGGTGACCCTAACCTAGCAAGTGAAAGACTTGTATGAAAAAATCTTCCAGTCTTTTTAGAAAGAAATTGAAGACAACATGAGAAGATACAAAGGTCTCCTACACTCATTGGTTGGTAGAATTAACATAGTAAAAAATTCCACCTACCAAAAGTAATCTAAAGACTCAACACAATCCTCATCAAACACAATGAAAGAAAAGAAAGCATATTCAACAAATGGTGTTGGTCTAACTGAATGTCTACATGTAAAAGAATGCAAATAGACCCATATTTGTCATTCTGCACAAAACTCAAGTCCAAGTAGATCAAAGACCTCAACATAAACTAGTCACATTGAACCGGAGACAGCTTCCTGAACAGACACAGGAACTAAGATTGACAATTAATAAATGGGGCCTAATAAATGGCAAAGAACTCCATCAATAGCACAAAATGGCAGCCTACAGAATGGGAAAAGATTTTCACCAATTCCACATTTAATAAAGGGATGATTTCCAAAATATAAAATAACTCAAGAAATCAGACATCAACAAACCAAATAATCCAATTAAAAATAGGGTATATACCTAAACAGTAAGTTCTCAATAAAGGATAATCACTCTATAATCCATAGACCAGAGATGCAAAGTAATAACAAGGGCTGCAAGGAATCTGTGGATACATGGATTTCCCTGGGAAGGGGAAATAGTATAGATTTTTTTGGGTGGACTTGGGGTCAGTGCAGATGGGAACAAACAGGAGGAATTAGGTGGAGGAGGGAAAGACAGAGGGAAAGAGTATGGGAGATATGAGTGGAAGAGGTGGGCATTTGGGGGATGATGTGGAAACCCAGTTCAGTGGAAACATCCTGAAACCCACGAGGGTTTCCCTAGTGAGGATCCTAGTAATGGGGTATAAGAAGCCTGAACTGGCCAGCTTCTGTAAACAGGTAAGACTTCCTGTGGTGGTACCACGATACCAACCCAGTCACATAACCTTTGACCTACAACCTGTCCTTCCTGCAAGATGTTCTGGGGCAATGGTGGGTAAGAGCTTGTGGGAGTGATCAAAAATGACTGGTGTAATCTGAGGCCCAAGCCATGAGAGTCTATACCTGATACTTCCTGGATGACCAGAAACTGGAAGCTGGATGGCCTAGAGACCTAGAATAGAACTAAACATGACTGATAAAAAGTCAACTAGATGATTCCTAATGATACTCTGCTATACTCAAAAAGTGGAGCCTACCACAATCACCATTACAGTGGCTTCCTCTGACAGCTGGAGGGAGCAAATGCAGAGACCCACAGTCAAACATTAGGTAGAGCTCAGGATATCCTATGGGTGAGGGAGAAAATGATAGAAACTAGAGGTGTTGAGGACACCAGCAGAGCATGGGCCATATAATCAATTAAGCAGGGCTTATAGGGTGTCACAAAGACTGAAGCAGTAATTATGGAGTCTGTAGGTCTATAGGTAGTCCTTCTGCATACATGCTGTTGCTGTTTAGCATGGGGCTATTGTGGGACTCCTAACAGTGGGAGTGGGTACTCTCTCTAACTCTTTTGCCTGTGCTTGGGGCCCTTTTCCTCCTACTAGGATGTCTTGTTAATCCTTAAAATGGGATTTGTACCTAGTATTATTGTATCTTGTTATCCTGATATCCCTTGGAGGCTGGCTCTTTTCCTAAAGGAAATGAATAAGCAGTGGATCTGGGAGAGAGGGGAGGTCAGTGGCTAAACTAGAAGTGGAGGGAGGGGTAGCTGTGGTCAGCATGTATTCTATGAGACAAAAATAGAAGCAAACAGAAATGAGCACTCTTTTTTGAAAACAACAATAAAAGCTTACTGATAAAGAAGGCTAAAATCAAAAACACCAATGACAATTTATGCTGGAGAGGATGTGGTGAAAGGGGGACACTCCTCCATTGCTGGTGGGAGTGCCAACTGGTTCAGCCACTTTGGAAATCAGTGTGGAGATTCCTCAGAAAAATGGGAATAAACCTACCACAAGACCCAGCAACTCCACTCTTAGGCATATATCCAAAAGATGCCCATTCATACAACAAAGATGTCTGTTCCACTATGTTCATAGCAGCTTTATTTGTAATTGCCAGAACGTGGAAGCAACCTAGATGTCCCTCACCTGAAGAGTGGATAGAGAAAATGTGGTACATCTACACAATGGAGTACTATTCAGCAGAAAAAAATACTGGAATCATGAGATTCGCAGGCAAATGGATGACACTAGAAGAAACCATCCTGAGTAAGGTAACCCAGTCACAAAAAGAGAAACATGGCATGTACTTTCTCATATATGGATTTTAGACATAGATCTGGGGAGTGCCAGCCTACAATCCTATGGCCAGAGAGTCTGGGAAACAGAAACTTTATTTAGTGGCTGATCAAAGAAGAGGCAGACTCCCTTGGTTAAGTACTGAGCTGAACTCAAGAATGCCAGTAACAGAGAGGGAGGACTGATGATAAATGGGATTAAGACTGGGCTGGTTTAACTCCCAGAAACAGCTGACCAGACAAAGGTTAACTCTTGAATCCCAGGCACCAGCCTGGGAACCCAGCATGGGACTGATCAAGACCCCCTGAATCTGGGTGTCAGTGAGGAGGCCTAGGTAATCTATTGAGCCTTGGGCAGCAGATCAGTACCCACCCCAAGTATACACACGGACTTTGGACTCCCATAGAACAATGTGAGGTGCACTCTCACCCTGAACTCTTGGGGAAGGGTCTAGGCCCTGCCCTATATGAAATGACACACTATGCACACCCCCATGGAGGGCCTCACCCTCCCTGGAGAAATGAGGGGATAACGGGGGGGGGGAGGGCACGGGAGGAAGGGAGGGAATGGGAGAGGGACCTGGAACTGACTTGTGAAGCAACCTTATTTCTTATCTAAATTTAAACTGGAAAATGAAATAAAAAAAAGAAAAGTTATTCACACACACACACACACACACACATATATATATATATTATTCATCAGAGAAAAAATACTTTAAAATTATTGTGCTGAGTATATTTTTTGTCAACATGATACATGTCAATCATTTGGGAAAGGGGAACATAAACCGAGAAATTATCTCCATAAGATCACCGTTTTAGGCAAGCCTGTGGGGGCATTCTTTTCTGATGATTCTCATGGAAAGGCCCAGTTGATTCTGGGTGGTGCTTTGCCTAGGCAGACAGTGCTCAAGTATATAAGAACAGAAAGTGAGCAAGCTAGGAGGAGCAAAGCATCAGTAAGAAATGTTCCTCCATAGTTCATCCATGGTTCCCCCTTCAGTTCCTGCTTCCAAGTTTGTGCTTTGAGTTCCTGTCCTGTCTTCCTTAGGTGATGGACTGTGATGTGGAATAATAAGCCAAATAATCCCCTTCCACACTAAACTGGTTTTGGTCATGTTATTTTATCATAGATATAGAAGCATAAGTAAGACTGATGTCTCTTGCCCTTAAATACTTTGCAGATATATTTCATTACATTTAGCTCCAAAGATGACAACAAAACTCAGCCTACTGTTTCCCATGATGGAAATGAATTATTTGAATAATTAAAATAATGGGAGTGTGTGTGTGTGTGTGTGTGTGTGTGTGTGTGTGTGTGAAATTATATATGGATGTGCCTTAAAGGGCAATAAAACGTGAGGAAAAATAGGGTAAAACAAAACTTTCTATGACTTAGATTTTGTATGCCACATTCAACAAATTACTTTAATGAATACCCCATCTGAGTTTAGTCAGAATCTTCTGCTTTGCATTTATATCTACCATTCACATTATCAGTAAGCACACAATCCCCATAGTACTCTGCTCCTCTGAAGTCAACACAAAAACTTCTCTACTACCACTCAGGATGAGACAGGGGGCATCTCTCTCCCAACTTCATTACTTCTGTTCACATGTTGTTATATAAAAACTAAATGATTTATAACGTGATATGCTAATATTAAGGTCATGGGTAGAGGACAAATTTTAATAACACATGCTTCTTGTTCAATGTTCATCTATTCCCAACCTCAACTTATTGTTCTACAGACACTTCTTTGTTCATATCAGGGATAATGAGGAACATATTTCATTAGAATCTATATGCTGCAATAACATGAGGTAAATGTTGAGATAATCCCCATCTGTTACAGGAAAATAGGAAAAACAATCATTGAGAAGCATAGCAAATTTTCTCAGACAAGTCTGTTAGAATCCAAGTAACCATCAAGCCATTATGTGATAAAATTGGAATTAAGTTACATGTGTGCTATGTGAGACCATAGGATTGGTGACAAGACACTATGCAGAGGCAGTGTTAAAGCAGAACTTTAAATGGAAAACTCCACTGTATGGGGAGGGCCTAAAATTAAGCTGTAGTATTATGTAATGCCTGAGCATTTGGTAAAATTTGAAATGGCAAATGTACTAAGTACAAGTACTCCTTGACACTTTAATTCCAAGCAACTTATCCTTGATGAAGAACCATCTTCACCTGGAGGACCAAGAACACATCTTACTTACTCTTAAGCCTTGGGCCTCTCTATTCCAACAGCCTTTACAATTACTGATGCAAGCAAGACATCCTTTGATGTGAATTAAATGTTAATATACCTTGATTGATAAATCCTGCCTCCAATTTGACTCTATATTTATTTTTACCAATTCTTAGTTAGACATGTGGTGGAGGTAGGATGATGCTCACCACAGCTGTCAGTCATGGTGAAATAGCAATTATTACTGATTTTATCTCTATAGTGTCTAGTATTTGGCTGCCCCAAAACCATACTGTGAAATTTTTTTCTTAACAAATAGAATAAACCATTAGAGTATGATATTATTAATTGTTTTAGTATCAGACATATTCTAGAAATAAATTTCTGTAAAGGATAATGTATTCACTTATTTAGCCTATCATAAAAAATACCACAGACTGAGTGGCTTAAAAATGTAAATTTATCAGCTCTAGGAGTAACCTTGCGGAGTTTTTTGGGTCACTTATGTAAACTATCATATCATCTGCAAATAATGAAAGTTTGACTTCTTCTTTTCCTATTTGTATCCCCTTTATCTCCTTTTGTTGTCTTATTGCTGTAGCTAGAACTTCAAGTACAATATTGAAGAGATATGGAGAGAGTGGACAGCCTTGTCTTGTTCCTGATTTTAGAGGAATTGCTTTGAGTTTCTCTCCATTTAGTTTGATGTTAGCTGTTGGTTTACTGTATATTGCTTTTATTATATTCAGGTACGTTCCTGTTATCCCTGATCTCTCTAGGACCTTTATCATGAAGGGGTGCTGGATTTTGTCAAAGGCTTTTTCAGCATCTAGTGAGATGATCATGTGGTTTTTCTTTCGCAGATTGTTAATATGGTGGATTACATTGATAGATTTTCTAATGTTGAACCATCCCTGCATTCCTGGAATGAAGCCTACTTGATCATGGTGGATGATTTTTCTGATGTGTTCTTGAATCCGGTTTGCAAGTATTTTATTGAGTATTTTTGCATCAATGTTCATGAGGGAAATTGGTCTATAGTTCTCTTTCTTAGTTGTGTCTTTGTGTGGCTTGGGTATCAAGGTAATTGTAGCCTCGTAGAAAGAGTTTGGCAGTGAGCCTCCTGCTTCTATAGTGTGGAATACTTTGACGAGTATTGGAATGAGCTCTTCTTTGAATTTCTGGTAGAATTCTGCACTGAAGCCATCTGGGCCTGGGCTTTTTTTGTTTGGGAGACTTTTGATGACTGCTTCTATTTCATTAGGGGTTATAGGCTGGGAAGAATAGAGGGGGTAAAGAGGAAGGGAGTTGGTCATGGGGGAACAGGAAGCTGAGGGGGTGGGGGTAGAATAGGGGGAAGAGGGAATCATAGGATCGAAGACAGATCAGGCACCAGAGTGACCTCGAGTGATCTAAAGGTATAACATCAATTGGCAAGCTAAGCAATAGTGGAAGGACCACCTCGAATGCCCATTCCTGATAATGAACTTGATGTCTATAACTATCCGGGAGCCTTCATCCTGGGACTGATGGAAGCAGAGGCAAACACACAACTAAGCACTGAACTGAACCCAAGGAACCCAGTGACAGAGAGAGAGGAATGATGAGCAAATTGGCAAAGAATGGGCTGGCAAAACCAGCAGAGACAGCTGATCTGAACAGGGGAGTGCTCTTGGACCCCAGACCGACAGTGGGGAGGCCAGAATGGGACTGATCTGGACCCCTCAAATGTGAGTGTCAGTGAGAAGGCCTGGACAACCTATGGGGCTCTGAGCTGTGGATCAGTGTCTATCCCTGGTATACAATCTGTCTTCATGTGCCTATAGCACAAAGAGAGATGCTCTCTCAGCCTGGACTCTTAGGGGAGTGCCTTGACCCTACCAAGAGTAAAATGATAGACTCTAGACATCCCCTATGTGGAAGGATTTGGCAATAGGGTGGGAGGGAGGGTGGAAGGGGAGTGTGGGAGGAGGGGAGGGAGAGGGAACTGGGATTGACATGTAAAACAAGCTATTTAAAATTAAAATAAAAAAATTTAAACAAAAAAAATGTAAATTTATTTTCTCACAGTTATGGAAACTAGAAGTTCAAGATCAAGGCGGCATAATTATGGACATCCAATGAGAGCTCTGTCTTTATCTTTTCTTTTTATTGTCTCTTCTTATGGTAGCACCTTTGTGCATGTTCATCCCTAGTGTCTTCTGTGCACTATTACCTTCACATAAGGTCACCCCTGCATCCCAGTGTAAGTTTTACTCTAACCGTTTAATATTAAAGGTTTCATCTCTTTTTAGAGTTAATTAGGGTGAAAAGCCAACAAGATTAATTTTAGAGAGTTAAAGTGCAGTGTCTAATAGACAAGAATTGATAATATCTCTGTCTTATTTCAATGTTATAGAACACATCCAAAGTACCTGCCCTATATCTACTCTCAACTGGAGTTTTTTGAAAAGTAAGACATTATTTTGGCTCTTTTAGCATGATCTCAGATTGTTAATTTTTGTTGCTTTGATTCAAAAAATAAATTCCCAGACATGATGATGACTTTATCTCAGTAAAAAAAATCATCACATATGACATCCATTAAACACAAAATGTTTGCTATTAATTATGATGAAGACAGAGGTTCTTTCCAGCCTGGTCTCACAGCTGTTTAGCCCAAATAAACACACAGAGGCCATATTAATTATGATCGCTTGACCAATGGCTTAGGCTCCTTATTGGCTAGCTTTCTATTAATTATTAATGCATTTCTATTAAACTATGTATTTCCACAAGACTGTAGCTTACCCATAATGCTCCTTCAGTACTTTACTCCTTTGACAGCTATATGGCATCTCCTGGGAGGCTCTCACATTGCCTTAGTCTTTCCAGTATTATCCTAGTCTAGTAGCCCTGCCTATACTCCCTGCCAGCTACTGGACAATCAGCATTTATTTATCAACCAATAAAAGAAACATATATTCACAGGCGTACAAAAGGACATCCCCCACCACCTCCTCTTTTCTGTATAAATAAAAAGGAAGGCTTTTACTTTAACATAGTAAAATTATATATAGCAAAATAATTTTCAATCGCGAACAATAGATAACAATATTTAGTCCAATAACTTTTGGCAATATTTAAAGACAGTATTCTACCATCTGTCCTGTATTTGTGAGTTGAAAGTTTTATATGTAACTTATCTCTTATCATAACTAAGGAAAACCATAAACATAAGTGTCATCAACTCCATTAAAGACCTCAGAAGGATAACATATAAACTCTAGAATTGACAGAGACATCTCGCTACCTGGACAGTCACCCAAAGTTCTTCTGTAATGTTTGGCCATCCATCTTCAGCCTATAGGTCTAGAGTGTCTGGCAGACTTCTTAGCGACACAGGAAATTTGAAATTGTCCCACCCTATTGGCAGTTTGTCAGTCATTTTTATCTGTGTTCTGCAGAATGTTTGGAAGACTCTTCCACGAAGCAGGAACCCTGAAGGACCCATCCCATCTTGTTTTGGCAATTTCAGCAGTCACTTTTCTGTAAATCAGGCATGTCCAGTTTATACATCCTACAGTCGAACACTCTAGGAAAGAACAGTTTCTTGCCCAAATGACTAATCTTGCCATGTTGAAGGCAAACTCCATAAGGAGTTTCTTCCATTCCGATCTTGTCTCTGATGTAATTGGTGATGCCAGGAGCAATTGTAAATCTGTCAAGAAAAACCCCAATAAACCATTTTAAATGTCATATTCTTAATGTCTTTGAAAAATACCTATGCTTTGGAAATATATCTCTGTATACCTAGAAAACCTAACTAACATATGTTTTGACTATTATATGTTACTATCTATAATCTGTAATTTATTATACATTACAATTTTATAAGAGCTATATAAATACAATACCTAAACAAGAGTAGAAATATACATATAGCAAAATTGACCTTAAATTTTTACCAATAAATCAGAATCCATACCAATGCAAAGTATTCATTTCTATATCATATTCCCCCCTTTTTATATTGACCATGATCATTAAACATTTATAGCCAACCCTGTTTACGTGAAAACAAACATTTATAAACAATATTTGGGAATCTGGTCATAATTCTCTCCAAACTGATTCCTGCTATTTGGGGAAGGTGTCAATCCCAAGGAGAACCTGAGGAAACACAGAAACCTGCCAAATCCTGGCTATAGTAGTCTTCAAGGCTGCATTGTCCTAGTCCCATTGGATCACCTGGGCCACTGCTTCAGGACATCTTGTTTGATCAAATCATATTAATCTGGAAGGAATTCACAGCTTTTCATCTTCTGTGGAAACAAAAGCAGAACCTCATTTCCAAAGTAGCATGTTCTTAGACTTAAATTTTGAAGTCAAGGCATTTTCAAAATATGTAAGTTGATTAATCCAGCACCATTTATAATAAAATGTGTTTTAGCAGCTGTTGTTCCTTCCTCAGCAGTCAAAAAATTTAAATAAAACACAATAATGTACAATATTAGACTCTGTGTATTTTCTATCTTTACATGGCTTTTCTTTTATTACTCTATTTCTTTTTTTTGTTTTGTTTTGTTTTTGAGACTGGGTTTCTCTATGTAGCCTTGGCTGCCCTAAAATTGATTCTGTAGATCAGGCTGGCCTTGAAATCACAGAGACATGCCAGCCTCTACCTCTTGAGTACTAGGATTAAAGGAATGGCCACCATACCCAGGTGCTCTATTTTTTTAAGAACTTTCACTACCCTTTTTCTTTTCTCTCCCAAGCCTATGTATATTCTTAAACACACTGCAAACCGTTTAGAGGGTTTTTCCTCTGAATCTGTCTTTACTGTATATCTTTATTTTTTCTGACCACATGAGTTTTAATCTGCTAAACAGCATTAGCTGCTAAACTGTGGCTGGCTGCTAACAGTTAGGCTTTCTAACCTGGCTAGAGTATGTTTATCTCCAATTCTTGGAGCTTGCTCACTGCCTCAACTTTGGTCTATGCTAATATCAAGCAGCTTGTAGCACAATGCCCATAAACCTTTTTTATCTGTGTGAGTTAAAGCTAAATCTTCCATGCAACATGCTCTGTGGCTTGAAGATTTGTCCTTTGTACCAAAGCAGGAATCTGCTATGCCGTGTTCAAGCTCGACTGCCAGTGTCTCTGCACCGTGGCTTCCATCAGACCATGAGACCAGGGAGCCCATTGTGGCTCTGTTTTACGTGGAAATTCTTGCCCCACACCAGTCACCATATGAAAACAGAGTTTCTTTCCAGGCTGGTCCCACAGCTATTTAGCCCAAATAAACACACAGAGGTTTTATTGATTACAATTGTTTGACCAATGATTTAGGCTTCTTATTGGCTAGCTCGTTCTTAATTATTAACCCATTTCTATTAAACTATGTATTGCCATGAAGCTGTGGCTTACTCATAATGCTCCAGCATGTTACTCCTTTGGTGGCTACACAGCACATGGCATCTCCCTGGTGGCTCACTCATTGCCTTCCTCTTCCCAGCCTTCTCCTAGTCTGGTGGCCCTGCCTATACTTCCTGCCTGGCTACTGGTCAATCAGCATTTATTCATCAACCAATAAGAGAAACATATTCACAGCATCCAGAAGAACATCCCTATTATTTTGATTATTATTTTCTATAGGACATATAGTGCAAATATCTTACACTATGGTTTGATATGATTAAGCTTTTATAGCAGAGTGTCTTAGGTTACTTGGCTTTAAACACAATCATTTTTGATGATATTCTGAAGTCTAGACTATGCAAGATTAATGAGATGAGAGAATTAGTATCTGGTGAAGTCTCCTTTTCAGACAATTGTCATTTGGGTGCATCCTCCTATTGTGGTAATAGAAAGAACAAAACCTCTATGGTGTGTTCTTATAAGGATACTATAAAAATTATAGCAGTCCCCCCACATTACTTCATCTAGCTCAATTATCTTTCAAAGTCCCTATTTCTTAATACTGCAACATTGTAATTAATGTCAACTTACGAACTGAACATGCTGGTGCAGGCCTGTAATTCAAGCTGCATGAGAGGCTAAGTTGATAAAATCATAAATTTGTGGGCTGTTTGGGCTATATAGTGAGTTAAAGATCACCCTGAGCAACTTAGAAAGACTCCCAAAATAATACTGGAAAACATGTTCACATTACATCACTCCTAAGTATATACCTCAAAGATTCTATAACAGGTTTATTGCTGTTCTACTCACAATAACAAGGAAATAGAATCATTTTGTATATCTATCAACACATAAACGGATAATGAAAATGTGAGTAACATACACAACAGCATTTTATTAATCAATAAAGAAAAGAATTATTTGACAAGATCAGGCAAATTCAGGGTGGTATAGCTGTAGATAAAAAATGAAATTATTTGAGCTGGAGAGTTCAGCAGTTGAGAGCAATTTTGTTCTTACAAAGGACCTGCATTGATTCCTGATATACATATCCAGCTCATAACCTTCTGTAACTCCAATTCTAGAAGATCTGACACTTTCCTCAAGCCTCCATAGGTACCAGGCATGTATATGGTACAGGAATACAGGCAAGGAAAATACTCATACTTAACAGTAAAATAAATAAATCTGATAATTTTATTTTAAAAAGAAAAATATAATTTGCAAGAAAAGAATGAGACTGGTAAACATATTATGTGTCTTAATACAAATTCAGAAATCTCTAATATGTGGATTTTATCTTCTAATTGTTAAATATGTATATCTGGGGAATAATGTGGGTTTTCCTTGGGTTGAATCCCCAGTACCACCAAAAAAAGGGAGGGGGAAAGTACAAGATTAAAAAACACATTTCCACATGTGATGATATACAAAGTCTTATCAAAGTCAATTGAATGATAAGCAAACCACAAACCATAAAATTCTCATATTATTATGGTAGTGATGGAATGAGGATATATTGCTAATTAGAAATCATCTAGGGCTGTGTTATTCCACTACAGCCACAGTTACGCAGATATGCTGACCTTTACTCATTTTCTTCCTTAATACTCCTAAGTGCATTTCAGATGATTTATTAAAACATTTTGCTGAAAGTATTGGGATTCAATGCACAAGAGAGAAAAAGAATACCAAAATAAATGATGGGAGTAAATATTGAGTATTTTTCTAGCAAAATAAATATCCAAGTTTATGATGTTTACTTTGTTGCAAAGGATTACGGAGAGGAGTGGTGGAAATAACATAAATATACTCATAGTATTAAATTCTCAAATTAAATTAAAAAAATAAAATAAAGTGAAAAAATTCTTTGAATATTTTATGCATAGTTCTATATGCTCAAGGATCAAAGTGTGAGTATATATTTACATATGAAAACAAACAGATTCAATTTGTCATATCTTTTAAAATGTATATAGATCTGTACTCTAATCTCAGCCTGGATTTGTTCCATGAATCATTTTCTTCAAATGTATCCTATTTGGTGAGAATTTAATTCAGTAGTGATACTATAGAAAACACTGCCGAATTTGAAACTGTGTACTTTTCCCCATGGAACAAATTAAACTAATAATAAAATGTCTTGATTTTCATGAAGCTCTTAGCAAAATAACTTGCTGGGCAGTGGTGGTGCACACCTTTAATCCCAGTACTCAGCAGGCAGAGGCAGGTGGATCTCTGTGAGTTTAAGACCAGCCTGGTCTACAAGAGCTAGTTTCAGGACAGTCTCCAAAGCCACAGAGAAACCCTGTCTCGAACACCCTCAAAACAAACAAACAAAAACCTGGGGGGGGGATGGTGGGGGGTGCGGTAGGAGGGGAGGGAGAGGGAACTGGGATTGACATGTGAAGCAAGCAATTTAAAATTAAAATTAAAATAAATAAAAAAGTATAAAAAAACAAAATATCTTAACTCATCATTTCCTGTAGTAATTGAGATTTAACAAGGGAAGTTTAATAAAATTTAAGTGTGTAAAGACAGAGAAAAGGGGAAAAAATCAATAAGTATGTATCCTAAATGACATTTCCTACACTAAGATCACTGCTTTATTTTCAACTTCCCTCTCTGTGAAGAATCTTAAGAAACAGACTTGTTCCATTTTCAATAAGAGTATGAAGGTATTCACCATCTGTGAAGAAACCTTTTATTAAAAAAAATAGAACCCATGATACCATGATACAGACCTGGATAATTACTGAGAAAACCTTATCATAAAGTTTCACACAGTGACTTTCTACTACCTCTGCTTAGATCTAGAGGACTGCCTTTCCTACTTTCTGTGGACTTCCACAATGAGGATCTCAGAAACAAAAGTGTTGAAGTCTTCCTAACGGGCACAGAGTCAACCTAAAGCACAAAGTATCAAATATTCAGACTTCCACGAGTCAGGGGAGCCCACCCACCCCACACTAGAGGTGGCGCTAGGGAGGTAGCGTTACAGTGTGCCCCTCTTCCTTTACATTGCTTTCTTTGGTTCAAGTGGTCACTTCCTCCTCAGAGGATCAAAAGTCCAGAGAGGCGGTCCGGAAGTCTGTTGAAAGCGTAACACCTACTTCAGCAGAAGCAAGAAACAGGTTCAAGTTTAGCCAGATTCAAGGTGAGGAGGTGAATGAGACTGGGGAATGCCTCACATAGAATATAGACCCCATAAAGATTTATTTTTCTTCCCAGTCACCAGAAAAGAAGCAAGTGCCCCCGCCCTACTGCCCACTCGGGCCCGAACATTTGCACTAGGGAACAAGTGGCGTTTTCAGTTTCCTCAAGCCTCACAGGATCCAGCCGCACCATTGGTGTTAAGCTCAGATGAACTTAGATGAGAATACCCCTACCACTCCACCACAGACACACTACTTGGGAACTAATTTCTGATCTCTGCCCACTAGAAAACAGCCTCAAGTTCTCCATAAGCAAGCGGCAAACCCTGTTCTCAAAGACTTACCTCAGAAGATACCATGTCCACTGCATTGTACCTCTCTTTCTGCCCGCCATTACCCTTGTTTTAGTCATGGCCAGTCTTGGATAATAGATTCCCTAGTCCATATCCTTCAACTCCACAAGCTAAGTTCTTGTTCTGAGTGACTTTTTCTGCTTCTGCCATCTTAGGAGACAGGTTGGGGGTGGGGGCAGGTAAATCGGGGTTTTTGCTATATTGGAGGTTTAACCTCCCATTCCAGAAAACTCTCTGTTCACTCTCAGTGGCTGCGGGATTCCTCATAAAAGAGCCACTAGCACCAGTGACATTCTTGTTCTCAGTCTTTTTTTCTTAAGATTTATTTCATTTTTAATCCATATCTTTGCATGGGTATATGTACATGAGCGCAGTTACTGGCAGAAACCACAAGAGAGGGCTATGTACCCTGGAACTCTAGAGAGAAGGCAACTCGGATTTTTCTGTAAAATCAGTATTTTTTTTTTCGTTTCTCTGTATAACTGCTATGGCTGTCCTGGAACTCGCTCTGTAGACCAGGCTGGCCTGGCCTTGAACACACAGAGATCTGCCTGCCTTTGCCTCCCGAGTGCTGGGATTAAACGTGTGTGCCACCAACGCCGACTCAGTATGGGCTCTTAACCACTGAACAATCTCGCCAGCTCCATTGTTCTCAGTGTTGAGAACTCCTGAGGAGACTGGACCAGTACATCTCCACACTCATTTTGCTTCTAAAGTCTCTGCAATGAGACAGTAAAGAAAACTAGGGAACAGACATAGGAAAAGCCCATGTTAACAGAAAATGAAAGGAAAGTTTCTGAGGTATAGATACCAGTGAAGATCACATAGGTATAGCTGAGACTCTCAAATATATATGTTGAATACAGAGCTTAGCTCCATAGTAAAGCTGCTTCCAATAAACAAAAAAAGTAGCATGTTCCTTAGGAAATTATAAGGCAGAACACTTAGTGAGTTCTGAAGGAATTACCAATCCTAGGTGAGTCAGGGTATCCCTGTCATCAGTCCCGAGAGTCCGCATGAAAATCTACTGGGCTATTGCTACACAAGTATATAAGGAACTGAATGTGGGTAGAGGAGCCACAAATCAGCACAGGGAAGAATGTTAAATATGGCCAGAGACCAAGGAAAGGATACAGGAGGACCTATATAAGCCTTCCATTAATGACACCCTTAATTGACTGGATAGTCATGATGGAAGAGACACTAGTTTACTCCAGTTTCAAGAGATAGTTGTAATAATAGTAGTGACAGATTTTCTTTTTGTAAAGGAGATGGATTAAATCCACATTAAAAGGATTTCTGGGAGCTAAAATGAAGAATATTATCTAAACGGAGAATAGAATTTCACAGAAATGGCAGCTTCAGAGTAGAAAATGAGACAGGCCCAAAACATTTGAGTTGGTGATGTGACCTAGGAGGAACTCAGAGGTTCCTGGAACCTCAAAACAGAAGTCCCCCATTGCCACCCCTGCTCTTTAGCCCAGTACAACAGGCAAGACAGAGAAACCCTCAGCTGTAAAAAGCTTTCCTTCTTGTACAGGGGATGATCTTCTGATAATAGTAGCATGTTGGATTGCAAAAGCACTGCACTCATGGAAATCTGCAGAGGCAACCTTAGTTACAAACAGGTTTTTCTCTCTCTGGTTAAAGTGTCCATATCAACTTATTCTGCTTCTTACAAGTGTTTTCATCGGTAGTGCCTTTTAACATATTCTGTTTTTGTCCCTAGCCAGAGTCATCATGCTTCGAGGTCAGAAGAGTAAGCTATATGCCTGTGAGAAACATCACCAGCCCCGAGGTGAGGCTCAGGCTTGTAGAGGTAGACCTGCTTGTGAAATACCAGAGGAAACACCAGAGGCAACAGAAGAGTTCTCTGATGCGTCCCAGAGCCAGCCTGGGGCTGAGTCTTCCAGCACTCCCAAGGCTCCTCAGAAAGCAACATCATCTGCCTCGATTTCTCTGAGTATTTCTTCCTCTGAATCATATGAAAGTTCCAGTGAGGAAAGTGATAAATGTGAAGAAAGGGAATGCCCTTTTGAGGCCAAGCCCTGCACCATCATCCTGCACCATGATCTGATAGCCAGAAAGGTGGTGTTGCTCTTGCACTACCTGCTCTACAACTACAATATGAAGCAGCTTACTACCAAGGAAGAAATGCTGAAGGTTATCACCAAGAAGTATGAGAAATACTTTCCTGAGATCCTCAGAAAAGTCTCTGAGAAGCTTGAGGAAATCTTTGCTGTGGAATTGAGGGAAGTCAACTCCAGTGAGCCCTCATACAACCTCATCAGCAAGGTGAAGCTCCCCAACAATGGGAGGATCCGTGCTGGCAAAGGCCTACCAAAGACTGGTTTCCTGATGAGTATCCTGGCTATCATCATCGTTAGGGGCAACTGTGCCAGGGAGGAAGACATCTGGGAAATCCTGAAGAAAAAGCAAATCTATCCAGGGAAGAAGCACCGTGTCTTTGGTGAGCCCCGAAAGCTCATGACCCAGTATTTGGTGAAGCTGAAGTACCTGGAGTACCGGCAGGTGGCCGACAGTGATCCTCCGCGCTATGAGTTCCTGTGGGGTTCCCAAGCCCATGCTGAAATAAGCAAGATGAAAGTCCTGGAGTTCTTGGCCAAGATAAACAAAACAGCACCTAGTACCATCTCTGCCCTTTACGAAGAGTCTTTGAAAGAAGAGCAAGAACAAGCAGAAGCTAGAGCTGAAGATGATTCTGATGCCACTGACCAACCAAGTAAAGATCCTCCAGTAAAATAACAGGATGCATACCTTTGTTGAGCAGGTAGGTGGTGGGCTAAAAGGTCTCAGAGAAATAGTGAATAAGTACATAAACTCAGATGATGTGCTTCAGAGTCATGGGGAAGAATCTTTGGGTCTGTGCTGGTTTCTATAACAAAATATGCAATGAGTGGGAGATATGCATCACTTCAACTGATACTTAACCTTCTACATCTCAGGGGCTAAGAAATAAATATTCAGGCTGTCTAGACATACAGTTCCAAAGGACAGTATAATTGCTGACCTATAGAGAAGGAGAGAAGAAACGGAGGAAAGTGATAGGGATTGAGAGAAAGGGAGGAGGGTGGAAGAAGGGGAAGGGAGTGGGAAAGGGATAAGGAGAATGAGGAGGGAGGTGAAGAGAGGAAAGATGAGATGAAATAAGAGGGGAGAGGAAGGGGAAATTAGGGGAGGAAACAAGGTAAAAGTGGGAAAAGAATGAGAAGGGGAAAAGAAAGAAATGGAAATATGAAGAGGAATGGAAGAAGAAAGAGAAATTCTGCTCTTTTGTTATAGCGCCATGAATCCCCAAATACAGGTCACACTCATAACATAATTAAATCATAATTACTTCTGAACTCCATCATTATTATGCCAGCATATTTGTTTGCTTGTTTGAGACAGGGATTTTGTAGCATTGGCTATCCTGGAACTAGATCTTTAGACAATGCTGGTCTCGAATTCACAGAGATCCACCTGCCTCTGTTTCCCTATTGCTGGGATTAAAGGTATGTAACATATCATGTAGTTATTTTTTATTTATTTATTTTTATTTTATGTGCATTGGTGTTTTGCCTATATGTATATTTATGTGAAGATGTCAGATTCCCAGTAACTCTACTCACAGACAATTTTGAGTTGTGATGTAGGTGCTAGGAATTGAACCGGGTCCTCTGGAAGAGCATCCAGAACTCTCAACTACTGAGCCACTTCTCCAGCCCCTCCCACCACATTTCATAATAATAGCTTTCCATTGTAATTTAAGTATCTCAATTCATAATTGCACTCTGCTTTTGTAAATAACTTTGAGATGGTTTATATATTAGGAAATCTCCACTTGGACAGTAAGAGGAAGTACCCTGAATTTTATTTTCACTGTCAGGATACAATATTTGCATAACAAGTAGAGTTGTCTATATATATTTTCACAAAACTTTTCTGATGAATAGGAATGACCTTCATTTAAGATTAAATATAGAGAAGTTACTATGTTGGATTTTTTCCCTTGCCTCAGAAAATGTAGATTCAATTGCATTAGGAGGGTATCTAAAGGGAGATTATTTTGACTGTGATTTGGCAAACTTTATCTGATGGATAGAGAGTCTGGGAAACAGGAAAGAACCTAAAAGATATGCATATATGCATAGTACCCAAGAGAAGAGGATTGAGACAAGATCCTCTGAATGGATGGGGAACACGGCGAGGGGTGGGGGGGAGTGGGAGCTGGGAAGAAGAGAGGGGGAGAAGAGGAAGAGAGAGTAGGTCATGGGGGAACAGGAAGTTGAGTGGGTGGGGGTAGAATAGAGGGAAGAGGGAATCATAGGTTAGAAGACAGATCAGGCACCAGAGTGACCTCGAGTGATCTAAAGGGATAACACCAATTGGCAAGCTAAGCAATAGTGGAGAGACCACCTAGAATGCCCATTCCTGATAATGAACTTGATGTCTATAACCATCCGGGAGCCTTCATCCAGTGATTAATGGAAGCAGAGGCAAACACACAATTAATCACTGAACTGAACCCAAGGAACCCAGTGACAGAGAGAGGAGTGATGAGCAAATTGGCAAAGAATGGGCTGGCAAAACCAGCAGAGACAGCTGATCTGAACAGGGGAGAGCTCTTGGACCCCAGACCGACAGCGGGGAGGCCAGCATGGGACTGATCTGGAACCCCCAAATGTGAGTGTCAGCGAGAAGGCCTGGGCAACCTATGGGGCTCTGAGCTGTGGATCAGTGTCTATCCCTGGAATACAAACAGTCATCCTGTGCCCATAGCACAAAGAGGGATGCTCTCTCAGCCTGGACTCTTAGGGGAGTGCCTGGACCCTACCCAGAGTGAAATGACAGACTCTAGATATCCCCTATGTGGAAGGATTTGGCAATAGGGTAGGAGGCTGGTGGGGAAGGGGAGTGCAGGAGGAAGGGAGGGAGAGGGAACTGGGATTGACATGTAAAACAAGCTATTTAAAATTAAAATAAAAATGATAAAAGAAAAAAAGAACACTGATAGAATATTGATGGGGCCACACCTATTATGGTATACATATATCATTGTTAAAATTTGTGTTGAAATTTAACTCTCATATGATTTATCAGGTGTAACTAGTGAAAACTTGAAGTAGTGATTAAAGGTATATTTGTTATTGGACAATTAATTAACTCATTTATGTATAACTTGATGGCAGATTTCTGATTAATATAGTATAAATCTGTATCCTGAACATATTCCATTTATCAATTGTATACTCTATTTCATATGGGGACTCTACAGGTAGCTCCCACCAGAAAGGCCATTGGTGGGTTGACAATGCTCCAGTAGAAGGCCAAATACACATGACTATATGGGAAGCACAAATTTAAATGGATGAGTAAAGACAAAGAAAATACAGAATTTAGTGTTTAGGAAATGGTGTGGGGTAGGTCTGTGAAAAGTTGGGTAAGGGGCGAACTTAAAAAAAGATAGTCTTCATCAGATGTGGTCTATCAATATCTCAGCCTCCAGAGTTTTATGTTGACAAATTCTCCATCTTTATAGATTACCCCGAATGTCTTATTCTAACAATAGAAGATATGCTAAGACAATACTATGCCATCCATCTCAATAGAAAAACATCCAAAATATGGCTCTATCCATGCTACCATCATCTGAAAACCAATGAAGACTTCACAACAGGACCTCCCTATTTGCTTGAATACTCCAGCCTAATGAGTGCCATTTTAGACTGAAGATGAAGACAACAAAGTAGAAGACTAGATCCCCATTCTGGCAAGGGAGGAAGGTAAGGTAACAACATATTTTCATATCACCTTCATTTCCTCCAAATCAAATCTCACAGTCTCATGCCATTCTCTTCATAAGACTACTAGCTGCAGCCACCTCCCCTTTCCCATTTCCAGTGGATCACATAGATCATCCCCTGACAAAAATCCATCCTCCCACTCACTGCATTATCCTGGGCCCCAATTCCAGCAGGCATTTCCTGGGAACACACCGGTCACACTTACCAAGGATACAAGTAAGCTAACTGCTGATATTTATTCTTCATTTTCCTATTCCAAGTCAAATTCCCCAGTCTCATCTCCACCTTTATGCCATGACCTCTCCTTGCTCTATACTTCCATTCCCAAGGGACTAATAGATAGGATAATAAGGTAGATTGGTGTATATATTTATAAACTATTTTAGAATTATTATTTATAGACAATTTACAATGGTATAGATTCTTGTATATTGATATATATGTAAAATTAGTTTTGTATTCCTGGCAAAGATAATTTCTACATCGATAGAAATTCAAAAATATATTTGTCATACTGTGTATGTTCCTATTTCTGTTTACAATGTTTTTTGTACACAAATGCAAAATTATATTTGTTATACTGTATGTACGTTTCTACTTCTGCTTAAAATATTTTGTATATTGATACAAATTAAGGATATTTTTGTCATATTATACTGTGCAGTTCTAACTCTGATTTAGATATTTTATATACTATTACAATTGTGAAATCATTGCCCTCATTATGTACATCTGTTTAAAGATTGTTTATTTTTATATGTGAAGCTTTAGTCTTTAAGCTATATAGGTTATTAATAATTACATGTTTATAGTCACCCATGATTGTCATAGTTATGTTAGTTGGATTCACTAGATGGAGAGAGATGTACTTTGCTTAGATAGGCAATCTTAAAATATTTCAAAGACCTACAGAAAATGGCATTTAGATATTTTAGTAACTTAGAATTTTGGTGAGGTGAGACACAACTGCTCCTGGGAGAACTGCGCTATTCCCAAGAAAATGATGGGCACCAGAGACATTCCATATGGAACTTGTTCTCTTCTTGGAAAAACTGGCCTATCAGGCAAAGAACTGCCCTTGTTTTGACTGTTGACAGTTAGCACACTGTCCACTCTGGGCAAGCAGGACACAAGGAAAAGTGACCACTGAAACTTGTCATGATAGGGTAGGACAGTCTTTCTAATTTTCCTACTTCTGAAATTGCTCCATCAGATATTCTAGATCTATATCCAAAGTTGGTTGCTCCAATATTGCAGAGAGACTTTGGGTAATTGTTCAGAGGGTCAGTTGTTTCCGTCATTTCCTGCATCTTTTTGAAGTCAGTTGCTTGCACTTCCCACTTTGGGTAACATTATTTTCCTTCTCAGATCTTTGAGGGCATTGAAGATTAGATAGCCACAGTTAATATCCTCTTATATCTTAGCTAAGGTATACCAAGTATAAGACTTAGACTATTCAGGATAGGACAGTTGTCAAAACAATCTGTTATTTGCAGGTCACCCAAAGACTGAACATTTAGTAAGTTTTTGTGGCTTAATGTTGTTCTCGTTGTTTATAGTTCAATTTTTGATATTACTCTTTCTTTCTCCTGGACAATACTTGATAATTGTTCTTATTGTATATAGTTTTGTATTGGGATTAGAACCTTCTGATTTAGACACAAAGAAACAATGAAAAGAAAAGGAATAAAACAGCTCAAGACTTAAAAGTGTAAATAAAATAAAAAACAGGGAAATCTGAAAATAAAAATTTAGGAATTCAGATAGCAATCTCAGAGGAAAGTTTCACCAACAGAATGCAAGGCAGAGAAGAGAGAATCTCAGGTATTAAAAAATGATAAACAAGTATATGTTCAGTCAAAGAAAATGTTAAATCTAAAAAAATCCTGACACAAAATATTCAGGACATCTGTACCACAATGAAATGACAAAACCTAAGAATAGCAAGAATCAAGGAAGGAGAAGAATCTGAGATCAAAGGCACAGACAATGTTTTCAACAAAAATTAGAGAAGAAACATTCTCTAAAGTGAAGACTATCAAATTACAAGAAGCATACAGAACACCAAAATTCGACCAGAATAAGTCCTTGTGACATATAATAATCAAAACAATGATGTACAAAACAAAGAAATAATATTAAAAGCTCCAAGAGTAAAAGACCATATAATATATAAAGGTAAACCTATTTGAATTACACCTAACTTCTTAATGAAGTCTCTAAAATACAGAATAGACTAGACATATATTCTACAGACTCTATGAAATCACAAATACCAGCCCAGGACTACCATACCCAGAAAGATTTTAATCACAGCAGATGGAGATACTACATAATATAACAAAATTTTAGCAATATCTATCCAAATTCCATCCTTATACAAGACATTAGAAGGAAAACTCCAACCTAAAGTCATTATTTACACCCAAGAACACACAGGTAATAAATAACCCAGAGCAACCTTAAGCACCCACTACTCCATCTGAAGGTTTAACCAGTGTCCACTTTCTTGTTCAGCTTTTTATTTTCATTTTCACTAGTTGTCATGTATACCTGCTCAGTTATTGCTTGAATATGCTTTTCATTTTCAATTTTCTTTCAAAAACATGGCATTTTCTTTGGTTATGCCAATGACTTCTACTTTTGCTAAGTCTGGGCTTGAACATCTTCAGTTTTTAGATTCAAGCACTCTTCTTCAACTACAACACCATCAATAGTAATAGCCATATCTTTCTGCTGCTTCTTATTGTGCCTAAGCCCTGCAGCTTTGAGTGATACAACATGAAGATCAACTTTTAGCCTGTTCAAAATGGGTGTACTTAGAGCTTCTCTATTAACAGCTTCAGTGCTTATGGCCAAGGGCTTCCAATGAGGACTGACAATTTTGAAAGCAGGTTTAATGGACTATTAGAAACTTTCTTTTAACTCGATAGAACATAGACATCACATTTTTGACTTTTTGATGTGTTAATAAAATATGGGGAGATATGTCTTTTATCAAATTTCATTACTTCAATAATTTATAATCCATCATACTTCACTGTGATGATGTTCTGTCTTCCAACCTTTTTCACTGCATCATAAAATGAAATGACTTTGTCTCAATTTACAGAACTCTTAGCTGTTGAAGCAGCCTTCATGAAATTGGACATACCAGCTACTTCAAATGCCCTCTCTGAAGAAAGAGGAGGAAAGAAACGGAAGAAGAAGAAACAGAAGCTTCCGTTCAGCACCTCAGTTGTCCACACCAAGTGACACTACTTGCTCACCCAGGCACCTTCTCCATCTGGTATCTTTTCTGTGCTTTTGTTTTGCTGCTGTAATTTTAAGTATTTGCGTTTGAACAGATTGATTATCTTGGGGGTGTTTTCAACAATGTGAGGGGGAACCAAGAAAATTTTTAATACAGTGTATTTTCCAGCTTCCCGTCTTTACACCAAAATAAAGTATTGACACTAAAAAAAAATCCAGGTTGTGGTGGCACATGCCTTTAATCCCAGCACTCAGGAGGCAGAAGCAGGTGGATTTCTGTAAGTCTGAGAACAGCCTGGTCTACAAGAGCTAGTTATAGGACAGCCTCCAAAGCCACAGAGAAATCCTGTCTCAAAAAACCAAAAAATAATATTAACAAATCCCGTTGCTGTCTTGGGATGTGTGTGTGTGTGTGTGTGTGTGTGTGTGTGTGTGTGTGTGTGCGCGCGCGCATGTGTGTGTGTGTAGGGTCATAAATTTTCCTTCATAAGATCATAAAGAAAAACTGGCCACCCTCTCTGGTATACCCTCATTTACACTCTGATCCATCTTTCTGGGCTTTTCTTTTTAAAATAAGAGACAGAGAGAGAGACAGTACAGAGAGACAGACACACACACACACACACACACACACACACAGAGAGAGAGAGAGAGAGAGAGAGAGAGAGAGAGAGAGAGAGAGAGAGAACAGACAGAGACAGAGACAGAAACAGAGACACAGAGACATACCACATACAGCATGGAAGTTTCTTGTCAATTTCTCGACTGTGGCAAGATTTTAACCTGCTGCCCTAAAGAATCCCTGAAACCATCCCTGTGATGTAAGATGTGGTGGGGTGGCGCTTCTGTGGCCTTTCTCACTTCCCACTGTGGGTACTGGCTCCACCAGGACCCCACTTCCCATTTCTCATGGTTTCTGATAAGAGACTTGAAAAGGAATGAAACTGGAGGGCCATTATAGAACCTGTGACTTTATGTTATGGATACTGGGTGGCAGACAGATACCTCACATTCCCTCCACTGGCCTGTCCTTGCCCTACCTGCCCTGACCTCAGGTTGCCATGCATAGTAAGTTGCCTGCAAGTAAAAGGCAATATAGGCAAGGGCAGGCATGTACCTAGACAAGGGGGATGGGACTTTTAACTGGATCGAAGCCCCAGTGAGGATTAGGGAAAAGACTGGGAAGGGAGGGTGTACCCCACCATCCATGCTTTACCCAGGTACTGTGGGGTCTCTATTCTTAGTCAGAGACAGAGATGATGACACAAGCGCTGGGTAAATTTATAAAAAGGCCAGGGTCCAGCCCTCTTAGGGGCTGAGCCCACATGGCTATTACTACTGCTTGGCATTCCCCTGTGGCACCGCCTCCAGCAAGACCACCACCAACTGCCTCAGAGAGGCCTGCAGGAGTCTCAGGAGGTGGCTAGGAGCACAGATAATGCAAAGACCACCAGTGCCCACTAAGCACATGTCACAGCAACTGGCCAGGGCAAATGAAGAACTTAACTGGGCTGGGCCACAGGTTAGAGATGGTATAATTAGGGGTCCTAATGTCTGGAGAGCAGTAACCCACCCCTTTAAGACTGAACTGCTGGGAAAACAGAGGCTTCACATACGTGCAAAATGTATTTTGTCAAGAGCATGTGGTTGCGGGAGTCGGGCGCACAAGCCGACTTCTGGGGTGGTGGCAGCTGGGTTCGGGTTCCTGCTGCAAGGCTTCCAGGCAGAGCAGGGATAATGCCCTGCAAGAGTGCGCCGAGTGGATGCAGGAGGAGCTGGAGGAGCGCGGTGGTGCGTCCCCTCTGCTGCTTGGAATGCCAGCCTCAGGAGCTCTTTGAGTCCTTGCACATCGAGATGGCCATCAACCTGGCCATCCTGGATCTCATGCTGCGCCGCCTGCACAAAGGCAACCTTTGCCACTGTGCTGCTCAGTGACGAGGCCAAGGCTGAGTGGCAGCCCGAGCCCCGCGCTTCTGCCTGAGTTCTAGGCCTGCTCCTAAAGAAGGCTGCCAGGCCTACTACCTCCAAGGTGGTTTCAACAAGTTCCAGATGGAATACTCAGAGCATTGTGAGACTAACGTGGAAAGCTCGTCCTCTCCGAGTGGCTCGCCATCCACTTCTGTGCTGGGCTAGGCCTGCTCCAATGACGAGTCAGACTGAGAACTGCCCAGCAGTGCCACTGAGTCGGACGGCAGCCCAGTGCCATCCAGCCAACCAGCCTTCCCAGTCCAGATCCTGCCCTACCGCTACCTCGGCTGTGCCAAGGACTCTACCAACTTGGATTTACTTGGCAAGTATGGCATCAAATGTATCCTCAATGTCACACCAAACCTGCCCAATGCCTTTGAGTATGGTGGCGAGTTCACCTACAAGCAGATACCCATCCCTGACCACTGAAGCCAGAACCTCTCTCAGTTCTTCCCGGAGGCCATCAGCTTTATTGATGAAGCCCACTCCAAGAAGTGTGGTGTCTTGGGTGCACTGCCTAGCAGGCATCAGCCGTTCAGTGACAGTTACTGTAGCCTACCTGATGTAAAAGATGAACCTGTCCCTCAATGATGCCTATGACTTCATTAAGAGGAATAAGTCAAATATCTCGCCCAACTTCAACTTCATGGGGCAGCTGCTGGACTTTGAGCAGACGCTGGGGCTCAGCAGCCCATGCGACAACGATGCACCCAGTGAACAGCTCTACTTCTCCACACCCACCAACCACAACCTGTTCCCCATCAACACACTCGAGTCCATGTGAGGCCTGACACACTAATGTGCGCAGCACCAGGGTCTCCCAGCCTTCCACAGGGCCTGATGGGGGGGGCCCTAGCCTGCTGCTCCCCTGGCCTGAAGAATGCACAGATGCTACCTGTATCCAGGGAACCAGGCTCAGCAGTCGCTGAGCTCCCATGCTGTCCTGGGCAGGGCCCACAGCAAGGCTGCTTGTGGTAACACTTGCTGGAGTGGCTTCAGCTTTCCAGGCATGTGTTGCTGAAGTGAGCATTGGTCTCAACTTTCAGACTTGTGACTTAGGAAACCAGTGAGGCCTTGTGTCTGCCGCAGGACATCCATCCTGCTGATGGCCCAGCGGTTGTGACTGTGTTTAAAGACATATCCACAGACCTGAGTTTACTACTTCTGGCTCCCTGGAGCACAGAGCGTTTAAGCTCTTCTTGATTTTTCTTTCTTTCTTTTTTTAACAAAAAGTGTTAGCTGCCCTGGCCTCCCAGCTTCCAGCCTCAGTCCCACCTGGCTGGTCCTCTGCTTTTTTTATGGATTGCCATGGGTTTAGACTGTTTTAATAATTACAGCAACCACAGTCAACATCACAGTTCTCCCATTCCCACCCGCCTAACACATTTGCTTGTCTACTCAAAGTCATCCTTGGCAATAGAACATGATGGAGCAATAGCAGTGATGTTGCCATGTCAAGACTCTTCATGTGTGTTACTGGAGACATTTTAACAAGCTTAGTTCTCAAATTTTTATATTTATCCTGTAAATAAATTAATTTGTAGAGTCATCGAATTTTGTTACTAACTGTTCAATAATGCCAGTTCTTCTCTTTGGTCCCATTGTAATAGCTACAGCATTCATGCCAAATTTTATTAGGTTTTTTATTTGGATAGGCCCAAGTGAGATGAGGATTCAGTGCCCAGGGATTGCTCCTATGTGGCAAAAGACTATTTGGTAATTGAAGCATTTTGAGAGTCAGGCCATGGTTGACTGAGGGGATCATTTACTTCCTTTTAATACAGTGTTTGCTATATAATCCAGGTTAGGTTCCAATTCACAATTACCCTGCTTCAATTTTAGGTCTGCAGTAGTGCGGTAGAAAGAAATAAACAAAGCAAAGAGGATGTAAACATGAATTCCATAACAGACTTATCCCTTCCTGCCTTTCTTTCTTTCTTTCTTTCTTTCTTTCTTTCTTTCTTTCTTTCTTTCATTCATTCTTTCTTTCTTTCTTTCTTTCCCTCTTTTTGATTATTTTCTAGACAGAATTTCTCTGTGTAGCCTTAGCTGTCCTGAAACTTACTCTGTAGATTAGGCTGGCTTTGAACTCACACAGATCTGGATATCTCTGTCTACCTGGTGCTGGGATTAATGGCATGCCATTTTTGCCTGATGATTTATTTCTTGTTTTATAACCTAAATTTTCTTTGTTCATTATTTATTTGTTTGTTTCTCTTTGACATATTGTTTGTTATGTAACCCAGGTTGCCATGTATTCACAATTCACCTGCCTCTGTTTTTTGCTCTTCTCATATTACAAACAATATTTCTTAGAATTAGAAGTTCAATACTTCATGGAAAAATTTCAACCACAAACCTCAACCAAATTGTAAATCGAGAAGAAGGAAGACTGTCAGGATTTAACATAATGTTGATGAGTTATTTTCTTCTGACAGTAAGTCTGAAAATAAAAATGACTTATGTCTAGAAAAAAGAAGACCTTTGAGATAACATTAAAAAATTAATCTTACGAACAAAGTAGTTAGCTGAAGTGAACATGGATTATATTGAAGGTATAGAAAGCCTATTAGGAGAAATAACTGGAAAAAAATAAAATTTTGAAAAAGTTATGAATATCGAGGTACAGGAAACATTTAGAATGTCAAACATACATAGCCAAAAAGATTTTTCCACATTATATTTCATTTAAAATGCTGAGGTAGATGAGTACAGAATGTTGATAGCTGTCAGAGTGATATGTCAATTCAGTTATGAAAGGAAACCATGAAAACTTTTGATTTCTAGACAGAAAATACAAAATCTTGGGAAATTTTGGAGTGGTGTTTCTAGACTATAACTGCAAACCTGGTTTATTATTTTCTCCAAATTTAACATCAAATATCAAACGAAAAATGATACCTTTACAAGATAAGCATAAACTAAGGCAATTCATGACCCCTAGGCCAACATTACAGAAAATACTTATAGGAAACTTATGCACAGGCAAATGAAAAGGAATAAAACACACAATCACAAGAGCTCAGAAAAACATAAATCTTATCTAAAGATTAGATAAAGAAAGTGAATTAAGAAGCATTCAAACATTATGAACTCAATTGCTAACAAACTTCTAATAAGAATGAAAGAATACTATTTATTTGAAATCAACATGGCAGTTTATCAGAACACTAGGACTCAATCTACCAGCTATATCACTCTTGGGAATATGCCCAAAAGTTGCTTAATCCATACTGCAAGGACACTTGCTCGACTATGCTCATATCAGGCTTATTTCTAATAACCAGAACCTGGAAACAAACGAATGCCCCTCAATGGAGTAATGGATAAAGAAAATGTGGTACATTCACACAACAGAGTATTACTCAGCTGTGAAAAAAAATAATGACATCATGAAATTTGAAGGCAAATGGATGGAACTAGAAAACAACATCTTGAGTGAGGTAAACCAGACCAAAAAAGACAAGCATAATATGTAATCACTTATAAGTGGATATTATCTATAAAGTAATAAATAATAATGCTACAATCCACAGACACAGAGAAGCTAAGTAACAATGAGGGCTCAAGGTGGAATGGATGAATCTCCCTGGGAAATGGAAATAATAGATTTTGTGAGTGGACTGAGGGTGCTGGGGATAGGAATATGAGTGATCAGGCTGAAAAGCAAAGGGGATGGAAGGGGACTACTGAAAAAGTACTGGAAGTGGGCGACCTTTCAGGGTCAGGTAAAAACCTGGTACAATGGAACTCCAATGAATCTACAAAGAAGAGCCTACTTTAGACTCCTAGAAACATTTGATATGTATCCTGAACTAGACATCCAGGATCAAATTGGTTGCTAGCACAATTGTTGTCAGAGGGACTTTATCCAGAATCTGATAGAAACAAATGCAGACACTCACAGTCAAACATTATGTGGACCTCAGAGAATCTTGCAGAAGAAGGGGGGAATTATTATAGGAGCCAAAGGGATCAAGGACACTACAAGAAAACCCACAGAATCAACTGACTTGGGTTCATAGGGGCTCACAGAGACTCAACCAACAACCAGGGAGCCTGCATCGGACTGACCTAGGCCTTGTGCATATATGTTACAATTGGTCTTCCTGTGAACATCCTAACATTGGGAACAGGGGTTGTCTCTGTCTCCATTATTGGATTTTGGGACCCTACTCCTCATACTGAGTCACCTTGCACAGCCTTAATACAAGGGGATGTGCTTTGTCTTACTGTAACTTGATATGCAATGTGCTGTTGATATCCATGGTAGTACTGTCTTTTTCTGAACAGAAATGGAGGAGGAGTGAACTGGGTATGGTAACAGAGGTGAGAGAACTGGTAGGAGAAGAGGAAGGGAAAACTGCAGCCTGGCTGAAAATAAATAAATTAATGTACAAATAAATAAATGAAAAAGAAAACATGGGGGGACCAAAAATTAGTAGAGTGCTTGAAATAACCTGAGGATAAATAGTGGGAATTCTCTTATCCAAGGACACATAATGACTGATTAGAAAGAAAACCACAGTTTTTGCAAGAAATCACCTCATCTACAAAGTTGTATACAGACCAAGAATGGAAAAATTAAAAAGGATATTAAAACAAAAGGAATCAGGAAAAAAAGCCAAACTAGCTACATTCTTACCTGACAAAGCAGAATTCAAATTAAATTTCATAAAAAATGTAGTCAGAATAAATGAATGTGTTTACAAATAAGGATGACAATTTACCAAAAAGAAACACAATGGTTTAAAGTAAGTATATCAGGACTGAATATTGGTCTATTAAATTTCATAAAAGTAATACCATTCCTCATAAAGCAGCATATAGGGACCAATGCAAAAATTTAGGGTCATGCCAACATCTGTTGTTTTTTATCAATAAATAGACCAGTCAGAGATACACTCAGAAAAGAAACATTAAAGTTTATCTGTGCTATACATCAGACTCAACAAATTCCATTGTAAAGCTACAGAAAATGTGTTTTTCTCAACAGTTCATGGAACTTTCTACAAAGAAGAATATAAAACATTTGTTTGAGAATTTTATGCATACATACTCTGTACAGCAAAGGACACTATCATTTGAGTGAAAAGGAAGCCCACAGAATAGGAAAAATCTTTGTCAACTATACTTTTAACAGAGGGTGTATGTCTAGGATATATAAAGAATTAAAAAAGCTAAACAACAAGAAAACAACCTGATTAAATTTTGGACACAGAAATAAACATCTATATCATAAAAAGAAATACAAATAATTAACTGATAAAAGTAGTTTTATGTTCCAAACACTTGGTTATCATGGAAATGCAAATTAAAATTACTTTGAGATTTCATCTTACCCTAGGCAGGATGGCTAAGATAAAACAACAATAATAAAAATAGAATTAAAACAAAACTAACTGTTAGTGAAGTGCAAACTGGTTCAGTCACTATGGGAAATCAATGTGAAGTTTCTTCAAAAAGCTAGAAATAGCTGTATCACTTGTGGACATAGTACCAAAAGGACTCTATATCTTACTTTAGATTTGCTTATTCATACTTGCTGCTCTGTTCAAAATAGCCAGGAAATGGAAATAGCCAATATGTTCATCAACTGATGAATAGATAATGAATATATGAAACTGTTTTGGTTTGCTTTTGAGTGAAAAACATCAGACTCAAAAGCAATTGGGGAAGAGGCTAGAAGATGCTAAGAAAGAAGCTCAAGAAGGAACTTCAAGGCAGGCACTCAAGCAGAAACCATAAAGGAACATTTTTTACTGCTGTGCTTCCACATTCAAGTTTACATGCCTTTGTTATACAGCTCAGGCCCTCCTGCCTGTGCATGGAACTGACCACAGTAAATTTAGGGGCCTTCCTTCATCAATTTTCAATCAAGAAAATGCCTCCTCAGGCCTATCCAATAGGGGCAATTTTTCAAACAAGGCTCCCCATTGTCAGGTGTTATGCGATAAATTTTTCTGAGAGACAAAACACACAGGCACAGGCACACTCATGCACGCACGCACGCGCACACACACACACACACACACACACACACACACACACACACACACACACACCCCCAAAGAAAGCAACTCCATGTCTATTCACAAAAGGAACCCATGGTATACTAGATTAACAATTACAATATTTTGTGAATCAATGTACTTTTTTCTGGAGTTAGTAACAGAAGTATAGGAGAGGGATTATTTATAAGAAGCAGGGATGACTTAAAAGCAAGTCTCTCATCTGAAAAAAAATCCACCTGCATATGGATGCTACAACACTGACAGCAGTCCTCTGCAAAGCTCACAGGCAACTTGACACCTCAATAGCTGTTCTCTTTGCAGCATGGCTATTCAGAATCTCTTTCACCAGCTTTCCTTTACATAATGATGGGGAGAGTCTCTCAAGAAACTTCCAAGTTTTTCCTTTCCCAAACTTATAGCTTTTTAAAAATTCACCTCCCAGAGAAAAATGTTTCATTTCAGAAGGACTGTTTCAGTATGAATGAAAATACCACACAACACAAGGTATATCAAATAGACAACCAACACATGCACATCATATTATTAGCTGAATATTATTCAGGAAAAGAGAAAAGTATATTTAATTGGTAAAAAGTGACGTATACTTAACAAGACAAAGCAATACAAATGATTTCTATGTCATGCCAGATCATAATGGATTGACACCAGAAGCTACACAAACACATAGTGATTGATATTTTGAAAAATCACTGGGTCTTAGGAAAAATCTTGGATGAAATTATTAAAATTCCTATACTCAGTCACAAATAGAAGCATCTGGTATATACATAAGACAGATATAGTGAGTTTCATAACTATGGCAGCCAACATTAAAATACCAGGGAGATCTGAAATAAGTAAACTACTGGATCAGAACTTAGAGAATCAAATACAAGGTAAGGCTACAAGCAGTGGAAGGAGAGAAACAAAGACCAGAGCTAAAGTTAATTAAAAATAGTTAATAAAATAAATATAAAAATCAACAAAACAATATCGGTTATCTGAAATGGTAGACAATGTTGGCAAACTATTAACCAAATGCACCAAAAGAAAGTTAAAAAGAGAGAAAGAAACAAAATAGGCAAATTAATAAATTTAGATACATCACAAAAAATACAGGCCTGGAGAGATGATTTGGCAGTCCAGAACACTGGACTTCCATAGTTCCAGAGGATCTGATGCTTTCTTCCCGACTCTGTGGGAACTGCATTTATGTGGTGAATGGAGATAAATATACAGGCAAAATACCCATGCACATAAAATAAAAATAAATCTTTAAGTAAACAAAAGCCCATAAATACAGCTAAATACTATCTTGTATATATGATATAAATTTTCTGGTACATTGTAAAAGCCTAAATGGAAAAGTTTTTAACTACATATGACTTGCCACAATTGAACTTAGAGGACATGAAAATTTAAACAGTCCCATAACAAACACTGAGAATGAAGCTGTATTGTGTCCAAACAAAGACTATCCTAGGGAAATGAATGAATTCTCCTTTGAGTTATGCCAGAAACTGTGCCATACAACAGAAAGAGAAGAAACATTTCTGAAATCATTCCATGATGCCAGAACTTATCTGGTTACTCTGGATGCAGAGATGGAGAAAGAGAAACACTATTCACCAATATTATTAATATCCTTAATAAAGTTATTGCAAATTGATTACCGCAATGGTTTAGAAAGATCATTACATAAATTTACAAATTACAAAAAGGTTTCATAAATTTCACAGTGTATACAAATCTTTAAAAATATTACAGCACGGAAGCAGAAGAAACAATAAAAAGCATGTGATTCATTCAATAGCTACAGGCAAAACCTGAAAAAAATGCATCAGCCCTTCATGATAAAATCCCTGAAGAAATCAAGAATAAAAGAAGTATTCTTAAACAAAATAAAAGCCTAATTTTGACAAATTAATAGCAAAAATACTAATTATGGGAAAAATGAAATTATTTCCTCTAAGATTGGGAAGATGACAAAGGTGGTAGACAACTCCAAGGAAAGAGCGTCTTTCAGACACACCAAGCCTAATGAACATATAAATTCTCAGATACTGTGACAGAACACATAAAAGATTCACAGATTAAATCCAGACAAGTTCCCAACACTGAGAGGGGAGAAGACACTAGGTCTCCTAAGCAAGAAGTTATTTGCAATTGATACCTGCTGGGAAAGTGAAAATCAGTTTTACCAATGGAGTGTCACTGAGTAAGTATGCCAACCACACTCTGGGCCAAGTCCCATGCCCAGGAATAGATGGCCAACACAACAACAGCAAAACAAAATGAACTCCATGACTTATTTTATTTTGGTGGGGTTTTTGTTTCATTTTGTTTTGGCAGTTTTTGATCTTGTTTTTTGTTCTTATTTTTGTTATTTTTATGTTTGTTTCTATAGATAGACAAAAACATGAAGTTGGGTAGATAGGGAGGTGGAGGGGATCTGAATGGAATTGGGGGAAGGGAAACATAAACAAAATATATTCTGTGAAAAAAGTAATAAGAAAAATGATAGGGAAAATTGAAATAAAAGACAAAGTACATTCAGAGACAGGGAAAAGAATGCTGAGATCTAGAATACTAGCCGGAGAAAAGAAAAAGATGTGTTTTAGAAATAGTGGATTTACCAAGAATGATTTTCAGCCATTTGGAAAACTAGGTAGAACAAATGTGTCCCCTATTTTAATAACAAGGCACAACTGTATACTCATTAGGGAACTTGTAGTGTTTCCTGCTAGAAATCATGGTAAGCCCTATGAAATGTCAAAGCAGATTTCTCATAATCAGACATAAACTCTCTCAGATAAGGTATAAGCATAGCAGATGGCAGACCAAGATTAGGGAATATGTTCACTAGAATCTTGTGTTTCAGAAGTAGAAAAAGGTTGTATTAAGCATTTCCAGGACAATATACAGAGTTTTGGGAATACATGGCATCAAGATTCCTAGGAACGAGTAACATTTTTATTGTATTTTCTTAGACAACTAAGAACTTTTAAAATATTTTATTGATAATTTTAATGGACTATATTTTGAACTGATATTTTAAAATATGGTCTTCCTATTTTGAAAACAAAATGAATTAAATAAATGTATCTTAGGTTAATCCTTTGCAAATATACACCAACTTAAAGAACATTAAAAAATTAAAGAGGGCAAAAAAGCTTCCTTGTAATGATATTATATTGCAGATAGAAAGAACAAAAAGTCAAGATATAGTTGAAAAGTTAGTACCCAAATTTTATTTACATACAGAATCTCTGGTATAGAGGCTTCCCTTCTAGAAAACAGCTTTCAGCAACACTCTCACTATAGGCATTTTGACAAGCATGAAGGAAATTAAATAGAACAAACCTTATGGCTAGTTGAAACTGAGATGCATGAAATAGGCAAGAAGAAACAAAAGTGATCTGTTTATGTATTTGTTCTGGGAACAATTTGCTTTGTCTGCTCCCAGGTAGGAGTCTTAAATGTGCTTGAACAATTCACAAAAGAAAAGATGGCCAGGGAAGGTTTGATATATTAGCAGCTAATGTGTGAGATTTCAGTTGTAGTTTATAACCAAATGATGAAAGTGTTCTCATAGAAATCAGCTTACAAAAGAAATCATAAATATACAAAAGGGCATAATTAAAAAATTTAAAGTATGAACAGTGGATATATACATATAGGGGCATGGGTTGTATTATTGTTTTTAACTTTCCTTTATTTAAGTATTAAACTACATTTAATATACTGAAAACAAGGTCTTTTACAATAAAATCATTAGTACTTTTCTTTAATGTGTATGGTTTCTTTGCTTGCATATATACCTACACATCACATGCATGCAGTGATTACAGAGGTCAAAAGAGGATGTCAGATGCCTTAAGTGCCTAGTGATTAAAGTTACAGATGGTTGTGAGCTACTATATGGGTGTTAGGAATTGAAACAAGGACCTCTGGAAGACTAGCCAGTACAGTTAACCTCTGAGCTATCTCTCCAGATGCACATTAGTACTTTTAAAAATACAGCTATGAAACGTTATGTAGGGAAAGATCTTACTAGGCACCAAACCATGCCTGTTTGGGTGCATACATGGGGTGTGGGATAAAGACCTGGGGAGAGGCAGCTCTCTGTTTCTCTCTTGGGGTTCCCATCTGGTCTTAGAGAGCTGTGGAGACTGTCAGAGCGCTAATCCAGGGTTATCAGTTTCTCATGTAAATGATTTCTTCCTAATAAAATAGCATATGACATTCCTATTCTTCCTCTTATATTTGGTGTTTTAGATGTGGGATATCCCCCACCCCTGCACTGCCAGCTCCCACCACATGCCCCTGTAGTCTGTGAGTCCTTGCTACCCGCTGGTATGTCCCGCTCCTCCCCCCCCACCCCCGTCGCAACCAGTCTCCCCTGTCTAGGTACAGCCTCTGCACCTGAGATTTCTAGCTCAGCCACGTTCTCAAACGTGTACAGCATTCAGCCACCTACAGCTTTGATGCAGCACAAGTGCAGCAAAACTCCTGCCACAGAGCAAGCTCTGGCTCTGCAAACAGCCACCCGCTGATGCTGCCATTGAGCCATTTCCTCCCCTCAGTTTCCCTCGATATGAACGGGGCTCATTTTCCTCCATTTGACAAAATCCTGCTCATTCTAAACTTGTGTGAAAGCAACCAAGAGTTTACAGGCTTGATTTGGCACTGAAGAACCATCCATGACTGTATTATGCTTGGCAGTACACCTGAGCCACCTGCTGGCCAAACGTAGTTATTGCAAGTTGAACTCCACAGCTAAAAACAACCACCATATTCAAGAGGCTAAAAATCACTGCAGGGAAGCAAGCATTCCATTCCATGCATTTTAAGCTAATAATAAAAAATGAGATTAACTACTCCATTCCAATGGTGGATAATCTTATGATGCAGAACATTAGGGATCTTTTTGCTTCTTATATGAATGGGATTTTAGAAGATTATGACCAACCCAGAATATACCTATTCTTAATACTGGTGATTACTTTCATATTCCATATAGTATCTTTAAGGAATTGGTTTGAGATTTAAGCAAAGAATAATGAATTTGTGCAAACCATTCAGATCCTACAAGAAAATACTGACAAATTACAGAGAAGGATTAAAATATTGAACACAGCAATGACGATATAACAAACAAAATGGGAGGCATGGAACATAAAAATGCCCAACTAGAAGACAAAGTTTGTTCCATGTCTGCTTCCTTAATGACCAAAATAGGAACAATGTAAGATAGCATTATCAGTCTATCAGAAACAACTCATTCCATGTTTGATGACTCAATTAATAAAAATCAAAGAGTGAAACTTCAGATTGGAAAACTGACTGAGAGAAGTTGTGCCATGTCTGAGGATAATGACAACACTGTTTCTGGAAGCTAGCTAACATGCCTTTCAGATAGTATCCAAGGATGAGAATATTAAATGTTTAGAATCATATATAAATGAAGAAAACAGGAAATTGACCGATTCTATGAAATCTTTAGAAACTTATATGGTTCAGGAAGTTCAAACAATCAGAGAAACAATGGTAAATATATTACAGAACTTAGAAGACCCTCAAACTGACACATCAGAATCAGAGATACAAATAACAGGGCATGAAAGAGACTTAAAATTGTGTACACCTTTCAGAAGATGTGGCAAAGAATGACACTTGAAGCCGGGCGGTGGTGGCGCACGCCTTTAATCCCAGCACTCGAGAGGCAGAGGCAGGTGGATCGCTGCGAGTTCGAGGCTGGGCTGGACCGACAACCTCGAAAACAATACAGAGAAACCCTGTCTCGTAAAAACCAAAAAAAAGAATGACACTTGATCAATGAATATAAATCGACCAGAGACAAGCAAGGAAACCCTTTACAATTGGGAAACTCATTGTGGGGACTCTGGAAGACCTCCATGTCAAATGTGGTCCAATCATTCTCAGTAATTGTGGAGGACAATCTTTCCCAGGACGATTAAAATATCCAGTGCCTAATGTACAAAATGATACCATTCTAAATGATAGATTAGCTATGGAGAATGAATCAAATGTAAATGGACTAAACACAAAAACGCATATTTCAACAAACTTCTATAAATGATCAAAGGCCTAAATTAAGAGTACCAATGAAAAACAAAGTGATTGTGGAGATTCTTGAAACAGGCTTTGATGTGACCATTATAACTCAAAAATCTTGGACTCCAAGATGGCGCCTACAAGACGTGAATGCCCAATTCATAGGGTTTGGAACCTATGTAAAATAGAGCACAGGCTGGGTTGAATGTATAGGGCCAGAAGGACAAAGAGGAATATTGAGACATCGCTGCAATAGTGATAAATCTGTGGGGTCATGATCTATTGCAGCAACGGAATGCCCAGATTAACATTCCTCCAGTATCAGATATGAATCATAAAAAGCTCTTGGTGGTAGAAAAAATATTGTAAGGCACTACAGAAAACAGAAACCAAACATCAAGTCTGCACATAAAGAGACTACAAGTGCCTGACCTACAAACCCTACACTTTAAATGGCTAACAGATGAACCTGTCTGGGTAGGGCATTGGCCTATGAACTCTGAGAAGCTAGAGGCTTTAAAACAGCTGGATAAGGACATACAGAAGAATCTATAAGCCCTTGCAATTCTCCTGCATTTGTCATTAAAATGAAATCTGATAAATGGAGAATACTTACAGACCTGAGAGTCATCAATAAAGTTATTTAGTTTATGACTCTTTTTCAGCCTGGGATGCCCTTGCCTTCTTTAATATCTAAAGTATGGCCTATTATAGTCATTGATTTAAAGGATTGCTACTATACTTTTACAAGAAAAAGATAGGGAAAAATTTGCTTTCACGGTGCCTATGTATAACAATTCTCAGCCAGTTAAATGATATCAATGGAAGGTCTTGCAACAAGGAATGTGAAATACTCACACCCTGTGCCAAATTTTTGTGAAAAAACCTTTGGAAATATTTCATAAACAATTCCCACAATCCACAATTTACCATTATATAGATTATGTATTGTTGGCCTCAGAAAAGCCGTTTGAGACAGTAAAGGAAGTTTTACTTCCTGGGGGATTACAGATTGCCCCCAAAAATACAAAGAGGAGATTTTATCAATTATTTAGGTTATAAAATAGGTCTAAAAAAACTAGACCACAAAAAGTACAGATCAGAAGAGATCATTACCAGACTCTTACTGATCTTCAAAAACTTCTAGGAGAGATTTCTCAAGTACAGACAATTATTAGAATAGAAGGGCATGATTTGACACATTTAAAAATTTCCCTAAAGGGGGACAAGGACTTAGATAGTCAACGTATATTATCAGCTGAAGCTGAAAAAGAATAAGAATTGGTAAAAAGAGAACACTGGAAGTGCATGTGGACCATGTGGATCCAGAAATAGACTGTATTCTGGTTATTTTACCATCTATACAACACCCTTCAGGGATCCTGATGCAGAGGGAAAATACCATATTAGAGTAGATACTTCTACCACATAAACAGAATAAAAAACTAAAAACTTACATAGAAAAAATCTCTGATTTTATTTTAAAAGTCAAATTAAGGTTTGTCAACAAAAAGGAAGGAACTCAGCAGATATTATAGTACCTTTAACTAGTGAGGAAATTTCCTCCTTATGGAAGGATAATGAATATTAATTAGCAAAGGGCTTGCAGTAACTTACCCTAAAACTGAGAGAATCAAATTCATAAACCAAACAATTTGGATCTTCCCACATATTGTTAGAGAAACACCAATCTCTGGAGTTCCTACATTCTACACTGATGCAAACAAATCAGGTAAAGCAGTATATAAATCAGCAAATATAAGTAAAGTGCTTCAAAGCCCTTATAACTCCATACAAAAGATGGAATTGTACACCATTCTCATGGTACTTATGGATATTACAGAGTCTCTATTTACTGAATCTCAATATACAGAGAGAGTCATTTTACACTTTGAAACTGCTGAATTTATTCCTGATAATATGGAACTAACCTCATTGTTTATACAAGTACAAAAAACAAAGCAGGAATATGACTCATCCTCTATATATAACACACATCAGATCCCATGACACAGGGTCCTCTGACACAAGGCAATGATGAGATTGATCATTTAATAGGGACTGTGCTGGAAGCCTTAGAATTTCACCAAAAACACCATATGAGTAGCAAAGGTTTAAAAAGGGACTTTTCCCATCACTTGGCAATAAGCCAAGGAAATGGTAAAGAAATGTCCTACTTGTTCATTCTATAATCAAAGTCTGTTACCAGCAGGCAGTAATCCCAAAGGTATATATAGAAATGAAATTTGGCAAATGGATGTGTTTCACTTTGCAGAATTTGGAAAATTGAAATATGTGCACCATATAATAGACACATTTTCAAGGTTCCAATGGGCCACTGCTCTTACTTCTGAAAAGGCTGAGTCTGCTAACACATCGAATAGAGGTAATAGCCATCATGGAATACCTGCACAAATAAAAACCGACAATACTCCGGCATTAGTCTCCAGCAAATTGGAACAGTGTTTTAAATATTATAACATAAAGCAAATAACTGGTATACCACATATCCTACAGGATAAGCAGTGGTTGAGAGATGTAATCATTCTTTAAAAAACATGCTCTATAAACAGACAGGGGGCTTTGTGCTCTCTCACCCTTTGCCCCCCATCTCTCTTCTCCACCTCGCTCTCCCCCACTTTTAATAAACTCCATAATTAATGTAAAAAAAACAGACAGGGGCAACAAAGACCCCCAAACACAGATTACATAATGCTTTATTAACATTAAACTTTATTAATGCTAATGAAAAAGGGAAAACAGCTCCAGAAAGACACTGGACAATAGAAAAAACTTCTGAACTAAATCAGCCCGTGTACTTCAAGGATGTACTGACTTCAGTATGAAAACCAGGATATGTTTTACATTGGGGTAGGGGCATCCCCTGTTTACACAGGAGATGAAATGTTTTGGATACCATCAAAGTTGGACTTTCCTTATTTAAAATAGGAGTAACCTCTTGATGACAGAAAATGACAGTCCATCCACCAAGTAATATCCCACAAGTTGCATGGAGACCTCACAAAGGATAGGGCAGTGTTTTGTTCTTGTCTTAACAGGAAAACCCATCTCCAGAAAGCAAGAAGACACTGAACATGTAGATGCCTAAAGAAGAGAGACTAGCCATCCAAAAAGAACCAGCAAACCAGGGAAAATCTAACATATGATAAAGTGGAAATATTTCTGTACAAAATCTATTTCTCTTCACTTCCTAGCACTCTTTTAGTTCCAATTCACTTAGACCAATGCTGGCTTTTGAGTTGGATTTGGCTTTCCTCCTCTAAATCCAAGCATGTTGTTAAAATAAAATTCAGAATTTCTGTATTATATCAAGGAGCCAATTGATTTAAGACAGAAGAAAACAAAATCTAGAGACTGTTAATTGTCTAAACTCCATCCTTTCTCTGAAAGCCTCATTTCCCTCTTATTTATTATCTTCCTTTTTGTTGTCCACTCCAGGATGCATACCTGTAAACTTGAAATTTTTGTGTTGATACTAAGGTTTAAGTCCTTCACAGTGAACAAAGAATTTCCTAACAGCAACATTTGAACTCTCCAGAAAGAAATGGGGCCCCACTTCATCAATTCTACTTGATCCAATTTGATGCCTTTGAACTGACAATTGCCACCCTAAAAACGGTTTAGGACTATATTGTTCTAGACAACTCCAGACTAGCTAGCTGAAATGGTGCAACTTCTTATTACACTCTGGCCAGAGCTTCAGATAAGTACTTCAGTCAATCATCTCCAACTAAACAGAGACTAGATACAAATGTTACAATTCTACTTGGGACTTTAATTATTTAAAAAATTTTCTTCCTACATGATCCCATTAGATTATCATTGTTTCATTTCATCAGGAAATATTTCTAAGAATACAATGCCCCCTTTCCCTACTGTTGACATTAAGGGATAATTTACACCTGATTAGGGTTGGTTTTCAGTTGTTTAGGATTGGGTATGGAAGGTGTACAGACTCGTGTGTCTCTTTTAGATAAGCTTAGGGCATGGGAGAAAATGTGGTACATTTACACAATGGAGTATTATTCAGCAGAAAAAAACAATGGAATCCTGAGATTTGCAGGCAAATGGATGGCACTAGAAGAAAGCATCCTGAGTGAGGTAGCTAGTCACTAAAAGAGAAACATGGCATGTACTCTCTCATATATGAATTTTAGACATAGATCTGGGGAGTGCCAGCCTACAATCCCATGGCCAGAGAGTCTGGGAAACAGAAACTTCATTCAATGGCTGATGGAAGCAGAAGCAGACTCCCACAGCTAAACACTGAACTGAACTCAAGGAATCCAGTGACAGAGAGGGAGGACTGATGAGCAAAGGGGTTAAGTCTTGGCTGGTTTAACCCCTAGAAACATCTGACCTGACAAGGGTTACCTCTTGAATCCCAGACTGATGGATGGGAATCCAGCATGGGACTGATCAAGACCCCCTGAATGTGGGGGTCAGTGGGGAGGCTTAGGTAATCTATTGAGCCTTGGGTAGTAGATCAGTATTTATCCCGGGTATATAAATGGACTTTGGGAACCCATCCAACAATGAGAGATGTAGTCTCACCCTGGACTATCGGGCGTAGAGAGATGCCTTTTTTCTTGTCTGCCGCTTGGTCCCCCCCCACCCGCCAGTCGCCTGGGCTCTGCCGCATTGTAGTCCCCAAATAACACACAAGACACTGTATTAATTATGAAGCTGTTGGCCTTGCTTGTTTCTTACTGGCTAGCTCTGACTTAAGTATTTATCCCATAATTGTCAATCTAAGTATTTCTCTTACCAGAGAAGTTTCCGGGCTTCTTATCCCTATGGCAGTTACATCTTGACTCCCTGTGTTTCTCCTACCCAGAGTACTCCTGGACTCCTAGTCCCACCTATCTTGCTTCCCTATTGGCCAATAGTGCTTTATTGACATATACACATGACTTCCCCCATCACAGGACTTCCCCAACATCTCCTCTTTTTTTGTCTAAATAAAAAGAAAGGTCTTAACTTTAACGTAGTCAAATTATATATAACAGAACAGCTATCAAGCAAGAACACAGTTACAACATTTTGTCTATCAACATTTAGCAAGATTTAAAGAAAATATCATCCATCCAATCTTTGTGAATCCAAAGTTCTATATGTAACTTATCTTTTATCATAACTAAGGAAAACTATAACTATCTGTCTTCAACTCCATCAAAGACTACAGAAGGATAATATATAGACACTAGGATTGACAGAGACATCTTACTGCCTGGACAGTCACCCGAAGTTCCTCTGTAATGGTGGGGCATCCATCTTCAGCCCATAGGCCACAGTGTGTCCAGCAGATTTCTCAGCAAAGCAGGAAATTTCAAACTGTCCATCTGCATTGGCAATCTGTCAGTCATTTTCTGTGTCCTGCAGAAGGTCTCGTAGACTCGTCCATGAAACAGGAACCCTGAAGGATTGTTTGAATTCAGCAGGCTCTTTCCTGTGGGTCCTGCATATCCAGTTTATACAGCAACAGTCAAATAGTCTAGGCAATAGCAGTTTCTTGCCCAAATGGCTAATCTTGCCATGTTGAAAGCAAACTCCATAACAAGTTTCTTCAATGCCCATCTTCCTGTCAGACGTAATTGGTGCTGCCAGGAGCAGACATTTCTCATTGTCAAGAAAAACCCTAAACCATATAAATGCCATTTTCTGAAGGTCTTTGAAAGGTTTGAAGACTATCTATCTCAAATATATCTCTGTATATCTAGAAAACCTAACTTACCTAACTATAAGTTCGGACTATTATAAGTAATTATCTATAGGCTGTATTTAATTATGCGTTATGTTTTAAAAAATAAGCACAATTCTTAATCAAGAGGAGAAATATACACATCACAAAATTGACCTTGAATTTGTCTCAATAAATGAAAAACCATACCAATAAAAAGTACTCATTTCCATATCATAATCCCCTTTTTCCTTTAAAAAGAGATTGGTTGTGATCATTAACCAATTATAAACAACCCAATTCAAATGAAAACAAAGATTTATAAACAATATGGGGATTTGGATGTTGCTCATTCCAAACTGCTTCATGCTGGAAAGTGGCGCTGTTCATACCATGGGGATCATGACAAAACTCAGAAACCTATATAAGTCCTTAGTTTTAGGGTCTGTAAGACTGCATCATCTTAGCTGTCTCAATTGTTGGAACACCTGGCCACTGCTTCCGGGCGTCTTGGTTCATCAAACCACAGAAGTCTGGAAGGAATCCTCAGCTTTTCATTTTCTGTAGAAACATAAACAAAAACTCTTTTCCAAAGTAACATATCCTTATACTTAAATTTTGAAGTCAAGGCATTTTTAAAAGATCGAAGTTGAATTAATTCAGCAGCATTTATAATCAAGCGTACTTTAGCAGTTGTTCCTTCCTGAGCAATCAAAAAACTGCAAAACACAATAGCATACAGTATCCAGACTCTCTGTGTATTTTCCATCTTTACATGGCTTATTTCTTTATGTATTATTACTTTATTTTTTTTTTACTTTTATTTATTTTTCTCTGAGACAGGGTTTCTCTTTGGAAATCTGCCTGCCTCTGCAGCAAATCCTACTGGCATACGCCACCACAGCCGGCTTCTCTATTTACCAGTATATGTCGTTTCTTTTTCTCTCTCAATCATACATATATTTTTAAACACACTGTAAACCTTTATAGGTTTTCTTCATCCAGGTCTGACTTTACTGTAAATCTTTATGTTTTTCTGGTCACGTGTCTTATCTGTAAAAACCGTGGCCGTTTAAACTGCAGTTTTTCCAAGATGGTGGGTGTAAGAGTGATTCCAGTTCATTGTCTCAGTCTATGCTGACATCCAGCAAAAGCTGCTGGCTTGGAGATGTGGTCACTGCCACTTCCAGCTGTACGTACACACATTTTAATTGTTAGCAGAGCCTCTTAAAAGAACCTTGTTGTTTTTTTATTTTTGTTTTTGTTTTGTTTTTTTGCGTATGCTGAGTCAGGAAGACTCCCTTAAGCGAGCCGTGTGAGTCTCTGCTTGTCGCTAGCAAAACAGAGCCCACCTGTGAAAAATGCTGCTACCAAGGACCCATGCTTTTATCCACTCTTTTGTTTCTAAAATTCCTTTAAAGCTTTTGTCTTTCTACGTGGAAATTCAATCCCACATGCCGACACCATTTGTAGAGAGATGCCTTTTTTCTTTTCTGCTGCTTGGTCCCCCCCCCCGCCAGTCTCCTGGGCTCTGCCGCATTGTAGTCCCCAAATAACACACAAGACACTGTATTAATTATGAAGCTGTTGGCCTTGCTTATTTCTTACTGGCTAGCTCTGACTTAAGTATTTATCTCATAACTGCAATCTAAGTATTTCTCTTACCGGAGAAGTTTCTGGGCTTCTTATCCCTATGGCAGTTACATCTTGACTCCCTGTGTTTCTCCTACCCAGAGTCCTCCTCGACTCCTAGTCCCACTTATCTTGCTTCCCTATTGTCCAATAGTGCTTTATTGACATATACACAGGACTTCCCTCATCACAGGACTTCCCCAATAGTTGGGGGAAGGTCTATGCCCTGCCCTGGATGAAAAGGAGAGACTATGGACACTCCCATGGAGGGCCTCACCCTCCCTGGGGAAATGAGGGGATATTGGAGGGGTTGGTGGGAGGAGGGGAGGGAAAGGGAGAGCGACCTGGAATTGACATGTGAAGCAACCTTGTTTCTAATTTAAATTGAAATTTAAAAATAAAAAAAGAAAAAAGATAACACCAAAAAATGTTTAGTGTATGGATGGGAAAGATGTTTAGGATGGGATATAGGTAGATTAACATATTTTCTTGGGATTTACCTCAGTAATTATTAGATATAGACAAATTACATTGGTGTAGATGCTTGTATGTTTTAACTTATGTAAGAACAAGTTGTATTCCTTTCTTGGATAATTTGTATATTGCTTACTGTCATATTGTTTAAGGTCTTCTTTCCATTTACAATGTTTGGTGCACAAATATCCTTATCATATTTTATGTATACATATTGACCCAATTTAGTATATTTTTATCATGTTGCACTATACAGTTCTACCTCTGATTAAGACACTTCAACTCTTCCTCTGCTTTAGAGATTCACACATATATATGTGTATATAATTATACTGCTGTAATTTTGGTACTTGCTAAATTATTTTAGGAAGCATAAGGAGTTGTACAAATAGGCTACTGAAAATTACAGATATTTTTACCCGTACTCCTATTTCTAGGAGATTAGTTAGATGTAGATTTTGATCTTCAAGCACTTCATAGACCTGCAGAAAAAGACATTTAAATGCTTTAATATTATTACTCCATTGACATGAGATACATTGTTCCTGACAAAACCAAGCCATTCCTGAGAAAATGTTGGGCACTGATGTCACTCCTTCTGTAGTCTGTTCTCTCCTTAGTTAATGGCCTCTTGGCAAAGAACTGTCCCCACTTCAACCACTGACTTTTTACATGCTGTCCTACTGAGCCTGCAGGAATTAATTTAGAAGACTGCTGAACCTTGCCAAGTCAGGGTAAGAGAACCTTTCTACCTCCCTGCTTCTGTGTCAGACAATTAGACACTCCTGGCCTTAGCCAAAGCTGGTTGCCCCTATGATGCTGTGTGACTTTGGGTGACTGCCCAGGTAGCCTGCTGTTTCTGTCTTCACTGAACCTTTGGAAGTTGCTCACCTACACTTACTGCATACCCTAATATTGTAATCTTCCTTCTGATGTTTTTTGGTGAGGTTGAAGGTTAGACTGTTACTATTATTGTTTGATGCTGCAACGATGAACAGCACACTTACTGAAAGTATAAGTATTTATTTTAGAAATTACTCAAAAGAGAAAAACAAGTAACCCAGATGAGTCGAATATTTTTCTGCTGCCAAACTGGAAGCCGAAAAGAGGAGGAGACTTCTGCTGTTCATTCTTTTATGCCTTCCTCCGTACACGCCCCTAGCCATGCCCAGTGGGCCTGGCTAGTAACGCAGTTCACTGACTACGTCCGTATACATCTTTAGTCATGTCTAAAGTGGGTGTGGTTAGCGGTGTGGTAAACTGCCCTTTTATTACCTCATCTGTATGTGCCTCTAATAAGTCACATGGCTAATAGCAGAGCACTGTTTCCTCCTACAATTGTTCTCTTTCCCTAGATAGAAATATTAGGTACTAGACTTAAACTTTCCGCCTTAGTACAGCTCTATAGTAATCTCTGTGATTCCTTTACCCTAGGACTGTATATGTAATTCTTGCCATTTGATCTTGTATTTTACTGGCTTTAGATCTTGAGGGAGTATGTTTGTACTTCTCCTTTTCCTAGCGCATACTTGACTTTTGCCATCTTTGTATTTAGTTTTGTATAAAGTCTGAAACTTTCCTTTAGACTAAATGGGAAATTGTAAGGAGAGATCTTACTAGGCACCTGTGGCGCTGACTACACCCATTTGGGGGTGGCCATAGGTGCATACATGGAGTGTAGGATAAAGACCTGGGGAGAGGCATCTCTCTCTCTTGGGGTTCCAGTCGGGTATGGGAGAGAAGTGGAGACTGTCAGAGCATTGACTCTAGGTTTCTCATGTAAGTGATTTCTCCCTAATTAAATAACATTTAGCGTCCCCATCCCTCTGAATGTGAGTGATAGTTACAAGACTTGTGCAGTTTATGGGGTCACTGACAGTGATACCAGGATTTATCCCTCGTGCATGAACTGACTTTTTGGAGCCAGTTGCCTATGGAAGGATACCTTGCTCAGCCTATATATGGGTGAGAGGGGGAGGATGGGATCTTCGTCCTGCCTCAATGTGATGTGACAGACTTTGTTGACTCCTCATGGGAGGCCTTGGCCTTACCCTCTCTGAGGATTGGATTGTGGATAGGGTGGGAGGAAGGTGAGGAAAGCAGGAGGAGGGGAAGTAGGGAACACTGGGATTGGTATGTAAAATAAAAAAGATGGTTAAAAAAAGAACATTGACTCAAATTTAGTTTCTGCCATCAATCTCTGCAACAGTTTTCATGAGTTCTGGCAACTTATCCCTTACAATTCGGCTACAAAGCAAACACTTTTTTCTAGTACAAGGATAATTCAGGGTTAGGGTTTGAAGTGGGATAGTGTATAAATGAACCTAAGAAAATTATGAAGTTCCTTTGCTAAATAAAATGAAACGTTACTTTTAGTGATTTCTATAATACAAACAGTTGTAAGCTGAAGGGTACAATCATTTAAATAAGACTTTGTATATGTAAGAAAAAATAAGTGTAACAAAATGTACACCTAAAAATAATGTACACCTAAGTGTGGGGAGGAAAGCTAACTTCACTTGAAGGATTGGATTATGAAAAAATTAACAACACTTGCCTATTACATTACATGCTACGGTGAGAAAACACCGTGATTATGCATGTCATATACAATGTCAGTTAAATATTAATTATCTTCAGATATTCTGATTGGCCTGCAGAAGAAAGTTGTCATGTTTTATACAGATCGTAAAAGGGGGAAATGTCAGTTTGACCACTGGGCTAAAGCAGTGGAGGTTTCCGCTTCTAATACCCATAGATATAATAAACACAGCATGAATCCTAGTCAGAAAAATAGAAAATCTCACAATGAATACCTAATTAATTTAGTTCTTTATAACTATGATATCATACTTCGCTTTTAACAAAACAGTATAATGCATACATACTAAAACACAAAAAGTAAAGAATTTAGAAAATAGCATGAGTGTTATGATCTACCTTAAGTACGGAATGCATTTAGGAATTTTCAGAGCAGGTAATTAAAATATCTATATGTAATATATTAATAATTGTAACAGAGCTGGGTGGTGTTGGCACACACGCACTTCAGAGGCAGAGGCAAGTGGATTGCTGTGAGTTCAAGGCCAGCCTGGTCTACATAGTGAGTTCCAGGACAGGCTCCAAATCTACACAGAGAAATCCTGTTACAAAAAACAAAACAATGCAAAACAACAACAAAAAACAATTATGACAGAAAAAATGGGCAACATAGAAACAAGATTTGTACTTTAAGCAGAAATATGAAAGAGAATCAAACTGAGTATGTAAAATGATTTTTAAACAACCCACCAACATAGAATTCTATAGCCACCAATTTTTCCTTCAACAATGAAGAATGAAAGTTCCTATGTGATAAGCAATATCTGACATGCTTTCCAACTGTCAGACATGCTTTGTAAGAAATGTTAAAAGAACTCCTTCAGGAAGAAAAAAATATGTAAATCAGAAACTCAGATTTACAAGAAAACATAACTATGTTATAGAAAAATAAACATAAATTGAATGATTTTATTCTTTTTTCTCAATAGATTTAGCAGATAAAACTTTGATTGAGATGATGATAACTGTATTCAGTTATATCTTATTAGTATTAAAATAACATGATAGAAATATGAGAGAGGAAGCAAAACTTGAAAGTAGTCTGCTGGAAGATATTTGCACCATTTATGAAGTGTTATAATAGAATTTCAAAGTAGACTTTGATAGAACAGATTCATTTCAAAGTCTAAGGAAATCAGTAACAAATTTTTGAAAATGTATGATATATCTATGTCAAGAGAGGAAACATAAAAATTAAAATTTCTTAATTACTATAGAAGATATCAAAGAAAAACAGAAAGCTAAGATAGTGAAAATAAAAGACACTTGTTATATATTAGTATAACTATCACAAGAAAGAAACTAAAAGTCAGTGACCTAAACATATTACGTAACAGTTGGAAGGTTTTGTAGTAGATAATAAAAGCAAGTCTTGTCTACAAGAAAGTAGTCTTAAATACAATGATTAAAAATATATTAAAGGTGAACATGAGGGTAAGGTTCTAACATTTTAACAGAAATAAAAACAATGCTAAATTTAGCCATATTTACTTCAGAGAAAGCAATTTTTTGAATTTTTTTTTTACGAGACAGGGTTTCTCTGTATTGTTTCGGAGGCTATCGGTCCAGCCCGGCCTCGAACTCACAGAGATCTGCCTGCCTCTGCCTCCCGAGTGCTGGGATTAAAGGCGTGCGCCACCACCGCCTGGCTTGAATTGTTTTTGGGAAAGGGTTTCTCCTCTTTGTAACAGTCCTAGCTGTCCTGGAACTAATTTTGTAGACCAGGGTGGTCTCAAACTCACAGAGATCCTTCTGCCTCTGCCTTATGAATACTGGGATTAAAGTCATGTGCCACTATTTCTTGGTCTGAAAAGCAAAATTTAGATAAAGGAAAATTATCAGAGTTAGAAGAGTTCAATATAATACTACAGGGATTAATTCCCCAAGAAGATTTAAAAATCATAGTTGTGTATGAACTGGAAATTCCTGTGTTACAATAGTTCTAAAATGGCTGGAGATGTGGCATGTCAGTTAAGAGCACTGTGTGTTCCTCTTTAGCAGCCAGGTTTAATTCCCAGCACTCACATGGCAGCTTACAAGTAAGTCCAGTTCCAAGGTATCTGAAACCTTCTTTTAGACTATGCAGGTACCAGGGACACATGTGGTAAAAAAGACATGCATACAGGCAGAACAAAACAAAAATTAAATTTTACTGAAAAAAGATATAAAGACAAATCTACTCATATAGTTAAATATTTCAACATTCTCTTATGAGCCATTGACAAGTTAAAAGGCACAAGTCCCTCCATGTACTGCTTTCTCTGTCACTCAGATATTTTGATGAATTTGATTTCATTTCATTTATCTCAATCTATAACCTCTTCATACAATATTGATCATAATAGACCTCATCTATAAACCATCAAAGAATTAAAACACACAAAGTCCAGATTCTTCTCCATTTAATAACACACCACCAACAAATTTAAAAGAAGAGAAGCCATACAATGTATTTTATGTCATGAAAAAATTAATGTAGAGACTGTCGAATCACTATAACACCTTAAAATATTTAGATATTGTAGAGCACACTTCTAAAAACAAACACAAATCAAAGGAGTCTTTACTGAAAAAATCTTAAGTGTTTTGAGATAAATTAAATGAATGCGTATTTATCAAAAATATCTGAGTGGCATATGAAACAGTACTTGGAGGGAAATTCATAGGAGTGAATGTATGTGTTAAAAAAATGGTAAGTAATATAATCATGCAACATTTCTATCATATGTTATTAAAATAAAAAGAAAATTTAAACTTGAATTAAAATGAACAAATGAAACTGAAAATTAATAGAGAAAATCATTAGGAACAAATTCTGTCATTTTAATAAGTTTGGTGAAGGTGATGGACTTGAAGCCACATTAAGAAGGCAAAAAAAATGGCTCAGGTTTGACAAGAGATCTGGCACTAGGAGATCTCTAGCTATCTACAAGGAAGACACTAACTGGCAAACTAAGCAATAGTGGAGAGACTACCTTAAATGCCCATCCCTGATAATGAGTTTGATGACTAACTTATATGCCATCCTAGAACCTTTCATCCAATGACTCATGGAAGCAGAGACAGACACCCACAGCTAAACACTAAACTGAACCCCTGGAAACCAGTGACAGAGAGGGAGGAGTGATGAGCAAAGGGGTAAAGAATGGGCTGGTGAAACCAACAAAAACAGCTGACCTGAAAAAGGGGGAGCTCTAGGACCCTAGACTGATGGGTGAGAGGCCATCATGGGACTGATCCAGACACCCTGAATGTAGGTGTCAGTGAAGACACCTGGACAATCTATGGGGCCCTGTGCAGTAGATCAGTATTTGTCCCTGGCATATAAATGAACTTTGAGTGTCCATGCCGCAAAGAGGGATGCTCTCTTAGTCTGGACTCTTGGGGGAGGGCCTAGGTCCTGCCCTGAATGAAATGACAGACTCTGGAGATCCCCTATGGGGAAGGGAGCGGGGATAGGGTGGGAGGCTGGGGGGGCTGGTATGGAGGTGCTGGAGGAGGGGAGGGGGAGGAATCTGGGATTGGTATGTGAAGCAAGCTTGTTTCTAATTAAAAATGTAATAAATAATAATAATAAATTTTTAAAAATAAAGGAAAACATAAGCTATGAATATCAAAAACAAAGACAGGCCATAAGTAATCATTGCATGGATATTAAAAGTATAATGGTGAGCTTTGGAATTTGAACACAGGTTTATAAGGCAAGCACTTTACTAACTGAGCTATCTTCTCAGTCTTAAAAGTCTAATGAAACCAGGAAAGTGAATAGGGACCATTGTAGGAGAGCATTGCGAAGACAGTAGTAACAGGGTACAAGTCATCTGAAGGGAGAAATTGGACAAGTAGGGGTCTAATTATGGATAGAGGAGAGAGGTAAATAGAGAAGGAAGGAGGAGAGTAAAATAATATTAGGGGTGTCTGAAAAAGTCATAAGGAAATGCTGGGATAAAACACTATGACCAAAAACAACTTGAGGAGGAAAGGATTTATTTCAGCTTACAGTTTCATGTCTTAGATTATCACTGAGCAAAATCAGGATGGAAACTCAAGACAGGAATGTGGAGGCAGGAATTGATGCAGATATGATGGAAGAAGCTGCTTAAAGGCTTGTTCCTTATGACTTGCTCAGCATGCTTCTGTGTATTACCCATAACCAGCCCATAGGTGGGACTTTTACACAGTGATCAGGGTGGTTCCACATCTATTATAAATCATGAAAATGCACCACAGGCTGGCTCACAAGTAAATCTGGTGACGGCATTTTCTCAGTTGGTGTTCCCTCTTCCAAAATGACTCTAACTTGCATCAAGTTTTCATAAAAACAAAACAACAGTACACATAAAGCTCAGGAAACATTGGGGAAGCAGGAGCAGCTTGTGTCTTCTAGTAATATAAGCTACACTCATGGAGTCTTACCAACAAGACTGATAAAACATGAGCTGAATAAGGATAACAACAATGGTATACTAAATGTGGAAAGAGGATAGCTCATGAGACCTCAATCCTACAAAAAGGATTTTAGGCAACCAAGGAATGCTGAGAGTGGAGAAATAGTTTCCTTGCGGGAGATCACAGCAAGTGGTTATCCAATACTAAATGACTGACCCTGATATATATGCACAATTATCATTATACAAACTGAGCAGATTATACATATATACATGTAAGAACATTTCAAGGAGAGGGGGCATGAATTTGAAAGACAGCAAGGAGAGGTATATGGGAGGGTTTGGAAGGAGGAAAAAAGGGAGAAATGCTATAATTGTAGTATGATTTCAAAAATAAACAACTGTGGAAAACTAGCCAGTAAAGTAATTCTATTAATTATTTACCTAAAAGCTAGTCAGCACAGCACATACTTTTAATTATTTATTTAAAATATCTATAATACACGTAAGGTGTTATATAAATAAAAATAAAATTTTTAAATGAAATTTTTCTATCTCAGCTGACAATGCTTCTCCCAACAGCTATACACAGTCTAACAATAACACCAACATTAGGAATGAAAAGTTGCCACAACCAGCATAGTTGTGGGCACCATGGGGACCAGGAAAAGAGCTAGATAGATGTAGAAGAGACCCAGTACTGGGTTTACCTCAATAATGAAGAATTATTTATTTTTCACACTGCTTCAGGGGATCTTGTTTGATCAAACCATATTAGTCTGAAAGGAATCCACAGCTTTTCCTCTTCTGTGGAAACAAAAGTAGAACCTCATTTCCAAAGTAACATGTCCTTAGACTTAAATTTTGAAGTCAAGGCATTTTCAAAATATATAGGTTGGATTAATCTAGCACCATTTACAATCAAATGTCTTTTAGTAGTTGTTGTTCTTCCTCAGCAGTCAAAAAATTTAAATAAAACACAATGAAATACTATAACTACATATTATCAATATGGCAAGGTGATAAATGAGGGAAAATGAAGAGTCTTTCCAAAGAATTTCCAGTAATAAACTGAAAGTAATTTTAAAATCAAGAGTACATCTTTTACTCTTTAAGATGTAAATAAATGAAGGTAACATTTGAAAACACTGCAACAAAAAGACAACACACATTATGCATTTACAAAACATTGCCTATAAAATGTAACTACCAATAAGAAACTTATACGTGAACACAATTCTTCTAATAAAAATATGGTTTCATGATAAGGAATGTCAGATAATTGAATTTATTATTCTATCCTCTATACCACCGCATAAATTTTAGGATATTTTCATTGAAATATTTATTATATTAATACAAATATACAAATTGAATTTAAATGTGTATAAAAGTCTACAGAGAAATAAAATCTTGAACTTAAAGAGAATTTCAAAGTGTAGTCCTGATCTACAAGTTCATGTGTACCTAAGTACACAAGAGAAAGTAGTTTTCATTGTGTTTTTTTGTAAATGTGTGAAATAAGAGCAGGAGGGTGAATTCACATTAGATAGTACGGAATTGGAACCTAGAGCTCCCCAAGTGATAAAGTCAAATGTTACCATGTGCAGGAATAAATACATATTAAGAAAAAAACAAGCATAGGTGGCACACGACTTTAATCCCAGCACTTGGGAGGAAGAGGCAGACAGATCTCTGTGAGTTTGAGATCAGCCTGGTCTACAAGAGCTAGTACCAGGACAGCCTCCATAGCCACAGAGAAACCTTGTCTTGAAAAAAAAAGTTTTGAAGTGTCAGGTAAATCAATCAATGACAGTAACTACTCAAACATTTGATGAAATATATACCTTTTAAAACATCAAGAATATTTGAAATATACAATATATAAAGCAAAATAGAAGTGTAAAAATTCTTATTGAAGCAGATATAAAAGTAAAAAAATGCGTCTACATAAGAGATGTATAGTTTTCATTTGCTTCATATGAGAATATTGTAAAGATGTCAATAATTCTTACTTTTTCACATATTGTTTTACATTAAGCATTATAATAATGACATCCACTCTTAAGAGGATAATTCCATGAGTGAAATCAACCATTAAAAAACCATGGAATAAATAAAATAAATATTAATAATTAAGAGCAGTGCCATAAAAATCTGTATAGAACTAGATCCTGAGTATGAATGGGCCTTAAGCAGAAGCAGGTCTGAAGCTCACAGAAGCAAATAACAGAACTGGCTACAAGAAAACTTCTCAGGAAATGTAAGTTGAGGGAGTATGGCGCTAAACACATAGAGGATTTTTAAAGGGTGATTACTAGTTGTTAATTTCTTCTCATTTTGATAAAATATACCAAGCATGAAGTGAAAATACCAAGTATCCTAACTACACCTGATATGAGTGGAAACTCAAGCTTCAAATTTTGAACATACCATGATGCCAAGTAACATAGGACCTAACCATGGATGTTAGGTCGAGAAGAACCCTCACCTTTACGTTAGGTGGTATTGCAGAACACATGGTTAGAGGAAAGAAATGATTCCATATCAGAAAAAGTTGTACTTCTAAGACACACCTCAAATAACAAAGGACCCCATAGGTACATGTCTTCTCATATTGTCTTACCCACAACAACAAGTTAAAGCAGAAGTGGTCACATATAGCATTCAGTACTTCATATCAACAGTCTTCAGGATTAGGACTTTACTCTGAGTGGTTGACTTTAAATTCTTAAGGATTTCAGTAGGGAAGTAGCTGAACACCTACATATAATCAAGATATGAGCTTATATGTACAGGCCTGCAATCCTAGCACTCAAGAAACATAGGCAGGTAGATTGTTGTTTTGAGGTCACCCTGCATTACACAGTAAGCCTGAGGCTATATTGGAGTACATAACTAGAAACTGCTTCAAAATTAAAATGAAAAATACAAAGAAAAAGATAGTATATAATTATAAAATTTGTACAAAGCAAGCATTGTGGTGCATCACTGTTAAATCTGGGTTCTAAATGCTGAGAAAGGATGCTAAGGAGTTCCAGGCCAGTCGTTCCAAGAAAGAAAGGAGAGAAACCTTTTCAATGACTCAGAGCTCTATTTCCAAAAGAAAATTGGACTCCTGGACTCCTATCCATAATTTATGGTAAGGAAGTGGACATGAATCTTAGGCTCGAAATTTCTTCACCTTCCTTCCTATTCAGAACTATGATGGAAATGAGATACTTAGTTCCTCACTCAGCTCATTCAAGAGGTATCCTAGCCCCATGAAAAATCAACAGGAAAAAAATTATTTTCTTTCTAGCAACTATCTCCCCCCCATAAAATGGAATGGGCCACCCTTGGTATTTTATTCCAAGACATAGAAAAGGGTGGGGGAGGGGAACAGGAAGCAGATAACTCTGACTTCCGCTTCCCCAGTCTGCTGGGACACTGCCTTTGTCTGAGAGGTGCTGTCTTTGATCAAGTAAGAGAGTCAGCTAAGTGTTGTCCTGTGCCTTGGGGGTTTAATCTGAAATTAAATGGTGACAACCCTAAACCACTGGGAATCCCCTCAAACTATAATTTATCCTCCCGGAAAGGAGGTGATACAGGCTTTGTGCTTACTCACTCGTCTCCATCTCCAGCGTTCTGGAACTTGGTTGTTAGGACTGGAGGCCATTGTCGTTACCAAGAGCTCGCCCAGCGAATGAAGTCTCATGTGTGAGGTGGGTTGACTCAGCCATCAGACGGGGAATTCTTGGAACTTGCTGTATTACAGACAGCTTCTTTGTTCAGATTAGGGAGATTTCATGTTCCATAACAGGTTGGAACAGGCACAGACACCGGAACTCTGTATGATAGAATAAGTAGATCAGAGAAGCCCCGCAAAATGATATATTACCTCCATTTTTTTTGATAGAATAGAGAGATGGTACCTTTGTTACGAGGGGCCTTTCCTGGTAAGGACTTTGCTTATTGTGGGACTCATACTCTTGGTAACAGCAAGGGCTTTAGAATATTTCCTCTCATGCCTGCTCTAAGAGTTCTGAGGTCCCTTGAATAAAGTGGTAGCAGTGAATTTTGTAGTATGAACTTCAGAGTAACAGAAAGAAGTGGATATTCAGACTTTACTAACCATGGATACGTACATAGTCGGGAATGTAAACCATGAGCATTTTTATTCTTATTCAGGGGGAACAGCCTGTTCTCTCATTTTAGGAATCTCCAAACTGGGCTATCATACAATAGTCTAACAAACTCTCATTTCTTTTGCAGGGTTCTTGGGAACCAAGTTGACCAGAAGGGCAGGATTTCTGACCAAGATAAACAAGAAATAGCAACACAGTATGTTGCCCTTTAGGAAAGCAGTGAAGGAGGCCTTCCTAAAAGTAAAAGTATTCTTCACTTCGTGATGAAATGGTGCTCATGTGTTGTCTTTCTATCCTTCCAGGTTCCTGCCTTGCCAGTTCTCCTGACTAAAATCCTGACCATTGTCTTTGACTCCTGCTGTCATGCCTAGGGCCCACAAGAATAAGGGCCAGAAGAACAAGGGCCACACCCGTGTCAAACATCATCATGCACAGGGGGACAGCCAAGGTGCTAAACCTTCTGTAGTGAGAGAATCAGCATCTCCTCCTGTTAGCCAAGGTAATTCTCCAAGTTCTTCTAATGCCCACGCTCCTCAGTGAGTTGCATTTCTTGTCTCTCCTGATGTAGATATGTCCTATACAGGTTCTGATCTAGGTGCTGGAAGTTCTGATGACTGTGCTGTTTGTGCTCCACGTGCCTTTCAGGCAGAAACCTTCAATCAGCCAATATGCAAAGATGCTCTTACCAAGAAGGCTAGCATGTTGGTTGAGTTCCTGCTGGAGAAGTTTCAAAAGAGTGAGGAGTTTACAGATGAAGATATGCTGAATGTCGTCAACAAGAAATACAAAACACAGTTTTCTGACATCCTCAGGAAATCTTCTTCCCGCATGGAAATGATCTTTGGAATGCGTTTAAAGAAAATCAATCCCAATAGTCAGTCCTATGCCATTGTCAGCAAGCTAGGTCTCTCCACTGATGAAATTCTAAGTGGCAAGAGGGGGTTGCCAAAGATGGGTCTCCTGATGACCATCTTGGGTCTAATATTCACAAAAGGCAATCGTGCCACTGAGGAAGAGGTCTGGAAATTCCTGAATGTGTTAGGTGTATATGCAGGGAAGAAGCACTTGATCTTTGGGGAGCCCCGGAAGCTCATCACCAAAGATCTGGTTGAGCAAAATTACCTTGAGATCCACAAAATGTCTGAGGGTAAATCCTCAAGATATGATTTCCTGTGGGGTTCCCGGGCCCATGTAGAAACCAGCAAAATGAAAGTCCTAGAGGTTTGGGCTAGGATCAATGACACCGTTCCTAGCTTCTTTCCTACTCCATATGAAGAAGCTCTTAAAGATGCAATGGAGAGAGCAGAACAGGGATATCCAGATGCCATGGCAAATGTTCATCCAATGTCCTGCAACTCCTCTCACAAATAGCTGCAACCAACATTGAGCTTTCACTTCCTGTTTGAAAAGTTGTCAGCCTTCTATGTAGTGGAGAGTTTTTGTGTCACAGGAATAAAGAATATATTTTATTTTTTATGCTATACAATGACTAAATGATATGTATAATTGTTTTGGTAAATTGAAAATGTTCCATTAATGGAAAATTAATTTGTTTCACAGTCTTTGTTTCTTGATGTTATGATTGACACATTTATTGCTGCATTTCAATTTTACAACCAAAGAATTCTGTTACTTTTATAAAAATTGAAAAATTTCCACAAATTTTTTTTTAGTGTTGCATAAGGTAACATGAAATTGTAAAAGTGATTCTCTTGGAAATGTAATATCACACATTGGTGAAACAAATACAAGAATAAATTCTTAATTGGCTCCATCATTTGTTGTTTGTAATATCAATTGACACAAACTTGGATCTGATTACTTACTGTAAGAACTAATACATTATAATAAACTTCTTATTAACACTTTCATTGCTTCATTATTTTTTCCAGAGCATAGTTGAGGATCTGTTCTTTGGACTACCAAACCAATTCATTCAGCACTTAAGAGGACTTTAAAGCCTAATCATAGCTACAAATAAGGAAGAGGGTGAGATTCAACATGAAGACAAGTAAAATGATAATATGAAGAACTAGAGATTTTAGGCACAAAACGCATGTAAATTATTTGGCGAAGGTAGTTTGGAGCATTAGGAATTCCCATTTTCAGTGCACAAAATTTTCAGTGATGCTGTATAGTGGGCTAAGTGAAAATGTGGGGGTGGTGATCAAGGCCCATATCTTCAGGTAGCATATCTTCCAGCAAAGTGACTGGAACAGAGAATATACCTTAATAATTTATTTGGAACTTTAAAAGTATCAGAAGTAAGTGTCTATTTGATAAGAATGCAAGGAGTCTAAATAATTGTCCTAGTACAGGTAAATATATACAATGTCTGTACACATGATGTCCTATTATTAATAATACTACTCTGAGAAGAGGACCAAGAAACAATTGAGTTAGCATTATTGGTATAGGCTGGTAGATCTATATTCCATTTTAATAATTAATAAAAGGATGTATTTTGTATTTGTATGTGTGTGTTTGTGTGCAATGTGTGGTATATGAACACACACATGTCTGTGTGCACTCTTGCACAGATTCTAAAGAAGAACAATGAAAGTCCTGCTCTGACACACTCATTTTTATATCCTTGAGACAGGCTTAACCTGGAGTTAAGCTAGTAGCCAGAAGCCTCCATGGATCCTCCTGTACCTGACTCTTCCTCCAAACAGGTATGAGATTGCAGGTACATTTTATATACCTATAGGTTTTCACTTGATGTCCTTGACTCTTTCAATCTTTCCTTCATATTTAGCAAGATTCACCAAGCTTGGTCTAATATTTGAGCGTGGGTTCCAAGAAGATATCTTAAATAAGTTGTTTCGAGTGTATTTTGTCATACTCTAAGAGATGAGTCCATACTTGGGTAGTAAATAAAGATATACAAAATTGTTGTTAGAGTTGAAACACTAAGGAGAAAGTTTGGATGCTATTAACAAAAAAAGAGCATTTTGATATGCCAATATGTGAGAAAGAACAAGCTCACCTACAAATATCGAAATTGTAGTAATCTATGTTGCTGGGACATCTGTTAGGTTCAGCCAATCTGAGAGGGGGAATGTGGATTGATGATAGATAAGAGATAGTTGGAAGGGCACTTGGTGAATACCAGGATCAGCTCAAGTTTATTGTTCAAAGATCTTTTATACCCCAACAAAAGAGAGGGAGAAGACAAAAGAATTCTTTTCCAATGATACAAGGAACAAATAGTGTAATTACCTCTTCAGTACCCGAAATATCAAGTAACTAAATCCTGAGTTAAGTATTCTGTTGTTTAGGCAAGACATGCATTGACCAACCACACCTTAGGCCAAGTATCCTGTAGCATGAATCCTAGGCCAGAATCCTTGTTGTTTCACCTTAGAAAATCAAGACCTTAAAGCAAAATAGAATGGAGTCACTTTTATGGGCTCTGACACAAAATATATTAAATGTCCTCATATAATTCGGAAACATACTTGGTTTTACTTATTGAGTAGCATTATGGCTGACCTATGGTCCAGGCTTGTGTGTGGTCCACACTAATGACAGAAAAGGAGGGTCATAGGAAAATATGAGGTTGAAAATAATTATATGAACTATAGACAGATAAGTCTTATTCTACTTAGGAACACACCTGTCACTAGGCAGGATGGTGTTGTCAGGCACTCAGGCACACAACAACCCACAGGTACCACACATAGGTGGGTTAAGTCATGTATGCAAATAGGAACACTTCAGAGACCACACACAAGTATATATACAGGCCTACAAACAGACACATAAAGGCTGTCTGGGAAATGTGAAAGCTAAGGAATCTAGCTTCAAGGCCACATTTATACATGAGCCACAGAAAAATGACATTATTTAAAAATAGATAATTTCCCTTCTTTCTTTATGATTTCAAGGATGTCCAGTGTCAGTCATTATTAACTGGCTCACGTAGCCAGTATTTTTAGCTGATTAATACTGGAAATCTATATTATTCTATGCTAAATTTGAGGGACTCCAAAAAGTCCACCACCAAAGAGACGACTGACCAAATGTAAGATCAAAGGTTTCTTTTCTTGACAAGCTGATTCTGCCAACTAGGGAGCAAGAAAAATACTGCTTACAGCTGAGGGGGCAGGGTAAAGGGAAAGTCCAAAAGACTCAAAGCCTCAAGATTACGAAGCTTCCATGGTTACATAGGATGAAAAAATAACTGTATGTTTAGGCAGGATACAATTAATCAGGATATTATGGGGGAAATAAGTTTGTTATGTCCTGGGTGAGGAATTTTTACAACTGAGAGTTGATGGCTATCTGGTCTTCTTTAGGACAGAGAAATGTTGACACAGCTTGGGTGTGTTATCTGGTCTCAGGCCTCTAATCAGGTGCCCAGTCCTTTGTTAAGTCTTGTCTGTTGGGCTGCCTTTGGGAGGTCAGAGGAGCTTGAAAGTTTTTTTTCCTATATGGACTTTGAAGTCTAAGTTTTTATTATCACCATGTTTTCTGAACACAAACTGTCTGTACAGCCTTGGGTAACCTGAAACTTGTATATTCTCTAATAGTCTCAAAACAGAAATCTGTAAAGGAATGTTTTTATAATCCAAGGCAAAAATAATCACAACAATAAATACCATTAACTAAAGCCCTAATTTTTCTATGTGATCTACATCCATAGCAGCCTTTATCAGGTTCATTCTGCTATAAAATAACTTACAGCTTTCTGAAGTTTGCAAAATTGGTAGAATTACATTACCTACATTCTCTGAATTTCTCTAAAGTCTACATTGCTGTGCTCCTCCAAGTCTGAGGCAAGCTTGGGTCACTTACTCATTATCTGCTTATTACTTCAAAATGTATTTCTGTTGATAAATACAAGAAAGAATTTAGGCAGAAATAATCATTTTCAATTCACAGTACAAATAATAAGAGATGGTAATTGTTAAATAATTTTGAATTATGAATAGAGCATTAAAAACATGAGAGTCTGAGGCCAATCTGTGTCATACATTGTATCAAAAGAAAGAATAGCTGTTTGACAGTATCATTAGCAACAAAATCAATGTGAGTAAGATTCAAAGATTAAGGGCTGAAAACTGACAGATTCTAAGATTGATTCTTTGTCCTATATAAACTATGCATATTTACATAGAAGTTCCATAAGTACCTAGGCCTTACCGATTATCTTGTGTTTGACAGTACAGCACATGTCCAGAGATCTCTATTTTTTGCTTCCTTTTCCACATTTTACATTGCTACTGAGACTCAGCCTATCCTCAGCAAGTTCTTCAGAGGCTAAATGACTAAAAATTGGAGTGACATGGAATTTTCTTGGATGCTTGCAATGGAAGATATAAAACCAAAAAAAACTCACATAAATAAGAACTAATGAGATAAATATAACATAGCAAAAGGAATCACAGAGAAGGCAGCCTGCCTAGGTCTCTAGATGGAGGCTCTAGGATGGCATATAAGGTAGTCATCAATTCCATTATCAGGGATGGACATTTAAGGTAACTTCTCCACTATTGCTTAGATTGTTAAGTGGGGTCATCCTTGTAGATCTCTGGACAATTCCCTAGTGCCAGATTTATTTTTACACCTATAGTGACTCTCTCTATTATGGTATTTCTTTTATTATTCTCCTCTATTCTTTCCCTGACTCAACCTTCATGCTCCCCCATATACTCTTCTGCCCTCATCTTCTCTCCCTCTCTTTCTTACAGTTCCCTCTCTCCTCCCCCATGCTCCCAATCACCTCAGGAGATCCTGTCCAGTTCCCCTTCTCTGGGGTACCATGCATATCTATCTTATGGTCCTAACAGTTTCTCAGATTCTCTGGCAGTGGGATTGTAGACTGGCACTCCCCTGTTTCATGCCTAAAATCCATATATGAGTGGGTACATACCATGGTTGTCTTTTTGTAACTGGGTTACTGCACTCAGAATGGTTTCTTCTAGTGCCATCTATTTGCCTGCAAATTTCAAGATTCCATTGTTTTTTTCCACGAGTAGTACTCCATTGTGTAAATGTACCACATTTTCTCCATCCTTTTTTCAGTTGAGGGGCATCAATGTCGATTCCAGGTTCTGGCTATTACAAATAATGCTGCTACAAACATAGTGAAACAGACATCCTTGTTGTATTAATGTGCATCTTTTGGGTATATGCCTAAGATTGGAATTGCTGGGTCTTGTGGTAGACTGATTCCCACTTTCCTGAGTAATTCTCCATACTGATTTCCAAAGTGGCTGTACAAGTTGGCACTCCTACCAGCAGTGAAGGAGGGTTCCCCTTTCTCCACATCCTTTCCAGCATAAACTGTCATTGGTGTTTTTGATTTTAGCCATTCTGACAGGAGTAAGATGGTATCTCAGAGTTGTTTGATTTGCATTTCCCTAATGGCTAAGGATGTTGAACAATTTCTCAAGTGTCTTTCAGCCATTTTAGACTCCTCTATTGAGAATTCTCTGTTTAGTTCTGTAGTCCAGTTTTTAATTGGATCCTTTGGTGTTTTGGAGACTTGCTTCTTGAGTTCTTTGTAAATTTTGGAGATCAGCCCTCTGTCAGATGTGGGGTTGGTCAATGTCTTTTCCCATTCTATGTGGTGCCTTTTTGTCTTGTTAACTGTGTGCTTTGCCTTACTGAAGCTTCTCAGTTTCAGGAGGTTCCATTTATTAATTGTCGATCTCAGTGTCTCTGCTACTGGTGTTATGTTCTGGAAGAGGTCTCGTGTACCACTTCATTCAAGAGTACCTCCCACTTTCTCTTCTAAGAGGTTCAGTGTGGTTGGATTTATGTGGAGGTCTCTGATACATTTGGACTTAAGTTTTATGCATGTCGATAGACATGGATCTATCTGCAGTCTTCTAAAAGCCAATATCCAGTTATGCCAGCACCATTTCTTGCAGATGATTTCTTTTTCCATTGTATAGTTTTAGCTTCTTTGTCAAAAATCAAGTGTTCATAGGTGTGTGGGTTAAAATCAGGGAGTGAAGAGGAGGAGAGAGTAGGTGATGGGGGAACAGAAAGGTTGAGTGGGGGGTAGGATAGGAGAGAACAGGATGAGAAATACTATAATAGAGGGAATCATAAGTCTGAAGAGAGATCTGGCACCAGTGAGACCTCTAGTGATCTACAAGGATGACACCAACTGTCAAGCTAAGCAATATTGGAGAGACTACCTTAAATGCCCATTCCTGATAATGAACTTGACATCTACCTTATATACCATCCTAGAACTTTCATCCAGTGACTGACAGAAACAGAAGCAAACACCCACAGGTAAACAGTGAACTGAACCCATGGAACCCAGTGACATAGAGAGAGGAGCAATGAGCAAATGCGCAAAGAATGGGCTGGCAAAACCAGCAAAGACAATTGAGCTGAACAAGGGGGAGCGCATGGACCACAGATCGACAGGTGGGAGGCCAGCATGGGACTGATCCAGAACCCTGAGAATGAGGGTCAGTGAGGAGGCCTTGGCAGTAGATCAGTATTTATCCCTGGTATGCAAATGGACTTTGTGTGTCTATAACACAAAGAGTGACACTCTCTCAGCCTGGAATCTTAGGGGAGTGCCTGGACCATGCCCTGAGTGAAATGACAGACTCTGGATATCCCCTATGTGGAAGGAAGTGGCGATAGGGTGGGAGGCTGGGGAGTATGGTGGTGGGGTGCAGGAGGAGGGGAGGGAGAGGGAACTAGGATTGATATGTGAAGCAAGCTATTTAAAATTAAAGTGAAAAAAGAGCATATTTGATGGTAGATGTCATTCTGTAAATCTGTTTCTTATTTGTTGCTGAATAAAGCACTGTTTGCCAATAGGGAAGCAAGATATGTGGGACTAGTTGTCAAGGAGGATTCTGGGAAAGAGAGGCAGAGACAGACATCATGCACACTGCCAGAGCAAGATTCCCAGACCCTTTTCTCTGATAAAAGAAATACTTAGATTAACAATTATTGGTTAAATACTTAAGTCAGAGATAGTAAGAAACCAAGCAAACGGCCAACAGCTTTATAATTACTATAGTGTCCTGTGTGTTATTTGGGGACTGCAACTGTGGCAGGGCCCAGGCTACTGGCAAGGAAGACTACACTCTACAAATGGTGCCATGAATTTCCATGTAGAATGACAAAAGCTTTGAAGGGATTTTAGAAACAAAGGAACAGAGAGTAGCATGGCTTCTTGGTAGCAGCATTTTTCTCAGGTGGGCACTGTTTTGCTAGAGAAAAGCAGAAACTCATGCGGCTCACTTAAGGGAGTCTTCCTGACTCAGCATAAGCAAAAAAAAATAATAATAAAATTAAATCAGCAAGGTTTTCTTAAGAGGCTCTGCTAACAGTTGAATGATGTGCATGAGCATCTGGCAGTAGCAGTGACCACTTCTCCAAGCCAACACCATGTTGCTGGATGTCAGCATGGACTGATGTTATAAGCTGGAGTCACGCTTATGCTTGCCGTGATGAAAAGCCAGTGCCTGTTTCCGGTTTAACTTTAGCAATGTTCTTTAGCATATATAAGACATGTGGCCAGAAAAACAAAGTTTTCCAGTAAAGTCAGATTCAGATAAAGAAAAATATTTTTATTTTTCCAATATCTTGTTTCTTTTACTCTTCCAAGTCTACCTATATTTTTTCTTCATCTGAATTAGACTTGGGAGTGTAAAATAAACAATATATTGGAAAAAATGAAAAATGAAGTAGCTGGGTGTGGTGGCACACGCCTTTACTCCCAGCACTCCAGAGGCAGGTAGATTTCCAAAGACACCCTGTCTCAGAGGAAAAATAAATAAATAGAAGTAAAATAAGTAAAGTAATAAAAAAACTATGTAAAGATGGAAAATACACAGAGAGTCTGGATACTGTATGCTATTGTATTTTTCAGTTTTTTGATTGCTAAAGAAGGAACAACTGCTAAAGTACATTTGATTATAAATGCTGCTAAATTAATCCAATTTATATATTTTGAAAATGCTTTGACTTCTAAATTTAAATATAAGGACAGTTTACTTGGAATGAGAGTTTTTGTTTATGTTTTTACATAAAATGGAAAGCTATGGATTTCTTCCAGGCTTCTGTGGTCTGATGAACCAAGACCCCCGGAAACAGTGGGCCAAGTGTTCCAACAATTAAGACAGCTAAGATGATGCAGCCTTACAGGCCACAAAAATAAGGACTTATACAGGTTTCTGTGTTTTGTCATGATCCCCATGATATGGACAGCACCCCCAATCAGCAGGAAGCAGTTTGGAATGAGCAAAGTCCAAATTTCCAAATACTCTTTATGAATCTTTCATTTGAATGGGGTTGCTTATAATTAGTTAATGATCACAACCAATCTCTTTTTAAAGGTAAAAGGGGATTATGGTATGGAAATGAATATTTTGTATTTGTATGGATTTTCATTTATTGATACAAATTCAAGGACAATCTTGTGATGTGTATATTTCTCCTCTTGATTAAATATTATGCTTATACTGATCTTTTAAAACATAATGCATAATTAAATACAGATTATAGATAGTTACTTATAATAGTCAGAACTTATAGTTAGGTAAGTTAGGTTTTCTAGATAAACAGAGATATATTTAAGATAGATAGATAGTCTTCAAACTTTTCAAAGACCTTCAGAAAATGGCATTTATATGGTTTAGGGTTTTTCTTGACAATGACAAATGTCTGCTTCTGGCAGCACCAATTATGTCTGACAGGAAGATGGGCATCGAAGAAACTTGTTATAGAGTTTGCTTTCAACATAGCAAGATTAGGCATTTGGGCAAGAACCTACTCTTTCCTGGAATGTTTGACTGTTACTGTATAATCTAGACACTCAGGAATCACAGTAAAGTCACTACTGAAATTGGACAGTCTTAAAGGGTTCCTGCTTCATGGAAGAGTCTACCGGACTTTCTGGAGGACACAGAAAAATGATTGATGGACTGCCAATGCAGATGTACAGTTTGAAATTTCCTGCTTTGCTGAGAAATCTTCCAGACATACTGTGGCCTATGGGCTGAGGATGGATGCCCCAACATTACAAAGGAACTTCAGATGACTGTCCAGGTAGCGAGATGTCTCTGTCAATTTTAGTGTTTATGTATTATCCTTCTGTGGTCCTTGATGGAATTGAAGACAGATAGTTGTAGTTATAGTTTTCCTTAGTTATGATAAAAGATAAGTTACATATAAGATTTTAGACTCTCAAGGTTAGGATAGATTATATTTTCTTTAAATCTTACTAAACGTTAATGGACTAAATATTGTAACTATAGTTCTTACTTGATAATTGTTCTATTATATATAATTTGATCATATTAAAGTTGAAACCTTTCTTTTTATTTAGACAGAAAAGAGATGATGGGAGATGTCATTCTCTAAATCTGTCTCTTATTGGTTGTTGAATAAAGCACGGTTTGCCAATAGGGAAGCAAGATACGTGGGACAAGGAGTCAAGGAGGATTCTGGGAAAGAGAGGCAGAGACAGACACTATGTAGACTGCCAGAGTAAGAGGTCTGGACCCTTTTCTCCGGTAAGAGAAATACTTAGATTTACAATTATTGGTTAAATACTTAAGTCAGAGATAGTCAATAAGAAACCAAACAAACAGCCAACATATTTATAATTAATGTAGTGTCCTATGTGTTATTTGGGGACTACAACTGCGGCAGGGCCCAGGCGACTGGCAAATAAGACTACTCTCTAAACATTAATGTCAGTAAAAAGCTTCTAAGGATCATTCTCCCTCTTCTCACACATCCAGGGATGATTGTAATGTTAACTATATAGAACAGTCATTGGAATGATTCCCTGCCTGCAGTTGGTGCTTGAGGCAAGGATGGCAGGAATATAGCTAAGCTTATTTTAAGGAAAGCAGGGATCCAGTAGCATTCAATGACATTTCTCTCACTGAAAACTGCAAATAGTGTTATTTACAGCCACAGTGGGATTTTATCCCTGATACTTTCACCCTCTAATGAGCCTTCATTTCTATTTTCTTATTCATGTTCACATCTGTACTCTCCTTAAAGCAATCATGCCTTTGAGTTAAAAAGTACAGTCTACATCTGGGACAAATGTCATCAGATATAAAATGACTGTCAGGATAGGGTCACGGGTGATCATAGGCCAGTGCAGAAATACATGATAAGTCATCATTTTCTTCCTTTCCTGTGCTTGGGGTTATACTCAATGCTTTGTTAGGTAGCACCACTGAGGGGAGGCAATTATGATATAATACCCAATCATTACATTGAAAGAAATTATATTTTAATTATTGTAATATGTTTTATAATTTATTCATTCTTTTAAATTTCATTTTATATTCCAACCGAATGTCTTCCTTCCACCACTCCTCCTGGCCTCCTGTACACCCCCCCCACCTCACATCCAGTCCATTCCTCCTCACGAGTAAGGGCTCCCATGAGGAATCAACAAAGCCTGGCACAATAGGTTAGTCCAAGGCCTGGCCCCTTTCCCATTCATAAAGGGTAAGTATGTCATCCCACCATGGGGAGTAGACTCCAGCAATCTAACTCATGTACCAGGTGTGTATTGTGGTCCTACTGCCAGGGGCCCCTTAGATAGTCCAAGCTTCACAATTGTCTCTCACATACAGAAGGCCTAGTTTGATTCTAGGGAGTCTCCATAGCTGTCAGTCTAGATTTCATGAGTTTCCATGAGCTTGACTCAACTGTCTCTGTAGATTTCTTCATCATGATCTTAATCTCCTTGGTCATATATTTCCTGTTCTCTCTCTTCAACTGGATTTCTGGAGCACTGCCTGGTGCTTGGTTATAGATCTGTCCATCTGGTTCCATCAATTACTGAATGAATGCTCTATGATGATAGTTGGGGCATTCACCAATCTGATTACAGAGGAAGGCCTATTTGGGCATCTATCAAGACAAGGCACAAAAGTCAGAGGCACATTCATTTGTTTGCTCAGGAATTCAATAAAAAACTAAACTGGAAGCCACAATATACATGCATAGGACCTGATGTAGACTTCTGCAGGACCTGGGAGCTTTGTTCACGTTGACTTAGAGGGTCTTTTTTCTTGCTGTTCTCCTTCCTCTCTTGCTCTTATAGTCTTCTTGCCTTCCCTTCTGTTGTGCTTCCTGAGCTCTGCCAGGAAGGATTTGATGGAGACATTTCATTTATGGCTGAGTGTCATAAGGTTTCTCACTTTCTAAGTATTGGGCTCTGGGTCTCTGTAACTTTCCTATCTGCTGCAGGAGGAAGCTTCTCTGACGATGTCTGAACATGGCACTGATCTATGAGTATAGCAGAGTATCATTTGTAGTCATATTAGCAGTGTTATTAGGTTTTTACCCTATGTCCCTGGACTATCTAGTCTCATGTTCTTGGTCAGTCAGACAATGTGGGGTGTGGTTTCCATCTTGTGGAATGGGCCTTAAGTTAAACCACAGATATTAGTTGGTTACTCTCACAAGTTTTGTGTCATTACCCTAGCATAGTTTTCAGGCAGCACACCATTGTGCATATAGAGTTTGTGACTGGCTCAGTGTTTAAGTTATACTTTGAGAGTGTGCAGTATACTTTACTGTAATAAAGACACTGGATGATAGGGGTAAAGTATACATGTGGGCACTAGCTTGAAATCTTGTCTTCAGTGATGATTACTTGCTGTCTATTTGTGGAGAGCAACCAAACATGTTGGAAAGAACCTGAGTGGTTCAGGGTTCCCAAATTTTGGCCAAGAACTCAATTAGATGTAAGAGACATCCTTTTTAAAACTAATTCTCTGAAATCAGAATTATCCTTACAGCAAAAAAGTGATAGGGAGCAACAATCTTTTCCATTGATGAGCACTAAGCACATATATAAGCAAGTCTAGATGGACCAGCTAGTTTTGTATGTGTCATGAGCATGCATGCATGCATGCATATGTGTGTGTGTGTGTGTGAATGTGAGTGTATAAAATAATAATAATTATAGAAGAAAAGGTCATAAATTTGAGATGAAGTAGAAAAGACATTAGAGGAGTTAGAGGGTAAATGGAGGTATGAAATTAAGTAAATAAAGTACTCGTGTGAAATTTTAAATTAAAAAGGGGACATGGAAGTTCAGAAAGAAATGTTATGGGGCTCTAGAAGGATGGTGGAGGAGGGAGAGATGGAGTGGACATGATCAAGACACATTGTATACATATATGGTCCTTTCAAAGAATAAAAACAAAAAGTAAAACTTTAAAAATCATTAGCTTCGCTATAGTTTTCTCATTAAAATATGATCTTGAAAATACTTGCAAAATAACCCTCAGAAGAAAAAGAAGAAGAAAAGCACATGAACACAATCTGAACAAAGGCAAAAATTGAGGAAACCACTATCAGATGAAAAGATTCACTATAGTTCAAGATTAACAAAATTATTGTTGTTAAAAATGGCTTTTCTACCAAAGGCAATTTACAGATTGAATGCAATCTGTACAGAATTCAAAGAAAAGAACAACAAAAACCAGCAATACTACAATCCATAAGGATATATCAAATTTTTCTAATAGCAGAAATAATCTTGAGCAGCAAGAGCAACGCTGGAAGTAAGTCAGTACCCAGTTTCAAATTATATATCACAACCACAGTTACAAATCAACATGCTATTTGCATTCAAAAGCAAGGATTAGCCAGGGGAGTAGAACAGAGGTTTCCAACATAAACCAGTGTAGAAAGATCTAAGGTTCCATAAACACCCTGGAGAAAAGGCAGGTAAGCCATATGCAGAAAACTGAAACCAGATTCCTATCAAGTATATCTACCAGAAGGAAAAAAAGAATAAGAAAAAAAAGAAAAACTCTATGGGATCAACAAACTTAATATAAGACTATTTTACAGCTATTGAAGGAATGCATAAATGAAATACCTTAATATGTTTGCATAAGCAATGACGTTCTGAAGATGCCAATAATTCAAAAAAACAACAAGAATTAACAAACAGGAATAGATTCATTTAAAATGCACCACACAGGAAAGGAAATAAATAATGGAAAGTTCACATTTTGAAATGAAGAAATACAAATGGGCAATTAATATAATAGTTGTTTAAATTGTTAGAATTCAAGTGCCTGTAAGGCCTGTCCTTTAGGTTCTGACAGGAACCCTAACTGCAGCCACTAAGAGTACCACCTGTGCAAATTCCTTTTAAAAGGGCCCTGCCACCTCCCTTCTCCCTCTTTTTCTTTTTTTCTCCCTCATTTCTTTCTCTCTACTTCTATGCCTGTCTCTCTGTCTCTCCTTCCCCAGCCCTCTCTCTGCCTCTTCTGCTGCTCCCACCTCCAGAGGCTGGTCCCTTTTTCCTATTCCATTTTCATTAACAAAAACAAACAAGCAAAAAAAATACTCCATGTGAGCTCTGTCACATGGTGTCTTTCTATCTTGCACTGCTTTTAAAAATTACAACATTAATATCTTCAGTAAATAGGAAAATGCAAAACAATCCCCACTAAGATTTCATTTCACTCTAGTAAGAAACATGGCATCTGATGAAGAGAATTTGGACAGAGAAAGGAAAACATGTATTTATGGAGTTAATTTAAATTCTTGCAGCCACTATGGGAAAGACTATGGAGATCTCTAAGAAAACTAAAAATAGAGCTACTATATAATTCAGCTATACCACTTCTGAGAGTGTATCCAAAGGAACTGACCTGAAGATGGCATACTTTAGATAATCTGTACAGCCCCATTTAATTCTGTGCTATTCACAATTGTCAAGATTCAGAATCAGCTCACATGAACACTAAAGCATAATATACCCCCTGTGTGTGTGTCTGTGTGTGTGTGTGTGTGTGAGAGAGAGAGAGAGAGAGAGAGAGAGAGAGAGACAGAAGCGAGTGTGTATAATTGAATGTGATTCGATAATAATACAGTGGTTTGTATATTAATGCCCTCAGAGAACATCGTGTTAAATAATGTGAGCCAGACACAAAATGACAAGTATCTCGGGTTATTCTCACACTTGGAATACAGTAAAAACTAAAAGATGATGTTAAAGAAGAGGAGAAAGACATAGTGAGGATTAGGCAATATGAAAATGAAGAACAGCTAGCTCCGTAGTGAATATGATAGAGATAGTTTATATAATTATATGACAAGGTCACAGATCTATTTCTTTGCACAGCTGACACAATGTAACTGAGACATAAAGGTCTTCATTGTTATAGTTTGAATATGTGTTTCCCACGAAACCTGACCTAGATATTTATTTCCTAATTTATCAGTCCTAGTGGGATATGGATAGAACATGTTGTGGAGTATTCACCAGAGAAGACTGATTAGACTGGAATTTAAGTCAATGAAGTCTTTAGTAGGGGGCTGGCAACTACACTGGATGGATGTTCAGGAGCCCAGTATATCACTGAGCCTTACTAAGGGTGAGCTTTTAAGCACAAAAAACATGTTCTGGGTTCACATACATCAGTTAAAAATATCAGGTAGCCAGAAGCAGAACTACAGAAGCTAAAAAGCAAGGTTAGAACATATTGAGATTTTTTTCAGAACTATGTGGACATTGACAGATGAAACCTTTGCTTTAGTTTTGGCTGGTGATACTGTCTCCATGCGGAGATTTTCAGCCTTAATGGTACTTCTTTCATAAAATCAGTTGGGTTAAGGTCTGGGGCAGGTGAAGGGGAGTGTTATAGGCTATAAGGGTTTAATTTTCATGGATGTAGGAATGCTATTAAATTAGAGTGGTTTCAAGTAGAACAATTTGTGCAGTTTCTCTTTTGTCTCTTCAAGTTCGCCCATTTTTCTCTCATGCCTTCCTCCTTCTGTCCCCATATCTCCATCTTTTACTTATCATCTGTATTCCTTCACCTTCCTTTACATATCCCCCATCTTCATTCTATATAGTTTATTTCCTGTATAATCCTCCAGCCCAAAGGGGTGGAGACCATGTTGGGGAAATTAAACTATATATATATATATATATATATATATATATATATATATATATATATGAACAAGTAGCTACATATGTAGAGCAAGCTGATTTGAAATATTTTAGTTTATTCATAATAAAAGTGCCAATACATTCAGTGATTCTGCCTTTTAACTAAATAAAATGTATCGCAGAGGTATTACAAAAGCAGGACTGACACATTGGGACTATTCTGATATTCTTGAAATAACTTTGAAGTACAGCATTATTTAATAGAAATATATTAATTTACTCTAAATATATATTTCAAATTTTAAAAAAGGACTTAGGATGTCAAGAGAGGAGATAAAAGGAACCATACAAATTCTTTGATTAATATGGAAGAAGTAATAAATGCATAGGATTTAAAAATAAAACAGCCAAAAATCCAATGTGATATCAAAAATAATTTTCATTCTTAGAACAAACTTTAAGTTACCTAAAATAAAAACAACTCTGAGATACCATCTTACTCCTGTAAGAATGGCAAAAGAAGAAAAACACAATTTGCAGGCAAAAGGATGGCATTAGAAAAAACCATCCTGAGTGAGGTAACCCAGTCCCAAAAAGAGAAACATGAATGTACACACTCATATATGGATTTTAGACATGAATCAGGGGAGTGCCAGCATACAATCCCACTGCCAGAGAGTCTGGGAAACAGAACCTTCATCCAGAGACTGATGAAAGTAGAGGCAGACATCCACAGACAAACACTGAACTGAACTCTTGGAATCCAGTGACAGAAAGAGAGAACTGATGAACAAAGGGGTCAAGACTGGGCTGGTTTAACTCACAGAAACAGTTTACCTGAACAAATGGGAGCTCTTGGACCCCAGACTGGTGGACTGCATGGGACTGATCCAGACTCCCTGAATGTGGGTGTCAGTGAGGAGGCCTAGGTAATCTATGGGGCCTTGGGTAGTATTTATCCCTGGCATACAAATGGACTTTTGGCTGCCCATCCCACAATAAGGGATGCTCTCTCAGCCTGGATTCTTGTGGGAGGGCCTAGGCCCTGCCCTGGATGAAATGACAGACTCTGGAGATCCATCACGAAGGGTCTCACCCTCCCTGGAGATTGGAGTGGAGATTGGGTGGAGGACTGGGGGGGTTGATGGGGAGGTGGAGAAGGAGGGGAGGGAAAGGGAGCTGGGATTGACATGTGAAGCAAGCTTGTTTCTAACTTAAATAAAGAAAAGTTATTTAAATAAGCTGGGCGGTGGTGGCACATGTCTTTAATCTCAGTACTCAGGGAGGCAGAGGAGAGCAGATCTCTGTGAGATCTATCGATCAGGTTCCAGGATAGACAGAGACACACAGAGAAATCCTGTCTTGAAAAGTCAAAATATGTATAAATATGCCAATTAAAACATGGAAAGTTTTAGATTAAAAATTATAAATTCTACATCATCTATTAGAAAACAAATCTAAGTAGATATGAAAATTACATATAAAGGGGTAGGGGAGAATACACAAATGAAAGGAAGCTAAGGTAGCCATATTTATTTCAGCAAAAGATGAATCCTCATCATGGAAAATATTCAGATATAAGAGCAAAACATGGAAGGGGCTTATTATCCTAATAAGATACAAAATTTTTGTTGTGTATAAACTATAACACAATGTCAATATGAGTATAATGAAATACTGGTGAGACAAATTCAATATTACAATTGAAATATTCATTATCTTTCTAAGAATAGTTGGCACATGCTATGGCAAATTAATAAGCACATAGTCAAACTTAAAATGACATTAATTAATTTGTTGTATAAGACTTACAAAATATGTATCATGAATCAAAGATATGTTTTCAAATTCACATGAAGCACAGATATACAAAGATACATCGTATACCATCTTATTTAACAGACTCTATTGGAGAGAGTTAGCTTTTGACACCACCTGAGAAGATTGTCTCCATAAAAGGTTGTCTACACCAGATTGTTCTGTGGACATGAGTGATTGTCTTAGTTGATGTGAGAAGATCCAGCCTGCTTTTGAAGAAACATTCTCTAGGCAAGGGTCTTGAACAATTTAAGAGTGGAGAAATGAAAGTGAGCACAAGTAACCAAGGGACTACTTATATGCATTCTGCTCATGACTGTGCATGTGAAGTGACTAGATGTTCAAAGTTTCTGTCTTGACTTTCCTACAATTATGGATAATAAGCTAAAGTGAACATCTTTGTCCTCTAAGTAACTTTTTTTCAGAGTGTTCTATCACAGCAACAGAAAAGAAAACAGAATAATCATCAAGTTTAAATAAAATATTATAAAATATGCTATAATTACCCAATGGAACTAAAATAGAAATTGGCAAAATATGTCATAATAAGAAAATATCTAAATATTTTGAAATTAACTGACATATTTCTCAAGAACACAAAGAAAAAGAATGGAGCTTGGGAAGGAACCAAAATAAATATACTTTGAACTAAATGAAATGCAAATAAAGATTATCAAAATACTCACATTTTAATGAAAGGAGTGATTATAGGGAAATTTACAGTATTCAATATATATACTAACAATAAAAGAATATTTATTATTGTCATATAAATTTCTTTGTGACTCATGAAATTAGTAAAACAACCAATTAACTTTAAAGTAAAAATAAATGAAATAATACATATTAGAATACAAATTAGTCAAATAAAAACAATTATAGGTAAGTCCTTAAAAACAAAACCCATTATTTTGATATGATTAATTAAATTGGTAAACTCATAGACACATTAAAGAGAATACCCAATTTCTTGATCATAATATTCTATAATGTTTCTATGGAAATTAAATATAAGAGATATTATGAAGGAATATATACCCATAAATTTGGTAACATAAAAGAAATGAACCCATTTCTTGAAAGACATATAGATGAATAAATGAGGAGATAGGACACGACATGAATATGCTTATTTTCATGAAAGAAATTAAAACAGTAATAATCTTTTAAACAGAAAGAAACTACTCAAAGTATCTCTACTAAATACTAAAAAGGAGTGATACTAGGTCTTTCCAATCCATCACAGAAAAAAAGTGCTTAATTTTATGTGACATTGGGCATTACAGATTGCTATAGTGAGATACCACTTACTATCTATAAGAATGGATAAATTCCCAAACACAGACAGGATCAAATGCTGGAAGTATTGTGGAACAATAGAACTCCCAATTAATGATCATAGAAACACAAAATGCTATACCATCATAAGATTAAACATTTCACATTTAGTCAAATGAGCTGAAAGCTACAGCTCCACAAGACATACATACAAATGAATATAGAGGCTTCATTCTTAATTATTAACACATGAAATAAACCAAGATAACCTACGAAAGGCAACTGTTCTGAAAATTCAAAATTCAAAACTCGGCACAGTTTAGAATGTCCATTCAAGAGAATAAATTTTAATGATAGAAATAATGATTTAATATCCCATGAAAAGACATAATTAATTTAAAGTAGCCTATCTGCAAAATGGAGTGTGTAATACAAGTTTAATCATATGACACTTTGGAAGAGGCAAAATTTAATAAATCTGTTAAAAATAAGGTGTTTGGAAGATTGAGGGAAAAAACTCAAGTATTGACAACTTTCAGTATAGTGAAAGTACTTTTATGATACTATATAGATATGTTATTAATGTACAAAATCATTTAAACTGTAACAAGCAGAAAACCTTAAAGGGAACTATATATATATATATATATATATATATATATCATTCAAAAATAATATAGTAACATTTTCTGGTTAGTTTTATGGCAAAAGCTAGAGTCATTGAAGAAGTGAGAGCCTCAATTGAAAAAATGATCCTGCTATAGAGAAGCCTAAAGGTCGTTTTCATTTTTTCCTATTTTAATTAATTTTTATGTATTTTACATACCAACCACAGTGTGCCCTTCCTCCTCACCTCCTTTTCCCTCTCCCACTCACATCCTTGCTACTCTCCCCCATCCACTTCTCAGAAAGTAGAAGGCCTCCCATAGGAGTTATCAACACTTGGCACATCAAGTTGAGGCAGGGCCAAGCTCCTGCCAACTGCATCAGTGTTGAAAGAGGCATTCCACCAAAGAGAATAGGTTTCAGAAAGCTAGATCATGCACCAGGTTAGTGATTGATGTGGGAGGTCTCAGCCCACTGTGAGTGGTGTCATTCCTTAGCTTCTGGTCCTGGGTTCTATAAGACCTAGGATTGAGCAAGCCAAGGGAACTCACCAGGAAGCACCACCCTTCCATGGTCTCTCCATCAGCTCCTGAATCCAGTTTCCTGTCTTGGTTGAGTTCCTGCCCTTTCTCTAACAGCATTGTGAAAGTGTAAGTCAAACAAGCCCTTTCCTCCTCAACTTACTTTGACCATGGTGTTTTGTTACAATAGAAACCCTAAAATAAGCATTGGATCCTTTTATTGGAACACATATAATACTCTAATGTAGTGCCCGAAGAAACTGTATAGGAAATGGCATGTGACATTTTGTATGGTCTGATCACTTTTGTAATTATCCTATAAACTTGAAACCACTGTAAAAATAGTATATCAAATAAAAGATCCCCAAATTAATTATCTTTTTGAAGTAGGTTATGTTTCTGGATAACTAATGAAGAAATGTAGCTGGAAATTTATTTTCTTGAATTTTCTCATGTGAAATATTTTCATTCCTACAAAAGAATAAAACCATCTGTCACTGGCAGTTTAATATGTTCAACTTTTTTATCATGAGCAAGCAAAATATAATACATTAAAATACCCCATGGGGGAGGGCTTAGGCCCTGTCTTGGATGAAATTGCAGACTCTGGAGATCCACCATGGAGGGCCTCATTCTCCCTGGGGATCAGAGTGGAGGTTGGGTGGGGGGCTGGGGAGCCTGTTAGGAAGGGTGGAGGAGGAGGGGAAGGAGAGGGAGCTGGGATTGACATGTGAAACAAGCTTGTTTCTAGCTTAAATAAAAATGGGTTTGCATTAAAAAAATAAAATAAAATTCTACCAAAAAAAATAAAATAAAATTCCCCTTGGATACTGAAAATTTACCAAAATAATTCTAATTCCTAAAATCCAGTTTTAAATTCCATTATGTTTGCATGCATAGAAACACCCATTAACCATAAAAATATGTGTTTATACGTTAAAAGTATTACTGCAGATAATTTGAAATATGTATTGAAATTTGAAAACATTTAAACACAACAAACATATTTCTTATAGTTCTATTGTTATAAATATCCAAAGTGATAGTGATAGAAATATTTGTCTCATTGAATATGCCTCTTGTGTGGCAGATGTATGAGGATAATCAGTTCCAGGCCAGCATCATTTATGTGGTCACTTCCAGGCCTGCCTGGGTTGCATAATATGAGCCTCTTTTTTTAAGTGTATATAGGGAAAAATGATTAGCATGTCTAATCAGTTAAGAAATTCCAGAGCAAATACAATACTAAATACAAAAAGTGGACATGGAAAGGCTCACAAGACCTCAATCTTACAAAAGAACTATAGGCAACTAAGGAATGCTAAGACTGGAAGAATCATCTTCTCCAGGGAAGGTCAAATCTATTGGCTATCCATATGACCAGTTCTAAAATATACATACAAATAACATTAAAGAGACTAAGCAGGTTTATTATATTCATATATATGTATGTATGTATGCATGCATGTATGTGTGTGTGTGTGTAAATAACATATGCATATAGGAAAAATGAAAAAAATCCATGAATTTGAAAGAGCACTATGAGTGGTATATGAGAGGGCTTGGAAGGAGAAAAGGGGAAATGATCTAATTATAGTATAATCTCAAAATTAAAGAAAAATACATAAAAACAGCAGAAAAATTATAAATGTAAGTAGAGGTTAGTGAGTTACAAATAGTAGAGAGAACTATTTTAAGCCAGCTATTATAATATAAATAAATGATGCTAGAAAAAGTACACTAGTATTCATCATAGAAAAGATTTGACATTAATTAGGAAATATTTGAAATATTGTCAATATATCAAAACAATAAATTATGGTCAATATAAAGGCTCTACCTACAAAATTTCAAGCAACAAACAAACTAAAATACTTTTTAGAGTCAGGAAATTTCCATCTTGTAGTCATAAGTGAATAATGGAAGAAGGTGATGTATGACAACATCATACTAAAGGATACAAATCTACAGGAAAATAATTCAATGACCAATAATCAAGGAAAGAAACTTTATATGGAGTTGAGAAATGTACCAGGCAAGACAAATTGAATGACTCATTACACCAAGTGTGGACAAAGGAGTCACCATTTCTTGAAATATCTTCCAAACCATACATAAACTTCACAAATTACTTGTTTATTTAATAGGTACAATCAACAAATGAGCATATACTGATTAAAAAACAACTATTTGAAACTACCTACTCAGAGAGACAGAATATCTTCTGAAAGTTTATAGTACATACAATGTATCAGTATATTAATGAAAAAAGGGTTGTAACTAAGGAATAGAATTATGCTAACATATTGGAAAATACAGCTCATCAGAAATGACTGCCATTAAAAAGTTAAAAGTACATTTGCCCATGTGCAATGATAAATTAAAAATCTCTGAAAACAAATTAATGATAAACATATAACAGACTTTTATTAGGAGGCAATTTTCATTTCAGAAATATACAATGAATGCATTACAAAGTGAAACACTGAATACATCCTGAATACAGTCAGAATTAATTCTTGTATAACTTCAACGTAACCATTGATAATCAAAGAAAAAAGATCTCCAATTAATACTGAAATAGCATACTGCTTTCTGAGTATAACACTAGCAGACACTGAGATCGGCAATTAATAAATGGGGCATCTTGAAACTGAGAAGTTTCTGTAAGTCAAAGGACAGTCAACAAGACAAAATAGCAGCCCACAGAATGGGAAAAGATATTCACCAACCCCACATCTGACAGAGGGCTGATTGCCAACACTCACAAAAAAAACTCAAGAAGCAAGTCTCCAAAACACCAAATAATCCAATTAAAAAGTGGGGTACAGAACTAAATAGAGAATTCTCAATAGAGGAGTCTAAAATGGCTGATACAGTTAAGAAAGTGCTCAATATTCCTAACCACCTGGAAAATGCAAATCAAAACAACTCTGAGATACCATCTCACTCCTGTCAGAATGGCTAAAATCAAAAACACCAATGACAGTTTATGCTGGAGGGGATGTGGAGAAAGGGTAATACTTCTCCATTGCTGGTGGGAGGGTACAGCCACTTTGAAAATCAGTATGATGGTTCCTCAGGAAAATGGGAATCAGTCTACCACAAGATGCAGCAGTTCCACTTTTAGGCATATACCCCAAAGATGCACATTCATACAACAAGGATGTCTGTTCCACTATGTTCATAGCAGCATTATTTGTAATAGCCAGAACCTGGGAGCAACCTGGATACCCCTCAACTGAAGAATGGATAGAGAAAATGTGGTACATTTACGCAATGGAGCACTACTCAGCAGAAAAAAACAACAATGGGATCTTGAAATTCTCAGGCAAAAGAATGGAACTAGAAGAAACCATACCTAGTGAGGTAACCCAGTCACAAAAGACAAACATGGTATTTACTCACTCATATATGGATTTTAGACATAACGTATTACTACCCTACAATCCACACTCCCAGAGAATCTAGGAAACAAGGAGTACCCTAAGAAAGACATACCTGGGTTCCTGGGGAAAGAGAAAGGGACAAAAATCTCCTGAGCAAATTGGCAGCATGGAGGGAGGGGAGAGGGAGTTAGAAGAAAGAGAAGGGGAGAAGAGGAGGGAAGAGGAGGACATGAGGGTGCAGGAAGTTTGAGTCAGGGGAAAAATAGAGGAAAGATAAGAGATACCATAATAGAAGGAGTCACTATAGGTTTAAAGAGAAAGCTGGCACTAGGGAAATTTTCAGAGATTTATAACAACTAATAATCTAAGCAATAGTGGAGAGGCTACCTTAAATGCCCTTCCCCAATAATGAGATTGATGACTATTTTATGCCATCCTAGAGCCTTCACCCAGTAGCTGATGGAAGCAGAAGCAGACACCCACAGCTAAACACTGAACTAAACTCCTGGAATCCAGTTGCAGAGAAGGAGGAGTGATGAGCGAAGGGGTCAAGTCCAGGCTGGTGAAACCCATAGACACAGCTGACCTGAACAAGCGGGAACTCATGGACCCCAGACTGATAGCTGGGAAACCAACATAGGACTGTTCCAGACCCCAGAACATAGGTGTCAGTGAAGAGGTCTAGGAAATCTATGGGGCCTCTGGTAGTAAATCAGTATTTATTCCTAGACTATGAATATACTTTGGGAGTCCACTCCATATAAAGTGATACTTTTACATGGGTGAGGGACTAGGCCCTGCTCCAAATGATGTAACAGACTTTGAAGGTCCCCCGGGATTGACATGTAAAACAAGCTTGTAAAACAAGAAAAAAGTGTATTTTTCATTCCTCCAAAGGTTGAGAATAAAATAAGCAAACAAACCAAAAATAAAGAAGATGTCAATATAATGAAAAGAAGCAATAGTAACGGCAATATGATCTAATTGTTTGAATAAAAGAATTGACATGCCTTGTGGTTCTTAACAGAATTAATGAAAACATATATTGGAGAACAAAATCTCTTAAAACACTGGTGCTAGGCTGGGCGGTGGTGGCTCAGGCCTTTAAAAGTGCTTGGCAGATCTCTGTGAGTTCAAGGTCAGCCTGGTCTACAAGGTGATTTTCAGGAAAGCCAGGACTGTTTCACAGATAAGTCCTGTCTGAGGTAAAAACAAAACTGGTACTGGAAAATCTGGATATTGAAACTAAATCCCTATTTCACACATTGTGCAAAAATCAACTTCAAATAGGTCAGTGAACTTAAGACATTATACCTTATAGTTGCTATAGAAAATCTTAGCAAAAGCAATTAAAGAAATACGTATTAGAAACAGATTTCTGGGAAGAAAGTCTAAAGGCTATGGAAACAATAGCATGCATTTACACAGGAGATCATAAGATATAAAAATGATTCTAATAAAGGAAAAATTACAAGACTGAAAAGAGCACAAAATGGGATAAAATTGCATACCTGAAACGGGATTAATATGTCAAATACATAAGAGGTCAGAAATGGCACCCCCAAGGGAAAATGATAAATTTCCCCCAAAGGGAAAAATAAATAATAAATAACACAATAAATAAATAGGTTAAAATGAATAGACACTTAACAAAGAGATATAAATGGCAATAAAAATGTCCTATGCTTTATGTCATTAAGAAAAGGTAGATCAACAGTAAAATTTGAGTTTATTTCACCCTAAACAGATTATCTATTATAATGAAACTAAAAATAACATATTCTGGCAAAAAGAAAAATGTCATGCACTGCTGGTGGTATTGAAAATCAGTCTAGTCCCTTTGGAAATCAGAATAGCGTTTTCTGACATTCTTTCTATAGAGATGGGAATTATTTCAGGTATACCAAGAATGAGTATATACACGAATCAATCAAAGTAAGCTTATAACAAAGATATCATCTTAATCTTCTTTGTCATTGCATTTCCCACAATACCACAAATTGAAGAAGCAACTTGTGTGCTCATCAAAAACGAATGAAAAAATCAAAATATTCTATGGTGGACTTTCAGAAGAAATATCACACTCTTTTCCTAATGGAGCACAGATTCTTTAGATTCGTGCTTAGTAACATGTGAATAAATGTTGAAAGCAGTATGCTAAGTGAATGGATGTAATCATGAAAAAATTCATAAATTGTGTGACTCACTTTTTGTGAAAAATGTCCAGAGCAGGTAAATCTGTAAAAAGTATAGAAGAATACTGATTACTTAGGAATAAAGTAGGGGAAAATGCATGGCTGCTAATGATTACAGTTTTCATAAGTTTGAAAAGCTTACAATTGATATTGGTGTGAATATGTCTTTATGTTTAGTATATCAATATCTTTACACTTAGTAAAACATTCAGTTGTGTATTTTTTATATTTGAATAATATAGTGTGACTTTTATGTAAATTAAATCTGTTAAAAATTAAAAACTTGGGCTGGAGGGGGGAGATGCTGGAACTCCCCAACACACACTCTGAGATCCTTTGTTTTCCTTCCCCCAAAGGTGGCAGAAGGGTATGTGAAACAGCAGGGGACATGGAGGCTTGGGTTACCCGATCCCCTGGATGGGAGCCCCAGAGTACCTCTCTTGTTAAGGGCCCATGGATTCTCCCCAGCTCCACTCTCTCCTCCAGCTATGGCGATGGCAGAGGCAGAAGAGAACACTCAGCTCAGTTCTCACAGGAAAGGAAAACTCATCATGGGCTTTTCAAAGAAGGTTCCACTTTATGCTCATACACTGTCTTTGCCATGTGCTAGGATATCACATTCAACAGGACAAAAAATGTAAAATACTTGAATGATCTTGTATCATAACATTAATATTATTGAGAGTGTCTGCTTCCCAGGCTGAAGTGATTCATTCATTATTCTGGTCCTGCTGTAGTCCTTTGTAATTGGTGGTAATTATTATGCTTTTCTTTTTAATACAAAAATGTATAAAAATAAAAAATTGAAAAAGCAAAAAAATTAAAAACTTATTCTCACATTTTTATAAATGTGTTATGTTGTTTTATTCATCCATCAAGAAGACAATTATACAATCTGCAGGAACTTGTATGTAACTATATCAAAATATGAACCAAAATAAATCAGACTCAAAATGCAAGTATAATATGTTTTCTCTCATGGAGAACTGTGAACACAATAAAGGAATTGAAAGGAAAGGAATACTGAGAAATCCAAGGAGAATGCAAGACAAGGGATGAATATGATGAAAATACATTATATTCATGTATAAAAACATCAAAATGAAATTCATTATTTGTACAATTAATATTTTCTGCTAATGCTAAAATGAATGTGTACTCACAAAAAAGTAACTGGTTCCAAAAACAATTTTATAGCACTATTGAGAAATCTGCCACACAATGTTTCCTTCAGGAATGTCAGAAGCTTAGTTAAATAAAATAAACATCTTATTAAGATTTGTAATTGGCAGTATAGCTATAATACATCAATATCCAAAATATACTTAAAAGAAAGCCAAACATAAAGGTACACACTTGAGAGATAGCTATAAAAACTTACTACTAGACTGTAAAATGAGTTTCCAATAGAAATATATAGTTCATCCATCATAGGAAAAGTATTATAAAATATTAATTACCTTAAATTCTTAATTTTTAAAATTATTCTTTGTGTAAGAGTGGTTATCCTGCATATGTTTCTTTGTACCGTGTGTGTGCAGTGTCCCCCAAAGCCAGAAAAGGCTGTCAGATCAACCGGGACTGGAAAAACTGATAGTTATGAACAGACATGTGGGTGAAATAATCAAGATAAAAATTAATTTAATTCTAGAAACGTGGCACAGGTCTGTAATTCCAGCATTCAAGAAACAGTCAGTTGGATTGTCAATGCTAGGCCACTCTAAGCTATATCATAAAGTTTCCAGGACAGCCTGTGCTACACAGTTAGTTCTTGTTCCCCACGAACAACAAAAGATATAATCTTCAATCAGGAAAAAATGAAAGACACCAGGAATCATGGCATATGGGGACACTGAGTAGGGAAAGTAACAAGAGCTCATTAGTTCTAGGGCAATCTGAGATACACAGAAAGACAATAGTCCAAGATAAAACAGTAGAGGGAAAGAGGTGAGGGTTGATAAAAGGGAGTGGGGGAAGGGGAGAGGAAGAGAAAGGGAAGGAATAGGGGAAAGACCAAGGAGTGGAAAGGAGAATTGAGAAAGAAGAGAGTAAATAGGTGCCCAGGGGAGTGCATGAGTGGGAGATGGTGATGAATCACAGTAAATATTCAGGGTTTCAAGAACAAAATAGCATAGGCAGCACAGAACCCTTTCTATGCTTTCTGGTTAAGTCATGAACAAGGATCCTATAATCCAAATTGCTCCATTTTACTTTCTTCTCAGGATTCTGGCGGACAGCACATTTTTGTCTGGTGACCTGGCTCATGTCTCACAGGCAAAGTCAACATGAACTGATGTGAGTGATCTGGGGACTTCATTCTCCCGGAACGAAAAATAACAAGAGCAGTTCCTCCTATGGGGTTCTATTCAGAGAACAAGGGGTAGAGGGGTCAGGAAATCGGAAGTGGAAGACCCTAACTTCCGGTTAACTGTCCAGTCGCTACAGGACCTTGGGCCGCTTGGTGTACGCAACTCCTGTCAGGTAAAAGAATCACCGCTTGTGTTGTAGAGTGTTTGGAGGGAGTTTTCTAGGTCAAAACTAGGACAACCAGAAACCTATTGTGAATCCCCTAAACCAAAGCCCATAAAAAGGAAGCCAGCCACACAGGTTTGCTTCTGTTCTGGTTTCCAGAGTTCCGGACATGGCGATTAGGCCGAGATATCGGTCACTTTCAGCGTGCTTCTTAGAGGGTGAAGGCCTCGTTCAGAGGCTGGAGAACTAAGGAACAAAAGAGGAAATAAAGGATTTATGGATTCATAAGGCGGGAGGCCAGTTATGAACATTGGGAAGATTGGCCCATGCTTTATGGAGGAACGGATACACAGAATTGTTCCCTTGTATGGTGGCTTAGGTGGGTCAGACAGGCCTAAAGTCCAAGATACTACCTCACTTTGTTCTTTGGAGAACAGTGAAGTGGGAGAATTATGGGGAGTATTTTAGAATGTTCACAGTGAAGAGTTTCGGGAAAGAAATGGGGACTTAAAAGCATAGGCATATTTAGTATCTGCTGAATAGCATCAGACATGAGGGGTGAAGCTTGCCTTAATTTTTTCCTGTGTGTTACTAGTAAAGATCGTAGTGTTAAGTTTAGAGAGGCAGTGAAAAATGGGGACCCAGACATAGTTAAACATGTACACGGGCATTCTGAATTTTATCAAATGGGGCTCTAGTGAAGACGCGTTTCTCACTAGGATGCTATAACCTAGGGTGCAATTCAGTGGGCTAACAGACTCTGATTTCCTGCACAGGTTTCTTAGGAAGTGGACTGACCAGGACAAACAAAGCACTGTGAGCACTCCAAAGATGCCCCGAGAAAAGCAGCAGAGGGAGCATTCATTCATTAAAGGGAAGTTTCACACTACCTGGTGACGGTATGCCACTCATAGTGTTATTCTATTCCCTCCAGATTTTTTCAGCACACCTGCCTGCTGCCCCTGAGACAACTCATCATGCCTAGGGGCAACAAGAGCAAGGGACGCTCCCGGGCCAAAAGGCAACATGTCCGTGGAGAGAGCCAGAATCTTCAGGATACTCAGCCCACTGCAGAGGAGGAAGCAGCAGCGCCCCCTCGTGGCCAGGGAGATGCCCCAAGCTCCCCTGATGTGTGCACTCCTCAGGGGTCCCAGGAGGCTGCATCCCATGGCTTTCCTGAGTTAGATATACCATACTCAGGCTATGATGTTGTTGCTGAGGGTTCTGATGTTGTTGCTGAGGTTTCTGATGCTGGTGCTGAGGGCTCTGTTGCAGGTGCTGAGGAGACAAGTGATGTCGGTGCCGAGGGTTCTGATGTTGATGCTGAGGCGTCTGTTGCAGAGGATGATGAAAGAAGCGCATGTGCCGTCAAGATAGCAGTCGCCATGCAATCTGCACGCAGAGATCCGCTGACCAGGAAGGCCAATGTATTGATAGAGTTCATGCTGGAGAAATTTAAGATGAAAAAGCCCTTCACACAGGCAGATATGCTGAGGGTGATTAACAAGAAGTACAAGGTGCACTTCACTGAGATTCTCAGGAGAATCTCTGTGCGCTTGGAGTTGGTCTTTGGCCTTGAGTTAAAGGAAATTGATCCCAGTTCTCAGTCATATATGCTTGTGGGCAAGCTGGGCCTCTCCACTGAGGGAAGTCTGAGTGGCAGTAGTGGGTTGCCCAAGACAGGGCTCCTGATGACCCTCCTGGGAGTGATTTTCATGAAGGGGAACCGTGCCAGTGAGGAAGATGTTTGGGAATTCCTGAAAGTGGTGGGGATATATCCTGGGAAGAGTCATGTAATCTTTGGGGAGCCCCGGGAGTTTATCACCAAAGATTTGGTGGAGGAAAATTATGTGATATACCGCCAGATTCCTGGCAGTGACCCCCCAAGCTATGAGTTCAGATGGGGTCCCAGAGCCTATGCTGAAACCACCAAGATGAAGGTCCTGGAAGTTGTAGCTAAGATCAATAATACTTCCCCCAGTTTCTTCCCTAGTATGTATGAAGAGGCTATGCTTGATGAGGCTAATAGAGCAGCAAGGAGATTTACAGCTGTTCCTGGCAATGCTGTTGATGCCAGTGATGTCAGGGATGTTAGGGCTCATCGCAGATGCATGGCTCACAGTTCCTCCCGCATTTAGTTGGATTGAGATACAGTTTTCACTGTGCTGAAGAGTAGACAGTCTTCTCAGTAATGGAATGTACTATGGGATAGAAATAATAAAGTTTGTATCTTATTGTTCTGTAATACATGAGAAAAGTATATGTATTTTTTTTGCTATTTTGCAAATCTTCCTTTAAACAAGGGTTAGCTTACTTCATAATCTGCTTGTTAACATACTTATTGGTGTTTTTATTGTTTAAGACTAAAAGTTTGGCTATTTTCAAACAAAGTGGTAAATCCTAAAATGTAAATGTGGCATTGGAACAATAATTTTCCTGGAAATATGGAATTGCTTGATGGTGAATCAGAAGTGACAAGGCTAATTCAAATTGCTTGTATTTTGCTTTTTCTTGCAGTACTAACTGAAATAAACTTGGAATTGATAATTTAAAATATATTAGAAAATAAATTGTAATAAATATCGCCGAAAAAGGGGGCCAAGGACATCACAAGAAAACTCACAGAAACAACGAACCTGGGCCCATAGAACTCACAGAGTCTGAACAAATAACCAGGCAACCTGGATGGGACCAAATTGGGCCCAATACATATGTGACAGTTTTGTAGCCTGGTCTACTTGTGGGACTCCTAACAATTGGAGCAGGGCCTGTCCCTCAGGCTATGGCTGGATCTTGAGAACCTATTCCTCATACTTGATTGCCTTGCCCGGCCTTCATACAAGGGGAGGTGTTTAGTCTTATTGCAACATGATAGGCCATACTTTGTTGGCACCCATGGGAGGACTGGCCCTTTCTGAACAGAAACAGAAGAAGAGTGGATTGTGGTGAGGGGAGGTGTAGAGGATCAGTGGTAGGAGGAAATGGGAGGAAAGGATGGAGGGAAACTGAGGTCCAGATTTAAAATAAATCCCCCCAAACCCTTGCTAACCATGGAGGGCAAGAGACTTGCCTCTAGGATCAAGAGAGGTGGAGAACTATCCATGTCCCTTACTGCCTTTGGCACAAGGGAGAACAGACCCTGAATCCCTCCTGGGCAATACATTAGAGCTGACCCTGTTGGCAGTGATGCAGGCAAGCCCACCCTGAGGGCTTGAGAGTCAGAGAGCTATCCCTTTCACAGCTTGACTGCCACGTAGGGGCATGGGTGAGGGAAAGATACCCTCCCCTACCTCCTGCTCCCTATGTTAGGTGAGAGAGCTGTTCCCAGGATTACTAGAGTGGGAGAACTAGTCCTGGCCCTAATCAACTGCAGCACACAGTGGAGCAGACCCTAAAACTCACCAGGGAACCACACCAGTGCTAATCCTGTTGTCAGGGACATAGGTGAGCCAGCCCTGAGGGTGTGAGAACAGAACTGTTCTTGCCCACACAACTCCTAGGACTCCTACAGCAATTGGGAGAAAGGGCCCTGCACCTCACCTGGGAAAGAGAGTAGAGCTAGCCCTGGTGGTGTGGGTTTGAGTGAACTGTACCTGAGTGCCCCAGAGCACAACAGCCTGCATTAGGTGGGCAAGCTGAGGCAGTGCTTGGGAGTTTGTAAGGATGAGAGTGACAATGGGGGAAAACCTTGCAGGTTGACTAATCCAGCTGACACCCAGACCCAGAACTATTAGAGTATAAGAAGGGGATCATACAGATCCAAAACTCCAGTATCTCTATGATACAGGACAAAGGTGGGAAGTCCAGGTGGGAGTAGCCCAGGTGAGAGAATGTTGTCAATGGTGTGGCCTAGGACAGCGGTCCCTAACCAGATGGATGTCTCATGGCAATGAGCACTTGCAAATGAAGATGAAAGAACTAAAGGGCTAAATGTGAGTGTTCCTCACAAGGCCACACCACAGCTTCCACAAGGAGATTCCTTGTCTTTTAATTCTTCCTTCTTGTTCTGCTTTGTTTTGTTTGGTTAGCTGGTTTTTGGTTTTTCTTTAAATTTTGTTTTGCTTTCATGAGGAGGTTGCAAAGGTGGAGGGCTGATAGGATGGGAGATGCATGATGTGAAAACCACAAAGAATCAATAAAAGTTAATAAAATAAAAAAGACAGTCCAGCAGATTTAAAAAATTAAGTAAGTTAACTAAAAGCTAATTGAGAAGTGGGGCATGAAGATAATTTTTTTCTAAAAGAATATTGACAAATATTTTTAAAATATCCAGCATCTGTAGCCATCATGGAAATGAAAATTAAAACAAATTTGAGATTTCATCTAACCCCAGTCAGATTGTCCATATTTTTTAAATGCTTTTGAGGATATTGAAAAGTGAGGATACTCATTAACTTTCTAAAGTACAAAGTGAAGCCACTATGGAAATCAGTGTAGAGGATATACAAAACAACTAGAAATAGATTGCCATAAGATGCAAATCCCAGATGTATGTATGTATGATGTATGTATGTATGTATGTATGTATATTCAAAGGACTCTAAATTTTAAACAGCGATAACTTGCTGCTTATTCATGTTCATTGTTGCTCTAGTCATAATAGTCAGAAAATAGAAATAGCCTAGATGTCCATCAACTGATGAATAGAAAATAAAAACACTGTATATATATGTATATATATATATTTATACATATGATTTTATTCCTCTATAAGAAAAAGAAAAATGAAATTAAGAAATTTGCAGGTAAACTGGAGTTTTGGATCATAAGTATGTTTGTTTACATTGGCATGCCCTTAGAATTCAGGAAACTAGTAAGGAACTATGTAGGGGATATCAAGAGAAAGGCATAGAGCACAGGTGATATAAAAGGCGAAAAGGGGATAATGGAACAGGAAAGGCTAAATGAGGTGTGGAGGAGGGTGCAGAGCAGAGAAGGGAGTTTGCAGAGGGATAAGTAACACTAAAGACCTTTGAAAAAGTCATATGGAAACCTACTATGCTGGAAACTTCTTAAAATATAGCCATATGCATCTATAAATATAATTTACCTGAAGTTAATGCCTTTCCCAGAAAACAAATAAAAAAGCTAGTGCATGCATAGGGTACTATATTGTTAGCCAATGAGGTCATAAAGACCTCCAAAAATACAACAGACTACTGTGATTATTCTTGGTTGTCCTCTAAAACTTGATGGCAATAGCATGAAGACACCACACATTTAAATCATAGCACAGGGAGGAATCAAGCTGGCAATAACTTGGAAGCTTTATCTTCATCAGCTTGATTTCAGAGAGCTGGAAGGTGATATGTATGCTATTGGAGGACAAAACACACACACACACACACACACACACACACACACTAACAGTCTTCCAAGGATATAAATCTTTTTTTTTTCACTTTTCAAATTTTTTTGAGTTTAAATTTAGATTAGAAACAAGGTTACTTCACAAGTCAATTCCAGGTCCCTCTCTGTTTCCCTCCCCTCCTCCCATGTCCTCCCTCTAACCCCCCCCCACTATCCCCTTATTTCTCCAGGGAGGGTGAGGCCCTCCATGGGTGTGTCCATAGTCTGTCATTTCATCCACGGCAGGATCTAGACCCTCCCCCCAAGAGTTCAGGGTGAGAGTGCATCTCACATTGTTGGATGGGAGTCCAAAGTCATGTGTATACTCGGGATGAATACTGATCTGCTGCCCAAGGTTAAATAGATTACTAGGCCATAAATCTTGTGAGTTAAAATAACACCTGGCCTGGCAAGATCTGCCCACTGGTTCAATAGTGACAAGAATGTCATGGGACTAACCCACCACTTTCTAGCTGTATCTAAGGTTCAATCCACAAGATTGAACTCATCCCAGGTTCCCTTAAAAAAAAAAACAAAAACACTTGACTGGGAAGAGACTAAGCCTCAGGGAAGAATTTATTCCTATTATTTAGACAAATGTACATAGCACTAAACTGCCTCCTGAGAACTTACCTTTATTACTTGTGAATTAATATGTCTCTCATCATTCACTAGAGAAGATTCTTTTTGCAATAGATGGCAATTAACACAGAGATTCCAATCGACCAATATGCAGAGAATAAGAGACAGCGGAGTGCTTGCTTTCAAATGAGACATCTATTTCACATCCCTTACACTCAGTGCTGGCTGGGTGTGGATGCACAAGTATGTACCAGATCAAGTCATCCAAAATCCCAGAATGTCACGTCTGCTGCGCGGCCTGTGTCCGAGAACGTGCGGAGGGTGTCGGGTATTGAAAACACAGAGACTCGTTCAATGATATAAAGAAAACTTTAAACAGGCTCCAAAAAGGTTCAAGAAAAACTTCCTAAGAAAGGCTCCCACCAGAGAAGCTTCTGCTCTCTCCGCTACCCTGGCTGGTTCTGCTCTGACACCAGAGGTGGATGTGTGTGGGTTTTTGAAGGTGCGGTTAGTCTTTGGACAAGGTCGAGGTCAGGGCGGTTTCCGTGGGAAGGCCTTTCCCAGGAACTTATTGTATCATTTTTAGTAAACATGTTTTTACTAAACATTGTCTTACAGCTGCCTACTCCCAGGCAGAAGGGGAAGTGGGTCTCTGCTCAAGGTCTGGTGTTCCCACAATTCACCCCTTTTTATTTTCAAATGAGGCACTCCTGGCTTAGGTCAAGTAGGGTCACCCTCCCTTTCCCGTCTTTGGGGGACCTTGAACCCCTGTTTTAGGTGGGAGGGGTCTTCCCCACAGGTTGCCCGTCATTGGAGATACCCCAACCTTAAATCATCTGTAACCAACCTTCATGGCTATCGGGATTGCCATGGGCTAAGCTAAGCAATACTTGGTTACGGATCTCTTGTCTCTGGAACAAGGCACGTTTGAGCTCGGCATAAAGCCAGAATGCCTACCGCCACTGCCACCATTTCCAGGACCCCCATTGACATAGCGCCTCTCCATTACCATACCCATCACCAGATCTGGGCCATAACATTCTACCAGCCTTCGTCTGTTACAAGGGTAACCCGCATGTGATATACATTTACAATTTGATAAAGTTTACAATCGTTTTAAGATCTGCTCAGGAAAGCATTTAGAAAGTGCACTTGCACAGATTGGGCACACATTGGGCACAATCATTGATGTTACACATGTAGCATTATGAAAAATATGAACAATAGTTGTCACATTAGGACAAGTTGCATTTCTCCAGAAAAATACACTGGCCTAGTCGTGATTCCAGAAATAGGAACCATCAAGTCTGATATTTCAAGTGACCATGTCCTGTTCAAATACTGAAAAGAGGCTTTTGCCACTCATCATAGTCCATACCAATGTCCAAATGCTTTAAATGGGTCCTTTTTTCTCTGTTGGCTTCACGATGAAAACTCATGGGTCCGGAAGGTTGATGCAGCAGGTCTGTTGAGAAACTGGAAATCTCGAACCGACTGTTTTCTTTCTTTCTTGGGCTATAGATTCGATGATATCAAGGGTCAGGAACATTGATTTAGGAGATCTCACTCAAACTGGCTTAGGTAGGCTCCCATGGTCTCAGGTCCAGTTTTTCTCTGCTCCATGCATCTCACTAAATGGTGTGACAGCTGCCAAAGCTTTATTCTTTTCCTGCAAGAAAACACAAACATGCCCTCGACCCCAAATTAGGGTCTTTTCCACTGTCTAGTACATGGATGACTCCATTTGACCTGAGCAATGGTTGCTCAAGTTCCATCATGCCAGAATCTGCCTGAAGCTCACTGGCATTCACATTATAAAATTTTTAAATGAGGAGTGTATTATTTGATGAGTTATGTGGGGACTGGGGGCATTATTCCCCCTTTTTTTTCTAAAAAAATTTTTTTGAACTGTTGAAGCTGGACCATAACAGTAGAAGGATTTGTCTACCCTCCTTGGTTAACTATCTAGGTAAATTGGGATTATTACTTAGATTATTTGTAGATGCCCATTAAAAAGGACATATCCATTAAATATTTTCCAAAAACTTCTGAAAATCACTCAAAGATTGTAAACTATACTGTGTCCAAATAACTTTTGAAAATTATTTGAAGTCTGTGAGCAGTCTTTCCCAATCTAACCTGTAGAGCTCTCACTAGCTGACAAGGCCTCTTTGTATCTTAAATTTTTCTGTTAAAACATTAACAGACTGGCTTGATGTTCCTTTTGTCTATATTTAAAGCAATCTAGGTAGCTTTTTAACTATTTTTGAAGGGATTAAAGTATCCTTTTAATCATATAAGCAGTTTACACTCACGCATTCACAATCACATTACATACATACCGGTGTGGCCACACCATACATTCAGAACATACATGCATCTTTCAGTCATCCTTTTTCCCTAGGTCATGATTAGTCTGTTGCAATGAAGCTCCCTTAATTGAAATCTATGTAAAAGAACAACTCCAGCCAATCCTTGAACTAAAAGGGTTAAAAAGTCCTGTATGTTCTTTATCATTCCTCCATTTGAGCTACAGTCATGGGGTACAGCTGTACCTTCTCCTTGTAACTCTGTAGATGCAAGGTGGAGAGGCCAGGCTTTTGGCCAAAAATTTTTAGAGATGACTCACAAAATAGAACTTAAATGTAAACAAAATTTTCCATTCCATATACCTTTGTCTTTGTCTTTTTCTTTGATTAATACCAGTACCAATTTTTTTTTTGAGTCAGGGTTTCTCTGTATTGTTTGGAGGCTGTCCTGGGACTTGCATAAAGGTGTGTTGGGATTAACGGCATATGCCGCTGGGAATCTCTTGGATTCCCCTACTTCCTGACCCTGGTATCAGGCTTAGGAGGGGGAAACTCAGAATGTCTAGTTTCTGACTTTTTAATCTCATTGGCGGCAGCCGCTCCCAATGTATTATTGGTGTTATAAAATTTGATGAACAGGGAGCTGGAATGACTAACTGGCATCAACATGGGGGGGAATCCTCACCAACGCCCATATTTCCCTTACCTGAGTGTTCAGCAATGGTTGGATCATCTTTATCATGGTGAGCATTCCTAGTATCCGGAGTAGTATTGGGGTCGACATGCCTGATGCACCGTTCAGGGACCCAAATGGGCTTCTCACTTCCTGGAGGGAAAACACAAACAGCCCCTCGGACCCTAGCTAGTAGGAGAGTGGGTGGCTGCCATTTTCCTGTAATCAAATCCTTCCATCTGACCCATCCCAAGGACTGGGAGGGTTTGTTCCAATGTCTCTCCATAGCAGACAAATTATTACGGTCTACGGTCAAAAAATTTAAAATGTAAAGTATGGTGGATAACTGAATATTGGGGAGGTAACATACTCCCCTTTTTTATTTTCTTAAAATACTGTTTGAGAGAGGCATGGGTACGCTCCACAATAGCCTGTCCCGTGGGGTTGTGAGGAATACCAAAAGAATGGACAATGTGATGTTCCCTGCAAAAGGCAGCAAAGCGATTGCTGGCATAGGCAGGGCCATTGTCGGTTTTTAGGGCATTGGGTACGCCCATGTAGGCAAAGGCCTGCAGGCAATGAGAAATAACATCTTTAATCTTCTCTCCTGAGTGGAGAGAGGCAAAAATCAGTTTAGAATACGTATCCACAGAGACATGCATGTATTTTAATTTCCCTGCCTGTGGCAGGTGAGTGACATCCATTTGCCAGAGATGGTTGGCCCTGAGGCCCCGGGGATTTACCCCCTCATTGGGAGAATTATGATAAGGGGCACAATCAGGGCACTGAGAGGTAATCTGTGTAGCTATGGATAAGGGGCACCCAGTGTGAAATTTAATGGAGCGGGCATTTAGATGATACCTCTCATGGAGCTGGTGGGCCAGCTGCTCCTGAGTAAATAAGACCCTAGGGCAGGTCAAGGAGTCAGCAATCTCATTGCCCTGGGCAAGGGGTCCTGGAAGGTTAGTATGTGCACAAATAAATCCCACATAAGCAGGGTGGATGCGCTGCCAAATAAGAGGTTGGAGCTGAACTAATAAGGAATGAACCTGGGAGGTTGGAAGAACATATGGAGAAGTTTCTAAAGGTCTAACAATGTTGGCAACATAAACACTATCAGTATATAAATTAAAGGGCTCTCCCTCAAACATTTGGAAAGCCATCAAGCAAGCAAACAACTCGGCGGCTTGTGCTGACATCTGTCCTGTGAGTACCCTCTTCTGCACCTGAGAAGAAACCACCACCGCGAAACCCTTGGAGGAGCCGTCTGTAAAGACTGAGCAAGCTCCAACTAGAGGGTTTTCCTTTAAAATCTTGGGAAAGATCACAGGGTGTTGTTTAAAAAAAGACATCAAGGGGCTATTGGGATAATTGTTATCAAACTGGGCGCCTGTAGATGTAATAAACAGGGTCCACCCATCATGGAAGATCTGTAGATGTTCCACCTCCTCCTTACCATAAGGAAGGATAATTTTATCAGGACTCTTTCCAAAGGTTTGAATGCTAAACTTGTGCGCCTTCCACAACAATTGTAAAATGAGATCATAGTAAGGGGTCACTACCTTCTTAGGGGAGGCTGACAAACGTACCCAATAAATAGGACCAGTCTGCCAAAACACGGCAGTGGGCAAAAAGCTAGATGAAAGTACAACCAGAACAAGGGGCTGCCCATAATCTATACGCCGAAGGTGGGCTTGCTCTATACTTCTTAACAACAATTGTAGGGCTTCCCTGGCCTCTGGGGTAATCTGTCTAGGGGAAGTTGGAGCAGGATCTCCAGGAAGAATATCATAAAGCGCTTTAAGAGCCCCTGTTTTAATAGAAAGAGAAGGGCGAAACCATTGCACCTCTCCCAAGAATCTCTGCCAATCATGAAGTGTTTTTAAATTTGAACAATCAATTTGGAGTCTTTGTGGCCGGAGGCCAGTTTGTTGAATTTGATGACCCAAATAAGTATAAGGGGTCTCTTTTGGATCTTTTCAGGAGCCAAAATAAATCCGCGGGCCTCCAGAAGTTCCTGTAGCTGTGCAAAGGCTATGTAACATTGTCTTTCTTCAGCCGCGGCCAAAAGAATATCATCCATGTAGTGGATAATGTAAAGATTAGGGAGCTTACGTCTGAGGGGATCTAAACAGGCAGCTACATAAATCTGGCATATAGTTGGACTATTAGCCATCCCTTGGGGGAGCACCACCCATTGGAAGCAAAGGGCAGGCTCCCTAAAGTTAATCGCAGGAAGGCTAAACGCAAACCGAGGACTATCTTGAGAATGCAAGGGAATAGAAAAGAAGCAATCCTTCAAATCAATAACAATCAAATGCCAGTCTTTAGGAATGGCCACAGGCACGGGCAAGCCAGGCTGCAGAGCCGCCATAGGCTGCATGGTCGCATTCACGGCCCTCAAGTCTTGTAGTAACCTCCATTTCCCTGAAGATTTTTTTATTACAAATATAGGGGTATGTCACGTCTGCTGCGCGGCCTGTGTCCGAGAACGTGCGGAGGGTGTCGGGTATTGAAAACACAGAGACTCGTTCAATGATATAAAGAAAACTTTAAACAGGCTCCAAAAAGGTTCAAGAAAAACTTCCTAAGAAAGGCTCCCACCAGAGAAGCTTCTGCTCTCTCCTCTACCCTGGCTGATTCTGCTCTGACACCAGAGGTGGATGTGTGTGGGTTTTTGAAGGTGCAGTTAGTCTTTGGACAAGGTCGAGGTCAGGGCAGTTTCTGTGGGAAGGCCTTTCCCAGGAACTTATTGTATCATTTTTAGTAAACATGTTTTTACTAAACATTGTCTTACAGCTGCCTACTCCCAGGCAGAAGGGGAAGTGGCCAGGAACTTATTGTATCGTTTTTAGTAAACATGTTTTTACTAAACATTGTCTTACAGCTGCCTACTCCCAGGCAGAAGGGGAAGTGGGTCTCTGCTCAAGGTCTGGTGTTCCCACAATTCACCCCTTTTTATTTTCAAATGAGGCACTCCTGGCTTAGGTCAAGTAGGGTCACCCTCCCTTTCCCGTCTTTGGGGGACCTTGAACCCCTGTTTTAGGTGGGAGGGGTCTTCCCCACAGGTTGCCCGTCATCGGAGATACCCCAATCTTAAATCATCTGTAACCAACCTTCATGGCTATCGGGATTGCCATGGGCTAAGCTAAGCAATACTTGGTTACGGATCTCTTGTCTCTGGAACAAGGCACGTTTGAGCTCGGCATAAAGCCAGAATGCCTACCGCCACTGCCACCATTTCCAGGACCCCCATTGACATAGCGCCTCTCCATTACCATACCCATCACCAGATCTGGGCCATAACATTCTACCAGCCTTCGTCTGTTACAAGGGTAACCCGCATGTGATTTACATTTACTAAAGTTTACAATCGTTTTAAGATCTGCTCAGGAAAGCATTTAGAAAGTGCACTTGCACAGATACATTGGGCACAATCATTGATGTTACACATGTAGCATTATGAAAAATATGAACAATAGTTGTCACATTAGGACAAGTTGCATTTCTCCAGAAAAATACACTGGCCTAGTCGTGATTCCAGAAATAGGAACCATCAAGTCTGATATTTCAAGTGACCATGTCCTGTTCAAATACTGAAAAGAGGCTTTTGCCACTCATCATAGTCCATACCAATGTCCAAATGCTTTAAATGGGTCCTTTTTTCTCTGTTGGCTTCACGATGAAAACTCATGGGTCTGGAAGGTTGATGCAACAGGTCTGTTGAGAAACTGGAAATCTCGAACCGACTGTTTTCTTTCTTTCTTGGGCTATAGATTCGATGATATCAAGGGTCAGGAACATTGATTTAGGAGATCTCACTCAAACTGGCTTAGGTAGGCTCCCATGGTCTCAGGTCCAGTTTTTCTCTGCTCCATGCATCTCACTAAATGGTGTGACAGCTGCCAAAGCTTTATTCTTTTCCTGCAAGAAAACACAAACATGCCCTCGACCCCAAATTAGGGTCTTCTCCACTGTCTAGTGTATGGATGTCTCCATTTGACCTGAGAAATGGTTGCTCAAGTTCCATCATGCCAGAATCTGTCTGAAGCTCACTGGCATTCACATTATAAAATTTTTAAATGAGGAGTGTATTATTTGATGAGTCATGTGGGGACTGGGTACATTATTCCCCCTTTTTTATTTTCTAAAAAAAGTTTTTTTTGAACTGTTGAAGCTGGACCATAACAGTAGAAGGATTTGTCTACCCTCCTTGGTTGACTATCTAGGTAAATTGGGATTACTACTTAGATTATTTGTAGATGCCCATTAAAAAGGACATATCCATTAAATATTTCCCAAAAACTTCTGAAAATCACTCAAAGATTGTAAACTATACTGTGTCCAAATAAGTTTTTAAAATTATTTGAAGTCTGTGAGCAGTCTTTCCCAATCTAACCTGTAGAGCTCTCACTAGCTGACAAGGCCTCGTTTGCATCTTAAATTTTTCTGTTAAAACATTAACAGACTGGCTTGATGTTCCTTTTGTCTATATTTAAAGCAATCTAGGTAGCTTTTTAACTATTTTTGAAGGGATTAAAGTATCCTTTTAATCATATAAGCAGTTTACACTCACGCATTCACAATCACATTACATACATACCGGTGTGGCCACACCATACATTCAGAACATACATGCATCTTTCAGTCATCCTTTTTCCCTAGGTCATGATTAGTCTGTTGCAATGAAGCTCCCTTAATTGAAATCTATGTAAAAGAACAACTCCAGCCAATCCTTGAACTAAAAGGGTTAAAAAGTCCTGTATGTTCTTTATCATTCCTCCATTTGAGCTATAGTCATGGGGTACAGCTGTACCTTCTCCTTGTAACTCTGTAGATGCAAGGTGGAGAGGCCAGGCTTTTGGCCAAAAGTTTTTAGAGATGACTCACAAAATAGAACTTAAATGTAAACAAAATTTTCCATTCCATATACCTTTGTCTTTGTCTTTTTCTTTAATTAATACCAGTACCAATTTTTTTTTTGAGTCAGGGTTTCTCTGTATTGTTTGGAGGCTGTCCTGGGACTTGCATAAAGGTGTGTTGGGATTAACGGCATATGCCGCTGGGAATCTCTTGGATTCCCCTACTTCCTGACCCTGGTATCAGGCTTAGGAGGGGGAAACTCAGAATGTCTAGTTTCTGACTTTTTAATCTCATTGGCGGCAGCCGCTCCCAATGTATTATTGGTGTTATAAAATTTGATGAACAGGGAGCTGGAATGACTAACTGGCATCAACATGGGGGGGAATCCTCACCAACGCCCATATTTCCCTTACCTGAGTGTTCAGCAATGGTTGGATCATCTTTATCATGGTGAGCATTCCTAGTATCCGGAGTAGTATTGGGGTCGACATGCCTGATGCACCGTTCAGGGACCCAAATGGGCTTCTCACTTCCTGGAGGGAAAACACAAACAGCCCCTCGGACCCTAGCTAGTAGGAGAGTGGGTGGCTGCCATTTTCCTGTAATCAAATCCTTCCATCTGACCCATCCCAAGGACTGGGAGGGTTTGTTCCAATGTCTCTCCATAGCAGACAAATTATTACGGTCTACGGTCAAAAAATTTAAAATGTAAAGTATGGTGGATAACTGAATATTGGGGGAGGTAACATACTCCCCCTTTTTTATTTTCTTAAAATACTGTTTGAGAGAGGCATGGGTACGCTCCACAATAGCCTGTCCCGTGGGGTTGTGAGGAATACCAAAAGAATGGACAATGTGATGTTCCCTGCAAAAGGCAGCAAAGCGATTGCTGGCATAGGCAGGGCCATTGTCGGTTTTTAGGGCATTGGGTACGCCCATGTAGGCAAAGGCCTGCAGGCAATGAGAAATAACATCTTTAATCTTCTCTCCTGAGTGGAGAGAGGCAAAAATCAGTTTAGAATACGTATCCACAGAGACATGCATGTATTTTAATTTCCCTGCCTGTGGCAGGTGAGTGACATCCATTTGCCAGAGATGGTTGGCCCTGAGGCCCCGGGGATTTACCCCCTCATTGGGAGAATTATGATAAGGGGCACAATCAGGGCACTGAGAGGTAATCTGTGTAGCTATGGATAAGGGGCACCCAGTGTGAAATTTAATGGAGCGGGCATTTAGATGATACCGCTCATGGAGCTGGTGGGCCAGCTGCTCCTGAGTAAATAAGACCCTAGGGCAGGTCAAGGAGTCAGCAATCTCATTGCCCTGGGCAAGGGGTCCTGGAAGGTTAGTATGTGCACAAATAAATCCCACATAAGCAGGGTGGATGCGCTGCCAAATAAGAGGTTGGAGCTGAACTAATAAGGAATGAACCTGGGAGGTTGGAAGAACATATGGAGAAGTTTCTAAAGGTCTAACAATGTTGGCAACATAAACACTATCAGTATATAAATTAAAGGGCTCTCCCTCAAACATTTGGAAAGCCATCAAGCAAGCAAACAACTCGGCGGCTTGTGCTGACATCTGTCCTGTGAGTACCCTCTTCTGCACCTGAGAAGAAACCACCACCGCGAAACCCTTGGAGGAGCCGTCTGTAAAGACTGAGCAAGCTCCAACTAGAGGGTTTTCCTTTAAAATCTTGGGAAAGATCACAGGGTGTTGTTTAAAAAAAGACATCAAGGGGCTATTGGGATAATTGTTATCAAACTGGGCGCCTGTAGATGTAATAAACAGGGTCCACCCATCATGGAAGATCTGTAGATGTTCCACCTCCTCCTTACCATAAGGAAGGATAATTTTATCAGGACTCTTTCCAAAGGTTTGAATGCTAAACTTGTGCGCCTTCCACAACAATTGTAAAATGAGATCATAGTAAGGGGTCACTACCTTCTTAGGGGAGGCTGACAAACGTACCCAATAAATAGGACCAGTCTGCCAAAACACGGCAGTGGGCAAAAAGCTAGATGAAAGTACAACCAGAACAAGGGGCTGCCCATAATCTATACGCCGAAGGTGGGCTTGCTCTATACTTCTTAACAACAATTGTAGGGCTTCCCTGGCCTCTGGGGTAATCTGTCTAGGGGAAGTTGGAGCAGGATCTCCAGGAAGAATATCATAAAGCGCTTTAAGAGCCCCTGTTTTAATAGAAAGAGAAGGGCGAAACCATTGCACCTCTCCCAAGAATCTCTGCCAATCATGAAGTGTTTTTAAATTTGAACAATCAATTTGGAGTCTTTGTGGCCGGAGGCCAGTTTGTTGAATTTGATGACCCAAATAAGTATAAGGGGGTCTCTTTTGGATCTTTTCAGGAGCCAAAATAAATCCGCGGGCCTCCAGAAGTTCCTGTAGCTGTGCAAAGGCTATGTAACATTGTCTTTCTTCAGCCGCGGCCAAAAGAATATCATCCATGTAGTGGATAATGTAAAGATTAGGGAGCTTACGTCTGAGGGGATCTAAACAGGCAGCTACATAAATCTGGCATATAGTTGGACTATTAGCCATCCCTTGGGGGAGCACCACCCATTGGAAGCAAAGGGCAGGCTCCCTAAAGTTAATCGCAGGAAGGCTAAACGCAAACCGAGGACTATCTTGAGAATGCAAGGGAATAGAAAAGAAGCAATCCTTCAAATCAATAACAATCAAATGCCAGTCTTTAGGAATGGCCACAGGCACGGGCAAGCCAGGCTGCAGAGCCGCCATAGGCTGCATGGTCGCATTCACGGCCCTCAAGTCTTGTAGTAACCTCCATTTCCCTGAAGATTTTTTTATTACAAATATAGGGGTATGTCACGTCTGCTGCGCGGCCTGTGTCCGAGAACGTGCGGAGGGTGTCGGGTATTGAAAACACAGAGACTCGTTCAATGATATAAAGAAAACTTTAAACAGGCTCCAAAAAGGTTCAAGAAAAACTTCCTAAGAAAGGCTCCCACCAGAGAAGCTTCTGCTCTCTCCTCTACCCTGGCTGATTCTGCTCTGACACCAGAGGTGGATGTGTGTGGGTTTTTGAAGGTGCGGTTAGTCTTTGGACAAGGTCGAGGTCAGGGCAGTTTCTGTGGGAAGGCCTTTCCCAGGAACTTATTGTATCATTTTTAGTAAACATGTTTTTACTAAACATTGTCTTACAGCTGCCTACTCCCAGGCAGAAGGGGAAGTGGCCAGGAACTTATTGTATCGTTTTTAGTAAACATGTTTTTACTAAACATTGTCTTACAGCTGCCTACTCCCAGGCAGAAGGGGAAGTGGGTCTCTGCTCAAGGTCTGGTGTTCCCACAATTCACCCCTTTTTATTTTCAAATGAGGCACTCCTGGCTTAGGTCAAGTAGGGTCACCCTCCCTTTCCCGTCTTTGGGGGACCTTGAACCCCTGTTTTAGGTGGGAGGGGTCTTCCCCACAGGTTGCCCGTCATCGGAGATACCCCAACCTTAAATCATCTGTAACCAACCTTCATGGCTATCGGGATTGCCATGGGCTAAGCTAAGCAATACTTGGTTACGGATCTCTTGTCTCTGGAACAAGGCACGTTTGAGCTCGGCATAAAGCCAGAATGCCTACCGCCACTGCCACCATTTCCAGGACCCCCATTGACATAGCGCCTCTCCATTACCATACCCATCACCAGATCTGGGCCATAACATTCTACCAGCCTTCGTCTGTTACAAGGGTAACCCGCATGTGATTTACATTTACTAAAGTTTACAATCGTTTTAAGATCTGCTCAGGAAAGCATTTAGAAAGTGCACTTGCACAGATACATTGGGCACAATCATTGATGTTACACATGTAGCATTATGAAAAATATGAACAATAGTTGTCACATTAGGACAAGTTGCATTTCTCCAGAAAAATACACTGGCCTAGTCGTGATTCCAGAAATAGGAACCATCAAGTCTGATATTTCAAGTGACCATGTCCTGTTCAAATACTGAAAAGAGGCTTTTGCCACTCATCATAGTCCATACCAATGTCCAAATGCTTTAAATGGGTCCTTTTTTCTCTGTTGGCTTCACGATGAAAACTCATGGGTCTGGAAGGTTGATGCAACAGGTCTGTTGAGAAACTGGAAATCTCGAACCGACTGTTTTCTTTCTTTCTTGGGCTATAGATTCGATGATATCAAGGGTCAGGAACATTGATTTAGGAGATCTCACTCAAACTGGCTTAGGTAGGCTCCCATGGTCTCAGGTCCAGTTTTTCTCTGCTCCATGCATCTCACTAAATGGTGTGACAGCTGCCAAAGCTTTATTCTTTTCCTGCAAGAAAACACAAACATGCCCTCGACCCCAAATTAGGGTCTTCTCCACTGTCTAGTGTATGGATGTCTCCATTTGACCTGAGAAATGGTTGCTCAAGTTCCATCATGCCAGAATCTGTCTGAAGCTCACTGGCATTCACATTATAAAATTTTTAAATGAGGAGTGTATTATTTGATGAGTCATGTGGGGACTGGGTACATTATTCCCCCTTTTTTATTTTCTAAAAAAAAGTTTTTTTTTTGAACTGTTGAAGCTGGACCATAACAGTAGAAGGATTTGTCTACCCTCCTTGGTTGACTATCTAGGTAAATTGGGATTACTACTTAGATTATTTGTAGATGCCCATTAAAAAGGACATATCCATTAAATATTTCCCAAAAACTTCTGAAAATCACTCAAAGATTGTAAACTATACTGTGTCCAAATAAGTTTTTAAAATTATTTGAAGTCTGTGAGCAGTCTTTCCCAATCTAACCTGTAGAGCTCTCACTAGCTGACAAGGCCTCGTTTGCATCTTAAATTTTTCTGTTAAAACATTAACAGACTGGCTTGATGTTCCTTTTGTCTATATTTAAAGCAATCTAGGTAGCTTTTTAACTATTTTTGAAGGGATTAAAGTATCCTTTTAATCATATAAGCAGTTTACACTCACGCATTCACAATCACATTACATACATACCGGTGTGGCCACACCATACATTCAGAACATACATGCATCTTTCAGTCATCCTTTTTCCCTAGGTCATGATTAGTCTGTTGCAATGAAGCTCCCTTAATTGAAATCTATGTAAAAGAACAACTCCAGCCAATCCTTGAACTAAAAGGGTTAAAAAGTCCTGTATGTTCTTTATCATTCCTCCATTTGAGCTATAGTCATGGGGTACAGCTGTACTTTCTCCTTGTAACTCTGTAGATGCAAGGTGGAGAGGCCAGGCTTTTGGCCAAAAGTTTTTAGAGATGACTCACAAAATAGAACTTAAATGTAAACAAAATTTTCCATTCCATATACCTTTGTCTTTTTCTTTTTCTTTACTTAATACCAGTACCTCTTTACTGTTACCAATTTTTTTTGAGTCAGGGTTTCTCTGTATTGTTTGGAGGCTGTTCTGGAACTTGCATAAAGGTGTGTTGGGATTAACGGCGTATGCCGCTGGGAATCTCTTGGATTCCCCTACTTCCTGACCCTGGTATCAGGCTTAGGAGGGGGAAACTCAGAATGTCTAGTTTCTGACTTTTTAATCTCATTGGCGGCAGCCGCTCCCGATGTATTATTGGTGTTATAAAATTTGATGAACAGGGACCTGGAATGACTAACTGGCATCAACATGGGGGGGAATCCTCACCAACGCCCATATTTCCCTTACCTGAGTGTTCAGCAATGGTTGGATCATCTTTATCATGGTGAGCATTCCTAGTATCCGGAGTAGTATTGGGGTCGACATGCCTGATGCACCGTTCAGGGACCCAAATGGGCTTCTCACTTCCTGGAGGGAAAACACAAACAGCCCCTCGGACCCTAGCTAGTAGGAGAGTGGGTGGCTGCCATTTTCCTGTAATCAAATCCTTCCATCTGACCCATCCCAAGGACTGGGAGGGTTTGTTCCAATGTCTCTCCATAGCAGACAAATTATTACGGTCTACGGTCAAAAAATTTAAAATGTAAAGTATGGTGGATAACTGAATATTGGGGGAGGTAACATACTCCCCCTTTTTTATTTTCTTAAAATACTGTTTGAGAGAGGCATGGGTACGCTCCACAATAGCCTGTCCCGTGGGGTTGTGAGGAATACCAAAAGAATGGACAATGTGATGTTCCCTGCAAAAGGCAGCAAAGCGATTGCTGGCATAGGCAGGGCCATTGTCGGTTTTTAGGGCATTGGGTACGCCCATGTAGGCAAAGGCCTGCAGGCAATGAGAAATAACATCTTTAATCTTCTCTCCTGAGTGGAGAGAGGCAAAAATCAGTTTAGAATACGTATCCACAGAGACATGCATGTATTTTAATTTCCCTGCCTGCGGCAGGTGAGTGACATCCATTTGCCAGAGATGGTTGGCCCTGAGGCCCTGGGGATTTACCCCCTCATTGGGAGAATTATGATAAGGGGCACAATCAGGGCACTGAGAGGTAATCTGTGTAGCTATGGATAAGGGGCACCCAGTGTGAAATTTAATGGAGCGGGCATTTAGATGATACCGCTCATGGAGCTGGTGGGCAAGCTGCTCCTGAGTAAATAAGACCCTAGGGCAGGTCAAGGAGTCAGCAATTTCATTGCCCTGGGCAAGGTGTCCTGGAAGGTTAGTATGTGCACGAATAAATCCCACATAAGCAGGGTGGATGCGCTGCCAAATAAGATGTTGGAGCTGAACTAATAAGGAATGAACCTGGGAGGTTGGAAGAACATATGGAGAAGTTTCTAAAGGTCTAACAATGTTGGCAACATAAACACTATCAGTATATAAATTAAAGGGCTCTCCCTCAAACATTTGGAAAGCCATCAAGCAAGCAAACAACTCGGCGGCTTGTGCTGACATCTGTCCTGTGGGTACCCTCTTCTGCACCTGAGAAGAAACCACCACCACGAAACCCTTGGAGGAGCCGTCTGTAAAGACTGAGCAAGCTCCAACTAGAGGGTTTTCCTTTAAAATCTTGGGAAAGATCACAGGGTGTTGTTTAAAAAAAGACATCAAGGGGCTATTGGGATAATTGTTATCAAACTGGGCGCCTGTAGATGTAATAAACAGGGTCCACCCATCATGGAAGATCTGTAGATGTTCCACCTCCTCCTTACCATAAGGAAGGATAATTTTATCAGGACTCTTTCCAAAGGTTTGAATGCTAAACTTGTGCGCCTTCCACAACAATTGTAAAATGAGATCATAGTAAGGGGTCACTACCTTCTTAGGGGAGGCTGACAAACGTACCCAATAAATAGGACCAGTCTGCCAAAACACGGCAGTGGGCAAAAAGCTAGATGAAAGTACAACCAGAACAAGGGGATGCCCATAATCTATACGCCGAAGGTGGGCTTGCTCTATACTTCTTAACAACAATTGTAGGGCTTCCCTGGCCTCTGGGGTAATCTGTCTAGGGGAAGTTTGGGCAGGGTCCCCAGGAAGAATATCATAAAGCGCTTTAAGAGCCCCTGTTTTAATAGAAAGAGAAGGGCGAAACCATTGCACCTCTCCCAAGAATCTCTGCCAATCATGAAGTGGTTGGAGGGATAGAGGTATAATTGTACAGCAAGAAATGGTAGGTGGATTTGATAAGTCTGTCTTAGAATTTCCATTGTTGTGAATAAGTATCATGATCTCCACAACTCGAAAATGAAAGAAAATATTTAGTAAGGGCTGGCTTACAGTTTACAGGTTTAGTCCATCGTTGTCATAGGGGAAATCATGGTAGCACACAGGCAGACATGATGCTGGAGAGATAGCTGAGAGTTCTACAATAATGTGAGCCACTGGGTCAGGCTTGAGTTTCTGAAATCACAAAGCCTACCCTAGTGACACAATTCCTCCAACAAAGCCACACCTACTCCAACGAGGCCATTCTTCCTAACAATGCCACTCCCGAAAAGTGTATGAGGGCCATTTTCATTCAAACCACCATATTATATGCATGGAAGAAATTCTCAAATAGTAGAAAAAGCATAAAACAAATAAAATAAACTAAAATAAAAACAATTATAAAAGGATGAAATAAAGTTGTGAGTTGAGATGGGGTTCCTGGGGTGGAGTTTGAGAACATGAGACATGAATACAATAAAGATACAAAGCCTTCCTTTAGTGATAAACTTCCTGTAGGAAAGCTACACCTCTGCATAGCCTACCTAAACAGTGCTACTAATGTGACATTCTCTGACTTCCTTTTCTGTAGGAGTATCAATAAACAAAAGTAATGGTTTGACAGAGAGCCTGCATGGGACTGGCATAGGCCCTGTACATGTATGTGACAGTTGTGTAGCTTGGTCTTCTTTGTGGGACTCCTAACAGTGGGAGCAGGGACTGTCTCTAATGCTTTGACTGGCTCTTGGAAGCTACTCCTCATATTGGATTGCCTTGCCTAGCCTAAATGCAGGGGAGGTATTTAGACTTCCTGCAACTTGATATACCATGCATTGTTGATACCCGTGTTAGGCCTGTCCCTTTCTGAATAGAAACAGAGGAGGAGTGGATTGGCAAGTGGGGGGATGGAATGGGGAGGAGAGAAGGGAGGGGACACTGCAGTCAGGATGTAAAATAAGTAAATTAAATTAAAACATTTGTTTGCGGTTTTGAGACTTAAGACTAAAAAATAAAACAGAAAACAAACAAACAAAAAACACGTGTCTTCTGCCTTAATGGGAACAAACACAGAATGGCAATACTCTGAAAATCTAAGAAGTGCAGAGTTTAGTTTATGTTAACTGAGACACCTTGGGCAAGACTGAAAGGTCGACTTCTGAGAGAGGGGCTACAAGAAAGTAAAGGATGTAACCAGAGAGGATGATATTTAGGAAGCAAAAAACAAACAAACAAACAAACAAACAAACAAACAAACAAAAACCCAAAACAGGATTCAGTTCCTGACAATCATTATGGTGAGGATTCTGAATAATTTTGTTAGGTAATTCTCTCTTTACCCTTAAAACTGAGAGAATCACTTACACAATCTTCATAGTACCACCCTTGCTGGAACTATCAGAATTCCTGAGTATTAGTGACTTTGATGTGACGGAATTTCTCCTATTGTGACACAGTGGCAGTTAGAACTTGGCCTAAGTGTCACTGTGGCCTACTGATTCAGCTTAGAAATACTGCTGGGTTAGGTTTGTCCAGATGCAACTGAATATATCCTGAGAGAGAACACTTCATAACAGTGAGTATTTCACAGAATTTATTCCTTATTCTCAGCTTATGGAAAGAGGACAGTGATAGTGAGTGAATAACCTCTTATTACCTCAGACTTGGGGAGCCAAGGGTATTGTCGTCTTCATTATGAGAGCATAGACTGCAGGATAGAGACTATAAAAAATGAGTCTGACCCCGTATCAGACATGAAAGAAATCACTGAGGAGACAAGGTACACCAACAAAATAAATGACATAACAAATAATCTAGCCTTGCTCTCTGATTTTCCCTTGAAGACTCAGAACAAGGTTGTGAATCTCTGACCCCCATTCCTATAGCAAGTGATATGAGGCGAGATCATTAGACTGGATGTTCAGTCACAATTAAAATGAGAGTGTAGGTGTCCTCAACATCTATGTGCTCATGTAGTGACCCTAAGAAAGTTCTGGTCAACTCAGACCCTGAGAGTCTAAGACAGAAATTCCTTTCTCCTGAGCTAGCACCAGAGTTGTGAATGCCAGATTGAAGGACCCAATTCCTTTCCTTGTCTTGGTAGTTAATGGTATTTGTCATGTCTACAGTAGAAGGGTAAATGGTTCCCACATTCTATCAACAGCTGATGAGTGAGGCAATGACTGCAGACAGCAAGCTAATTCATATTATTTTTTTCAGGTTCTACACGCATCAGGTTGATGGGGAGAACAGGAGCACAATGGATTTATTAAGACCCACCACAGAAAACTAAAATGACATTTTCCTTAAAGCTCTGGTAAAATTTGCATGCTGAAGGTCTACACATGCTATCTGTCATCTGCCAGACTCTCATCCTTTGTAGTCTTACCCGTGCTCCTGCCCATTCCCTCTGACTGCAATCATTATGCCTAGGGGTAAAAAGAATAAGCGTCGCAGCCGCATGAAGAATAAGAACCACCATCATGAGAAATGCCATGATGAGAAAGATGAATCTCAGGATCAGAAGGGAGAAATGGATAGTGAAGCAGAGGAAGAAAAGCCTCTCTGCTCTGTGACTGATGACATTCATGGGATGTCACCTGCCTCTGAGTCAAGTAGTAATACTGAGTGCTGTTCCTGTGTACCCTCACCCGTATCTATTTCTGGTGATGATATAGAATTTGACCACTGTCAATACTGCTGTGGTGAAGGAAACTTTCTTCACTCAGAATGTCAACTCTGTCATGATAATTCATTCAGAGATTGTCTAGATATGTATGTGGATTTTGTAGAGCAGACTGTACTCTATAAATTTAAAATGAAACAACCCATTACTAGGGAAGATTTACTCAGTGTTATTGACCCAAAATACCGGTACAGATTTGCTGAGATATTTAAGAAAGCTTTTGAGCGCATTGAAATTGTGTTTGCAGTTGACGTGGTGGAAATTGACTCAACTAATCACTTATATGACCTAGTCAGCAAGATAGAACTCCCAAACAAAGGAAGAGTTTGTGCTGGCAGGGGTTTACCAAAAACTGGTCTTCTTATGACTCTCCTGGCTATGATTTTCTTGAAGGGTAACTCTATTGCTGAAGAAGAGGTTTGGAAATTCCTGAAAACGATGCAAGTGTACCCAGGGAGGAAGCACTTCATCTATAGAGAGCCACGGAAATTCATCACTCAAGATTTGGTGAAACTGAAGTATCTGGAGTACCAGCAGATACCTAATAGTGATCCTCCACGATATGAGTTCCTTTGGGGTCCAAAAGCTTACGTTGAAACTACCAAGATTAAAGTCCTAGAATTTGTGGCTAAAGGTAGTGACACTAAGCTTAATAAGTTCTTCATACAATATTAAGACGCTTTGAGAGAAGAGTCAGCAAAAAACTGGAGGAGGTTCTGGTACTAATGCCAGGCCAAAACCATCACCATGTCTAGACAGCACTGACACTTCAGTAAATTATAAGACTTTATCTTCAGACAAGAAAACACAACATCACGATTGACATTTTCTTTGAAGCAAGGAAGAAAATCACAAGGAATGAAATATTGAGTAATAAAGAATGACCAATGGGGATTTTTGCTTATTTGTTTCAGTATTTTGTTACATAAAATTAAATGTTTTAAATATCGATAGATTTAAATATATGGGAGGCATTAAGTCATACGAAATTAAGCTTTTTGTCAGGATTGAAGTAAACAAATATAAGTGATGAGGAATAATGAGAATTCACTGCATACATTCATATTGTTTGTGAAGAAGTAAAAAGTATCTGAAGCATTGAAAAAGAGGTGAATATAAACAATATGGGAGAAAACCATTCATAAGAAGTCTGATTCTCTAGAATGATCAGAAAAGAAGGATTTCATTACAGTTATATGAAGTATGGTAAAAGAATTAATATTTGTAAATAAAAACAAAGGCAATTTTTTCCTTCATCAATGGCAAGAGTAAAATAAAAGTGACAAAATGTAATTTCCTAAGAGTAAAATTTGGCAGAATGCACATATTAGATGAAGAAGAAAATGGAAAATTTTATACACTGAATTGGCAGTATTCAAGTCAAGTAGGACATTCCATGATTTTCTAATAATAGAAAATATAGCTTAAATTAGTTAAAGTTACAAAGTCAATGCATGAAATAGCCAGGAATCAATGAAAGATAGTTTGTTTATAAATTGTTTTATGCATTTCTGTCTTATATAATCTCTAAGCTCTAAGACACATACACACATATATGTATATATATATATATATTACACATATAAATTTATATATAGTCATTGTGGCAGCCTGGGGATTCCAGCTCCCATGACTGCACCCAGGATTGCATTAAGGAACCCTTCAAAGTAGGCAGGATAATCTATCTTTAGTTCTTTTGGAAATGGCTTGAATGCTCTGAAAATTTCTCTCTGAGGACTGGTCTTTTTCTATTCTGATGTTAATAAGAAAATACATGCTTTCTGATGGTAACTTACGAACAAAGAAACAAGCACATGCTTTCCTGATGGTAACCTTCTCTTTTACTTTATCTTGAATAATCTCTTTCTTGGTAATCTTTCTACACAGTTAATCTCATTTCATGCAGTTACATGTGTCTTTATACATACATACTTCTTTCTCCTGCATAGCAATAAATCTCTACACATGGTTACACCTATTTTCATACGGTTACATTCTCTACATAGCTACATACTTTAACATTTCTTAACACAGCTACATCTCTCACATGCAATTTCCACACAGTCATGTTTCTTCATTCACATATATCTCTTCTACATACACATCTTTCTTTTATACAGCTTCATCTTCCATATCTTTCTGATCACTCTGGTATGTCTCTTTACATTTCTCTCACACTTCTTCTTACATCTCTCACACTCCTCTCTCCACATTCAGCTACATCTCCTTTTCAGTACACACACACACACACACCACAGAGTTTTCATATTTTTCCTACTCCTTCCTACATCTCTTACACTTCTCTCCACATCACACATCACTCAGCAAAAGCCTCTGGACAGATATGAATCACATCTTCAGGGTCATACAACATTTACTGAGTAAACAATAATAAACAGAACTATACTAATCACACAGTTTCTTTCAGGCTAGGGAAGTCATTCTGACAGACCAGGCAGTGAATTAAGAAAGCGTGTAGCAAGCCAGGCGTTGGTGGCGCACACCTTTAATCCCAGCACTCGGGAGGCAGAGGCAGGCGGATCTCTGTGAGTTCGAGGCCAGCCTGGTCTACAGAGCGAGTTCCATGACAGCCTCCAAAACAATACAGAGAAACCCTGTCTCGAAAAGAAAAAGCGTGCAGCTCTGAATGATCATGATTCCCAGGCAGAAAGTGATTTGAAATTCAGCACTTAAACAATAATCAGTTAGTTGACTGAATCTTGAGGTTGGGGAGTACTTGCAGAAAGTCCATTGCTGAGAAAGTTATGTCTCCTAAAGCTTCTTTATCTCTAACCTGGAATTATCAATATACACTTGGGAAAGTGACTTTGTGTATTTGTCTCTAGGGGCAACCAAATATTCATCTCCACAGGCAACCAGTTTGTTTTTAATTTGTTCTGAAGTCTAAAATTATTTGTCTTAGTGGTTAAGAATACTGTTACCTTCCTATGTCAGTCTGAGTAATGAAAAATATCTTATCATTATTTCTATTCTTCGGTATTATATAGATTAAACACCTTCCTGTCCATAATCATAATCATCTTCCTGTCCATCCACAGATATATGTGTATTCAGTAGATGGAATATATATATGAGTTAAATACATAAGCAGTAGGTAAAATACTCATAGCTGTTTTAGTTGTACATGAGAAAAATTACATAGACAAAGAGTTATCTACAGCAAGTGACCCTACAGCATTACCAAATGGAACTCCCCAACAGAAAATCACACATCTGGTAGATTGGCCTGTGGAATACTAGTTGCCACCTGCTGTATATTTCCTTGGCCTCTGGCAAGTCATAAATGTAATACTTAATGAATGGAATGCAAGTTATAAAAATAATTATGCACATACACAAATACTTACATATTAAAGCTTGTATATTATGTATAGGAATGCATATATATATACATATATATATATGAGTGTAGCAATTTTATACTTCCTTGTGTTTATGAAGTTAGAGTGAATACATACATATCATAAAACATTCCAAAGAATATATGATAAATACATTTTGTATATAATACACATATGATTAATATAAAATATCAATGTTCACAACTATTTACACTAAAGAAAAATTAAGTGTAATTTAAAATATGTCTTACATTATTAACAACGAATTGTACTGCCAATAAACTTTTTAAAAAATCACTTAATATAGGTGACAATAGCAAGTCAATATCCTTAACCAATTCAGCTTATCAATGTATTTCATGTATTTATTGTTTACTTACTCTCTTATTTATTTATTTGAGACAAAGTCTCAGAAACCAAGTGCTGTGATTATAGGTCCACATCAGTGCACCTCGATCAGTTTATCAATTTAACTTAAGTCAATATATATGCTACTGCTGAAATAAGTAAACAAAAACACTTTCTATGGCCTTCATGTTAAGTCACAGTAATCTTACCTATTTGGGGTAATGGAGAATAACTTTACAAAATGGATGGTTTAAAAAATAGGAACACTATAATTGTGATCAGTATATACTATATTAGGCACAGTGGTGAATTTCATACACATTTTCATTTATGTATCATATACTTAATCATATTTACCCCCTTATGTTCTTTTAATTATTTGCCTCTCCTTTTAGTCCCTTTCCTTTCTCCTAATAGTCCCCCTTTTATATAATAACATACACACATAATATATATGTGTATACATATAAGTATAAATGATGAAGGAGAATATGTGAAGCTTTTTTTTTCTAAGTCTGACTACTTTGCTTAATATTTAATTATAAGAAACCTCGAGTTTCATTTATTTTTCTGTAAATTTATGTTTATGGTTGAATAAAGCTCCAATTTGTGTATATACCACAATTGCTTTCTTTTTGAATGTGTGTTGAGTTGTGTGGAAGTTTGGCAGGTGTATCTTCTGTGAAAATGTTGTCTGGTGATGTTTTCTCCACCCGTCTTTGCACTTCACATGCAGTGCTGACAGAGGCCAGAAGATGGCATCAGACCCTCCGAGCCCTGGGAATTGAATTCCAGTCTGCTGGAAAGGTCAGTGAGCTTAACAGTTGAGTGGTCTCTCCAGCCATTCAATTTACTGTTTTGAGACAAGATCGCTTACTGTACTTGGAGCTCACGGTTTCAGGTAAACTGAATTGTAAGCGGGACCCCAGAATCTATTTGTCTCTGCCTCACAGTCAAGGAGTTATAGATGTACTGTGCCAGACTCAGAAAGATAGAAAATTCTGGTAGGTATTGTTTAAAATTCAAATATGGAGAATAAAAGTCTATAGCTGAGAATTGTATTCACTCTCACTGAATTTCTTCCCTCAGAAGATTAATGATGAAGAAATTCTCCTGGGAAGAACAACAAGTTTAGTTGCTTTCAATTGAGTAATCTTATTTTAATGTATAGATTAATTTTTGTTTATTTTACCTCCTGATTTGTAACAGAGTTTTGATTCTGGAGCTCTGAATCAATGACAATTCATTTGTTTTAAGAACAAAATTTGGCACTTAGAAGACTGCATTTCAGACCCAAATATCAACTTGGATCAGGTAACTAAATCTGTAAATAATAAAGTATTAGTTTATCAGTGAAATAATGGGAAAACACTTCAAAAACTTTTTTCCAAAATAATTTTATTTATTTATTTTTAATAAAAATTAATTGCATTATTTCCATCCTTCTTTTTTTCTTTCCAGTGTCTCTCATGTGTCTCCTGCCTTTCTCTCACTTAATTCATGCCATTTTTTAAAATTGTTGTCAATACGACCTGAACATGGAGGATACTAATAGAACCTGTCAACAGAAATTTATGTCCTGCTCAGTCCCGTGGCCATTTAGTCCCAAATAAATACACAGAGGATTATATTATTTATAAACTGTTTGGCCTATGGCTCAGATTTCTTATTGACTAGCTCACTCTTAATTATTAATCCATTTATATTCATCTGCATATCTCCACGTGGTATAGGCTTCCTCAGCAGCTACGTGGCATCTCCTCGAGACTCATTCTCTGTGATCCTCTCCCGTGAATTCTCCTAGTTAGGTAGCCCTGATTGTACTTCCTGCCTGCCCATTGGCCAAAACACCTATGTTCATCAACCGCTAAGAAGAACATATTCACAGCATACTGATGGACATCCCACATCAAGACCTGAAAGGCGAAAATCATGGGGTGTGGGTGGGCATCTGAGCCATAGACAAAGAGATACAGTAAACAAATGAATGTTGAGAGCGGATGCTTTTAAAAGGGTATGTGGAAATTAAGGCATAGAGTTTTCTAAGCTTCTAGGATGTGACTACATATATTTCTTTAGTCAGATATTACATAAATACAAAATTCAGTGGTTTGAAACAAGTTTAAAATACATCGATGGTTATATCAAACAGTTGATGAATGTGTTCTGGTATAGTTTCATATAAAAGTGATCTGTTAAATTGAAATTGGCTGATACAGGGGAAGGGGTATGGCTGGTAACCAGCTTGACTTCATTTAGTCTGGGAGCCTTGAAACAGCTTTAGCTTTCCTACTCAGTATTTTAAAGTCTCATTTCATAGAACAGGATTCTGAACTGAGGCAGCACAAATACCTTAGAACACTTTAAAATCCTATGTATTTATCAAAGTATAGGAAAATTATAAAGAAAAGAAAGGATGTAGGATAAGTCTGGAATGGTAAGTGTGCACTATTGAGTAGAACTTAAATATATTGAAATGGGAAACAAGATGGAACCTCAAAGAAGAACGAAAACTGTCATTTAGAATAAAGAGGAATGGAGTATGAAAGACATGCTGCTAGTTTATGCTCCTCCTCTTTCGTGTATGGCTAAACACTAATAGCAAGAGTGTGGATGATTTCTATCTTGAGGCACATAAGCATACAGTAAACCAGTGGAGTATATTGGGGAAACTGGTCATTTTGATCAGTATTTTCCCAAAAGAAAATTAGACATATTTGTTTTAGAATTTAACATCTCATGCAGCTATCTGTAATTTTAATATCATGGTATGATCATTTATAAAATGGAGGATATTACCCAATTATTTGGTTTTATGACTATGGATTGAATTAATGTATCTGCCTTTAATATTCGTCTTACCTAAATGCCCAGTATATGGCAAGAACTCTAAAATATTAGTCAGTATTCTGTTAGATTTCAAACAGACATTGTAAAATTGTATTTAATGTTATGTAAATCTTAGCTCCTTGGTTTATAATAAATAATAATATGCCAGACACTATCTAGTTTTCTATCATTACTTTATTTCTCTACATGTAACTAAACTACATGTACTATGTTTTTTGCAGTAATGTGTCTAACTTAAGACATGTAAGAAGAAATAAAATATGATCTTTTCTAAACTAGCCCATTCCAGTGCCTTTATTTTGCTTTTAGATGGATGGTAGCAGACCACTTACCAGACTTCTTCTTGACAACAAAAACAGGCGAATTCCACGCACTAGTTGATTCCTCAATGTGTCCAGCATCTAGCTGTTCCTGAACTAACTTCTCCAAAGCCTCTAACTTCTCAGATGTCATAGGCCATTGACCCACCCAGACGGGTTCATCTGTCAGCCATTTTAATGGTAGAGCTTTTGGTTGCTCTGTAGGTTTGGCACTAGCATCTTGCTTCTGCACAGCCTGTACGTTTGGCATCTGTTTTCTGTACTGTCTTACTATATTCTTACTACCACTAAGAGCTTGTCTATAATTCCTAGCTGATACAGGAGGAATTTTAATCTGCGTATTCCATTGCTGGAGTAGATCACGACCCCAGAGGTTTATAGCAATATCTGCAACGTATGGCTTTAACCTTCCTCTCTGTCCTTCTGGCCCAATAAAGTCAATCCATCTAACGCTCTGTTTAACTTCAGATAGGGTTCCGATCCCTAAGAATTGAACATTAACCTCTTTTAAAGCCCAGTTTTGTGGCCAGGACTGCTGATTAAGGATAGTGACGTCACTTCCGGTGTCCAGTAATCCGTAAATCACCCTATTATTTACCTTAACCGGAAGTTTGGGTCTATGATATTGTATAGAAGTTTGCCAAAATATATGTTTTGTATCTCCTCCTGATGTAATTGATTCATCCTCTGGAGCTAATGTATTATCCAGTGCCGTATTATTTACAATGGGCAGTGGATCTTCTAATTGTCCTGGGAGAGGCTGTCCTCCACTGTCACTGGGAATGACCGGATAATCTTCCTCTTCGGGGCTCCATGGAGCCCCGGAAGCCCGTTTCCCTGCTGTAAAGATCTACCTTGTCTGTCTATTGTGGAAAAGCATTCATCAGTCCAATGGCGCCCCTTCCCACACCTCCTGCATAGACCAGGAGGCTTAGGCCTTCTGTTTGATACATTCCTGGTAAAAGCATTATTTCTAGGAATGCGTTGTCTACAGTTCCTACTAAGATGTCCTATTCTACCACAGTTAAAGCATTTTGCATCTTTACGCCTATTTAAATTCTTTGAGATTGCCTTCCCTACCCATGCCTCTATATCATCACAGGTAGGGTATTTGGCATCCTGGTGCCTCCTCAAACCTGTAGAAATAGCTTCACCTACCCAAGCTCCTGTATCCTGACTTTTACATTCCAGGTTCGCTGTATGCAGAACCCATTCCTCCAATGGCGCTGATCTTATTTTTAATGGCCAAATTACCTGCCTGCATTGAGGATTCGCGTTCTCATACGCCAAAGATTCTATAAGAAGACGCCTGGATTCTGGGTTCGCTACCTGTACCTCTACTGCTCTGGATAATCTCTCTAAAAATTCAGTGAACCTTTCCCTTGGGCCCTGTAATACCTTGGTGTAGGGTTGCATTATCTCTCCTGTTTCACAAACCTTATCCAAGGCATTTAAAGCAGCTGTACGGCACAAAGACAACATGTGCTCATCATATGCAGATTGAACCTGCGTGTCAGCGTAAGGACCCTCCCCAAGAATCTTGTCTTGGGGTACTTCATGACCGTTCTGCAATTCCTGAATCTCAATTGCTTTTGCTTCTTGCCTCCACAAAGCTCTCCATTGAATTTGGCAAGAATTTTCGAGTACTGCAGAGGCTAATTGGGCCCAGTCTTTTGGGGTTACTTTATTTACAGTAGCCCATGAGGTTAGGAGCTCTCTGACAAAGGGAGAATGAAGACCATACATGACAATGGCCTCCTTAATATTTTTTAGATCCTTCATCTGTATAGGCTCCCAGTGATAAGCAATGGGACCATTTGATTGTTTTTTCGTTGCTGGTTTTTCTGATACAGATACTGGAAAAACCATAGGGGAACGCATAGCAACCTTAGGGAAATCATTCCGGCATTTGAGAAGCTTTGGGAAACTCCTGTCCTGACCTGTTGCCTGTATTTCTGATTCTGAAGTATCAGATTGAGCGTCTTCTAAATCCTGCAGTCTATTCATCATTGTTTCTCTGAGCTCTTGAAGTTCTTGGGACAAATGATTTTCTAAGGATGTCATGGAATCTTTCATTTTTTTACATTCATCATTTACATGTGATTCCAAATTTCTAATATTCTCATCCTTAGCAAGTACCTCAATAGCATGTAAACTGCCTTCAACAAATGATATTCTATCAGTTAGTTTACCATTGCTCTCAGACATGGAACAATTCTGTTCTGCTAGCATTTCAATTTTATGTTCCAGTCTTTGTAATTTGCTAGTGAAATCATCAAACATGGAACCGTGTTTGTCGTTAAATGTTTCCACATTATGTTCCAATTTTTCAATTCTATCTATGGAACACATTTTTCCTGAAAATAATTCAATTTTGTGTTCCGTCTCTTTAAACCTGTTCGTCAGACCTACATTATCATTTTTAATATCCTGAATATTTTCTACCAACCCTTTCTTACTCTCCTGCAATGAATTTTGCATTTCCTGAATCCTTTGTATTAAGATTTCAAAACTATCCTGCGATGACTGCATGACCTGTATAAGTTTATTCCTATTTTTGAGCCATTTCATTAACAAAATTATATTGATTATGAAGCTAATAATCACCATCATGGGTAGGAAGCACCTTTCAGGTAGGTCCTCAACCCTTTCTAAAATCCCATCCATACAAAAAACAAGAAAATTCTTAACATCCTGCATCATAGTGTTAGCTGTTGACATTGTATAAAGCAGTTACGTTTGTTACCAATGGAGTAATTCAGGCCGAAATCAACAGGCTGCCAGCGAAAGAGCACGTGGCCGGAGTCAGCTGGCCGCCAGTAAAACAGCACGTGGCCGCGAGAGAAACCTTGGAATACCTAACCTTACCGGCAGGTAGAAGGTGCTGGTTCCTGGCGGCAGGAATCGTGCCTTGCCGAGCGAAGTAGTGAGGAACTTAGCGAAAGGAGAGTCCACGTGTGCCTGGTCGGGCCGAGAGAAGCCCTGGGTCCCGATTCCAATCCCGCTCCGACACCAAACTGTTGGAAGATACCAAACCCCGAGAAGCCCAGCAGATCTCAGCTAGCGACTGGACCGGAAGCCGAACTCCAGGAAAAAAGAGCGAGACTTCCTGTGCGCTGTCTTTTATGCCTTCCCCCGTAACGCCCCTAGCCATGCCCAAAAGTGGGCTTGGCTAGTGACGTAGTTCCGCCTACGTATGTATACGTCTTTACGTCCAGCCGTATACGTCTTTAGTCCTGCCTAAAGTGGGTGTGGTTAGCGGTGTGGTAAACCGCCCTTTTATTACCTCATCTGTATGCGCCTCTAGTAAGTCACATGTTTAATGGCAGCATCAGACTTCCTCCTACATATCTGACATAGTTACAATCAGTATTGGAATGTAATTACTTCATCTGTAAAAGAATCTACCTCATTTGGTTATGTAATTAATACAAAGAAAATAAAACACAGCATAAAACTGTTCTCATAGGCAAACATTTTAGAAGTATTTATTATTAAAATTATAAATATGGTGAACAAGTAATAAATAATGATTTGTGCATATATAAGGCATAAACAGGAGTCAATTTCTTTTGTTCATTAGAAATAATCACAACAGAAGAAAAGTCAACAAGACAAAACATCAAGCAGTGAATGAAAGAAGTGGCACTTGCCTTCCTCATGTGTTATTACTGTTCAGCTTTTGCTTTCTGCTGGAAAATTCTTTAGTCAAAAATTTAAATTATCTTTTAAATACACTGAATTGAAAGATTAATTATAACATTACTTGCCATATACTTCATCTTATTGTCTCAACACATAAAGCAACCAGCCAATTAGTCTATCCAATAAATATTCATTGAAGAGAAACCAGACTCTTATTTCTACAGAAAATTTCAAAAGTAATTTCCCTTTTCATTATGATCATGTCTGCTATTCTTTCCAAAGCATTTCCCTGCATGTAACTATTTATAATGAATTGAACAAGCTAATTATGCAAAATACTCTCAGCGTTTAATGTTTATTTCAACATCTTGAGTTCCAGCAAATAACATTTTAATTTAAATCTATGCAATGTCATTTCTCATTTTAAATATTTCCAAGAATGTTTAAAGTACTACTTTGTCAAATTATGTAAGGGTTACATGTATTTTACATTATGAATAAAATAATTCCAAGCATATATAGCTGAAAAGGCACTTAAAATTTTTGATAATTTTGTGTAGTTAAATCTAGCCTCTTTAGAAATATAAAATTTGGGAATGTCAATTAAAACAAAATAAACTGAAAAGAAATGAGTTCTTTGTAAATTTTGGAGATCAGCCCTCTGTCAGATGTGGGATTAGAGAATATCTTTTTCCCAATCTGTGGGTTGCCTTTTTGTCTCACTGACTGTGTCCTTTGCCTTACAGAAGCTTCTCAGTTTCAGGAGGTCCCATTTAAAATTGTCAATCTTAGTGTCTGTGCTACTGGAGTTATGTTCAGGAAGCTGTCTCCTGTACCAATTCGTTCAAGGGTACCACCCACTTTCTCTTCTAAGAGGTTCAGTGTGACTGGATTTATGTTGAAGTCTTTGATCCATTTGGACTTAAGTTTTGTGCATGGCGATAGACGTGGATCTATCTGCAGTCTACTACATGTCAGCCTCCAGTTATGCCAGCACCATTTGTTGAAGATGCTTTCTTTTTTCCATTGTATAATTTTAGTTTCTTTGTCAAAGATCAGGTGTTAAACATGTATGGGTTAATATCAATGTGTTCAATTTGATTCCATCTGTCTTGCTATTTTTGTGCCAATATCATGCTGTTTTCAGGATTATAGCTCTGTATTACAGCTTGAAGTCAGGGATGGTGATGCCTCCGGATGTTGCCTTGTTCAACAGGGTTGTTTTGGCTATTCTGGGTCTCTTGTTTTCCCATATAAAGTTGAGAATTGTTCTTTCAAGGTCTGCGAAGAATTGTGCTGGGATTTTAATGTGGATTGTGTTAAATAGGTATATTGTGTCAGTAAGATTGCCATTTTTACAATGTTGACCCTACCTATCCAAGAGCATGGGAGATCTTACTGAACTCAAGAAAGAAGTGTCCAAAACACCAAAGGATCCCATCAAAAAGTGGGGTACAGAACTAAATAGAGAATTCTCAGTAGAGGAGTCTAAAATGGCTGAGAGACACTTAAGATAGTGTTCAACATCCCTAGCCTTCCAGTAAATGCAAATCTAAACAACTCTGAGAAACCATCTTACTCCTGTCAGAATGGCTAAAATTAAAAACTCCAATGACAGTTTATGGAGAGGATGTGGAGAAAGGGAACACTCCTTCACTCCTAGTGGGAGTGCTGACTGGTACAGCCTCTTTGGGAATCAGTACAGAGATTCCTCAGGAAAATGGGAATCAGTCTACCACAAGACCTAGCAATTCCACTCTTAGGCATATACCCAAAAGATGCCCATTCATACAATAAAGACATCTGTTCCACCATGTTCATAGCAGCATTGTTTGCAATAGCCAGAACCTGGAAGCAACCTAGATGCCCCTCAACTGAAGAGTGGATAGAGAAAATGTGGTATATTTACACAATGGAGTACTATTCAGCAGAAAAAAAAACAATGTAATCCTGAAATTTGCAGGCAAATGGATGGCACTAGAAGAAACCATCCTGAGCGAGGTAACCCAGTCACAAAAGGAGAAACATGGCATGTACTCTCTCATATATAGATTTTAGACATGGATCAGGGGAGTTCCAACCTACAATCCCATGGCCAGAGAATCTGGGAAACAGAACCTTCATCCAGTGACGATGGAAGCAGAGGCAGATACCCACAGACAAACACTGAACTGAACTCCTGGAATCGAGTATCAGAAAGAGAGAACTGATGGGCAAAGGACTTAAGACTAGGCTGGTTTAACCCACAGAAACAGTTGACATGAACAAGGGGGAGCTCTTGGACTCCAAACTGGACAGCATGGGACTGACCCAGACCCCCTGAATGTGGGTGTTAGTGAGGAGGCTCAAGTAATCTTTACAGCCTTGGGTAGTATTTATCCGTGGCATACAAAAAGACTTTGAGTGCCCATCCCACAATGAGGGATGGTCTCTCAGCCTGGACTCTTGTGGGAGGGCCTAGGTGCTGCCCTGGATGAAATGTGGGAGGGCCTGGTGGGGAGAGTATGTGAGGAGCAGAGGGAGAGGGATCTTGGATTGACATGTGAAGCAAGATTGTTTCTAACTTAAAAAATAATCATCAGGCTTGTCTGTATGATGTTAAAAATGATGGAGCTGATTTTATACTTTGAATTGGCTGTGTGGAATATTTTACTATTGACTAGAACTAGTGGATGTTTTGGCATAATCTAGAGACAATTAAAGCATTCTAAGCAGATCAAACTCTCATCTTATTTTCAAATACATATGAAAAGTATTTGACAATTTCATTTGGAAACAGATTATAATATTTGATGATTGTCACTCTTTAGAAAGACCTCTTAGTTCTGTTTAAATCTTTCATTTTATTTGAGAATCTAATTTTATTCTTACTAATAAAATTTGTATTTAAAATTTGTGAACATGCATTGTAGCTCTCTTTTAAAATCCTTTTGATCTTATTTTATTGTGTTATGTTAATTCTTTTAAATATTAAATATGGATATTAGGCCTATAAATTGATCCTTTGGGTTATTTTACGCTTGTTCATAATATACTGTTCATCAGACATTGCATTAACTGCTTAAATCCACAAATACCTTTAATATAAATTTAATCCTAATTAGTAAATATGTGGAACAGTGGTCACACAGGCCTTTAATCCCAGCACACAGCAGAAAGAGGCAAACAGATCCCAAGTGAGTTTGAAGTCAGCCTGATCTACAGAGTGAGTGCCAGGACAGGCTCCAAAGCTACACAGAGAAACCCTGTCTTGAAAAACCAAAACAAAACAGAAGGAAAAAAAATTAATGCTGGGAAGTGGTGGCACATGCCTTTAATCCCAGTACTCTGAAGGCAGATGCAGGTGGATCTTTCTGTGAATGCAGGAAATGTTTTAATGTGTTGGTGTCCCTATAAAAATGCAAAATAAGTATATCCTGAATAAATAAATGATTTAAACATAAATACATTTTGTATGTATTCTGTTGATACCTTGGGAAACAATATTTTCAAGTATATTGTGTTCTATAATTTTGATAAATGTTATTTATCAAAGTTCTTCTACCAGTATTTTACAAACTCAAATTCTAGATAAATAAATATCAGTACCAGGTTATTAACAAGCAGTCCACATTTGATTTGAATTAAATTTGAGTTTATCGTGTTACTAAAGCTTAGCTGTTAAGGAATGATTAATTTAAAATATTGAAATGAGAATGGCTTATTTTGGACCATAGCAAGTGTCACAGGGACCTTTTCTATATAAAGCATTACTCTGAATGTTATAATGAATTTCTTGCCATATATTCAAATTAAAAAATAAAAAAATGCATCAATAAAGAACAGAAATTGTATCTTCTTTAGATTCATTTGACAATTTACATTATAACTTTGTAAATAGAGACTTTTATATGCAATTATCACTGGTATATTTGATGACATGACTACATTTTTTCTTATATCTATAGAACTTTAAGAATTTTCTTTTAGTTTACATAAAAATTAATGAACTAACATATATGACTTCATTGGCTAATCTGTAATATTTATTGCAAAGTATTATGACTAAAACATATTCTAAGCTGGAAAAACGTGTCAACACTGTAGTACCAGCAACTGAGGATCAGAAACTGAAAGCTAGCAAAGGCTAGGCAAGATCAGTTCATCAGATCTTGTCTCAGGACTAACCAAATCTTTGATAAAGAAAATATGTATCTTATTTTTATATAAAATCACATTGCTAAAGAAAGCTCATCCTTTCAGTGAATACATTTGTTGCGTCATATATATTTTGATAAGGTTGAGAAAGAAAATAATAGTTTTCTCCAACGTGAATAACATCTCAAATCTTTTAATTCTACAAATTTTCATAAAGTTTAGAGGGCATTATATACCATGAACAATAATTAGGACAATATGGAAAATTCAAAAAGTATATATAATTCCCAATGAGTCCTTTAGGAAGAAATGTATATTTGAATTGTTCTGAAAGATATATTAATCCATATTAACATTTTGTAACATAGTGGCTCACATTCTTTTCAACCACATTTTTGGGAAACAGACCTATCTTAATGATTGGAAAACATAGATTATAGTTTAAATTATCTTTTGAAATGACAAGGTAGTATTTGAGGTTCAATTTTAATATTTAATATTTAATATGGAATAAAGAAAGCATCTTCAACAAATGGTGCTGGCATAACTGAAGGCTGGCATGTAGAAGAATGCAGATCGATCCATGTTTATTGCCATACACAAAACTTAAGTCCAAATGGATCAAAGACCTCAGCCACACCGAACCTCTTAGAAGAGAAAATGGGTGGTACCCTTGAACGAATTGGTACAGGAGACAGCTTCCTGAACATAACACCAGTAGCACAGACAGTGAGATGAAAAATTAATAAATGGGACCTCCTGAAACTGAGAAGCTTCTGTAAGGCAAAGGACACAGTCAGCAAGACAAAAAGGCACCCGACAGTATGGGAAAAATATTCACTAACCCCACATCTGACAGAGGGTTGATCTCCAAAATTTACAAAGAACTCAAGAAGCGAGTCTCCAAAATACCAAAGGATCCAATTAAAACGTGGGCTGCAGAACTAAATAGAGAATCTTCAATAAGGGAGTCTAAAATGGCTGAGAGGCACTTGAGAAAGTGCTCAACATCCTTAGCCATTAGGGAAATGCATATCAAAACAACTCTGAGATACCATCTCACTCCTGTCAGAATGGCTAAAATCAAAAACACCAACGACAATGACAATTTATGCTGGAGAGGATGTGGTGAAAAGTAAACACTCCTTCACTGCTGGTGGGAGTGCCATCTTGTTCAGCCACTTTGGAAATCAGTATGGATATTCCTCAGAAAAATGGGAATAAGCCTACCACAAGACCCAGCAACTCCACTCTTAGGCATATATCCAAAAGATGCCCATTCATACAACAAGGATGTCTGTTCCACTATGTTCATAGCTGCATTATTTGTAATAGCCAGAACTTGGAAGCAGCCTAGATGCCCCTCAACCAAAGAATGGATAGAGAAAATGTGGTACATTTACACAATGGAGTACTATTCAGCAGAAAAAAAAAACAATGGAATCCTAAGATTTGCAGGCAAATGATAACACTACAAGAAACCATCCTGAGTGAGGTAACGCAGTCACAAAAAGAGAACCATGGCATGTACTCTCACACATATGGATTTTAGACATAGATCTGGGGAGTGCCAGCCTACAATCCAATGGCCAGAGAGTCTGGGAAACAGAACCTTCATTTAGTGGCTGATGGAAGAAGAGGCAGACTCCCATGGCTAAGCACTGAGCTGAACTCAAGAATGCCAGTAACAGAGAGGGAGGACTGATGACCAAAGGGATTAAGACTGGGCTGGTTTAACCCCCAGAAACAGCTGACCTGACAAGGGTTTAACTCTTGAATCCCAGGCTGATGCCTGGGAATCCAGCATGGGACTGATCAAGACCCCCCTGACTGGGGGTGTCAGTGAGGAGGCCTAGGTAATCTATTGAGCCTTGGGCAGTAGATCAGTATTCATCCCGAGTATACACATAGACTTTGGACTCCCATCCAACAATGTGAGATGCACTCTCACCCTGAACTCTTGGGGGAGGGTCTAGGCCCTGCCCTGGATGACATGACAGACTGTCGACAACCCCATGGCGGGCCTCACCCTCCCTGGGGAATGAGGGGATATTGTGGGGGACTGGGGGGAGGGCACGCGAGGAGGGGAGGGAAACGGAGAAGGACCTGGAATTGACTTGTGAAACAACCTTGTTTCTAATCTAAATTTAAACTTAAAAATAAATAATAATAAAAAAACAAAAATAAATCATTTTGTAACATAGTGGCTCACATTCTTTTCAACCACTTTTTTGGGAAACAGGACCTACCTTAATGATTGGAAAACATAGATTATAGTTAAAATTATTTTTTGAAATGACAAGGTAGTATTTGAGGTTCAATTTTAATATTTAGTATAGAAAAATGTTAACCAGAAACATACGTGTGATTCCAATAAATAGCACAAAGAAAAAAATTGAGAAAGATCTTTATCAAAGTTAGCACAGTTTCCTTGCATAGAAGACAGTACTTTTAGTTGGTGAAAATTTCTTTGAGACCTCCTTAACATACTAAAAATATATCCAAATTTAAAGAGTGGAGTTTAGGTGTCTGACGTCAAAACGCACTTCAGATCTTCAACTCCTTTTAGCTTTGTCAACTGAAACACACTGCTCTCTCTTTCTTGGTCTGTTTCCCCATCTGGTATACAAATCTGGTATCACAAACATTTGGGGGTGCTTATAATAGGTCTTTTTTTTACTGCCAGTTCCCAAATATTGACATGGAGACATTTTATTAATTATGAAATCTTGGCCTTAGCTTAGGCTTGTTCAAAAATAGCTCTTAAAACTTAAATTAACCCATTTATATTTATCTACATTCTGCCACATGGCTCATTAACTTTTCTCAGTACCATATGTCTAGCTTCCCTGTGACTGACTGATGAATCTCCTGTTCCTTAGATTCTTTCCCAGAGTTTCTCTCTCTCCCTGCAAGAGCCTTCTTTTCTCTCTTGCCTAGCTACTGGCCACTCAGCTCTTTATTAAACCAACCAGAAGGTGCCTTAAGCAGGTGAGGAAATACAGAGACATATTTTTACACAGTATACAAAAACATTATTCCAACAGGGATGTCCAAGGCAATCCAACCTTCACCTTCACAGCTTCAAACAACGGCCTCTATGGGCCTTTGTGCAGGGACATCCCTCAGCAGCTTTTATTAGTCACAAAAGGAGATTACATAACCTCTTTCTTGTATTGTTGTCTCTAAAGCCAGAACCTCATGGGTGAAGCTGCTAAGTTATGCTGTTTGCTGGAGCTGGAACTTGGCTGTCCTCCTTCAGTTACATTTGTTGATGGCTTCCTTCATTGCTTAAGCTTTTCTTTAATTCCTTTTCACAAGTTAGGAGCTTAGTTGGGTGGGTTTTGCCTTAAGGTCATCACACACTTTATTCCATTTAGCATAAGCCTTTTCTGTAAACATTTCCATCTCTTTGAAGCATAGGATTGAGCTCCATTACAATGCCTGGTGCTCTTTCTGCCCAAACTATGTTTGTATTTTTCTTTGACCAGTTGGATCCTTTTCATTGTACATCTGCATATGAATGATTGCAGATAATCATAACAGGAGTCAATATTAGGCTGTCTTGAAATCTATTCTATGAATACCATTCATCAAAAATTCTCAAATATTTGTCAAAATATCACAAGAATGGTAATGCAGCCACATATTTGAAAAGGAATGGTATCTAGATCACTTACTAATATACTTCTCCTCTGAAAAGGCCTATCAGGTCATCATAATTTACATTGTTCTCAGCACCTCTGTCTTCCGTGCTTGTAATAGTATGGCCCATTATGGCACACTTAAAGTTTTTAAGTGTTTTCGTGATCTGAAGTCCCACATTTTACATTCCATGAATAAACAGCATTGTCAAGTCTGTCACAGCAACATCCTGCCTCCTGGTGCCAACCTCCTGGTGCCAACCTCCGTTACTGTTCTATTGCTGTAAAAAAATACCATGATCAAGGTAACATATAATAAAGCATTCAGTTATCATCAAGGCAGAGAACACAGTAGCAGGTTGGCATAGTACTAGAGAAGTAACTGAGAGTTATACCCTGATCTCCAATTATAGAGAAAGAGTTTGACCTGGAATAGCTTTTGAAACCTCAAAGCTCATGTCCAGTGATATAATTTCTCCAAGAAGGCAATATCTCCTAGTCCTCCTAATCCTATTAAAGATTTCTGCCACCTGGTGACCAAGCATTCAATATATGAGCCATTTTTATTCAAATTGTATATATACATGTATGAATGTGTTATATACACATTTCTGAGATTATGATGACTACAGAGTATATAGACAAAGTTAAGTTCCTATCATCTATCTGTCTGTCTGTCTATCTATCTATCTATCTATCTATCTATCTATCTATCTATCTATCATCTGTCTGTCTATCTAGATATATGGAAAAAGAGAGATAAACTATATATTTGTATTATTCTGTTTTTCTGTTTTACGTTTATATCACTTTCTAGGTTGTTAATAGGTTTTCCACCCCCCAATAATAGGTTTCTTTGCTGAAGCAGTAAGCCAGATTAAACCAAACTGAAAAGGTGTACAACAGGTTTCTTTGAGCAAAGCAACTGTCAGGTGAGCTCTTCAATCCCAGAGATTAAGAACATAGAGGATGCACCAACAAACAAAACAGGGAGACTTTATAGGTTGTAGGTGAGGGGTGATGATGTGTCCACAACAAGCTGGGTTTCTGTCTGAGAATGGTCAAAAGCTGGGTGATTTAGGGGGGAACGTGAGTGGCTGCCAACTTCAGCGGAGGAGGCTCATTAACTTCCACGAATGCAGAACTGGACTTTTTGGAGCCTTTTCCTTTGTTAGGAGACTATTAGTGGGCAGGGCTTGTAGAGGGGTAAAAATAGGAATGGGGCTTTCCAGGATATGCAGGTGTGAGCTGGAGGTTCCTAAACAACAATGGTAGTCTTTTTTTCTTTTTTTCCCCCATGGAGGTCTTTATCTACCTGTTTCAAAACACTGCTGAAATATTGGGCTTGATGTATGTTATTAAAGATGATTTTCAAATATGCTTTTCTACAATTCATCTACTATTTTCTGAATCTTATGTCTACCTCTTTGTTTTAAACTCGTTTTGTGAGTACAACCTACAGCAAAATCCGAGAAAGGATGTTTTGAAAGTAAGCTACTAGATTATTACATGTCAGCAAATTTATTTGTTTTGTGGCTAGGGAATTAGAGAGTCTAAATTTTTTTTCAAAACTTTTAAAGAATTGTCCTAAGGCATTCTAGTTTTCTGTGTTGCTTTAAAAATGTATCATTTATTCTTTTTCTTCTCACAAAATTATTCATTGTAGTTCTGAATTCATCTTATGTTGTGGTGCTTACTCAGCATGTGTGAGGGCATCACCACACAAAAAGTAATACATATTCAAAAATAAATTCCTAGTAACATTTTGTATACAGGACAAAAAGCCTTTTGCATGCAGGTAAGTACTGGAGATGCCATGATAGTTAAACACACAGCTTCTCTCCTCAATGGAATGAGATGCATAGCTATTTTTCCTGGAATGCTAGGAATGATGTAGCTTTACAACCTGGTTATCCTTTTCAGTCTCATGACAGAGGCACTGCCTGTATCTCCCAGAATTTATGTTTTTACTTATCCAAGACTTTTTCCCCTTTGTCTTGAGACTATTTACAAGAATGTTTTTGAGGGATTATCTAGATTAGGTGGAGAAACCCACCCTGAATGATTGTGGTATCATTCTAGAGGATGGTAACCTGGACTGAATAAAAAGGTGACAACTAGCTATGTATAAGCATTCATTGTTTTCTGCTTCTTCACTGCAGATAGGTGAACATTGTCCTCACATTTCCTGCTACCATGACTTAAGTGCCTTGAATGGACTGTACCCTCAAGTTGTAAATGAAAATAAACGCTTCCTATGTTGTTTTTATTATGCAATTTCTTAAAGCAATACGACAGGTCATTAATACATAGGGTCTCACTATGTAATCAAGGTTGACTTTATTGTATAGTCTTCCTGTCTCAGCTTTTAGAGTCATGAGATTAAAATTGTACAAAAGCTCAAACTTTGGATTATAAACATATGCCCAAGTCTTTTGTCAACAACAAGAAACCCGAAAATGTATTCAATATATTTATGATCTAACATTATTTAGGGAACTGGCATTGATGCTGTAGCAGAAAGAAAGAACATTTTTTTTCAGGATTTTTACGATCAGACACAGATGAAATTGTGGTAGCAGACCATACTGACTTCAGTAACACTAGAAAAAGAACACAAAAATTAGTGATGTCCAGCTGAGGAGATGGTTCAGTGAATAAAGTACTTGAATTTGAATTTTCAGAAACCACATAAAGCTGGGCACATTAGCATACATCTGTAATCCCAATACTCCTAAAGCATTACAATAGGCAGAGACAGGGCAATACCCAGAAGTTTAAAGTTAAACTAACCTGGATTATTCAGTATCAAAAAACAAAAAAGATATGGTGGAAGGAAGTATCTCTATATCAGTTTGTCCTCTGACACATGTACATATCATACTCTTCCCACACACAAAGAAAAAGAAACAAATGATGCCATGAAGAAATTATCAATGTGAAGTAAGAAATATGCTTTATCTTATTTAAAGATTATCCTGTCTATCTATTCATGAATCAAAATATGTTAACATATATATATATACATGTTACATATATATAGTAACAGATATCTGTAGTGTTTTTTTCACACATTGGGTGCCCTCCAGCAAGCTCCCAAATAAATACATGGAGAATTATTCTTACTTGTAAATACATGACCTTAATGTGGCTTATTTATGTCCAGCTTTACTTAAATTTTCCCATCTACCTTTTGCCTCTGGGCTTTTTTCTTTATCTATTCTATATACATTTCTTTTCTTCTTACTCCAAGGCTGGTTACTCCTCACATTAGAGATGTATATAAGAAAGGAGCAGAGTCACAGAACTGGCATTCAGTCTAAGAGTTAGTCTCCAGCCACAATGAGGACAGCATAGCAGTCTGAGTGAATCTGAGGAGCAGTGAAGTCAGGGATAGTTTGAGGATCTCCCTTTTGGTCTGAGCTGAGGTAAATGTAAGAGCTAGTGGCTGGCTGCTTTGCTTTTCTGATCTTCAATTTGAAGCTTGGACACCAATATCAGTCTCTGGGTCTTTTATTTCTCCTTCTACAGAAATTATCACTGATACTAAGAATATATAACTATATAGATCACCCATAGTATATACTTCTTGTTCTTTTTCTAAGCTAACGTATGGCATTTCCCTCTAACTATAAGATTATTTTTTGGTTGATATTACTTAGTGTTACTAATCATTGATCTACTTTTTATAAGTACTTATTCCTATGCATACCCTAGAATCTTGCATAAATGTGACAATTTTTCATAGAGTTAAACATATTTTTATGATGCAACTAGACAATTCTCACTTTAAGCATTTACCCAGAAAGAAATGAAATCATACTTATTTCATAAGTATTTCTAGTATTTTAAAAGCATGAGTCTGTTAACAAATTAAATATCCTTGGAGAACTGCATATAGGACAGTAGGAAACTACCAGAAGTAAGATTGAATGAGATATGGATCCATAAAATAATAAAAGTCAATTTTTAAAATATTGTTTATAAAATAAGTGTATTTTGTGTTGGTTCTATGTGTTTAAGTTCATAAAGAGGTAAAAATAACCCATGTGCTTAACACTTATAACATTCATTGGAACTGGAGTGGTACCTGGCAGGAAACAGAACCATAATATATTCTCCAGATTCAAAATCATGTTAATGGTCGAATTGCATATATTAAAACAATAAATTGCTTACCTCCAAATTGTGAATTTCACTGTGTAATTTTAACATAATTTAAAATGTTTTTTAATACTTTAATACAAACAGGCTAAGTCGATTAGAGGCATGAAATGACTGAGCAGATATAACCCTTGAGCTGAAGTCCTATACTGATAAAAATGTAAGAAGTTATAAAGGAAACTGAGAACTATAGTTCATCAATTTTTCTGTTTCTTGACTCTAGACAGACTGTGACCTGGTATATCATACTCCCAACTTACCATATCATTCTTACATAATTGACTTTATCCATTATTAACCTTAAGCTGTAGGACCAAACAAACAGGTCCTTAAAATCCTTTTTCCAGGTATTTGTAATAGTAATGAGAAAAGCAAATAATACAAAAGTCAAATTTCAATGCAGTTTTCATTTGCATTTCTATAATGATTGATGATATTGATCATTTTTATGACACAACTATTTGTAAGTTTTCTTTGCTTACTTAAATTTTTTCTTGCTCTTGAAGTTATTCTCATATTTCACCTGTATGGGTTACAATTTTTTTTTCATTTGGTATACTGTCATTTCACTTTCTTAAAATTACCATTAGTTATTTCCTTTGCTCTACTGTAATACTTATGACCTCTAATGTACAAAGAGTGCCCACGGGAGAATAACATCTCTCAAGTTAATGTGTATCGTGGAGCATCTGAATCAGTTTTCTCAGAAACATGGGTTATGTGATTTCTTTAAAATCTGTTTACAGATCTGGGTGCAGTGAGTCCCAGAGTCCACTGTTGGAGGAATGTTGCTTTAAAATATATAACCTCAAAATTTCATAGAATATTTAAAGACTGTAAACATAATATTATTGTTGTAGTAATGGACAAGAGATTCATCAGGCAATCATTGTAATATGAATTATAAGGAGAAAACAGTAGCCTAGTAAATCATACTTAAATATATTAGAACAGTGACTTTCAACCTATGGGTTGTGACCCCTTTGGGGAGTCACATATCAGGTATCCTACATGTCAGACATTTATATTATGATTCATAACAATAACAAAATTAAATTTATGATGTAGAAAAACTTAATTTTATGGTTTGTGTTACCACAATATGAAGAACTGTATTAAAGGGTCACAGCATTAGGAAGATTGAGAACAAGTGATCTAGAAGAACAGGAGAGGAGAAGAGCTACAGATAATCTACCTGCTTTCTTGGCTGATGTGGTCTGTGAGATAGTGGGAAGTGCCTGTCCAGTGGTTCTCAACCTGTGTGTTGTAACTCCTTTGGGGTTGAATAACACTTTCATAGGGTCACATATCATATATCCTGCACATCAGATATTTGTATTAGCATCCATAATAGTAGCATTATCCATTAGTGTAAGAAAGCAAGAGGGAAGCAGAGGAACAGACATTGCAAAATCAGTTAAAATTTATACTTCAATCTTGTATATGGTATACTTTCTATTATGCTATCTGTTAGAAGTAAATTTGGTTAACCCTCAGTAAAACAATAGTGATTACACAGGGTATGATTCCTAAGAATTGGGATCAATATTAGAAGTGTCCTACAATTTCCTTCTTACTCAATATTATTTGGGCCTAAATCCTGGTTAGTCTGAGACCAATCATGACAATTTCTTATATTGGATATACAAACCTAACTTAGTCAATTGTATATGATGGCAAAATAGAGGGCTCTAAACTATCTCTTTTCATCTTAGTTCACTACTATGTTAGGCAGTAGCAATCATGTATGACCATGAAAAAGAGTTAGCTTAAAGACAGAGTCATTGTGGTAAATTTGTCAGGAGAGCTTGTTCTAATGATAGTGCTGAGCCATAGCCAATGTGATCTTTTAATGTAGGACTTTGTATGTAATAAGATATTTCTTGTTCCAATGTGAGGCTGGCTCCCAGCCAATGTGGACAATGAGGTTAAGGAGTTAAGCCCGAGGCAGACTGAAATACATCTTTCCCTGAGTGATGAGAAGATCAATGTCCAACTTGGACATTATCTCAAGAAGTGGTGAAATAGACCAATATTGGAACCATAGATCAAGAGACATTTAACAATTTTCTGAGGACCAAAGATGTTGAGGAATTGGTTACTATCTGCTAAGGCATCAAAGCAAAATGTGGGTGAAATCATAGCAAGAAACCTTGTGGATGCCGTTTGCAATATAGTGTATTGATTTTTTTTATTTCTGATGAGTTTGGGTGACACATGAATTCTAAGCAAATGTTGACCCTATAGATAAAATAAATACAGATGACCACTCATTGCATTTAATCCTCTCAGGCAACTTCAAATAAGTCATTAGAGGATTTCAGGATTCTTATAACCTCCTATGAAATATGATCATCTTGCTGTTGGCCTTCAGGTAACTCTTCTCTCTTGCTCTCTTTTTTTTTGTTCTGCAAGACATGGTTTCTCTGTATTGTTTTGGAGGCTGTCCTGGAACTCACTCTGTAGACCAGGCTGGGCTCGAACTCACAGAGATCTGCCTGCCTCTGCCTCCTGAGTGCTGGGATTAAAGGTGTGCACCACCCACTCCCGGCTCAGGTAAATCTTCGTATCCTCTCCTTTTGTCATCTTTACTCAGATGTTACTACCTCATTTCATCTTTTTGGTAGGTTTAGGTAGAAATGGAGGCAATTTTAACACACAAATTAAGTTTCAGTCTCCCTTAAAGAATGCGCAAAGTCTTTAAAAAGGAACTCTTATTTATTTCGCATGGGAGTACAAACTAGTACATTGCAGCACCATTATGGTGTTTTCTCGACAAAACAACAACAACAAAAAAAATGGAACTGCTGTATCACTCAGCTGTGCCACTCATTGTTTCCTTGTTGCTGCTCTATTCAAAATAGCAAATTAATGGAACCATCCTAGATACCTATCAACAAATGATTAGATAGTGAAAATGTGATTGTGTGTGTGTGTGTGTGTGTGTCTTTTACAAAACTATATGGAAAACGTTAAAAATTGACAGGAAATTGGATGGGTTTGGAAAGCATGCTAAATGGAACATAGAAAGACAAAAACCTACATGTTATCTCTCATGTATGGATCATAGTTTATAATGTATGTAAATGAAGGGACGTGAATGTGAGTAAGCCTAAAGGAAATAGAAAGGAGACTAAAGAGGCTCATTTCACTTACTTGTAATATCTTGAGTTTGAACCTATCTGACAAAATATAAAAATATTTAGTTCTTAATTTTAAGCAATTTTCTAGATGCCTGAAGGGTGCTGATAGGAGAGGAAGTCATCAGAGCAGGATAGAGATGTAAATATTACAGTGTTATTTATCCTCATACATATCCATGTACCTCAGTGGTTCTCAACCTTCCTAATTGAGCACCGCTTTAATACAATTCCTTACATTACAGTGATTCCCAATCAAAAAACTATTTTCATTGTTACTTCATAACTGTAATTTTTCTACTTTTATGAATCTTAATTTAAATATCTGCTATGCAGAAAATCTAACATACAACTCCCATGGGGTCATTCAACTCCCAAAGGCATTTTAGCCCACAGGTTCAAAATTGTTGTTGTACTTGAACCACCCAGGATCATGTTATTAATGAGCCTATGATAACCCACTTCTCTTGAAGTCAACTTATCCACATATTTTAGAATTTCATTTATATTCTCCACAGAACATTTTATTGAGCGGTAAGGTAATTGTGGGAATGGAACTTGGCAAAGCCATCAGGCAACAAAGCTAACACCTCAACCAGATTTATGCCTTGTACATAAGACTTCTAGCATAAAAGATGGTAAATTTATTGCGATTAGGTTAGGCCAAATGTATAACAACTAGTAACCACAGAGAGATGTTAGGTCTGACTCCTATGTTTAAGGACCTATGTTAGTTTAGGAGCATACGGGTCTACATAGTAGCATTTTAGCCACAGGGACCTTAAAGAGGAAGGTTTTCTAAAGGTTCTGAAAATAATTTAATACCTAGTAATACCAAAAAAACTAGAAATAAATTGAGAAGGTAAGTGAAGAAAAGACACCCCAGTAAAAGAGAAGAGTCAACCTCACATGTTTACACTGCTCAGTGTCATGGACCTATTTGGGGTATGGTGAAGGGTACAAAAACACCACCAATTGCTGTTTTAAGGAGTAAGATTTCTAAAAGTGTATCAGGTAGGTTATACCTCCCACTTCTTGATATGTACCCTTGGCCATGCTTTGGCTGGATATTACTCATTCAGGAACACATGGAGTTACCTTTCATCTGGGTAGAGTCCAAAAATTATGAACAATAATTATGAATGTGCTCAGCGATGACAAGTGAAAAAGTCAAACTTCTGCAAGGCTAAAGTTTATTTTGGGTTTTTTGGAAAGCCTCAGTCTTGCCTGTGTCAGTCTCTGTCCTATTACCTGTATGCATGTTCCCATATATCATCACTGCATGATGTTAACGTTAGTAATCTTCGAATACCTTGATTGGGCAATTAGATGTTCTTTGACCATACTCAGAGTTAACATTACTAGAAAAATAGGCTCTAGGAACTCCCTTGTGACTCAGAGACATTGTAGACTAAAGTCTAGTGTGCTAGAAGTTTTCTTTACTTGTAGCTGGGCACAAGATCATTTATAAGGAAGATGTCACCTGGATTTAATGAGCCAGGGCTATTGTCTATCTTTTAAACAACTTGGTTCAAACAAAACTGTGAAGCTAGGGGCACCAAGCCTCATTGCTTTTTATTAGTATGCAAGATCAGAGACCTTGTTGGTGTACTGTCACTTGCCAAGGAATTGATGTAAGAAGGGATGAGTGTAATGGTCAATGCTTGACACTGCAGAGGTCACAGTCTAGTTAGGGGGAAGAAGGAGAAGGAAGAATAGGAGGAGAACAAGGAAGAGGAAGGCCAGAGATAAAGTTCTATGGTAGAGGACTTGTTCCTCAAGTAAGTATAGTTTAAGAAAAAGGGAACTAATTAAGCTTACATGAGGACCCAGCTCAATTTCCAGGACTATAAGAAAAAAGAGAGAAAGAAATGGCTTATGTTTTCATAAATAATAGACAAAACAGGACTTGATGAATTTTATTAACTGGTTTTTTCTTTATTGTAAAGTATATCATATATTGTAAATTTTTGTACATAAGAAATTTAAATAGTAAAATTATTTCTATTTACTATAATGCTATCATAATGCATTGAGATCCATTTCCTTCTCCCCAACCTGTAACAAAAATCCTGGAATTTTTATGTGTGCTTTGCCGGTTAAAGTTTTTATCATATATAGACTAATCACTAAACAATGTTATGATTGTTTTCGTGTAATTTTACTGCACTGTGATTTGTTTTGTAGGATTAAAAAAATTGAGACCATTTTTGGCTGGTGGAGGAGGGAGAGGAGGGAAAGAAGAAGGGAAAGGAGAGTGAGAGAGGGGGAGGGAAGGAATGAAAGAAGGAGGGGGATTATGTTTTTCCCTGTTGTTTCAGCCATTATTAATGGGGATTTCATTATTTGCATCTGAATACAACTTGATTGACAGTGTCCTTTTGTTATGTTGGTTAGGTTGCTGAGACAAGATCTCCCTAGCTATGTAGCCCCATGGCAGTCCTAGAACTAGCTCTGTAGACCATCCTGGCTTTGAACTCCTAGAACCCCACCTACCTCTCCCTCTAGAGTACTGAGATTAAAGATGTGTGTCACCATCCTTGGCCTGACACAGTATGTTTCAGGCAGAAAATCATCTTGATTGTGTGAAGAGTTGAACAAAACATTGACTTTTTTCCTTCTGACTATAATTATCAGTTTCAAATACACCAGTAACACAGGTAAAGTGAAACTACTTCTTCACCAGTTGCTGTTCACCCATGCTTTTGTCTGCACTGACTTGAGCAAAAACAGATTGCTTTGGAAAACTTTTGAGTTTGTCCAATTGGAACCCTGTTTCTGTGTATAACATCCAAGGCACTTTTAGGGCAGGTTCTGGCTCTGCTAGTCAGAGTTGAGACCCAAGCATTTGAATTTTCTACCAAGTTCTACAATGATCTCTGTGCTGCTCTGTTGAATTCACAATTTTTAAAGAAAATGTAGCCCTCAGTTTGTTGGAAATAGCTTTTCAAAAGAGAAAGAGTAAGCTTTTATTTCTTCCCAGAAAATGGCTTCTAGAGTATGCCTGATCTTTCCCCCTTTCTTTTGCTTTTGATTCATTGGAGATAATAGGTAATCATGAACTTAAACATGGCAACCTTGGAAAGAAAACCTTACTGGCAGAGCAATATTTCCTTTCTCACAGGTTTTGATTCTGTTTAATCATGAAAAATCAGTAATTTATTTTGGTGTTGGTAGTCTTGATACTGACTGAAGAATAAATTTATCTTAAAGTAATAAAGCCAAAGGATCCTGTAATTCAGAAGAAGCATGGCAGAACTTTTTTTCTTTAAAAGAAGAAAGCTTTCCTGTGATGGGCTGATGTTTCCATTATACTACTGATTTACATCAAGGCTTTGCGGACAACTCAGCATTTTCAGTCTGTTCTTTGGACTAAGAGGAAATGTCAGGTAGTTGGTTTAGATTATTCTCTGCAAGGCATAGGAGATGACTTTTATTTTGCCAGAAAAGAGTTCCAAATTAGTACTACCCTGAAACTTTTGAGGACTGCCACTTTCATTTGGAATCCACAAATGAAACCATGTAGTACAACATTTGAAACCTTTAATGAAAAAGCTAAAAATTCATTTCATTTGCTGTATATGGTATTTAGCTGAAGTGTTAATTAGTTTAAAATTGCAAAACTGTCCTCAAATAGATTTATCTATGCTCTGAAATTTAATATTCAGGAACCTTCAAGACATGTTATTTTTTTGAATTAGATTATTAGAAAGTTCATTAAACCTGAGTCTTCTGATAACAGGAAATTTTGAGTGTGATGCAATAAAGTATATACTCAGCAAAATAGCACCATTTTAGGTATTATTAATGTTGTGTTGCTGTAAATATAGTAATATATAATTATTGAGACTCTCTAATATACATAATATATAAAAATTGCTTTTCTACTCAAATTAAATAATCTCTGGAGTAAAGATGTAACTCAGTGGTAGAATACTTGTCTGATATCCTGACAGGTCAGTGGCTTGTTACTCAGCACTGCAAACAAAACAAAACAAATCAAAAGTGGCCTTCTATATTTTAAATGTATTCTCATTGTAGATGAAAATATGCATTTCTTTAAATTATACTCGTGTCATTACTTTTAGTAGGGAAATGAATTTTTATCTGATGAAAGAATGATTTTTAACTAATTGTTAGCCAAAATATTTCTAAATCTTGAGTTTTGGGGGGTCTTACTAATAGTTGTATTTTAAATATTTAGAATAAACTATCAGAATGAACATTTTAGGGGGAAAGAGTAAGGAATATGCAAAATACTGAGATCAAAACATAAATTATTCCACATTACTATCTAGAATTAATTTGTGTTCACATTTTACCATATTATCTTCTAGTACAATAATGTGATACAGATTATATTTACAAACTTGTATAATGCTCCAAATAATCAAAAAGAGATTATATCCATGAGTATATTCATATGCACAAAGTTTAAAAATGAAGTTTTAATATTGTTTTATTCACTGCTCTAATGCTATCAAGAGACATCTTGACCAAGGCAACTTATAAAATAAGGCATCTAATTGAAGGCTCACTTACAGTTTCAGGTAGTTAGTCCATGATCATCCTGGTGGAAAGCATGGCAGCAGGCAGGTAGGTATGGTAGTGAATCAGTAGCTGAGAATTCATCTATGATGGGTAAGTTACAATCAAAACAAAGCTAGGGTACAGTTGGCTAAGACTTTTGAAAACTCAAAGCTCACTCCAAGGACATACCTTTTCCAATAAGGTTACAAGTGCTAATCCTTCCTAAACAGTCTACCCAACTCAGAACCAAATATCAAATATGTGAGCCTGTGGGGGACAAATTTCGTTCATTATTTATTTAGGCTACTGTGTCAACGTACCATAAGAATATGTGGCATTAACATTAAAAAAATAATTTTGTTCTTTGTTAGTCATGGGGCCTTGTGCAGATTTCCATTTCTCTTTATTAGGATTGTGGCATTAGCTATATCAATAACACTATAGGGAAAGCCTCATGAGGTGGACACCATGTTTTTATTTGTTTATGTGTGTGCTTATTTTGTGTTTGGTTGCTTGTTTGGCTTGATTTTTAAGAGAAAGAAGAATGAGAATTTGTGTGGGTGTGAAATCTGAGAAGAGCTGCAGAAGAAGAAAGAATATGATCAAAGTGTGAAAAATTTCAAACATTAAAAAGTTAATTTCCTATAATTCTATGTCATTAATCATGAAAAGTTAATTTTCTGTAATTTGAAAGCTATGAGTTCATGAAAAAATGTTAACTGGGCTGATTTCTTTTGAGTCTTTTCTCCTTACCATCTTTTTGTTTTCACATGGTTTTATCTCAATTTATATCTGTTGAGATTTCTTTTTTATGTGAAGGCAACAGGTATGTTCAAAAAGTTCATGCTCATTATGTCAGCTCAACTTAACTACTTTTGAAAATATTCTGTCTGAAAATATAATCACATTCTGTGTTACAGAAGAGTATATACTCCATATGTGAATTTGGAGGAAAATACAATTACAAAAAAATCTAGAAGTAGTGTCATTATTTTATTTCTATATCTCTAAAGAATGTATTTTAACTTATTTGGTAATTAATTGATTGATGTTATGTGTTTTCTTAAATCTATACATAACCTTCAATTATAATCTTTTCTTTTCCTTTCCACATTTTCTGCTTCCATTCAAATTTTTCTTTATTCATGGCACATGTATTCCATTGTGTTCATGTCCTTACTTGCCCCTCTTCCTTTAAGACTTGTATCCCTCTCAGGGATCTTTTGCTGTGTTCACTGCCTAGACATACATTTGGTTTTTTTTTTTTTTAGAGACAGGGTTTCTCAGTATTGTTTTAGGAGCCTGTCCTGGAACTCACTAGGTAGACCAGGCTGGCTTGGAACTCACAGTGATGCACCTGCCTCTCCCTCCGGAGTGCTGGGATTAAAGGCGTGTGTTACCAACGCCCAGTCATTTGTGATATTTTCAAAGAAATTCAGGTACGTGATAAGAGTAGACTCATGTAAAGACAGAAAGTAAGGGCAAGAGGTCAGTATAATTCTTTTATAGCATTCTGATCTTTTAGAAAAATCATTAGGTCTGTGAGGCTTAACTAAGTCTTAAAGTACATTAACTTATTCATAGGGACAATTATAAATAAATTAACTCTCACAAGGCTCCATCTTTTAAAAGTTTAAATGTCTTACCACCTTTCAATTAATTTAAACTGGAAACAAAAGTTCTAATACATGAACTTTTGGGGATAACTCATTTAAACCATAGTTATGTCTCATTAAAGTTTATAAAAATTGTGATTAACAATGAATCCTGATAATTTGATACTGCTTGTTTTGAAATTACAGTTAATACATACATGTCCATAAACTCATAAATTATTTAATTATAGCACCTTCTACATGTCTCAAAAGCAATAGCATTTTATGTCTACCCTTTGTGGAAGAAACATCCTTTTTCTTAAATTGGTAGTCTCCATGCAGAATTGCTCCAAAATGTAATGTAAGGCAAAGTATGACTCCTCAGTTTTCCAAAATGAAGAAGTTCATGTATGTAGTGATACTTGCCAACTGAAAACCATAGATTCAAAATAAAATCAACTCATTGATATGCTTCCCATTCAGAGACTGAATCTCTAACTCCTGTAGTTAACTATGGGCTACATGTCAACCACTGTGAACCCCTGTATATGACTTTGAGCTACATGTCAATTGCTGTGAGAAGTACATTGTAATGAAGGTGATGCTGTGCTATTTCCAGTCTTTGTGGATTTGAGCTTCATCTTGGGGCTTGAAAAGCAGTCATCTGAAAGTTTACAACTTTACTAAGTCATACACAATATCTGTTAAATTTACTGATTCTGAAATCTGCACTGCAAAAATCAAGTCACCAATACGTATGATTCTTTATCAAGACTGTATATCACAGCATCATTAGTTTGGAGTAACTTAAATGATTTGATTAGTATAATCACTTCTATTATATTCACACTGAAGAACATAAGGGTCTATTAAAACTAAAAGATTAAATCAGTGTTTGTTGATCTGAAGGTATGTCAAAAATAATATACAATTTTTCCTAAAACCAAAAAATCAGAATCAAAACATCCATAAAAGTAGCATTGTACAGACTAATTATGTATTTAGTATGTGTGTGTTTGTTTGCGTCTGTGTGTGTGTGTGTGTGTGCGTAAAACAACAATTATTTTTTGAAAGAGGCCATGAATTTGAAAGAGATTGGAGAGGAGTATAGGGGATGGTTTGCAGGGAGGAAAGAGAAGGGACAAATAATGAAATTATATAATAGTTTCAAATAATAAAATAGTTTGGAATTTCTTATAAAACATGAAGTGGAATTTCATATGAATCCAGTGATTGTCATTTTAGATAACTATCCAATGGAAATAAACTATTTAATAACCTTAATCCACAGAGGCCAGAAATTATTTGGAAAATAAATATTTGCTAATTATAGTGTAAAATAAAAAATGCAACAATTTGAATAAAGGTTCAGAAAGTTATGGTGGAAAAAGGACCCACTCTCACAGTTATCTATGGAACATTTTTATTAGATATTTTAATATATCAAGATTAAAATAATAGAAATCATTTTGGAAGATCACAAAAAGTACCATGGAGAAACTAAAGCTAAGGGAATGGAAATGATAATAAAATAACCTTATGTGAAGAGCATTGCTATCCACCTAGACTGAGTTAATATATACACAAACATACACATGTGGTGAAACTGTGCACAATGAAAACACACATATCATTTTGTACTCTCAAATATGAGGACAATATAAAAAGCATCAATGGTTGTAGCAAAGGCATTACCTTGATTGTGGTTATGCATTATACTACAAAATACCCTATCAATATAATCAAGTAGAAAATAAACAAGAGAGTGAAATTGTGTAAGTAAAAGAGATATGTGAGCATTATTTCCTACAGCCATAAGTATTTCTACAATTTAAATAGAATATCTTAATTTTCAATGAAGTACTTTATGTAAACTGTAATAAAAGCTACAATGAAAGTTATAATGAAAATGTTCTTTTATCTATGATATCGGTACTTCTTTCTGTGACAAAGCCAGATGGAAACAAGGTATTAAAACTCAATACATAAATCACTGGATATGCCTCATGATTTTCAATGAAGGACTTTGCAAAAGTCTGATGTTGTCTCTATTGAATAAACTTTTTCCTATTTTAATTTATACTTAAATATACATGGTCTCCAATGCTAGGTACAAACTGACATTTTAAAAAACTAACTTACATCTTAAGGTTAATATGCCTACAATACTGACTGAGCAAAACTGAATAGGGAAGTTAAAATGTTTCTTAGCTAATGTATGTGTATGAAACATATATGGAACACACACACATATGGATAAGTCTTAAACCTAGCATATGTGAGATGAGTGAAATTGCTTATCTTATTAACTGCCAAATTCATGTAGGGATGCCTGAGTTAGATGTGTTGATAACTTTTCTGTGGAAAGCACTTAAACTCCCAATAAAATAGTAAGTTACAATTGATTTTAAAATAGTTGAGGAATTGAAAACTGTTTGAGAATAAATGCCACTATTATTGTAAAATAACAAATATTGTACAATTATGGAAAGCTTCACTTGGATAAGAAAAAATTATTTTAAAAATCTGCATAATAGCCTAAGACCATATCACCCTGACAATGCCCGATCTTTTCTGATCTTGGAAAAATCCGTATAATAATAGTAAGTTCAACCCAGGAGTCTGTGAGCTCTGCAATCATCAGTATCAGGCATGCATGTCTTCCTGGGCAACTTGACTTAAATCCAATTAGAAGGACTTAATTATACACATAACATTCATGCCACTATTATACCAATGGAAATATCTTTCCACACTTCTCACTAATGTAGTTCACAGGGGAGTTAGACTGTTGATGCCTTTTTGTTTTCCTCCAACAGTCTACATAGAACCTTCATGTAGTGAGAAAGCTGCCTATCTGGAAGGATGTTTACTTGTCAGCAACAATTTTATTTTTCTGTGTCCTGTGGCAAAAGTATGTGGTATTTTCAGAAACTGGATCTTATCATTGAGTTCTGGTGGGTAACTAAGAACAGAAGCAATAGTTTCTATTGTTTGGGGAGTCTCCTTGACACCTCTGACCAACCACTCAAGGGGAGTAATCCCACATCTCGAAGTAGACTTTTATTAAACAACCTATGGCTTTGGAGAGGAGAATTATCCCCTGTGTAGGTTAACTCTTCTACTTACACACATACGTACATTCATTTATATATATATATATATATATATATATATATATATATATATATACAACTGCATCCCTCTGTCTCTGTCTCTGTCTCCTTCTTTGTATATGACTGTCTGTGTATCTCTCAGGTTTCCATATATATTTTTAAATACTCTTAGTATTATTCCTCTTCCTACTGCTTCCTCTGCCCTATCCTCCTATCCCTCTCCACACCTAAAAATTCCACCTCATTATTCTCACTTTTCCCTTTACATCATCTGTATTCTACTATTTCTCACTCTTTAAGATAGTTTTTCCTCCTTCCCTTTCAGCTGTTCCTTTTTAGTTTCCTATATCCTACTAGTACTCCAGTTAAATACCACAAATGTAAATATTTGACACTAAGATTTTCATATCCATGAAAATGTGCAATATTTGTCTTTCTGGGTATGTGCCACCTCATTCAGTATAATGTTTGTCTGTTCCATCTATTTACCTGAAATTTTAATTTATCTTTTTAGCTGATAAAATTTCATTGTATGCATAGTACCACATTTTCCCTATTAATTCATCAGCTTACAAACATGTAAGCTGTTTCCATGTTTATTATAGTTTGTATTTTTGTTGCTATGATTATTTTTTTCTGACCAGAGGCACCATGAGAAGAAATGGTTTATTTTAACTTGCAATCTATGGTCAAAATCCATCATTGACAGAATTCAAGGCAAGTGTTTAACTCTGAAAAAAAAACAGAAATTGTTGAGGAATACTGAATGCTATGCTTGTTCACTGACTTGTTGTCTGTTACTTTTACTATAGAAACCAAGCCAACCTCTCTAGGTATGGTGCCACATGCAATCAACAGGTTTCTTCCACATCAGTTATCAATTAGGGCAATCTCTCAACATGCTGCAAACCAATGTGATGAAGATATTTCTTCAGCTGAAGATCTCTCTTCCTAAGTGACTCTAGGTTATATCAAGTTTACAGTAAATCCCAAACAAGAAAGTGCCCTAGTTTTTGTGAACTAAGTAGCTGTGAACATAAATGAGCATGTGTCTAAATAGTCAAAAATAGAGTCCTTTGGGTGCATGCCCAGAAGGTGGTATATCTAGGTCATAAGGAATCTCTGCTTCTACATTGTGAGGAATTGCCACAGTCATTTCCATAGTGACTGTATCACTTTTCACTCCCACAAAGACAGCATTAGCAGTCCCAGTTCCCTCATGCTCAGTAGCATTTGTTGCCTTTAATTAGTCTTAGTCATTCTGAATAGTATTATTCTGCTAAATGGACATAATCCCAATTTGCCCTTTATGCCCATAGATTAACTCTCAGACTTTCTGAGAGAAGTTTCATTGTTCAGTGGAGGTTGGTTAACATACTAACACACAGCATATCAAAATGCAGGAAGAATGTATCTTTGGTGGGCTCATCTACAAATGGGGCGATTCTATTTTCCTCCTCTATCAATGCTCAGAGTCTACCATGGAAGTAGGAATAAAATGACTGTTAAAGCCAAAGGTTAGGGAGAACCATAGCAAGAGTATCTTTTGGATATTACAGGTCCTTTGCACTCACGAACTGACAGTTTCTGTGACTGCCTGCATAAGACATGCATAAGATCAAGGCAATCAACATTCTAGCATGGAGGAATGAGAGACTCATGAATACCTATTGCTAATTGAGGAGCTATGGTTGCTTTATGGTTTTTGGGGGAGGATGGAGGGAGGCTCCAATTTATTTAAGGGTATGGTCCTGGTAGGTACCATATCCAGTGCATGTCTCTGCACAGATAAGTGTTTATATGGCACAAGTTGGACTTGCTGAAGTGTCTTTTTTTATTTTATTTTCCAGTTTAAATTTAGATAAGAAACAAGGTTGCTTCACAAGTCAGTTCCAGGTCCCTCTCCCTTTCCCTCCCCTCCTCCTGTGCCCTCCCCCAACCCCCCCCCCCGTTATCCCCTCATTCCCCCAGGGAGGGTGAGGCCCTCCATGGGGGTGCCCATAGTCTGTCATTTCATATAGGGCAGGGCCTAGACCCTTCCCCAAGAGTTCAGGGTGAGAGTGCACCTCACATTGTTCTATGGGAGTCCAAAGTCCGTGTGTATACTTGGGATGGGTACTGATCTGCTGCCCAAGGCTCAATAGATTCCCTAGGCCTCCTCACTGACACCCAGATTCAGGGGGTCTTGATCAGTCCCATGCTGGATTCCCAGGCTGATGCCTGGGATTCAAGAGTTAACCTTTGTCTGGTCAGCTGTTTCTGGGGGTTAAACCAGCCCAGTCTTAATCCCTTTGATCATCAGTCCTCCCTCTCTGTTACTGGCTTTCTTGAGTTCAGCTCAGTACTTAACCAAGGGAGTCTGCCTCTTCTTCGATTAGCCACTAAATGAAGGTTCTGTTTCCCAGACTCTCTGGCCATAGGATTGTAGGCTGGCACTCCCCAGATCTATGTCTAAAATCCATATATGAGAGAGTACATGCCTTGTTTCTCTTTTTGTGACTGGGTTACCTCACTCAGGATGGTTTCTTCTAGTGTCATCCATTTGCCTGCGAATCTCATGATTTCATTACTTTTTTTCTGCTGAATAGTACTCCATTGTGTAGATGTACCACATTTTCTCTATCCACTCTTCAGTTGAGAGACATCTAGGTTGCTTCCAAGTTCTGGCTATTACAAATAAAGCTGCTATGAACATAGTGTCTTTTTAAAATTGAACAGGAAGTTGAAAATGGATGGGGAGATAGGGGGTGGATATAGTAGGAGTTGTGGCAGGAGTAAGGGGCATATATGTTCAAAATATGTTGTATGAAATACTCATAAATTAGTAAACATTTTTAAATTCTCAAAGTAATTCTTGTGTGATTTAGCTCCATTAAGTCTAAGTAAGATCAACAAATCATTTAAACTTTATCTAAATGTTGATAGGTATGTTCAGGAGTTCTAAATGTTTCTGAGTCATTTACTGTGACTTAATGTTTTTCTTAGTGAAATTTGTTGCTTAACAAAATTCTATCTTTGTAAACGTTTCTTTCAAAGCAAAGCCTTAAAGAAAGAGTGGAAATAAGAAATATTTGAATTAGGCAGTGGTGACACATACCTTTAATCCCAGCACCTGGGAGGAAGAAGCAGGCAGATCTCTGTGAGTTCAAGGCCAGTCTGGGTTACAGAGTGAATTCCAGCACAGCATCAGCTGTAACACAAAGAAAGCCTGTTTCAAAAAATAATCAAGTAGACAAATAAAAACACCAAAACAACCCCCTCAATAGCATCAAGAAGAAAGAAAATGAAAGGAAGGAAGAAATAAATGAATGAGTGAATGAATGAATAAATAAATAAATATTTGGCCTTGACGCCAAGAAATGAGGAAATAAAGTGGAAAGGGCGAGAGAAATATTCAATATTTGAGTAATAATGACCACTGTTGTGAACAATCTGGAATTAATATTATAGACTTTCCCATAAAGTACAGAATATTTTGTCCTTAGAAAAAGAAAGCAAGGATTATTTTTCTTGCTTGCTCTTTAGATCATAGGTGATGAGATTTAGCCACTAAGTTTTTAATTTCTCTGAGGTAGCAGTTTGAGCATGCCTACCTGAAACAAAACAAAATAACCTATGGACAAGAGCAAAATCATTTGTATTGATAAAGTTGGGAACTCCTGATATGAGATATTTCAAAGCTGTTGCTAAAATCAATTAAGCATGGTGTGATTCAGGATACCAACAACTTTATTTTTCAGCTCTTAAACTTCAGTTTGGTTTGTTCATTTCCTAAAAATTTTAATGAATAATATCTAATATAATCTGTGCAATATCCCAACACTAGCATTCCAAACAAATGATATTGCAAATAGACTGAGTACCCCCGTGGCCTGCCCAATGTCTTTTTACCACTGTGAGAAGCTTTTGTTTTTTTGTCATGTTTGTTTTGTAACAAGGCTATTTTTTAAAAAGACATTCGAAGGTACAATAAAATATGAAATTGGGCCTAACATGAAGGAAATGCAAATTAAAGTACAAAAAGGCATCATTATTCACTCACTAGATTGACTAAATTTAAAAGAATTGGTAGTATCAAGTATTAGCTAAGATTAAGCATTCATACTTTACTGATTAGAGGTTAAATTGGTATGACCAGTTGTCAGTAATTCATGGATGTTTCTAACAAAACAATAGCACAAGCACTCTATTATTCATTTCTATATAATTTTCTGAAAGTAGAAATCATGCAAGCCATTTGAATACGGGAATATTAGGTTTCAAAAAGTTATAACTCACAGTTAACTACTAATAGATAAGGGAAAACATTCTAAAATACAGTAAAAGCAGCTTCTGTAAAAACCATCCAGCCTCAGGGGTAAGAGTAAAATGAAATCACCTAGAGGTTCTTAGAGCACCTGATCCTATAAGGTTGTGATTCATAATTCTGAAGAGAGAATGTGGCTACTTTAGGAATAAGTCTATCTGCTGTTTGAGTGAAAATGGAAACTTATTGAACGTTTCAGGCATTTCAGGGGGTACCTAATATTGATTGCTATGTGAATATTTCTGAAATATAGCTTATCCTGTGATGATAGTGCAGGGAGACAGATAGAGAGAGAGAGAGAGAGAGAGAGAGAGAGAGACAGAGAGAGAGAGAGAGAGAGACAGAGAGAGAGAGAGAGAGACAGAGAGAGAGAGATATGACTGACTTAGTGGCAGAATCTCTTTATTTCTAGGGCCCCCTGTCTTTCTTCAGTACACTCTAGTATCAGACATTAAATTAAAACAAACTGATACAAAATAATCATAGTAGAGAGAGTATATTTTCTAACTTACAATTGAGAGAAAGAAGATAGTTTCCTCGCTAAGAGGCACTAAATTAAAAGCTTACCAACTATTCAATTCAATGTATAGATCCACACTAAAGGAAAATAAATCTTATTTTCTGTTAAATACTTGTATATGAATGTATGTTTCAACTTTATTTATAATTGTAAAATTAGAGTAATATTCCAATGACCAATGGATGGTAAAAAGAATAAGATTTTAAAAAGAAACATCGATACATTACTTATTTAGTAATAAAATAAAATTACATGTCATAAAGTGCATGAATATTTTAGAGATTTATAACATAAAGCACACATGTGCTTTCTATAGATTTTTAAAGAAGCTTAATTAAGCTACAGTGATATGAGTGAAACCCAAGTAGTGGTGAGGAGAACATAATAGATTAACTAATCATGTAAGGCAGGGACCCATAAGCAGCCATTACAGAAAGGTCCTTGATGGAATCCAGGAATGTAAGAAGAGGGTTCCGTTTCCCAATTCTTTGTTATCATTTTCCCTTCCTAGAAGCTATACATGAGGTGAGGATATGACCAAAATTGAGAGGAGGCACCTGGACACTTATATTTATCACTCTCCTATCCTTCTCCCCAATTTCTTCCAACAGTACTAGAAGTAGAGGCAACTAGAAGAGAGGGAGAATTAGCCTCTCCCTGGGATAAACCCCCTAACTGGTTGTGCAACATAAATCAGTCAACTCTGAAACCATACAAGTACAAACAATAAAAACCAGCTCAGCAGATTGAATTCTCATTATTTGTGCATATATATACATATATATATGTAATGATTATAATCAAAGAAAAGGCAGATATTTGATAGTGGGGGCATGGAGGGCAATGGGAGGAGGTTGGTGGGAGGAGCCCCAGGAGGGCCTGGATGGAGGATGTGTAAGAGGTAAGTGATGCAATTCTAACATAAATGTGTACAAAATAAAAAAGTCAGTTTCCCCAGACTAACAGTTCCATAGTATCCCATTTCCAAAGACCTACTCCTAATATATAGGAGCTCTCCTTTCCCTCTATCTGCTAAGCCCCCGCATATGAATTGACAATTGAATAGGTAAGAAGATAAATTGCATTCTACATTTCAGTTAGTATGCATATCTAAGCATTTTGAGATAATGCTCATGCTTGTGACATCCTTGAGGGCAAAGATCAGAGTAGTGACCATTTTCAGTACTGATTTTGGAAGCTCTCCCAACACACTGGTTTTGACCTCATCTCATTTAAGAGGATGGTGAAGGAAACTGTGTAGTTTAGAGCTGTTAAGGATTAAAAAACGTATTAAGTGTTTTTATGTTGCCAACATGGCTAATCACAGTCATAAGATGTACTAATCAGGAGTATTTTCTGTAGAGAGGGAGAAGAGTTTGAGTATGGAGTCTAGCATATGTACTTTTTAGGGTACCTGTACCAGCATGTTTAGATGTTTGTTACTACACCTAAGAAAGTGGAACAGATTGCTGTTGTTGAAAAATGGGATATTCAGTTCTGCAGAAGATACTACCAGGAGTGATGTGCAATGAGCTCCTGAAAAAAAGAAATGGACAGGTCTCTGACAAATAATTAAAAATAACCATTAGAAATAGCATATGTTCTCAAGCTAGCATTAAATGTAAACATGACATGGGAATTTTTAAAATTGTTTAACCTGCTATTTTATGTGTAAGTGTTTTGGCTATACACTTGTTTGTATACCACATACATGCCTGATGACTACAGAGGCTGGAAGAGGCATTAAATTCCCTGAGACCGGAGTTGCCAGCCAACATGTGGGTGCTGGACCTCTGGAAGATCAGATAGCTCTTCTTACCGCTGAACCATTACTCCAGTCTCCAGCATAGAAAATATGACCAAGAATCAAATAGATGTTTGTATCTAAAGAAAAGAGTAACTGAACTGTAAAATTGATTAGAAAGTTTCCACAGAATATTTAATCAAATAGAAGAGTGAGTAAACCTGAAGTATATAGTTTGCAGTCATCCAATAAAAAGTAAAATGAATGAAGAAAGGACAACCTTTGTAGTAATATTTTAATAGTGAGGGGGAAAAACATGAAATCTTATTCAAGGAAATAATGGCCAAAGTTTGTCAAAACCTGGGAAAGGAAATTCAGATTTTAAAAATCATGCAATTCTAAATATATGAAAAAAAGTACTCCATACTGGAAGATATTGTGACCAAGGTGTTTATTGCCAAATTTGGTAAGAAAGGTAATGTGTATTTATGGTGATGTCTTGATTATACTCTAGCAAAGGAAGCTTGCCTGAAGATCAGAGAAGCAGAACAGCCAGCTTCTAGAGCTCTTACCTCTTCAAAATCATCAGACTCTGCACCCAGCCATCTCACTTTCTGTCTGTCTGTACAGAACTCCAGATCACTGTGATTAGCTAGTGGCTAGCTCTACCCTCTGAACTTCAGGCAAGTTTTATTTGTTAGACTCTAAACAAGATATTACCACATTTCATCTAGCTGACTCCTGGCTTTCATTAAGACGTACTATAATAACTTGTGTTATTTAATAACATGTATTAAACCCAGAGTTGTAAACATATCAAGCATAGATTGCCTTCAACTCATGTCTCTAGCTCATAAGACTTCTAAGTTTTGAAAGCACATTATCATTTATGAGGAAACTTCCCTATGATCATGACCAGAGTTTTGGTAGGTGGTTTACAAACATTGTAAGCGAGAGGGCAATGAAGGAGACATTTTTTCTAAGTACATAAAATTTAAGGAAGTCAATAAAGCAACATTTGTCTTAATAGAAATTCTAAAGAAAAGAAATGAGCACTAAGGTCCCAAAAGTCAGCACAAGGTTTAGAGTCAGCCTCTGCTTCCAATGTTAGGATCCCACAAGAAGACCAAACTGCACAATTGTCACATATAAGAAGAAGCCTATGTCAGTCCCATGTAAGCTCTCTGGTTGTCAGTTAAGTCTCTGTGAGTACCTATGAGCTCAGGTTAGTTGATTCTCTTTTTATGTGATGTCCTTCACCTTTCTGGCTCCTACAATCCTTCTTCTTTCTCTTCATCAAGATTCCCTGAGCTCTGCATAAAGTTTGGCTGTGGGTCTCTGCATCTGTTTCCACTAGCTGCTTGATGGAGTCTCTCTAGTGACTATTTGAGTTAAGTATCAATCTATGAGTACAGCAGAATATTGTTAGACATTACATTGACACTTTTTTCTTCAGTCTTGTTTGGTTCTACTGTATGCTTCTGAACCATACAGGTTCTAGGTCCTGGCACTCCAGGAACTATCAAGGGTAGGTTCATCTCTTGGCATGAGTCTCAGGCTGGTCCAGTCATTGGTTGGCCATTCCCACAATCTCAGTGTTACCCTTACCCTGGCATATCCAGTATGTCAGGCAGATTGTGTAGGGGCGGTGCTTAGTCTTAGTAAAACTTGATACGTCATGTTTTGTTTATATCCATAGGAAGTCTTCCCTTTTCTGAATAGTGATGGAGGAGGAGCAATGGCAGGGGAGTATCACAGAGTGGAGGTAAGAAAAGAGGCTGGAAAGAAAGGAGGGAGGAGAAAGAAAGAAGAAAAGAAGGGAGAAAGAAATGAAATGACTTGTTACTGAATGGAATTTTTTTCTAATAATACTTTTAACAGGGGATTAACTACCCAAATATGTAAGAAGTTCATAAAACATCAAATAAGTAATGATAGTTGAATAAAAAATGAATGAATGGCCCAAATAGACAATTCTCAGAAAAGATTATATAAGAAAGATTTGCAAATTTATGAAAGAAATCACAGCATGACTAATCATTAAGCAAGAGCAAATCAAAACCATAATGAAGAGCTGGAGAAAAGTTAGGTCACTAAGAGTGCTTACTGCTCTTCCAGAGGACCTGAGTTTGGTTTCTAGCACCAAGTCTGAAAACTCACAACCACTTGTATCTCCATCTGTAGGGGATCTGATGCCCTCTTCTAGCCAATATGGGCACCTGTACTCAGGTGCACGTTCTCTCTCTCTCTCTCTCTCTCTCTCTCTCTCTCTCTTTATATATATATATATATATTAAATTTGTATGTAATTTCATTTAATATAATTAATGTGGACATAGAGAATCTCCCTTACATTATATGCAAACATTAATGATAAACAAAATGAAGGCTCAAAAACAAACAAATAAAAGAAAAAACCTGACATAATCTAGTGATCTTGCTAAAGGAATGAAAACCATTACGTGAAAAGACATCTACACTTGCTTGTTTATTGTAGTACTATTGATAGTAGCCAGCATTTGCTATCCTCCAGTTGTGGTTGACTGATAAATAAAATATAGTGTGTATCCACAATAGAATATTAGTCACTCACTGAAAAGAATCAAGTTCTGTCATTTGGAGCATATTATATTAAGTGAATTAAGTCAGGCACAGAAAGAAAAAAATGCTATACATTCATACTTATATATGGACGCTAAGACACTGAAATCAATGAAGCAGAGAGTAGAATGGTTACTAGAATCTAGTTACAGTACAGGAGAAGAAAGTCTGATGAAAGCTAGAAAACATTGAGTAAAGCTAACGTAGCTTTATTAATTTCAGCTAAAACATACTTCAAAGTAATAAACATTGCCACAGAGGGGCATTATGCAGTGAAATGAAAGAAGTAAAATCCCCATGGGTACATAGCATTACTTAATTTAAATTTATCCTTAACAGAGTATTAAAATATTTTAAAAACACATTCATTATTGGATTAAAAAAGCAACCTAAACTTATTAAAGTCTCTACCGAATGCAACAATATAACGAAAGGAAGTTAAATCAGTATAGATTTTAAAGGAAGTGCACATACAATAATTACATGGAAATACGTTATTTTTAAAACTTTGTTATAACATGTTTACAGGGTACAAAATCAATACAACATCTAATTTATTTGTATATGTCAGTAATGAAAAGTTGGAAATTAAAACTTCAAAAACACCAGAAATGAAAAGCTTAGATACGACTCTATTAAAACATCCAACATTTATAGGAAAAAAATGACCAAACTGTGGTAGAAAAATCCAAGATCTGTATCATAGAGAAATTCCATGTGTATAAATAGGAAGACTTAATTTTTCTAGGATCTCAGTTCTTCCCAACTTGTTCTACTGATTGCATTTATTTCCCTGCAAAATCACAAATTATTTTGTTGAAAACAACAAAGCAATCCTAAAAGTGTATGTATAGAGTCAAAAGACTCAGCATAACTAGTACAATCCTGATAAAGAACAAGATGGTGTAACTAGTCTAATATCTAACAAAATAAATTCAGTAAGCCCATGAGTCCAGACTGGATCTAGATACCCAAATTCTCACAAACCTCAGCTGAGACACCTTACAGGACCTGAAGACCTGCCAGACATCAAAACCCTTGACTATTTATGCAAGAAAGCAATAAAGGAAACAGAAAACAATGTAACAAAACGCCAATCCGACAAAGACAAACATAAGAATCAACATTCAGACCTATAATCATCCCAAATCTGGAGGCCTAAATGCTAGTGTAAGAAGCAAATTCAATAAAAGGGCAGTGGCACCACTAGAACATCACAATTCTATGACAGCATGACAAGAACATTCAAATGCAGCTGAAGCATAAGAAAATAATCTTAAAGAAACCGTATGAAGATGATAGGGGCCCTAAAGGGGAAATGAAAAATTCCCTTAAGGAAATGGAGGAAAAGACAAAAAATTAGAAGAAATCAATAAGTCCCTTAAAGCATGACAAGAAAGCTGTAAAAAAATATCACACAGGTTAAAGAAACTGTTCAAGACATGAAAATTGTAATAGAAGCAAAAAAGGAAGCACAAACTGAGGGAATTCTGGGACTGGATACTTTGATTAGTGGACACAAACTATAGCTGCTGCATCACCAACAAAATAATAGGAATGGAAGAAAGAATTTCAGGCCTTGAATATGCAATAGAGAATATAGATTCATCACTTAAAGAAATTGTTAAATCCAACAATTCTTAACACAAAACAACCAGGAAATCACGGACACCATGAAAGGACAAAAACTAAGAATAATAGGAATCGAAGAAGGAAAAATATTTTAACTAAAAGTCACAACAAATGTATTCAACAGAAGCATAGAAGAAAACTTTCCTAATTTAAAGAAAGGCATGCCAATAAAAGCAAAAGAAGCTTACACAACACCAAATATACTGGGTCAAAAACAACCAAAACACTAAACATATAGAATGAAGGAAGAATATTAAGAGCTGAAAAGTAAAAGGGTCAAGCAACATATAAAGGCAGAGCTATCAGAATTATACTTGACTTCTCAACATAAACTATAAATCCAGAAGGGCCTGGACAGAAGTTTTGCAGATACTAAGAGACCAAGGATACCAGCCCAGAGTACTATATCCAGCAAAACTTTCAATCACCATAGACAGAGAAAACAAGATATTTCATGACAAAAACAAATATAAAAATTATCTATCCATAAATCCAGCCTTACTGAAGGTACTTGAAGCAAAACTCCAAGCCTAGGAAATTAGCTGTACCCACAAAAACACATACAAGAGATAATCTCACACCACCAAAACCAAAAGAATGTAAACACACACACACACACACACACATTATTACTACTACTACTACTACTACCACCACCAACAGCAGCAGCAATAACAAAAATAACATGAATTAATCACTTCTCATTAATATCTCTTAATATCATTTGACACAATTTGCTAATAAAAATACACAGGCTAACAAAATGGATACAAAAGCAGTACCATCCTTCTGTTGTATAAAAGAAACACACATTAACTTCAAAGACAAAGAAAGATATAACATCAGAGTAAAGGGTTGGGAAAAGGTTTTCTAATCAAATGGACCTAAGAAACAAGATGGTGTAGCTAGTCTAATATCTAACAAAATAGACATTAAATTAAGCTTAATCAAAAGCTTTTTGGTGATGAGCAAAGAGGCTAAAACCATGTTGGGGAAATCTACAGAGACATCTGACCTGAACAAGTGGGAGATCACTGATTCCAGACTGACATCTGGAGAATCTGCATAGGACTGAACTAGACCTCCTGAAAGTGGGTGTCAGTTGGGGGACTTGGACAGTCTGTGGGGTCACTGGTAGTGAAACAAGTATTTATCCCTAATGCATGAACTTGCTTTTTAGAGCCCATTCCCTGTGGAGGAATACTCTCTCAGCCTAGCTGCTCGGGGGAGGGCCTCGGTTTCTGCCTCAAATGATGTGACAGACTTTGATGATACCCCATGGGAGGCCTCACCCTCTCTGAGAAGTGGATGGAGGGTGGGATGGGGAGATGGTGGGAGAAGTAGGAGAACAGGAGGGGGAGAAAACTGGGATTAGTATGTAATATAAGGCTTTTTAATTTAAATAAAATTAATTTAAATAAGATTAATCAAAAGATATTGATGAGGGAATTCTACATTCATCAAAGGAAAAATCAATCAAGATGAAGTCTCAATTCTGAGTATTTACATTTCATATACATAGACACCCACATTTGTAAAAGAAACATTACTGAAGCTTGAATCACACATTAAACCCCACACATTAATTGTGGCAGATTTCAACATCCCACTCTAACAAATGGATAGGTCTTGCAGAGAAAATATAAACACATAAATATGGGAACTAACAGAGGTTACAACTGAAATGCACCTAACATGTATCTTCAGAACATTTCACTCAAACACAAAAGAATATACTTTTTTCTCAGCATCTCATGCAACAAGAAAGAGTTTGGCAAAGACCATGCTGCTTCTATTGCATGGAAAACTTTGAGAAGAATTGGTATAAGCTCCTCTTTGAATTTCTGATAGAATTCTGCAAAGAGTCCATCTGGACCTGGGCTTTCTTGGTTGGGAGTCTTTTGATGACTGCTTCTGTTTCCATAGGGGTGTCAGTGAGGAGACCTAGGCAATCTATGGGGTCTTGGATTGTAGGTCAGTTTTTATCCCTAGCATACAAGTGAACTTTGGGTGTCCATTCTACATGGAGGGATGCTCTCTCAGCCTAGACAAATAGTGGAGGGGCCTAGGCACTACCCCAGATGATATGACAGACTTTGGAGATCCCCTATGGAGGACCTCACCCTCCCTTGGGAGCGGAGTGGTTATTGGCTTGGGAGTTGCCGGGGGCTTGTCGGGGATTGGGGAGGAGGGGAAATAGAGGGAGCTGGGATTGACATGTGAAACAAGCTTGTTTCTAATTTACGTAGAAAAAAGATACTCTCAGCCAGAACTACCTATAATTCACTAATTTCAGACACTGTGATACAAAAAATATTTGGTGTTTAGGCCACTAAACACTAAATTTGGGGAGACTTGTTGCAGAAATATAAAAAACAAACTAAATAATAAATTTGGGAGATTGGTTACAAAAGCACAAAATGACAAACTTTCTAAGTTCAGCTATGAGACTAAGGTCTAAATGCAAAATTAAAATATGTCTAAAACCATATAATTTTGTCATAATTTTTATTTTCTATCTTATAGTTTTCTTTATTTCCTGTTTCTTTTTTAATGAGGTCTTACAATATTTCAGGTTGTCTTCAAAGATATTATGTAGCCAAAGATGACCTTGAATTCCTGATCATTCTGCCTGCAATTCCCAAATGCTTGGATTACAGGGAGGTACTACAAAATCTGGGCTTTTATGTTTTTCAAACAGATTACTTTTAGAAGTGATAAATGGAATCTAATTAATAGTTTGATTTTAAAATTATCATGTAGTATTTCAGTGGTAGATAAAACAAAGCAAAGTGAAACATAAAACTAGCTATAAAGAATGTTACCTGAGTTCAAAATGCTTACTAAACCATGAAAAATATGAGCATTATTGCTTGTGTTTTATTATAGCACACTTTAGTTACATAAAATTGCCCAAAACAGAATAATGAGTATTTTACTCTTTGCAGTGCAAATATTTCCTTTTTGTCTCTCTTAAGGTTTAACCTAAGCCTAATAAAAACCAAAGAAGAGAGAAGTTAAATTAACCTATTATATCAAAGGATTAATTTAAATGAAATAAGAATACATTATGTTAAATTTATTATCATGCCATTAATTAACTTCTCCCATGAGTTTATGAAAGAAATAGCTCAAGGAAGCATAACTTCAGGTATTTAAAATAAAATAAAGCCACTCATGCTGGGGAAGGAAACTATTTTCCTTTGGATAATTACACTAACCGCAATAAGTGCAATCATTCTCTAATCTTAACACATTCTTTGTTAACTATCTGCCTAAACTTCAGAGAATGTCTAAAGAGTTAAGATATTTTAAAACCACATCAGAAATTCTACAAACAATATAGGGCCATAAATTTTCTAATAGAAAACTGCTGTAGCTGATACACATATTCAGCGAATTACTGAATATAGAACTATTTTAGTGTGTTTTCTGTTGTGATACTAAATTCTGTGGAGAAAATGCCTCTCTCAGATTGATTTTTAAGCAAGTCTGTGGGGGCATTTTCTTGGCTAGTGATTAGTGTGGGAGATCCTAATGCTGACAAGGGGCACTGAACTGTACAGGTTGAGGCAACCAAGGAGAGCAAGCCAGCAAGCAGCATTCCACGATGATCTCTGCTTCAGTTACTCTCTCCACTTTAGTTCCTATCTCCAGGTTCCTGCTATGGCTTCTCTCAGTGAAGGACTGTACCTTGTATGATGAAATAAGTTCTTTCCTTCCCATGACACTTTTGGTCAAAGTTTTTTATCACAGCACAGTATAATACATTATGATAACATGTAACATAAGGTTACTGTGTAGAATGTGCAAAGAACTAAAAAATAAATCTAATAAACAAATAGTATGAAAACAAATTATGCAATTAAAATTGGAGCATGTAATTAACCAGAGAGTTCTTGAAAAAAGAAATAAAAATGGTTGAGAAATATTATTTTTAGTGTGCAACTTTCTTACCCATCAGGGAAATGGAGATTAAAGTGACTGAGATTCCAACTTACCTGTTTCGAATGACTAAGTTAAAAAAATATTACAAATGCTGGCATGGATATGAGGGAAGAACACTCATTGAACACTGATGGAAGTGCAAACTGGTTTGGTCACTATAGGGACCAATGTGGAGTTTCCTCAAAAAGCTAGAAATATAACTGCCATATGATCCAGTTATACCATGGCTAGAGCTATTCCCAAAGTAATTTGTATCCTACACAGGTATGTGCCTTATATATTCTTCTATCTCAGTTTAAATTAATTTGAAGTTTCTGTCCCTGCAGTCAGAATTAACTGCCATGTAGAGTTTTGAAAGAATGGGCACTATGCTAAGCTTGTGAGTGTTGTAGGATTTCCTAAAAATTACTACGTCCTATATTGGTATGTCACCTACTGCTTTGGTTATTGATTTCCACTGTGAGGTTATATAACAGAAAATAAGTTTTTAAGGCATACAGGAAATTAGTGACAGTTTGTGGCAAATGTCAACACCTAGAAGAATAAGTAACATCATAATTCCCTGAAGCACAAATTCAAGGGTGTCCTTGTTTGTTGAATATTCATTCTATCAATTTGTTGCCCTGTTCTACTCAAAAAATGATACATTCAAGAATTATCAGGCCACTCTTTTCAAATTACCTATCCTTGCTTAAAAATTTATCCCCTTCAAACAATATTTATTATCTACTGTTCTCATGAAATGAGAACCAGGTAAATTTTAGCTAAGTGTCATGATCTTAAGGACTATTACAAATCTGTAGAGTCATCTAGCACTGGGAATACTTCAAGGCTTGAACAAGGAAAGATGTTTTCAATCTCACATACACTGATGTTGTCAGGGATCAGTTTTTCACTGCCTGTTGGCCATCTGTCTCCATCAATTAGTTCCCTGCTATTTGGGCTTCCTTATTAGGTAGTTTACAAAATGACATCTGGTTACAGAAAACAAGAAAGAGCAAGAGAGAGCACTCTTAATACAGAATGCAGTCTTTTGTAAACTAATTGTAGATATAATAGCCTATCACATTTAAGTTGTTCAAATAAAGTTACAATAGAGATTACACACTCAAAAAGGATTAGATTTATAGTAACTATAGGAAGCAGAGATAATTAGCAGTCATCTGAATTGTCTATCACGTCTCCTTTTTGGTGACCTCAAAGACTCTTCACTTCAAAGTAAGATGTTTTGGCATTACCATTACTTGTGATTGCAATTTTTAGAAAACTATTTTTAGGACTAAGCTGGAAGAATTAGTTTTTCTACCCTGCCCCCATTCTCTTCTAGCTTAGAGACTCTAGATGTTTCTTGAAAATCTATTAACTCCTTATTCTGGCCTCAAATGCAAAAAAAAATTATTCTGATATTTATGAAGTTGCTTAAACTGGTTCCTTGATGATAGGCTCCTTGAGCTAACTGTGTGGACAAAGTAAGTGTGCTAAAATATATTGGGGGTTCTTTCACTTTTGTTATTTTTCAGTAATGTGATATCCTAAGGATTCCTACTAGCAGCTGGAATCTCTGAGTATTTGTCTCATTTCATAAAAAGTTACAATGCTTACCTATACTCTATCTCTACTCCACTGGCTCTCAGGCCACTTAATGGAGATATGGTCAGTTGTCTGTTGACCAAATGATAGAAGGACATTCTTAAACCAGCAAGGGAAAAAGTTGGGCGTTGGTGGCACACGCCTTTAATCCCAGCACTCCGGCGGCAGAGGTAGGCAGATATCTGTGAGTTCGAGACCAGCCTGGTCTACAAAAGCTAGTTCCAGGACAGCCTCCAAAGCCACAGAGAAACCCTGTCTCAAAAAAAACAGCAAGGGAAGTTATAAAATTCATTAGGTGAAATAAGTTTACAAATAATAGTTGAGTGCATGACATATGCCAGATCCTGTGCTAATTATGCAGACACATTGCCACTTAGAGATATGGTTCTTTTTCTCATAGTTTCTCCTATGGTAAAGTGGAGTTATCTGTAGTCAGGACTTCTAGTGACAGGGGCCTGGATTAATTGCTTCTGGAATGTTCTGGTTATTCTGGATGCCTGTTCTTGTCTGGGAACTCATTTGAGTTGTAGGTGAAATGGATCACACTTTCTGACTATACACTACAGCAGATGGGTCCATATAAACCAATATTTTTTCCTTGTTCTCATTTTGCAAGCTGTGAATTTAACTTTTCTAGGAAACTGGCTTTTATATATGTCTAAAGATAACATCATCATGTGAGAAATGCAGACCCAAACACAGAGCAGAGAAGTGTGGAGGCGTGGGCAAAGACTGAAGTGATGACTCACAAGTCAAAGTTGTCCTATGGTTGCTGACAACTTGAGGAAACTAGCAGGAGGGTCATGGAAAGTAATTTCCCTCTTTGCACCCAGAAAAAGCCAGTAGTATGCCAACACCTTGATTTTAGACTTCTGGCTCCAGATATGTGAGATAAAAATTTTTTGATTTTTCAAGCCACCTAGTTTGAGGTTGTTATAGAACTCATAGTAAACTAACATGCCCCACTTTTCTTTAAAGTTTAAGCTTTGGAGAAGGGAATTGTTTTCATTACCTTTGCCAAACATTATTCAAGCTCTCATTGTATACCTCATTAGCTGGCAAGAAAACCTAAGTATCCAACTCAGTCAGCAATGATTTTGAGGACCTAAATGTGCTCACCATTATTGTAAGTATTAAGGGTACAGGAGATAAAGAGGCAGAGTGACTGTCTTTAAGAAGTTACATCAGAGATGGGAGGTGGACTGCAGATCTGTGGCATATGCTTATTTAATGACCTCCCTTTCCATGCAAAGCTATTAGGTCATCTTCCATACAACAATTTCTCTTAGTTCCATTAAAGAGAACTCTGATTTTTCTAAATTTGCTGAATTTTTCTAAAGGATTATTTTATTAGTATTAGTGTTTTGCATGCATGTATGTAGGTGCACCATGTGTGTCAGAAGAGGATGTCCAAGCCCCTGGAACTGGAGTTACAAACAGCTGTTAGTCACCATGTGGCTACTGGGAACTGAACCTGTGTCTTCTGCAAGAGCAGCAAGTGTTTTTAACTACTGAGTCATCCCAACAGCCATCAAAATTCCTAAATTTTTGGTTTCATTGATAAGAATGCTTACACTGAAGAACTGTTGGAATGTGAGGCCAGGGGCTGTGATATACATCATAATACCATAAAAAGAAAGCTATTCATAAGTTTCTTGATTTACTTACATATCTGATCAACTTGCTAAACCAATATTAGTAATTACATGATAGGTCGAAAGTCAATAAACAGAATGTTACTAAACACATCAGAAGTTTATTTGTAATTTCTTCTAATCAGCAGACCTCACACTTCCCCAAAGGTATATGCTGTTAATGCCAGAGCAGAACAGCATTTAGATAGGCACTAATTTTCTCCAATGGTAAAGTAATATTTCTGAGATTACACCTTTGACATATCAGCTGAGATTTTCTAGACTGTCTAGTGTGGACTGGCTAGTGTGTACAGGCCCTAATTATGAAACTGTATATTTGAACATCCTCTGAGATGGTTGTTTCCATGTTTTTTGATAGTTTCTTGTACTCTAAGAATTAGTATTCTAGGGAGCATTGAAGGGATCTATCTTCAGAGCATCTGTATATTTTTCTGGGCTTAAAAACTTCACCATTTATTTTTTTTTTAATTTTGTGAGCATCAATGTGAAAAAACCTTGCAAATAAATAAAAACATCAGACACATATAGTCTAGATTCTTAATATGAGAGAGAACATGCATTTCCATTTTCCTGAGATGGTTTAACATTGCTTAATATTATACATTTTAATTCCCCCAATTTCATTAATAATTTTAAACTTTGTGATTCTTTAAATGTAAGTTATATTCATAGATATAGAAACAGTGATGGAGATGATATATACCAAATTATTGTTATCTGTTCATTTATAGATAAACAACTAGGTTGATTATAATTATCTGTAATAGTGAATAAAGCATCAATGAGCGTGGGGTATGCAAATATAAATATGGTAATGTATGGAGTTCTCTGTGTGTATGACCACGGTTGAAATAGCTGAGTCATATGGTAAAGACTGAATTTATGTTCTGCCCAGTCCCACAGAAGTTTGGCCCCAACTAAACACACTGAGGTTTATATTAATTGTAAACTGTTTGGTAGATGGTTCAGGATTCTTATTGACTAGCTCTCTCTCAATTATTAACTCATTTCTATTAAACTATGTATTACCACAAGGCTGTGGCTTTCTTGTAATGCTCTAGCATATTACTCCTTCAGCAACTACATGACATCTCTCTGGTGGCCCCTCTCTGGCTTCCTCTTTCTAGCATTCTCTTAGTCCTGTAGCCCTGCCTATACTTCCTGCCTGGCCACTGGCCAATCAACAATTATTCATTAACCAATGAGAGAAACATATATTTACAACATGCAGAAGGACATCCCCCATCAATATGTTAGTTCCATTTTTAATTTTTTGGGAAACACTCAAACTTATTTCTACAATCACTGTATTATTTGCACCCCCGCATCAACAGAAAATAAGATGTATATTTCTTCAATTCTAAAATGAGGTGGTGTCTCAAAATAGTCTTACTTTGCATTGTTTTGATAGACAGGGATTTTGAACACACTTTAAAACCATGTTTTGACCATTTGTATTTCTTTTTGGATATTTGTTTACTGGCAATTTTTTTTTGTTCTCTTGAAACATAATTTCTGTGATCCTTTGTAAACTTAGGAGTATTAGGCCCTTGTCTGAAGTGTGGCTGGTAGAGATTTTCTCCCATTCTGTGGGTTTTTTGTTTACTCTACTGATTGTTTCCTTTGCTGTATGGAGGCCTGTGTTTTCATGTAGATCCATCTGTTGATACTGCAGGTTAATTTCTATTCTGTTGATCCTTTTTAAAAGGCTTTGCCTAACTCAGTATCAGGAAGGGTATCATTTAAGTTACCTAAAAGCTTGAGAGTTTCAGGTTTAAAATTAAGGTCTTTGATCCATTTTGATTTCATTATTATACAGTGTGAAATATATACATTTAATGTCATTATTCCAAAGGTAGCAACCCAGTTTTGTCAGCATGATTGTTGAATAGACTGTAGTTATTCAAAGTATATTTTTCAACCTTTTTAAAAATTGTTTTTATATTTCCAGGTCCTCTATTCTATTTGTTTTATCTACCTATTTTCATACTTTACCAGGCTGTCTTTATTACTATTACACAATTTGAGGTTGGATATTGTATTACCTCCAACACTGTTCTTAATCCTTAGGAATACTTTGGCTATGAATAATATTTTGTGGTTTCATATGAATTCTTTTCTTAGTTTTCTAAACCTGTAAAATATGACAGCGATTTTGATAGGTATTGCGTTGATTCTATATATTGATTTTTGTAAGACAGACATTTACACAATATTAATATTACATATCCAGAAATATGGAATATTTCCATCATCTAGTAACTTATATGATTTCCTTTTTCAATACCTTGAAGTTTTCTTTGTAGAAACCTTTCATTTCTTTAGTTAGAAACATTCTTAAATACTTCATTTGGTGGGAATATTTTGAATGGAATATTTTTCTTACTATTTTTCATGGAGAATAAACAATTAGCATAAATTAAGGCTATTTTGTATTGATTGTGTATAATGCTGCTCTACTGTAAGTATGTAATTCTCACTGGGGTCTTCAAGATAAGAATAATGTCATATTGAAATAGGAATAATTTGACTGCTTCCCTTACTGTTGTTATCCCTTTTATGTCTTTTTTGTCTAATTGATTTAGATTAGTCTCTGTCCATTCTTATCTCATATCTAATTTTAAAGGAAATGTTCCCATTTTCTCAAATTAATAATAGTGATTGCTGCAGGACTGTTGTATATAGAATTTATTTTTTGAGTGATATTCTATCTATTTCTAAAGTCTCCAGAACATGAGAATATGTTGGACTTTCTCACATGCTTGTTCATTGTTGAATGAAATAATAATGTAGTTCTTGTCTTTGAGTTTGCATGTATGGTGTACTAGATTTATTGATCTGCATGTATTGAATCAACCATGTATTTCTAGGATGAAGAGATAACTTGGTCATAATACATAATATTCTTAATGTATTCTTGAATTAAGTTGTAAGTATTTAGTGAAGAATGTTTGCACCTATATTCATTAAACAAACAAACAAAGACAAAAACTACTGGCCTGTAGCTGACATTTCTTGTAGTGTCTTTACTTGGGTTTGTTATCAAGATAATACTGGTTTCATAGAAGGAATGTGGCAACATTTCTTTATATTCTATTTTTAGAGCAAGTTAAGAATAACTGGTATTACACCTTTTAAAGTTTTCATGGTAGATTTTAGTGATGTTTTAATTTTCACTAGACTCAGTTGTAATACACTTTTGATCTCTAATTTTATAAATTGTCATTCATCTCTCTTTTGTCACATCTTATATTGTAGCACACATAATAAAAACCCAGAGACAGATATTGGGGTTTAAGCTGAAGATCAGTAAAGAAAAGCAGCCGACCAGTAGCTCTTACCTCTACCAAGGCTGAAATGGAGATCTGGTATTCCCTGTGACTGGAAACAGAATCTCACATGAGAATCTTTGCTTCTTCATTATATACATTTATACCTCTTTAGTCCTAGGATTAAAGGTTTGAGCTCTGTTTCACTTTTAGACTGATTCACTGGTGTTTAGCCCTGGGTGGTCCTGAACTCACAGAGATCCATCTACCTCTGTCTCCTGAGTTCTGGGATTAAAGGTACGTGCCACTAGTACCCTGTTTCTATGTCTGTGACTACTATGCATTTTGATTCTTCAGACAAGTTTTATTAATTGATAAATACTATATCACCACATATTTTAATAACTTTTTGAATGAACCAACTCTGGTTGTTTTTTATATTGTTTTTTATGTCAATTTCATACATAAAATTTCTGGCCATCTATTGTGTTTGTGGTTAGCTGCTTATTATTTTCCAAGATTTTTAAGATACAATATAGGGTAACTTATTACCTCAGATTTTAATATGAGTATTTATTACTATGAACTTTCTTTTTTGGCATGACCTTGACTACAGAGTTTCTGAGAGGATATACATGTTTTGATATTTATTTGCCTCTGGAATTTTTCAGTTTCTCCTCTGATTTTTGCATTACCCATTGTTCATTCAAAATGTACTGCTTAGTCTCTAAATATTTTATGATTTCTGTAGTTTCTTTGGTTGTTAGTTTCTAGCTTTATTGTATTATGGTTCAAAATCAGACAAGGAGTAATGACAATATTTTGTATTTGATAAACTTTGTCCTGTATCCTATGTTGTTTTCAGTTTTGGAGACAGTTCCATGTTGTCTTATTTAGGATTAATATTTCTATTCTGAAACAGTGTGACAAAAAGCAACTTAGGAAGGAATGTGTTTATTTCACTCATAGTTACATATAACAGGTCATCATCAAAGCAGTGAGGGCAGGAACCTAAGCACAGAAGAAACATTAAGGTAGGAATTGATAAAGAAATCATAGAGAAATGATGCTTAGTGGCTTGCTTCTGGTGCCTTACTTAGTCTACTTTACAGAACTCAGGACAACTAGCTCAGGGATGGCCCCACACAAAGTGGGTTTAGCCTGTCCCCATCAATAAATAATTAAGAAAATTCCCTCCAGGCTTGCCTACAGTCAGATGCTATGGTAGCATTTTCTCAGTTGAGGTTCCATCCTCACTGACAACTGTAACTTGAGTCAAGTTGACATTAAACTAGCTAGCACACATGTACTACTGAAAAAAAACAATGTGTATTCCCTACCTGTTGTGTGAAATATTCTATGTCTATATCATACACACACACACACACACACACACACACACACACACACACACATATATATATATATAAATACATATATATATCATATATTATCTATTTTAGGGAGAGATCTTACTAGGTGCCAGTGGCCAGCTCCAGCCCCTGCCTTGCCCTCCACCCATGTCCTGTCACCCCTACTGCCAACCACCCATCTGCCTGCAGCCAGCACTGCCAGTCGCCACAGTCACTGGCTGCCACTACTACTGCAAGCATGACCACCACTCCTGGGACACTTAAGATCCTCTGGTATGCCCATCTGGCTACAGCATCCCAAACAGACATTTCTCACTCAGCTGGACCACCCGCAGCCGACACCATGCACCGTGCCCCTGTCACCCCAGTCAGTGGCTTCTGGTGTCACCTCTGCCTGGCAGCCACGAATTGCTCTGCATGCTCTGTTCCCTGCATTTTCATCCTCCTTTTAACAAAATCTTGTTCGTTCTAAGCTTATGTGAAAACTAGTTAGAATTTACAGGCTCGATTTAAAACTGAAAAACCATCCGTGGCCATATTCTGTTGGGAAGGTACACCTGTGCCACCTGCTGACAAAACGTAGTTACTGCAAGTTGAAATCCAAAGCTAAAAACAACCACAGTCGGGAGGCTGAAAAATCACTGAAGGTAAGCATTCCATTCCTTGCATTTTAAGCTAATAATAATGAATAAAATTGGCTGCTCTATATCAATGGCAAATAATCTTATGATATATGGTATTAGGAAACTTTTTGCTTCTTATATGGATGGGATTTTTGAAGAGGATTATGACCTGCTCAGAATATAGCTATTCTTAATACTCACAATTAGTTTCATTCTCCATAAAGTGTCTCCAAAGAAAGGATATGACATTAGAGCAAAGAATAAGGAATTTGTCAAACCATTCAGATCCTACAAGAAAATAAGATGAATTACAGAGAAGGATTAAAAATATCGAACACAGCAATGAAGATATAAAGAACAAAATGGGAGGAATGGAACATTTAATGACAGGGATTGAGAATATTGGATATGGCTATAAGGACTTAACAAATAAAATTCAAAACATAGAATGAAAAAATAGCCGACTAGAAGAATTTGTTCCATGTCTGCTGTCATAATGGCCAAAATAGGAAAAATGTAAGATGGCATTAACAGACAAGCAAAAGCAACTTGTTCCATGTCTGATGACTCAATTAATAAAAATCAAATATAGGAAAATTGACAGAAAAAATCTGTTCCATGTTTGTGGATAATGACAAGCTATCAGATGGAACACTGTTTCTGGGAAGCAGCTTACATGACTTTCAGATAGTATATAAGGATGAGAATACTAAATGTTTATAATCGTATATAAATGAAGAAAATAGTAAAGTGACCGATTCTGTGAAATTTGTAGAAACTTATATGGTTCAGGAAGTTCATACTCTCAGAGAAACATTGGTAAATATATTACAGGAGTTAGAAGACCCTTAACCTGATATATCAGAATCAGAGATACAAATAACAGGTCATGAAAGAGACTTAACATTACCTACAACTTTCAGATGCTGGAAAGACCTTCCTAAGGTTGTTATATCCTCTCTTGTGGTTTTTCCAGTGGTTATGACTGAATAATCAGCAATGCGAAAACACCCTATTGACTTTGTTGCTTATCGGTGGGAGTCAATACAGATAAAATCCTTAAAGGCATTAAGAAGGCTGTAGTCTCTTATAGCATGCAGTCTCCCTATGTCAGGTAGTTGGTCCATTCATGGGCAAAAGTAATAGAGTGACCCCTAGGGATTGTAGCCAACCAATATCAGCTGTACTTAAATATTCATCTCAAATAGAAAGGAAGGCTTTATGAAGGGAAGAAGAAAAAGCCCTCGAACTTCAGGGCTTAAAGAAAGGATATGAAGCTCCCCAAGATAAGATTCTTGCTGAGAGTCTTTATGCTGACCTGGAGACTCAAGATGTATATGATGAACACATCTTGTCCCTATGTTGAACAGCAGCTTTGAATGTTTGGGATAAGGTTCATGAATCAGGAGAGAGAAGAGAACCCTATACCAAAGTGGTACAAGATTCATGAGGACAATACAGTGAATTCTTATAAAGATTGTCCAGAGCAGTAGAATTACAGATAACAGATGCAGATTCTAGATGAATACTTATAGAATCCATAGCTTATGAGAATGCAAATCCACAATACAAAAAGGTGATTTGACCCTTAAAGATCAGATCAGCACCATTGGATTAATGGGTTTTGTATATATCCAGCATCGAGTATAATGACTATGACAATGAAGCTTGGGTAGGAGAAGCCATCTCCAAAGGGGTGGAAAGACACCAAAATATGAGAGGCCTTAACTGTGGTGACACAGAATCTTGGATAGGAAAAGTAACCTCCACAGGTTTAAAAGTCATCAAAATGCCAGATGTTTTAACGGTGGTAGAAAAGGACATCTAAGAATAAATTGTAGGCAAAGTATTCCTAGAAACAATGCCCTTGCTAGGAATGACTCAAACAGAACACCTCAACCTTCTGGAATATGTAGGAGATGTGGCAAAGACACTGGACCAATGAATGTAGATCAACCAGTGACAAGCAAGGAAACCCTTTACAATTTGGAAACTCCTTGGGGGGACTCTCAAAGGCTCCCATGTCAAAATTGATCTGGTCATTTCCAGTTAGTATGTAGGACAATCTTCGCTAGGATGATTACCGTATCCAGTGCCTAATGTACAAAATGACACTACTCTAGATGATAGATTAGCCATGGAGGATGAATCAATTGTAACAGGAAGAAACAAAAGAAAACCGTGTATTTTAGCAAACTTTTATAAATGATCAAAAGCCTAAATTAAGAGTAGAAATGAATGACAAGGTTCTCGTGGGGAAACTTGATACAGGAGCTGAAGTGACCATTATAACTCAAAAATCTTGGCCTTCAAGATGGCCCCTACATGAGGTAAATGTTCAATTCTTAGATATTGGAACCTTAGGTAAAACAGAGCATGAGAGGGCTTGACTGTATAGGGATAGAGGGACAAAGATCAAGATTGAGGCCATATGCCACTGACATAGTGATAAATCTGTGGAGTTGTGATCTATTACAGCAATGGAATTCCTAGACTAACATTCCTACGGTATCAGATATGAATCATAAACAAGCTCTTGGTGATAGAAAAAATATTGTGAGGCACTAGAGAAGTCAGATACCAACCATTCAGGCTGTACATAAACAGAATACAAGTACCAGACCTACAGAGGAACCAAAAGCCCTTCCCTTAAAATGGATAACAGATGAACCTGTTGGGGTAGGGCAATAGCCTATGACCTCTGAGAAGCTAGAGGGTTTAGAAAAGCTAGTTCAGGAACAGCTAAATTCTGGATATATCGCAGAATAAACAAGCAGTTGGAATTCCCTTGTTTTAATCATTAAAAAGAAATGCAGTAAATGGAGAATGCTTACAGGCATGACAGCCATCAATAAAGTAATTCATCCTTTGTGCTCTCTACAGCCTGGGATGCCCTGCCTTCTCTCATACCTAATGGATGGCCTATTATAGCCATTGATTTAAAGGATTGCTTCTTCATTATACCTTTGAAACAAAAAGATATGGAAAAATTTGCCTTCACAGTGCCTACATATAACAATTCTCAGTCGGTTAAGAGATATCAATGAAAGTTCTTGACACCAGGAATGTGAAATAGTTACACCCTGTGCCAATATTTTGTACAAAACCCTTTGGGAATAATTTGTAAACAATTTCCATAATTCATAATTTACCATTATATGGGATGATATATTGCTGGCTGATTCTGAAGAAGGAACATTGGAAAAGATGTTTGAGAAAATAAAGGAAGTTTTACCTCACTGGAGATTGAAGATCATCTCAGAAAAATAAAAAGAAGAGGTTCTATCAATTATTTAGGTTATAAAATAGGTCTAAAAATTAGACCACAAAAAATCTAGATTAGGAGAAGTTGTTATCAAACTCTTAATGATCTTCAAAAATTATTTCTCAACTATAGACAATTACTGGAGTAGAAGAGCATGGCTTGAAACATTTAAAAATGGCCCTAAAAGGGGACAAGGACTTAAATAGTCCAAGGAAACTATCAGCTGAAGCTGACAAACAATTAGAATGGATAGATATTTTATTTATTTTTAATGTAAATTTAAATTAGAAACAAGGTTGCTTCACATGTCAATTCAGGTCCCTCTCTGTTTCCCTCCACTCCTCCCATGCCCTCCCACCAACCCCTCCAATATCCCCTTATTTCTCCAGGGAGGGTGAGGCCCTCCATTGGGTTGTCCATAGTCTGTAATTTCATCCAGGGGTAGGGCCTAGACCCTCCCCCAAGTGTTCAGGGTGAGAGTGCTTCTCTCATTGTTGGATGGAAGTCCAAAGTCCATTTGTATACCCGGGATAAATACTGATCTACTACCCAAGGCTCAATAGATTACCTAGGACTCCTCACTGACACCCACATTCAGGGGATCTTGATCAGTCCCATGTTGGATCCCCATGTATCAGCCTGGGATTCAAGAGCTAACCTTGTCAGGTCAGGTATTTCTGGGGGTTAAACCAGCCCAGTCTTAATCCCTTTGGTCATCAGTTCTCCCTCTCTGTTACTGGCTTTCTTGAGTTCAGCTCAGTGCTTAGCTGTGGGAGTCTGCCTCTTCTTCCATCAGCCACTGAATGCAGGTTCTGTTTCCCAGACTCTCTGGCCATGGGATCGTAGGCTGGCACTCCCCAAATTTCATTTTTATGTATACCTTTGGGATTACTGTCTACTGGTAATGAGGCTTCTAGAATAGTTCCTATTAATAAACAATAAACCTGATCATTGCCTTGTGATAGAGGACCTGGAAGACCTGTATGGCATCTGATGTGTGTCATATACAGAGGATGAGTCCTATTCATGATTGTTTCTTGTAATTATATCATAAGTGAAGTTAATTCTGTATCATCAGGAATAAATTCAGCAGTCTCAATGTGTAAGATGACTCTCTCTGTGTATTGAGAGTAAGTAACTATATTGAAAGTCTCTAAAAATCCATAAGTACCATGAAAATAGCATTCAATTTCACCTTTCATACAGAGTTATAAGGGCTTTGAACCACCTAACTTAGATTTCCTGATTTATATCCTGCTTTACCTGTTTATTTGCATCAGTATAAAATGTAGGGAATCCAGAGATTGGTGTTTTTCTTATACTACTTGGGAGGATCCAAATTGTTTTTTATGAATTTGATTCTCTCATTTTGTGGATAATTGTTGCTAATCATTCCCAAAAATTACTGCAAGCCCTTTGCCAATATTCATTATCCTTCCCTGGGGAGGAAATTTCCTCATTATTTCTGCTGGGTCCCTTCCTGTTAGTTGATGAAGCATTAATTTGCCTTTTAAAATCAAATCAGAAATTTTTCTTATATATGTTTTTATTTTATTATTCTGTTTATGTTGTAGAAATATCAATTCTAATATAACATCTTCTATCTGCTCATAGCTCTAAAAAGTCTGATTCTGTTATCAACACCTATTAGAGGTAATGACCATTATGGGTATACCTGCACTAATAAAAACTGACAATGCTTCAGCATATGTCTCCAACAAACTGGAACAGTTTTTTAAATATTATATCATAAGGCATATAACTGGTATACCACAAAACCTACAGGACAAGCAGTGGTTGAGAGATCTAATTGTACTTTAAAAGACATGCTCTATAAACAGGCAGGGGGAACAAAGTCTCCCAAAACCCGATTACATAATTCTCTATTAACACCAAAATTTCTTAATGCTAATGAGAAAGGAAAAACAGCTGCAGAAAGACATTGGACAATAGAAAAATCTTCTGAACTAAATCAGCCAGTGTACTTCAAGTATGTTTTGACCTCATTATGGAAACCAGGATATGTGTTACTTTAGGGTAAGGGATTATCCTTTGTTTCCATGGGAGATGAAAAGCTTTAGATACCATCAAAGTTGATCAAGATTTTGTTTGAACAGGAGAAACCTCTTGATGAAAAAAATTACAGGTCATCCATCACGTAATATCCCACAAGATGCCTGAAGACCTCACAAAGGAAAATAGAGTGTATTGTTCTTGTCTTAACTGGGAAAGCCATCTCCAGAAAGCAAAAAGACACTGAACGCGTAGATGCCTAAAGAAGAGAGGGTAGCCATCCAAAAAGAACCATCAAACAAAGAAGAATCTGAGATATGATACCAATGTCTAATTCTGTTACACTGTATCTTTACAAAATCTATTTCTTTTTACTTCCTAGTACCTTTTTAGTCCCAATTCACTTAAACCAACACTGGCTTTGGAGTTGGATTTGGCCCTCCTTCTTTAAATCTAAACATGTTGTTAAAATAATATCCAGAGTTTCTGTATTATATCAAGAATCAAATTGATGTAAGACAGAAGACAACAAAATCTAGGGACTATCATTTGTGTAAACTTGGTCCTTTCCCTGAAAGTCTAATTCCCCTCATATTTATGATCTTCCTTATTGTTGCCTTTCCCAGTATGCGTAACTATAAAGTTGAAATTTCTGTGCTAATGTTAAAATCCTCCACAGTGAACACAGAATTTCCTAACAGGAATCTTTGAATTCTCCGGAAAGAAAATGGGGCCCCACTTCATTGATTCCATTTGATGCAAATTGATGCCTTTGAACTAAGAATTATCACCCTAAAACAGGTTTAGGACTATATTGTTCTAGGCAAGTCCAGACTAGCTAGCTTAAATGGTACACCTTGTTTTAAACTCTGGCCAGAGATTCCAATAAGAAATTAGGTCAAGCATCTCCTGCCAAACAAAGACTAGGTACAAATGTTACACCTAGTCCACTTGGGACTTCCGTTATTCTAAAAATTTTCTTCCTACAGAATCCCATGAGATTATCTTCATTCCATTTCAGCAGGAAGTAGTTCTAAGGATAAAATGTCTCCTTTCCCTACTGTTGACATTAAGAGATAATTTACACCTGTTTAGGGTTGGCTTTCCATTGTTTAGGGATGGCTATGGAAGAAGGTGTGCAGAATCGGGTATCTCTTTTAGATAAGTTTAGGATATGGATGGGAAAGACATGGTTAGAATGGCATATAGATAGATGAATATGTTTTCTTGTGATTTACCTCAGTAATTATTAGCTATAGACAAGTTGCATTGCTATAGATTCTTGTATGTTGTAACTTATGTACGATCAAGTTGTATTCCTTTCTTGGATAATATGTATATTGCATTTTGTAATACTGTGTAAGATCTTCTTTCCATTTACAATGTTTGGTGCACAAATATCCTTATCATATTTTATGTACATATGCTTTTTCATGTGTTTAAAATATTTTGTATATTGACACAATTTAGTATATTTTCAATATGTTGTACTATACAATTCTACCTCTGTTTAAGACACTTCAACTCTACCTCTGCTTTAGAGATTCACATATATATGTGTATATAGTTATAGTGCTGTAATCTTCTTTGTGAAACTACTTTGGGAAGCTGAAGACACTGTAAAAGAATTACAGATATTTTCACTCACATTCTTATATCTATGAGATTAGTCAGACAGATTTTTATTTTCAAACACTTCATAGACCTGCAGAGTATGACATTTAAATGTCTTAATATTAGTCATCTGTTGACATGAGACGCAATTGCTCCTGACAGCACCAAAGCATTCCCGAGAAAATGTTGGGCACTGGTGTCACTCCCTCTGGAGTCTGTTGTCTCCTAGGCTAATGGCCTCTTGGGCAAAGAACTGCCACCACTTTGACTGTTGACTTTGGACATGCTGTCCTACTGTGCTTGAAAGAGACAAACATAGAAGACTGCTGACTATTGTCAAGTCAGGGTAAGACAGCCTTTCTACCTCCCTGCTTCTGTGTTAGTCAGTCTGATACTCTAGGCCTTAGCCAAAGCTGATTGCCGCTACACTGCTGTGAGATTTTTGGGTGACTGTCCAGGTACCCTACTGTTTCTGTCTTTGTTACACCTTTGATAGTTGGTCACCTGCACTTCCTGCCTACCCTAGTATTGTTATCTTCCTTCTCAGGTCTTTGATGAGGTTGAAGATTAGACTGTCACAATAATTGTTCTTTCTCCCTAGATAGAAATATTAGGTACAAGATTTAAACTTTCCAGCTTAGGACAACTCTATAGTAATCTCTGTGTTGCCTTCACCCTAGGGTTGGATATGCAGTTCTTGCATTTGCTCTTATTGTTTACTGGCTTTAGATCTTGAGGGAGTATGTTCGTACTTTTCCTTTTCCTAGCACATACTTGAATTTTGCCATCTTTATATTTAGTTTTTTATAAAGTCTGAATCTTTTCTTTAGAGAAAAAGGGGATTTTTAGGAGAGATCTTACTATGTACCTGTGGTACTGGTGATACACAGTCACAGTTGGATATGACCACAGGTGCATACATGGGGTAGGATATAGACCTGAGGAGAGGTTGTCTGCAGTCTCTTGGGGTTCCAGTATGGTCTCGGAGAGAGATGATATTGCATTCTCAGAGGGCTGACCCTGGGATATCAGTTTCTCATGTGAGTTAGTTTCTTTTCAATAAGAGTAACTTACTTCATCCCAATCCTGTGTACTGTAATTTGTGCAGCTACAATCTATAGATATACCATCTATATTAATATCTATGTCTGTGTCTGCTTCTGTGTCCATGTCTATGTCTACATCTCTATGTGTTTGCAGTTTCTGTTCATCCATAGTATGTTTTAGCTCTAATTTTTTTCCTGAGACAGGGTTTCTCTGTGCAACAGTCCTGGCTGTCCTGGAACTCCTGTTGCAGATCAGTCTGGCCTGGAACTCACTGATATCCATGTACCTCTACCTCTCAAGTGGGAACAGAGATTATTGAACAGAGATAGTGAAGTCCCAAAATTACAAAATATGGAGTCAGTGTTGAAAAATCTATTGATTTAGAGAATAAGTATGAAGACATCTGAATTAACGTTTTTCAAGATGTTGTCAGTAGCAGAAATGAAGAGATTGTTCATGATACCATCACTCTTACTATTCTGGCATGTTCTATTGCCAAGGATTTGATAAGATCAAGGGTACTAATCTAGTGGAAATCAGAAAAGGTGTGATGCTGGCTATTGATGTTGTAATTGCTGAATTTAAACAAACAAACAGTCTAAACTTGTGACAGCCCCTGAAGAATCTGTCTCATACATTTTCTACAAATGAAGACAAAGAAATTGGAAATATCATTTCTGAAGCAATGAAAATCATGAAGTGTAGAAAAATACTGAATTATAAATTATTGAAGGAATGAAATTGGATAGAAGCCATATTTCTCCATATTTTACTAACACATAGAAAGGTTAAAAAAGTGAATTCAAAAATGTCTGTATTATGTTTAGTGAAAAGAAAATTTCTGTGTTCACTCAATTGTACCAGCTTTTAAAATTGCCAGACCTCACTGGAAGCCCTTAGCTACAATCATTAAAGCTATTGATATACAAGCTCTAAGTACACTGGTTTTGAACAGTGTAAAAGTTGGTCTTCATGTTGTACCAGTCAATGCTACAGGGCTTGGGGACAATAGAATGAACCAGAAGAAATATATGGATATAGTTACTTGTGGTGCAGTATTTAAAGAAGAGGGGTTAAATCTAAATCTTGAAGATTTTCAAGCTCATGATTTAAGAAATGTAGGAGACATTATTGTAATCATATATTATGTTATGCTTTTGATAAGAAAATTTGACAAAGCTCAAACTAAAAATTGTATTCAAAAATAAATGTGCTGGTATGCATCACTGCTACTGAATATGAAATGAAAAAGTTGAATGAGCAACTGTCTGAATCTTCAGATGGAGTAACTGTACTTAAGGTCGGAGGGACAAGTGATATTGAAACAAAAGGGAAATCAGTTAAAATAAACTATCAATTCTAAAAGAGCAGCTATCGAAGAAGGCATTCTTCTAGGAGGGGATTGTCTGCCTCAGTGAATGCCAGTCTTGGCTTCATTAAAACATGATAAGGAATATAGGAAAGTAGGTATAGAAATTATTCAAAGAACACTCAAATTTGTTGCAATGACTATTGCCAAGAATGTAGGTGTTGAAGGATCTTTGATAGCTGAGAAAATTCTGCAGAGTTTCTCCAAAGTTGGTCATGATGCTGTGCTCAGAGATTTTGTGTACATGGTGGAAAATGGAATCCATTATCCCATAGTGTTTGGGAGACATGCTTTACTGGATGCTGCTGGGGCAGCCTAACTGACACATACAGTGGAAGATGTAGTGACAGAATATCCTACAGAAGAGAAAATACCTGGATTGGAAGCATTGTGTGGAATGAGTGGCATGTTCTAACTCCAAGAATAGTGTTTTCCCCTTATGAGTTAATTCTGACAGGAAGCTCACTGCAGATTCCTCACCGATAACTTCACAGAAGTCATCTAATGACAATGACTGAAGAAAGGGCTTTAACATGAATAATAAAATCCCAGGGACAAATATTGGGATTCAAGCTGAAGATCAGAAAAGCAAAGCAGTCCAGCTACTAGAGACCTGTTACCTCTGCCAGGGCTGGGGCAATCCTGACCTCAATGTGCATGGAAACTACTTCCCAAATACTGAATTCTGAATGCCTTCTGAGAGCTGTCTTATATACCTCTCTAGTGCTCGGATTAAAGGCATGGGACTCAAGTGCTGAGATCTCCTTTGTGTGAGCTTTGTTTCTCTTTTAGACTGATGCACTCCCATGTAACCCAGGGTGTCCTTGAACTCAAAGAGATTCGTCTGCCTCTGTCTCCAGAGCCCTGGGATTAAAGGTATGTGCCACTACTGCCCAACTTCTATGATTACCTTGTGTGGCTGACCTTGCATTGTAATCTTCAGGAAAGCTTTATCACTTCATAAGCAATGTATCACCACCAAAAGGCTGGCTGACTGATCATATCAGTTACTGGTTTCCATTGACAATATACAATGGTTTACTGCTGCCATTGTCCATATCTATAGACAATTCATTTTTGTATTTGTTAATAAAGAGATTAGTACATTCCTGAAACGGAGTGCAACAGTAGTATACCAGTGTCCTGATTTCAAGGTAAAATATTGAGGTATTTATACTACTATTCTGTTACAGTAAAAAATTTGTTTAAAATTAAAAAAAGAAAAAGAAGTTTCCACTGTTATTGCGTTGGGAATTATATGCTGTTTTCTGTCTTTTAGTGCTCGCTTTATTCAATTATAGACCACAGTATTTAGTGCATAAAGGTTTACAGTTTTTATTTATTTAGGCTGGCTTGTCACTTTCATTAATACATAGTGTACTTTTTTAGTTTTCATTTAAATTTTGGGATTAAAATATAGTTACAACAGTTTTCCCTTCTCTTTCTTCCTTCCAAAGCCTGCTACATCCCCCTTGCTCTCTTTCAAATTCATGGTCTCTTTTTTATTAAATTTTGTTTCATGCATATAATATATAATGTATAATATATAATAATACTTAATACAATATATAGCACATATATTTCTAAATATAACCTGTTCCTTCTGTATAATGTACATATATGCACATTTTTAGGGCTGACAATTTTTTACTTTCTTTTAGAAGACTATTTCTTCCACTTTCAGCATTTCTTATTAACTCATAGTTCTTTATGTAAGATTGAGGCTTCATAGGCTTTCCCCTGTACACTTTTGGATCTCTATTGGTGTCATCCTTGTTAAGCTCCCTTTGGAGCAGTCATGCTAGTGAGAGTTTATGTGTGTAGCTGCAGACATTATTATTAAGAGACATGATCTCACAACAAACTCTCTGATCTTCTGGCTCTTAGAATATTTATACCCCATCTTCTACAATGTTCCCTGAGCTTTGGGTGAGTACTGGTTTACAATTCTAGCCATTGAGACTAGGCTCCACAACTCTGTATTTTGATTGGTTGTGGGTTTCTGTTGTCATTTCCTGTAGTGTTGATTTTTAATATCTTCAAATTAGTTATGGTTTGAAGTTTAATTTGACCAACATAAGGATGGCAACATCAATTTGTTTATGTTTTCTATCATCTTGGTAGTTTCTTTTCCATCCATTGATACTAAGTTTTGGGGTATTGTGGTTTCTTGATCTAGAATGGACTCCATAAGCTCAAGATTTTGCATGCTGAGTACATCTCCTCTTGATGAATTATTTGGGAAGAATTAAGAGGTGTGGCCTTAGTGGATGAAGTGTGTCACTGAAGTAGAGTTTTGAGGTTTCAAAAGCCCATCTAGGCCAAGTCTCGCTCTGGTTCTATCTGCTCCCTGTGGACCAGGATATAAATCTCTTGGCTACTGTTCCAGTGCCATGTTTGTCTGCCTCCCACTATTATGATAAGAGGGTAACCCTCTGAGTTTCTCTAGGATGGAATTTAATATATTCATCAATCTCATTATAGGGCAAGGGTATTTAAGTTATCCACTCCACCACTGCTTAGATTCTTAGATGGAGTCATCCTTGTGGAACTCTGGGCATTTCCCTAGTGCCAGATTTCTCTTTAAACCTATAATGACTCCCTTTATTAAGGCATCTCTTTTCTTGCTCTCCTCTAATCTTCCCCTGACTCAGTCTTCCTGATCCCTCATGTTGTCCCCCCTCTTCTTATTCCCCTTCTCTTTTTTCTACCTCCCTCCTCCATCCCTCCCCCGTGATCATAATTTGCTCAGGAGCTCTTGTCCCTTTCCCCTTCTTTGGGGGATCATGTAAAAAAAGAGAGTAACCTTCTGAAACCAAGCAAGTTGTCCAATGAAATGCCCTCTTTTATGAGTTGCATTGGTCATGGTGAACAGTAACTAAGACATTTTCCTTTACTAGTTATATGTACTTGTTAAATATAACCTATATATAGTAGACTCTTGGTTTGCTTTTTTTGTGTTTTTTTTTTAGTTTTTTGTTCATTCGTTTGTTTGTTTTAATATAGTCCATTAGTTTGTATCATTTTAGTTATAAGCTGAGGCCATTTATATTTAAGATCATTATAAAAAGTGGTTGTTGTTTCCTATGCATTTGTTTGGTGATGTTCTACTTTGGTGTTTCTTTTTCTGCTTGCATATCAATTTTGTGGGTTTGCTGATTTGGTTTGTTTAACTTGGTTGTTTTCTTTTGATCTTATTTGTTTATCTGTGGTTATGTTTTCTTTCATTTTCTTGTTATAAAGTATTCCACTAAAACTAGCCCAATTATCACCAGAGAGTTTTCATCCGGTAACTGATGGAAATAGATTTATAGACCCACAGCCAGAAATTAGGCTGATCTCTGGTAATCATATGGAGGAAGGCAGGACTGTAGGAGCCACAGAGGTCAAAGATATGACAAGAAGACCCACAGAATCAATTAACCTGGGCTCACAGGAGCTTACAGATACTGAACCAACAACCAGGGAACCTGCATGAGACTGACTTAGGCCCTGTGCATATATGTTATGGTCATGTAGTTGGTGCTCCTATGAGACTCCTAGCAGTGGGAACAGCAACTATTTCTGACTCTTTTGCTGGATTTTTGGATCCCATTCTTCCCATAGGGTCAATATTGCTTACCTTCAGAAATTAAAATATTATATTTTATGCTGTAAACTATGGAATAAGTCCAATATTTCTAACTTTGTACATAGGTGGTTTTTCTTGTGGTTATTTTTAGCGTTTTTTTCCTTTGTAGTTTTGATATCATGATTCTGATGTGTCCTGGAGAATTTCTTCTCTTATCAGGGTTATTTGGAGATCTTAGTGCCTCTTGTGTTTAGATACCCATTTGTTTCTGTGAAACTACCCCTTTATACTTTTTCCTGAAATCTTAGATAACTTATTTTCCCTGTATTCTCACTTTCATGTCTAATTTGACAGAATCTTGGAAAATTGACAGAGCCTTGGAAATGGAAATAAAAGCAGAAACCCCCCATTTGTTCTTCACTTCCCATGGATCATTGTACTTTTGGTTGCATGTCCAATATCTTCAAAAGTGAATGCTTTCATTTACTTTTCTTCTCCTTTCTTATGTATTTTTTGTTTTGCTTAACAATATATGTACAGTCCCTAATATATCATGTTACATCTAAATTTAAAGAATGCCAAACCAATTTCCCATCTCATGATAAGAACTAATTCATGGAGGCACTTGAGAAAGTGCTCAACATCCTTAGCCATCTGGGAAATGCAAATCAAAACAACTCTGAGATACCATCTCACTCCTGTCAGACCCAGCAACTGCACTCTTAGGCGTATATCCAAAAGACGCCCATTCATACAACAAAGATGTCTGTTCCACTATGTTCATAGCAGCTTTATTTGTAATAGCCAGAACTTGGAAGCAACCTAGATGTCCCTCACCTGAAGAGTGGATAGAGAAAATGTGGTACATCTACACAATGGAGTACTATTCAGCAGAAAAAAATAATGGAATCATGAGATTTGCAGGCAAATGGATGACACTAGAAGAAACCATCCTGAGTGAGGTAACCCAGTCACAAAAAGAGAAACATGGCATGTACTCTCTCATATATGGATTTTAGACATAGATCTGGGGAGTTCCAGCCTACAATCCTATGGCCAGAGAGTCTGGGAAACAGAAACTTCATTTAGTGGCTGATTGAAGAAGAGGCAGACTCCCTTGGTTAAGTACTGAGCTGAACTCAAGAATGCCAGTAACAGAGAGGGAGGACTGATGATCAATGGGATTAAGACTGGGCTGGTTTAACTCCCAGAAACAGCTGACCAGACAAAGGTTAACTCTTGAATCCCAGGCACCAGCCTGGGAACCCAGCATGGGACTGATCAAGACCCCCTGAATCTGGGTGTCAATGAGGAGGCCTAGGGAATCTATTGAGCCTTGGGCAGCAGATCAGTACCCATCCCAAGTATACACATGGACTTTGGACTCCCATAGAACAATGTGAGGTGCACTCTCACCCTGAACTCTTGGGGAAGGGTCTAGGCCCTGCCCTATATGAAATGACAGACTATGGACACCCCCATGGAGGGCCTCACCCTCCCTGGGGGAATGAGGGGATAACGGGGGGGGGTGGGGGGAGGGCACGGGAAGAGGGGAGGGAATGGGAGAGGGACCTGAAACTGACTTGTGAAGCAACCTTGTTTCTTATCTAAATTTAAACTGGAAAATAAAATATAAAAATTATATTATGATCACAAAAATAAAAAATAAATAATTCTACAAAAAAAGAACTAATTCATGATCATTCTTTCTGGTACATTCTGTATGAATGCATTACTGAAAAAAATTTACCTTAATTTATCATCGAATAACTCATGGGCACTTAAAATATTTTAATTATTCTCTCTCTATATATATGTTTGGGACTGATTGCACCTCTTGCCTGAAGGTGCCAACAGAGTCCAAAGAAGGATGTTGGGTTTCCCCAAACTAGGGTTATAAGCGCTTCTGATTTACCCAATATGGGTGCTGGAAACTGGACCTGGATCTTCTTGCAAAAGAAACAAGTGCTTTTATCTGCTGACTCATATCTCCAGACCCACTAAGTTTTTGGATGAGACTACCTTTTAAGAATCTGTTAAACTGGGTATGGATACATACACCTACAATGGCAGCAACTGGGAGGTAGAGACAGGCAGACTTGGTCTGTACAACAGGTTCCAAATTGATTTGAATTATATGGAGAAGCCTTATCTATCAAATTCCCCAAGAAGTGAAGCACAGCAAATGAAAGGAAAGATTAAAACTGAAAATATGTACAATCTTCTGGGAAAAAGCTTTACATCTATAATCATGTGTCATAGAAGTTACATATATCAGGATGATATAGAAAATTGTATTCCAAGGAGAGAGTTCTATGGAATTCAGGAGTACAATCCATAACTGTTCCACTGATTGCTCACCTACTCTCTGATCATTGTTATGTGAAACTACTATTATGCTGAAGCAAATGTATGTGTACTTAATCTCTTCTTGATGTGAGTTGACAGCAATATTGAGTGAAGCTTCTAATGTGAAAGAAATAAAATGAAACAGAGGTACAAACAATATTACAAAGGAAAAAATCATGAATGCAATAGAAAATTATAATAAACTGTAATAATGCACTCAGGTAAATAAAAGAAAATGTTGCTGTGACAGTATTCATGGAGATATGACAAAAATGGAACTGGAAAATAATTTATATTAAGAAGAGTAAGGGCCCTGCTCTGAACCCCAACTCCCTGCATCCATCTCCCTGGGCATTTCTGCGACTAAAGAGAACCTGCCCCCCGGAAGGATTGCCCCGAATATGCCCACACCTCAGTCTTTAGTGTCTATGGGTCCTTTCCTGGCTCTTAAGGTGCTTAAGTCTTCAGTGTCTTCAGGTCCTTTCCTGGTGCTTAGGTGCCTAAGTGCTTAAGTTTCTTCCTGGTGCTAAAGTACCCTTTGGTCTCTGCCCTGTGCTTGAGCATGTCCCAGACCCACCTGCACCCATTGAAGTGTTGGACCTGCTTGAACGCACTGGAAAGGATCCTTAGACCCAATCCCACCAGGAGAAGAAGAGACCCCATGAGCTCCCACTGAAAGAAAGGATGGGAAGAAGGCAATATAAAGACACAGCTAACAACAGAGGAACCGGTATGACACCACCAAAATCTAGAAACTCTACACCAGCAAGATCTGAACATACCAACACAGATGAAACAGAAAAGAATGATCTTCAAAACAACCTCCTGAAAGTGATAGAGGCCCTCAAAGTGGATATGAGAAAATCCCTTAAAGAAATGGAAGAAAGCACACACCAAAACATGCAAAAAATCAATAAATCTCTTAAGGAAAGCCAAGAAAAAAATTAAACAGATGAAGGAAACAATTCAAACAGTTCAAGACCTGAAAACCAAAATGGAGACAATAAGAAAAACACAAACTGAGGTAATTCTGGAAATCAAAAGGCTGACTAAACAATCAGGAACTACAGATGCAAGCATAACTAACAGAATACAAGAGATGGAAGACGGAATCTCATGCACTGAATATAAACTAGAGGAAATAGACTCATTGACAAAAGACAGTCTTAAATCCAACAAATCCTTAACACAAAATATCTAGGAAATATGGGACACCGTGAAAAGATCAAATCTAAGAATAATAGGTATAGAAGAAGGTGAAGAAGCCCAGCTGAATGGTAGAGAAAACATATTCAACATAATCATAGAAGAAAATTTTCCCAACCTGAAGAAGGAGATGTCTATGAAACTACAAGAAGCTTACCGAACATCAAATAGACTGGACCAAAAAAAAGTCCCCTGGCCACATAATAATCAAAACACCAAACATACATAATAAATAATGAATATTAAAAGCAGCAAAGGAAAAAGGCCAAGTAACATATAAAGGCAAACCTATCAGAATAACACCCAATTTCTCCATGGAAACTATGAAAGCCAGAAGGTCCTGGATAGATGTTCTACAAACACTAAGAGACTACAGATTCCATCCCAGACTACTATTCCCAGCAAAACTCTAAATCACTATAGATGGAGATAACAACATATTCCATGACAAAATCAGATTTATGCAATATGTATCCACACATCCAGCCCTACAGAAAGTTCTAGAAGAAAAACTCCAACCCAAGGAAGTTAACTACACTCAAAATAACATGGACAATTGAAAATCTAACTTAATCAGAAATCAGAAATAGGAGAAAAACGCACACATAAAAACTCCACCAAAAACGGATCCAATGCAAACAAGAATCAACAATCAATGGTCACTAATATCCCTGAACATCAATGGTCTTAACTCACCTATAAAAAGACACAGGCTAACAGAATTGATACGAAGACAGAATCCATACTTCTGCTGCATACAAGAAACACACTTCAATTTCAAAGACAGACGCTACCTCAAGGTTAAGGGTTGGGAAAAGATTTTCCAGTCAAATAGACATAAGAAGAAAGCAGGTGTAGCTACCCTAATATCTAACAAAATAGACTTCAAACTAAAATTAATCAAAAGAGATGAAGAAGGACATTTCATATTCATCATAGGAAAATTCATCAGGAAGAAGTCTCAATTATGAACATATATGCCCCAAATATAAAGGCACCCATGTTCGTAAAAGAAACATTACTACAACTCAAATCACCCATTAAACCCCACACACATATAGTGGGAGACTTCAACACCCCACTCTCACCACTGGACAGGTCCACCAGACAGAAAATTAGCAAAGAAACAAAGGAATTAACAGAAGTTATCATCCAATTGGGCTTAACAGACATCTAAAGAATACTCCACCCAAACATAAAAGAATATACATTCTTCTCAGCACCACATGGAACCTTCTTTAAAATTGACCACATTCCTGTCAGTAAGGCAAACCTCAACAGATACAAAAAATTGGAATAACTCCCTGTGCCCTTCAGGACGACCACAGACTTCACCATCAACACAGACTTCAGAAACCTCACAAACTCATGGAAACTGAACAATGCTCAATTACATCACCCCTGGGTAAAGGAAGAAGCAAATAAAGAAATAAAAGACTTCCTAGAATTCAATGAAAATGAAGGCAAAAATACCCAATCCTTTGGGATACTTTGAAAGCATTTCTAAGAGGAAAATTCATAGAACTAAGTGCCCACATGAAGAAACTGGAGAATTGCCACACTAGAGAATTAACAGAACACCTGAAAGCTCTAGAACAAAAAGAAGCAAACTCACCCAGGATGAGTAGACGCCAGGAAATAATTAAATTGAGAGCTGAAATCAATAAAGTAGAAACAAAGAAAACAATACAAAGAATCAATGAAACAAAGAGTTGGTTCTTTGAGAAAATCAACAAGATAGACAAACCTCTATCAAACCTAACCAAAAGACAGAGAGAGAGAGAGCATGCTAATTAACAAAATCAGAAATGAAAAAGGAAACATAACAACAGACACTGGGGAAATCAAAAGAATCATAAGGTCATACTTTGAAAATCTGTACTCCACTAAATTGGAAAATCCGAAGGAAATGGATGATTTTCTGGATAGGTATCACTTGCCAAAATTTAATCAAGAAGAGATAAACAATCTAAACAGATCTATATCCCCTAAAGAAACAGAAGCAGCCATAAAAAGTTTTCTAACCAAGAAAAGTCCAGGGCCAGATGGTTTCAGTGCAGAATTCTACCAAAAATTCAAGGAAGAGCTAATACCAATACTCTTCAAATTGTTCCACACAATAGAAGCAGAAGGATCACAGCCAACTTCCTTTTACCAGGCTACAATTACATTAGTAGGCAAACTACACAAGACACAACCAAGATAGGGAATTACACACCAATCTCCCTCATGAACATTGATGCAAAAATACTCAATAAAATACTGGCAAATCTAATCCAAGAACACATAAGAAAAATCATACACCATGAACAAGTAGGCTTCATCCCAAGGATGCAGGGATGGTTCAACATACGAAAATACAACAATGTAAACCACCATATAAACAATCTGAAAAAGAAAAAACACATGGTCATCTCACTAAATGCAGAAAAAGCTTTTGACAAAATCCAACACCCCTTCATGATAAAGGTCTTGGAGAGATCAGGAATAACAGGAACATACATAAACATAATAAATAAAATCAATATACAGCAAACCAACAGCCAGCATCAAAGTAAATGGAGAGAAACTAAAGGCATTTCCTCTAAAATCAGGAACAAGACAAGGATTCTACTCTCTTCATATCTCTTCAATATTGTACTTGAAGTTCTAGCTAGAGCAATAAGACAACTAATGGAGATCAAGAGAATACGAATTGGAAAGGAAGAAGTCAAACTTTCACTATTTGCAGATGATATGATAGTCCATGTAAGGGAACCAAATAATTCTGGCAGGAAACTCCTACAGCCGATAATCACCTTCAGCAAAGTGGTAGGATACAAAATTAACTCAAAAAAATCCGTAGCCCTACTGTATATAGACAATAAAGGGGATGAGACAGAATTCAGAGAAACATGACCCTTTACAATAGCCACAAACACCATAAAATATCTTGGGGTAACTCTAACCAAACAGGTGAAAGACCTGTACAAGAACTTTGAGTATTTAAAGGAAGAAATTAAAGAATATACCAGAAAATGGAAAGATATCCCATGCTCTTGGATAGGTAGGATCAATGTAGTAAAAATGGCAATTTTACCAAAAGCAATCTACAGATTCAATGCAACCCCTATCAAAATACCAGCACAATATTTCACCAATCTCAAAAGGACAATCCTCAACTTTATATGGAAAAACAAAAGACCCAGGATAGCCAAGGCAAACCTGTACAATAAAGGAACTTCCGGAGGCATCACCATCCCTGACTTCAAGCTCTATTACACAGCTATAGTCCAGATTGCCTTATATGCCATCCTAGAACTCTCATCCAGTGGCTTATGGAGATGGAGGCAGACACCCACAGTTGTGAATCGAATTGAACTCCTGGAACCCACTTGCAAAGAGGAGTGGTGCCTAAGGGAGTCGGGATCATCCTGGCGAGGTCCACAGGGGCAGCTGACCTAAGCAAGTGCCATCACATGGACCCCAGACTGATGACTGGGGTCCTAGCATGGGACTGATCCAGGTAACTTCCCACCGAACCTGGGTGACAGAGAGGAGGCCTTGGCAATCTCTGGGAACTTGGAGACTGGAGCAGTATTTATTCTTGGCATACAGAGGGTCTCTGGGAACCCATATCATGTGAAGGGTTGCTCTCTCAGCCTGGACACATGGGGAAGAACCTGGGCCATTCCTGGGATGATGTGACAGACTCTTGGAATCCCTCATCAGAGCCCTTGCCCTCCCTGGAGAGTGGAGGGGGGATGGAGTGGGAGTGAGGGATTAGGAGGATTGGGGGGTGGGAGAGGAGGGGAGGGAGAGAGAACTGAATGTGAAGTGCATAAAAAGTTAAATAAAAATATGGAAAAAGTGAATATTATGTTGAAAATTAATTTTCTTTTAAATAAATCCACCAGCACCAAAATACAGATTCAATAAAGTCAATAAGTAAAAATCAGTAAGATCTGGAAAACAGGAGAATAAAGAAAAGGCTCAAATCAGAAAGTTTATATTTAAGTTTATTTAATTCATGAAAGTTATATGGAAGAAATGGTGGGGAGAAAATTGCTAGAAATAAAATTTCCCAAAAATAAAATTTCCCAATAAGCATGAAGAACAAATATAAATACGTTTCCATAAGTGAAAGGCACAAACATAGCTATTAATAGGCACAATAGGTCATATTAGGAGAATACTAAATGCCACACCAACTCCTAAATTCAGAAAATAGTAGTATGTGAGCATTAAGGGGAACAACATAAACTGTCTAATAAAGAATGTCAAAATAAATAAATAAATAAAACAGCTGAACATAGATCTGCAAAGATGTGGTGCTTATAAGGACACAGTAACTCCCAGTGCTAACATCTGGAAACTAGAAGACAATTAAAGTCTATCTTTGAAATTATGAAAAGATTATATTTGAGCTAGAATGTTATAATTATTCAAATTGGCAATTAACTGAGATGATCAAATGATATTTCCTCCTTATGGAAACAATTTATTCTCAAAACAATTCACCACTCTTAATTGCTGTAATAGCAGAACAACACATGAGTTACAAAACTGAGATACCAAAATGCTTATATTGTTTAGAAATGTGGAAGTAAATAGATAAGTCAATGCTAAGTGGTGGAAATAATTACCTCTGGAGGGATGAGGTTTAAGGGGTCAAAATATGTAGAGTTAAAAAAAAGCTCATTCATTTTTGGTAAATCTTTTAGATCATATGTTGACTATAAAGTGTATGCAAACATTATATTTATAAAAATAACTATCAAAGAATAAAATAGATGGAACAGATGTTGTTGACATCCTATGTTATATTCCCCTGTTCCACATGGACTCCACTGGCAGCTATGGTAGATGATTCCCACATAGTTTGACAACTCCTTGCCTCAAGGGCTTGGAAAGTCTCTTCCCTATTTGAAGGTTTCCTTGCTAGTGGGAGCAAATGTTGCTACAAACTCGCTTTGTATCAGTTCTCAAAAGATGAAAATTGTACTTGCTTAAATATTCTAGCTTCTTAGTTCTCTATAGATGAGATGGGCCCCAGCAGATTGCTCCCAACTGTCCACAATGATCATCTGTCAATTACATACTGTCAGTTTTTATCATTTCCTTCACTTTTTATTCTATGCTTCCCAGAATAGTGCCTGAAATGGCATGCAAATATGGAAAAACTTAAAGTAAGACAGATATTTAAGAGATGGTTTGGGCTTCACAGCTTAGCTCCTAGAGGTCAAAGAGCAAAGTTACACTATGTCTGCTTTGTTATCTTAATTTCTAATTCACACAATCTGAACACACAATAAAATTGTCAACTTATTTTAAAAGTTCTGGGGAGGTTTGGTACACAGCAATACTAACCAGTACATACTAACTAAATAATTACTAAAAGCACCTATTATATATCTGGTTTTAACAATACAAAACTGGAAAAAGATTTCATTTATATTTGACTATCCTTATTTATCAATATATAACCTTGGAATTATGGATCAATTCTATGCTTTTCAGTTTTTTTCATATCTTTTTGCAAAATTAGGGCATAGAAAACAACCACAGAATTATACAAGCATTAGTATAGTACCCAGTTAACAAATATATATGAGCTAGCAACAACACAAAATTAATAATAATAATTGCATTGTATCAACACAAAAATGAAAAATTTCCATTTTGCAGTATGTCATGTGTTTACTAAAAATTCCTGCAAATATGGAAAAGCTATGCTGTTTTGTTTATCGTGGAATCAAATATAATGTTCTAAACGGATTCATTTGATGATAGTACATGTTCTTATAGAATTATATATTTACTGAATTGTACTAAAATAATCAAGTAGTTGAGGACATCTGCTGTCATAAATTCAGATAGTGAACATTAAATTGAATAAAAGCACTATGTTCAACTATATTTCTCCTTTTTGTGTGGAAAATGCTATGAAAATTCTTTGCGTAAATGATTTTTAAAATTATTTTTATAAAACCTTCAGTCATCTAAGCATAAAATAATACCACAAACTGTTATTAGTGAATTAAAGACACAAGTTTTACTAAAAATATTTCTGAGGCCCTTGTAGTCAATTTCTAGATTTGGGTCATAATGTCATAGTTCTAATGTGATGGACATTTTAAGATGTAGTCTCATTTGGCAATTAAGTATTTGGATTACATTCTCTCTGCCTATTTTTGTGATCAAAACATAGAGCAGATGGAGTTCAGTGCCTTCTGTTGCATACCATGCTAAATACACCTTTGAAGGCCAGGTATTAATGCTTATGCTGCAGTACATAATATACTTGTCTTGCAGAATTTTATTGACTGAATTCGGTAAGTAAATAATGAAACAGTGTATATCATGATGTGCAAAGGTTGACATGATTTCAAATTAATTGTTTGACATAATTAATGCTTTCAAATTAATTGTTTAACTAGTTTAACTGGGGGAGGATTACAACTTGTCTAATCCAGCTTCTAGAAATCTCTTGATAAGCCGTGAAGTTTGAGAAATACCAGTACCTGTGACCTTTCAAATCACATATGGAATTCAATTTTTTCCTGAAAAAAAATATCCTCTAAGAGTATTATTCCTTTTTTCCTTTTGAAACAAAGTGTACATAACCTGATATTAAAAGAAAAATCCTGTTCTAGTACTTACTATACTTTTTAACTGTATTATTTGGGTCAGGGTAGTTAGCCTCTCTGATCATTAGGAACTTTTATTAAATATTTAAAATTATCTCAGATTACTGCTGGAGAGATGAAATAAAATAAACATCCACTGTTGACACATTTATTTCTGCCTGCTGCTGTCATCAAACTTAGTGCCACACAGCCATTATCTTCCCTGAAAAATTGAAGGTTAGAGCCAACTAGTATTTGTTCAGCTAAAGCATTAATTCTGTAACTGAATTAATGACAGAATGAGGAATAAAATTGTTTGTGACTAATCTTTCAGGTGTGTGAACAGTGTGGAGAGTGACACCCATTGTCAGGATTTGGGATTATCAATATGTACTATGTTTAAGTATTGTTCTTCATGTCTCATAATTAATAAATATTGAGTATATGGTATCTATTTACTGTTTAATCTGAATAACTTACTTTATATTCATGAAAACTGTAAGAAGTAGGCAAATTATTTCTCTAATTATAAAGTGTATCTTGGGATCTGTGTTAACAAAGAGATGTTTAGGAGCATGCCAGCAAAAGTTACTGGCAGATGCAGAATGTGAACCCAACAATCCTATTCCAGGATCCATGTTTGCATTCACAACCTAAACTAATTAGCTTTTCAGAAAGTATTAGGTATTATTATGTTATAATGACAGAATAGAAGAAAACTGTAAGTCCTACCCCATAGTATAATCATGTATATCTGGCAGTATTTTTATAGACCAAAGCAAATGTCAAAGGACCAGTTGTCAGAAGAACAACAACTTACACGAAAGAGAACGACAGGTTGGGGAATTGTATTACCATGGTAACATCTAGAGACATTCCTTTGGGGGGGTTTCTCTGTATAGCTCTGGCTATCTTGGAAACCATTCCTTAGACCAAGCTGGCCTTGAACTCACAGATCCATCTGCCTTTGCTCCTTGAGTGCTGGGATTGGAAGGTGTGGGCCATCAACTCCTGACTGAGAAGCTCAATATTTTTAAATACAGAGAGATAGTTTGGGTGTGCTTAGAACAGATATGATGTGAAGAAAGAAAAATAAATATTTGATTCTCACATTTAGTCTCCTCTCTCTCTTTCTGTGTCTCTGTCTCTGTCTCTCCCTCTCCCTCCCCCCTCTGTCCCCCCCCCAGACATTATGATTCAGTTCAGTTTTTAGGTAACGAAAATTAACTAGATGGTTTCTAGACTGACAGATTTCATTAAAATTACTTCTCTTAAATCATAAGTGGAGTGAATATTTCCCCAGCATTATTCTGAGTCCCCAAGTTCAACAGACACAAAGGAAACTCGAAGCATATTGAAGAAAGCATAAGCAAAACACCAAAGTAAAATAGAGTCTAATATTTGCCAATGGAGGTCAATTGTGGTTTTAAAACATCAGCAAATATAATTTCACATATGGATAATTAAATATGAATAGCAAAATGTAAATAACTTTAATAATTAACATTATATACAACAAAATGTATAATATCATTTGTAGTAGATAAACTCCAGGGTCTTGTTTGATGTAACCATGACCAATATATGAAAATCTTAATTAAAAATATGTATATATTATTGTCTTGCCAATGTGTATAAATATACACCACTTGCATATGCTTATGGTGGTCACAAGAGGACACTGAATTCCTTGAATCTGGAATAACAGATGGTTGTCAACTGCCCAAGTTGGGTGCCCTGTTCCTCTGAATAAATAGCAAGTGCTCTTAATTGCTGAGTCATCTCTCCCTAGCCCTACCCAAATGTCTTTTTAAAGTCATTTGAGGAAGAACAACAGGAAGATAAGGACGCTTAATGCCTCTTTCACAGGCTCTATGTGTCTGCTGTTGCTACCCTGCCACCATGATTTTTTCATACCCTCCATGTCACTATAGACTATACCTTCTTAAATTGGGAACTAAAATAAGCTGCCTTTGTCAGGTATTTTTGTTATACCAACAGAAAAGTAGCTAATACAATTTATGAATTTATACATCTAAAATTAGATCAGCAGGACTTCCAAATTCATTGCTTAAAGCTTTGCTTTAAATTGAGGAGCAAAATGTCCTAGAGTCATTTTAACTATTCCATCTTTAAAAGTTGAGATTCATTTCTTGTATTCATGTAGGTTGAGGCAAAAATATGAACATATCTATGTGTACTGTAATGTACTTTTAATTTCAACATTAAAAATGAAAAAATACGAGCTGGGAATAGCGGTGCATACCTTTAACCCTAGTAGTCATAAAGCAGAGGGAGGAATATCTCTATGATTTCAAGGCCAGCCCTAATTACATAGCAAGCTCCAAGTCAGTCAAGTGAGACCTTGTCTCATAAAAGCAGCAAGGATAACAAAAGTATGCCACTTACCCCTTAGTATTTACATATAACTCCTGCACAAACAAATCCTCAGGTGACATGCAGTCCCAAATATTATTAGGATAAGTACTGTTGCTCATAGACTGTAGTCTAAACAAAATTATCAGCCTTCCATCTTGCTATATGGGTGACAGGCTAATATAGAATTTCCACATTTCTTCACTATCATAGGTGCTAGCTTTCTTCCCAAGGCACTAGGAAAAAAGCACATTGCTTGTGTTGTCATTCAACTTTCCTATTGCTGTAAATAACAAAAAAACATTGAACAGAAAAAAATTTAAGTCGTATCATTTTGAATACTCTGTGATTGCTCAAATGTGAATAGTAAGGAACAGTCAAATCCACATGGAACCCATTTTGTGGTAGGGTAGACATTGAGAATTTGAAGTTCACCATGTGTTGTTCCTCTAAATTCAAACCATCCCTACCAGGAGGGAGGAAGATGCTCATGAGTCTCACATGGTAAATCAAAGGTCATAAGTCTATGTAATGTAAAGGTGTAAAAAATTGCTGAGGATTGGGGAACTATGATCAGCCTAACTGCAGAGAGAAATGATACTGAGATTGAATTTTGAGCTGTTTGCAAGCTGTGCAGAGAGTTCCAGGATGGCATATTTGTGAGTAATTACCTGTGTTAATGTGGGCTTTTTGGTGATGTGGTTGACTTCGAGTCATCCCTGCTCACTTTAAGCAGCCCCTCATTCATTTTCCTGATAGTAACCCTGATAGGGGTTCGCAAAGCCAGACTTTCTTGCAATCAACTCTTTGGTCAATCATAAGTTCCTTTTCTGGGGTGAATAGACAAGTGAGTTGTGACTTTTCGAACCAAGTCTGTCATACACTACCATATATGAGCCATGAGCCTGATTCTAGTAAGATAATTTTTCTCAAGCAGAAATAAAATATCTGAAGGGTTAAAGCCCTACTCAAAGGGTTTAAGTCCCTCTTTAGCCTCTTCCTTAAGGACATGTAGAGCTATCCTAAATGAAAACCCAGGTACTGAAAACGAAGCATCACCTAGCATGACACATTTCATGTTATCTGTTCTTATTCTTCTTTTGAAATAGGATATCTTTTGTATTCAAACAAGGGCAGTGCAGACTTGTGCTGAATAAGGAAGGAAAACACAAACCTTTGTTTTCTTTAACTTCCCTTGGAGGAAATTCAAACTGATTAGATGAAAGTTTCTGTAATTATTTCTAAGGCTCCTTTATGTGATCTTTCCAATGAAAGAAAGGTAAATCACAGAAGTAAAAGGACCAACTAAATTAAAATAGTCAATGAATTTGATGTGTAGGAAAATAAGCATACATAATAGGTACATTAACATTATATATATGAATACGAATGTAAAAACATTAAAAACAAGCAGAAAATTTTCAGTTGTGGAATTATACATGATTTGTCTTCTTATATTTTCTTTATTTTCTGACTTTTAAAGCAATTAGCACATTTCATATATATCCAGGAAAAATGCTTAAAAACGCATGTTTTATTTCATCTCAAAGCATAGTAACATCGAATATACCGTAGGGAAATATTTACTTTATAGGATGTTTAATTATTTCATACGTAGCATATATTGAAAAATATATTTTGATAGTATTTGTTTAAAGTGACATACAAGTTAATAGCAAAATATTGAGAGAATATCTGTTATTCTAATGGCCATCTGCACTTTCATATTAGAACTATACAGAGACATCTCTGACCATCAGTCCCTTGTCTGCAATGATTACTTTCATAGTGTTCCCCAAAGCACATCATGTCATTTTATTTGACCTTCACTTAACTAATTTATGCTGGATTCTTTAGAAGTCTCCTAAGACAGGTTTTCCTCACTTATACAGAGTCTAATAGAGGTAATCTTGTAGGTTTCCCTTTTTACTGTTTCTCAAAAATTCCATTAACAGAGTCTCCATTGTAATACTCATCTAATTATAATGTGCTCCTTGCTGAGCTCACAGGGAAAGCATTCTAATAAAACTGAAGTCCCATACTGAGACGTAGAAAGAAATCCCTGTCATTCCCACTTCAGTAGTAAATTTTAATAAATTAGAGTCTGCAGATTTTTAAATCTACTTGCTAAAGTTAAAGTGAAAGGGCGAGTCTACTACTGATTTGGGAATGAATTCTGAATATATAAATATACTGCTTTAATGTTAACAAGATTTGTTGTTTTTTAAAAACAATTTTGGAATTGTGATTGATATCTCAAAAGTTGTACATATTTAATGTATATATGGCTATATTACTTGGAAAATAAGTACATATGTATGAAGGCATAATATGTTCATAATCTATCACATTTTCCTTCATTTTCCTCATTATTTTGATATAGCATCTGCCCTCCTAGGAAATTTTAAATATACAATGTATCATTGTTTGTTATGGATGTTAAGCTATATGGGTAATCTCCAGGTCTTATATATCTATCATAACTGAAACTTGGGTCCTTTTGTCATCACCTTATCATTTCTCTATCTCCCATAACTTTGTTAGTATGGCTTTCCTTTCTGTTTCTATAGCTCTGCTTCTTTCAGATCACATATATATGCATATATATGTAAGGCCAGCTAGTATTTCTCTTCCTGTGGTTCATTTCACTTGTCATGCTTTCTTCTATGTCTGATTATGATGTTACAAATAAAAACACTTCTTTCTGTTTTAAAAGTTACTTAATATGCTATTGTATAAAGATGCAGATTTTATTTCATTGTTCCTCTATTAATGGACACTTATGTTGTTTCTATGCCTTAGTTTTCACAATGAAGCTTCAGAATAGTGCAAATATATCTAATTTCTAATATATAAAGAAGCCTGGTTACTATATCAGATGATAGTTTTGCTTTGTTTGCTCTTCTTTTTGTGAAGAAACTTTACATTGTTTTCCACAATGGCAGTACAAATTTGCATTCCTCCAACAGTGTACCCGAATTCCTTGTAGTTAATGTCTTACTCAACCCTTGTCTTACATATTTTAAAGGTTTGTTTTTATTATTTCAAAGTGTCAGTGTGTGTGTGTGTTTCCATATGTATACATGAGTGCAGGTGCCTGTGAAAGATAGGGGTATCAGATCCCCCTAGAACTTTTTGACATGGGTATTTGGAACAGAACCAGAGCAGTATGTGTTCTTAACTCCTAAGTTCTCTCTCTGTTGGGGAAGTCCTGTGCATTTGTCAATAAAGTACTGTCTGGCCAATAGGGAATCTAGATAGGAGGGACTAGGAGTCCAGGAGGATTCTGGGAAGGAGAAACAGGAGAGTCAACATGTAACGCCATGGGGGTAGGAAGCCTGGAACTATTCTCCGGTAAGAAACATACTTAGATTAACAATTATGGGGTAATTACTTAAGTCAGAGCTAGCTAGTAAGAAACAAGCAAGGCCAACAGCTTCATAATTAATACAGCGTCTTGTGTGTTATTTGGGGATTACATCGCAGCAGAGCCCAGGCTGCTGGCGGGGGATAAACCAAAGCGGCTAGCAAAGAAAAAGCTTCTCATAACATCTCTCTCTCTCTCTTTCTCTTAAGCATTGTCTTCCATCCTTTTGACAGTAGGCATTCTCACATATATGAGTGGATATGTCATCGTGTTTTAATTTGCATTAGCGATACTTCAGGGGAGTTGAGCCCATTTTGATATACCAGCAATTCATTTTATTCATTGTCTTCTTTAATGAACAGAATTTTTTTATTTCAATATAATCTTGTTGTGTAACTTTTTCTAGGGAGATGTGAATGATGATTATTCACACCAGATAGGGAAGCAGTGGCTGAACAAAGACATGATTCCACCCAGTCATGCATCAGTGAACCAATGAATTTATTGTGGTTACTTACAGGAACATGGGAGAATTGTTACAAGATTATGGGCAACTTAAAGGCTGCTTCACAACGCAAAATCCTACTATACATGAGGGAAAACTTATGAAATTTTATTCTGTATAGCTTCCAGTAGAATTGGAAGGGAGATTGACTGATTGGTGAGTCTACTTTCCACAACACTACAACCATGGGGATGATATCTGTGAGTCCTGTGACTTTCTGAACTTCCTGAGCCTTTAAGTTTTGTTAGCTTTCTGACTTTGTAACCATCTTGACAGGAATGAAGATATTCTAAAGAGACAATTGTGTCCTTCTCTTCTGCCAACAGACTATTGACACGTGGCTACACTGAACAAATATCTGCGTTTCACTACTACATCTTTCCAGTTTGCCAACTGAGGATGTGTGCTCTGACCTAGGTTATCAGTGCATGCAAATAGCATTACAGCAAAGATGGTTATAGTTTACCTTAATAAACATGCCTGAATTTTTAAAATATCTTCAAAGACTGCATTTTTAATAAGGTCAAATTCACATATATGTATATATGAAGATGTCATAGTAAAAGCTATTTGTATGATAGTCTGAAAGTACATTTTTTATTTAGAAAACAAAAAAAATGACGATGAAAGGAAGGAAGGGAATAAGGATGAAACAAAACAAAAGTGGTCAATATGTAATAAAAGTTGAATGTGCACACTGGTGCTTAGATTTTATAGATATAAACATACAGTTAAATAAATCACTTATTCAAATTGAAGCAAAGGACTTTCATCTGACATTTGAAGTCCTTACTTACACCATTTTTCTTTTTTCCATTAAATAACCATCCAGATTATAAGAACCTGAGCAGAGAGGGTTGCAAGCAGGAAAAAGACATATTAACAACTTCCTCCTCTCCAATGAAGTAGAACCAGCCTGACCACTGCCATGTTTATATGGGGCACACATTAAACAAGCTCTCATGCCCTACCCTTAGAAAAACTGATTTCTACACATAGCTTTAAGTCATACATTTCTCTATGTCTCTTTCCCCTACCTCTGTCATGTAGCATAGGTTATATACTAACAAACCTGCTTTTTTTAGAGTATGAAACCTCCCCTTCTCTCAGAAACCTTTAAAAGTGCTTAGTTGAGTCTCTATATCAGATGCCTATGTCACAATACCAAGGATGATTTGACTCAACATCTCTCTAGCGCAAAACACTTTTCTTCTCCCTCCCTAAAATATAATAATCTCAAAGATTTGAAAATGTAATTAATCAAAATAGAATTTATTATGAATTAGATGTCTCCTAGATGTAGATTTTAAAACATATTTCATGTACTTTAAGGTGGTCCATCATTGAACTATTTACTGGGAAATCATGTATGGTGGTATCAGTTCAAAAATACATTTACAGATCTGGGAATAGTTCATCATAATATAGCTCTGGGAAACTGTGTTTGCTTTGAAAACAAACAATGGCAATAAAAAAGAATGGTAGTGATGGAAAAAGTCATGGTAAAAGCCCTAAAAATAGGATAAGATATTATTTGTACCAAATAGACATTTAATGGATGGTTTATTTCTAGAAGGCTGGAAATAATTTATTTGTCTTAGTGATCAGTCTCAAATTCCATACAATTACATAAGCTTTGGTATCTCTTGAATTTTCATGAAGCATTTCTTTTCATTAGTTCTTTTAATATTCTAATACATACATATATATATGTGTGTGTGTATATGTGTATGTGTGTGTATGTATGTGAATTAGAATCACCATTATCAAGTCATATGATAAGCAGACTACTTTTTTGATTCTACTATAACAACCTGACTTTAGCAATACAAATATGCTATCACAGAACAGTTATGATACAGATATCAGTCTCTGATGTTGAATCCAACCAAGTTCTTTATTCAAGAAAGCAGTGCACACCATAAATTGATCTAATGCCAACTCTGGGATTCAGAAAGACATAAAAATTGCCTCTACTTTGATGCTTTTTGTATGTGACTGTTGACAACACATGTAAACAAAGCATCAATTTTACAATAAATAATTTTGAAATGACTTTAAAATTGCAGCATTATTGTAAGAGTAAGATAATAACAAGTAGAAACTGTTATTCAAGGACAATATAGTGGAGCTTCCATGTTTACTATTATATTATTATTTATACTATGTGTATTATTCAATTTACATAATTCGAGATTAATTGTTCACATACAGATAAGCTTGTTATTTAAATTCTAATTATTTTGTTGTTTAAGACAAGGTTTCACTGTGTTTTGTAACCCTGGATATCCTGGATTTCACTCTGTACCCTGGCCTGGCCTTGAACTCACTGAGATCCTCCTGTTTCTGCCTGCTGAGTGCTGGGATTAAAGGTGTGGGCCACCAATGCACTGTCTGGATAAACTTAATTTTTATGGAAGAAATTTTTTACAGTTTCTAATTATAAGTAACTTCTATTCTATTCCCTATGTTCTAGAACTAAATTCTAGATGGTAAACTCAAAGCCATATTGAGCTATATAGCATGACTCTATACCAAGGTACAAAAATGACTGGTTTTGTTGTTGTTGTTGATTCTTTTTTTTGCTGCCTTTTTAAAATTTAAATTAGAAACAAGCATGCTTCACATGTCAATCCCAGCTTCCTCTCCCTCCCCTCTTCCCTTGACCCCTTCAACCATAGCCCAACCCCCCACCGACTCTGCACTCCACTCTCCAGGGAGGGTAAGGCACTCCATGGGGGATCTCCAAAGTCTGTCATATCATCCCGGGCAGGGCCTAGGTCCTCCCCAATGTGTCCAGGCAGAGACAGCATCCCTCCACATGGAATGGGCTCCCAAAGTCCTTCTGGATGCCAGGGATAAATGCTGATTTATTTCCAGAGGCCCCAAAGAATGCTGAGGCTTCCTCACTGACACCCACGTTCAGGGGGTCTGGATCAGAGCTACGCTGGCCTCTCAGCCATCAGTCTAGCAGCTGTTTCTATGGGTTTCACTAGCCAAGTCTTTTTTTTTTTTTTTTTTTTTGGTTTTTTCGAGACAGGGTTTCTCTGTATTGTTTTGGAGCCTGTCCTGGAACTCGCTGGGTAGACCAGGCTTAGTCTTGAACTCACAGAAATCTGCCTGCCTCTGCCTACCGAGTGCTGGAATTAAAAGTGTGCACCACCACCGCCCGGCTCTGCCTCTGCTTCTTTCAGCCACAGGATGAAGGCTCTAGGATGGCATACAATGAAGTCGTCAATCACATTATCGGGAAAGGGCATTTAAGGAAGCCTCTCCTGTAGGGAGTGATTTTATGTATCCTTGAGCGCTGACCACTCCCATGTGGGTGTGTTCACGAGTACATAGAAGGTAAGGTGGTAATTAGAGCTAGCAGGAAGAGACACTTTCTCTTTAGGTTTTGGTTTTGACCTGGAGAGCAGTGAGTCGACCTTTGGTTCTCAGCTTTCTTGGTTTTTCACATAAGTGATTTCTCTTTGAATAAATATCATGGGACATCCCTAAATTTGTGTAGTTTAATAGTTCTGCTTCAAGTGGTGTCAGGAGTGATTCACCTAGCCCCTAAATCTCAGGTTCAGTGAGGCAATCCCCTGGGGCACCTCAATGTCCTGAAAAGCGGCGGTACTGTGGTTTAGTTTTTCTTCCTACTCGGCTCTGGAGCGATTCTAGGCCCTCTCCTTCCTGCCGATGGGACTTTCCCTGTTGCCAGCAGGGCACAAATTACCAATAAGCCAGGCCCATTTGTGAAGCTAGTGCTGCACCCTCCCTCTCCCCAACCTTCAACCAAGTGCCTATGGTTCAAACCCTGCTCCCACCCCCCAGCCTGCAGGCCTGAGTGTGCTTCTTCTGATAGCACGGAACTGCGAACACTTCACCAGGCTGCGAGCTTGCATTCCCTCTTCCATCTGAAAAATTTTATAGCTGTTATCTGGCCAAGGGTCTCCCAATCTGCACAGGCTTTTCCCTCCCAGAATCTCTTTGCTAATTTTATGTACAAGCTGTTTAGAATCTTTCAGCTGTTACTTGAAAAAAATAGGACGTTTCACGGCAGAGCTGTGTTTGGCAGCACACCTGCACCACCTGCTGGCCAAGCATAGTCATTGCAGGTAAACATCTTTTTCTCAATTGGAGATCATTGGAGGTAAAATTTTGCATTCTGGTAGTTAAGTTTGTGATAAGTTTATCTACTCTATACCATGGCAGATAATCTTATGATACAGAATGTTAGAGATCTCATTGCATATTACATAAATGACATCATGGGAGAGGATTATAACATCCCTCAAATATATTTATGTCTAATGCTAGTAATTAGTTTCATAATCCACATAATATCTTGGAAGAGAGGACTTGACCATAGGGCAGAAATCAGGGAAGTTGTGCAAACTATTGGTAAATTAGAGACAAAAATTAAAAATCTTCAGTTCAATGGGGAAATGTCTAGCAAAGAAGAAACCTTGGAACTGAAACATAACAACTTACAAGATAGAATTGATTCCCTGCCCACTGCCCTTATGGCCAAAATAGAATCGATTCAGCAGGACATTATCAGGCTGGCACAAACAACTTGTTCCATGTCTGATGACTCCACAAATAAAACTCAAAGCTGGAAAACCAGATTGTTAAACTTGCTGAAACAATTCATTCTGTGTCTGAGGATAATGAACAGTTAGCACATAGAACACTGTTCCTGGAAGGCAACTTACATGCCATTCAAATAATATCTAAGGATGAGAGTATTAAATGCTTGGAATCAGGTATAAATGATGAGTACAAGGAATGGGCAGACTCTATTAAGTCCTTGGAGAAATTTTTGACCCAGGAAATTCAATTACTCAGAGAAATGATAGTCACTAGACTGCAGTTTTTATATGATTTACAATCTGAGACTTCAGATTCACCAGTTCTAGCAGCAAGTCAGGACAGAGAAATACCTAGAAGATGCCTAGAAGATCTTCCTAAGGTGGCTTTTCCAGTAACTGTCATGGAAAGGCCAGCATCATTGAGGCACCAGAATGGGTCCATCACTTACCAGTGGGAACTTATACAAATGAAAGACCTCAAGGGAATAAAGCAGGCAATAGTGGCTTATGGGGTCCATAGACCCTATGTAAAGAAATTGCTAAAATATTGGGCAAGAATAAATAAAATCCTGCCCACATATTGGGGTAATTTAATATCAGTGGTGCTGGACCATTCTTCATAAATACAATGGACAGCTTTGTGGATACAGGAAGCCAAGGCCCTCAAACTTCAAGGCTTGAAGTATGGCTTTGAGGCTTCCCAAGATAAGATTCTTGGTGAAGGGGAATATGCTGATTCATAGTCCCAAGCTGGAGTTGATGGAAATATACTATCTTTATGCAGTATAGCAGCTCTGAATGCTTTGAATACAGTTTACAAACCAGGAGAAAAAACTGAACCATATTCAAAGTGTTACAGGGTCCTAGAGAAAGGTTCACTGAATTCTTACAAAGATTATCCAAAGCAGTAGAATTACAAGTAACTGATACAAATACTAGGCAACTCCTTATAGAATCTTTAGATTATGAGAATGCAAATCTACGTTGCAAACAGGTGCTTTGACCATTAAAGATCAGATCAGCACCACTGGACAAATGGATATTGTATATAGATATTATTGAGTATAATGATCAAGAAAAAGGAGCCTGCATAGGAGAGGCCATTTCTAAAGGCCTAAAGAGAGGCACCAAGATAACACATGACCTAACAGACTTGGGTTGGAGAGGCAATCACCAGAAGTTTAAAGAGATATCATAACACCAGATGTTTTAATTGTGGTAGAATAGTACATCTGAGTAGCAACTGTAGACAAAGCTTCTCCTAGGAATGATTGAAACAGAAGACCTCAGGCTTCTGGATTATGTAGGAGATGTGGCAAGGACTAACACTGCACCAATGAATGTAGGTTGATCACAGACAAGCAAGGCAACCCTTTACAATTGGGAAAATCCTCAGGGGCTCTCTAGAAGACCCCCATGTCAAAAATGGTTCAGTCATTACCAGTCACTGTGGAGGAAGATTTCTGTCAGGACAATTAGACGATCCACTGCCTATTGTAAACACTAATAACTCTGTGGATGGCAAATTAGTTATTGGGGATGAATCAGTCGATACTAGAGGAAACGAAAAATGTATATTTTGGCAAACTTCTATATAGGACCACAGAACAAATTACCAGTTAAAAAGAATAATAAGGTATTTTTTGGGATTCTGAACACTTTTGCTGATATAAGCATCATAACTCAAAAATCCTGGCCCTTGTCAATTTGGCCCTTAGAAGAAGTAAATGTTCAAATTTTAGGGATCTGGACCCTATCTCAAGTAAAGCAAATATAGATGTTTGGAGTGTATTGGGCAAGAAGGATTAAAAGGAAGATTGAGGCCATATGTCACAGATATTGCTATAAATCTCTGGGATCCTATTTTATTACAGCAATGGAATACCCAGATTAACATTCCTTCTGTGTCAGCTAAGCAAGCTGTTAGTGGTAGAAAGAATATTGTAAGGCATTACAGTAAACAGTCACAGAACATACAGGCTGTAGAGTTACAGGATGCTAGTGACATACTTACAGAGGAACCAAAAGCACTACCCTTAAAGTGACTCACAGATGAACCTGTCTGGGTAGGGCAATGGCCTATTACCTGTGAGAAGTTAGAGGCTTTAGAAAAGCTAGTTCAGGAACAGATAAATGCTGAACATTTTGAAGAATCAACTAGTCCATGGAACTCTCCTGTATTTGTGATTTAAAAAGTCTGGAAAACGAAGTATGGTTACAGATCTGAGAGCTATCAACAAGGTAATTCAGACTATGGGTCCTCTACAGCCTGGGATGCTATTACCTTCTGTAATGCGTAAAGGATGGCCAATTATAGTTATAGATTTAAAAGATTGCTTCTTCACTATACTTTTACAAGAAAAAGTTAGGGAAAAATTTGCCTTCACAGTGCCTACGTACAACTATTCTCAACCAGTACAGAGATTTTAATGGAAAGTTTTGCCACAGGGAATGTTAAATAGTCCTACTTTATGCCAGTATTTTGTTCAAAAACCTTTAGAAATAATTTGTAAAAAATTTCCACAATCCATAATCTACCATTATATGGATGATATATTATTGGATGATTTAAAAAAAAAAGGAACATTGGAAAAGATGTTTGAGGCAGTAAAGGAAATGTCACCTCACTGGGGATTACAAATTGCCCCAGAAAAAATACAAAGAGGAGATTCTATTAATTATTTAGGCTACAAAATAGACTTACAGAAAATTAGACCACAAAAGGTACAGAGTGGAAAGGATTGTTACCAGACTCTTAATGATCTTCAAAAATTATTAGGAGAAATTTCTCAAATATACACAATTATTGGAGTAGAAGGGCATGATTTAAAACACCTGAAAATGGTCCTAAAAGGAGAAAATGACTTAAATAGTCCTAGAATATTATCAGCTGAGGCTGAAAAAGAATTAGAATGGGTAAAACAAATAATATTAGAAGCACATGTGGACCCTGTGGATTCAAAACTAGACTGCATTCTGTTTATTTTGCTATCTAGAGAATACACTTCTGGAATATTAATGTAGAGGGAACACATCATACTAGAATGTGTATTTCTCCCACATAAACAGAATAAAAAACTGGAGACATATATAGAAAATATCTCTGATTTGGTATTAAAAGGTAAGTTAAGGCTTTGTCAAATAACTGGGAAGGAGCCAGCAGAGATTGTTGTACCTTTAACAAATGAGGAAATTTCCTCCTTATGGAAGGATAATGACTGTTGGCAAAGGCTTGCAGTGACTTTTTGGGAATAATCAGTAACAATTATCCCAAAACAGAGAGGATCAAATTCATAAAGAAAACAATTTGGACTCTTCCACGCACTGTAAGAAAAACGCCTATCTCTGGAGTTCTTATGTTCTACACTGACCTGATGCAAATAAATCAGGTAAGGCAGGTTATAAATCAGGAAATATAAGTAGTTCAAAGCCCTTACAACAATGTACAAAAGGCAGAGATGTATGCCAGTCTCCTGGTACTTAAAGGCTTTACAGAGCCTCTCAAGATAGTTACAGATTCTCAGTATGCAGAGGGAATCATTTTACACATTGAGACAGCAGAATTTGTTCCTGATGATCCAGAATTTACCTAATTATTTTTACAATTACAGAAACCATCAGAAATAGAACTCATCATATATATATATATATATATATATATATATATATATGTATAGTACATCAGATCCCATACGGGTCTGCCAGGTCCTATAGCACAAAGTAATGATGAGATTGATCTTTTATTAATAGGAAGTGTGTTGGAAGCTTCAGAATTTAATAAGAAGCATCATGTTAACAACAAAGGATTAAAGAAGGATTTTTCTATCACTTGGCAACAAGCCAAGTAAATATTAAGAAACTGCCCCACCTGTTCACCATATAATCAAACTCCATTACCAGCAGGCAGTAATCCCAAAGGTACTCACATAAATGAGATTTGGCAAATGGATGTATTTCACTTTCATGAATTTGGAAGTTTGAAATGTGTACCCCATACCATAGACACGTGTCAGGCTTCCAATGGACTACTGCCCTCAGCTCTGAAAAGGCTGATTCTGTTATCACACACCTCGTAGAGGTGATGGCTGTTATGGGTATGCCTGCACAAATAAAAACTGACAATGCTACAGTATATATATCCAGGAAATTGGAACAATTTTCAAATATTATTACATAAAACATGTAACTGGTATACACTCCTACAGGACAAGCAGTGGTTGAGAGATTTAACCGCACCTTAACAGAAATGCTTCATAAACAGCCAGGGGGGACAAAGACTCCCCAAACACAGATTATGCAATGCTTTATTAACACTGAACTTTCTTAATGTTAATGAAAAAGGACAAACAGCTGCAGAAAGACACTGGACTACAGAAAAAAACTTCTGAACTAAACCAACTGGTGTATTTCAAGAATGTTATGATCTCAGTTTGGAAAACAGGATATGTGTTACATTGGGGAAGGCGTTTTGCCTTTGTTTCCATAGGAGAAGAAAAGGTTTGGATTCCATCAAAATTGATCAAGATTCGTTCTGAACAGGAGAAACCCCAGGAGGAGGAAAGATGATAGCTCATCCAAAGGTTATATTCTACTATGTTTAAGGAGACCTCATAAAGGAGAAGAGAAGTGTTTTGTTTTTGTCTTCAGAGGGAAACCCAATTCCAAACAGCAAAAAAAAATACTGGACAAATGTATACCTGAAGAAGAGAGGATAGCTACACAGAAGACCATCAAACAAACAATAATCCACTGTGTGTATCAATGTCTAAATCTCTCTATTTTGTTCTTATAATATCCATTTCTACTTGCTTCTTACTATTCTCTAGTCCCAACTCATTTACCTCAAGCTGGCTTTGGAGTTGGATTGGCTCTCCTCCTCTAAATCCAAGGATGTTGTTAAAATAAATTTCAGAATTTCGGTACTGTATCAAAGAGCCATTGATGTAAAACAGAAACAAACAAATCTAGGCACTATCATCTGCTTATACTCAGTTCCTTTTCTGAAAGTCTAATCTTCATGTTTGCTATCTTCCTTATGGTTGTCTTTCCAGTATGCATATATATAAAAGTTGAAAATTTCTCTGTTAACATTAATGTTCGAGTTTTCCACAGGGAACAAGGAATTTTCTAACAGCAATCTTCAAAAACTTCGGAAAGAAAATGGGTTCCCACATCATCGGCTCCACCTGACAAGTACCATCCTTGGGACTACATCATTCTACACAACTCCAGACCAATGAACCAACATGGTGCACCTTCTGCACTCTGGCCTGATCCTCAGACAAGAGCTTCAAATCAACATTAGAACTTCAATAGAGCATCTCCCACCAACAATTCAATAGGCTGAATGCAAATGAAACTTTTGTTACACTAACATTTTTTTCCTACAGGATCCCTGGGGTTTTCATCGTCCCATTTCAGCAGCAAGGAATTTTGAGAATACTACGCCCCCTTTCCCTACTGCTGATATTGCAGGATAGTTTACAACTGTTAGTGTTAGTTTTCAATTATTTTAGGATTGGGATTGGAAGTATGTGTTCAGACTTGGGCATCTCTTTCAAATAAACTTAGGTTTAGATGGGATAGATATGCTTAGGATAGGATATGGGTAGATTATAATTTGTTTATCATCGTCTATGTGTATATACTTTACATATGTTTGAGACATTTAATTTATTGACACAATTTAATTTTTTTTAATTTTAAATCTTTTCTTTAGACTAAAAGGGGTAATTGTAGGGTCTGATATTACTTATCAGTAAGTGCTGACAATCCCCATGTGAGTGTGTTCATGGATCCATAGAAGGTAGGGTGGTAAATAGAGCTAGCAGCAGGAGCCTCATTTTTTTCTGTTGAGCACTTTCTCAAGTGTCTCTCAGCCATTTTAGATTCCTCTTTTGATAATTCTCTATTTAGATGTCTATTCCACTTTTTAATTGGATCCTTTGGTGTTTTTGAGACTTGCCTCTTGAGTTCTTTGTAAATTCTGGAGATCAGCCCTCTGTCAAATGTGGGGTTAGTGAATATCTTTTCCCATTCTGTTAAAACAAATTGGGACATAACTTCTGTTAGTTCCTTTGTTTCTTTGTTAAATTTCTGTCTGGTGGCCCTGTCTATTGGTGAGAGTGGGGTGTCGAAGTCTCCCACTGTAACTGTGTGTGGTCTTATGCGTGATTTGAATTTTAGTAATGTTTCTTTTATGAACATGGGTGCCTTTGTATTTGGGGCATAGATGTTCAGAATTGCGGCTTCATCCTGATGGGTTTTTCCTCTGATGAGTATGAAATGACCTTCTTCATCTCTTTTTATTGATTTTAGTTTGAAGTCTAATTTGTTCGATACTAGGATAGCTACACCAGCTTGTTTCTTGGATCCATTTGATTGGAAAATCTTATCCCAACCCTTTACTCTGAGGCAATTTCTGTCTTTGAATTTGAGGTGTGTTTCTTGTATATAGCAGAAGGATAGATTTTCTTTGGTCAGTGGATTTATTTCTCCTAGTGAATCTTCAACACCTGAGATTCTCTCTTCTAACACCTGCATTCTGTTGGTTATGCTTGCATCTGTAGTTCCTTATCATTTACCCACCTTTTCTAATTCCAGCATTCCTTCAGACTGTTTTTTTTATTGTTTCTATTTCAGCTTTCAAACCTTGTACTATTTGAATTGTTTCTTGCAATTTTTGGTTTATCTTTTCTTCCATGTCTGTAACAGATTTCCTCATTTCTTCTTTTAGGATCTCTATCATCTTCATGAAGCTGTTTTTAAGGTCATTCTCTTTTGTTTCATCTGTGTTTTGATGTTTAAATCTTGCTGGTGTATAGTCCCTAGACTCTGGGGGCGTCATACTGATTTTTCTTTTGTTGAATTTGTTCTTTTATTGTCATCTTCCTATCCCTTCTTTCAGTGGGTACAGGTGGGGTTCTCTTCCTTTCCTGATGGGTATGGGTCCAAGGTTCTCTTCCGGTGGGTACAATCAGGTCCAATACACTGACAGATCTCATGGTGGGTACAGATGTGTCTCAGGCACTCCCTGTACCCGTGGGTGGGTGTGAGCTCTGCCTTCTGCACTCTGCCCCATGCCCTCTGCCCTTAGTTGGGGCAGGAGTAGACAGACTCTCTCATCAGGCTCCTGGTCATTAGGTCCATGGCAGAGAATTGAGCTTGCTGCAGTTCCAAGTCCCGGAGATCCCCCAAAAATGGCTGTTTTAAAAACTGGATTTTATGGTAAAAGTCCTTGCTTTATCTGAAACTAGAATAGCATAGACATAAAATTTATGTTTAAATAGAATAGCTAGCATGCTGGTCAAGAAGCCCAATTTTGTGATAATAAGCAATTGAGTTAGACCAGATTCTGCCACTTGACCCAGGAAAATAAAGGAAAAAAGAACGGATGGGGCATAGCAAGATGTATGCATAGTTAGGCAGCTTTACCAATTTATCCTGATTGACTATTTCAAGATAGACAAAGGTATACTATCAACCACAAGGAAGGAAGTTGCTGTTATTTGGGGACTAGTTTCTTTCTTGTCATAAGGTGTGTATTGATCAAACATATTTTTCTTAAATCCAATGTGCCTTTAAGAGACAAAGATTCAAAGAATGATACAGAAAAAATTAGGCCTCTTTAAGAGCAAAAGATGCAGATATACCCGCTCAAGTTATGTAAAAGGGAAAAAAGGTAGCAAAAATAAGATCAGGAACAAGATATATCTTCTAGCTAAGACAGAACCAAGGTCATTTACAGCTTCTGGTCAAGGACAAGAGTTAAGCATGTCCTGATACTGTCTGGTCATTTTCTACCTCCAGTTCTCATCAAAAAATAAGTTGGAAAGGAAAGATGGCAGTTTAATTCACACTCTGAAGATGTCTAGCTCTCACTGGAAAATTACACTGGAAATCTGATTCATAATCTTTTGATAAATGATATAATTGCAAATGCTGAACATACGTCATCAATTTTTTACCTTAGAGGCTTCTGTCTTGAAAATGGAGAATCACCAGCTTTAGGGGAGCACACCATATATGGTTAACATCTGTGAATTTAGAGTTAAGCAAGGATCTGACCCAAAATTTAATGTAGCAAGAAGACTGATAGAAAACAAAGGTGAAACAGAAATAGGGACTTTCCTGGGCAGGAGAGATGACAGCTTTTCATGTTCTTAACCCATGAAATCACTCGAAAACAATTTGTTTCTCTCCTTTCCTCAGGATTGTATGAAATATGCTTACCCCCCTGTGTTATTGTAAGGAAAACACAAAACAAATACCTCACCAGATGTAGGATATAGTCAGGATAGTTCTAAGGTTAAATTGGTCAATTATCTGTATCTTTCCTGGCAAAATTCCCTTAATATCCAATGAAGAAATTCTAAAATAATTCTGAATGAGGTAGGTTAGAAAGATGAAGAAAATGAAGAGGGCGTGAAAATTGAAATCAGGTCACCACCGTTGCATCAATTTTACCTTTCTTGCTGACTGAGAGTAAAGAAACCTCAACATAGCTGATCATGCTAAAATTGTCTACAGAGATAATGTGTGTTTTCCTAAAGTTATCTCAACTGAAGATGCTAAAATAAACAAGTTATATACACTTACTTAGAGCTAGAATACTAGCAATCTTGAGTTTTGTTATAGTATCACTCATCCCTAAATCTAAGTACCTTATAAAGACATATTACAATTTCATTTATAAAAGAAAAATTCTTAAGAAACTTGATGTGACAGAATTTGTTGACACCCCATGTGAGGCCTCACCCTCTCTGGGGAGTAGATGTGATGTGGGGTGGAGGATTGGTAGGGAGAATGGAAGTAGGGGAGGAAAAGGGAACTGGGATTTGTATGTTAAATAAAAATGTTTTAAAAAATATAAGTAAATTAAAATAGAAATCTAATAATTAAGTTCTCTCTCTCTGTTTCTCTCTCTCTCTCTCTCTCTCTGTGTGTGTGTGTGTGTGTGTGTGTGTGTGATGGGGGAAATCCTTCTGTGTATATGTTGTCTTATTGCTTGATAAATAAAACACTGTTGGCCAATAGGGAAGCAAGATAGTTGGGACTAGGAGTCAAGGAGGATTCTGGGAAATGTAATCAAGAGTGTAGGGTCACCATGTGATCCTAGGAAGAGAGGACACATGAAACTGCGTCCTCAGTAAGATAAGACCTTATAAAATATATATTGGTAATTATGGATTAATAATTAAGTCAGAGTTAGCCATTAAGAAACCATAGCAAATGGCCAATAGCTTCATAACTAATATAGTATCTCATGTGTTATTTGCGGGCTGAGACAGTGGTGGGACCCAGGCAGCTGGCGGGGAAAAATACATGTTCCATGTGTGTATATGTTTATGCACATATATTTGAAGGACAGAAGTCATTACCACTCTCCAATTTGGTTTTTGTGTTACAGACTATTGCTGAACCTAGAACTCAATGATTTTGGTAGGCTGGCTGCCTACTGACTGGTAGATATCTGCCTGTCTCTATCCACTGTGTTCTGGGGTTATAGATACGTGTGTTTATCATTAATCTGTACCCTGAACTTTGTGTTTCATGGCAAGAACTTTACTGACAGAGCTATTTCCTTGACCCCCATCTGAAATATTTTTTACTTAAATGTTAATCTTCATTTATTCTTTAAATCTTGCTGTAAATGGTATATTTTGAGTAAAATAATGTAGAAAGCTACAAGATCATGTAGATTGTAAAGACACCTAAGTATGAAACTTGTTAGGCCACACTCATATCTTGGAATTATATACTATTCTTTTTTACATTACTTTTACTTTTGTCTAAATACTTAGTGAATTTTCTATCATAAATTCATTCCACCTTCTTAAGTATTTAAAGGACAAAACTTTTCAGATAGTGGGTTGCCATGTTGAGCTGTGTCTTATGGCCACTTTTGGCAATACCATGCTCATGACTAACAAAAATTGCTGAACCTCCAATAACCTGTTCATTACTGTCAGTGGACATTGTGGATCTCCTTCACTCAATGATGTTTCTCCTTTCTTCATCTCTGTTTTCCTTCCTATTAAGTCATGACAGAATGTCCTTGCTTTGGTTGTAAAAATTTTTTATTTCTGTAATTTCTGGCACAAAGTTCTCCCACATCTAAGATCAAAGGCAAAGATGATTGCAGTAGTTATTCATCAGCATATAAAGACCTAAGTGAAGCATCAGGATGCTAAGTCATTATTACAAGTTCAATTTTTATGTTGACAAATGAATTTAAAGTAGTAATCATTTTTTTCTCAGCTTGGAATTTCTTTTTATTTTCTCTCATACATTACATACTGATCACAGTTTCCCCTACCCCCACTCCTCTCAGCTCCCCCAACACCTATCGTCTCCCCAAGATCTTCTCTCCCTCTGTTTCCTTTTCATAAAAGAACAGTTTTCATAGTGATTATCAACTGAGAACATCATAACAAGTTACAATAACATTAGCCACATACCCTGATATCAAGTCTGGATGAGACAACCCAGGAGGCAAAAAGAGTCAGGGACAACTCTCTTTCCCACTTTTATTTGGGTTCTTCCTGAAGTGTGAAAGCAGCTGCTGATCTTAGAAAAGGTTTCATTGCTCTTGAATTAGCTGGTTATTGATTTTTCTGGAAGAGGCAATTGAACTTCAACTTAGAAGGCTGAATTGGAATATATCACATGGATAAGGAAAGCAAATTCTGAGAAAATCAGCAACAGAGAACAAGATCTCTTGAAACTCTTATTGAAGAAAGCACAGTTCTCCCTTTTGGATTTTCAGACTTGATAAAATAATGTAGAAACACACTCAGAAGGAAGCTCAAGACAATTTATTGGAGTTTGAGAGAAAAACAATAAGGTAAAATGGAAAAAATCTCCAGCTTATTGAATTTATATAATATTAAAACCAGCATGGTTACTTAATGCTTTGTCCTTGGAAATTTTGATGGCTTTTCTTATTTGTCAACTTGACTGCATCTGGAATTAACTAAAATTCAAAATCGGAGGGCACACCTGTGAGGGATTTTTGCTTAATTGGAAATAGAAAGAATATCTAATCTTCATTTGTATCTTCAGGAGGGAAGACACATGCCTTTATTCAAGATAATTGGGGATGTGAAAACCCACCTCTAATATGTGTCATACATTCTGCTTGAAACCTATAAAGACATAGAAGTAGGATTCTCTCTCCCTCTCCTTGCAGATTGTTCTTGCCTTGTGAATACTGAAGACTAGCTGTGACATCCAACCTTGTGTAATGAGCTATGATTTTCTCTTCACATGCAGCCACTGTTTGATTAGCTGGATAACAGCCTTTAAATCATTCTAATAAATCCCTTTCTATATCTAGAGAAATTCATTCTACAATTACTGGTACTCTACAGAACCCTGACTAACTCAGAAATGAAAATGTTAAATTACTTAGTTTCCTCTTTTTGTTTTTGTTTGTTTATTTGTTTTTGCCTATTTTTATTTTTATCCATTTTATTGAAAATATTTTACACTTATATTATATCCTGATATGGTGGTCCCTCCCTCTACCCTTCCCAGTTCCTCCCCACCTCTCCTTCCATCCATATCCAGCCCTTTTTTGTTACTCATTAGAAGATAATCAGGCTTACACCATTCCTAGGTATTTACTGAATGGCTAGTAAGCATATGAGAGAGATACATGCACTCTTTGCATCCACAATGTTTCCTGCAGCACTGTTTCACAGTGCTTAACTTCTACATCCAAGCTAGCTGCCAATACGAATGGATATGGAAAATGCTGTAAATATATACATATATATGGAATACTTTAGTACCAAAGAAAAATGACAACATCATTTGTGGGGAAAAATGGATGAAACTGGAGGGAATTTATCATACTAAATAATTTTAGCCAGTCTTGCGAAAAACAGATATCATGTTTTCTTTCTATTTGGATTCCTAGATTTTATGTAGTTATACAAAAGATCATGAAAGACTATGTTAAATGAAATTTTCTAAGTGAAAAGGGAGGCATTTATATGCAGACAGAGGTGAGAAATGGGTACCTAGGGAAAAATAGGGCTGGGCTGAATATTCTCAAAAGACAATATATACCTGTAAATTTTTTTAGATTGAAAAAGAAAGGACGAAAAGACACTTAAAAAAGAGAATAATCATGCTTCTAAGGGATAATAATGAAAAATATTATCAGATAAAACAAGAACTGACACATCAAATAGTAAAAGAAGCCAAACAAGAGAAGAAAGGAACAGAGTTCAATAGAAGGCACAAGAAACAGATAAAGACACAGAGATCCACTCATTCACACACTCAAGAATTCCTTAAAAAAAGTAAACTTCAAGTCTTAAAAGGAGCTGTAGGGCACAAAAAAGATTTATATATTTATATATATATTAAGATGAATGATAAAAGAACTTAATTTTAAAAGCTCTGATATGGCATTATGAGAAAAAGAACCTCCAAAGGTGCCACCGAGTTCATTTTTTGCTGGTCATCTACTGCTGGGCCTGCAGCCTACCCTTGAGATTGGTTTGTTTCTACAGTTAGGCTCCCATGGAGAAAACTAAATTTTCATTCACAAATGTTTATCAATTGGAGATAACTTCTGGGTTAAGGATGGGGTCTGTGTCTACTTTCCTTTCAGCTCTATTACACCATCTGGTACAGACCCATTCAGGCCTTATGCATGCTGACACAGTCTCTGTGAGTTCATATGTGAGTTGGTTATATTGATTTAGAGGGCTTCATTTTCTGTGTCCTCCATTCCCTCTTGCTCTTACACTTTCTCTACCTCCTGTTGTCCAGGGTTCCCTGAGACCTGAGGGGAGGAATTTGATGGAGACATCCCATATAGGGCTGAGTGTTCCTAGGTCTCTCATTCTGCATAATGTTTGGTTGCATATCTCTGTGTTTGTTCCTAATTGCTATATTAAGATGCTTCTCTGATGATGGCTGAGGAAGGTACTGATCTATAAGTATAGCAGAATACCACTAGGGGTTGTTTTATTGTCACATCCTTTTAGTATACTAGTATTACTTGGTTTTCTCTTAGGTTACTAAGATAACTAGTCTCAGGTTCTTGATTACTCAAGCAGTGAGAGGCATGGGTTTCATCCGGTAGAATGAGCTTTAAGTCAAATCAGATATTGGTTGATTACCTCTACAAGCTTTGTGTCACCAATGCACTAGCATAACTCGCAGGAAGGGCACCATTGTAGATCAAAGGGTTTGTGTCTGGGTCGGTGTTTCCATTTCTATTTTGGTGTAGAGTACGTGCCTGTACACAGATGCTAGAACATAGGAGTAAAGGCTCCATGTAGCACCAACTCATCTTTTCCATGTTAAATTATTTGTGTAGGTCTTGTTTTCAGCAATGGGACCTTGCCATCAGTTTCAGGAGAGCAACCTATAATCTTGGCAATAGGCTCAGGGTTTTGGGGACCCCCATGACACCCCTTTGGTCAATAACTTAATTTGATATAAACCACTCCTAGAAATGAAGGCTTCATTTTGTGACAAGAGATGTCCAGTTGGTGCTCTGTCAGATAATGGAGGGAATGCAGGGAGAGACAAGTAAAATTAAGGGCCAATTGAGTGGTAGCATAGAATTTTAATTTAGTAAAGCGTCCCAAATTTATACATATATGATAGAAATACTAATGAAATTGCTTAATTTCTTTTGTTGCTAATTTCTCTTTGAAAAAATGGAAAGGGAACCACATTTTAAAACAATAGTCGTAAAAGATACAGAAAAATCAAAAAAGAAAATAGTAAAGAAAATGTATGCACTTTGGAAATACACACACACACACACACACAAAACTAGTAAATAAAATCAGAATATTAGAAGAAAACAAGAAACAATAGTTTGTGTTGTTCAATTATTCCTCATCTCCATTCTGAGAACCCCTTTAATCCAGGTTGTATTTCAAGTTTTCCTTTCTATTACTTCCACATATAATAGACATATAATAAAAATATTGTCTCATATAAAACACTGCTTAATGTAGAAACATCAAGATGGTGAAAATCTCCCTAAAACTTTTAAAATTTTATTTTCACTATTGATTAAAAATTTATGTCTTGAAGCTGGACAGATTGCTCGGTAGTTAAGAACACTTCCTTCTCTTTTGGAGAATCCAAGTTTGGTTCCCAACACTCACGCTGGGTATATTATATCATCTACTCAGAACTGTAGCTGCAGAGGGTCTGAGGAATTCTTCTGGTTTTTGTTGACACCTGTATACACATTGGATATATGCAAACAGACAATCATGCATACATATCAATGAAAATAATCTTTCAAAATCCACACATTTATGTTGTTATTTTAGTCTCTTACCGTTTTGTTTTCATCAATGTGTCAACTTTTAAACATGTGGTCCAGTATCAGCACCAAAAAGAACATGTTACAGATGCAAATTATTAGGATGCCAGCCAGACTTTCTGATTCAAATGGTTTGGTGAAGAGGACAACAATGTTTGAACAAATCCTCTGCTTTAAAAGAACATGCTGTTTTGGTCTAAAAAACTAACACTATCTGGCAATGAGAACAGGTCGATTCTTCCTCTTCATAAAATATAGCTACTCAAACACCTCTCATCTTTGGCATAGAAAAATATCCCTCTGTTTTGTGTTTGCTCCTAGAAAAAATATCTGATTGCTATAATGGAAGATTTTGTAGAATTTGCCAAGTAAATGATAGATCAATGCTTTATAGGTTTTAAAATGTGAAAAGAGAATAAAATGTTTCTGAGAGTTAAAAAAGGAAGTATATAAGCACTATATTTATTGAAACTAGACATTTAAAAGAAAATGTACTTTGTATCTTGTACAGGGCAGCATTTTTAAGTTATCTTAGACAGAACAATTTCTGTACATGTTCTCTAATCCTTTTATGTTTACCCACTTGGACCTACCTAGAGCTAAATGATGTAGAGACACAAAACATCAAGTGACCTTTGTCATCTTCAGTTTCACAAAACAACTAACACATAGATAAACTTGCAGAAAAGTAATTTATCTGTTTGAAAGTCAAGAAATTAGTTACAAGAGGTAAAGGCTCCTTATACTGTAGGCAGGAGAAAAGGAGACTCTTAACATTTCGATGAGAAAGACCTTGTTCAGCATGAAGTCTTGGGTCCACTGCCTTTCTTTACCTCCTTTCCACCCTATAGAAGCCTTTTGTGTCCATCAGCAAGTTTTTGAATTGTCAGATCCTCTATCTTGTCATTATTAGCTGTTCTTGATTCAACATGATTCCTTCCTACTAACCTCTGCTTCCCAAATATTACTGTTTCAAGAGTGAGCAGAAGGGCCTCCATTACTTGTTTTAATGCTGTTTAATTATTAATGGAATTTGGCCTTATATTTATGTAAAGCAATTATTAAAAGTTTACCATTATATCATGTACAGAAATGTTAACAATTAAGAACTCAATTTGATTTTTATTGACATTGTGCATTGTCTTAGAGATTTGCAAAAAAGCCAGCACCTGTAAATGACATTTTACCTTAATTAATTTGATGCAGGGCATCTAATTTCTGACACCGCTATTGCTACTGGTAAAGGAAAAATAAAATGCTTGAATCTACTAGACTAATAATAATAACAGAAAGCCTATTCAAAGTGGTTTTGATTTTCTATTTGCAGGCAAAACTGAAAGTTAATTAACATAGAAATCTTAAAACTGGGTCAGAATAGAAGCTGGCACGATTCAAAAGAATCAGATGACATCTCCAAGATGCTGATTAAATATGAATAATGCCCCTTTCCTAAGAATTAATGTTCTAATATAGGAAAAACTAAAGTGATTCTCATTATCATACCTTTTATATATTAGCCATGAAGGATGTCATTTTTTTTATTTACTCTTTTAAACCTTCCTCTAGGTAATGAAAAAAAACCCTGAAATTGAACTATATAATTAAAAAAAAGTGAGAGGGGGTGTTAAAGTCAAGGCAGAATTCAAAGTACAGATCAATTGTTTAACCAGGGTATTGTATTGGAGATGTTTTGAGAAAGGCAAGATATTTTGCAAGTCATGATCTCGGGAACCATCACATAAATAAATTAGCTAAATTAAAAAAAATCATATGTGAAAGAAGCAGCCAAAAGAAGCAAGGCAGAGATATATGCTAATATATGCACCATGATTTCTTTTCTATAAGTGGAAATTGAAATGAAATGTAAAAGCCAATGAGGCAGCAGAAAGATGGTTGACTATAAATCCCAGCCAGTGTCCTAGATATGTCATTCTTCATGAAAGGCGTGCTGTCTGATGTTGCATTTTCCATTAACAAATGGGGCAGCAGAACACCAATATATGTGCTCTCCTGACTCATTTGCATGTCACCATTTATAACTTTGCACTTCCCTGTGGCATTGCAGCACCTGCCTTTCAAATGAGGAGTATGTGGCAGTGATAATTTTTTTGATACCACCATTGCAATTACATGACCCTTGAAGGGCTTCTTTTCAAGTTTTAAAACTTGTGCTCCCTTCCATGAATGTGAATCTAATCTCATTTTGGATTTGAACCTGGTTATTAACTTTTTCTTTCATGACAGATCTGGGGGATATTTGTGAAATGAGGCCAAAATGAATGAAGTGGCAACCAATGGATTGTTTCAAGTAGTTTGATGAAAAAAAATAATGAACTCCCCCTCAAAGAAGCACACAAAAACATATAATCTTAATAGTCATAGAATACAGCTGATAACTATTTTCTCTCAATTAAATTTTAGTCTAAATAAAAAACATATTGACTTGAAGGTTTAATATTATGATCAACATAGAACAAATCCAACACTGTATTTTGTAAATACATGTATATTTCTTTTTCAAGTAAAATGGTTTCTTAATTGTTACGTGCAGTTACTTGTGTATGCAAATATCATCTTGATTTTATTAATAAAAATTTAGAATTTTATCTAAACAAAACAGAATGGATGTAATATAGATGAGCCTTGTATAGTTTTTGATAGGTTGCTATGTATGATATCTTTTTTAAACATTTTAATTTTTATCTCCTAAATGTTTCTTATAAATCCTTTATTTTACATCATTCTCCCTCCATATTCTCCTGTACCACCCCCTTACTCCTTCTTAAATACATGGCATCTTATTCTTTATTACTGTTACATATACATATATACATATACATATACATTTATAACTATTACCTGCTAAGTTTGATTAGTGTAGCTCATGAGTTTAGAGCTGACTTCTTTGAATTGGATAAACTACTGGTGATCTTGTCCCTGGAGAGACTGATTCTCCCTCTCTGAGATGCCATCCATTGCTAATAGTTCTTCATCTAACAACAGGGTCTGGTGGGGACTTAGGAGAGTTCCCCAATCCATGTTGGCATGCCAGTCAGTGTTGTCACTTATCAGGTCTCTGTAATATATAGGAGGGATATTTCATAACACACGCCTTTGTTGTCAAGAACTTACAATATTCCTTCTTCCTCTTCCAAAATATTCCCTGAACCTTAGATGTAGGATGAGTACTATAAATGTATTGATTGGGAATAGATGCCCCTAGTCAATTGTTTTCTGCATTTTGATCAGGTTTGATCTCTGTAGTAGGTGACATCAGCTGCAAAAATAAGTTTCTTTGATGAGTGTTGAGAGCTACACTTACGTGTGGGATTAAGAATAATGGTTAGAAAAATGTCAGCAGTAGGGTCTCTTTAAAGGTCTATGATCTTTCCAGTAACAGGTAGAACCTGTAATCTGAAAATTGGATCTTTTAATCTTGTCCCACATATATATTTCATCTATTTATATCTTCTTAATATTTTATTTTTGCTTCTTTTGTCTTTCCCTTGATTAATTTTGCTGCTGAGGATTTCCACTGACTTTGATTTGGTTGAGTTATTAATTTCAAACTTTCCATTTTAATTTTTGAAGTATTTTTTATTTACTTACTCTTTCATTCCCTTTAATCAGTTTTTTTCATTCAATTCATTGTTTTTATACTCTTGGAATTTATACAGGAGATTATTCACTTCTTTGATTTATAATAATTCTTTGAAATTTTTGTCTGAAATTTTACCTGATACATTCTCAGAGGAATCTATTATTTTGGGACTGATAATTATCAAAAGAATCAGGTTTCCTTGATTTTGCATGCTTTCTTTTTGGTTAATTATATATCTGTAACTGTTAATTATATGTCTGGAATCAGGTACTTGATTGGATTTTCCAAATCTCATGCATTCCTTCACATAAAGTATTTAATTCAAGTAATACTTCAAATGAAATCTGGTTGTAATCAAATAAGTGTCATTTCACCCTGATGGACTGCATGTTTAGCTCAATAGCTAAATCCTCAGTCCACTTGCTCAGGTACTTATCTGTAATCCTGATATATGTTCAAGAGTAGAATGCTTACTGTAAAAGTAATCATAAGTGATGCACAAACCCAATATGAAGATACAGGCATAGTCAATTTTTAAAAATGCCCCCTCTGTTGTTCACTGGGAGTTTGACCTTTCTCCAATGAGTGTATGGCAACTCAAATTGAACTTGATGTTTTTTTTTTCTTTTTTGTGGGGAGAGTGCAAAGGTGGGAGGGTGGACTTGGGAGGAATTGGAAGCAAGTGTGATCAGGGTTCATTGAATGAAATTCCCAGATAATAAAAATATTATGTTGGGGATACATAACCAATCTATTGTCTACTAGCCTTATAAAATATAAAATACCTTTCATTTGATAAAAATAAAATGAAATAGCTCTCTCTAACAACTTTTCCTAAAATAATCACCCATTTAGCCTCAGTAATTCATGGGTAAGGAACCTAAAGGCTCATATGTTATGTAGTAATATTTTAGTTGCCAAGTGTATAAAGATGATAAGCATAATAAGGCAAGAAATTACTATTAGAGACAAAAGAAAACTAGAAAAGTAAAAAAACTGACAAAACAACAATGAAAAATATATAAAAGAAGGGGTAAAGAAATGTAACAACTCAACCTGAAATGATACCAGCACTTGACGGATTGAAGAGGAGTGAACCCTCATCAGTAGGTCCCAAACCATACGATTTGGAAAATCCTATCTAAGAAAACAAAGCAAAAAATTTTATACATACATACAGATACTATATAATATGATATATGTGATAGTATATAACATCATTATATATATACATACATATATATATATATATATATATATATATACATGAGCATCAAGTGGTAAAGAAAAACAAAAATACGGCTGGACAAACCTGGGCATCTGAATAGAAATTAGATTTTAAATAATAAAGTGTAAAAATGACCTCCTTCTGCTCTCTCACCAATGTAGATGCTGTAGGTATTCTACAGGTAAGGCAGGTCTCACAGTATAAAGTCATGACTTATTGTGTATTAACAGAGTGTGCCACGGAAGGAAACCCTTTGCCCCTAATGTCTCCTAGCTGATGACCCAGAAATCTTTTTAAAATAGCTTTTTGTTACTGTTCTTGCTGATTGTTGGAGGAAAAGTGCTATTCTACAATAATCTGTGATATGAACTCTATGATTCATCTCTAGTTGGACTATAAATCTGTTCAGTGATGAGTACAGAGTTCATTGTAGTTTTGACTTTCTAATATATCCATTTGGTTTTTAAAAGTTTTGCCCTCTACTGAGTATATCTTGCATAGACAGCAGCTTTGTTCTTTCTGTCTTTCTAGTTCTCTCTAGCTCTTGCTTTATCTCTGTCTTTCTTTCTCCTCTGCCCTCTCTTATCTCTAACTCTCATTCCTTCCCTCTCCTTTCTTTCTCTAACTCCTCTTGGTTATCTGATACTGAAAATAGAGCAAACATTTTCTGAAAGTTTCCCTTTGTCTGAGGACAGGGGTCAAACTTTCCATAAACACACAACTCAAGCCCATCACTCATTACTATGCAGAAACTTCAGGAATAAACTCTGTACTCTACTGTTCTGGTTTCTAAGATTTTACTTCTTCACTTATTTTTGACACAGTTTCTAGTGTTTTGGTGACCCCCAACTCTAAAATTATTTTCGTTTCTGATTCATAACTACAATCTTGTTACTGTCATGAATCATAATGTAAATATTTTTGGAAACAGAGGTTCGTCAAAGGGTTTGAGAACCACTGCCTCATAGAATCAAGCAGTTGTAGAGTGGGTATTATTTGCTATATTCTTTGTCCCTTGTTTATTATTTTAATGTTTCCTAAGTTTCTTCTAATAAATTCCTGCAGAGAATAATTAATATATTCTTCTTTCTTACTAAATATGTGATGTATTTTAAAATAGAAATGCCTAGGAAATCTGTGTGACCTCCTTTTTTACATACATTTATTAGAATTTTATAAAATAGTACTGTATTTACTTACACAGTTTCAATCCTTTCTCTTTAATTCCCACTCTTCCTGTAGCCCTCCCCACTTCTCAAATTTATGACTACTTCCATACAACACGGTGCCTTTATACATGATATAGAACTGGATCCACACTATCTTGAGAGTATGGTCACCTAAACAAGACCTCCACAATCATAATACCATTTGACATGCGTATATGGATGAAGGAAATCTCAGAAGGTCCACACCTAGATGAAGAACTATAGGAAATTAATGGCTGTTGAGACTGAGAATCAGTCTTTAGGGATGAGCCCTTGCTGGGTTATCCTAACCCAAGTGATCAGACCTAAGCATATGTACACATAAGAAGCACGACACACGCACACACACACACACACACACACACACACACACACACACACACACACGGAATACTGTGAGATTGCACCTACCACATTGCATCTCCCAGCAGACATCTTGGTCCTCTGGTTCTGAGTCCTCCCTCCTCTTCTGAAATGTTCTCTGAACTTTAGGTATAAGGATTTTGGTGTCTCTTTAAATATTTTGTGCCTGAAATGTTTGGTACATGTTTACATTCATTTTATTTATATATTTATTATATATTTACTGCAGCACTATTTGTTCAGAATTATTTCCATAGTGTATTGTGCTGATGTTTTTGCCAAAAATCAATTTACTATGAAAGTATACTTGAGGTTCTAGAGTCCGTATTGCATTTGGTGGATACTTTTATTTCCTTTGATTCAGATACAATCCTATCACACTAAATTTATACAAATTTAGATGAAGCTTTGTAATTTCTTTTACTTAGTTTTTCTTTATATTCACATTTCTACTACCACAGAACATCTGCATTCTATATTAAATTTAGAATCAATTATTTCGTGTACAGGTATATGATTTTGACTGAGTTTGGATAGAAAATTCAGATGAATTTGTAAACAACTGACATCTACAAAATGTTGACTGCAATAGTCCATGCATATTGTATTCTATTCTCTTTAAAAATTATTTGGGATCTTTAAAGTTTTTACTTCAATGCTTTGATTAATATCAATGAAGTCACTCAGTTATAGTGGGAGACTTCAACACCACACTGTCACCAAAGACAAGACCGCCAGAAAGAAACTTAACAAAGAAACAGTGGAACTAACAAAAGTTATGACTCAGTTGGGTCTAACAGACATTTATAGAATAATCCATTCAAACACAAAAGAATATACTGTTTTCTCAGAGTCACGTGGAACCTTCTCTAAAATAGACCACATACTTGGCAACATAGCAAACCTCAACAAGTACAAAAATATTGGAATAACCCCCTATATCTTATCAGACCACCATGCTGTGAAGTTAGAATTCAACAACAACACAAATTGCAGGAAACCTACAAACTCATGGAAATTGAAAGACATTCAGTTGCACCATTCATGGGTCAAGAAGAAATAAAGAAAGGCTTCTTATATTTTAATTGGCATGCCTTTCTTTAGGTTGGGAAAGTTTTCTTTTATGATTTTGATGAATATGTTTTCTGCACCTTTGAGCTGGGTTTATTTACCTTCTTCTATCCCTAGTATTCTTAGATTAGGCTTTTTCATGGTGTCCCATATTTACTGGATATTTTGTGTTAGGGATGTATTGGACTTAAGATTCTCTTTGGTTGATGAATCTATTTCTCCTAGTGAATCTTCAACAACTGAAATTCTCTCTTCTAACTCCTGTATTCTGTTGGTTATTCTTGCATTTGTAGTTCCTGATTATTTACTCACCTTTTACAATTCCAGCATTCCTTCAGACAGTGTTTTTTTATTGTCTCTATTTCAACTTTCCAATCTTGCACTGTTTGAATTGTTTCTTGCAAGTTTTGGTTTGTCTTTTCTTCTATTTCTTTAAAGGATTTTCTCATTTTCCTCTAGGGTGTCTATCATCTTCATGAAGTTGTTTTTAACGTTGTTTTCTTCTGCTTCATCTGTGTTGTGATGTTCAGATCTTGCTGGTGTACTGGCCCTAGACTCTGGAGGCATCATATTGGTTTTTCTGTCATTGAATTTGTTCTTGTATTGTCGTCTTCCTATTCCTTCTTTAGAAAAGAAATTCCCAAAAGTAAAATACGATCTACATAGAAATAATTTTAAAACTACTGCTTAAAAATAATACTGATAAGTATAAACTATCAGTCTTAAAGTTAAAACTACACTGTAAAAACAAGGACTAGCTTTTCTTATTTGAAACAATTGCAAGATAGTTTATAAGTCATATGTTCTGATACTGGAGAACACTGGTGTAGACAACTTTTTGTTTACAGCAGATAAACTGTACTGGCATAATATGAAATCAGCTTAACATAAACTGTTACAGCATCATAAATTCTGTCCTTTGTCTTCTATATAAACTATGTACTTGTGGTGTAGCATCTACTTAACATGTAGGTACTACACTGAAAAACTGGATTTCCAAGTATTCATGTAATGGCCACAAAATGCAGAGCAGAAACAGCTTTAGTAAACCAAGCATTAAGGAAGCTAGCTGAGAGAACTGAGTCCAGCAACACAGTCAGTTGCAGCCTCTATTGTATTATGCAAATTACAGAAAAATTGCAGAGCCTGGTACCAGCTGACAAGGGAAGTCAATGCAATATGGAATATAATATATTTATTTACATACAATCTGAGAGGACGGAAAACGTGGCAGGCATCCAGGGGAGAAGAGAAGAGAGCTTCTTTTTTTCTTTCACTTCCTTTTATCCTCACCAGTGCTAAATTTCCATATCTCTGCCCCTTTTGGGTGGATAGCTTTGTGGGGCTCACCCCTACAGGTTACTTCTTAAATATCAAAGAATCTATCAAGAGATAATTATAAAGCATTTAAAAGTGGGGCCAATCTAATACACTCTAATACTAATCATTTTTTTGTATTTACAAAACTCCTAGGATAAATATTTTCAATGTATGAATTAAGTCAGTAGTACGCATGAAATAAAGTGCAATTTAAAATAAATTATAGCACTGAAATATGACCTACTCTACAGGATTCAGGAATGAACAGTCTTGCTAAATCACTGAAAGATTGGGAAAGATGAATCCAAAGAAATCACAGAACTGAGTTGAAGCATCCTTGACCAGGAAGGCAAATAACTAGAACACTATATTACAAATATTTTTTAAAAGGTAAATAGTAGTAGACCTAGGGGAACCACAAAGCAACTATTTGTGCCAAATTTTGAAGAAGTCTATTTTCTTTCTTCTCTCTTCTTCCTTTCTTTCTTTCTATTTTTGAAAGATATTTTCTTGATGAGCCCTGGCAGTGACTTAAGAATGTGACTTCTAAGTTACCAGAATTAATAATGCCAAACTTTGTAACTGCTGGGGTTTAGGAAATCTGTCACTAACCTTGGATTATCTTTTGGTTGTTCAGGATATGTCATGATAAGTTAAAATTAGTATGGAGGGTTAGAAAACATCAAAACAATGAATTCACAATTTCATAAAGTTTAATAATTAATAATTACTAGATTTAAAGACGCTATTTGACAAAAAATCATGCCTACAGGCACTGGTTTAAAGTGAAGAGTTTTCACTTAGCTGAATAAACTTGTAAGCACAGAAGTTACCACTGTTATAAGTCACGAGGGTTGGGCCCAGTGGTCCTACTATCTACCTCACTGAAGATAAAAAGGGAAACTTGTCAGCAGAGTCAGAGGCCTCTGCACATAATTACTGCAGTGGCGCTTAGGCATGGGTTTCTGGCTTCACATTCTTATAATGATGCCCCCATTGGTGGCTGTAACATTGACAAAGCTTGCAACAGAAGTTTTAAGTACATAACTTAGTCTTTTGTGACAAAAATAAATAAATGGGCAACAAAACAATGCCATTGTAAATATATTGTGGTCCAAGTTAAGGTTATTTTTCAGTGTTCAAATCATATAGAGCTATGACTTATCATAGCATTTGACTTTTCACCTCTAGAAGTGGCTCTTTTGCGTTAGTGAACCTAAGAGCCATTGGTCAGATTTAATAATGACACAAATCCACTAACACGATAAATGAATAGTGCCATGTATACTTTACTGGGATAAAAGCTCTCCAAAATTTCATCAGACATAGAAATGTCACATATAAAGTTTTATTTTTTTATTTGGAAATGCTCTTGTTTACATATCCATCCCCCCATTCACTCACTCTCGCATCCCACTCCCCCAACCCTCCCCCAACCCGGCCCCCACCCACTCCCCAGGGATAATGAGACCCTCCACTGGGTATCATCAAAGTCTATCACATTATTTAGGGGAAGGCCCAGGCCCTCCTTTCTGTATCTGGGATGAAATAGTCTCCCTCCATAGGGAATGGGCAAACTTCATTTGTGGCCTAGGAATAAACACTGGCTCCAGTGTCAGAGGTTCCATAAACTGCCTTGGTCTCCTAGCTGACAGCCATATTCAGAGGGCTTTGTTCTAGCCAATACTGGTTTTCCTGCATTATGACTAGGGTCTGTGTGTTCTCATTAGGTCAGGTCAATTGTTTCTGTTGGTATATCCAGTTCCGTCTTGGTTCATTTAATCATCTCTCTTCCCTCACTGCAACTGGATTCTGGGAGTATGGCTCACTTTTTAGCTGTGGATGCCTTTTTCTGCTTCAATCAGCTACTGGGTCAAAGCTCTAGGAGAGGTAACCAAGGTAGTCATGAATCTCATTATAGAGGAAGGGCATCAAAGGCTGCCTCTCCACCACTGCCTAAATCCTTAGATGGGGTCATCCCAGTGGATCCCCTACCATTTCCTCTGTGCCAGACCTCTCTCCAAACCTGTACTGGCTCCCTCTATCAACACATCTCCTTTTTTGCCCTGCTCTATTCTGTCTGTCTCAGTCCTCGTGTATTCCTTCCCCTATTCTCCCTCTCTCCCCATCCCATCTCACCAACTAGAAACCTACGCATTAGTAGAGAGGCTTCCTTAAATGCCCTTATCTTATAATGAGATTGATGACCACCTTAAATGCCATCCTAGCGGCTACAACCAGTAGCTGTTGGAAGCAGAAGCACAGATCCACAAATAAGCACTGAGCGTAACTCCTGAAATCCAGTTACAGAGAGGGATAAGTGATGAACAAAGAGGTCAAGACCACAAAGGGAAAACCAGTAGAAACAGCTGACTTGATCAAGTGGGAACTCCTCGACCCCAGTCTGACAGATATGGAGCCAACATAGAAGCAAACCAGGCCCCTGAACATGGGTGTCAGGTAAGAGCCCTGGGAAGTCTATGGGGACACTTGCAGTGGAAACAGGATGTATCCCTAGTGCATGAACAGACTTTGTGGGCCCATTTCCAATCGGGGGATACTCTCTTAGCCTAGATGAAAGGTTCAGGCACTACGCTGGCCTGTCCTGTTACCTGGCAAGATGCACTCAGGCAACACTCTGGCCAGCCCACAGTTCTGTGAGAACCACGCAGGTGCAAAGGACCCCTTTAAAGGACTGACCCCTGCCTGCTTACACTCTCTTACTCTTTTACTCTCTCTTACTCTCATCTCTCTCTGTCTCTCTCTCTCTCATATCTTATCTGTCTCTCTCTCAGCTTTGCACAGGTCCGTTACCTCTCACCCCCTTTCCCTCCCTGTCTACCAATAAACTCCACTTGGGATCGTTGAGTCACAGTTTGTGTCTCGTTACTGGATAAACCTAAACATTTTAACAACACTAGATACACAGGGGAGTGCCTAGGCCCTGCCCCAAATGACTTGACAGATTTTCATGATCCATCATGGAAGGCCTCACTCTACCTGGGGAGTGGATGGGTGATGGGATGGGGGGTCATTGGGGTGCAAGGGAGGATGGGAGGGAGAGGGAACTGTGATTGATATGTAAAATAAAATTGTTTCTAATTTAAATGAAATATAAATATGTTTCATATTAATATTTTGCTTAATAATAATTCAGTGGCTAACACACATATATGCATACACATAGAATATCTTAATTGGAAATAGTCAATAATTCTATTGAAGTCAGTGGTAAATGGATCTATGTAGGCCAGCCTGATCTACTTACATAGTAATGTTTGTGACCAGAAAGTCAGGAAAACTTAGTGGAACCTTGTTTAAAAAATAGACTAAAAAGAAAGAAAACTACAATATATTCCCTATCTTCTCATTTCTTTACTTGTCTTTTAAGTAAATAAATCATTGTTTTCTTTTTTACAAAAATTTGTCAGCTTCTCACCATACACCCCTCCAAAAAAGGGTTTTGGGGAATGTAGGTTTTCCGTACATGAAAGTAAATTAATGCAGATTATAATCTCAAGGAAAATAAGCCTATCCTTCTTATAACACATAATAGTGTTTTAACTTTCTTAAATCTTTCAAGATACAAAAATTAACCTACTTTCATGTCCCAATTTCCTCTTCCTCATTTCCCAATTGTCTGAGTTCATTATCAATGGCAATGTCCTTAAGACTGAGAAATACTAGTCAAGGGTTTGGATTGCACTCTTCATAAGTACCAATGGAAGACAATCAGACAGTTATGAGAATATTCCAGAATGAAAAAGAATACATAGACAAATATGCCCTATGGTAGATCCTTTACAGGAGTACTTTTTAAAAAGTAAGAGAGATATTGATCATTCAGTGAAATTATAATAGAGATGCAGTGTTATATTATTAGTTATAACTACTATATTGGCATTAAATTCATTGCTTTTAAATGCTAGAAATCAATGCCTTCCCCCCCAATTTGCTGCCAGAATTTCATTAAAACTTGTGTTTTTAATTTCAAATTGAATTTTTGAGGACGTTAATTTCTATTAAAATTCCTAAGCATATAACCAATACTTACTTTATAAAGGGTATTCTCAATAGTATATTCCCTAAAGTTGTTTACACTAGAGAATGTCATCCTTAGAAAATATATAAAATTAAGGACCATAGTGTGTTCAACGTAAAAATACAAAAATTAAAAAGCCATTGAAATGAGTCAAGGGGAATTGATTGATTAATTCTGAATGGGTTGAAGACATTCACTGTGACTCTACTTATCAGCTCAAAGAGGAAAAGCTGAGAGAGGCCCTGAGGCACAGCCAGCTTCAGTCATTTTTACTTGCTTGCTTATGCTCCTCTAGCAAATTTTCTAAAGTTAACACCCATGCTGACCTCATAGTGACTCTTTATTGACCATCCAAGCTCCACCCACATGACCCCACGTTGACCCCACGTGTCTATCACTCATCATTTGGCTCTTTGTGACCTCACAGTGTACTCTGGAACAGCTATCCAGGCATTCAAGTCTCTTCTCCAGCAATATCGCCAGCAGGAGGCAGCTGAGTGCTCCTGATCTTGAATGCTCTGCGGAGCTGTGCCTCCTAGAAGTTGTTCTGCCGCCTGGGATCACAGCCTCCCAGCAACTCCACCGGATTTTCCAGATCCTGACCCAAAATCTTCAGGTAGAATTGAGGAGCTAAGATCTCCAGCCGTTGGCTCTCTGCCTGCCTCTTCTGTCTCTGAATTATGCCTTAATAACTTGACTCAGCCTAATCATACATCATTTTCTCATCTCTCTCTATACCCTAGGCTGAACAGAGTCATCATAAGCTGCCACAGAAGATAGTTCAACCTACTATGGAGAAGGTGGCACTTAAGAGAATTCGGAAGGAGTTGTCTGCCATGAATCAAGATCCCCCGGCACAGTGTTCGGCAGGGCCAGTTGCAGATGACCTGCTCCACTGGCAAGCAACTATAATGGGCCCAGAAGACAGCCCCTATCAGGGAGGGGTATTTTTCCTCTCGATCCACTTCCCCATCAATTACCCCTTCAAGCCCCCCCAAATTTCTTTCATTACCCGAATCTTTCATCCCAACATAAACAAAAATGGCAGTATCTGCCTCGACATCTTGAATTCTAAGTGGTCACCGGCACTCACAATTTCCAAAGTACTACTTTCTATTTGCTCTCTATTGTGCGATCCAAACCCAGACGATCCTCTGGTTCCTGAAATTGCGAAGATTTACCACACAGATTTAGCGAAGTATAATAAATTAGCTCGGGAGTGGACCCAGAGATATGCCATGTAATTTCAACATGCAATTCCATGATCATAATAATAAACCTTGTGGTTTTCTTTATCTATTGTGTTTCATTTATTACTTTGATTGAAGTTATCCCTCTCCAGTCTTTTCTAGATAAACACCGTACAGTTTTCAGACTAGGGTAACTAGGAGTGGGGTTTGCAGGTGGAAGAGAAGAGGAAGTGAGTGGGATAAGGGCAGATGGGGAGTGAGAATGAGAAGGGCAAATGGATTGGGTGTGTGGAGGTGAGAGAAGGGCAGATGGCGGGGAGATGGGGGTGAGAGTAAGGAGAGGGGAAGATGGGTGGCATGAGCAGGAGGGAGGGAGAGAGTGGAAGGATGGATTGTGTGGCACAGAGAGGGTAGGGAAGAGGAGAAGGACAGATGGGCTGGATGTGGGGAAGGTGGAGGTAAAGGTCGGAATGGCTCATGGATTGGGGTTGGGGGAAAGTGAGGAAGGATAAATGGACGGGAGTTTGGGAATCAGGGTGAGAAGGACAGATGGATGAAATGTGATAAGGCGGTCTGTGAGTAAGAAGGGCTTGCTGCAACATGCTGGAGAGCAGGAGAGTTGAGGTGCTGGGAAAGTATCAGATCAGTTTCAGGTTAGATTTTCCTAAAGAATCTTTAAATTAGATCTGGGAATAAAAGCAAGACAAAGCTGTGCTGACATTAAGTTCTAATGGCAAGGAGAACCACCAACCAGTAATGGAGGAAATTTTTTTTGAGAACGAATTTCTATGTACCTAATGCTATGTATTTTTACTATGTAGTCGATGTTATCTTCACCCTCACTAAGTATTCCATGCTGGCCTGAGTTGGAATCCTTCTGCCCCAGTATTCTTTCCCATATTGTCATGAGTTGCATGGGAGTATAGCTACCTTCATTTCCACAGTGGGAACTTTTCAATGTGGAATTTCTACACAATATTTTGAGATCCACATTTATCTCTGCAAATTGAATAGATTAGGAATTGTTATAAGCAAATTGTTTAGTACCTGTCACTACACCTGACTTTTTGTCTGCATACTCTGGGTCTAAACATAGTTCCTTTTGCTTACTCAACAAGCACTTTACTGAGTCATTTGTCCAGGCCTGGGTACAATAATTTTCTCTCAGTTTTAATGGGTTCTATGAATGTCTATTGCCTCTGTTGCTCCCACTTGATAAGATAATGCATTCTGACAGAAGGATGTACTGTAGAAACACTGCTCATCCCAAAGTGAGACAGACATGAAGGCACTGGGAGCAACACATACATTTGTAAGGGACACTCTCTAGGATCTAGTTCCTCTAATCACACCCTATTTCCTAATTTTCCTTACCTCCCAATTATGACACCAAAAGATCAGCCCTTCATGTCATTAACATTTAAGTCAGGTATCTCATGCTCTAATCACTTCCCTAAAGCCTTCTCATTGAAAAAAAACAAAAACAAGAGTGCTGACATTATGAGACAACGAACCTCAAAAGATGTGATTTATTTGTTTTCTGTTGTCCATCTACTACTGGTCTGGCAATCTATCCTTAAGAGAAGTTTGGTTCCCAAGTCAGACTCCCATGAAGAAAAATATTTTTCCTTTTCCTTTTTTCATTTAAATTAAAAACCATCGTATTTTACATATCCATTCCAGGTCCCTCTCCTTCCCCACTGATTTTAATCATCATTGGTTGAATGAGAATGGTAGGGTGTGACTTACTGGAACATGGGCTAGTTACTTCTTTTGAGTTATGATATCACAGAAGAAAATGGCATGCCCTTACACTTGTAACAATTAATTGCCAACAGTCTTTGGATATAGGGAGTTCATCATTCACTCCCCATCCAGGAAATGAGTAGGTTTAATTAATTTATATATATATATTTTTTTTTTTTGTTTTTTGAGACAAGGTTTCTCTGTGGCTTTGGAGGCTGTCCTGGAACTCACTCTGTAGACCAGGCTGGCCTCGAACTCACAGAGATCCGCCTGCCTCTGCCTCCCAAGTGCTGGGATTAAAGGCGTGCGTCACCAACACCCGGCTTGAATTTATATTTTTATGGACTATTTAAATGCTCCTCGAAGTAAAGTCAGGAAGAAAGACATCACACAAAATATCACATCTTTTCTCTCATATGTGAAACAATTTACCCACAAAAAACACCATAAATATACTGAAAGCAAGCCATTTGAGAAAATAGACAAGTGTGAGGGGGCTCTGAGAGAAGAAAAGGTAATTGGAGAGTCAATATAATTAAGGCATGAGATCTACTGTGGCTAAGTAATTTATAGTCATTGTACAATATGCCTACTGCCTGTAGGAAAACTATGTCTCCCTCATCTAAAGAGATTTCAGTAGCAGAAAGAATTGGGTGAGACAATTGCTGCCCAATAAATCAATGTTAACACCAGTTTCCCTATACTCCTATAATACAAATAAAGTACTTAAAAAAGCCATGTAAATGACCTCTAGTTTCTTTTTTGTTTTCAGTTATTTGTTGAGAACAATGTAGATTTACTTAGAAACACTGTGTGAATAAAGACTTGCATCATTAAAACATGACTCTTTGTGGCAATGTAATGTGGAATTATTGTCTTGACAATGATATAAAATTTCATGGCTAGATATCTCCAAGTAGTTCCTGAATTTTTTGTGTTTTTTATTTAACTTAGAAACAAGCCTGCTTCATAATGTCAGTCCCAGCTCCCTCCCTCTCCCCTCCTTCCCTGTCCCCACCAAAATACCAGCCTCCCTGCCCCATACCCACTCCCCTCCACAGAATATGAAGACCCCCCATATGTCAATGGTTGAGAGAGCATCTCTCCATGTGGAATGAGATCCCAAAGTCCATTTGTACACCAGGGATAAATACTTATCTATTACCTGAGGCCCCATAGATTGCCGAGGTCTCCTCACTGACACCCACATTCAGAGGGTCTGGATCAGTCCCATTCCGGCCTCTCAGCCATCAGTCCGGGGTTCATGAGCACCCCCTTGTTTAGGACAGCTGCTTCTGTAGGTTTCACCAGCCCTGTCTTGTCCTACTCCTACCTCTCTGCAAATGGGTTCTAGTAGTTCAGTTCAATGTTTAGCTGTGGGTGTCTGCCTCTGCTTCCGTCAGCCATGGGATGAAGACTTTTGGATGGTATATAAGGCTTTCATCAGTCTCATTATCTGAGAAGGGCATTAAAGGTAACCACTCCAATATTGCTTAGATTGGTTGTTGTTGTCATCATTGTAGAACTCTGGAAATCTCACTAGTGCCAGATGTCTCCTCAAACCTATATGACTCCCTCTATTATGGTGTTTCTCATCCTGCTCTCTTCCATTCTTCCTTTGACTTAACCTTCCTGCTCTCCCATGTCCTCCTTCACTTCTTCTTCTCCCCTCTCTTTCTCTCAGCTCCCTCTCCCCTCCCCCCCCCATGATCCCAATCTACTCACGAGATCTTGTCCAATTTCCCTTCTCTGGGATGCTATGCATGTCTCTTAAGGAGTCTCCTGTTTCCTAAACTCTCTGGCAGTGGGATTGCAGGCTGGCAATCCCCTGCTCTATGTCTAAAATCCATATATGAGAGAGTACATACCATGTTTGTAGTTTTTTAACTGAGTTACCTCACTCAGCATGGTTTCTTCTAGTGCCATCCCTTTACCTGCAAAATTCAAGATTCCATTGTTTTTTTTTCTGCTGAGTAGTATTCCATTGTGTAAATGTAACATATTTTCTCTATCCACTCTTAAGTTGAGGGGCATCAAGGTTGTTTCCAGGTTCTGGCTATTACAAATAATGTTGCTATGAATATAATTGAACAAATGTGCATGTTGTATAAATGAGCATGTTTTGGATAAATGCCTAAGAGTGGAATTGCTGGATCTTGTGTTACACTGATTCCCATTTTCCTGCGCAATCTCCATACTGATTTCCAAAGTGGGTGGTGTACAAATTGGCACTCCCACCAGCAATGGAAAAGTGTTCCCCTCTCAACACATCCTCTCCAGCCTAAATTGTCATTGGTGCTTTTGATTTTAGTCATACTGAAAGCAGTGAGATTGTACCTCAGAGTTGTTTTAATTTGCAGTTCCCTGATAGTTAAGAATGTTGAGCATTTTTCAATAGTGTCTCAGACATTTTAGACTCCTCTGTTGAGAATTATCTAGTTCTGTACACCAATTTTTAATTGGCTCCTTTGGTATTTTCTAGACTTGCTTCTTGAGTTCTTTGTAAATTTTAGAGATCAGCCCTCTGTGAGATGTGGAGTTGGTGAATATCTTTTCCCATTGTGCAGGTTGCCTTTTAATCTTGTTAATTGTGTCCTTTGACTTACAGGAGATTATCAGTTTCAAGAGGTCCCATTTGTTAACTGTTGATCTCAATGTCTATGCTACAGGTGTTATTTTCAGGAAGCAGGCTCCTGTACCAATTCCTTCAAGAGTACCTCCCTGTTTATCTCTTAAGAGGTTCAGTTTGGCTGGATTTATGTTGAGGTCTTTGATCCATTTGGACTTAAGTTTTGTGCATGGTGATAGAATGGATCTATCTGCAGTCTTCTACATGCTAATATACAGTTATGCCAGTACCATTTGTTGTAGATGCTTTCTTTTTTCCATTTTATAATTTTAGATTCTTTGTCAAAAATCAAGGGTTCGTATGTGTGTGATTTAATATCAGGTTTTTCAACTCAATTCCATTGGTCTACCTGTCTATTTTTTGTGCCAATACCAAGCTGTTTTCCAGACTGTAACTCTATAATAGTGCTTGAAGTCACAGATGGTGTCACCTCTGGAAGTTCCTTTATTGTACAGGGTTGTTTGGCTATCCTGGGTCTTTTGTTTTTCTGTATAAAACTAATTTTTGTTCTTTAAAGGTCTGTGAAGAATTGTGCTGGTATTTTGATGGGGATTGTGTTGAATCTGTAGATTGGGTATTATAAAGGGCGATGCTTCTCTGATTTCTTTCTCAGCATATTTATTGTCTGTATATAATATGGCTACCGAATTTTTTTGAGTTAATCATGCATCCTGCCACTTTGCTGAAGGTGTTTTTCAGCTTTAGGATTCCCTCTGTAGAGTTTTTCGGGTCACTTATATAAATTATCATATCATCTGCAAATAGTGAATGTTTGACTTCTTACTTTCCAATTTGTATCACCTTGATCTCCTTTTGTTGTATTATTGATCTAGTTAAAACTTCAAGTACAATATTGAAGAGATATGGAGAAAGTGGACAATCTTGTCTTGTTCCTGATTTTAGAGGAATTGTGTTGAGTTTCTCTCCATTTAGTTTGATGTTAACTGTTAATTTACTGTATATTGCTTTTATTATGTTCAGGTTTGTTCCTATAATCCTTGATCTCTCCAGGATCTTTATCATGGAGGGAGATAATCATGTGGTTTTTCTTTTGCAGTTTGTTTATTTGATGAATTACATTGATAGATTTTTGTATGTTGAACCATCCCTATATTCTTGGGATGAAGCGTGCTTTACCATGGTGGATGATTTTTCTTATGTGTTCTCAATTTGATTTGCTAATATATTATTGAGTATTTTTGCATCTATGTTCATGGGGGAGATTTGTCTGAAGTTCTCTCTCTTAGTTGTGTCTTTGTGGGGCTTGGGTACCAAGGTAATTATAGCCTTGTAGTAAGAGTTTTGCAATGAACCCCCTGCTTCATTGTGTGGAATATTTTGAGGAATACTGGAATTAGCACTTCTTTAAATTTCTGGTAGAATCCCTCATTGATGCCATCTGGGCCTGGGCTTTTTTTGGTTGGGAGACTTCTAATGGATGCATCTATTTCATTAGTGGTTCTAGGTCTGTTTAAATTGATTATCTGCCCTTGATTTAATATTGGTAAGTTATATCTATCCAGAAAATTGTCAATTTCCTTTAAATTTTGTAGAGTATAGGTTTTCAACGTATGAACTGAAGATTCTCAGGATTTCCTCCATGTTCATTGTTATGTCCCCCTTTTCATTCCTGATTTTGTTAATTTTCATGTTCTCTCTCTGCCTTTTGGTTAGTTTGGGTAGAGGTTTGTCTAAGTTGTTGATTTTCTGGAAGAACCAAGTCTTTGTTACATTGATTCTTTGTATTGTTTTCTTTGTTTTGGCTTTATTGATTTGAGCCCTCAATTTGATTATTTCCTGGCATCTAATCCTCCTAGATGAGTTTGCTTCTTCTTGTTCTAGAGTTGTCACTTGTGCTTTTAATTCTCTAATGTGACTATCCTCCAGTTTCTTCTTATGAGCACTTACTGCTATGAACTTTCCTCTTAGTACTGTTCTATAGATGCCGGTTAAACCCAGTTGTGTCATAACTTCTATTAGTTCTTTTGTTTCTTTGTTAAGTTTCTGTCTGGAGGTCCTGTATAGCAGTGGGAGCAGATTGGTGAAGTCTTCTACTACTAGTGTGTGAGATTTTATGTGCGATTTGAGCTTTAGTAATGTTTCTTTCATGAATGTGGGTGCCTTTTTATTTGGGGCATAGATGTTCAAAATTGAGACTTCATCTTGATGGACTTTTCCTTTGATGAATATGAAGTGTCCTTCTTCATCTCTTTTGATTGATTTTAATTTGAAGTCTAATTTGTTAGATATTAGGATTGCTACACCCACTTGTTTCTTGGGTCCATTTGGTTGGAAAATCTTTTCCCAACCCTTTACTTTGAGGGAATGTCTGTCTTTGACATTGAGATGTGTTTCTTGTATGAAGCAGAAGGATGGGTTCTGTGTTCTAATCCATTCTGCTAGTCTGTATCTTTTTATAGGCAAGTTGAGGCTGTTGACACTGTGTGATATTAATGACCATTGATAGATGATTCTTATTTGTGCTTGGTTTATTTTTAGTGGAGTTATTGTGTATAGGTTCTCCTCCCTTTTTCTTTTGGTGTTTGGTAAAGTGGGATTAACTATTTCTTGTGTCTTTGTGAGTGTAGTTATCTTTGTTGGGTCTAGGTTTTCCTTCCAGCACTTTCTGTAGAGCTGGATTCATGGATATGTATTGTTTTAATCAGGCTTTGTCATGGAATACTTTGTTTTCTCCATCTATGGTAATTGAAAGCTTTTCTGGATATAGTAGTCTGGCCTTGCATCCTTGTTCCCTTAGCGTTTATAGGACATCTGTCCAGGATCTTCTGGGTTACATAGTTTCCTTTGAGAAGTCAGGTGTAATTCGAATAGGTCTGCCTTTATATGTTACTTGGCCTTTTTCTTTAGCTGCTCTTAATATTTTCTCTTTATTCTGTAGGTTTGATATTTTGATTATTATGTGGCAAGGTGACTTCATTTTCTGGTCCAGCCTATTTGGTGTTCTGTAAGATTCTTGCATTTTCATAGGCATATCCTTCTTTAGGTTAGGGATGTTTTCTTCTATGATTTTGTTGAATATGTTTTCTATACCCTTGAGCTGTATTTCTTTGCCTTCTTCTATACCTATTATTCTCAGGTTTGGCTTCTTCACAGTGTCCCATATTTCCTGGATATTTCGTGTTAGGGATTTGTTGGTTTTGAGATTTTCTTTGGTTGATGACTGTATATCCTCTAATGAGTCTTCAACACCTGAGAGTCTCTCTTCTATCTCTTGTATTCTATTGGTGATACTTGCATCTGTAGTTCCTGATCATTTACCCAGCTTTTCTATTTTCAGCATCCCCTCATTCTGTGTTTTGTCTATTGTTTCTATTTCAGCTTTCAATCCTTCAACTGTTTGAGTTTTTCCTTCATTTCTTTGGTTGTTTTTCTTGGTACTCTTTAGATTCTTTGAGAGATTCGTTTATTTTTTGAATTTTTTAGTTGCCTTTTCTCCCATTTCATGTATTTTTGTTTGTTTTTTTCTTCTATTTCTTTAAGGGATTTCCTCATTTCCTCTTTGTGAGTCTCTATAATCTTCATAAATTAATCTTTAAGGTCTGTCTCTTCTGCTTCCCTTATGTAGTGCTTTTCAGGTCTTGGTGGCATTGAGTCTCTAGATTATGTTGGAGTCATGTTGGTCTTTCTATTGCTGAGTGAGCTCTTATTCTGACTTCTTCCCATCTCTTTTTCCAGTCGGTGCAGATGGGGTCTTTCTGTCTCCCCTGGTCTCCTTCTTTTCTGAAGCTGAAGATGAGGATGCTGGAGGGTGGGGTCTGAAGCTGGGGATGCCTGAGGTTGGTGTCTGGATGGACTGGTGTCTTTCCTGTATGGGCAGATCCTCTGGATGCCAGGAGCTGGCCCCCAGAAGATTGAGGGGATGGGGAATGGGCAGTGGGGGGTGGGGAGTAGTCCCAGGGAGACACAAGCTCACCTGAAGCTGGGTTTGCAGGAGGTTGGGGCCTGGAAGGGCTGATGCCTTTCCTGTATGGGCAGGTCCTCTTAGATGCCAGGAGTGCGCCCCTGGAAGACTGAGGAAATATAACTCTTTACAGTAGCCACAAACAACATAAAATATCTTGGGGGTAATGCTAACCAAACAAGGGAAAGATCTGTATAGCCAGAACTTGGAGTATTTAAAGAAAGAAATTGAAGAAGGTACCAGAAAATGAAAAGATTTCCCATGTTCTTGGATAGGCAGGATCAACATTGTAAAAATTACAATCTCGCTAAAAGCAATCTACAGATTCAATGCAATCCTATCAAAATCCCAACACAATTCTTCACAGATCTTTAAAGAACAATTCTTACATTTATATGAAAAACAAATGGCCCAGGATAGCTAGAACAACTCTACAATAAAGGAACTTCCAGAGGCATCACCATCCCTGACTTCAAGCTGTATTATAGAGCTATAGTCCTGAAAACTTCAATAGATAGTTAGATCAATGGAATGAATTGAAAAACCTGATATCAACCCACACATATATGAACATCTGATCTTTGACAAGGAAACTAAAATTATACAATGGAAAAAAGAATGCGTCTTTGACAAATGGTGCTGGCATATGGAAGACTACACATTGATTCATGTTTATCACCATGGAGAAAACTTAAGTCCAAATGGATCAAAGACCTCAACATAAATCCAGCCACACTGAACCTCTTAGAAGAGAAAGTAGGAAGTACCCTTGGATGAATTGGTACAAGAGACTACTTCCTGAATATAACACCAGTAGCACAGACCCTGAGATCAACAATTAATTAATGGGACCTCCTGAAACCGAGAACCTTATGTAAGACAAAGGACACAGTCAACAAGACAAAACAGCGGCCCAAAGCATGTGAAATTATATTCACCAATCCCATATCCAACAGAGGGCTGATCTCCAAAATTTACAAAGAGCTCAAGAAGCAAGTCTTCAAAACATCAAATAATCCAAATAAAAAGTGGAATACAGAACTAAATGGAGAATTCTCAATAGAGAGTCTAAAATGGCTGATAGACACTTAAGAAAGTACTCAATATCCTAAGTCATCAGGGAAATGCATATCAAAACAACTCTGACATACCATGTTACTCCTGTCAGAATGGCTAAAATCAAAAACACCAAGGACAGTTTATGCTGGAGAGGATGTGGAGAGAGAGGAACTCTCCTCCACTGCTGGTGGGAGTGCCAACTCTTTCAACCACTATTGAAATCAGTATGGAGATTCCTCAGGAAAATGGGAATCAGTATACCACAAGACCCAGCAATTCCATTCTTAGGCATATACCCAAAAGATGTACATTCATACAATAAGAACATATGATAAACTATGTTCACAGCAGCATTATCTGTAATAGCCAGAAACTGGAAGAAACCTAGATGCCCATCAACTGAAGAATGGACAGAGAAAATATGGTATATTTACACAATGGAGTACTACTCAGCAGAAAAAAAATGGAATCTTGAAATTCTCAGGAAATGGATTGAACTAGAAGAAACAGTCCTGAGCAAGGTAACCTGGTCACATAAAGGCAAACATGGTATATTCTCACTCATATGTGGATTTTAGACATATAGCAAAGTTATGCCAGCCTGCAATCCACACTGCCAGAGAAGCTAGGAAACAAAGAGGATGCTCAGAGGGATATACATGGTCCTCCGAGAGAAGGGGAAATGGACAAGATCTCCTGAGCAAATTGGGAGATTGGGGAAGGGGAGACGGAGCTAGGAGAAAGAGAAAGGAAGAACAGGAGGTGAGAAGAAGATGCGAGGGAGCAGGAAGTTTGAATTGGGGGAAGAATAGAGGAGAGCAAGATAAGAGATACCATTATAGAGGGAGCCATTATAGGTGCAAAGAGACATCTGGCACCAGGGAATTGTCCAGAGAGCTACAAGGATGACACCAACTATCAAGCTAATCAGTAGTGGAGCTGCTACCTTGATTGCCTTTCCCTAGTAATGAGACTGATGTCTACTTTATATGCCATCCTAGAACCTTCATCCAGTAGTTGATGTAAGCAGAAGCAGATACTCACAGCTAACCACTAAACTGAACTCCTGGAATCCAGTTGCAAAGAGGGAGGAATGATGTGTAAAGGGGTCAAGACCAGGCTGGTGAAACCCACAGAAACATCTGAGCTGAACAAGGGGTGTAGAGAGAGGTCTCATGGGTGTGGTCACAGGTATGTGGGAGAAACCCGGGATAATTGAGGGGACAGGAGAGGACCCTGCTCTCTTAGATACTGGTCAAGGTTCAGGAAGCAGAGCGCTTCACTCTCTCAAATAAAATATTATAGACATACTTCCCCGACATCAGTGTCATGGCTCTGATCATCAAAGGGGGAGCTCATGGACCCCAGACTGATATCTGGGAAACCAGCACAGGACTGATCCAGTCCCCTGAACGTGGGTGTCAAGAGGCCTAAGCAATCTATTGGGCCTCTGACACTGGATCAGTATTTATCCCTAGTATACAAATGGACTTTGGGAGCCCATTCCATATAGAGGGATACCATCTCAGCCTAGACACAAGGGGGAGGGAGGGCCTAGGCCCTCCTCCCAAGGCTATGACAAAATTTAAAGATTCCCCCCATGGAAGGCCTCACCCTCCCTGGTGAGCAGAAAGGGAATAGGATAGGGAGTTAGTGGTGGGCAGGGGAGAAGGGGAGGGAGAGGGTACTGGGATTGACATGTAAAACAATCTTGTTTCTATATTTTTTAAATATTCCAATCCAAGTTCCCACTACCTCCTCTCCTTCCACTCCATCTACTCCCCCCTTCCTTCCATCTGCTCCACGGAGAGGGTGAGGCCTCCCATAGGAACCCTACTAAGTCTGGTCTATCATCTAGTTGATGCAAGACCAAGGCACCTCTCCCCCCCAACCCTGTGTCTAGGCTGAGCAAGGTATCTCTCCATATAGAATGGTCTACACTAAGTCAGTTTGTGCATTAGTGTTAGATCTTGGTCCCACTGCCATTGGCCTCATATATTGCCCCAGTTATACCATTGACACCTATACTAAGGGAGTCTAGTTCGGTCTTATGCACTTGTTTCTAATTTAAATAAAAAAATAGAAATACTATCAATGAAGTGGCATTAAACATGAATTTCTAAATTTAATTCAAATCTTTTATTTAGATCTGATTATACGTTAGTAATAACATTTATGTTATATGCATTTGGAAATATATTGGAAACATAAATATTGTAATATATATTACAATGATCTTGTGTTTTGTGAGCATTAAATTCACTTTTTATTTTAGATAAGTTGAGATCATCTAGGATATTGCACAAATGTTATCATAATGTCTGCAAATAAAGACACCTTTTTTTTCATCCTCCAAATGTGTTAGGAATTTTTGTTTCTTAATTTTGACTTATTGAAGAGCTAAGACTTCCAGTTAAATGATGACTATTAAATAAGCAATTCAAGTGCCAGTCTTAAGGAAACAAATTTATATTTTTAGCATCAAATATGGTAACTTTTAATTTTTCTTAATTACTTTTTATCAAGTTCAGGATTATATTGCAGTTGTTTTTACCCTGCTGACACATTGTGATTTCTGTTTTATCAAATACTTTACTGAAACTAGAAAATAGTCATAATTTTGGATATATTTCTAATGTTATGGAAATTATATTCTTTAAAATTTTAATGCCCTATAAACCCTAATTCTGTGGTAAGGTTTACTGTAATATTTTGCATTTAACTTCATATTTCAAAATCAATGATGTTAATATTATATATATATATTTATGCTTATTCAAGAGGTAAATTAATTTGTACTTTCCCTTGCTCATTATTTACTTATTTTGTTTGGGTAATAGAAATAATTTTAAGAATTTTATAATATTTTTCTGGAATAATTTATACCCAATTGGTATTAACCCTTAATATTTGGTATATACTTTTATTTTGCAGATTCTAGAATACTTAAACTGTACATTTTACTTCAATTACATTCCACAAATTCTAGTGTTTAGTTTATTTTAATGACGTTTAATTGCTAAAATTTTATTCTTGATAATCTCTTATTTATGTGGTATACAGATATTTACTGCTTAGTTTAAAATAATTTAATTGTTTCTCTTGCTGTGTTGTTGCTTTCCAGTTTATTCTTGTTTGGTCACCAATTATATCTCATAATTTTTCAAGCTTTTGCAAAACTTCATAATGCTTATTTTATGGTTCAGGGTAAAATACATATAGGTCGATATGCCGTGTGTACTTGAGAAGAATGAGTAGCCTTTCGGTATACTGTTCTATAAAATATTAATCTGGCAATGTTGGATAATTTATTTATAATTAAAATATTTTACATCTTTACAAAGTTTATATTCAGTTTACTCAAATAGCAAAAAGAAGTGTCAACATTGCAACTGTAATCAGAGAATATTTTACTTCTTTTGTTTCTATTTTATACTTTAGCTCCATAATCTTTAATTTCTGTCTTTTATTGGAAAATTTTTGTCTATATACATTTAACTTAACAGTCAATTTTTTTTTCAGTTTACAACTCTCTTGTTTATTTTGTTTTGTTCTTATTCCTTTTCTTCTCATGGTTTTGGATGAATTGTTTTGTATTTTATTTGATATGAAATTAATATTAAGATCACTTTTATATTTTTTCTTTTTCTATATTGCTTGTAATATGCAACCTTAAGTAACATAATATGCAAAAAACTTTATTTAATTTCACATATTATGCAAGAACATGATATTTATGTGCTTCTACGTATGTAGGTGTTGCTCTTGGCTATTCTACAGAATTTATAGATATGTTCATGTGCTCATGTCTTTGTATGTGATAATTATTTGTCTATCATCTCAGTTTTTTTTTCTCTGTTCCTGCTTGGATAATTTCTAATCTCTATTTTTACTTAATACATCTTTTCTTGTGTGCAGAACTTTTCTTATCTGCTATGAGTCTGTTCCATTAATTTTTCATTTCTGATAATGTAACTTTCTGTTACAGGATTAGTATAATATTTCCCCCATACTTTTTGCTTCTCCATGAGAGGATGTCTTGACATTTCTTTAACTTTGGAAAACTTTTTCAACCAATTTAAATGTTTCTTTGTGATATTTTGATAATTCAAATTCCCTGTCTATTTATATGAACCAACTTGCCTGATTGAAGTTCACATTTTTTTCTGCTTATTTCCCTGGCATACTGCATGTAAATATGTAAAGCTAATATTTAGCCACATATTTCACCAGAACTGTATGCAGATCTTTGGAGTTCTTCCTTTTGTGATGTCTTCCTTCCTAAAAACCTGCTTTAGCTCTGAACCGTAATTCCTATTTTATCACATCAGAAAGAAATTTCCAATTTTTCACTCATATTATTTTATTTATTTATTTATTTATTTTTTCATGACAGGGTTTCTCTGTGGCTTTGGAGGCTGTCCTGGAACTAGCACTTGAGACCAGGATGGCCTCGAACTCATAGAGATCCTCCTGCCTCTGCTTCCCGAGTGCTGAGATTTAAGGTGTGTGCCACCACTGCCTAGCTTATTTTACTTTTAACATTACAAATATAGGAATATACAGGATGAAAATTCATGTATACAGTGTCTGATATTTAATCAAGTGCCATTAACATTTCCATGCCATCATTTTCAGGATGTTTTTGATATTAATCCAATATTTGTACATTATTTCTTCCCTCAGCTTTCGTTTTTTGGGGACAGGGAGAAGTTTTCTCTGTGTAGCCCTGTCTGTCCTGGAACTCACTATGTAGAGCAGGCTGTATGGCTCTTTTGGGATATACCATGTCTATAAACAGTACTTTCTAGGGGTTAGAGAGAGAGAGTTCCTTTGGTAAAGGCATTTGCCTAACCTGATGACCTGAGTTCAATACTCAATGTATTCATGGTCGGAAAGAACTAACTACTGCAAGTTGTCCTCTGCCCTCCATACTTGCAACATGGAACACATTAACTACATGAATGAATGGATACATTCATAAAACAGCACTTCCATGTTTTTTGTTTCAGTTTTATAGTTATTTGTTCTATTTTTAATTTTTCTGACATGCCTAGATGAAGAAACCTGTTAGTACTCCTTCACATTTTAATGCAACTCATTGTTTATAACCCCTAACAAATAGTAGATGCTGGAGGCACACAGTTTAATGGTATCTTGTCTTCAAGAAATATCAGTCTACTCGAGTAGAATGTAAAGTAAAAGTTACTTTAATATGATTGTTATAGGAAAGGGAAGACTTAAGGGTCAATGTTATGTGATATAAGTAAAACATATGCTTCAATTATACATTTGACCAAGGACAAAGACAAATTTTATGGAACTAGATCACAGATCTCAGACATCATTGACATATTGGAAATCCCCAGGGTCCTCTAAAATATAATGAAGCTTAGATTCTCATGCAAAGTTTTAATTAGGTTGGTCTGTGGTATGTCTTGAGGTTTGGAGTTTGGAAATTTTATTGGCATTTGCTTCAAAGCACACTTCTGAAACATCAGAATCATGAGAAAGCTTAACTCAAGAAATTTTAAAGACATTTGAAAAATATAAGCAGTACTCACGTGGATTCATTGAGACTGAAGCAGTAAGCATGGTGCCTGCATGGGTCTGTACCAGGTCCTCTGAATATATGCTATGAATGTTAGGTTGGTTTTCTTATTGGACTCCTGAGTGTGGGAGCAGGTGTGTCTCTGACAGCTTTGCCTGCTCTTGAAACTCGTTTTCTTCTAATTGGTTGCCATTTCTAGCCTTAATATGATATTTTTGCCTTGTCTTATTGTATTTTGTTTTGTTCAGTCTGGCTATCATTTCTGGAGACCTGGTCTTCCCTGAAGAGGAAATGGATGGTGAGTGAATCTGGGACAGAGGGAAGTAGGAAGAGCTACGAGGAGTGGAGGGAGGGGGACCTCTTGTCAGGATGTAAAAAAATGTGCTTTAAATAGCATAAACACTCATTCTTATTTAATGTGACTGTTATACACATGTCAGGGTTCAATTTGATAGCTAAGTGTGCATTTTGCTGTATTAAAAGAATGCACACAATGTAACCAAATTTGGAAATCTCCCAGAATCGTTTCCCACTTCAAGAGAAACAAACTCCAAGATCATAGGTGAACACACAGAATAATGTGCAAATTGTAAATGGTGAATATCTTATAACATTCTTTTACTTGTCTTCTACTTGGTAACTTACCCATTGCTGAGTCAATAGAAATCTTGCCTTTGAATGTAGTCTTTTGTGGAAAGTAGAAAATATTACATCTAATTTCAATTGCCTCAGAGATTTACAAATTACCAGTCAATTTAGTTTTGGTACAACATGTTTCCAACTTCTGGGTTTTTTGTTTTGTTTTTTCAGCTCTTTCCATAGCATAGATTCTCAGTAGCAGCAATTCATATATCTTGGCTATAAGTATTCGCACTGATGCTCTTAGATGATATTTAACATTGTCAGGTAGGCATTCTTAATTGTATTGTAGCAATTCCTTGCTCTATTGTCCTGTCTATAACAACCTGTAACTTTCGGCACATGTTATACAGGAACCCTAGTACTAGCCTACATGTCTTTGGTATTCTTTCTAACCTTGAACAATTTAGACGCTTGAATGAAAAATGGCTAGTAAACATCTGGGAGTCTTTGCTTCTTCATTTCTCTTCGGGACTAGAAAAATCATGTACTCAAGAATATCTGTACAAGGAAAAGAGAACATAATATGAACTCCTTTATTCTGTCCTTTGCCAAAGGTCCACTTTCTTACATCTATTAGCCAGTTATAGTAGGAAATAATTTTTATTTCAGTAGATCATTTAGCAGAATTTTATTCATTTAATAAAAATACAGCACGATGTTTACAGTCACCCATAAGCCGCTGCTGCTCTTTAAACCCAGTGCTGCCTCTGTGTCTCCAAGTTCCAGGGAGAAAGGGGTGAATAAGGAGGTACCCATACCATTGCTCCTACAAGGCCCACTGTGCACAAATCCTCTGGTGGTAAAGCACCCAGGAAAAACTGGCTACAAAAAACGCTCAGAAGAGCGCGCCCTCTACTGGAGGGGAGACGAAACGTCATCATTACAGGCCTAGTGTCTGGCACACTCTATCACAAGTCCACTGAACTTCTCATTCACAAACTCCCCTTCCAACTTCTGGTGTGATACTTCAACAGATCTGCACTTCTAGAGTGCAGCTATTGATGCTTTGCAGGAGGCAAGTGAGGCCTGTCCGGTTGACCTTTTTGAAGATTGCAACCTGTGGGCTATTCATGACAAATGTGTAACAACTATCCCAAAAGATACCCAGCTAAAATGGTGCAGACATGGAGAACGTGCGTAAGAGTCCACTGTGAGGGGAAACATTGCATTCTCAAAAATATTTCCCGCTTTTTCCTGTTATTTATAATTCTGAATGTTAAATACATTTTCCATGGGGTCAAAAGGTACCTCAGTATATGATTGTGAGTGGAAAAATAGAGAACAGAAATCAGATATTCACAGTATTTTCATTTACATTTGTGTGTGAATTTTTAATATAAATGAAAGATGTAAAAATTAATGCAAGGAAAACGTTTCAGTGAACACATTTCAGTAGTTCAGCTTTATAACAACTATAAATAGACCTGTTAAAATTTTCTGGACATTGCTAGCATTTGGAGTTTTAAAACACAAGTAAATTTCTTATTGAGGGCAACTATATGGTGTTTGCAGCATTTTTATTATACAGTGCATCACCTCCATTCACTATACTTTCCTGAGTCATCCTACGTGCAAGTAAAATGTACATGTTGTCTATTTCTGTGCTGTTCCTGTGAGTTTGCTGTTAAAGTGCATCAAACTATATAAAAATACAATATGGTTAAAAGGTTTAATTTAAAGCATTTTATAACAATCCAAAGTCTAAGTTTAAATATCACAAGGTTTTGATAATATTTTAAGTTAATATATGTTATTATTTTTTATATTTTAAAAGCAGACTTTATCAAGGAACACTTCAGTATCATTAAATAGCAGCAAACACCAAGTAGTTTTGAATGATATTTGAAATTAAGAGTAGGTGTTTTGGGTAGTAGGAAAGAATAGAGATGGTTCAGATATAAAATATATGTTATTTCATATGAATTAATTTTAAACACATTTTATTTTATTTAGTGTGTGTATCAGAGTAGAGTTCAACTTATAATCAGTTCTTTCCACCATTCATATGGACTCTATAAAATGATGACACACGTACACACACCCATACACACATACACACACACACACACAGAGAGAGAGAGAGAGAGAGAGAGAGAGAGACAGAGAGAGAGGAGAGAGAATTAGTGTTAATGGCTGATTGCAAAGGACAGACTCTGTAGAAATGTATTCTTTTAATAGTTGTTTTATATTTTCCCCAATTAGAGTGTAAGTTGTCATGCAATCTGCTAAAAATATAGCCACAAGCAGAAAATAACAATGTTTTGCTCTATGGATTATATTTATCTTTCCAACTGGATACTAAACTTCATGAGGAAAAAGTATAGGTCTGCTTTGACGACAAGTGTTTTCAGCTCTGAGAGAAGGAGAGTAAATGGCTTTGAATGAATTGCAAAGTGTTAAAAAGGACTTCTTACTTGAGAATGACAACAACACATTGATCAAGTTGGGCACAGTTACTTTGAACCTCTGATATAAGAAGCGTTAGGCATTTTAAAATTTCCCTTAAACTCTTAAATCTAATATTCCCTATTATGTGCTCATTAGATACATTAGAAAACTATATTAGATATGATAATGTTATAGAAGTACAATGATATTTGGAATCACTGTTTATTAGTACAGACTTAAAGACAAAATTAATATCTTTGCAAAGACAAAATTAATATCTTTGTCTTGCAATTTTTCCTCACTATATAATATAATACTAATACACTATATGCTAAAATACTAATAGATAATTGTAGTAGGTATAAGGACCATAGAGGCTGCCTCTTTAACTATCCTATCCCTCTCTAGGTTTTCCTTACAGCATGACCCAATTCTTTACAAATAATGGACATTAGTTAATTGTATGCTGGAATAAAATTAATATAATTTTTAATTATAGGGAAAAAGACTGATGCAATCTAGCTTCCAAACAACTAGATGTTTGTCAACAATGTACACACTTTTGAATCATGTAGTTGTTTTAACTGGTTTTATCCCCATACCCTTCTCATAGAATAATATATGAATTCATCTTTCTTTCTAAGTGAATTTAGTTTCCTTTCTGTGGTAAAACTACAACTTGCCCATGTTCCTGTCGTGGTGTAGAACAACTAATCCATTGACTACTCAATTTATAAATGGCAAGTCCTTGTATGATGAGAACTTCCTTCTTTACTTTATTCACTGTTATTACTATTATTATTATTATTATTATTATTATTATTCACTCTTTGTATCTTTGTACCACAGATAAATGTCTAAATATTAACTATATTATGAGCAAATGAAGTGTGATAGATCAATTGCTGGTGACATTTTTAGCATGTAACAAGGTTGACTACAGTATTTCTTGCCAAGTGCTTTCTGGAGCCTTGAACCAGTGGGAGTGTGGAAAAGAAATGCAGTAAGAGACAATACAATGCAATGCACAAAATGGAGGAATTACTTTTGACTTACACTTTGGTATATATTTTTTCTATTTTTTTGTAAAAGCACATACATATAAAATATAGAACATACATATGTAATAATATTTATGATTAATTCCTAGAAAGTCCACAAATTTGTACAATGTATTTTGGTCATATCCATCCTTCAGTACCTTTCTCCAAATCCCCTACTAGGGCTCCATATCCACTTGCCTCTCAAATGATTTTTCTAATTTTTATTATTGACAACCCCATGAATCCAACTAGTGATACCTATGTGTACATGGTGTAGTGTTATACATCGATACATGGGAAACATACTAGTAGCCATGCCCCTCAACAACTATAATTGTCAATATCTCCTCTGCCTAGCGGTGGAGTTGGGGATCCCACCACCATTAATGTTGGGAGTTTGAATGGCTCGGTCATGTGCAGGTCTTGTGTGGATAACCAACGTCTCTGTGATTTGATTGTGCAACAGCCATGTCTTGTCCAGAAGTTATTATTTCGCAGCTTTCCTCCTTATCCTCCAGGTCTTACATTCTTTCTGCTCATTCCTCAGCAAAGTTCTCTGACTCATCTAGAGCTGAGCACTTTAGAACGTATTTTAAATACAACTCTATATTGTGTATATCATTGTTGCCCTCCCTGAGGAGCAGAGGGGGGATGAGGGGTTGGGAGGATTGGGGGTGGGGGACGAGGGGAGGGAGAGGGAACTGAGAGTGACATATGTAAAAAGTTAAATAAAAAATATGAAAAAATAAAAAAGAAAATGTAAAAAAAGAAAGAATTTTTTTCCTGTCAGTATATATAGTAATACCTTGGCATTCATGAGAGACTGGCTTCAGGAACTTCCATGACACCAAAATGCACACATGTGAAAGTCCCATATATAAAATCCTGTAGTGTTTAATATTGCCTATGCACATCCTTCTGTGCATTTGTCTTTTTTTATTGAAAATATATTCTTCTCTGATACAATATATCCTGACCACAGTTTCCCTACATCCTCTCCTCCCAGCTACCCCTCATCTCCCATTTCTCCTAGTTTCATCTTTCAGCTGTTTCCTCTCCAGAAAAGAACGGGCCTTTAAGAAACAAAACGGGACAAAACCAGATATATTAGGACGAGTCAAAAGACCTCATATGGAAGCTGGATGAGGAAACCCAATAGGAACAAAAGAGTCCCAAGAACAGGCAAAAGAGTCAGAAATACACCTTCTCTCACTGTTATGTTTCCCATAAGAGCACCAAGTTAACAGACATAACATATACTCAGAGGACCTGGTACAGATCCATGAAGACCTTGTGCTTGCTGCTTCTGTCTCTGTGATCATATGTCAGCCCTGACTAGATGATTCTTCAGGCCATGTTCTCCTTGTATACTCCATCCACTCTGACTTCCTACAGTCTTTCCTTCCCCTCCAATTTAGACTTTCTTTCTTCATAATGTCTGGCTGTGAGTCTCTGTACCTGTACCCATCTGTTGCTGATGACTGTACAAGGCACCGATGTATGAGTAGTATGAGTATCACAGACTATCATTACAAATCTTATCACTTTTTCAGTCATGTTTGTTTCTATACAAGGTCTCTGGTATATCCAGTCTTTACTCTTCTTTAGCACAGTAGTATAGATAGAGGTTACATCAGTCCACAATACATTTTAAAATGACTGGGAAAGTGGCATATGAAATTCCTAACACACAAAATCAGTAAAGTTTGCACAGATACAAATGTTTTTTGTTATCTTGAAGTGATTTTTATATTGTACTACACTACAGTACTCTACAACACACACACACACATACACACACACACTTTACCTTAAAGCCTATATACAAATATCATATCTCAATTAGTAAAGGATGTGAAATGCTTTTATTAGGACTGCCAAGATGGCTCAGTGAGTAAAGATACATGATGTCTTGTCTCCTGACCTAAACATGGGGGAAGGGGAGTACTGACTCCCTAAAGTTGATTGCACACTCATTCATATAAAGGCATACACAAAATAAATAATTAATATACTAACAGAATGACAGTGTTCTTCCCATATAGCCCTAACCATACATAAATGTCTGTATTTTTGACAGGGAATCACATGGCTTATTACTATATCATTGGAAAGAAAATGAATAGAAAGTTTTAAATAAATTTTCTGCTTAGACAAAATTGCATAAGGACAGTGGCCAAGTACAATTTTATTAGACTTCTAGAATTAGAATAGAGTTAATATATCTTTATCAAAAAATGGATTACATTTAAATTATGAAACCATCTAAATTCATTTTCATCAGTTTATATTGTTTTATTTTCTTTGAAACTCTTTTTAAAAGTTATTGAGGCATGTCCTGATTTGCAAATACAGCAAAATGTGGAGTACATAAAACTGCAAATATCATTCTATTTTATAATAATCTCACTTCAAATTCTGTATGAAAAAAGGCAAATACTAATTATCTTTTTTACAATCATTTAGTTATTGGAAGCACATGGATTAAGAAGTTCCCCTGGCATTGTCACTCTAGAAATAAAATAAATACCACAAAAAGAAGTGGAGGAGGAAGTGGAGGAGGAGGAAGAAAAAGGCTGCAACTAAGCGGTCAAAGGACTTCCCAATTTGACCATTCCACATATTTAAACTTACTTCCAAAATGATCCACTTGCTACTTTAGTTAATAGTCAAAATCCAAAAGGAAAATGTACCAAGTTTTAACAACATCTTATTGCCCACAAGTAATGAATAATACAAGTTTTCCTGCCATTTAATAAATCTAACATTTTTAATGTTCATAGTAGGGAAGTAGAGATTCTTTAAGGACTTCATTATCCTTGCTTATAGCAATAAATATTTCATGTCACATAAGTACAAGTGGATAAAAGTCATTGGAGATTTATAACACTTGAAAGTTAAAGATATGTCAATATCTGTGGCCAACAGATATTGCACAAAGGCTTTGGACCTACATTTTTTTTGGAGTATGGCACATATATATTAACTAACTCCGCTAGAGATAGAAAACAAACCATAAGAAGAGTGCTATTGTGCCTTATATAGGTAATGATAATAGAACCTGAAGATTTAACTTATAAACCTTGACCAGTGCTATACAATAGCTACTTCAATATAAGCCAAAACAATTGACTTCCAACCTCACAGTTTTGCCATTGTTCCCATCACTGTGTACAGCAGTGAACCTGGGAAATACTCTCTTAGGAAGTCAGATGACAGAAGATCAAACACCACATAATTTGTTCCAAATAAAAATTGCCTTATACAACACATTCTCATGTAAGTCTTCGTTATTATTATTCCAAATATTGCCTCAATTGGTTGAGTTTGTCTTATGAAAATGTGCTCATTTGCCCAAGTAACAGAATTTTAAGTAAATACATTGTGCAAGTTAAAATCAGTTTTCTTTAACCTAAATTGCTCCTACAAAAATGTGCATATTAATTGCTTGATTTGGATTTATTTAAAATTTTTATTGATTTTGTTCTTGTATCATGGGACACAAAAGAACAGCTATATATGTTGATATTATATATATTTCTCGTTGTTACAAGCAAGAAGCAATACATATGAGGATGGAATTGTTGATTCATTGATTGAGCCTACATTTCATTAGGGTAGGGCTACATGTCTTTAGGAATGGCTCAAGGCTACGTTGGAGCAAAGAAAAGCTGCTTACTCATATTTTGGCAGACAAGGAAACAGAAAGATTGGGCTGCTAATTGGCAACTTTTTCTTTTTCACTTTTTATTCAGTTCAAAACTCCAGCCCATGGGATGGTGCTTCCCATGTTCAGTAATCCAAGTTGTAAGTTCCCTCACATATGTGTCTCATTTGACCTGGTCTAACCAATGAAGTTAATAACTGAAATTAACCATCAAAACACATATAAATATTAAAATTTTGGAAGCCTCAATATTATTTTATCACAATGTAGGACACAAAGGGGTATTAAAAATACAACCCCATTAGAAATTTACACAGTTTCTCAAAAGAAGACTTGCCATATAGATAGTAGTACCACTCAATGTCATGAATGATATTCTTGACACTATTCTACACACATGTCCCCAAAGCTTTGTTTTTTATCAAAAAACACATACTAGAAAGGACATTTTGGTTGTCCCAGAGTAATAAATTCTTTTCTTTTCTATATATGACAATATAAAGGGAACAAAAGGAATATTCACCAAAGTGATAAAAATTACACTAAGATAAACTTTTACCCCCCAAAATAGGAACGAAAACAATGCCTTTTCAAGGGCCTTTTGGTTTTAATTAGTTTACAGCAAAGAAATTTGAATATGCTTAGATTGCTTAAAGCTGGAAATTATATTTTAAAGGTAGAATTGAAGATATATATTGCAATAAGTCAAAACAATTCTAACATAAAATTTAATATAGTTATATCTCATTACTAACTATATCCTATTCTCAGTGGAACACAAATAAAGAAATTGTGGGAGAAGAGCTAAAAAACAAAATTAAAATATTTAAGGCTTTTTACAAATACTGACACATCACTAGTGTGGTTCATTTTCTTCCTCCAGATCACTGGTTCATTGGTCTATGAGTATGGAGAGAGCATAACCCAAGAACAGGGTTTGGAAGGTTGTGGGTATGACAGAAATATCCCTGGTGGGGGGAGGCGATGTCTTTGGTGAATCAGCTCCATTTTATTCTAAAGTATAGGGGATATATAGGATTGAAAAGACTGGGGACAATTCCTAATTTGCATTAAGTGGCATGCTCCTATTATAAGGCTTCGTATATGGCAACAGGATCCTATAGCAAAGTTCCTAGTAGAAGTCTTAGTCACCATATGTGCAGCATGGGAAAGGCTTCTAGAAGGAAATTGTACCAAGTGTCATGCTAAAGATAAATCGGGTATCCAGGCTTAGAAACAGCTTTCAGATAAGATCAGTCCTCTTCCTGCTCCAGAGACATTCTCCAGATAAGGGAAGGTAGAGCACAATAAGTCTCACTGGGGGAGGGTGTCCTTCATGCTGTTGAGCTTAGAGAAATCTGACAGGTTATGGTAGACTGCTGCTTCTAATCAGCAGGGCCTCCTAACACAGGAGTATAATTGTTACAGTATGGTTATGTAACATGAGGCCAATATTCCTTTGCGAATGAGTCATTATTGATCTTCTTCATGAGGAAAATATGAGATTGATCTTGGCCTGTGACAAATATGCTTTAAAAGGCTAAAATAGAATGTATTAAAATGGAAATAGTGAAATTTAAAATATTTTTAACTAAATTGTTACTGGATAGTGGAGCAACATCAAAAAATTCTGAAAAATTAAGCATGATATATTTAATATAAAAAAGTATTTCATTTGCTTAAAATTGTGAAAAATTAATACTAAACTAACTATATACACCAGAATTATGAGTGTCAATTACATATGCACTTTTAATTATAATAATCAAGTACTTTGGTAATAAAATATGAGTTTTGAGAAATTTACTCATGCTTTCACATTCAAATGAATGTCTTTAAAGAATTTAGAAGTAAAAATATTGCTTTGAGAGTAAGAATGCTTTTCATCTACGAAAAAATAGTGTTCTAAATACATTTTCAATATGATGCAGTCCAGTTTGTGAAAACTAACAGTTCTTTTTCTATATGGGACAAAAATAATGACACAACATCATCCAAAATTTGCAGATGTTCTCCATCCTAAGTTATTTATTTACATCTCCCTACCATGCTTTGCTTCTCTTTCAATTTCAGCATACGAAAAGAACTGCAGCACCTCTGTAAATTATATTATCTATGTTCTTTTCTGATGAACATGACAAAGCAAATCCTGGCATCTGTGAAAAGAAAATGAAAGTTTGTTTAAAACAAATCTTGGCTTTTCTTTTTCCCCAGATGTTAGACCCATGATAAAACTAGAGGGTTAGAATCTGCTGCTTGGAAGAAGCAGTTGGCTGTGGAAAGAGCCAAAGAGGCAATTTTATAAACAACAAAGTTTTTGAATTATTCATAAGTGAAAGTTTTCTTCTAAATTTTAGGCACAAATAAGCTACTAAGCTGCTTAAATGAATTAAAGTGGTCAACAGTAAAGATGCCAAAGATTAAATATAGACAATGTACCCAGACATCCGGCACTTTGTTAATAGGGGGAAAAAGAAGGAAGATATAGAATTTGTCTTATGTTGTTATTTTGCAAAAAGTGTGTTTATCTTTGTCTTTTCTGTGCAGCAATCTTACTTTTGCCCAATAGTTTGTAATATAGGTGCTTCCTAAATATTGTCAAGTGATATTTCTGATTTATGAAACAAAGGTCAATCTCTAATGGTTAGGTCATTCACATTTTAAATATAACAATAATCCAAATTTTTTGAATGTGTTGGTAAAACATGCTTGTTTTTTATGACGACAAGAAATGTAAAAGTAATGATTCCCAGACAAATTCTCTTTAGAAAAAACAATTTGTTAAATTTCATAATAATTTTATAAATGAGCCTCTGTCTCTAAATATAGATCAAGAACATATCTATTTAAAACAATAACTAGACTTTCTATTAGTTAAAAATTTGTATAACATGTAACAATACATGCACTTAAAATATGAAAATGTATATAGAAGGTTCTCTTTTATATCTCTGAATAGGATGCACAAACATGTAAACTCACTTGTGGAGATATATTACTTATGATTTATTAAAGCCTGAGATACAGAAAGCAAAGCTAGCCACAAGCCACAGAACCAGGCAATGGTGATACACACTTTTAATTCCAGAAATCATACTAGCAAGTAATATAGCCAGGCAGTGGTGGCACACACATTTATACCCAGGGTTCCAGAGATAATCAGATGGATCTCTATTCATTCAAGGGCACATTGAACTACAATTAAAGAGAAAAAGCTCACTCAAAGGTGTTCTAAGCATTTGGAATCACAGGCCTTTAATCCCAGTATTTGAGAGGTATAAAAAGAAGTGGCATCAGTGTGGGATTGCATTCTTAGGCTTGATGGAAAAAGGATTGTAGTCTGAGGGTTCTTGGAGCTAGCCAGATCACTCTTTCAATCTGAGGCAGAGGTAAAGGCTAGAGGCTGACTGCTTCACTCCTCTGAACTTCAAATTGAAGTTTGAATCCCAGTATCTGTCTCTGAGTTTTTACTACTCATTACACTCATTATTTATATATGATCAACTGAATTATTTATCTTGCTCCTTCTTTATTTGTGAATATCTATGATAACTTTAAATACTCCCCAAAACATAATTTTCAACTAAGTTTGTACTAAGAACAATGGATTGAATAATCTTACTCTGGAAAGAGCAAAACACATGTGGATGCAGATGGTGTTAGCATAGATTTGTGGGAAATGCAGTCTAAAGGGATAGATTGAGCTTTGGCATCAAGAAGAATAATGGAATGTCATGGTGATTGAAGTATCACCAATTTTACTGTTAAACTAAACCATAAGGAAAAAGAGCTTTAAAAATTCTATCTATATGTGTGCCTGTTTGAAGCTGAAAATTAGAAGATAGTAAAAATTGTAATTGAACACTATGGTATAATGGAAAAAATCAGTTAACACTCAATAGTATAGAATATTGAACTGAGCTAGTTATTGAAAGTTAAATGTATTATGGATGTCTATTCCAATTAAAACAATCTGTGATGCTCCATTATTATCAATTTTATAATAATTATGGTTTATACACAGAGTTGCTTCCAGAAAGTAAGTACACCCTTCTGACAGGATCAAACAATATTGGTCAGTATGATCCTATTTATTAAGGACAAACAGTGGCCAGGTTAAGTCCTTTGGACATCATATTAGAAACCACTGTGGTGAGGAAACATGATATATTGTATACAGGAGTCTGTTCTTGTGCTCCTAACAAACTGAGAAAAGCCTCAGGGCATTCTACAATGACACTTTCATCACTGTCTTGTGTATACCTTTAAGTGACTTTCTCAGAACTTTCAGTATAGAGTCAGAAGAGGCAGCCTGGTTGAATAAACCTGGGGTAAACTATCTGTAACTTGCCCAAAGATAAGAGGAATCTTTTGTAATATTGATCCCAACAGGACCTCCTTCTGGAATTGTTTCTTCTCACTGTACACTGGGGTGTGAGGCTATTTGGCTCAAGGTATTTCTCAAAGAAACTCTGAAAGAATATTGTACAAAGTCTATATCATTTCCTCTTAACATTATTTGAATTGAGATATCTAGAAAATGTGATTCAAACAATACACCCATTTCTTTAGTATATATCATCATGGAGGTCATTGTACACATACAATCTGATTTCTAAACCAGCTAATTCATGTCTTTTAGGTTCCTGTGCTGAAGTTACTAGGTTACTACAACTTATCTCTACTCACTTACGTAATTGTAATAAAGACTGTGACCAAAAGCACCTTGAGGAGGAAACAGTTTACACATTTGACAGCTTATAATTCATTATGAAGGAAAGTCAAGGCAGAGCTCAACGCAAGAACCTGGAGGCAGAAAGTGAAGCACAGACCATGAAGGAATACTGCTTAGTGACTTTCTCTTCATGAGTTTCTCAGTTTGCTTTCTTGTACCATCCAATATCACCTACTCAGGGGTGGCACTAGCCACAGTAGGCTAAGGTCTTCCACAACAATCATCAATCAAGAAAATGCCCCAAAATCCTGCCTACAGACTGATCTCATGGAGGAATTTTCTCAATTGGCGTTCCCTCTTCCCAGAGGACTCTAGATTGTCAAGTTAACACCAAATACAACCATAACATGTGTGCTAATTGCATAAAATCTATCTTATTTCTAGCTGTTAATGTTTCTGAGGATAATGGGATAATTTTAATTTGGATCCTATTTTTCCAGAAATCATAGTCTATCGGGTTTGCCTGGCACATTGCCAGAATAAAGCTATTGTTTGTTGCTAAAACCTGATGGGAAATATCCTTCTGTATATATGTTTCTCTTACTGGCTGGTGAATAAAACACTGATTATCCAGCAGCCAGGCAGGAAGTATAGGCTTGTCTACCAGAAAAGGAGAATTCTGGGGAAAGAAAAGCAAAGAGGAGCCTCCAGAGATTCGCCATATAGCCACCGGTAAGGTAGAATGCTTAGGTATTTTCCAGTAAGCCATAGCTTCATTGTAATACATAGTTCAGTAGAAATGGGTTAATAATTAAGAGTGAGCTAACCAATAATAAGCCTGAGCCATCGGCCCAATAGCTTATAATTAATAAAAGCCTCTGTGTGTTTACTTGGGACTAAACAGCTGCGGGAAGAGGCAGAACAGAAACTTGTGTCCTCAGAAACCCGTTTAAATTAAATTCCTCTCATTTTAATGTAAGAATATCCATTGCTTCTCTCCTTTGAAAGATTGTGTGCTGCCTTCTGATAACATGAAAGCTAGTTCTCATGGAGGAGGTTTTTGGTTCAGTTCTATCCCAGGAGCCTCTGAGACCTACTTCTTATGTGCATGCTGTCTTAGCAAGAGGGACTTATCTTCCATTTCTGGGAGACAATAAAGATAATAGCAATAGCCTCTAAAGCTTTGGGAGTCCCTTATACAACCTTGGCCAACATCTCAAAAGACAGCTTTTCCTTGTGTTAGGGTTATTTTGGATGCTCTTTGGCCCTTGCAGGGAGTATTGTCAACCCAGATGAGAAAATTTCACTCAAACTATATTATGTATGTGTATGTGGTGAATGTGTATGTGTATATGTATATACTGACTTAAGTGTACTAAAGCCATTTGGGGGTAGATGGACAGTAGTATAATTCTTTATGAAGATTTTAGACATCCTTACTTTATATTACCTTCTTTTTTCCTTCTTTTGTAATATCTTCCTCGGCCCTCCCTTATTACAGCCTACCCTTTTTTTTCAATTTTTGTCATGAGATTCCTTTTATCCTGGTATTTCACTCTCTATTGCTTACTCCACACTAGCCCTTTTTAGATTCTTTGTTTGTTTAGTTACTCCCCAATATATGCCTATATCTTAAGTTTTGGATCTAGGAGACTCAGATTAGAGAGAAGATGTGATGTTTGTCTTTCTGGGTCTGGATTACCTCACTCAATATTTTCTATTCCACCTTAATTCTTTTATCTGAAAAGTTCATGATTTCATTTTTCATTACAGGTGAATAGGGCCCCATAGTATTTATGTGGCCCATTTTCATTCCCCAGTCAGTAGTTGAAGGACATTTAGGCTGTTTCCATTTCCTAGATATTATGAATAGAGAAGCAATGAAAAATGTCTGAACAAGTATGTGTGGAGTAGTATGTCAAGTCTTTCGGGAATATGTCAAGGAGTAGTATATCTGGATCTTAATGGTAGATTCGTTTTAGGATTTTTAAGAATTCTTGACATGGATTTCTATGGTTGTTAAACAAGTTGTGATTCCACCTTTAACCACACTCCTAATCCAGCATTTGTGGTCAAGTGTTCCATTGATCCTTGCCTTTCTGTAAGATGGGATAAAATGAAATGTAGCAGTCTTGCAGTGAACTTGTAAAGCTGGCCAGGCAGGCTTTCCTTTGTGTTTCCTTCTGCCTGAGGCCACGCCCAAGGGGGTATGACCACCATTACAAGTTCATACATTTCTGAGCTGAATGAGTTAATGTTTTAAGTAGCTTGGAGTCATTAAATAAGAGGTTTATGAATATTTAAATATCTATACTGAAGCAAAATTTCATTTTATAATCTGTTATGTTGGAAGCACACTTACAGCATCTTAATGAAACCTTTTCTAAGAAATTTTTAAAACATTAGCATAATTGTCCATTTTGTTTTATAACAGAGTAACACGTCTTCATGTAATTTACATTAGAGGAAATTAAATATTTTAAATCAGTGATATGCAGTAAAATTAGGGATTCAAATTCTGGCTAACATTTTCTTTTCTAGCTTACAAATGGCTTGCTAAGAATTAGCTGTGAAGTTTTATAAAAACCTCTGCCAACATTGAAATAGCCAAGTTCCATGGGTAAAATCAAATATAATGAACTAATGAGAATTTTCAACCACTGTTATATTATATTATAGAGTGAAGAAACAAAATTGAAATATGATTTAAATTTGTCTGTATTCTTAGTCAATGAGAATTTGTTACATCCCACTGGTCAATTTCAAGAACTTTGTTCAATATGCACATATATGTGTATATCTTTTCTACATACATATATGTTCTCTCTATATATGTGTACACACACACACACACACACATACAAACACAGATTGTGATAATTCTTTCTCACATTGATTCTTTTTTTTTTATTTTGAGACAGGGTTTCTCTGTAGCTTTGGTGGTTGTCCTGGAACTCTCTTTTTAGACCAAGCTGGTCTCGAACTCTCAGAGATCCACCTGCCTCTGCCTCCCGAGTGCTAGGATTAAAAGCATACACCACCAATGCCTGGCCCTCTCACATTGATTCTATCCCCAGTGGAGAAGTATGTTGTTGAAACTGAAGATATAATTCAATGATTTAAATAACATGTTCTATGTGAGAGTTGGTGAGCTGGAGAGATAGCTCAACAGCTAAGAGTACTTGCTGTTCTTGCAGAGGATAAAGGTTCAGTTCCTATCACACACATGAAAACACACAAACCTATGTAACTCCAGCTGCATGGGGATCTGGTTCTCTCTCCTGGCCATGCCAGATATTGCATGTAGATATGTACATATATGTGAGCAACACATTCATATGCATAAAATGAAAAGCACCCATATTTATTTTAAAATACAAAATTACATAATTATTCTGATTCCTTCAGAGAAACTTTTGTGAAAAATTTTAAAATCAACTTCTCAGAAATTATTTACTGAAGAGTATTAAATATTAATTAGCACCCTAAAAGTCTTTAAACTTATTGGTAGAAAGTATAAAGCATAACATTTACACATTATTTTAAAATATGATATTTATTTTTAAATAATTTAAAATATGATTTATGATATAGTAGGGAAAATGTTCGTGGTATAATAAGAACTTACAGGCAAAATCCAAAAGGGCTATGAAGTAATGATAATATTGTGCAGAATGCTCCTTAGGTAGATATGCTCATTTAGATATTCCAATAAGCAAAATCAATAGTTATACCAAAAAATAAAAACGAATATCATACACAGGCACATATACATGTAAGCCTGTATGTGTAGAACAAAATTTGTATAGGGATGAAACAAAATATGCAGAAGGTGGTGACATTGCTAAGAGCTATGAGTTTAGTTGGCAAGCAAATAGGGCTCTCTGAAAGCTTTCACATTGAAAAAATACAACTAATTTGTGTTTCCAAAATTTCAATATGTTGATTCCATGGCCCCTAGATGCTGAATATCTAGTCACCTCAAACGCCACACATCTATAGAGCAGTGGGTTTTTTTTTTTTTTGCAATTTCCATTGGTTAGGAGTCTTAAAGCAGTTTTACTCAGTGGGTCTGACTCAGAACTTCATGTGACTGTACGTCAGAATTTTGATTGGTCCTGATTTATCTGGAAGGTGAAAGGTAACTAGACTGCTCAGCTCATCTTCACCCTTTCCCTTCCTCCATCCTGTTAACTCTTACTAACTACAAGGCCCCACATTACTAATTATTCAAAAGTTCTTCTCTCTTTCTCTCTTCTTATGCTTAAAGTCTCAAATATGAATATATTATTTCCTTTTTTATTTTTTATTATTTTATTACTTTAATTTTTAAATAGCTTGCTTCACATGTCAATCCCAGTTCCCTCTACCTCCCCTCCTTCTGCACCCCTCCACCATCCCCCCAGCCTCCCACCCTATCCCCACTTCCTTCCACATAGGGGATATCAAGAGTTTGTCATTTCACTCAGGGCAGGGTCCAGGCACTCCCCTAAGACTCCAGGCTGAGGGATCATCCCTCTTTGTGTTATGGACACACTAAGTCCATTTGTATGCCAGGGATGAATACTGAATTACTGCCTAGAGTTGCATAGGTTGCCCAGGCCTCCTCACTGACTCTCACACTCCGGGGTTCTGGAACAGTTCAATGCTGGCCTCCCAGCTGTCGGGCTGGGGTCCAAGAGCTTCCCCTTGTTCAGATTAGCCTTGTCATGCCAGCACCATTTGTTGAAGATGCTTTCTTTATTCCATTGTATGTTTTTAGCTTCTTTGTCAAAGATCAGATGTTCATACGTGTGTGGGTTAATATCAGGGTTTTCAATTCAGTTCCATTGGTCTACCTGTCTATTTTTGTGCCAATACCAAGCTGTTTTCAGGACTATAGCTCTATAATAGAGCTTGAAGTCAGGGATGATGATGCCTCCGGATGTTGCCTTGTTGAACAGGGTTGTTATGGCTATCCTGGGTCTTTTGTTTTTCCATACAAAATTGATTATTGTTCTTTCAAGGTCTGTGAAGAATTGTGCTGGGATTTTAATGGGGATTGCAACTGAATCTGTAGACTGCTTTTGGCAGGATTGCCATTTTTACTACATTGATCCTACCTATCCAAGAGCATGGGATATCTTTCAATTTTCTGAGGGCTTCTTTAATTTCTTTCTTTAAAGATTTGAAGTTCTTGAGATACAGGTCTTTCACTTGTTTGGTTAGCATTACCCCAAGGTATTTTATGTTGTTTGTGGCAATTTTTTTTTTTTTTTGGTTTTTCGAGACAGGGTTTCTCTGTAGCTTTGGAGGCTGTCCTGGAACTCACTTTGTAGACCAGGCTGGCCTAGAACTCACAGAGATCTGCCTGCCTCTGCCTCCCGAGTGCTGGGATTAAAGGCATGTGCCACCAATGCCCGGCTGTTTGTTGCAATTGTAAAGGGTGACGTTTCTCTGATTTCTTTCTCAGCCCTTTTATCATCTGTATATAGTAGGGCTACTGATTTTCTTGAGTTGATCTTGTAGCCTGCCACTTTGCTGAAGGTGTTAATCAGCTGTAAGAGTTCCCTGGTAGAGTTCATTGGGTCATTTATGTAGATTATCATATCATCTGCAAATAGTGAAAGTTTAACCTCTTCCTTCCCAATTTGTATCCCCTTGATCCCCTTTTGTTGTCCTATGGCTCTGGCTAGAACTTCAAGTACAATGTTGAAAAGGTATGGAGAGAGTGGACAGCCTTGTCTTGTTCCTGATTTTAGAGGAAGTGCGTTGAGTTTCTGTCCATTTAGTTTGATGTTGGCTATTGGTTTACTGTATATAGCTTTTATTATGTTTAAGTATGTTCCTGTTAGCCTAGATCTCTCCAAGACCTTTATCATGAAGGGGTGTTGGATTTTGTCAAAGGCTTTTTCAGCATCTAGTGAGATGATCATGTGATTTTTGTTTTTCAGCTTGTTTATATGGTGGATTACATTGGTGGATTTTTGTATGTTGAACCATCCCCTAATCCCTTGGATGAAACCTACTTGATTGTAGTGAATGATTGTTTTGATGTGTTCATGGATCTGATTTGCCAGTATTTTATTGAGTATTTTTGCATCAATGTTCATGAGGGATATTGGTTTGAAGTTCTCTTTCTTAGTTGTCTTTGTGTGCCTTGGGGATCAAGGTTATTGAAGCCTCGTAGAAAGAGTTTGGCAAAGACCCTTCTGTTTCTATTGTGTAGAATACTTTGAGAAGAATTGGTATAAGCTGTTCTTTGAATGTCTGGTAGAATTCTGCACTGAGGCCATCTGGACCTGGGTTTTTTTGGTTGGGAGACTTTTGATGACTACTTCTATTTCCATAGGGGTTATAGGTCTATTTAAATTGCTTATCTGTTCTTGATTTAATTTAGGCAAGTGATAACTATCCAGGAAGTCATCCATTTCCTTTAAATTTTTGAATTTTGTGGAGTACAGGTTTTCAAAGTATGACCTAATGATTCTCTGAATTTCCTCAGAGTCCGTTGTTATGTACCCCTTTTCATTTCTGATTTTGTTAATTTACATGTTCACACTCTGCTGTTTGGTAAGTTTGGACAAAGGTTTGTCTATCTTGTTGATTTTTTCAAAGAACGAACTCTTCGTTGCATTGATTCTTTGTATTGTTTTCCTAGTTTCTACTTTATTGATTTCAGCCCTCAATTTGATTATTTCCTGGCATCTACTCCTCCTGGGGAAGTTCGCTTCTTTGTGTTCTAGAGCTTTCAGCTGTGCTGTAGTGTAACTATTCTCCAGTTTCTTAATGTGGGCACTTAGTGCTATGAACTTCCCCCGTAGCACTGTTTTCAAAGTTTCCCATAGAATTGGGTATGTTGTGTCTTCATTCTCATTAAATTCTAGGAAGTCTTTAATTTTTTTATTACTTCTTTGACCCAGGAATGTTGCAGTTGTGCATAATTAAATTTCCATGAGTTTGTGGGTTTTCTGCAATTTGTGTTATTGTTGAACTCTAATTTTAAAGCATGGTCGTCTGATAATATGCATGGAGTTATTCCAATTTTTTTGAAGCTGCTGAGGTTTGATATGTTGCCAAGTATGTGGTCGATTTTTGAGAAGGTTCCATGTGGTGGTGAGAAGAAGGTATATTCTTTATTATGTGGATGAAATGTTCTATAGATGTCTGTTAATCCCAGTTGTGTCATTACTTCTATTAGACCCTTTGCTTCTTTGTTGAGTTTCTGTCTGGTATTCCTGTCTAGTGGTGAGAGTGGTGTGTTGAAATCTCCCACTATAAGTGTGTGGGGCTTTATATGTGATTTAAGTTTTAGTAATGTTTCTTTTACGAATGTGGATGCCTTTGTATTTGTGGCATAGAGGTTCAGGATAGACACTTCATCTTGGTGGGTTTCACCTGTGATGAGTATGTAATGACGTTTTCATGTCTTTTGATTGATTTTATTTTAAAGTCTAATTTTTTAGATATTAGGATTGCTACCCCTGCTTGTTTCTTGGGTCCATTTTCTTGGAAAAAATTTTCCCAACCTTTAAGTCTGAGGTAATGTCTGTCTTTGAGGGTGAGGTGTGTTTCTTGTATGCAGCAGAAGGATGGGTTCTGTCTTCGAATCCATTCTGCTAGCCTGTGATGTTTTATGGGTGAGTTAAGGCCATTAATGTTGAGGGATATTAATGACCATTGATTGATCATTCTTCTTTGATTTGGAATGGCTGTTGTTGGTGGTGTTATGTGTGGAATTTCACCCCTTTGTTCTTTTGGCTGGTGGTAGAGGGGGATTCTCTAATTCTTATGTTTTTCTGGTTGTTTTTAACTTCCATGGGTAGGATTTTTCCTTCCAAAACTTTCTGTAGGGCTGGGTTAGTGGATACGTATTGCTTGAATCTAGTTTTGTCATGGAATATCTTGTTTTCTCCATCTATAGTGATTGATAGCTTTGCCAGGTATAGTAGTCTGGGCTGGCATCCATGGTCTCTTAGTGTTGGTAGAATATCTATCCAGGACATTCTTGCTTTCAGAGTTTCCATGGAGAAGTAAGGTGTAATTCTGATAGTTCTGCCTTTATATGTTACTTGGCCTTTTTCCTTAGCTGCTCTTAATATTCTTTCTTTATTCTGTATATTTGGGGTCTTGATTATTATGTGGCGAGGGGATTTTTTTCGTGATCCACTATATTTGGTGTTCTGTAAGTTTCTTGTACCTTCATTTCATGTCTTTCTTAAGGTTGGGAAAGTTTTCTTCTATGATTTTGTTGAATATGTTTTCTGCCCCTTTGAGGTGGTTTTCTTCTCCTTCTTCTATACCTATTATTCTTAGGTTTGGTCTTTTTATAGTGTTCCATATTTCCTGGATGTTTTGTGTTAAGGATCTGTTGTACTTATTTTCTTTGGTTGATGAATCCATTTCTCCTAGTGTATCTTCAACACCTGAGATTCTCTCTTCCATCTCTTGTATTCTGTTGGAAATGCTTGTATCAGTAGTACCTGACTGTTTGCCCAGGTTTTCTATTTCTAGCCTTTCTTCAGATTGTGTTTTTTTATTGTCTCTATTTCAGTTTTCAACCCTTGCACTGTTTGCATTGTTTCTTGCAATTTTCGGTTCACCTTTTCGTCCATTTGCTGCATTTTATGAATTTTTTGGTTTGTTCTTTCTTCCATTTCTGGCATATTTTGGTTTGCTTTTTCTTCCATTTCTTGCATTTTTGGGGTAGCTTTTTCTTCCATTTCTTGCATTCTTTGGTTTGCTTTTTCTTACATTTCTTGCATTTTTTGGTTTGTTTCTTCTTCCATTTCTAGCATTTTTTGGTTTGTTTTTTCATCCATTTCTTTGAGGGATTTTCCCATATCCTCTTTTAGGGCTTCCATCATTTTCATGAAGGTGGTTTTATGGTCATTCTCTTCTGCTTCATTTGCATTGGAATGTTGGAGTCTTGCTGGTGTGGAGTCTCTAGAATATGGCGGTGTCATATTTGTTTTTCTGTTGCTGAGTGTGTTTTTTATTGTCTCTTTCCCATCTCTTCTTCTGGTGGGTGCAGAAAGAGCCTCTTACCTGTTTGGTGGTTAGGGGACCAGAGTTCCCTTCTGGTGTGTGCTAGCAAGTCCAATAATCTGGTTGTTCTTCTATTCCTCATCCTAGTTCTGGTCCCGTGTGTGGAGAAGACCAGGATCCTGGGGTGCTTAGGCTCCTGCCGGGATTGGAAGATCTGTGCATTTCCCAGGTGATCCCCAGGCACTAGGACACAGGCCCAGATATAGGGCCTGTTTTACCTGGTCCTGCCGGAACAGCTGTTCCCCTGGTCTCCCTGGGTCTGCTGGTTTCCTGGTCTCGTTGGTGGGAGAGAAGACCTGGAGTCTGGGGTGTTTGGCTCCTGCTGGGATTGGAAGCTCTGTGCAGTTCCCCGGCGATCCCCAGGTACTGGGACACAGGCCCAGATGTAGGGCCTGTTGTACCTGGTCCTGCCGGAACAGCTGGTTGGTAGCAAATTTTTTATTTGTGACTATTTCAGTAAGTTTGAAACTGCAGCAAGGAGAGAGAGACATTGGACTTTGTGTAAACATAGGGAAACCAGAAATGTGCAATTAAGGAACGTAGTGGGGATGGGGGCCTGGTGGACAGAATATACTTCAGAGGAGGTATCAAGGGGTTTCTAATACAAGTGACAAGATAGCAAATCTTGTTACAACTGAACTAGAAAAATGAAAGACAGAAACCAAGAGTAACAAGACCTAGTTGAACAGAGGGTTTAGAACAGCCTGTCTAAAGTTTGATCAAGGGGAAAATCTTTCAGTATGGTAAACTCTCTCATTAATTCTTGAGTCAGCCTTGACAAATTTGAAATATTGGAGTAGTCTTCTCATTTAAAACATTTTTTACTCACAAATCAAATAAAAGAGTTTGCAGCACTCCAGATAACAAATTTTTATTGCTATAAATTCACTGATATCTCACTTCCTTTTGATACTATTATAGAGGAAACATGATGATGAATCATGAAAATGATGCTATTTTCTTGCTTCACGAAGCAACTGCTAAATAAAGGCAGAATGAAAGCAACCTTTTTCCAGCTGTCTCATTGCCTTTTTAAGCCTCCATTATAAGTTTCTACAAAACAAATTGGAGAAGACCATTGAATATTAAACCACTAGGACTTCTTCCTATGAGCTAAATGTAAGATTATCATCAGATTCAAAGGCCTTGAAGCCTGGAGAAATGGACAGTTGTAGAGGGACTCAGCAGGAATTATTGGAAGAAATTAGGACCATAATTACCCAGAATGAAGCCTACAGCTGCGACCAAGGAAATTTGTTTTATCATGAATATTTCAGACCCAATTTCATGCTTTCTAAGGTCACATAAGCTCAACAGGGAGACACTTATGGTTATTGCATATACTGATCTGGCATGTAATTAAATTTTCAAAAAGTATAAGGCCATCAGACTGCAAGTTCCTTGGGGACATATTTCCTGACTTAGCCTGGGGCATCATTGAAGTCACTAGAAATTGTCTTCCTTTGCTAAGGCCCATTCCCCCAGCATTATTGAAAACTACACAATTTTAGATTTGAGGGCATGGAAAATGATGTGAAACACACTAATTTTTGCCTTCATTGAGTTCATGGGGTAGTTTGTCAGACAGACAATAGAATATCCACAATGCAATATTATAACACATTGTATTAAGGACATGGAAATCTAACTGTTAGAAAACAAGCAGGAACAATGGAGAAATATAGGGGTGGGGGCTATTGATATTAGAAAATATATGTTCAGACAATACTATTTAGAAAACAAAGTATATTCACAGAAATTTTTGCTCAGAAGTGGGAACATTTTATTGAAAATATTCTTCCCTTATATATCAAAACCACATTTTGCCCTCCCTACATTCCTCCCAGCTCCCCCATACCTCTCTTCTCCTTCAGTTACATGCACCCTCCATTTACTTTACGGAAAAGAGTAGGCCTCCAAGTGACTGCAGCCAAACAGGACCCATCACTCAGGAAACTCATTTTAAAATGATGATTATCTGCACTGCAGTAGACTGTATGTAACCTTTTGGAACAGAAAAACAAAACATGTTGGCATGTGGAGCCAGAGACTTTCCTGTTCAGCCTCCAAGGGCACAGTCACTTATATAATAATCACGCAGAGGTTTAATATTAATTATAATTGTTTAGTTGATGGCTCAGGCTTATTACTAGCTAGTTTTGCTAGCTCTCACATAGAAATTAACCTGTTTCTATTAATCTGTCTATCATCATGTGACCCATAGCTTACCTTTATTGGTCTGGCATTTTACTTCTCCAGCAGCTTCTCTTGACTCCACCTTCTTTCTTGGTGTGTCTCTGCTTGGATTTCCCACCTAGATATATTCTTCCCAGCCATAGGCCAAAGCAGCTTTATTCATCAACCAATAAAAGCAACACATATTCACAGTGTACAGAAGGACATTCCAAACCATTTCTCCTTTTTTGTCTAATTAAAAAGGAAGGTTTAAACTTCAACATAGTAAAATTATATATAACAAAAGGGGTATCAAGCAAGAATTATAGTTACAATACTTAGTCTATTTGTATTTGGCAAAATTAAAGAAAATACTCAATCCTCTATCCTGTCTGTGTGAATCTAATTCATCTAATTTATCTTTTATCATAACAAAGGGAAACTATAATTATAACTATATAATCTTCAGGAAGTACATTGTAAAGAACTTCCAAAACTCTAGAAATGACAGAGATATCAGGCTGCCTGGACAGTCACCCAAAGTTCCTCTGCAATGTTGGGAAATTCATCTTCAGTCTATAGAACTAGAGAGTCTGGCAGACTTCCCAAAGAAGCAGGAAATTTGAAATTGTACTGCCTCTATTAGCAGTTTGACAGTCATTTTTCTCTATGTCTTGCAGAATGCCTGGCAGCTTTTTCCATTTAGCAGGAACTCTGAAGAACTGTCCCATCTTGTTTTGGCAAGTTCAGCAGTCATTTTCCTATTGGTCCTGCATGTCCAGTTTATATAGCACATTGTCAAGCACACCAGGAAAGAACAGTTTCTTGCCAAAATGGCTAGTATTACCACATTTAAATAAAATGCCATAAGAATGTTCTTTGATGCCCTTCATCCTCTTGAAGTAATTGTTGCTGCCAGGAGCAGATTGTCTCACTCTCGAGAAAAGTCTAAGTTCTTAAAACATTTAAAATGCCATATTCTGTAGGTCTTTGAAGTTTTTAAAGATTGCCTGTCGATCTGAAATATATCTCTGTATATCTAGAAACCCTAACTAACATGGCTATATAGTTGACTATTATAGATGAATATTAATTAGTATCTTAATTATATATTACATTTTAAGTGCACTACATAAACATAGTACCTTTACTGAGAGTAGAAATATATATACAGTATAGCAAAATTGGCCTTAAATTTTTTCAATAAACCAAAATTCACACTAGTGTATTTTGTCAATAATTATTTTTGGATTAAATTCAACTCAGTAATCTACCCCTTTGCCATTATTGTAATATCTAAAATTTTCCCTATCATTTCTATATCATATATAACTTTTTTCTTTAAAAATGTTTAACTATGATGACTAACCATTTATAACTAACCCCATTTAAAATCATAAACAATATATTGAAAATTTTGGTTTAGTTTTCCATACTAGTATCTACTGATTTTTGGAACTAGAAATGTTATAGAGATCCTGAGATAATGTAGAATTATGTTCAAGTTCTGACTGAGTTATTTAGTGTGGCTGGCCCATCCTAGCCAGTAGTTTTGATGCTGCTGTGGATGTTGGATTACCTGGGCCATTATTCCCATTGTTACTATAGTTCTCATCTTCATGTTTTTTTCTTTTATTAAAGTAACATACTTTAATGCTTCTTTAAAGACGTTTAAGCTATTTATTTTTATAACTGTCTATACCAATTTACTTTATTTCTTCCAAGTCTATGTACATTTATAAACATATTGTGACCAATTTAGGTGTTTCTTTTTGTCTGAGTCTGTCTTTAGTGTGTATCTGTAATCTTTTTTGATCACTGCTTTTAACATCTAAGAAGACATGGCTAGGATCAAAGCAGCTGGTTTGGCTGCTAGCTCCACTCAGCTCAGCTTCACAACAAGGAAGACATACCCAGGAGAGTCACGCTTACCCTCTCCCCAACTCTCAGGTCCATGCTGCCAACAGGTAGCATGCAGCCAGGCCATAAACATTTTTTGTTTGTATAAGTAAAAGCTAAATTCATCATGTGCAGCTTTGAAGTGCCTATGTGCACCACAGCAGGAATCTGCCCTGCTGTGCTCAAGCCCAAATGTTGCAGAGTCTCTGTATTGCTGCCCACATAAGAGACACTAGTAGGAAGCTATTTTGGCCCCTTTTACGTGTTCTAGAGCCTTCCCCCATTTTAAAGCATTCTCTGACATTATGTGGAAATTTTTGCCCCACATTGGATGGGTGCCAAATGTGGCTTACAGCTAGTTCTCTGGCATTTTACTCCTCCAGCAGCTGCTGACATCTCTTTTGACTCCACCTTCTTTCTCCCTGTATCGATGCTTGGATTTACAGCCCATCAATATTTTACCCAGCCATAGACAAAAGCAGTTTTATTCATCAACTAATAAAAGCAACACACATTCTCATTTCAAAGAAAGACATTCCAGATGAGGCATGTATGAATGAACCACATGTACCTATGAGAAGAGAAACTACACTGATTCTGAGAAGATGAGCAAGATTTTGAATTTTATTCTGAAATCCCTGGAGAACCATTAAATGGTTTTAACAGTGTGAAGGTACAAGAAAGGCCAGTAGAGAGACTGTTTCAGCAATCACATTTTCAATATAATACTTGTGGTGGAATCTTAAACTAGAATAGAGGGAAGAAGAAGAGCCTAAAATTTTTCTTGAGCAAGACTTAAAAGGTTGAAAATCATATTATCTGGGAAGTTAAAGAGAAGACATACACAGTGGGGACAAGATTGCTGACTTTGTCCATTTATGTCTTCCTGTTATTTCACCAATGTTTACCAAATGAAAGTTCCAAAGAAGATAATTCTTTAATATATGCATAAATAATTTGTCATATAATACTGAGCCACTGAGACATCTCTTCTAGGGCCTCCTTTTACTTCTGTCATATGAGACAGTTTCTGAACCTTGTCTAAATTTTTTACCTATAGAGTTTACCTTTTTACTTTTGTATGTGTTTTCTATAGTACAGGGACTTCCTATTAACTCCACAACCAGAGCAGTTAGGAAATTCTAAGGATTAACCAAGGATATCCCATAGCCAATGATGAATGGAAATGATAAATGAATGTTCCAGCTTCCCTAATCTTCACTATGGCTTTTCTGAGTTCTAGTCTGCACAGTTCCTTAGAGAGTCTCTTATGGAATGTAGTTTCAAAGTTGCATAATAGCAATCTTCTTTTAGCATATTACTAAATTTGACATTTTCCAATTTCGGTTTTCCTATTTCTTTGTTTCGGCTTCCTGATTTCATCTTTCCCTGCATTAGAATCTTTACAAGACTTCTGCATCTATGGAATCATATTTAGTCCAGGAGGGAGGTGATTAAATAATTTTTTATGATTTGTGTGGCAAATGTTTTGCCTGCATGAATTTGTGTAAATCACCTATGTGCAATGCTTGATGAAACCAGTAGAGAGCATCAGATGGCCTGGAAACAGAGATTGTGAGCAGCCTTGGTACTGGGAAGAGAACCCAGGTCCTCTGCAAGAGAAGCAAGTGCTCTTAAGCACTAAGTAATCTCTTTGTACAAATGAAATATTCTAATTTTATGTTTAAATGTCTGTTTAAGTTTACTTTATGTGAATTTGTGTTTTGTATGCATGTATATTTGTGCACCATGTGAATGACTGGCATCCACAGAGGCCAGAAAGAAGTAGATGTTGGGTACTATGGAACTGGAGTTACAGACACTTATTAACCACCATGTGGGTGTTGGTAATCAAAATTAGGTCTGCTGGAACAGCAACCAGTTGTCTTATGCACGAAGCTATCTCCCCAGCCCCATTTAAACAAGTTTAAAGATAAACCTTCTTTTCATAAGAAAAAAGGAATTATACAATGTAATAAATGCAAACTGTTTCTGAGAATTATAGGATTTTGCTTTTTCAGAAAGGCTAAGGCAAAGAAAAATAAACACATGTGAGAGTTGCTCCAAGAGATCTAATAGTCTTTTTCGAATGATAGACAACAGACCTATTATAACAATACATTGAATAAATATTTTGAAAATAATTTTGCTTTCCTAATTATTTATCCTGAGCCACCTAACACTCATTTTCCCGTGCATCAGAATTACCTTCTGGCATCTCTATTCCAGGTGGAGTTCTTAAGCACAAAGACTTGGAGATAGTAAAAGTCCAGCGTGTGCTGCATTTGCTTAGCTCTGCAGGCATTCTCTTCTAATTCAGTTTTAATCTCTCTGAAGAGCATGTGAAGTTTTGTCGTTAGGAAGTTGGTATATCAATTTTAATTTCAAGAAACCCTTAGCTATGTTCTACCAAAACCATACTCACAGCTCATTTGCAAGGTTAAAGAAATCATGCTCTCATAAAGCTAATGATGATTTGACACATTCAGCATTCATATGAAGTTACTCTTGGATTTTAGACAAAATAAATGAAATATCATAAACAAACAAAAAAGCAAAACAAGAATATTTTCATATGATTAACCGATCCTCACTCAGATTTGGTTTCTTACAACTAACATGTTTTCTAATGCTTCTTCAAATTAGATGCAGCACTTAGATTTATAGCAATCAATGTGAAGTTCTAGAAATATGTTGGAAACAGGTTTAATTCAATAAATTTTTGCTTTTTGTTTTGTAAACTATTTTAGCATATGTTAAATTAATTTTTGCTGGCATGCAAAGTAATGTTTTTCTGTTATATACATAACATATTTTTCATATATATCCTTATGCTTTTCCTATATATATCATTATGCTTTGCTCTTTTTAAATATTTATTATTCTTGAATGTGAAATGCCCGCACATACACACACACACACACACACACACACACACACACACACACACAGAGAGAGAGAGAGAGAATGAGAGAGGTTTTGTGTATATACTAGCTTGTGAAAATCAGAGGACAACTTTTATGAAGTGGGTTCTATCCTGCTAACTTTCTGTGGATTCCATAGATCCAACTCAATAGCTCTTCAAAAAGTAGATATGGCAGAAATTAATGCATTGAATTTTCCTGTGTTAGGTGAAAAATATTTTGACTACTACTCTCTCTTTTTTTTTTTTTTTTTTTTTTTTTTTTTTGGTTTTTACGAGACAGGGTTTCTCTGTATTGTTTCGGAGGCTATCGGTCCAGCCCGGCCTCGAACTCACAAAGATTCGCCTGCCTCTGCCTCCCGAGTGCTGGGATTAAAGGCGTGCGCCACCACCGCCCGGCTGACTACTACTCTCTTAACAAGCATGGAAGAGAAAATAAAGAACATTTTTGTAAGGAGTCAAAGAATTTATTTTTGATTTATTCAGTCATAGAAGATAAAGGAAAGGGTAATTGAAATCAGTGTTTGAAAACTGCATAAATAATATTGTCCTAGTTATCAGTAAGAGTTGGTATGGGAAGGACTTTGAACAGTAATTTATTAACCTAATTTTCAAACCTTGAATTATTTGAACCAGTAAGTTGTAATTGTATATGATGTCCTAGAAATGTTTCAACTTAAAAAAAGGAAAACAGACAACTGGAAAGATGACAGGATTAATATTTCTGGATCATGTGTTACTTTCATGTGATACTTTTCTTGGTTTTGAGAGGAACTTCCCTACTGATTTCCATAATGCCTGTACTAATTTTCATCCTACCAAGTGTGCATAAGGGCTTCCTTTTGTTCAAATCCCCACCATTATTTTTATTGTTTTCTTAATGACTGCCATTATGAGTGGGAGGAAATAGAATTGCAATAGTGTTTTAATTTGAATTTTTTTGATCATCACTGATGTTGAAATGTTTTTCATATTAGTTCACTATTTATACATAGTTTATGTTCATATTAGTTCACTATTTATACATAGTTTATGTTGTTTTGACTTTCTTTGGTGTGTTTAGCATTATGTATCTCAATGCCATTTGTTTCCTTTCTCTTCTTATCTGCCCTTTGCCCTTGAAAACCACCCCCAAATAAAATAAAACAAGATTTAAGGGAAAAAGGGACAGTATCATCGTGAAAGCTATACTGTAACATAGGGAGTCATACAGCAAGCCCTTTTTTTTACATGTATTTTTGTTTGCAAGTATTTATTGGAAATAGTCATTGGTCTGTTTCAAGGCCTCTGGTTTCTGCTACACTGTCGATGCTGGGCCCTCACTGGGATTCCTCTTGGAAAAACTATGCAATAATTCATGAATTTGCATGTCATTCTTGTACAGGGGCCATGCTAATCTTCTCTGCATCATTTCAATTTTAGTAATATGTGCGGCTGAAGTGAGCAACATAATTTGTTTTGAGAGATGTGTTGTAATTTCAGTGGTCATTTGTTGACTAGGTTATTTTAATGACTTCATGTCAATGCATCGCAGAGATACTAGCATATCTAGGTTTATTGCAACATTATTCATAATAAAGAAGCAATGGAAAGAATGGATGTACATGTTAATCAATATAAGGAATAAAAGAATGAATCTAGGTGCCAATCAGTATAAGGATAGATGAAGAAAATTTAATATATTTAATATTTATATGTACATACATGCATATAAACTTTTTAGCCATAAAAATATTGAAATTATGTAATTTTCAGGAAAGTAGATATATTGCTTACAATCAGATTAAATGATTTTAGTAAATATCAAAAATACAAATATCACATTTTGTCTCCCTTGTGGGTCTTAGAATTTATACACATACACAAAATTATTTATGTTCATATGACTTGAAGTCAAAGAAAACTGACTAGGAAAACAAAGAGAAGTAATAATAGATGGGAGGGCAAAAAAATAGGATAGCAGGGTATGGTGGGAATAAGCTCAAAGTACTATATATTCAAAGTATATATGAATACAAGTGAATATATATTTGGTATTATATACCAAAAATTATGCATAATTGGATATTATTAACCTCTGTTCCATGAACAGTGCTTAAATAAAACATTTTCAAAATACAAAGGCAAGAATGTATTTTCCCTTTCCTATTTATATTTTTAAACTAAATATTTTACCATGTTTATTCCCCTCTCCTGACTCCTTACAGGTTCTCCCCTGTTGTGGAATATTAGTTTAAGCTGTGTTACTTCATTTATGCTGTGTAATATTTTTAATGATGCAAAGATGTGTTGCATTTGTTTAACTCTGCAAAGTGGTGTCACTTTGCCTGCATTAAGCACCTGATTGGTCTAAAAAGGAGCTGAACAGTGAATATCTATCCAGGAGAGAGAAATAGGTGAGGCTAACAAGCAGAGAGAATAAAGAGGACAAAAGAAAAGGAGAAGCAAAATAAAGAGAAGGAGAGAGGACATTAAGGGTCAGCCACCCATCCACAGAGCCAGCAACAGAGTAAGGAAAGAAAGACCTATAGAATAGAGAAAGGAAAAATCCCACAGCTAGACAGGATAATTAGTTAAGAAAAGCCAAGCTAAGTCCAGGCATTCATAAGTAATTTTTTATTTGGGAGCTGGTTGGTGGTCCTCCAAAGAGTAAAAAATATAAACTACACTCCTTGGTATTTATAAAAGTTTAGATTGTCAAAATAGCCATTAAAAGAGTGAATGCATCAACAAACAAATTTTCAATGGCAAAGACAAGGGAAAATGTTTACAAAATAAAACAAGGGTCTGGAGAGATAGCTCAGTGGTTAAGAGCATGTGCTACCCTGTAGAACACCTGGGTTCTGTTCCCAGGACCCACATAGCAGCTCAGAACTGTTTGTAACTCTAGCACCACGGGATATGATGCCATCTTCTGGCTGACATAGGCACTATGTGCACAAAATGCACATATATACATGAGGGCAAAACACTGACACATAAAAAATTTAAATCCTTAAAAACAATAGAATACAAGTATATGTGAACATCACACAGTCTAGAAGTGCAATAAAATGAAAATGGAATGGGATAAACATATAAAAGATAGATTTTAATATTTAAGTATAAAGTAGAGAAACATACTGAAGAGCATAGTGCTAATTTCACAAGTGTTAAATTCTGTAGAAGCATCATAAACCATTATTCAGTTTATTCTTTAAGTATGAGAAATTGAGAGCCATAGGACCAGTAATTAACCTTGATCTGAAGCTCTTTCCAATTTGCTTTTTTTTAAAAAATATACTTTTGTTTTGCTCCAGTTTGAGTTTTGATTTTTATGTAGAACTTTACTATGTAGTTCATGCTGGTCTTGAAGTCACTTTGTAAACTAGGCTAATATTGATCATGAAGAACTTCTTGCCTCATCCTCCCATGCTTGAATTATGGGTCTTTAGTACCCCACTGATCTTTTTTAATAAACTGCATTGCACATCAAATTTCATTTGTGTTAAGTAAGATGATGATGATACTGCTTTTTGAACTAAACTTTGAATGTTATTACTGTAGTCTAGGTAAGCACAATTCACATACCTATCAGTTGAAGAGTGAAAATATAAGGTTTGAACTTGAGTAAGATAAATGGAATATTTCAAATTATCCACAAAAATATGTTAACTAGCTTTACCTGAAAGTATAAATTGTACAATTAGGATAATCTGTCAAAAACACTTTGATGTTTCCAAGTAATTATATCAAAGTAGAACAAATCAACAATTATATTGTAAAAGATCTGAAAATTACCCAAAAGTATTTACCAAACATTTAATCATATTAGGCTTGATTCATCAGACTGAAAACTTAGCTTCTATCATTATCTTTAAAAAGAAATGGTTGCAAACAAAAATAGAAACTATAAACTATAAAGAATAATATAATCTCTACCTCTTTCTCTTTCTCTTTATGTGTGTATGAATAAATCTTCAGAGAATAAAAATAACATAATACAATAAGGTTGAATACCTAACTGAAGTTAGCTTTTAAATAAAACTACTCTAATTATTGCCTCAGTACAAAAATAGGTAAATATAAATGATTTACAGATATACAATTGTCTAGTAAATTAAATAAATTCAATTTCTAAAATAATAAAATTTCAATTGGAAGTGTTTTGGGATTCCAAAAATTACTACTTGCTTTTTTCTACTCCTGATAATAAAAATTGACAACAAAATAAAAATAGTGGGTGATGTATATGTAAACTATCTTCCTTATTGTAAATGAATTTGATTGTGTTGAGTCTTGCTAATTACTATTCCCTCCTAACTTAACTTAGGCTGGATTATCTACTTATTTGGGTAGTGGGCACTTGAAATGCCCTTTAGTTCCAGAGTTAAAATGTACCCCAGGGCAAAGAAACAACAAACACAGGTCCTAGGACCAATTGACATTTAACTATTCAGAAAAAGTATTTCACAACCTCTGAAACAGTGTAGCTGAGGGACCCAAAGATCTTGGAATATTAGGCTAATAAGACTTTATTACATAAGAAAAGATGCACATATCAGCAATGGGAAAGACCTTTTCCCCTAAAAGAATACATTTCTTTGTCATTCCATTTTTCTTACATATTTGGCAAGGAATTAAAAAGACTAAAATTGTAAAACAAAATACCCGGTTTGGACTAAGATGTAGGTGAATGACCCTTAATTATGCTATCAGAGGTCATTATAAACAAGATGATTAACATTTTCTTGAAAATCAATTTGGCGAGATGCTCTAGGCTCCTAAATGTGAATCAGACAATTTGGCACAGCATTTTCACTTCTGAGAATCTATTTTATAGAAATACCCAAGCAGATGTGCAAACTTTTAGCCATAGGGATGTTGAAAGCAGAACCATTTAAAGCAAAGACAAACAAAAACAAGGAATATAACCTAGTAAAAATTTTAAAATACTTATAAAACATATATAATTCATGAGGAAAGAAGCAGACATTTATTTAAAAATTTCCTCCTGATAAAGATATTTTCATCATGTTTCCAACTATTAAATATTTTCACAATAATAGACATAAAATACTGGTTTTCCAGGAAAAATTATATGATTTACAATCACTTTCATTGTGGCACTTTCACTGAGAGTATGGTTCATAGGATGATGATGACTTTGAAGCCACCCTAGGCAGTACATCTAATGTCCCTCTCAAAAACAAAATAGTCAGGCATAGTGGCAGGCAACTTTAATTCAAAAAAGTGGCAGACAAAGGGAAAAAGATCTTTGTGAGTTCCAGGCCAGCTTAATCTTTATGTTAAGATCCTATCTCAAACATATACATACATACATGTATACATGCAAAATAAAACTGTAAATTCTTAATCTGTCTGCTTCTGATTTAATAACTGATGAGACATTAAAGGTAAGTATATTCCCTGCTATAGTGTGCTTTTAAAAATATAAGATTTATAAACATTATTTATGTATATAACATGCCAGTATAGCAAATAGAATTTTAAATAAATATACACATACATGTAATTTTATAAAATATATTTTGAAATTTATGTAAAATATTTAAAATATGTAAAATATTTAAATAATACATGATAAAAATATAAATTAAAATATTTTATAATGCTTATATATTCTAATATTTTACAATTACATGAATTATATAATTTATTATATATTTCAATTTCAATTTACATTAAAATATATAATTATGTAAATTATATATTTATTATATAAAATGCAATATATAAATAATTGCATATGTATGTATATATACATATGCCCATTAGCATAGATTTTCCATACCAAGTGATCAGGGGGCTGAAATATTACTAGTTAAAACTAATTAGAACTAGGAGCACATTCAAGTATATTTTGGGCAAATTAGTGAGTTGTGTCTTAAAATGAAGAGTAAAAGGCGAGCTGGGGCTATAATAACACAATGGTATAGAACTTTTCTAGCAGTTTCAGTGTCCTAGGTTTAATCCCTAACACTACCCCAGCACAAATGAATATGCTGAAGTCAAAATTCTAATTCCTGATATTTAATGAAATGAAGCAGTATTCTGATATCATAAATAAAATCCATGTGAAGCAAATGTACTTGAAAAGTGAGATTTATCTATGTATGATGTTACAGGTTTTAATCCTGGGAGTTCTAGTTCAGCCTTGTCTACAAAGCAAGTTCCAGAGTTTCCAAGGAAACTGTGTTTTGAAAATTAAAAAATGAAAATAAAAACAGTAAGAATAAGAAGAAACTGAATATTTTGTCCTAAGTTGCATTGATCATATATTTCTTTATTATTCTGAATGCATTTTCAAATTTTCTAATTAAATTTTAAAAAATAATACAACATTTATGTTGACAAATTAAATTTTGAATAGAAAAATTGAAGATTAGCATACCATTCATTAGTTATACAATGCATGGAACATACCAGTTGTTCCATCCCACCCTAATACAAATACTACGTATTGACTGTTTATACTTTGAGGTATGAGTAAGATTTATTAGTTAATCTACATAGAAACTGATATAATTTAAGAAAAATTAGATCTGTTAAAATATTTTTGAAAGAGCGAGCCCAGCTTCAGGTGAGATTGGGTCTCCGGCGGGGACACCCCAGATCCCCTGCTCAACACCTATCCCCTCGATCTTCTGGGGCCTCTCCTGGCATCCAGAAGACCCGCCCACACAGGAAAGACATCAGGCCTTCCAGGCCCCAAACTCCAGCAAGCCCAGCTTCAGGAAAGACATCAGCCCTTCCAGGTCCCAAACTCCGGCAAACCCAGCTTCAGCTTAAGCTTCAGTGTCAGCATTCCCAGCTTCAGCTTCAGGAAGAAAGAAGACGAGTGGAGACCGAAAGACCCCACCAGCACCCACTGGAAGAAGAGATGGGAAGAAGACAGAATAAGAGCTCACTCAGCAATAGAAAGACCAACATGACTCCATCAGAATCTAGGGAACCAACACCAGCAAGACCTGAAAAGCACTACATAGACAAAGCAGAGGAGACAGACATTAAAAATTATTTTGTGAAGATGAGAGAGACCCTCAAAGAAGAAACGAGGAAATCCCTTAAAGAAATAGAAGAAAAAAACAAACAAAAAAGCCATGAAATGGGGGAAAATTCAAGAAATAAACAAATCTCTCAAAGAATCTAAAGAGCACCAAGAAAAAAACAACCAAAAAAAATGAAGGAAAAAAACTCAAATAGTTGAAGGATTGAAAGCTGAAATACAAACGACAAAGAAAACACAGAACGAGGGGATGCTGGAAATAGAAAAGCTGGGTAAATGATCAGGAACTACAGATGCAAGTATCACCAATAGAATACAAGAGATTTTAGAAGAGAGAATCTCAGGTGTTGAAGACTCATTAGAGGATATAGAGTCGTCAACCAAAGAAATCTCAAAACCAACAAATTCTTAACACAAAATATCCAGGAAATATGGGATACTGTGAAGAAGCCAAACCTGAGAATAATAGGTATAGAAGAAGGCAAAGAAATACAATTCAAAGGTACAGAAAACATATTCAACAAAATCATAGAAGAAAACATCCCTAACCTAAAGAAAGATATGCCTATGAAAATACAATAATCTTACAGAACACCAAATAGGCTCGACCAGAAAATGAAGTCACCTCGCCACATAATAATCAAAATATCAAACCTACAGAGTAAAGACAAAATATTAAGAGCAGCTAAAGAAAAAGGCCAAGTAACATATAAAGGCAGACCTATCCGAATTATACCTGACTTCTCAATGGAAACGATGAAAGCCAGAAGATCCTGGATAGATGTCCTACAAATGCTAAGGGAACAAGGATGCCAGCCCAGACTACTATATCCAGCAAAGCTTTCAATTACCATAGATGGAAAACACAAAATATTCCATGACAAAGCCAGATTTAAACAATACGTATCCATTAATCCAGCAATACAGAAAGTTCTAGAAGGAAAACCTAGATCCAAGGAAGATAACTACACTCAGAAAGACACTGGCAATATATAATCCCACTTTACAAAACACCAAAAGAAAAAGGGAGGAGAAACTACACAAAATAACTTCACTAACAATAAATCAAGCGCAAACAAGAATCATCAATCAATGGTCATTAATATCCCTGAATGTCAACGGCCTCAACTTGCCTATAAAAAGACACAGACTAGCAGAATGGATACGAAGACAGAGCCCTTCCTTCTGCTGCATACAAGAAACACATCTCAACATCAAAGACAGACGTTATCTCAGAGTAAAGGGTTGGGAAAAGATCTTCCAATCAAACGGCCCCAAGAAACAAGTGGGTGTAGCAATCCTAATATCTAACAAATTAGACTTCAAACTAAAATCAATCAAAAGAGAGGAAGAAGGACACTTCATATTCATCAAAGGAAAAGTACATCAAGAAGTCTCAATTTTAAACATCTACGCCCCAAATACAAAGGCACCTACATTTGTGAAAGAAACATTACTAAAGCTCAAACCCACATAAAATGTCACACACTAATAGTAGGAGACTTCAACACTCTGCTCTCACTGCTAGACAGGACCTCCAGACAGAAACTTAACAAAGAAACAAAAGAACTAATAGAAGTTATGACCCAACTGGGTTTAACAGACATATATAGAACATTCCACCCAAATACAAAGGGATATACCTTCTTCTCGGTGCCACATGGAACCTTCTCTAAAATTGACCACATAATAAGAAACATAGCAAATCTCCACAGATACAAAAAAAATTGAAATAACCCCCTGTATCTTATCAGACCACCATGAATTTAAATTAGAATTCAACAATAACACAAATCGCAGAAATCCTACAAACTCCTGGAAATTGAACAATGCACAATTGCACCATTCCTGGGTAAAGGAAGAAATAAAAAAAGAAATTAAAGACTTCCTCGAATTCAATGAGAATGAAGACACAAATACACAAACTTAAGGGACACTCCAAAAGCAGTGTTGAGAGGAAAGTTCATACCACTAAAAGTGCCCACATGAAGAAAGTGGAGAACAGTCACACTAGAAAATTAATAGCACAGCTGAATACTCTAAAACAAAAAGAAGCGAACTCACCCAGGAGGAGCAGCTGCCAGGAAATAATCAAATTGAGGGCTGAAATCAATCAAGTAGAAACCAGAAAAACACTGAGAAGAATCAATGAAACAAAGAGTTGGTTCTTTGAGAAAATCAACAAAATAGACAAACCTCTGTCCAAACTAAACAAAAGACAGAGAGAGAGAGCAAGCTAATTAACAAAATCAGAAATGAAAAAGGGGACATAACAATGGACTCTGAGGAAATCCAGAGAATCATCACGGGATACTTTGAAAATCTGTACTCCCCAAAATTTGAAAACTTAAAGGAAATGGACAATTTCCTGGGTAGATATCACTTGCCAAAACTAAATCAAGAGAAGATAAACAATCTAAACAGACCTATAACCCCTAATGAAATAGAAGCAGTCAGCAAAAGTCTCCCAAACAAAAAAAGCCCAGGCCCAGATGGCTTCAGAGCAGAATTCTACCAGAAATTCAAAGAAGAGCTAATTCCAATACTTCTCAAAGTATTCCACACAATAGAAGCAGGAGGCTCACTGCCGAACTCTTTTTATGAGGCTACAATTACCTTGGTATACAAGCCACACAAAGACCCAACTAAGAAAGAGAACTTTAGACCAATTTCCCTCATGAACATTGATGCAAAAATACTCAATAAAATACTCGCAAACTGGATTCAAGAACACATCAGAAAAATCATCCACCATGATCAAGTAGGCTTTATCCCAGGAATGCAGGGATGGTTCAACATTAGAAAATCTATCAATGTAATCCACCATATAAACAAACTGCAAAAGGAAAACCACATGATCATCTCACTACATGCTGAAAAAACCTTTGACAAAATCTAGCATCCCTTCATGATAAAGGTCCTAGAGAGATCAGGGATAACAGGAACGTACCTGAATATAATAAAAGCAATATACAGTAAACCAACAGCTAACATCAAACTAAATTGAGAGAAACTCAAAGCAATTCCTCTAAAATCAGGAACAAGACAAGGCTGTCCACTCTCTCCATATCTCTTCAATATTGTACTTGAAGTTCTAGCTACAGCAATAAGACAACAAAAGGAGATAAAGGATATACAAATAGGAAAAGAAGAAGTCAAACTTTCACTATTTGCAGATGATATGATAGTTTACATAAGTGACCCGAAAAACTCTGCAAGGGAACTCCTAGAGCTGATAAACACCTTCAGCAATGTGGCAGGATACAAGGTAAACTCAAAACAATCAGTGGCCATATTATATACAGATGATGAAGTGACTGAGAAAGAAATCAGAGAACCATCACCCTTTACAATAGCCAAAACATCATCAAATATCTGGGGTTAATGTTAACCAAGGAAGTGAAAGACTGGTATATCAAGATCTTTGAGTCTTTAAAGAAAGAAATCAAAGAGGATACCAGAAAATGGAATGATCTCCCATGCTCTTTGATTGGTAGGATCAACATAATAAAAATGGCAATCTTGCCAAAAGCAGTCTATAGATTCAATGCAATCCCCATCAAAATTCCATCACAATTCTTCAAGGTTCTGGAAAGAACATTAATCAACTTTATATAGAAAAACAAAAGGCCCAGGATAGCCAAAACAACCCTATACAATAAAGGAACTTCAGGAGGCATCACCATACCTGACTTCAAGCTCTATTATAGAGCTATAGTCCTGAAAAGAGCTTGGTATTGGCACAAAAATAGGCAGGTAGACCAATGGAACTGAACTGAAAACCCTGATTTTAACCCACACACCTATGAACACTTGATTTTTGACAAAGAAGCTAAAACTATACAATGGAAAAGAGAAAGCATCTTCAACAAATGGTGCTGGCATAACTGGGTACTGGTATGCAGAAGACTGCAGATAGATCCATTTTTGTCGTCTTCTACAAAACCTAAGTCCAAATGGATCAAAGATCTCAACATAAATCCATCCATACTGAAACTTTTAGAAGAGAAAGTGGGAAATACTCTTCAACAAGTTGGTACAGGAGACCACTTCCTAAACATAACAGCAGAGGCAGGAACACTGAGATCAACAATAAACAAATGGGACCTCCTGAAACTAAAAAGCTTCTGTAAGGAAAAGGACACAGTCAACAAGACAAAAAGGCAGTCCACAGAATGGGAAAAGATATCCACTAACCCCACATCTGACAATGGGCTAATCTCCAAAATTTACAAAGAACTCAAGAAGCAAGTCTCCAAAACACCAAAGGATCCAATTCAAAGGTGGGGAACAGAACTAAATAGAGAATTCTCAATAGAGGAGGCTAAAATGGCCAAGAGACACTTAAGAAAGTGCTCAACATCTTTAGCCATCAGGGAAATGCAAATCAAAACAACTCTGAGATACCATCTTACTCCTGTCAAAATGGCTAAAATCAAAAACACCGAAGACAATTTATTCTGGAGAGGATGTGGAGAGAGGGGAACACTCCTCCACTGCTGGTGGGAGTGCCAACTCGTACAGCCACTTTGGAAATCAGTATGGAGATTCCTCAGGAAAATGGGAATTAATCTACCACAAGACCCAGCAATTCCACTCTTAGGCATACATCCAAATGAGGCAAATTCATACAACAAGGGCATCTGCTCCACTATGTTCATAGCAGCATTATTTGTAATAGCCAGAACCTGGAAGCCACCTAGATGCCCCTCAACTGAAGAGTGGATAGAGAAAATGTGGTACATTTACACAATGGAGTATTACTCAGCAGAAAAAAAAACAATGAAATCTTGAAATTCACAGGTAAATGGATAGCACTGGAAGAAACCATCCTGAGTGAGGTAACCCAGGGGCAAAAAGTCAAACATGGTATGTACTCACTCATATATGGATTTTAGACATGGATCAGGAGAGTGCCAGTCTGCACTTCCACTGATAGAGAGTCTGGGAAACAGGAAAGAACCTAAAAGATATGCATAGTACCCAAGAGAAGAGGATTGAAACAAGATCCTCTGAATGGATGGGGAACATGGCGGGTGGTGGGGGGGGAGTGGGAGCTGGGAAGACGAGAGGGGGAGAAGACGAAGAGAGAGTAGGTCATGGGGGAACAGGAAGTTTGAGTGGGGGGTAGAAGAGGGGGAAGAGGGAATCATAGGTTAGAAGATAGATCAGGCACCAGAGTGTCCTCTAGTGATCTAAAGGGATGACACCAATTGACAAGCTAAGCAATAGTGGAGAGACTACCTCGAATGCCCATTCCTGATAATGAACTTGATGTCTATAACCATCTGGGAGCCTTCATCCAGTGACTGATGGAAGCAGAGGCAAATACAGGCAATTAAGCACTGAACTGAACCCAAGGAACCCAGTGACAGAGAGAGAGGAGTGATGAGCAAATTGGCAAAGAATGGGCTGGCAAAACCAGCAGAGACAGCTGATCTGAACAGGGGAGAGTTCTTGGACCCCAGACCGACAGCGGGGAGGCCAGCATGGGACTGATCTGGACCCCCTGAATGTGAGTGTCACTGAGAAGGCCTAGGCAACCTATGGGGCCCTGAGCTGTGGATCAGTGTCTGTCCCTGGAATACAAACAGTCATCGTGTGCCCATAGCACAAAGAGGGATGCTCTCTCAGCCTGTATTCTTAGGGGAGTGCCTGGACCCTAACCTGAGTGAAATGACAGACTCTATTTATTCCCTATGTGGAAGGAATTGCTAATAGGGTGGGGGGCTGGGGGGGATGGGGAGTGTGGGAGGAGGGAACGTAGAGGGAACTGGGATTGACATGTAAAATAAGCTATTTAAAATTAAAATAAAAAATTTTAAAAATATACAAAATATTTTTGAAATATTTGACTAATTTTAAAGGCAATCATGGGTAACCATCTCATTTCCTTTCCTATTTCTGTGACAAAACACTATGTTTTAGGCAAATTATAAATCAAACATCAAATTAGCTATCACAGTTCCAAAGAGTCTATGACTATCTTTGCAGTGAGTCTGGCAGCAGGTAAGCAGATATAGTGCTGAGCAGTAGCTGAGACATTACATGTTTTGATAACTGCTATAAAGCAGAGAGAGATAACTGGGAATGGTGTGGGTTTTTGAAATACATCCTCCAACAAGGACACATCTCCTCATCCTTCTAAAACAGTTCCACTAACTGCAAATCAAGATTTAAAACATTTGAGCTTATGGGGGTGGCATTCTTACTCAATCAACCACAACAGCTAGCAAAAAAATAAAGTTCTAATGTTTCATTGATTTGTTTTTGTATCCTTTCACAAATGTGTCAGAGTATCCCTGCCATAGGTGCTACCTTTTATTATTAATGGGTTAACATCTGTTACTAAAACCGGAACTACCATTATATACTCAAAGTAATTTTAAACAAAGAGTACTGAGTTCATTCAGTATTTTCAATTATATATGTATTTGTCTTCAAATTTCCGTAGTCCGAATATTGTATTGAATTTCAGGTTAGATTTTTAGAGTATATTGACTTTGCTTTGATTGATATTTCTTAATTCGATATCTAAGCAGTGCCATCATATGGAACATTAAAGTATTATTTAATCTTAAAAAATCAATAGGGAATTTAATGGTACCTATAGTTTATTCTGAAAAATGAGGACTGCTTATTATTCTTTCCCTTGGATAATTATTCATTTCCTCTTGTCTTTTAGGTAACAATTTACAGGAAATCTCTTGTAAATAATATGGCCACAAGTAAATATCACATTTTATGCTCAAGAAAATGAGTGTAGTGAGTTGAAAATTATGACCCAGTGCCCAATTTGTCTCCACCATAATTTCCAGCTATGAAGTTGCTGGTCAGTAAGTAGCATGCAAATGTAATTAAGTAGGTGTCTCAATGTTAAACAATCCTGAATTTTGGTTGGTCTAAAATTCAAGGACTTATATTTATAAGAGCAAGAAAACTGAGTTTCAGGCATAGATTGACTGACAAAACTCTAAGGACAGAGAGAAAATGTAATATGATGGAGGCAGCAATCACAGTTGTTTCAGCAGACCAGGAATCAGTAAAAATCCATCAGGAATTGGATAAAGCAAGAAAATACTTTCTCTAGGGCCTTCAAAGGGAGTTTGTGATTTAACATCTTTGTAAAATGATTTATTGTTAATTTATATATATGAATGTTTTGTCTGCATGTATGGATATACCACATGTATGTAGTGCCTGTGACAGCCATAACAGTGCCAAAAACCCTTAGAAATGGTGTTATTGGTGCCTGTATGCTGTTTTGTGGATGATGGAAACTGATCTCAGATCTTCTGGAAGAAGAAAAGTGTTCTTAACCACTGAACTATAATGTGGAAAAAAGTTAAATAAAATAGATTCTGAAAACCATGAGTGACTTATGACTTTGAGAAGCCTCTTCATTCTTTTTTGAAATCTTCGTGATGGTTTGGAAAGTTAAATGTTGTTTTCCAAAGAGCTCCAAACTTCCAGGAAACAATATATAACCACTTATATGCAGGAATAAAGCTGTGGGATTTGTACTTTGCTAGCATAAACAGTTTTCACATGAACACTAATAAAGCTTTAAACCCATATTCTGAACACCTCTCCAATTTTCTAAACTCTACCTGGATATTCTTGGCTACCCTTGCTTCATTTCAGTCTGTTAGAAGGGTATGCTTTAAATCAATAAATTAGCAACATAAAGGAGCTTGGTTTTGTACTGTGCAGAGCAGGTGCATAATTAAATGTGTACCTTGGTTCAGGGGCTTTGACCTTTTGTGCCTTATATGGACCCTGGAAGGCTCACTGCAACAACATCTGCCCATTAGTTCCTAAAATCTATCCCGCCACTTAATGAGACTTCTTGTCTTCTTAGCATTGTTTCTGCATTTGATTATAAGAGTCTTAATTCCCAAGGAAACAAATACTCTAAAAATAAATACAATTACACATATACACAAACAAAAGAATAAATAATGATTAAAGATTTTCCCCACTTTAGAGTCTCAAATCGTCCATTTTGGTCTCAAATTTTTCATTAAACAAAAATTCCTTGAATTTACTTAATTTAAGGTCATTTAAAGATGTGTAACATTCAAAATATAAGAAGCTCAGTGTCAGTTTTTCAGGTTGTATCTGATTAAGCTTAAAAATACATAGCTCAATTTTGATGGTGATAGATTAAAAGACTTGCTCTTTGTACTTGTATTCAGGTGAAAACAGTCAGAGTTTAATTAAAATGAACAAGGCTTCAGTTGGGGATAAATGAGAGAGACGCTGACATTAAAACTAATTGAAAGCATCAAGTAGATAGCAAGCATAAAGAATTAAGATTTTCATACCAGTGATCATTGCCTGCTACTAAGAAAGCTAAAATATGCCTCATGAGCTTTTTTTGTATTTACTGAATTTCACTGAGAATTGAATTTGAATTCAGGCTAGCATTGTCTTGTTAGCTTATCTGTGTTCTTATATTTTCAGTGTATTGTTATGTATAGTAAAAATATTTTAAGCCTTTTGTTAATGTGTTTAAAGTAATTTAACTTCATACAAGTAATGACTAATAAACATATGGAGCAATTTTATGAATAGGGGGTGTCCTCTGCTTACAGATTCAAACCTGTAACCTATCTTTAACTGTTACTTCATCACCAAATCACTGTGTTTGAGACTCAGGCAATGTGCATGTTGAACACGGTTTATATATAACAATGAATATAGAAATAAATTTCTTTTACACACATCATACACACACTATAATTCGCAGAATAAAAGAGAGTAAAACATCCTGAAACACATCTACAAGATCAAGAATATAACCAGATTTGCTGTTTTTCCCCTTACATTGAAATTTGACATTTGTGACTTCAGTGACTCCACTCTCCAAAAAAGATTATAGGAAGAAAAAACCCAAAGAAGCAAAGTAAAAACACTGTAAACAGTTATTATAAGGGTTTTTATAAACCAAAGCCAACAACAAGAATTGTTCTTGGAAACAAATGTACACTCATAGCCAGTTTAGGAGCACAATTTTACATTGAACATATGGCAGATTTGTTCAGGCATATGGTACGGAAGTCTACACTTGCACAAACTTCCTCTCCTCTTCTCTTCATTTCCTATGGAAGTCCTTGGGGAGAGAGTATGTACAGGGTTAATAAAGCAGTAAGAATTTGACAGACTGTTGAAGATTTTGTCTATTCAAATAACACACAAACCCAGGCTGAAATGTATTACTAGGCATGATAAGAAAAAACAAAGGCTACAGTTTTGAAAGCTAAGGCAATATGATTAAAAATTCTAATATTTAACTGTTAGTTAAAAAATTAATTTACTTCTATTGGATTGGCAGTATACAAAACATGCTTTTTCTTTAAAGTTTTGGTTAATCTTTGATTAAAGGAAGAATTTTATCACCGTGAATTGAATTCAAAAGAACCTACACTGTCAGGTAGGAAAATAAATTTTCACTAAGGTCTAAGAAAATTGTCTTTCTACTTTGATAGTGATTAAGTTAAAGGTAGAGTGTTGTTAGTAACTGTAGTGTTTTACCAATAAAATTATGGATATTATTGAAATTGTAATATGGTTGTCATGTATATTTTAAATAGCATTTATACTTACAATAACTTCAAATTTATACTAGTTATTAGACTTGTTAACTTCTATTGTTATAAGACTCCTGAATATATTAATAAATTATATATTAGTATAAAATATACTGGTATGTATGATATATATAAAACATATAATGTATTATGCAAAATAATATATGGTCATTATATAATATATTAAGGACTTTCATAGCACAAATTTACTACAAGTAAATGCATTGTAATATAAGTGCTTTTCTTTTTGAATTTTACATATTTCATTGTACAAGTTTAGCATTATTATGAGATACCATATATATGGATTAAAAGGTTAAGCTCTCTATTTTAAACATTTGAAAATATCTAAGGAATGAGCCAGTAAGATAACTTAGAGTTGGAGGTTCTTGCTTTTAAACCGAGCAATCTGACATTGATCCTTAGGACCTGTGTAGTGGGTAGCGAAAGCCAATCTACAAAAGATGTCATTTGACTTCAAATGTGCTTGTTCATACACACACACACACACACACACACACACACACACACACACACACACACACACAAAATCATTAATAGATAAAAATCACCCTAATGATTTAGAAAGATTATGAGTTTATAGAAAAATATCTGACACCAGACTAGACATAGCCTTAAATGCAAGATTTTTTCTTAATTTGAAATTCAAACTTTAGACAATGTTTGAAGTAAATACTGTTAACGATGTCTTAGAGATAAAAGTTTCAACTACACTACTGTGGGCAATTTTCATTCATTTGGGAAATACAAGACACTTTAAAAGTGAAAACAAGCACTGGATCAATTATATAAGAAATTGAAGAAAAGAATGAAGTTGTGTTTTTACTCCAAAATTATAAAAGGTAAGTTTTGTTTGTTTTGTTGTTTTAAAAAGGGTCTCATATTGCAGGCTGTACTAAGACTCTGGGATCCTCTTGTCTCCACTTTCCAAGTGCTTAGATTACAGTTATACATCAAGGAGTTATTTTTTAAGTGTCAATAAACACTCAGTAACCCTATGTTCACTTACATGAATTCATACAATCATCCATGCTCTCAAGATTTCATCTTGTCCCCATCCAAATGGAAATATGTAGTTAACTATTTTTATAGGAATTATCTGTGAGTCAATTCCTAAAGCAAATTTTGTCTGTATATTGTTTTTACACACTTTTGATCACTTAAATGTAAAATTGACATTGTTTTCTTAAGCTTCTATGTGTAAAAATGCCATAAATCTTAAAATCCATACTTTGTTTTTGTAGTCTGCTAAACTGGCAATGTAAGTTGTCATGGAAATAATCTCAAGTGTATTTCTTTTTTAATTTTTATACAAAGGTTATTGGAGGAAGTTTGGATAAAAATGGCCCTTATAGGATCCTAGGAAGTGATATTATTTGAAAGGATTAGGATAAATATGTGGCTTTCTTGGAGTATATGTGATCTTGTTGGAGGAAATATGTCACTGGGAATAGGCTTTGAGGTTTCAAAGGCCCAATCCATGCCCAGGGGCATTGTCTATTCTTGATGCCTGTGGATCTAGATGTAGAACTCTCTTGGCACCTTCTGCAGCACGATATCTGTGTGTGTGTCTTCATGCTTCCTGTCATGATGATAATGAACTAAACCTTTCAAATTGTAAGCTGACCCCAACTATACTTTCCTTTGTTAGAGTTTCTATATTTGTGGTGTCTCTTGCTGGCAATAAAAAACATATTGATTATTATAAACAACCATGAATGCAAGAAAATGAAGATTAAACGGTGGAGAGAAACTAGTAAGGATTCTGCAAGGCAGTTGCCAATTTTAAAATGTTAAAAGACACAGAGATGAAGCCGAAAAACATAAATAAGAGATTTCAGCAAACACTAAGTCTGCATAAAAAGAATTTGAAGTTAAAGCTACCAAACAGTGGTTATTTCTTTGGCTAGAATAGCTCAAACATAAGTGGCTGAGGTTCGAATATTAGACAATATAGCCTCAAGAGATTCTAAACATGGGACTATGAAAGTATCTCAGTGGTGGAATATTTCTTATCACACGAGGCCCTAGATTCAGTCCTCAGCACTCAGCAACACAATCCAACACAAACAGACAAGGCAACAGCAAAAAAGCAACAAGTAAATAAATAAATAAGACATCTATGTAATATCATTTAGCATTTTTGTTTGGTTTTTTGAGACAGGGTTTCTCTGTATTGTTTTGGAGGCTGTCCTGGAACTTGCTCTGTAGACCAGGTTGGCCTCGAACTCACAGAGATCTGCCTGCCTCTGCCTCCCAAGTGATAGGATTAAAGGTGTGCACCACCAACGCCCAGCCACATTTAGCATTTTTAAATTGAATGTATTGAAAAACTAAAACAAAAAATCTCAAACACCAAGTGAAGCAATGATTATAAAACTAACTAGCTTATAGTAGGAAAAAACAATAAAATGCGCAATTTTTAATTTGTGTGTAGGTACCCTTGAATAGTTTTCCTGTTATGATGGTTAACATTGACTGAGTCTTGAATAACCTAGTTATAAACTTCTAAGGATGTCTGCGAGGGAATTTTTGTATTATTTGAGGTAGAGAAACCCACCCTGTGAGCAGCAGCATTTCATGGACTAGGGTTGGTTGTCTGGTTACAGAGCATAGCTGGTTAAGGCTCCAAATCCTCCTTTATTAGAGGTCCAACTTAGAGACACCCTCATAGAATCCTAACAATTTCTACTGGACTAGGTTTCCATATCACTCACCTACCCCTTTTGCCCTCAAATTCCATTTGTCTCTTCCAGTACATTTTCTCGCCATCTCTCTGCAATTCTAAAGTTTATATGGAGAAACAAAGAAAATGTTTAATTAGAATGAAAGGAAAAATTGGGTTACAGAAACTATCAGATTTTAATAATTACTATGAAGTCATATTGAATAAGAAAATATAAAAAATAGACAAAGAAAAAGTCAACAGAATAAAATACCCTCAAATAGACACATATAAATGTTGTCAACTGATCTTGGGCATAGGAGCCAATAAAATACAATGGAAAAAAAAGAAGAATCATTTCAACAACAGATTTTAAATGACACTTAACAAAACCTTATAAACTCCTTATATGGTACACAAAGATTGTGTCATTATAAACCTAAATTTAGAATGCAAACTGTTATAGACTTTATAAGAGAAAAATTAGAGACTGTGGGAGAAGTTTGCCATGACTTTTCCTATGTGATACCAAAAAGCAAAAACGACAAAAAAAATATGTTCCAAATAATTGATGCCTGGATTTTGCTGAAACCCAAACACTCTGCTTTGCAAAAAGCAATATTTAAAAAGAAGCCATAGATTTACTGTAAGAAAATATTTTCGAAAGGCATATGATACTGTAATGCTGTTTGAGATATACAAAAAATAATCTTAAAAAATGGACTGAAAATGTTAACAGACGCCTGACCAAATAAGATATTGGAAAATAAGCATATTAGAATATTCTAAAAGTAATAAATCATTCTGTAAATTCAAATCATTATAAGATCCCATTACATACTTATTAGAATAGCTATTATCTTGAATAATGACAACACCAAACACTGACAAGGTGGAAAAAAAACTTCCACTCATTGTTTGTGATAAAGCACAATGGTATATCTATTTTGAAAGGCTGTTTGATGGTTTCTCCTGAAAATAAATGTATTTTTTTACAATATTATACAGCAACTTGGTCCTCTACCCAAAGGAATTAAAAAAATATACGTCCACAAAATCTCTGCTCTTAACAGTTTGTTAGAGTTTTTCCTAATGGAAAACCTAGGAAGAAACTAAGATGTAATTCTAAAACTGTATAAATAAATGAGATACAGCTACACAATTAAGTACCATTTATTACTAAAAACAAATGAGCTACCAAACAGTGAAAAGGAAAGAGGAAACATAAATGTTTATTGGTAAGTGAAAGAAGCCAGTACGAAACAACTACATTCTTTGTGACTTCGACCATGAGATATTCTGACAAAACTATGAAGACAGTGTAAAGATCAGTGGTTAGCAATCAATAGCGAACTTGCAGGACACTGAAACTTTTACATTCTTTCACAAGGCTACAAATTCAAGTATTTAAGACATCAAACATAAAACTTCCTATCTGGTTAAGTTGTCTTTGATAATAAAGGCAATAATTGTCAGGTGAAGCAAAAAAACTTTAAAGTCCCTATCAATATCACACTTCAAATTGCTAAAATTCAGGGACAATAGCTCTTTCTCCAAATGGTGCATTTTCAAATATGGAAGTCCATTATGTTAGCTATCAATTATTTTAAAATTAAATCAAACGCTGCTGTTTCACTACACTATAAACTAGACTATTCCTGAGCAGATTCTGCTAGAATTCTTCAGATTTTGATTCTAAGTGATAATGAAATGAACAAACACACAAAGTACATATACACTGTCATTGAAATTTTTACAGCATAGTCACTGAAGAAACTCATCATAACCCTCAAATTATTTTTCTGTATTTTCATTATTATGAGAGTTAAAAATAGTATGTAATGAGAGTTAAAAATGATATGTATTTAATGTCAAACATATCCCATTTTATTGGTTCTTAATGTTAGCCACACAAATGTTTAAGTTTTATTAAGTGTTTTCTCCATCTTTGATACTTTAATGAATATTCATTTCATATTTTGTTTCATTTCATTTACATTCTCAGAAGGTACTATTTTTAGCATAATTTGGAATTGTTTGTAGCTAGGTGGTACAGTACTTGCCTAGCATGCTGGGTAAGAGCACAAGCACTGAAAAATACCATTTTAACATAATTTTGCAGGTGAGAAAACTGATCACTGGGGAAGGTAAGCAATTGTCCAAAATTACATAATTAACAACAAACAAAAAGTGAATATTATCACACATGACCATAGAATAATAGTTTTTCTATTGATATAACACCACTTTGCTGCACAAATACTTCTTCACAATTATTTTATTTGCATTCTTTTGAGTTATGTGGATTTCAGTTGCTACTTGAATGAAGATATAATATAATGTATTTTCAATGCAAAAACTACAATCTTCACTTTAAAAGGAATAAGACATGATTTGTTCTGGAGCTACTTTTGAGTGATCATGGCCTGATAACACAGATTTAGGTTCCACCAAGCTTCACGTTTCAATATGGAAGAAATTTCATGAAGTTTTATAATTTTACAGAATAAAGAAAGTTGTAAGTCAAGACGAGTTTAAAATATGTTGGAGGATATATTACAGAGTTGATTATAGCAAGATTAGGAAATCTTTTCTATAGGCCTCAGATGCTTGTTGATGTAGTCTTAGCTTTTGAGTTGGTGGAAGTTAGTGGTCTGCTATGTCAATAGATTCTGAAAACAAAACAAACAAAAAGCCAAACCAACCCAACACAAAAAACATTGTCAAATGTCAGTAATTAGAGAATCTCATTCATTCAGAGTTCCTATTGGCCATTTTGGGTTCTTTTGAGCCTTCTATTAAAATTAAGAGTTAAGAGAGGCAAAACCATTAGCATTTAAGAAACATTTTTACCATATATTTTTTGACCATACACTTGCACTATTAGGCTGATAAAAAAATCATAAGCAGTGCAAAATGTTCTCCGACCTTGCTGGGAAAGAACATGCTTCTAAACAATATGTCTGATGGGTTTCAATGTGACATGTTGTTTTCAATCATTTGTTTCATTTCTCCAGTGTTTCTGCTTAGGTAGTCACCAAAGCAATGCCATTAAAACATTCAAGTGTTACTTAATCCCTTTACCTTTTAGGGTCAGATGTATCCAGCCATAATTTTAAGAAGTTGTCTGAAACTTACATAATTTCCAACTCAAATAGAGCAGATGGCATAGTCATATTAGCAGTGACTATATATATGTATATATATATATATATATATATATATATATATATATATATTGAACTGGTGCTATTATATGGTTAAGTGGCTGTCAGCATTTCCATTACAAACCATGTTTTCAAAGGTCTATAATTCAGATACTTTAAATAGCATCTGCATGAAACTTGGTGTATAGAAATGATGAGTGTGTTAAGTAAAAATTAGTGTAATTTTGTGAATGCATGAATACTTTTGGAAGACTCAGCTTGATCAATTGGATTCTTTTTTAAGTGATGATTTCTACTAATCAGTATATTTTAGGTTTCAAAGAACATGCCACTCATTATTCAGTCAATCAGTTGGTCACAAAATATTTCACATTTACCATGTACCAGGTTATTTGGTAAGTGCTAGATATACTCTTGTGATCAGGATAACAGAGTGCCCTCTTTTCACATTACATTATTTGTAAAGGAAAAAGAGAACCAGCCAAAAATATGTATACAAATATATCTCCAATCAGTACGTACATTTAGGAGTGATATGCTTCAAAAAATTCTCAATACTTTAAATAGCATATTAATTATCTTGATATTTTTCATACTAAAATCTATGGGGAAAGGTAGCATTTCCGTTAACATTTTTATTGTCTCAAGAAATCATAGTCAATGACAAAGAAGCAAAGAACAACTCATCATTTTAATTGGTGAACTAGACCCTAATTTCTCATAAGTATCAATGAACCTTTAAAATAAACAATATAAAATAAAATAAAGTAACATAGAAACTGGGATTTCAAAATAAATTGTTTAAAATTTTAAATTACTTATTTCTTACTCTTTTTGAAGAATTTCTCAAGTTTTAAAGATGTTAAAGATTGTATAGTATTGACAGCACTTGTTGAAGAAAGCACACTACCAATATCTATTCATACTTGAAGGGTCAGGGATGTAACTGTCTTAAAATGCTTTCTAAGCATATAGTATTTCTAGGCTACATCTCCAGCTTAACGAAAAATGAATATTCAGAATGAGAAAGGAAATAAAAATTATCAAGCTATAAACACCCTCAGGTCCTTAAACATGAAAAGCCCAAATCCTACGGAGAATCTCCTTAAAGGATTGGTTCTGTTGCCTTCTTTGGGTTTCTGGTTTCATCTTTCAAGGCTACAGTATTATTTTTCTCAACTTCAAAATTCAATTTCATGTAATGCCATTTTAGGCACTATTGACTGCTTGATATACTTAAAGGAGAAAATAGGGTCCTGTTTTGTTTGATGGTAAAACCATTATAATCAAGTAAAGGTCATGGACATGAGAGTGATGAATGATAAATGTGTGTCCTGCAAATATTATGTGTTAATGATAAAGCTCTAAAGGGAAGATGAGATGCTTGGCAGAATTTAAATCTACATTTTCACGTATACTAGATAAAGGTCCTAATATAAATCAGTCTCTATGAACCTTATTTTCTCTGCAAATTTTAACAAGAGTATTTTAAAATATTTTCAGTTTAAATGAGACTGTCACATCTAATATAACACTTGGTAGACAGCCAACATATGTTAGTTTCATTCCTATCCATGTTTGTAAGTAGTCATGAAATTTTACCATGTGTGGCAAAGAGATATGCATTGTATATAATCTATGAATATCTTTTGTTTTACAGTATTGTTTCTAGTAGAGTCCAGTCACCATAGGATGTGTCTGCTACAACAATTGTTTTCAGCACTCAATGATAATTTCCTGTATTATAAGAGCTTTTGGGGATTTAGTTCATTTTCCTAAAAATTAGGAATAGACATCTCAGGGAATTGTAGACTTATTTGTTTATTGTGCAAAATATCCTGTAGGTATGGTGCTCACAGTTCCTTTTTTCTAAGGTCTCTCATTAGCCAGCCAATTATGTGGGTGATCTGTTAGCCTCCTTTACAGCCCAAATGCTCTCTGCTCTACAATTCATATGAACCTTTAAGAATGCCATATGTTCAAATTGCTTTGTTCTGTACTTATTCCCTTCCCTACTATTATCCCCATCTGTATAACTGCATGCCTTTGGGAATGGATACTTGACTTTAGTTTGATTTTAAATCCAAATTACTGCCTGGTTTATTTAAATGTGCTCTCATTATTTGCTTGCTTTGGGTATTTTTGTCATGTTTACTTGACTAAATCCATTAGATAAAATAATCTGGATTTGAGAAACTGTGAAACGTCTTCTTGTTCATCTTATTCTGAGTTTGCAATTCTAATAATAAAACTAGTTAGGTATCTCTCTGTGGGAAAACAAACACATCCTACTCTTTTTATGCACCGTTACTGAATAAGATTTATTCTGTGCTACCTACCTTTATCTTACCATTCATTTATTTTTGCAATTTAACTTAGATAATGAAAAAATCAATCATTTCATATAAAAACATCATGACTGGTGTTGAGGTATTACCAAAATATTGTTATCACAATCATGATCTCTGAAAGATTATAATTAGTCCTGGGGATTGCCTTGATGTTTTCATTAATATCAACACTGTTTCAGTATTTGGTTAAAAATTGCTTTTGAGTATTACCTCAAACTATAAAATATTCATAATTTTTACATCCTCCTAAATAATTAGTTGGCATGCCTGGTTTATAACAAAAGACATAACTAAACAATTTTATTATTTTGATATAAAATTTTAAGTTTGATTAAGTTTCTTTGACGATTTATATTACAAGTACTATTGGTCATTCTTCTTTAGTAGAAGCAGTCTCAATAGAACAATGCCCTCCCTTTTAAAGGAGTTCATGTGTAGACATAAGTATTGTCCTGCCCATTCATTTAGCTGTTCAGTGTCAAATAAACTCACAGAGGCTCACATTAATTATGAAATATTTGTCCTATTGCTCAGGCTTATTACTAGCAAACTCTTACAATTTAAATTAACCCATGACTCTTACCTATGTTCAGCCACATGGCTTGGCATCTTTTCACAGTAAGGCATACTCATCTTGCTTCCTTTGCTTCTGGATGCCAACTGAGTCTCTGGCTTTCCTCTTCCAAGAATTCTCCTAGTCTGGTAGCTGCCCCCACACACATACTTCCTGCCTGGCTACTAGCCAATCAATGTTTTATTAAAAACAATACGAGTGACAAATCTTTCAGTGTACAAGAGCATTATCCCACATTGATCATAATTTTATGAATACTATAGGATTATCCTTATGTAGAAAATCACCTATCATGAGAATTGCTAGAAGCAAATTGCAAAATTCCTGACTCAATTTCATCTTATTTTAGGGCAGAGGCTTTTCTATAGATTTTAGGATCCACCTTTTTGAATATGGAGAAATTGAGAAATACACTCTATATGTCAAACAAATGTATCTGTTCCCCTGTTATGAAATATGTGAAGTTCATAGTATAGTTATTTTAGCTGTATTCCCCGAATTGGAGCTTCACAGACATATCCCAGGGTATACTGAATTAATACAAAGCCCAAGGAAAGAATTAGAAATAGTCTGTCAAAGATCATTCTACTTCAAAGCAATGAACTGAAGAAAATAAAATAATCTCATTATAGATAATATTATTCTTTCAAATTAAAACATGTAGATACATTATTGAGTAAAGTTAAAACATTTCTGATAAAGTACATGACTTCAACAGCATCACTTAGTTTAACTTGAAAGGCATTCCAGTATCCTTAGAAACAGCTCAACTACAAGGGTTTCTAAACTCTAGTATGTTTAGCCATAAGGAAATTTCTTAATTTGTATCTACACACAATCATAACAAAGAGAAATTGAGAAAACAGCTATACAACATGCTCTCTTTCTATATCATTACTGCTTCTACAAATGAACAGCTGACAGTGGCGATGAATCAGTAAAGTTAACATCAATTTTTACATTTTTAGTTTTATACATTTTTAATTAGCACATCCTGAAATGGTGACAGGACTAACTTATCTTCTCTTTACTTGGTAAGGTAATGAAAAAGGGAGTAATTTTTGCTTGAATAGCAGTAATTCTGAAGTGGGTATTAATTAGGTACTTAGGCTATGGTGGAGGCTGAATACATAATTCAGGTTACTATTACTGTTATATAAACTACTTTGGATTTCTGGCAAAGTAAAATTACTTTGAGTATCCTAGCATAATAACATTGTGCAAATAATCCTCACTCATTAGAACCTCAGTCATTGGCAATTAATGGTAATTTGAACTATGCCATAGTAAATAGGACGGGTTTCGATGCTCCTAATGAAGATAGTTGAATTATAATGCAAGATTTCAGAATGATTGACTTATATAAGGAAAGAACAGTTATTAATATCTTATTGTCATTCTGTCAAATCATAAATACAAGCTAATGACATACATTTTGTCTACTAAAAGTATTTTTGACATTAATTTTCAAAACATTCATTTTATATGTGTAATTTAAAGATAGAATACTGAATTTCTGAATATTGAATTTATTTTGTTCATTTAAACTTTCATATTTCATGATTTCTTTATTATGCTGTCTATACAGCACTCACATTTACCAAGTACTCAGAAATCTAAATGCATTCATAAGATTTGCTGTGAGAATCCACCTTTATTACATTTATAGTCTGCTGGAATAAATTTATGTAAATGAATATATAGCTAATGTATTGTCAGTATACACTTGCGGGAATTAGAAACAGGTAAAAATGTGTTTCGCAGATCTGACTTTCTATTTATAGTTCCTATAAAGGTATTTATTTCTTAAAAGATTTTGTACCTTTTCTTTCCTCTCCTTCCTCTTTTCAATTTAAGAGGAACAATACTTTAACGATAAATTCTGCAAAGATTCCAAGCCAAAACAAAACAAATCAATGGATGACTTAATAAAACAACCAGGCACTGGAGAGTCTGAGGAAAAAAATCTCCACAGAAAATGGCTTTGTTCTCTACATTAGCAGCCTGGCACATGGCTGCAAGTCTCCCATAGAGGGCACTGCCGTACTATTGATCCATAAAGTCCTGGCCTTCAATTAGATGTCTAAAATTTTAAACCTGTTTGACATTAGCAGAGAAAGAAATGCTAAGGGGTTATTAACATGTAACCATGAAACACATGTTTTCTCTCTCTTCACGATGCTACTGAACGTGTCTAGGATTTTATTTCAGTTTCGTAATAATATAGATAAAGCAGGTTTCAAGGCAAGGTATTTGATGTGTGACTAAAAATAAACAAAAAAAACTTCATGTAAACAATTAAAAGACATAATTTCAAAGGATTGAAAGACAAAGGATTCCCCCTTCACACCAGTTCTTCTGTACTAATGAGAAAATATCATATTTTAGTGTAAATTTTAACATTTTACATGCCATAATGTCTAGAAATATACTTTTATAACAAATGATTGAATCACCATAGAAAAACAGAAAATATTAAGATATTTGTTGACTCTTATTTATATATCTAGAAGCACCAAACTATCACTTGGCAAGCTTATTTCAATTCTAACTGAAATTTCAGTGTCTTTATTAATCCTTGATCAACAACTATAGTTATTATTTTTAACACTACCTACACTGAAATATAACTGAAAAGGAAATAACTTAAAATATGTGTCAACTATAGCAATGTTTGATAGATTTAATAAAAAATTTAAAGATTTGAGGCAACAATCATAGTACCATAAGAATGAGTAGTCAATAAAGGTATTTAAAATACATAGATGAACTTAAGCAGTAGTTATTATCTCATGTAAACAAAACAAATCAGTGGATGACTGAATAAACCAATCAGGCACTGAAGAGTCTGAGGAAAAAAATCTCCACAGAAAATGGCTTTGTTCTCTACATTAGCAGCCTGTTTTATTTGAACATTTAAATAAAACAGTTATTTCTTAACGGTAATATTTATGGAAATTGCTTAATTTTTTCTGAATTATCCAAATTTTTATTTATTTATATGCAGCAAAAGCATTCAATTTTAAGACCATAGTTTGAAATAATTCAGCAAGCTATTACACACACATACTTACATATTTATAATGCTTTTTACCTGGTTGATTTGTATAGACTACAGAGAGACTATTTCAATGCTTCTCCTAAGCGTCACTGTCCCTTTAGAGTCACTAAATTGAATGCCTGAATGAATCTCACAAATTACATAAATAATTGGCAGCTAGCATGGTTCTATAGCTCTGCCTCCATGCCCCAAAAAACAAAAATAAAACTCAGTCATAATCTTACAAACATATAAATTGACAGAGTGAACAAGTCACTGTTTTTTAAAACTTAGCAGATATTTAGTAATTATTTATTCTCAAATTTACTGAGTTGATGACATAGAGCAATAAATTTTAAATATTTTAATAGCAAAATAACATGATTTCTACAGAAAATCTGAAATAATATTCTATGTGCACTCCTGGGGTCCGGCCTTTATCAGTCCTATGCTACAGGGTTCATCTATCCTGGACTGATGTTTTTGGGGCTGTGTTTGGAAGCAGCCCAACAGCCCTGGGTCTGACTCTGAGTGGGGGAGTGAGGATCAGGGGAGTCCTAGCTACCCAATGGCATTAAGAACGATACAGAGACATCTTGACATTTCAGGAGGGCTCTTAGTCCATACTGGAGACACCAGTTTATTCAAGCATCCTCTTAAATAGGTGTCTAGAAGCTGGGGGTATGGTGGGTGGGAGGGAGGGTAGGTGGGGGCCTGGGAGTACTGGCAGAAGACATCTATTATCATGTATATAGGGTTGACTAGGAAACAATTCCTTTAACTCTAGAGATGGTCCTGTAAAGCGTGCCTCAGGTATGTCTCACTGTAACTCTAGAGATGGTCCTGTAAAGTGTGTCTCAGGTATGTCTCACTGGTCACCAGGCATGTCCCACTAGCCCCCATGATGCATGTGGGGCCTAGGTCTATTGTTATGCAAAAACTAGAAGTCATTCTCCACTGTGGCCAGGCCATCCAGAGGTAACCATCTGATATCTGAAAGACAATAGGCAATTCAAGCTCCTGGAATTGAGCTGAGGCCTAATACAGAAATATCATATTTGGGCCCAACAGTACATAAAGAAAATTGAATTCATGGAAATTCTTTTTACAGAAATTAAAATAAATACCAAAATTTTGCATGATTAGATTTTTGATCATGTGAGTATAATCTCTTGATTATTCCTACAAAACTGGGAAGTATAAAAAGTATTGTTTTAAGTTTGTAGAACAAATGACTTTAATACACAAGTCAGTTCATACTACCTTTCACCTTAAGAATTTCAAAGTCATCAGTATCTAAATTTACTTATTGAATAAATTACTTATGCATTCAAGATGATCTGAAACAAAAAACAATGTAATCTTTGTTTAATTGATTAGTTATTTGAAATTAATATTTTTAATTTAATTAGCATGCACTAAGCATTATAGCTTTGCATTGTTACCCCTGGTAGATATCATGTTTGTCCCACATTGCAGATATTTGAGTACATATAAAATAAAAGAATTTTAATAGAGAAGAGTCCTATACATCTCAGTGACATTTATTCCTGTTGCACCCTTCCCCCATGGGGGTATGTTGACTGCTTGTTACTAGGAGCTTTTAGCAAAACACTTCTTGTCTTCTCCTCCCAGTAATACCTGCATGTAAGTTCCTGTTTATTGTCTAAATGCTAATTTCTGTTTTTGGCCCACCCTTTGTTGGAGGGCCCTAGTAACGTATGCTTCTGACCTTTTCCACCATATCTGACTTTGGTATACAAGGCTCTACCCTCGTAATAATGAACATCATTATCCTTGTAAGAATGAGCCTCTGTCTTTGTCTTCATTTTATATCCTTAGCACTGAGCCTTGGATCATTGTCAAGCGTGGTAGCACCATAGCCGTGAACACACCAGCAGCTTGCTACATATTCCTCCTGTTGAAAATTATCAGAGAGAAATATACAATAGTAGTGAATATTAAAGTATGTCATACATGTACAGATGGCATCTTTATTATTCTGAATAGAAACACAAATATATATATATATATATATATTCAGATTGAAAATATTTTAGTTAATTTAAATATAAAAGCTTGGAGCGAGGTAAATCAAAATAAACAAATAAATTTCTGATTTTATTTAGCTATGTGCATATAAATGTAGTATATGTAAACATTATAATATTGGTTTTATAAAATTGCAACTACAAGAATAATTTAATTAAATTCCTTCAAAGATGAGTTGAATATTAGTATCTGATGGGATATGTAATTCTGCAAATCTGTCTCTTATTGGTTGTTGAATAAAGCACTGTTGGCCAATAGGGAAGCAAGATAGGTGGGACTAGGAGTCGAGGAGGATTCTGGAAAAGATAGACACAGGGAGAAACAATGTAATTCACCAGAGGAGTAAAGAGGTCCGGACCCTTTTCTCAAGTAAAAGAAATACAATTATGAGTTAAATACTTAAGTCAGAGCTAGCCAGTAAGAAACCAAGCAAATGGCCAACAGCTTCATAATTAATGCAGTGTCTTGTGTGTTATTTGGGGACTGCAACTGTGGTAGAGCCCAGGAGGCTGGCAGGGGAAAAACCAAAGTGGCTGGCAAGGAAAAAACTATACTCTACAAGTATCCTTCCATCACCTTGATCAATTTTCTATGGCAGTATTCCTCAGTTCTTTGGACTACATGTTCATAATTTCTTGAGACAGGGTTTCTCTGTAGTTTTGGCTGTCCTAGAACTCTTTCTGTAGACCTTCTTGGCCTTGAACTCACAGAGATCTGCCTACGTCTGCCTCCTGAGTGCTGAAATTAAAGGTGTGGGCCACCACACTTGGCTCATGTTCATCACTTTAAATTATTTAAAACACAGAATATTTTTGCATTTATATTCAGTATTCTTCTGCAATACTAACTGAAGACATGGATGGCTATTTGTATTTTTTGGATATTTTTTAATGTATCCCATGGTGGAACTGAGAGTTGACTCAGTAGCTAATATTTCCTGTTGCTCTTTTAAAGGACCCACATTTAGTTCCAAGCACACATATCAGTCAGCTCAAAAATACCTGCAACTCAGCTCTAGTGGATTCAATATGCTATTCTAGCCTTCCTGGAACCAGAACTCACAATTACAAACCGACATTGAGGCACAGCACACATAAGTATAATTAACGATAAAAGTATATATCTTTTGGATATGTACTTTATCATGTATACAAATTATCTTTTTGTTGAAAATGCTTACTTTAAGTAACAGTTGATAACCTTAATATTAGTGCATTAGATAACTCCTTTCTAATTCCTTGGAGGTGACAGTATTTTCTAGAGTTAATGAATACATTAAAATTTTAATACTCTTAAAATTTTGGGAGTAATTTTATTGTAAAACTGTAGGAAATGTTTTTGGCCAATGCATAGGGTAAATTTTCAGGAAGAAGATGCAAATATCCCTTTAAGGATATTAATCTTTTGTTTTTTGTACAAACTCCACCAGCATTTTTGGATTTACTGATTTAGGTGGAGTACAGTGTTAAGAGTAAGGCTGTGACACATAGAGAATAAAGCTTCATCAAATGAGAAACTGCTACCACTGTAATGTATGCAATGAAGGATGTAAAACTGGAAAAGTCATTGGGGCATGTGTACGCCACCATTCGTGTGGTGTTGGCATTTAGGTTCAAGCTACAGTGGGAGTGAACTGATTCATTAAGTAATATTTTAGATATCACTGCCTGTGTTCACATTCAAGTTCTATTTAGGGTTAGATTACATAGGATTATTTTTAATAACCCATTAGAACTATTATCCTAAGTCCATCATGTTTTAATTTAGTTAACACTTTAATCAAAATGTGATTTATATAGTTTGGCATGATCTAGATAGTCACACAATGAAATTGCCATTCTGAATTACCAGATGAGTACTCCACCATGGAATTGTATTCTATGATTATTTTTGTGAGTATGCATATCCATCCTAATTTAGATTGCTGGCTGTAAACTAATTTTTCTTCTTTTTTATGTTGAGTTTTGGAACTTCAAAGGAGTTCTCCCAGGTGAATTTGCTTAAGAAGATTAAGTGGATGCTCTGCTGATTCAGAGTAGCAGTAGGAAGAATTTAGAGGTTGAGAGGAAAGAAAGCAGAAGGGGGTGTAGTGTTTCTATTTGGGGAAATTGATTTTTCATCTGCTTAGGTTCTGAGAATGCATAAAGTATTAGCATTAGCTTTCTTCTTGCTCCTTTTATTTTACTTTACTGCCTTCCCCCCATGTATTCTTTTTCTCTTTTTTTGTGGGGGGGTGTTGTGCAAATTATCGAACTGACGTCTTGACCATAAAAGACATAAAAATCCTACCACCCCTACATCATTTCATTCTGAATTTCTTTTATTAATTTTTAAAGAAATTTATTTATGTATTTATCTAGTTAGCTATTCTGTGAGCATATATGTTTAATTGCATATCTGTGCATGAGTGCTAATGACAGAAGAGGTTGTCAGGTATCTTCATATATCACTATTTGCTATTCCTTTGAGTAGAGTTTCTCTCTGAACCTTAAATTCTTTCCCATTTTGGGGGTATGGTGGAACACAGCAAGACAAGTGATCTTACCCATTTGGCACATGGGTTACTGAATACCCAGCTTGTTACACAGGCATGGGTGACTGAACTCTGAACCTCATGATTGTATAACAAGCACTCTTAACTATTGATTGAATATTGTCTCCAGAACCTTCTTTGTTCATTTATGATTTTAAAAATACTTTTAATATATTTAAAATAATTACTTGCTGTGTGTGTGCATGAATATGATTATGTATGCATGTGTGCTATGGGACATGTGTGGTAGTCAGAGGAGATGTTGTAAGAGCATGTTTTCTTCTTCTATCATGTGGATTTCAGTGATTAAACTGAATTCTTTGAAGTTCAAAAAATGAATGGAAGTAACTGGAATTCAACAGTTTTTTTTCCAGTAAAAAATTGTTATATAATTTACTACTCCAACACGTTGAGGCTTAAAACAGCTAGGGCATCTTGCTAGCACCTATTCTTTATCAAACCCAAAGAAGATTCGGGTGTTAGAGAGACATGGAGGTGAGGAAACACTACTTCTATAATTCCAGACATTAAAGGGGTTTTTGTTGTTCGATTGTCCACAGTAAATCTCCAATTTTGTGTCATTAATTCTCTTCTGAGCTTTAGTTCCATATTTCTTCTGATATTGCTCACATAAAGTTCACATTGACAACACCTAAGTGATACTTCTGTAACTTCACTATCAAATCATCATTTGTAGTTCACATCTACTGGCTTTTATGACATAGACGTAGCATATCTGACAATTCTATCTCACCTTATTTCTCACAGATCCTTTATCTATGAACAAATTTCTAAGTCCTTACATAACCCTTATAGCATCCCCTTTCAAATATGCACTTATAATTTATTAGTGGCTTACTTCTCTGATAGATCTTTAAATGAATCAGTGAGTCTTTTACTAGACTGTATTCCTGCTTACTTGCATATATCCTACCTTTATATTTACTGTAGTTATCACCCTAATTGAAGAATTCATGGTTTTAGTGTATTGTGTATGTGTGTGTGTGTGTGATGTGTTTTAAGAAAACAACACTCTTATTTGTTGTTCATTTGCTATGTTATATCTAGAGAATGAAGAAGATATTTCACAGAGAATAGCAAGTATTTGGGATATGATATTGGCATACGATAGTAAGAGGTGATTTGTTAAAAAGATATATTTCAATTCTTTCCTCTTCATTTCCCTAGAAGGTGCCCCCATAACAGGCTTGGGCATCTTCTTTGGTGCTTTATGAATCTCATAGTAGTTATAATCTTTACAAAGAGATTTTGTATCTACTTATTTGACGTTCAAACAATAAATAAAAGTAACAGGAATTCAAGCTTTTTTCTAGTAAAAATTGCTATGTAATTGACTATTCCAACACGTTGTCTTAAAACAGCAACATTTATTTTTCTCACAAATCAACAGTGTATGCAGGGCTTGGCACGGACAACTTGTTTCTGCTTTAGACAGCTTAAGTGAGCTCTTCTCAAAAGATGGAAACTGGAATCATGTAAATGCTTATTCTTTCACATACAAGATGTCTATACATAGAAAAATCTAACAACTAAGGCCTGATGCAATGTAGTTCCATTGATTTCTCTCTTTATCTATATGTGATCTATCTGCAAAGTCTCACCAGAACAATGACTTCCTGAGAGTTAGACTTCTTCAGTGTCCATTCAGTGTTTAGATGTCTGTCTTGAGAAAGGAACACTCGACAGAAGCAATATATCCTTATGAGTTGAGCTTCAGAAGTCTTAAATATATCACTTCTACTTCTTTCTGCAGGCTCCCTGGTTATGAGTTCAGTCTCTGTGAGCCTCTATGATCCAAGGTTAGTTGATTCTATGAGTATCCTTGATCACTCTGTCTCCTACAGTCCTTCCTCATCCTTTTATTCAGGATTCCCTGAACTCTACCTAATGTTTAGATGAGGATCTCTGCATCTATTTCCATCAAGTTCTGTGTGAAGCCTCTATGATGACAGTTGGACTAGGAACCAATCTATGAGTATAGTAAATTATCATGAGAAATCATTTTAATGAATTCATTGTATTTTTTATCAGGGCTATCCATCCTTTGGGTCCTGGCACTATAGGTAGTGTCACGGTGAGCTCCCTCTCAAGTTGTAAGAGCTCTTCATTGGCTGGAACCTTAATATACCATGACTTATTGATATCCATGGGAGGCCTGCCCTTTTATGAAGAGAAAAAGAGGAGGATATGTCATAATTTAAGAAAAACCATGTGACAAGGTTTAAGCAGATGGATATTTTATTATGGAAAGGGATCATTAAAGGGGGAAAGGGGAGGAGGGATACCAACTTCCAGGGACAGAAGCAGCATGAGAGAGGAAAGAGAAAGATAGAAAGAAAGAAGACAGAGGGAGAGAAAGAAAGATAGAGAGGAAGATGGGAGGTGAGCAGGGACATTATAAAAGGGAAGATAGTGAATGTGCACAGTTGGTGCTCTTTAGTGGCTTTAGCTGAGCACATATCCTGTCAGAGCCTGAAGGAGAGGCAAGTACAGATGCCTAAATTCTAACAGGATAATTGAATTGCGGGTAAAAGGGGAGATGAGGGGGACTGGGAAGAGAGGAGAGAGAAGAAACTTTGATCAGGATATTAAAAATGAACATAAATAAGTAAAAAAATATGAAAAAGACACAATTTCCATTATATTTGTGCATTAACAATAATTCCTTTGGTCCTAATAATGTCATATATATGTGTAGTCACATTATATTTGCTATAGTAAGTTAATGCTTATTATAACTTAGTATTTTACTTGAGAAAATTGGCTAGATAATTATTCCAATGCTGTCTTAGTTAGGGATTCTACTGCTATGAAGAGACGCTATTATCATGCCAACTTTTATAAAGGAAAAATGTTTAATTAGGGTGGCTTACATTTTCAGAGGTTTAGTCCATTTTCATCATAGTGCAGCATGGTGGCATGTAGGTACACAGGGTGCTGGAGGAGTAGCTAAGAGTTGTCCATATTAACTGGCAGGTAACAAGAAGTGGTCTGAGACACTAGGTGAGGCTTGAGAATACATGAGACCTCAAAGCCCACCTCCTAATAGTGGAACTTCCTTTGGTGGCTATCTTCTTTCAAATTACTGCAAATGTACTCCAGACTATAACATGTTTTTAGGACCTAATAATAGTTAGCATTAATTGTTAGCTTCTCAGAATCTAGAATATTACCTGCAAGATTGGCTTCTGGTTTTTCATTTTGATTGTATTAATCGAGAGGGTTTATCTTGATTACATTATTTGATGTCAGCTAACTGATACCCTGAGGGTGTTATCATTTCCTGGATAGGATTCTATGTCTATAAGTGGAGATAAAGATGTCCAGTAATATGCATCCATCTCTCTGATTTCTGACTGCTGATGCAATATGACCAGCAGTCTCAATATCCTACCTGCCTACAGTAGTGATCTATACATGGAAAATGAGCTTGAAGATTTGTTTTCTCCCTTAACTTGATTTTGTCAGGATATTTTATCATAGCAATGGAAAAAATAGATGGATTGCAAAATAAATACGCTGGAAGTTAAGTCATTTTGAATAAGTAGGAGTGATAATAGAGATATTAACATAGTTTGAAAATTCCAATACTGCTGACCCTTTTAATCCTCCAAATGGATAGATACCTTTTAAAAATTACCAAAGTAGCTAGACACTAAAAGCTCTCTTCAAATATAAAGTGTAGGTTCTAGAAAATGCATTACTTTCATGTCATTTATACTTCATCTTTAATTTAAACCTCAATCAGTTCTCCTGTTCTAATTCAATCAATCCATTTCTCTTTCTCTGCATTATAGTCTTCACTTAAATTATAATTCCCTTTTATAATAGATGACTTTTTTAAAGAGTAACATTAATTCCGTTATAAGACTAAAGTTGGAATGGTTTAAGTTAAACTCTTCAAATAATTCCATTTTAAGTATGTAGGAACAAGAAATCAAGGGTGCTTTCATGACAAAGCAGAGAAAAATATCCAAGAAGTTTCTAAATAATTTACTATCTCCCTGAAAGTTCTATATTAAGCAGAGTTTATTGTCTGTAACTCTACACTACCAAAACAAGAAACTGAAAATTGAATGATTCATTTTATCATGTGTAGTTTCTCAATGATCATTTTCAGAATGGTGACAGAAGCTATGCCTTGGATCCTTGCCCCCAAATGCTTGCCTCAAGAAGAGCTGTCAAAGCCCCCGTTTCTCTCTCTCTCTCTCTCTCTCTCTCTCTCTCTCTCTCTCTCTCTCTCTCTCTCTCTCTCCATATCACACATTGTGTAAACTTTTACTTCACATGACTCCATGGCTTATGCTAAAACCATTTGGGCATATTTTTTCAGAAATTTGATTTCAATTCTAGAGGAAATTTCATTCCTATTCAATGGAACATAAGTTGGAGTACATATAATATCACAATTCAATGAAATATTTTATTTTTTTCACACAATACATCACAACTACAGTTTCACATCCATCCACTCCTCCCAATTCCCAATCCCCTAACCTTCATCTCCTCTCTCTCCCAAATCTATTATTCTTCAATATCCTTTCAGAAAAGAACCAGACTTTCAGGGATATCAACTGAACACAGCATGAACATATTACAGTAAGAATAGGCAAAGCCCTTCATATTAAAGCTAGGTGAAGCAACCCAGTATGAGGATAAGGATCCTAGTTTATGCCTGCTGTCAAGCGCCAAGTTGAGAAAATATACAAATATGAGAGGACACTTATTAATTTTATAACATAACCCATAAAATAAGATGATAGTCCCCAGTGTAGCAGTAGGAATATTTTGCCATTCTTTCCGTCTCTGATAGGTACTTATCCTGGAGGAATGAGGGCAACAAACATTGTGAAACTGTGTCCTCTATTGGGTACAGTCTATATAAGAGAGACACTATCTTTGGTACCCTCTGTACTAATGAAATTTAGGAACATGCATTTCTTTTCTAGGGAAAAAGTTAGTGAAGGGTTTACTCAGAAGACTTATACAATCCTATGTGCAGGTCCCTCCGGGAATAGTAGACCGTTACTGTTAAGAGAAGCTTTTTCTTTTGCTAGCCGCTTTGGTTTATCCCCCGCCAGTCGCCTGGGCTCTGCCGGGCCAGCCTGGTTCTAGATCCGCATGAGTCCCAAATAAACACACAGGAGGATATATTAATTATGAAGCTGTTGGCCTTGTTTGTCTCTTACTGGCTAGCTCTGCCTTAAGTAATTACCCCATAATTGTTAATCTAAGTATGTTTCTTACCGGAGAATAGTTCCCGGCGTCCTACCCCCATGGCGTCACATGTTGGCTCTCTTGTCTTTCCCCTTCCCAGAATCCTCCTCGACTCCTAGTCCCTCCTATCTAGGTTTTCTATTGGCCAGACAGTACTTTATTGACAAATGCACAGGCAAATAACAGGACTTCCACAACATCTCCTCATTTCTGTTTAAACAAAAGAAAGGTCTTAATTTTAACATAGTCAAATTGTATATGACAGAACAGTTATCAAGTAAGAACATAGTTACAATATTTTAGCAAGATTTAAAGAAAATATCATCCATCCCATCCTTGTGAGTCAAAAGTTCTATATGTATCTTTTATCATAACTAAGGAAAACTATAATTATAACTATCTGTCTTCAACTCCATCAAAGACCACAGAAGGATAATATATAAACACTAGGATTAACAGAGATATCTTACTGCCTGGACAGTCACCCGAAGTTCCTCTGTAACGTTGGGGCATCCATCTTCAGCCCACAGGCCACAATGTGTCCAGAAGATTTCTCAGCAAAGCAGGAAATTTCAAACTGTCCATCTGCATTGGCAGTCTGTAAGTCATTTTTCTTTGTCCTGCAGAAAGTCTCGTAGACTCTTCATGAAGCGGGAACCCTGTAAGACTGAGTTCAGTAGTCACTTTCCTGTGGGTCCTGCTTGTCCAGTTTATACAACAACAGTCAAGAAGTACAGGCAAGAGCAGTTCTTGCCCAAATGGCTAATCTTGCCATGTTGAAAGCAAACTCCATAACAAGTTTCTTCGATGCCCATCTACCTACCATGTTCATGTGGATGCCCCTGGTTAAACTCAGTTGGTCCTAAAACCAAGCAAAATAAACCTAAACAAGTATAAGTGGTAGGAGGTATTGCAGAGAGGAAGGGGTTGTTAATGAGGGAGGAAAGGTGATAGCAGAGGGGGGAGGTCATTATGATCAGAATGAATTAAACACATATATGAAATAATGTGTTTAATTTAAACATTGCAAAAGAAAATATCTTTATATATAAAGCTTATAAATTATAGTTAATATACTTTGTGTAATTTATAGATTTGACAATTGTTTAATAATTTTAGTTCTGCTTAGTGATATTACTTTTATAATGGAGGTCAAATCTCAACAAGCACGATGTAGCCACCCATCCTTGATATGCTAGTTAAAGCAGCCAAATTAATAGTGAAAAGCAGTAAAAGGTTTATTCAATGTGAACACATTGGAAAAGACAAAGAAATCCAGTGGACAGCATGCTCCCAGTATATTTTCCCATTCTAGTTACTGAAATGAGATAGGTTCTACTACCAAATCATCATTGTCTAAACACTTGTAAATTTCTTTCCTGGAAAAAAGTTTCTCCAACTGGTGACCCAAACTTAAGGATTCTTTATCTCCCAGCGTGAGATTACTGGGGAAATTTCAGTCTCTTGGGGTCTGTTGTTTCAAAAGTAGTAGTCAATTGGAAGGCCATACATATCTATTTAAAATATCTCCATCCTGGTCAACCCTGTTACAATATGTGGTCAGGAGAAAGAAACAAGTAAAGGGAAATGAGAGAGAGAAAGATAGAATGAAAAAGAGATTGATGTTATTTTGTTTATTTAAGTGCTGTAAATATTGTTTCCTTCTCTCTGTGCTCTTTTTCTTTTTGCTATAGATCCTGAATGAAATGCTCCTAACTTGAAGATATAGGATTTAACTGCCTCTTCTTTTAAAGATGTTATTTCTATTTACACATGTATAAAATGTGTCTTGAGCATTTCCACTCCTCATACCCAATGCTCACTTCCCACTTCTAACTACTCCAAGTGCCCATATTCATTTTCATACAGGCAATAGTAACTTAATTAAGTAGATTAATAGTAAATCATCATTTTTCCTTCAATTTAATCCTAGGGGTTTTTTTCCCATTGTACACTTCACTCTTTTCAAAGTTAATGTTTTACTGATTTTTTTAACATTGGAGGGAACTTCAGAGATGGATTACAGAAAAAATAACTGGGAAGACAGGGAGATAGGAAAGCGAGGAGGGAAATTCATGCAATTATATTTCAATTAAACATATTTTTAAAAGTATAGACAGTGCTTTTTATTTTTATAAGTTAGTTCATCTACTTTTGTGTGTGTGGTGGAGACAGTGTCTGTTTGTTCACAGAGCTGTAAATGTGCCAATAATTTAAGAGATCAGTTGGTTTCTAGATATCTTTATTGGAACCTTTGCTATACATACTTATGCACATACACACATACCACACATACTTGGTAGTATCTTCAGTGTTCATTTACTATTTCAAATAACAATTAGTTTGCAATTAATTGCTATACTAATATTACTGTTAATAAAAGAAATAGCTCTCACCACAAAGAATAAAAGATATGGTTTATTCTTAAGCCTAGTATGAGTGGTCATGGTCTCAGAACACAGAGTTTGGTTTTCTCAAACGCCGTATTCCAATGAGGTAGCAATTGCACTTGCTTATTGAGTAACAGAAAAAAGTCATTAGGAAAAATTTTAAATATCTTGTTGAGAATATCAGCTAGGTAGGTTACAGCAAATAGAGGAAACTCAGCTATGTAGGCATTAGACAGCTTTCTTAGCTCTTTGGTTGGTGAAAACCAGGGATCTGCTCATACATTCCAAAAAATTTACTTAAAGGTCACAAACAATGTGAGGTTAGGTACAGAAGAGGATAGAAAGTGGCTATTAATATGGCTACACAATAGTCTAAGATAATTTGACTCTGGATTTGCAATATTCCAATCTTTCCACATCACTGACATTCTAATCAGATAAACAACCTCTGTAACCACAGTTTCTTTATAGGAATTCTCACTCATACAGCACATTTTGTTTAAAATGTATTATCAGTGAGTCTTATTTGCTTTCAGTGAGTAATATGTTACTAATTGTTTCATCTTTATACTTATGAATTTTTCAAGTTCTTTAAGGAAAATATTAAGAAGTTTATAAGCTTTACTTTGTATGGAACAATGTAGGGGAGAATTGACATGGGTCGTGATCCATTCAATTGCCATCTACTTTTTGTTTTGGAAACCAAATGAAATCTCATGAAGGGCATACACCTCTTGATAGATTTTATACTAGATATCTTATAGGTAGGGATGTTAATGTGAAAATGTATTTAAAGACATTATTTTTGAGCTACTTTTCATTTCTGTCTTTTGTTTGTTGATTATTCATCAATTTAATGATGTCTTTCAATTCTAGAAAATGCATTCTTTGATTTCGCATATATAATTAATGCACTGAAATGGACATAATTGATGCTTTTAGTTCTTAATTCGATCCATAATCCTTTAATTCTTATTTTCTGTGTGTACTACTAGGGCCTTCCTGGGGATTATGCAGATGTAATTGTCATCTATATAGTTTTTCCCTAAGTGAAGGGTGGTACTTCTACTTTTTATCATCAAAAATATTGTTGACTATTTGATTTTCACAAGTATTTTTGGTGGCAAAAAGTAATCCAAGATGTATCCTGATCTCAATGCTCTCATTTGTCCCCAAAAGAAATAAACATACCTTTCAACATTCCACATAGTAAGGACAAGGTTTTGTAAGAGAATATTGGCCACTTTGGTTAGAAAGAAGTTAAATAGACTTCTGGAAATAGTGACTTCCAATCAGAAATTATCATGCAAATCCATTTACAGTGCTTCTATGTGTTCATATCTCAAATGTTATATGCTACCAGGATGTTCCTTCCAAGCCAATTAAGCACTCATATTCATAAGTCACTCAGTAATTGGGCATGTGCTGCTCTATGAATGGGGCTAAACTTCAACACATCACATAACTACAGACAATGCCAAAAAGGGTTGATCATTTAAGGCTTTTGCCAAGTGTAGCTACAACACTGAGGTGAAAATCCTTTTAAAAAGTCTTTCTAAGAAATGGATCATAGCATTTATCTAACTCAAAGAAAGATGCCTGACTCATAGCAAGTGATGATATCAATGAATACTAACTACCAGAATAATCATAATTATCTTCTAGAATGTAAAAGAAAAATGTGTCTTTTAATTAAAAGTTAGAGAAATTGTTCATAAATATGCTATCGCAGTTTCCTTAAGGAAAAACTCATCCCATTTTTCTGATGTATGTACTAAAGTCTTCTTGAGTTGTAATTTAATGACTTTTAAGATCCTAACAGGTTATTCATTGTTATTTTTAAATGATTTGATTGATATTGACAATTTCCTGTAGACTGTTCATTTTGTTTATTTTTAAGTATTTAATACAGAGCTAATTTATATTCTTCATCTGATGGTTCCCAGATCTGAGGTATTTTGTAAAGCTGTAAATGAGCTATGTATTTATTCTCTTTCATTGCAGCAGTATCTGAATACTTCCTCCAACAAGGCCACCTCTTAAGGGTTCCACTTCCTATGTGATTATGGAGGCAATTACATTCAAACTACCACACAACTTATCAGGGTACCCACCAACCAATCTACTCTTCCATAATTCAGGAAAAAAAGTGCTTACAAATTTTCTACAAGCTAAGATATTGTATAATATTAATTTATAAAGATCATCATGTCGTTGGCAGATGTGATATATGGCTGAAATATTGTGTGCAATGAAACAATCTTTATAAAGTTATTTAATGAATACATTGAGAGAGTAATAATGTATTTTTATTACAATTAATTACATTCCTAGAAAACAAGGTAATAAGTGATACATTGTAATTTCAAAAATAAGGAAATTAGCATATTTGACAAATAATATTATATCACATATTTTAGGAAATTAAAAATCCATAGATTTCATATATTTACAATTTCATCTAGTCTATACTTTTGAAATTCCAGATCTCTGAGAAGAGAGAATCTGATCAAAATAACAGGCATAAATAGGTTCTTATCAGCCTGTACCGGCATGCATTTGTAGAAAAATATGTAGTAGTTAACTGTGTTTCTTAATGATTCCAGAGGTATCCAGAAAGTGACTCATGTGACTTTTTTGCCAAAACGTGGCAGCAGTTATCACCTTACTATTATGCTCCAGTTACCTAGTGTAGTTTGTTCTTTTTGTTGATGTTAAGAGGCAGCAACAAGTTTGTCAATTCTCCCAGAAGTGACCCCTGTTGCTCATGCCTGCCAAAAAATTGACTTTGCACCACTGGTGCCTGCTGATTCTTCTATTATGATGGCTAATGTCTGGAATTGAGATTGATTAATGTCTGAGAAGAGAACATTATTACTTGTTATTGGCAAAATTTCAAACATGCTAATATCATTCTTCAGAAAATACTGCCACTTCATTTCTTGAGAAACAAAAACTGCTATAATGATGCATTTATTTCTTGTGTTAATTAAATTTTAAGTGGTTTGTTTATTTGTTTTGCTCTCTGCCATTTCACTGTGCTAGAACTTATCAAGAGGTCAAGGGAGAAGAGAACACAGTCTAAAAGATACATTAACTCTTTCTTGTAAATTTTCCCTTTACCTGAAGCTCATTGCCTATGCCTCTTTTCCCTAATTATTTCATTTTCTATCCTAGGAGGCTAATTGGTGAGCCTGCCTTTACCTGTCCTTTAGATTTGCTTAGACAGCAGTAAAATTAAGAGTTGCTGAAGTGTTAGATTACTCACATATGAATAAATGCACCCCTAGTCCATACACTTGAGAAAATAAACATGTGGTGTAATACAGTTTTTCATAAATGTGTGCAACAGGCTATCAGACTCTGTTGAACTTCAAGTTCATTACCCCTATGCATAACACTTAAAACTTTAATAACTTGAAGCAAAACCCTCACAGAATTCCCCTAGATGCTTCTCTAATGTAATAATATGTGTATTATTTAAACTGTATTTCAAAATCAGGACAAGGTGGTCTTTATCCCTAGAATCTGGTAGACAGGCAGGCAGATCTCTGAGTTTGATGGCAATCGGGTCTAAAGTGAGAGTTCTGGGATGGCCAGGGGTACACAGAGAAACCCTCACTTGAAAAACAAGAACAAAACACCCTGGCTTTCAGAGTCCCACTTATGCCTTTAGTGTTTCCTAAAAAATGTACAGAAATCCATCATCAAACAATGTGAAATTTTGTCCTATAACTAATATATATATATATAACTATATATATATACATATATATATGTATATATATATATATATATATATATATATATATAGAGAGAGAGAGAGAGAGAGAGAGAGGGCAGGAGGTAGAGGAGAGAGGAGAAGGGGGTGGTCTCATAAAGTGGAAGTAAATTAATTGCCTCTTAAAATTATTAATCATTTCTTTAATTCAAACAATGTCATTTTCCTTGAAAATTATTTTCTTTCCTGAGTAAATTAGCTTTTAATTTAATGAAAAGTGATCACATGCACAACGAATAATGTTGAATTAGAATATTGAAAGACATTTCATATTATCATTCAATATATTGAACTAATGTAAACAACAAAGAATGTATATTTTTTTTCCTGGAACAATAAACAGAATGATCATGGAAAAAGTTATACCTTTCGAGTCGGGCGGTGGTGGCGCACGCCTTTAATCCCAGCACTCGGGAGGCAGAGGCAGGCGGATCTCTGTGAGTTCGAGGCCAGGCTGGACCGACAACCTCCAAAACAATACAGAGAAACCCTGTCTCATAAAACAAAAAAAAAGTTATACCTTTCATGGAAGATGTTCAGGAGTAGTTTAAAATGTACATTAAGTAAATAATACAGTTCCTTTTAAAAATGACTTATGGAAGCAGAGGCAGATACCCACAGCGGTGAAACCCACAAAGACAGCTGATCTGACAAGGGGGAGTTCTTGGACCCCAGACTCATGACTGAGAGGCCAGCAGGGTGCTGATCCAAATGCCCTGAATGTAGTGTCAGTGAGGAGGCCTTGGCAATCTCTGGGGCCTTGGGAGGTAGATCAGTGATTACCATGGAATACAAATGAACTTTGGGAGCCTATTCCACATAGAGGGATGCTCGCTCAGCCTGGACACATGGGGGAGGCCTAGGTCCTGCCCTGGATGAAATGACAGACTCTGGAGGTGGGGATTGGGTGGGGGCCTGGAGGGAGGCTGGTGGAGGCACAAAGGAAGAGGGGTGGGAGAGGGAGCTGGGATTGAAATGTGAAACAAGCATCTTTCTAATTTAAATAAAAACATATTGGAAAAAATAAATTAAACATAAAAAAGAAATGATCTCCATTTGTAAAATGTGTTTAGATACCAATGTATAATTTAAAATCTCCTGGGATTTTCAAATAAGGCACAATAAACACCCCCCTCACAGTCTCCCCCTGCTTGTCTTCCTCAATCCCAAATTAAAGCAAAATTCAAAGCTTCATGACGGAAAAAAATATTTCAAAACAAAACTTCAACATTAACCCTAGGGAAGACAATAGTGTCAAGGTTTCTAATAGAGAATATACAATAGCAGATATTCAACAAGATGAACCTAATATTAAAACAGTAATTATCCTGTGGATGTCATATTTTCAACTTAAATTTTATTTTTATTTATTTTAGCTTTGAATATTTCACTCACATTCTTACTAAATGGTCTATTCAGTTTATTGTCTATTTTAGTGCAGCAGATGGATTGCAAGTAATAATGCTCATATACACATGCTATTTTAATTAGAAAATTTAATGGAGAGAAATTCAAAGGTAATAAAATATTAAAATTAGTAGAATTAATGTGTTTCTTAATGAGGCTTTGCATTTTCTTATGTTATACATCACCATACTACAGACTGCTCTTTTGAATAGAAACTAAATGAATAGCCAATAAATTTTTATCTACATATTATAGAACTTTTCCTTTGTCTATTGCGTTATGTGGATCCTCTCCTATTTCTTTTACAAGACTGAGTTTATGCTTCATTGAATTAGGAACTTCTCATGTACAGAGCCTTTCTCTTTTCCTTTAAACATGCATTAAAGTCAAATAGGTTCTAAATAGTCTGGCGTCTACATGACAGTTATTGTTTGTTCCTGTTATCCCAAGCCAATCAAATTGTCATCTTTGCATTAAGAACTAAGTTTTCCTCCAAACTCTTTACATCCTTACTTGTAAGTTCAATAAAAGTCAGAAAAGATTTTTTGACTGCTGAATCTCAAGAAGGAAAGCCAGTTAATCTGATTATGGCCCATGAAAGTTACAAATACTGAGATAAATACATTGGACTAGTTAATATAAGGAACCTTTCAAGATACAAAATAAATGATTGCAACAATTACATAGATTTTATTTTCTATCTTTTCAATTCAACTGCTTTTATAACCTAATCACATGTCCTACTGGTGAGAATAATTTCTGTATGGAAAAATGAATTGTTGGAAGAGAAAAGGGTCACATCCAGTTTAGAAAATCATTTTGAAATCTTTTCTCTGGTGTTTATTTGCTCTGGGAAATGATTCTTTAGTATACACTGGGAGTTACCTGTCAGTAGGTGTCCTGGTATTCTGGTCAACAACAGGTTTCCATTTTTTATATGCCTGATTGAGGAAATCAAGGATTTATGCTTGAGAGAGCTACATAATATAGATACAACAAAAGAAGTACTAAAGTCTAACAGAAAGTTCTTCCCTGGCTTGTGTGTGTGTGTGTGTGTGTGTGTGTGAGTGTGTGTGTGTGTGTGTGTGTGTGTGTGTGTCCACACGCGTGCTCGTGGCCCTTTTTTGGTTTTCATATCAAGCACAATTCTCTCTCCCTCCCCTCCTCCTGCTCACCCTGACTTCCCCCCATCCACACCTCAGAGAGTATAAAGCCTCCCATGGGGAGACAACTAAGTCTGGCATAGGGAGTTGAAGCAGGACCAAGTCCCTTCCAACTGCAACAAAGCTCAGCAAGGTTCCTATCATAGGGAATGGGCTCAAAAAAGCTAGATCATGCACAAGGATAAATGCTGAACCCACTGCAAGGGGCTTCACAAACAGACCAAGTCACACAACTATCACCCACATTCAGAGGACCTAGTTCAGTCCCATGCAGGCTTCCTAGCTGTCAGTCCAGAGTTTATAAGCTCCTACTAGCTTGGGTCACCTGTTGTTGTGGATTTCCCCATCATTATCCTGATACCACTTGCACATACAATCCCCTCCCTCTCTTCAACTGGACTCCAGGAGCCCGGCCTAATGCTTGTCTATGGATCTCTGTGCCTGTTTCCATCAGTTACTGGATGAAGGTCTATGATGACAATCAAAATAGTAACCAATGTGATTAAAGGAGAAGGCCAGTTCAGGCACCCTTCCCACTATTGCCAGGATTCTTTGCTGGGGTCATTCTGTAGATTCCTAGGAATTTCCCTAGCATCATGTTTCTCCCTAACCCACAATGGTTTCCTCTATTAAGGCAACTCTTTAATTGCTCTCTCTCTCAGTCCCACCCACAACTGGACCATTCAGTTCCCTCTTCTCATTTACCAGCTCCTTCCCCCCAGTTTACCCAGAAGATCTTATCTATTTTTCCTTCCTAGGAAAAACCATGTGGCTTGCTCAAAGGGTCCTCCTCATAACCTAGATTAAGCAAGTTGTGGTGGAGTCTGCTGGTAGAATTTGTTATTGTTTTTGTTTTTGCTTTTTAAGACAATGTTTCCTTGTGTGGTTGTGGCTATCCTGGAACTCACTCTATAGATCAGGCTTGCCTTGAACTCACAGAGATCCAATTGCCTATGGTTCCCCAGTGCTGGGATTTAAGTCATGTGGTTATGTGCCACCGCTGTATAGCCTTTTGTTTTTTTTACAACTTTTTTTACATTTTCACCGTGGCTAATAGGTAATGTAAAAGAAAGGTGTTTTCAGGCTATTATTGTTGTTGTTGAGGATGCTGCTATTAATCTGTGTCAATATGGTAAGGAAAGGTATATGGGAGGATTTGGAGGGAGAAAGGGAAAGGAGGAAATGTTGCAATTATAGTAAAATCCCCCAAAGTAAAAGAAAATATTTTAAAATCCTAAATAAAAAAGAAATCTGGATCTGTTTGACTATTATTCTATTATTTTTCATTTTCTTCTAACAGTCATCCTAACGGATGTGGGGCCCTGAACAAATTTATAAACTTCTCATAGTTTGTAGAGCTGAAATAGACTTCAAAAACTAAAATATGTAGTTTTCCTTTCAAATTGCCTCATAAAATATGCACCACTTCTTGAATATTCCCATTACTAATACTTAACAGTTAAAAATTACCTAATTTGGGATTATATTTCTTTGTTTTCATGTCATACTCATTTGAGGAAATAAGGTCACTCAAGATAGCTATCAAAACAATGATTTTAAATAGGCTCCTTCCTCTTTTCTAACATACAAGTCAAAACATTGAGGAATTGTGAAGAAGAGCTAGGGATATAGCTCAGTAGTAGAACACATGACTTGAATGCAAAGTCCCGGGTTCCCTACACACACACACATACACACACACACACACACACACACACACACACACAGCCAAAATAATTGCATTAGGATAATTATGGAAAGCTGAAAGTTCTAGAAGACTAGGAAAGATATTATCTAACAGAAAGCCTTTCTTGTCCACATAGCATTTTAATGCTGGAATTATTACAAAATTATTACAAAAACTAATGAAATGTTTGTTGTATTTGTTTAGTTCTAGCTAACATGTTAAGGACCCTGCTTAAGTTAAGAAAGTTGCTTTAGAAACAGAAAGAAGAAAAACTTTAATCTTTAGTAGGAATCCACTCAGGCTGGCACCAGAAATGTAGTCATTACCTTCAAGTTGCCCCCTCCCACCGTGACTACCTCTGAATACCATGTCTTCTGACCCACAGGTTCTCCAATTTTCCAAAACAATATGGGTAGTTGTAGATCACATGTTCTAACACATGAAACTGGGTGGGCATTTCATGTTCAAATAATGCTACCATATTAAAAATAGAAAGAATCAATACAAAATATTCTTCTAAATTCTCTCCCAAATCTTGGTTCTTTATTAAAAAATTGGTAACTGACTAAATACATATTTCTCATTTGGATAAAAGGTTATATATTCAAAAGGATAAATTACATGTTTAACATTTTGTGGAAATATAAGTTATTAGTAATGGATTGCACATAGTATGCTTTTAATAGAGGGTAGTGATAGAAAAAGAAATGTTAAGTGCTACAAATACAAATGTGTGCAAAGTAAACATAATTATATTTTTTAAAATATTGATCAATCTGGAATGGAACATTTTTTTAATTTTTAGAGAAGGTGGTAGAATAATTGAGAAAATAGATAATCAATTAATGTAATAGCATTGTCCATTATTTGGAATGAGTTTGTATGTATATGTATTAACTACAACATATATTATAAAGATACAACAATTTCTGATTTAAAGACATTAAACATAATATTTAAATAATTCCTAAGTATCTGTGCTGCCAAAAATTTAAACAAAGCTTAGATTGATTAAACATCCTCTTTCAAATCTAAAGTTGCCTAAATGTTTCAGATAATTGAAAGAAAAATCAGTTTAGAATTACTGTATTGTCATAAAATGCTGATCTCAAATGACTACTGGTGATTGTTTCTCCAACTGCCTTTCCCTGTTGGATAGCAAAGGGGAATCAATTGATTTTCCCTTGGCTTTGCTACTTGATAGCGAATGAAAATAGGTGGGAAACTATGGAAGTTACAGATGCTTTCAACTTGTCATTCTAAGTACACACTGTAGGGACTGAAGAGCTCAGAGGAACACATCTTGCATCTGTAATGGCTAAGCCTCTTGAAAAGTATATAAACACTTGGGCAGTTATGAGGAACCAATTGACCTTTCTTTATACTCACTGAGCATTAAAGAACATTAATTACAAACTTCTGAAAAGCATCTGTTTAGTATTTTCGATCTTCTTATTAGATCTCAGGAACTATGGTAATTGAGTTGAATAACATGTCCAGCGAAATCAATGCATCAGTTTAGCATTAGAAAGGAAAATAAATGAATGGAATACAATTGAGAGGCAATAATCTGACACTTGTTTACATAGAGGTTTGGTGCTTGAAAAATCCTGCTTTAAGTCATCAGCAGAAAAATATCTTTACTTAAAAGATGAACCATTCTGATGTTAACTTGGATAAAATAAAATAATTTGATGTGGTTCTATGTCTTCTACTATTCATAAAAGAAGAATTCTTAAAGATTAATTATTTAAAGAAAATTAAAGTGTTGAAAGGACAACTATTAGGATGTTTAGCTATAAATAACTTCATTAAATAAGACAAAGGTTTAAAACAAAGAAAATGAAACAATATTTGACACTACTTAATCTTCTTATTTATTTTAAAAACAGCAGCATTCGGTCATAATTCAAATGAAAGATTACAGGATACTTTTTTAAAAATATTCAATTAATCGTTGTGATCACTTACACTCGAAATCAACTTTTTGTTCATCAATATTAAAAAATTGGAATCCTTATTTGCACATACATATAACTCAATATAGGTCTTTAACCATATTGTTGAATTCAGAAAATAAATTGCATGAATAGTGAATGTAATAACTTAGTAAAAATGAGCAACACACAGAAAGCATAATATTACTAAAACATAGTCTGTTACAACTTCATCTAAGAAGACAATATTTCATAAAACTATATGCAAAATAATGACATTACATAATCAACTAAATTCACAGTTATACTGTAGCATTTAATTCAGGTGGAATAGACACAGGAATTGAAAAATAGAAAAATATGTTGAGTTGGAGGGTACTGAAAGGGTAAAGAACAGAACAATTAAATAACCTTATTAATATGAGTCCCCTTGAGATAGAACTTTTAGAATCAATATGATTTTAGTGGGGATTTAATATATTGACTTATACTATACTGCTGGAAATTCTGAGAACACAGTGTCTGCTCTGTTCAGCATGCTAGATGCCTCAACAGTACCAAATGGTGCTGAAGGCCTGTAAGATACTTGAATAGTCACTGTTCTTCAGTCCTTGTTGGAATATAAAAGTAGCTGTGTTCTATGTCAATGCAGGAGAATAGTAATAACAACACCAATAGAATAGATGATGGGCAGGTCAAAGCAGCATTGTTTTCTCTAAGGCCCCCTTATATATGAGTTGAGTGCAAAAAATGCTGCTCACTAACCTCCTTCCTTAGTTATTCCTTCCATTAAATACCCTCACAAACTTGGCCAGTAGATTTCTAGCTGATTCCAGAGTCAATTAACTTAACAATCAAGATTAACAATCACAACCAGGTTGCTAGAGGAAAATGTCATGAAGAAGATATTAGACTAGAAAATGAAAAAAGAAACAAGTCATAAAGATACTTAGAAGCATATTCCAGGCATACAGTACAATGCCCTGAATTAGGAATAGAATACGGTGACATGCTCAGTAAAAATAAAGAGGAAGCACTTCTGGCAGAGATCAGAGTGAGTCAGAAAATAATTGTTATGTGCACCTTTAACTACTAAAGAAAGATCTGTATTTTCCTCTGAGGGAGCCCAAATGCCATTATAGATGTTGAGATCAAGGGTAACACAATCTGACACAATTCCTTACATATTTATCTAGATGGCCTTCTTTACAATAGACTGAACGGGAGAAAGAGAGCATGGAGGCCAGGAGAAGGCAACTAGAGCTAGTGGAACTGTAGTTAAATTTCATTGTGAGCAACAATGTGGAACCTGTTGCCTTGAAAAAACAAATTCTGTCAACTGATGTACCATCTCTCCAGCCTGAATTCTGTTCTTTTAATCAATTTCTATTTTCATTAGAGTTATAATACAATCAGTGTGGGTGAATTCTAGCTCATAGTTCCTTCACCTAATTTGTTACCTCAGTTCTTAGATTCCAGATGTAACAGTTCTTTATTATCTCCTCACAGCTCTTTCAGTAACATTTTTGTTTGTTCTTTGATCATTCTATTATAATTAACTTCTAAGGAACAATATGTTTGTCTTCTATTTTCTATTAGATTAGATTTAACACAATTCATAGCTCTTAGATCTTTGATGATTTACCTATCTAAATAACATGAAGAAATAGAATTGTCCTTTTCTATAATACACTATTATTTTATAATGGCATATACTGAATTTAGTTCTTTTAAATGAGTTCGTTTACTACAATATGCTTAAATTATGTATGGGTGTATCAGGCACATTAAAGATAAAAGAAAATGCTCATGGGGGTAATTGATATTGTAGAATCAGTTTAAAGTCCAGAAGTAATGAGATAGCAGTTTGGTTTGTAAAATAAAGGTGACAAACATGCTGACTAATAGAGATGTTCCTACTTTCTGTTGCTTCACCAAAACTTTACACACTTGTCAAGAAATGTTCTAGCAAAATGTTATTCAGGGTCCCTTTAAAGAGAACAGAACCCATCTAGTTGTAAAGAATTCTTATAGAAAATCAAGTTCCTTATAATATCCTCAGGACATGTGTAAGAATAGAGTATAATCTGAGTGTACTATATTGGGTAACTTTCAATATTTTCCAACTTCCAGGTTAAATTTCTTTCATGTGATATAAAATACCTCTCAAAAGTGAAGCAAATATATCTTCCATCCTCTTTGACCATACCAATGTGGCACTGCCAATTATCAGTACATGCTTTAAGAAGAATCTTGCATTACAATTTACTCTCTTTTTCTCCCATCATCCATCTTTAGAAGAGTGTTCTATAGTTACTGTTACAACTTCATCCTGACTTTCAGAATTAGTAGATGGAGGTTTCTGTCCTGCCCATTTCCACAGGTCATTTAGTCCGAAAAAACATACAGAGGCTTATGCTAATTCTAAAATGTTTGTCCTGTGACTCAGGCTACTTATTGCCTAGCTCTCTCTTAATTATTAACCCATTTATACTAACCTGTGTATCTCCACATGGTCTTGGCTCATTGGTGATGCCCAGGTCTCTTTCTATCTTGGCAGCTACATGGAGAGTCATTGACTCTGCCTACTACCTTTCTCTATCCTTGTTTGCATTCCTTCCTGGCTAAATCATGCCTCTCCATTTGCTGAAACAGCTTTATTCATGAACCAATAAGAGAAACATACATTCACAGCATACAGAAGGACATCCACCATCAAACTTCTGAATCATTGTTGAACCTACTCTGCAGCATTAGAGTCACAACAGCCAACTCAGAAATCGGCACGAAATACTTGTTAAAAGCAATGGAAATTCGCATCTTATGTTGACTAATAAATTTTAGTTTTGTAAATGGAGCTGGAGGTCACATCCCAGGCCTGGGCCACAAGTGGAGAGCTCTGAGACATTTTTACTTAATATTTTTCACTATACCCTCTTGACCTGAATTTTAATCACATACTTAAAATCAGCTGCAAGGGACCGCTTTTTGCATACTGGATGGTAATATGCCTGTTCTTTTGTTTACACTGTGGGTAAAGTAAGTGACATTCAGCATTATGTCATTGAATTATTATTAATTAAGATAGGTTTTTCAAAATTAGTCAAAATATAAAACCATTATTTTTAAGGAGGAAATGTGTGTGAATTGGGAATTGCCAATGGCTATAGTCAACAAAATTTAAATGAGTAAATTATACAGTATAAATGCAAGGACAATATTGTGAATATATAATGCATAATACATATATATAATATATATAATGCATAATATATATGTACACACACATACGTTTCATTAGTAATTTGGATGAGGAAATTATGAATGCTTATGTGTCTAAATAAGACAATATATATAACATTTAAATATTAAAATAATATATGAAAAGAAATCTTTATACTAAAACTGAAATATAAGTGCTTTGAAAAAAGTAGTTTACTTATATTACTTTGACAATACAGCTCGGATTCTTAGTTTAGTGATTAAATTTATAGAAATTGGTCTTTAGGGCATAACCAAAATTGTTCATATGCATAATACATGTCAAATTATAACACTGAAAACTTCAAAACAATACCAATAGCTGACAGAAGAAAATAAAATACATTTTTCATCCATTTAGCTATTATTAGAAGGCACTAAAACAAGCTATAAAAATTGATATTCTGTAAGGTATAATTCCAGGTTTTTAATCAGTACTTTACCACATGTTATCTATGAAGGTGTAGTTTTTCAATTTAAAACAAGCATAATGTTATTTAACTCCTATTGTTACTATGTATATCAATGATATGATTCTGTTTATTGTGGAAATTTATAATAATATTCTTTGAAGAATAAAGCTAAGATAGATATTAAGTAAACACTATTTTTAAATTGAATCTCTTTAATACCTATTGATTAAATGTTTCAATTTTCTAAAATAATAGCATAATCATTTCATTGTCAATATAAATATTATTTGTTCATGAGCCAAAGGATTACACAGAGTGCAGTCTAGGAAATCATTGTTTAGACATTTGCATTGCCATGAAATGGGTCAACATAATCTATATTTAAGATTATTTAAAACAACAGAATAACCTGTCAGTGAGGGCACAAGGTTCCAATAGATAGTTTGAAACCTGTAGTCACACAGAAATCTCTGGCTACCCTTTTGGTCACAAGACAAAACAAAAGACATGAATATGAGAAATGGATTTGTAAGGAAAAGGGGTGGTAGACAGGGGATAGATTTTTCTACTTTAATTCTTATTTATTGACTCATGGTTCTAAAACATACTTCTGTTTACTTTGTAAACATAATATACATGTAAATGTTTCCCCTTTTTATTACCAAGTGAAATAGTTTGATGTTTTCCCCCTTTGATGTGGAACATACAAGAAAATATTTGGTGTTTCTGCTATGGGAATTCTGTTTCTAGGACAATTAGGATAGGATCAGAATAATTAACCAAATCACTAATTTAGAGATAGATGTGTTGAGTTTCTGTGCAGTTTCATCAAGTTTTTCCTCCAAAAATAACTAAAATGGATTTACTTTTCAATATAAATTTCCTTTTTTTCCCTCTGATGCCATCTTTTTCTCTTTCCCTCTGTGAACTTACTTAATTAGAAGAATTATTTCCTTTTTATTTCTCTCTTTCAGGTCACATTCTGTGAACAAGTCAGATGTGTATAATCTTCAGGCTAGCATTATGAATGAGGTGAAATGATTAATTTGGCTAGAAGATGTTAATTATGATTTTATTTCAAAGATATGGATAAAATGGTAAAATTTACATTTTCTATTCTTATCAAAAGTAATATGGACTTTATGATTCATTTCTGCTTAAATCTGTTATTTTCCTCAAAGATGTATTAAAATGTTCAAATGCTGCTTCTAACCTCTACCAAAATGATCATATTATTTTTTGAAAACTAGTATTAATATTTAATCTACAGATGAATTACTATGATTATGACTAAATTTGACTATTTAAAATTCCTAACTTCCACTCAACATGTACACATTAGCAAGCAGTGCCATTTGTATTATCCAAGATGCACTTACCAAATATTGAATCAAAGCCTTCTCTTCTCCTAATTTACTTAGTTTGACACAATTAGACATCTGAAATACTAGATTTCAACTAAAGCTAAAATGCCATAGATTTCTCTGTAAATGATCATTTGTATACTACATTATTGAAAACAGAACCCATATTTCTGAAACCAGTATCATGTTTAATTTGTCCACTCTTGTCAATAGACTTCTGACTAGTTTGGTAACACTTGGTATAGATATGACAATGCTTCTATGCACACATCAATTTATTTAATATTTCATATAGCAATATGAATAAGTGATGCCATTATCTGTATATAACAGCCTTTCTCTCTCATGGTCCCTTCTTACCTTTCCCCTCTCTCTGAAACACACACATACACACACACACACACACACACACACACACACACAGAGCATACAAACATAGATGATAATAATAATGATGATAATAACAATATATAGGCCAGGAGTTGTGACCCACATCTTTAATCCCAGCACTCAGCAGTCAAAAGCAATGTGATCTCTGTGAGTTTGAGGTCATCCTGGTCTATACAGAAAGTTACAGATCAGCCAATACTATACAGGGAAACCCTGTCTCAAAAATAATAATGAATATAATAAAATACTTTTTAAATTATAAAGTGAACAACTGTTCTGCATAGTCTAAGACTTATAATCTTTCTGTGATATATCTTTCATCCTGAAATCTGGGTTCCAAATAAACTTGTATCAATTGTCACCTCAAAATGGTTTAAAAATTGAAAAAAATTCAAAACAATCGATGATCTATAACAAGTACCTTGTTTTATTTATCAATAATCAATACAGATATGTTAATCTTCTTTATTTGACAATCGAATATTTTGACCATCAAATACATTGACCAAAAAATATTTTGACCATGAAAATAATGGAAGAAAGACTTTATTTTGACTTAGGGTTCTGGAGGGCTAATAATTAATCTTTGTTGGAAAACCTAACAAGAAGTGATAGGTGCAGGGGCAGGAACAGGATGCTGAGAGATCACATCTCAGTCTCAAGCAATAAGCACAGGGAGTTAAATGGAAGTAGACTGGGCTATGTAATCTCAAAGTCTGTCCCCAGTGACATTTTTTCCAGTAAGACTGAACCATATATACCTCTAAACAGCACCACCAAATGAGAGCCAAGTATTCAAATACCCATGTCTATGGGGAATATTTCTCACTCATACCACCATAATGAGAAACAAATCTCACAGCTTAAACAATTAGTAATTATTTTTATACAATCATTGCATCAGTCATTTATGCTCAACTATATGAATATTTCTGTTCCTCTTGCCAACACTTGCTTATGGAATTGATGCCAACTACTCTTTGTAACAAACCTAGTGGCAGATGTTGCCTGTAGGCTGGTATTAGCTACTGTCTGAGTTGATGGGGATGGCAGAGACTATACCATCTGTAAACTAGCCTGGAACATTTATTTTTCTATATTTACAAGTTTGCTAAAATAATAACACCTTACTTTTGTGTTTTCTAAGCCAATACATTTCCCAACTTTCCAAGGATTACATTATTCTATTTCTTCTCAAGTGTTGATCTTGTTATTAGTTGGAACACAACCTAGTATTATTTGTAAAGGAATTCTAAATTGAGTTAATGTCTAGATCAAATTTAACTGTGGGCATGTTCTGGGAGATTATCATGATTGTTAATTGATGTAGGAAATTCCAGTTCAATATAAGCAGAACAATTCCACATTCAGTTGGTCCAGAACTACATGAAAAACTACCTTGGTGATACAAAATAGACTCAGGCATTAAGAGCACTTGCTGTTCTTCCAGAGGACCTAGGTTTAATTCTTAGCACCCATATGGAAGCTAACAACTCTTTGTAACTCCAGATATATTCCTTGTCCAAATAACAAATCCAGGAATAATATTTTATATAAATACATAAAGTTAACTGTGAAAATTTAATTAATAAATATTGCATATATTTGGGTGCTCTTCCAGAGGACCTGAATTTGATCACCAGTACGTACATGGTGCCTCACAATTAGCAGCAGCAGCCCAAGGTCCTTTTTGGTCCTTTTTGGGCATCAGGCATGCATCCGGCTAATAGGCATGCATGCATGATAACACACATACAAATAAAAATAAATTTCAAAACTGCATATATTTAATCAACTCTCCCTTTCTTAGAAAAATTTTGCATTCTGGCCTTGTGAAATACAAGTGACAGTTTCAATTTGCCATTGCAGTTTTGAGAAGCTTATTCTGTGGTTCACTGATTTCTAGGAGGAATTAGTATTTGACTTATCTTCCAGGTTCTTAAATACTAGGGAATTAATACAAATGTGACCAAAACTCAGGTTAGAAAGGTAATATTAACGCTTGCCTAGATCACTCATAGATTATTTTCATTTGTATCCATAAATGCCAGTTTGTTTTATTTCCCTTTTTGCTTCAATTCTTGTTCTTTCTCATCATATCTTTCAGACTACATTGAAAGCACGGTGTATTTTCCATAAATGTTAGCACTGATCTCTTAAAAACAGCAAGTTTCTTGTTTTGTAACATAGTGTAGATATAGAGATATAGTGGCCTAGTATAGAATATTTAAGGTTCACAATGAATTGTGTTAAATTTTCAGCTTTGTTATTGCTTTTCTGTGTGCATTTTAAAACCTCCCTAATTTTCTGATTGTCATTTTAAAATAGAATTTATTTGCATCTACTTCATGATGAACTATTACAAGTCTGAAAATAATACATGTTTATATACTCATATATGCATATATAAGTTACAGTACATTGAATACAATAGACAAATGAAAGACAGATAAATGTTCTATTCATAATCATTTCCTCACCATTTCTTCCCTATTGGTGTAAGGAACACACATGCTATAAATTTTAGTTCATGATCCTAAGGAAATATTACTTTAGAAATACTTCATTATATTGGAAAAGCAATATATCTCCATTTGCTGTGTAGTATATATCTATATTAATTTATCTTTGTGTACCCCAATGACTGTTTTTGCTTAAAAACAACATGTTGAAAATATGAAGATTTCCATCGACTGTTGCAAAGTACAGAGAAATACCTAGAATAACAAGTTACTTTTAAATGATGACATAGATTCTATATAATAAAAACAGATTTTTCCTTTTACCAAGGGAATCAATATTATCATTTAGGAGACACTGTATAACATGGAGAGATAATTCCTCTAAAATTTATAAATGCTGTGGAAGAAACCTAACAAATTTGTATGTCATTTGAATATTTCTATCTAAAGATCATCTGCGTGTCTTCACAGAAATGTTGTTAGGTAACCAAAACCAAAATTGTTCCTGCTATATTCCACAACCTCCATCCAGAACATAGACTCAGATAAAAGTGCTTTGCTTCAAAGTATTCTTGGGAAAAGTAGTGGGAGAGTGGGAAAGGAGACCTAGTATGGGACAGGTTTAAGTAAAGGTACAATACCAAGCAAAGCTGAATAAAGGATAACATAAACAAATCTCATAGAAATGACTCAGAGATAATAATAATGATTTAACACTCGCTACTCCATCATGGCTCACGATGGCTGTGGTATTCATATTCCCAATACTCATTAGTTATTGGATAAATATTTCCTGTCAGGGAAGGTGAGAAGAGGACATTAATTTCCTAGCAACACAAGTAACGCAGGTTCTGGAATGTTGAGGACGTTATAGGAGTCATTAAGGTCTAAACTTGTCCTTTGACAGCCCCAACAATACTGTGCAATTTGTCTTGAGTATGACAATTAAAGGAATAAATTAGGACTGAAAGCAAAATATATTTATTCAATGAGATTACAATGGAAAGAAACACATGATTGAGTGACCTCTCAGGTTCATCTTTGATATCATGACATGAAATTCAGGCTTAAGAAAAGGGCCCAAAATAAGCACATCCTGGCAAAGTATGGCTCTGTCCATCATTGTTTAGGTGCCAGTTACTACTGAAAGGTAGTCTGACAAGAATAGATCACTGTTAGTCCATTGTATATGTTTTTAATTAATTTGTAGCTGAGCATCTATGTAATGTGTGCCAAATGTGTGTGGGTCCTCTCAGAAGACTCTAGAGATTGTGTTATAAGTGGTTGTGAGCAACCTGTGAATGTCAGAAACTGAACTTGAGTCTTCTGAAATAGTAGAACGTACTCTTAATTGCAGAGTCATCTTTCTAGCCACAGTCATCCATATTTATATGAATGTGTTTCCATCATCATTTAAGTATGACTATTATGTCATACCTGAGAAATAGAAAATCTACTCAACGCTTCATGGAATGTTGATTCTCTCTGAAAAGGTATAATCTCTCTTCTCCTGTTTTCTGATTTAAGATGAAAATGTTTATAATTAATATAGTCAGAATTAAAGACATGTGGATGGTAGAAGACTTGTGGAATGACAGGAGTAACACCTGGATCCTCAGTATTAGCAATTATGGAAAAATGAACTACAGCTAATGTTTGGACTTAAGTTAAAAATATTCAAGTTGAACGTGTACTCTTTGCCAGACTTTCCTACAGTAGAAAAGCATGAGTCATGATCTTCAAGTCTTTAACTCTATAGACTTTCCAAAAGTTGATTAAACAAGAGCATATGTGCAATCTATATATTGGCTCTTCTTTCCTTCCTTGGTCTCACATTTCTCTTAATGTTTGGTAAAAGAAAGGAAACCTCTACTCTATCACTAAATTTTGTCCCTAGTGATAAGAACTAACAGTATACAAAACAAGGATGTAAATGGGATAATTACAATGGTTTGAATAAAATGAAAGATCCTGATTACTATTAAACAAATAATTTTATACATCAAGTGATGTCTACTTCACTACTTTTTAAGAAATTGAAGGGAAATCTAAGTTGTCATTTGATGTTGGATCACTATGTTATTCTTACCTATAATTTTGGAGAACTTCAAAAAATTGAATGGATAATACAAAACTTCTTTTTCCACTTCTTTTGAAATTAGGAACAAAATATGTGCTCAATTATGGCTCATTTGAACAATATCTATTCAGGTTTTCAAATATGCTCTTGAAGAGGACTCCAGTTTTTTTCCCAGCACCTACACAGCAACTTACAATCTTTTCTAAATCCAGTCTCAGGGCATTCATAGACTCTTCTGACATCCCAGGCTCCTACATGCACATGGTACACACATATACACTCCTCCACACACACATTTACATCAAATAAAATCAATAATATTTAAAAAGAATTTGTATCAATACAGCCTAATATGATAATGAAAGTTTTATGGAGAATAAGTAGGCAAATTAAATGAAAGGTATCCAAATTGTTCGAAATGAAGAGTTAAATCTTTTCTGTTTTTAAAAGGTGTGATCTTTTCTAAAATTTCCATTTCTTTTCTAAATATGTCCATGTTTGTGTGTGTGTACAGACTTCGGAGCCATCATCTTGTATTTTGAGACATAAGCTCTCAATGACTTGAGTCTTACTGATTAGACTTGGCTAGCTGTCTAGAGATCCTAGGAATCTATTTCTGCCACTCCAATGCTGGCATCACAAATGTGTATTACTACTTCTGGTGTTTTCTTACATGAGTTCTAGGAAAACAAAATTGGACTTGTGTTGCATGTTCTTTGTTACTAAGCTATTGCCCCATCTTGAATGGCAGTATCTTTTTTATAATTTATTTATTTTGTTTCATTTTACATTCCAACCTCAGTTTCCATCTCACCTTTCCTCCTGGTCCCCCTCAACTCCCTTCCCATCCCACCCATCATCCACTCCTCCTCATGGGTAAGGGCTCCCATGAGCTGTCAACAAATTCTGGAACATTATGTTGTAGCAGGACCAAGCCCTTCTCCCATGCATTAAGGCTGAGCATGGCATCCCAGCATAGGGAATGGGCTCCAGCAACTAGCTCATATACCAGGAATAGATCCTGGGTCTACTGCCAGAGGCCCCTCAGATAGTTTAAGCTTCAATGCAATCCCCATAAAAATCCCAACACAAGTCTTCACAGACCTTTAAAGAACAATACTGAACTTCCAGTGGAAAAACAGAAAAGCCAGAATGGCTAAGACAATCCTGTACAATAAAGGAACTTCCAGAGGCATCAAAATCCCTGATTTCAAACTCTGCTATAGAGCTTTAGTAATAAGATCAGCTTGGTATTGGCATAAAAACAGACAGGTGGATCAATGGAATCAAATCGAATACACGGAGATTTATCTACACACCTATAAATACCTGATTTTTTAAAAATTTAAATTAGAAACACAGTTGCTTCACATGTCAATCACAGGTCCCTCTCCCTTTCCCTCCCCTCCTCCCACACCCTCCCTCCAACTCCACAATACACCCTTGTTTCCCCAGAGAGGGTGAGGCCCTCCATGGGGGTGTCCATAGTTTGTCATTTCATCCATGGCAGGACCTAGACCCTCCTCCAAGAGTCCAGGTTGAGAGTTCATCTCTCATTGTGGTATGGGCACCCAAAGTCCATTTGTATGCCAGGGATAAATACTGACTTATTACCCAAGGCCCCATAGATTGCCTAGGCCTCCTCACAGACACCCACATTCAGGGTAAACACCTGATTTTTGACAACGAAGATAAAATTGTACAAAGGGAAAAGGAAAGTATCTTTAACAAATGGTGCTGGCATAACTGGATGTCAACATGTAGAAGAAATCATATAGATTCATTCCTATCACCATGGACAAAACTCAACTCTAAGTGAATTAAGGACCTCAACATAAATCCAGCAACATTGAACCTGATAGAAGAGAAAGTGGGAAGGATCCTGGAATGCACAGGAGACCACTTCTTAATATAACACCAGTAGCACAGACACTGAAAACAACAATAAATGGGACCTCTTAAAATGAAAAGCTTCTTTAAGGCTATCAATAAGACAAAACAACAGTCTACAGAATTGGAAAAGATCTTCACCAACCACATATCTGACAGAGGGTTGCCTTCCAAAATACATAAGGAACTCAAGAAGTGACTGATGGAAGCAGAGGCAGACACCCACAGCTGCACATTGAAATGAACTCCTGACCAGAGATGGAGGAGTGATGAGCAAAGGTGTCAACACTGGGCTGGTGAAACCCACAGAAATTGCTGACCTGAACAAGGGGGAGCTCATAGACCACAGACTGATAGCTGAGAGGCAAGCATTGGTTTGATCCAGACCCCCTGAATGTGGGTGTCAGTGAGGAGGCCTGGATAATCTATGGTGCCTTGGGCAGTAGATGAGTATTTATCCCTGGCATACTATTTGGGTGCCCATCCCACAATGAGGGATGCTCTGTCAGCCTGGACTTTTGTGGGAGGGCTTAGGCCCTGCCCTGAATGAAATGACAGACTCTCGATATCCCCCATGGTGGGCCTCACACTCCCTGGGGAATGGAGTGGGGATTGGGTGCAGGGCAGGGTGGTTGGTGGGGGATGAGGCAGGAGGGGAGGCAGCGGGAGCTGGAATTGATATGTGAAGCAAGCTTGTTGCTAATGTAACTAAAAATAAAAATAAATAAATAAAACAAATAAAAACTCAATAAACTAGACATCAAAATTCAGAATGGCATTATGCTATATAGAGAGTGTACTAAGACATGCAGGAAAACACTGTTAAGACTCAACATAATTCTATAAAATACAGAATAATAATTAATATGTAAAAATAAGTTGGAAATCTATCCACTCAAAGGGAACTAGCTAAAAAATAATTTAAGAAGTGAACCTATTTACAATTTAAAAAGAAATAAGACTTCCAAGGTATATAAATTTAATTAAAAGTCCATCAATTCCATATGATAGGACGATGTAGATAAACTGAAATGTTTGTAACCTTGCAGATGGGAAGAAAAAATGCTGTTTGGACTTTGGAAAGGAATTTGGCATTTTCTCATACTATTAGACATAAAGATTCCATTTGACCCAGTAATTACACTTTGAGGTATAAAAACAGAAGGTATGGAATGTATGTCTATACAAAAGCCTGTAGAGAGACAGCCATGACTAAACTATGTATAATAGCTCCAAAGAGGAAACAATATTAATACCTATAAACTGATAAAATGTATTATTCAGGCTGCAAAGATAGTTTAGTGGTTCAATTCCTGTGGCGGCCAAAAAAAATTTGTAACTCCAGGTCCATGCAATCCAGGGGTATATTCTGGCCTCTTTGGATACCAAGTATGCATGTAGTTCACAAACACACATGGCTACAAAACACCTACACACATAAAATAACAATGCTATTCAGTAATGAAGTAATGAATAAATGTTACCACATTGGTAACCTTTGAAAATGATGTGATAAATAAAACAAGCCAGGCACAAATGTCACACACTGTTATTTCATACACATAGGAAAACTTTATTTTACAAATGTGGCTGTCATGGATTGGAATCTAGGGTAAATAGAGAGTGTCTGATGCTGTGGATGGAGGCTGTTGGTGGGTTATAAAAGTATTCTATAATTAGGTTTTAATAATTATACAATATTAAAAGTAAACTTTCTGGAAATATTGAATTATATGCTTTAGTATGTAAATTTATGACAGTTAATTATGTATTATGCAGTTTTCTGCTATCTGCCTTAAGTTCAAAAATGAAATATTTATAGTATATATATATATATTTATAGAACACAACAAATACAAGTTAGAAATGTAGCTTAATGAATTGTAGAGTGCTCACATAGCTCAAACTTGAACCTCCAGGCTTTGTTTGCAAACACCTTTTGCCTCTGAGGCATCTCACTGCCTCATGCTTGCAAGGGATGAGTATCAAGCCAACACCTCAGTTCCTTTTTTCACACCAGTGTTTTATCAAAACCATTGTGACTGTGTCTTTGTTCTTTGTTTGATTTTACTCCCATATATTTTATATTTTTCTAGAATCATATTTATCTTTAATTTTCTTTTTGTTTATTTATTTATTTGATTGTTTGTTTATTTATTTTACAGCCAGAACACAGTTTCCCGTCCCTCATTTGTTCCAAACCCTCTCCCCCCCACCCCTTCTGTTCCCCCCCCAGACCACTCATCCTCTGTATCTGTTCAGGAAAGAGCAAATTTCCCATAGATATCAAGAAAACAAGACATTTCAAGTTGCAGTAAGACTAAGCACCTCCCTGTCTATTAAGGCTGGGCAAGGAGACCCAGCATGAAGAATAGGGTCTGAAAATCCAATAAAATAGTCGAAGACAGCCTCTGTTCCCCCTGTTAGGAGTCCCAAAAATAGTCCAAGTTACACAACTCTCACATACATGCATTGGGGCTAGATAAGTCTCATGCAGGTTCACTGCTTGTTGGTTCAGTCTCTGTGAGTAGCTATGAATCCAGGTTAGTTGACTCTGTGAGTTTTTCTGATGTCCTTGGCCTCTTTGACCTCTACAATCCTTCTGGTACCTCTTCTGCAGGGTTCCCTGAGCTCCATTTAATGACTAACTGTAGGTCTCTGCCATCTGTTTCCATTAGTTTCTGGATGAAGCCTATCTGAAAGCAATTGGGCTAGGCACCTATTTGGTCACAGGAGATGGACAGTTCAGGCTCTGTTTTGTGCTATTTCTAGGAGTCTTAGCCGGGTCATCCTTGTAGATTCCTCGGAGATCTCCTTGTGCAAGGTTTTCCTCTGACCCTGAAATGCACCCCCATTTCAAATAGTCTATTTCAGTACTCTCACCCTCTGTCTCCATCCTCATAACCTGATTACTTGTGTTCCCATCTCCATCATTCCTCAATTCACTCACCTTCTCACTTATAAGTGGATATTAGCTGTAAAATAAAGGATAACTAGGCTCCAATACACAGACCCAGATTGACTAGGTAACAAGCAGGGTTCATGTGGGAACACCCAGAAGTCATTGGATGGCATGTCTTTGAAGAGCATGCCCTTCATCCCTTTCTGCATGCTCTGCTTCCTGGTTGATATGAGTTGAACTTTGCTGCACCATGACCTCCTTGTCATGATGGACAAAGCCTCTGAAAATGGCATTAAAATAATTTTTTCTTCCCTTACATCATTTCTGTGAGATCACAGAAATGTTATCTGTACTAGAGTTGAAGGCATCAAACTATAGCTATTATTTATTGCTTAATAGCACACACATGCATACTTTGAAGCAGGGGAAGCTATATAAACATTACTGTAAATTTGGATGAATGATATTAATTTAGGCAATAAGGGTGTCATTGTCTTTATCAAAGGTTCTAAAATCTTGTATTGTGTTTTTTCTCAAATACTCTGTTTTATCCACATTATGTAATGGGTTGTAGTACAGTTTTAGGTTTAATATACACATTATGCACATTTGCTCTTGAGAAATTATGACATATTATATATGTCAGAAAATGCAATTCTAATATTTATTTAAGCTTAATTATATTTGAAAATTATTTTAATACAAGCCAAAATGTATTTTGAAAATGAATTTACTTTCTTCCTGTTCTTAGGTCTACCTGTGCAATGCTATGTGTATGTGTAGCTGAACCTGGCCTCAAATTTGTGATCTTCCTGCCTTGCTCTCCAGATCCTGGGGACTGTAGTTGTGTAACACTGATCTGAGTTTTCCATGTAATTTTCAAGAATGTTTCAAATATATTTTACCAGTAGAATTAACTCTTTTCTAGGATATTTTGGAATGCAATAAATACAAAGATGGGTAAAGACATGCTAGTTATGTTTCTACCACTATGTAGAGGCACCATGACTGAGATAACTTATAAAAGAAGGCATTTAATTGAGACTTGCTCATAGTTTCAGATGGTGATTCCATGACCTTATTGAAAGGAGCATAACGGCAGACAGGCAAGTGTAATGATGGAGCAGTGGCTAGGAGCTTACCTAGTGATCCACAAGATGGATGGGTGGGGGCAGGGCTTGGTCTGGCTCGGGCTTTTGAAACCTCAAAGCTCATCCCTAGTGACATCCTGTGCTGATGTATTTTTTAAATTACATATTAAAGCTTGCCTGATGATTCAGAAATTAAAGTTAGCCACAAACTATAGAAGTCAGGGAGTGTTGATACACACATTAATCCCAACAGTCATAGAGCTAGGTGATGGTGACATACACCTTTAACCAGGACTCAGTATTAAGAGGTAGTAGGATCTCTGTTAGTTCAACACTGCACTGATTACACAAAATTGATCCAGTCTTAAAAGAAGTAGCTTAAACAAAGGTGATATCACCGCCTGGGATCACATGTATTTAATTCAAGCACTAGGGAGTTGGAGGCAGGAGTGATATGGATAGGTAAAGAAAGGAATAAAGAATGAGGAGATAGTATCTGAGATCCTTTTGCTTCTGAGGATTCATGGGGAAAATATTCCTATTTCAGGTGGGTATAGGTAAGATCTACTGTCTTGGCTGCTTTTCTCTGATCTTCAACTTGAAGACTGAATCTCAGTATCTGTTTCTTGGTCTTTTATTTATCCTAATACAACATACCTCCTCCAACAAGGCCATACCTCCTACTCCTTCCCAAACAGGTACACTAACTAGAGACAAAGAATTCAAATACGAGACTATGGAGGCCACTATTACTCAATATACCACAATATGGTAGAATAAAAATCTAGACACAAGAATGTCCCTTTGCCTAGTACAAGATCTGTTTTACTCAAGACTGTCATCCACAAGCACATACAATTTTCCTTGTCAAACTCAAAAGTAAAATAAAATATAAAATTCCTTATGTAATAGAAGTTACAAAAATGGTGAAAATGCATAGATCTAGAACATATGCTGAACTAAAAATACAAAATTTCTTTGCTTTTTTGGTTATGTGCATGTGTTGTCTACCTCTGTTAAGGATACCTCATGAGATCTACCTTAACATACTTTAGCTCAATATATTAAATGTTAATTAGACTTCAATAAAGGCAGACAAAGTTGTAGTCTCATCAATGTGAAAAATGGAAAGGAATTAAAAAATTAATGATTTTATAAAGGAGATCAGTTATGTAAGACTAATTAATTTGCATTTATGGAGAGAGATAAAGTCCATGGATTCCTCAGCTTTGGAGAGTAATATGTGTTGGCTTGGATGAATGACACAAAATGGGAAACTGGAAGAGCTGTCTGTAGAAACAGTATGCATCAGACTTTCAGGACTGTATACTAGGCAGTGGTGATCACTATTTTAATATCAAGGATGGCTACTTTCCCATTTGAAGATAAAATATTTTCTAAAATCTAATGAAATTTATAATTTCCCAAGCTTCTAGAGGAGAGGCAGTTATTTTAAACCTGCATCCTTTTAAAGATCCACTTGGGAGAAAAAATTGCATATCAGTAATTAACAATAGCAGCATTATTTGTAATAGCCAGAACCTGGAAGAAAACTAAATACCCCCCAACTAAAGAATGGATTGAGAAAATGTGGTACATTTATACAATGGAGTACTACTCAGTGGAAAAAGCAATGACATCTTGAAATTCCCAGGCAAGTGAATGGCACTAGAAGAAACCATCCTGAGTTAGTTAACCCAGACAAAAAAGACAAACACAGTAATTACTCATTCATAAGTGAATATTAGACATAAAGCAAAGGATAACCAGCCCTCTGTTAATATCTTTATACAGTGTTTGAGTCTTGTTAATGACATTAATTATGGAACTTGACCTATACAGTAGTTTAAAATCCTGAGATCAGAAAAATTGAGAATACACTTAGCTATTGATGTCTAGGGTAGAATTTGACTAAAGGGCTCGTGTTATATTCATTTTACATTTGTGAATATTTCCTTCCTCTTTTTTACAACTTCATCTTTTCTTTTTAATTATGCTTATATATGTGGAGGCAGTATATGACCACGAGTATGGTGTCTTAGTGGCCAGAAGCTGATGTTGGATTCCCTAGAGCTAGTTACAGGCAGTTGTCAGCTATCCTGATGGGGGCACTGAGAATTGAATGTGGGTTCGCTGCATTAGCAGCAAACACTCTCAACCAATGGATCATCTCTCCAGGTCAAAAACTATGGCTTATGGTTTTACTTTGCACTTGTTACTTTCTTGTTTGAGACAGGGTCTCGCTGTGTAACTCTGAGTGTCCTGGAACTATGTAGACCAGTGTGCCCTTAAACTCACAGATCTCCCTGTCTCTGCCTCCTAAATTCTGGGAGTTAAGGTGTAAGTTATCACCCTTTTCCCATTTTCAACCTGGCTTTTTCTCTAATGAATTTCATAATATGGCTAGCTTTGTCTATGTAAATGACATTTGAAAGCTTGTCTTCTGAATGTTCTGTTGGTTTTATTTTTCTTGCAGATTTGTCATGTGGATATGAGAATAATTCAGTATCAGGAAACATAAAGCCTTGGGGATATTTCGCATAGATTCTTAGCACCACAAATCTTAGACCTCAGTCTTTAATCCAGTGACTCAGCATGGGAAATATAAATGAAAAGAATTTAAAAGGAAAAAAAACCACATGCAATAGTCATAATATTAATAAGCTGAAAATCAGCATAAAATTTTATGTTTAATTTGGCATATATAATTGTCTTTCTTTATCTATGAAGCACTCTCATCCAATGACAAACAATGAGAATCTGCAAAAACCAACATTTTTTTCATTAGATTTTGGCAGTTTGTTTTGTTTTGTAAGACAAATTAACATGTATCTCTATCTGGTCTCAAAATCATTTTATCTCCAAGGTTAACCTTGAACTCCTGATCCTCTTTCTGTCACTGAACACTCTTTTTATTATATTTTCCACTAGGTATTCTTTAGTGTATGTGTATATATGTGCTTCTGGCATTTTTCCTTTGTACAGCATAATTAATAAATAATCTTAATTTGAAACATGATTGAAACTGAAAAACATTTCATTCAATTTCAAAACATCACTGTTAAATTCTGTAACTATTAATTCAAATATGTACTTGTAAGGTTTTTAGAGTCGCTAAAATCTGAAACATAAATTATATCCTATCTTTATATGGAGCACAAAAAGTTGTAATTCTGAGGCTGAAGAGAAAGCTTAGCAGTTAAGAGCACTTGCTGCTCTTGTAGAAGACTCCAGTTTGGTTCCCGGTACCCATGTCTTATGGTTAACAACTATCTGTTACTCCAGATTCAGAGTATGTGGTCCCCTCTTCTTTACTCTGTGGGTACCCACATGCATGTACATGCATAAATACAAGTATAAAATATTTCTTTTCAAGCCTCTAATTTATTGCTGATTAGAACATAAACTTGCAGCCAATTTGAAAAACACTTTGATATTTCCTTGTAGGCTGAACATAGTTTTATTGTATGACTTAACAGTGATAATGTTCAGTACTTATGTAAACATCTATGTAAATACATGGCCATTTGCAGCAGTTATACTCATAACTGCACTGAATAGAACGTAACACAGAATACCTTGGGTAGGTGAGTGGGTAAACAAAACATACTATATTTTTGATGTATAATATTAATAATTAAAATGAGCAATTAAGTCATTAAACAAAACAGTGGCACCAAAATGTGCATTACTCAGGAAAGAAGAAAATCTGAAAGGCTCCATATTGTATGAAAATCAGCATGGTATAAAAACAGAGGAGGATGCATAGGTATACTCCAGGCAATGTAGGGGTAGTGAAACTAGGTGACTTCATGCTATTAGCTGTATAAATTTGTCAAAAGACATAGAAATATATACCACAAAATGAATCCTAATGCATACCATTGAATTTAGCTATAGATTATGTATAAAAGTTTGCTCATAACCTGTTTCAAATATACCACTTTAATACCAGGTATTATAGTATGGGAAACCATGTGGAAGTCATTGGAGGAAAACAGTAAATAAAAGCTACTTTTACTCGAATTACTCTATTTGAGAACAGTTAGTGACAAAGATTAGATATACTGAAGCTATATTAAATCATCTCACATATATTACAATGATAAGTACAATGAAATTAGCATGTCAATTCCTACAATTCAAGTTCTTTAGAAGTTTCTGTTTTAACAAAATATCTCTCCAACAGCCCACTGTCATCTCACATGCCCTTCTACTTCGTAATATCATATCTTCCTACTCTGGTTCTAAGTTCAAATTTTTAGATTTCATATGCAAATGAGATTGTACAGTATTTGCCATGGCTTATTTCACTTAGCATTATTTTCTATTTGGGTTCTGATAGTTTTTAAATTTTATATTTCATCTTATACATATATGCATAACTATTTATATATATACTAAATACACATATGCAATGTATATGCATACACAGTGCATGTACATACACAATGAAAATAACAGTATTCTACTTAGCTTCAGCTATCAATATGACACAATTCAGAATTCAGGTAGTGTCAATTTCAGGATTTCCTTGATCAAATTAGTTGGCCTGTGAGCATGTCTGTAGAGCATTTTTAAATTGCTAATTGATACAGTAGGGCCCATCCCACTGTGGGTGGTACTACTCTGAGGCAGGAGACCCCGAGCTGTATAAGAAAGCAACCTAGCTGAGTAAATAATAGACGGAGGCATTAAACAATGTTCCCCCAAAGTATCAGTTCCAGGTTTATACCTCTGGGCTCCTACCTTGAGTTTTCACTTTGACTTTTCTCAATGATTTACTGTAACCAGTAAGATGCAAAAAAGCCCTTCCTTCAAGTTGCCTTTGGTCTTGGTGTTTATCATAGCAACAGAAAGCAAATTTGATCATGTGGGCAACAACTTCTTTGCAGTACAAAACTTCCTATATCATGACCTGTTTTACCTTTTCACTATTGTAAATAATGCTATATTAAATGTGAGAGTGTTAGTATCTTCAATATATGAACCATATTAAAATATATTGCTTGTTTTATTTATCCATTTTGTGTGCATCTGTTGGAATGGAAGCGTGTGTACCATGACATTGTGAAAGTCAGAGTACCTCCTTCCATTATTTGAGTCCTGGGGATATAACTCGGTTTTTAGGCTTGTCAGGCACTTTTACCCACTAAGTTCTATCATTGCCCCTGACAATATTTTTAAAATATATACTTCCAAGACGAGTATTAGTAATGATAGTTCTACTTTGCAGCAACTGTGACGTTTTCTGTAGAACCTGTACTGATTTGCATTCCCACCAACACTGTATTAATGTATTATCCCTTATTCTCCATGTACTTGCTAATACCTGCTATTTTGTCTTTTCATTATAGTCATTCTAACATGTCTAAGATTTATGGTGGTTTTGATTTACATATATTTGGTGATTACTGATTTTAAATATCTTTTCATATATCGTTTGATCCTTTGTATGTTTTTGTTGGAAAGATATGTACTCAAGTTATTTGTCCATTTATAAATTACCTTAGAACATAATCTAGAAGTAAATATTCATGTACATGGTGCTCTAGTTTGCTTTTTGTTCCTCTGCTAAATCAACTTGAGAGAGGAAAGGGAAGCCACCATGTACAGTAAACTGGGTCCTTCCATATCTATCTGAAGACCTGACAGTTACAAAATATCTCTACAAGCACAATTATTCAACAACCCAGGAATAAATTGGATGGCCATCCCATTCAAAAAACTTTCTTCTCAGAATTTCTACTTGATTATATGCATTAGAAACACTTTCATTATTACTCCCTCTTTTCATGTTACCTTAAGGCATAAATTGCTGACATCGTGTTAGTGATATCACAGGTTCAGACGCTCAAAATTTCTCTAGGGAGAAATTGATAAGCACTTTCAAATGAAAAATTAGTTGTATCCAAGGGAGTCTCACTGGGGAAACAAATGACTCTTAATGGAAGGTTGTATGCTCAGCAATAGATGGCCAACAGAAAATGAACTCAGTGGCATGTTTGGAGCTCCCTTGTCTCATGTTTTGTAAGTGCTCTTCTGTATTTTATTTTTACTTGTAATTTATATATTTTTCTTCTTTATTTTACTTTCTAGGTAAGACCTTTGTACATATATTATGATTTTCAGGTAGTGTTTTTATGGAATTACTGAGTATACAAACAAGTGAGTCTCTGAGTGTGTCACCTCTTGGGATATTTCCCTTCTGTTTGTTTTGCTCAATTCTGATGTATTGGATTTTTTATCATATTATAATCCTATAGAAGTCTGGTCATTTTCTTGTTGTTTTTTGTTTCATTAGTCTCTTATATATTATATATTGACGCAACTGCAGTTTCCCCTCCCTCCTCTTCTAGTCCTTCCCCACTCACTACTTTCTTTTTACCCCAGATTCACTCCTCCTCTTTCCTTTCCAAAAAGGTGTAGGCCTTCTAAGGATATCAACTGAACCCTTTTCTGTTGAAAGACAGAAAGGGAGTGGATCTGAATGGGAGGCGAGTTGGGGAGGAGCTGGGGGAGGTAAATGGAGGGGAACTGTAATCAGGATATGTTGAATTAGAAAAGAATTTATTTTCAATAAAAGGAAAACAAATTCTATGAGAGTCTGGTTTTTTCAACTTAGCATCCCAATACTGATACAAGTCCTAACAAAGAACACACGCTCATGGAGTCTTTAGTCAGCCAAGTGTAGCATTACATATATATAAATAATCCCAATACATGGGATGGGAGTATCAGAAGTTCAAGCCCAGTCAGAGGTACATGGCAAGTTCTAGTCCAATCTGGACTACATGAGACACTGTCACAAAAATAAAACAAGGGTACAGAAATGTTCAGTGAATGACAGTCAATAAATTAAATCTAATTAGTAAACGTTTAATGTCTTCTATTTTCTTACAACAGCCAAGGAGAAAGTTTTCAAACATTTAATACTATCAAAGAGAACAAAACCAACTACAGAAAACAAGGCTTACTCATGTTTTAAATTCTAACCCTTTACTGTATTTACTGTGGGTTTCTTCAATGTTTTCCAGAAAATTCTTATTGTGCTGCTATATTTTTTTTCTGGAAAATAAATCATTTTCAAACTTGGGCAGGGGAGGAAACCATTGATCTATCACCATGGAAAATGCACTAGCTTTGGCAGGAGTGTCACAGCTGACTTTACGGTTGCTTGGATTCTTCTCTTGCTCCTCTTTTAAAGCCTCTTCATAAAGATCTGTGAAGAAACTAGGGGAGACTTTATTGATCTTGGCTACAAACTTTAGGACAGTCATCTTGTTGGTTTCAGCATAGGCTTTTGGACCCCAACGGAACTCATAGAGCGGAGGATCACTGTTGGCCACCTGCTGGTATTCCAAGTACTTCAGCTTCACAAAATATTCAGTAATGAGCTTCCGGGGCTCTCCATAAATTTGGTGCTTCTTACCCGGATACACACCCATAGATCTCAGCATTCTCCAGATATCTTCTTCACGGGCACAGTTGCCACTCATGAAGATCATACCTAGGACAGTCATCAGGAAACCAGTCTTGGGTAAGCCCTTGCCAGCACGAACCCTCCCATTGTTGGGGAGATTCAGCTTGCTGATAAGATCATACACTGGCCCACTTGATTCAACTTCCCTCAGTTCAACTGCAAAGACATCTGTGAGCCTCTCAGCAGTTTTCGTGAGGATCTCACGGAAGCTGTTGATTTCCTGCTCACCAATAACCTGCATCATATCTTTCATTGTAGTAAGCTGCTTCATTCTGTAATTTTCAAGAAGGATCTGCAATAGCACAAAGACCTTTCCAGCTAGAATATCTTGGTGGACATTGATGGAGTGGTGAACTCCAAAAAGGTTTTCCTCAACATCTAGATCATCAGTGGAACTTTGATCTGATAAAATGAAAGAAAGGACATCAGCAATTATGACAGCAACTGATTCGTTATCTGGCATTGCAGAGGCTCCACCTGATTCAGGAGAGGACTCTTCTGTTGCCTCAGTTGTTTGCTGTGTACTTTCAGAAGCCTGAGCATCATTTCGAGCTCTGTGACGTCTCCCATGGTTATTTTGCTTACTCTTCTGACCTCGAGGCATGATGATTAAGGACAACACAGCAAAGATAACAGCAGGATTCTGGAGATTGAAATACCTACTGGAGACAGAAGAATGTGATATGAGCCACTTTATCAGGAGGAGGCCTCCTTGTGTGTAATTCTCCCTCTATAGTTTTCTATGAAAATACTGTTCTAGGAACATAGGAGACTTCTGTTATAATTAAGTCACACTCAGTGGAGTAAGAGAAAGTACATATTGGGCTGTTGCTTGGGCAGTGACAAAGCTTATCAGCCTATCATTCTTATGAGGAATACTAAAACTCAGACTATTGCTTTTTGGAACCTTTCTGTCATGGGTTGCTTAGGTAAGGATTTCTCTCTCATCAAGTGTGCTTACACATTCTTCCCATAGTTCCTGATATACCTTGTTTCTGCTCAATAGCAGCTCTACTTTCACACTGAAGGTGTACGCTCCTTTATGTTTAATACAAAGGGCTGGCGTTGGTGATTCTATTGAAGAATGAGGATCACAAGTTCAAAATCTGTCTGGGATACAGATTTAGTGTAGTGGTTATTCTATTTGATCTTAATAATAAAAACCTGAAGTCAGATATTGGGGTAAATGCAGAAAGATCAGAGTGGGTAAGATCTTGTCTCTAGGAATCCTCAGACTGAATGTGATCCTGTCTCTAGGAACCCTCAGACTGAGTGGAATAAACTCCTGTCTTCTCCATCCTTTATAATCCCCTCTCCACTAAGCCACATCATTCCTGTCTCCACCTCCCTAGTGCAGGGAATTAAAAGTGTGAACCACTACCACCCAGATCTGTTTCTCTTTTTGACTGGATCAATCTTGTATAACCCACAGTGGCCTTGAACTCACAGAGATCTGCCTGCCCCTGCCTCCCTAGTGCTGGGATTAAAGGTGTGTGCTGCTACTGCCTGGCCTTTATAGCTAACTAGCAGCTAGCTACACACTCTGATCTCCAGAAAAGTTTTATTTTTTAAAACACAAACAAAATATCACAATTTAGTTCAAGGGCAACCTGGCCAACTTAGTGATCCTTTATCTCAAAATAAAAATGTAAACAAAGGACACAGGATAGCCCTCAAGGTATAGAGTGCTTCTTAGCATGCAATACCACAATACAAAGCTAAAAGCAAAACAAAAAACATCTTATAACTTCATATAATGGACAAGCACCCTTATCCTGAAAAGATCCATCCTGGACTTACAAATATTGAATTCGCTGATGATACTTTCTCCTCCCTTTCCCTTGACACATTGAACTTTTATTTTCTAGAAATGCTTTCTTTATGCCAGTCTCTCTTGAGACACTGTAGGAGGAGATGGTTGCCACTTCATTTATCAATTGTTTACCAGTATGGGAGGACTGCTATGGTATACCATATAAACAAGGTTCTTTGGCTCCTAGTAATACCTACAAATCTTCATATAGTGAACTTCATAACCCCACTCAGAAAACCCTTTTTTATTATCATAACGGTCATCCTGCTCATGAGAGGCAATATTTCAGTTGAACCATCACTACTGTATAGACACAGCAGGTTAACAGTAGGGGAGAGTTGGTTCCCTGGGACCTTCCATGGAGTCTTTACATGGATTTCTGTCCTTATCTGACATGCTTATCACACAAAATCCCTCTCATATCCTGGAGAGTGTTCTTGCCACAATTACATCATCATAAGCCATGCTTGGTGCTTCTCAGGGTTGATGACAGAAGTAGGAAGTAATCCATCTGAGTCTTCTGGGATGGGTGCTTCCATCACAACTCATGTAATATTCCTTTATTTCAGTTCTGTGCAGAACATAATACTCCTTTTGCTGAACTAAGTTCCCTGTAATTTTACTGGTAGATACTCATAGACCTAATGTCATCAAATAGGAGCAGAGTACTCATGGTCATTCTAGTGCCATGTTTGGTGTTCTGAGAATGAAAATAGGCTCTTTTTTGTTATCCCTACCTATATTTCTTCTTCACCTTCCTGAGACTATAGAGCCAGTTATCCTATTCTTTTTAGGACATATGAAGACTGAGCACAAAGGTGTGCCTTGTGTAACACTAGGGCTCCCTTCTGTGATTAGTGACAATGGAGAGTAAGGGTGATACTTTTGTGTGTGTGTGTGTGTGTGTGTGTGTGTGTGTGTGTGAGAGAGAGAGAGAGAGAGAGAGAGAGAGAGAGAGAGAGAGCACCTGAGGACACAGACATAGCTTTGTGATTGTGTGGGTGTTGTATCTGAGATGGTATTAAACTGAGAACAAGAATGTGGCTTGTGGTTAACACTGAGGATTTTTAAACTAGCAACTCTGGTACAGAGTATTAGAGTCTCACTTCTCATGTATGAATCAATAGATCAAGGGCCCATCTCTGGGTGGTAGCTCCTTTGAGTTTTGTACTAATGGGTAGGGTAAATGGAGGATAAATGGAATTGGGTGGGGAACTGATGACGGAAAGGATGAGGGAGATGTCACTTGGGAGAAGGATAGTATATAATGAGATAAGGTGATCATAGGGGATGACAGAGGGAGAGTACAGTGGATAATTGGCAAACAAAGAAGTGAGAAGAGAAGCAGGGGAGGATATGAAGAATGAAAGGCAGAGAGAAGAGAAAGGAGGGGTGGGAAAGGAAGAGACAGGAAGGAAACAGATGGAGCATGACAGAAGTGGAAGAGGGCAGGGAGACAAGAGAGGGAAAGAAAGGAAAATGGAAAGAAAAGAGACAGGATGTCTAAGGCAGGAGGAATGAAGTGGAACTAGGAGGGGAGTGAGAGAGAGAGGAAGGCAGAAGACCAAGTGAGGAACAGAAAAGGAAGGAGGGAGAAAAGAGTAATACAAAGTAATGAGGAAAGGCATAGAATCAAGAAATGGTAGGAAAGTAAAGAGGAAGTGGGGCATGATGAGCTGGGAAGACAGGACAGGATGACAAGGGAATTAGTAATGGGAAGAGGAGAGGAAACAGGATGAAAAGAGTGAGGAGGAACCAAAGATGGAAGAGAGGAATGGAGGCAAGGTTGAGGGAAGAGCAAGTGCAAGAGGGGGAGAGAGAATAGGAAACAGGAAGGAGCAGCTGGCAAGAGAGACATAGAGGAAGAGAAAGTACAATGTGACCAGAGCAAGAGGGACAGGGGCAGAGAGAAGAGAGTGATATGGAGAGGGAAAGGCAAGGTGAGGAATGTGGCAGTCAGAAGGAAGTGATATGTAGCAAGAGAAAAGATGGTAGTGAGTATAGAGTAGGAGAGATGGAGGGGAGAAGAGGGAAGTTGAGGAAGCAGGAGGGAGGGAGAGAGGGAGGTAGGGAGGAGGAAAGTATAGGAGGGAAGAGAAAAGGGAGTTGGACGAAAGGGACAGAAAAGGAAGAGGAAGACAGAAGAGGCAAATTGTAGAGGTGAAAATAGGGAAGAGACAGGAGATGAAAGAGAAAAGAGAAGGAGAGAAGGGCTGTAGAGCAATGACGAGAATAGGACAATAGGGAAAGGAGGTAAGAACAGAGAAGAGAGGGAGGAGTGAGAGCAAAGTGAGGGAAGAGGAAAGGAAGCAAGTGAAAAGTTGCAGAAGGGAAGGCAGAAGAGGGAAAAGGAAGAGATGGAGAAAACAAATGAGACAGGAGAGAAGAAAAAGTGGGAGGAAAAGATCGAGAATGGGAAGAGAAGAGTGGGAGAACGGGAAAGGTATGAACAATATGGAAAACTGAAAGGAAGGAGGTGAATGTGAAATATTCCTTTGTACTGTAAATATATGTCACTGTGATTGGTTTAATACAAAAGCTAATTTGCCAACAGTTAGTCAGGATTTGGGGTGTAAAGAAAATGCTAAGAAGGAGGGTTGAGTCACAAGGAGTTGCCAGTCAGAAACAGAGGAAACAGGACACTTACAAAATGAGGTAACAATCCAGGAGCCACATGGCAGCAAGTAAACAAACAGAAATGGGTTAATTAAGTTATAAGAGCTAGATAAAAACAAGTCTAAGTTATTAACTGAGCATTTATAATTAAAAGTAAGTCTGTGTGGTGATTGGGGAGCAGGCTGGTGGGACAGAGGTGACCCAGCAGGCCCAATGAAAAACTCTACCTAGATGGGAAGTTGAGGGTGGGAGAGTAGAGGAAAAAGAGAAGAGAGCAAGGAGGGATGGAAGGGAGAAGAGCAAAACAGAGGATCTGGGAGGAGGGATGGGAGACAAAAGGGAAGAGAGATAGGGTAGTTGGGAAGGGAGAGAGAACAGGTAAGGGAAGGAATAATGAAAAGGAGGAGATGGGGGAAGGGAAGGATAAGGAAGGGAGAGAGGAAGTAAAGAAGGAGGAAAATGGGGAAAGAGGGGGAGGAAAGGGAATGGGTAAAGGGAGGAGGAACAGACTGTAAGGAAAGGAGGGTGAATAGAGAAGGATAAGAGGAGATAGAAGTTGGAAGAGATGAGGGAAGGAAAGGGAAGGGGAACGGAAGAGAAAGCAGGGAGAATTGGAAAGTTAGGAGAATGAGAAAGACGGAAAGGAAGGAGAGGTAGTAAGGAGGGGAGAGAGGAAGAAATAAGAGTAGGAAGGGAGGAGGAGAGGAGGGAGGAGGGAATGGAGGGAGGAAGAAGGGTTAGAAAGGAAAACAGAATAATCGTGGGGGTGCATAGTGGGAGAAAGAGGCAAGGAAGATGAGAGGTGGAAGGAAAAGGTGAGGCAGGAGAGACCAGGAAGGGGGAGTGGACAGGAATGTGGAGAAAGGGGTGGATCTGGCAACAGGTGGAGTTTGTTAGAAGGAAAGTTCTGGGGTGACAAAGGAAGATGAAGACAGGACATGAAAATTGAATGGGCATGGAGAAACAGTGTGTGTAACAGAGGAAAGGACAAGGAAGAGATGGAGAGAGGAGGGGTCAGGGGCACTTGACATGATTAGGAAGATGGAGGTATATCTTCTCTCCCCAGGTTTTTCTATATAAGCAATAGTGGTACCACCATCTCAGAGGAGGATCTCTTCTTAGGTAAGCACAATGCCTGGGGTGGGGGTGAGGGTGGGGCTGGGGAGGAACAAATAGGGTTTCTTTCTTTCTCTCTCTCTGTCTGCCTCTCAAGTTTTCAAGGCTGGGTTTCTCTACGTAGCTTTGAAGTCTGTCCTGGCACTCACTCTGTGGAGCCGGCTGGCCTCGAACTCGGAGAGATCTATCTGCCTCTGCCTCCTGGGTGTTGGGATTAAAGGTGTAAGGCATCCTCACCCAGAAGAGGGTTCCCTTTCTTGTGAGTGGGCTTGAGGGATACGAAGAGATAAACTTAGGGCACTAGGGGTGAGGGGAGGAGCTTTCCTGGGGTCTATCAACCCGGAACAAAGATGTGCCTTTAGAGGGGTTTCTGTTCTGTGGTAGGTGTTGAACCCACTATCATTCAACTACTCACTTTGAGTTTGGACGTTTCTTGGCCTTGTTCCTTCCGTCAGCGTTGGAAAGAGTGCATTACAGCGTTGCCTCAAACCCTCCGGCACCAAAAGCTCTAAGTAGGAAGTAAGCACCAAGATTAAGACCAATGAGAGAGTCCTATAGAGAGGCCCACAGGCAGTCCCAGACCTCTAGCGCCTCCTTGGGCTTGGGATGTATTATTCCCTCAGCCTAGCAGAAGACTTCATTTGGTACAGTGTAGCATTTTAGGCTACATCCTTAGTCATTACAGGATACTGCAAGATGCTTCATCTATTAGAGACTTCTCATAGAAGGCAGCCTGTGCACCCACTTCACCTATAAGGAGAGTAGAAGACAAGTCTGTAGAAAGTGGTACGGTGCTCTCATACCGTAATTATCCAGGTCCATACAATGGTTTCTGTCTCTTAAGAGTTTTCCTGCCGGGCGTTGGTGGCGCACGCCTTTAATCCCAGCACTTGGGAGGCAGAGGCAGGTGGATCTCTGTGAGTTCGAGGCCAGCCTGGTCTACAAGAGCTAGTTCCAGGACAGCCTCCAAAGCCACAGAGAAACCCTGTCTCAAAAAACCAAAAAAAAAAAAAAAAGAGTTTTCCTGGCAAGTACCACATTCCTGCAAACTCATGAGTTGGGGCTTCAAATATTAGTTGTGTGACTTCAGAGTCTTGGGGTAAAAACAGCAGACTAACAAGGCAGAGAGTGTAGACTAAGAGGTGGCTTTCATACAAAATGCTGATGTACTCCATTTCTTCATCATGCAGACTCAGGTTTTTTTTTGTTATTGTTGAATACACACACACTCACACACAGAGAAAGAGAGAGACAGAGACAGAGACAGAGAGAGAGACAGAGAGACAGAGAGAAAGGTGAGGTATGTGTGCCACTCAGACAACAACGTTAATGTTCAGGAATCAGGATTTTTTTTCTTTCTACCACGTGGACCCATGGGGCATTTAAACTCACATCCTCAGGCTTAACAGCAAACACCTTACTTCCTGAGCCATCTAGCAATCTTAGTTCTGAACTATTTAAAAACTTAAGGCAAAGACCTGAAATGAAGTATAAGAGTTTATAGATATCAATAATTTGAATACTTTGAATACCCTCATTTCAAATTGTGCACATAGGTGTTCATGTTGTTATGGCATATTCTTTTTTGGCATCTTATTTTTCAAAGACTTCCTTCATTTTGGTTCTTACTGTTCTGGCAAAGAATACCGCCAAGCACTTTGCTTGCATTTTTTAAAATAGCATTTAAGATTTGCTTAGGAATAGTTAGGATAAAGGCTAATACAGATTCAAAATGCCACAATACCTGCGTGGTAACTGAAGCATGAGGACAGGGCTGGGACTCCTAGCAGTCAAGTAAGACTACACATAGTAGAGTACTCTGGAGAAACAGAGATAGCAGGATCCCTGGGTCTTTATAGCTGAATCACTGAACTCTAGCATCTGAGAAAGTGTTTTCAATCTAAAAAGGTGGAGTTTGTGAGGAAGACATCTGATGTTGACCTTTGACCTCAATGTGCAAACACATTTATGCATGCACAGATGTATGTACATATTAACATACATGTTACACGCAAACAAATCTGAAACATCAGCTTTACTGTGAGAGTAGTATATTTGCATGCTCAAATCACCATCAGAAGTCTACTTTCTCTCTACAATTTACTACATAAGAATATGAGAATTTTACTATATTATCAAGTAGCTTTCTATTTATGCTTTATTTTTCAATGAATGTTTATATTCTTCAAAAATTCATATGTTGGTGTCTCTTTTCTTGTATGTGACTTTGTTAACTGGGTTTTTCTTAGCAAAGATGAGTCAATTCAAAATGCTAATCAGTATTTTCTTTTAATTCATATTTAAAAAAATTCTACTAGAGTGTGGGTGCATTGTGTGTGTGTGTGTGTGTGTGTGTGTGTACCACTACATGTCAACATGTGTGTGCATACTGAGACAAGAGGATGATCTCAATGGTAGTTCTTCAGGTTCCATCCCCTTTCTGTGAACAGTCTTTCTTTGCCCTGGAGCTCTCCTAGTAACACAGGCTGGCTGGCCAGTGCACCCTAGGAATCTACCCATCTCTAGATTCCTTAGAACTGATATTACAAGCATGTGTTCCCCATGAAACAGTGCTTTTTATTTATTCCTTGTGAATTTCAACAACTCCTTCCAGATCTTCTACCTTTCTACCCACCCACAACCACATTCCCTCTTTTTTTTAAGTTGGGGTAAGTATTTAGTTATTAGAAATCTTCTTTTTTAAATTCAGAGGCACTCTTATTTACATTATCAATCCTCCCATTCCCTTGCCTTCCCATACTTCCATACTCCCCACCAACACCCTCAACCCACCCCCAACCCACTCCCCAAGGATAGTGAGGCCCTCCACAGGGGATCATCAAAGTCCATCACATTATTTGGGAGAGGGCCTAGGCCCTCTTTCTTGTATCTGGGCCTCACCAGTATCCCTCCATAGGGAATGGACTCCCAAACTCAATTTGTGCTCTAGGGATAAACACTGGCTACACTGTTAGAGGTCACATAGACTGCCCTGACCTCCTAGCTGGCATCCACATTCAGAGGGCTTGGCTCAGTCCAAATGCTGATTCCCCAGTTTTATGATTAGGGTCTCTGTGCTCTCACTAGGTCAGGTCAACTGTTTCTGAGGGTTTCTCTAGCACAGTCTTAGCTCCTTTGCTCATCTCTCCTCCCTCTATGCAACTGAATTCCAGGAGTATGACTCAGTGTTCAGCTGTGGGTGCCTGTTTCTACTTCATTCAGGTACTGGGTGAAGGCTCTAGGAATGGTAACCAAGGTAGTCATCAATCTCGTTATAGGGGAAGGGCATCAAAGTCAGCCTTTCCACCACTGCCTAGATTCTTATTTGGGGTCATCCTTGTCTATCTGCTAACTTTTCCCTTGTGCCAAACCTTTCTCCAAACCTTTCTCCCTCTATCAAGTTATCTCCTTTCTTGCCCTCTTCTATTACTCCTCTGTCTCCTGTTCTCCTCCCACCTCCCTTTCTCCCCCTCTCCCTTTTCCATCTCCCTCCACTCCTTCCCCCCACCCTGTGCTCCTAATTTGTTCAGGGGTTCTTGCCCCCTCCCTGTCTTTGGGGAACCATGTGATCTTCTCTTTGGGTCCTCCTTGTTTCCTAGTTTCTCTGATGATGTGGATTGTAGGCTGGTAATCCTTTGCTCTATGTCTACTATCCATATATGAGTGAGTACATAACCTGCTTCTCTTTCTGTGATTGTGTTACCTCACTCCAGATGTTATCTTCCAGTTCTATATATTTGCTTGTTAATTTCAAGGTTTCATTGTTTTTCTCCCCTAATACTCCATTGTGTAAATGGACCACATTTTATCCATCCATTCTTTGGTTGAGGAGCATCTAGGTTGCTTCCAGGTTCTGGCTATTACAAACAACATTTCTGTGAACATAGTTGAAGAGACATCATTGTTGTATGAATGTGTAGTTTTGGGTATATGCCCCAGAAAGGAATTTCTGGATCTTTATGTAGACTGTTTCCCATTTTTCTGAAAAAAAAAACTGCCATACTGATTTCTAAAGTGATCTCACAAGTTTGCACTCCTACCAGCAATGGAGGAGTATTCCTCTTTCTCCACATCCTCTCCAGCATAGACTGTCATTGGTGTTTTTGACTTTGGCTGGTATAAGATGGTCTCTCAGAGTTGTTTTGAGTTGCATTTCCCTGATGGCTAAGGAAGTTGATACTTTCTTAAGTGTCTTTCAGCCATTTTAGATTCCTCTATTGAGAAAGGAGATCAACTGGATGCAAATTTGAAAACAAGAAGTAAAACTTTCACTATTTGTAGATCATATGATAGTTTACATAACTGACCTAAAAATCTCTATACGGTTACTACAGCTGATAAACACATTCAGCAAAGAAAATCAGTAGCCCTACTATATATACAGAAGATAAATGGGCTGAGAAATAAATCAGAGAAACATCACCCTTTACAATAGCCACAAAGAACATAAAATATCTTGGGGTAATGCTAATCAAACAAGTGAAAGACCTTTATCGTAAGAACTTTGAATCTTTAAAGAAAGAAAATAAAGAAGATACCAGAAAATGGAAAGATCTTCCATGCTCTTGGATAGGTAGAATCAATGTAGTAAAAATGGCAATCCTGCCAAAAGCAATCAACAGATTCAATGCAATCCCCATTAAAATACCAGTACAATTCTTCACAGACCTTGAAAGAACAATAATCATGTTTTATTAACTGACATGGACACTTTCATGACTATTCTATTTCTGATACAAGACACCATGTCTAAGGAAACTTATAAAAAACAGCATTTAATTGAGGTCATGCTTACAGTTTCAGATTGTTTTTCCATGTCCATAATGGCAAGCAACATGACCACAGGAAGGCAGTCGTGTCACTGGAGCAATAGCTGAGAACTCACCTGTGATTTCCAAGTTGCAAGTCTGGTTTGGACATTTTTAACCTCAAAGTCCACCATCAGTGACATTCCTCTTCCAACAAGGCGGCACTTCTGAATCCTTCCCAAACAATCTATGGTGCCTATTCTCATTGAAATTTCTATATTCACTGAAGTATAAAGTAACATGGGTGATTTAGACTAAGTCTTTATTGACTGATCTTATGCCTTAACAAAAACTAAAACAAGAAATTCATAGACCCATTACTGAAATTATGATGATGAACACCATGAACTCCAGCCTTGCTAACTTCATACTAGAGTGGAATTAAATTTATTTGTCAAAATCTTGTAAATTCCTTTGACAGAACAACCTTGACTTAAGAATGCAACTATACCTGTCAGGTATTGTTAAATTGTGCAATTTTACTTTTCCTTATCTCCTATATCTTACAAGCCCTTTCACTGTTTTCATCCACTCAAGATATGTAACATGTAGTCATCCCACCAGCTGCCTGGGTCCCGAGCTGTCTCAACCCCAAAAAAAACATACGAAACACTATACTAATTATGAAGTTGTTGGTCATTTGCTTGGTTTCTTCTCGACTAGCTCTGACTGAATTATTAACCCATAACTGCAGATCTGAGTATTTTCATGTGGTCATCTCTTACCTGGGAAAGGATCTGGACCTCTTACTCCTCAGGTGTCCTAAAACCGTGACTTGTTGTGCCTCTGTTTCCCAGAATCCTCCTCGACTCCTAGTCCCACCTATCTTGCTTCTTTATTGGCCAACAGTGCTTCATTTAATCAACCAGTAGGACAACACATACACAGAAGGACTTCCCCCATCAAAGATATATTTATTACCGAATTTGATTTTTTCAGACTTTTTTATTGAATCCTTGTGAATTTCGCATCATGTATCCAGATTCCTTTCATCTCCCCATCATTTCATATCTACCTTCTATCCTTCCAATCCCCCCACAAATAAAATACAATTTAAAATAAAAACAAAACAATAACAAACTTCTCAAAAAATCCCTCTCATTACCAAAAAAATAAAAAAATAAAAGAACGAAGAAACAAAAAAGACTTGATGTGGAAGCTGTAGTGTGACAAAGTGAGTGACACCATATGTCATTTATTTCATACATCTTTACTTATAAGTGTTCATTGCAGTTATTGGTCTGGCTTGAGGCCTCTGGTTTCTGATATACCACTGATAATGTGCCCTCACTGGAAGTTGTTTTGCATATACTATTGTTGCTCCGTGTCATGGAGATCTTGCAGGTTTGAATCTGCAGGCCTGGTACCTTCACATGCTCTAGCAGTTCATAGAGGAGGTAGATGTTGGTGTGGGCCAAATCATAGACATAGTTATGAGCCTGGGTGGTAGCTGAGCTGGCCAGCTTACTAGCTTTCCCTCATCATCAATACTGGGGTATGATCTCCCGCATTGCCCTGGATAGCTCACTCACTGCAGAATGCAGCAAGGAGCTGGGCCAGTTCCACTCTCACACTCTTGGGGATGGCTCACCTGCATTTATAACACCAGGGTCAGGCAACCTGGAGGACCTCTACCTCCTGAGGGCTTCAGCTGGTAAGATTCAGGTCCACCTTTCCCACTCTTGTGCCCCGATGCACCTGCCATAGATATAAAAGGGCAGAATGGTGGAGGGCACATTCACTTCACCCATCCCACCACATGGCAGGCGGGGAGAGGGCCATCTCTTCTACTCTCGTATATCTTGGGCATCTGTGAGTCCTTTTGTGGCAACATGGATATCAACACAGACCCAGGCCATGATCCCTGACATGGTCCCTTGCAACAGCCTAGGTCCAGGTGTCATCATTGCCATAGTTAGCATTTCAGGTAATCCAGATTGGCATGACCCTAGTGGCAGCATGGCACTGGAGCCCAAATATGTTTCCAGGTAGCAGCCGTGCCCCTGTGGAACTACTTGGGCTTTGATGGTAAAGAATCACTGACATCAGCACAGAGCCTGGCTGCAGAATGACCACGTACCCAGACATGGCCCTGGACAACAGTTCAGGTCCCAGGTGGAAAGCAGAACACACATCAACTGGTTTCTCACTGACCCTGACTCTTCAGACCTGCTTCTTTCTTCAACACATGCCTTTCTGGCCCTTCCCATTTCTCCACCATATACTTGCTCACCATATAGACACCTGATTGCCAATTACCAGAACCACTGGGTGGGCTCATGGTTGATCTCTTCACTTCCAGAGCAAGTGTCCTGGGGCCGACCTGTAGCTGCCCTTTATGCTCCCAGGCTTCATGGTGCCAGGCAGTTGGTTCTTGATCTCTGCCCTCCCAGGGTAAGTATCCTGGCATTATTATTGAATTTTAAATACATATTTTTCTTGAGATAATTTTAGACTCATATGTAACTGTAAGAAACAACACAGAAACAGCTTCTAAACAAATTACCTAGGTTCCTTCAAATATAGTATCTTGTAAAGCAAAATTAGAAAATTTATCTTGATATAACACATTAATTTTCTTCATTTTCCAAGTTTTATTTCAATGTGCATTGTATCCATCTTTTCTCCTTTCTTCAAAATTAGTTAAGTACTGAACATCAAACATAGACATATGTTATTTTGATTACAGAACCATAATTTAACAGTTTTGCTATGGAGATAATATGCTACATTACCCTGTATTGTTTGTAACAGTGCATTTAAAATATTAATAATATTAATGTGTTGCAGAAATGAAACCCTATACTATGAATTTGTGACATGTCAGTTCAAGTGGATGAAGAAAGATATTTCATTTGTGAAAGAGGGGTTTGTTTCTCAGCTGTTGATTTTAATTTATTAGTATGCAGTCAATGTGATCAGCTTTCCAAATGAGATTTTGCTTTCACATTATTCTAGTGAGACATTTATAATTAATGCTACAGGAAAATTACATTGGGATAATATTTAGTCAGCTTTTGTCAATAAGAAACATGAGCATAATAATAGTTGCTGAAAAAACGCAAGATAACTTTAGAATAAATAGGTTAAATGTTAATTTTGTTGGATGAAGTTTGGATAGCAAGCTCATCTTTGTTTAAACTCACTGTTTTATTGTGACATGACTATTATTCATTTATAAACTGTCAAGTGTACTTTGAAATAAAGTCTTTGCTTAAAAGAAAAAGCTAATTTCACTATTTTAAAGTAATTCCTCAGATTTTACTTTCCTAAATTATGCTTGGCTTTTTGTAATAGAGAAAAATGTCATTCAAAGAGAGTTCTTTTTAAAGTTAAGTGGGAATGAGAAAGATAATAACCTCAGAATGAGGAACATTTTTGCATCTTTTGTTGATTATCATTTTATTAGATTGGAGTTACTCTCATCAATTTCATTGACTACAATTTGCTTTAATTTGAGTATTATTTCCTCCACCGAAGGGTGCTAATGTAAACTATGGCACAATACTGAGCATAATTTATTCTTATTTTTAGTAGAAATTGACAAAGGTCAGGCAAAAAGCATGACAAAACAAAACAACACTCACACAGTGAAAGTAGGTGGGTTCAGTAAGTGAAGGGAAAACTGAGCAAGTTCCATGACAAAAATCTGTATCCGCATTTGCTAAAACTCATGAACTGATAATTTAACAATAGTTTGTGGGTGTCAGTGAGGAGGCCTAGGTAATCTATTGAGCCTTGGGTAGTAGATCAGTATTTATCCCGGTTATACAAATGGACTTTGGATTCCCATCCAACAATGAAAGATGCACTCTCACCCTGAACACTTGGGGGAGGGTCTAGGCCCTGCCCTGAATGAAATGACAGTCTTTGGACACCACCATGGAGGGCCTCACCCTCCTTGGGGAAATGAGGGGATTTTAGGGGGGGTTGGTGGGAGGGCACGGGAGGAGGGGAGGGACCTGGAATTGACATGTGAAGCAACCTTGTTTCTAATATAAATTTAAATTTAAAAATAAAAAATATATATTAAACAATCCCCCCCCAAAAAACAACAGTTTTGGTACAAAAAGTAGAGAAAAGATCACTTTTCATTCTTTATTTTATAAATTTTTATTTAAATTAAAAAAACTTATTTTACATGCCAATCCCAGGGCTCTCTTCCATCCTCACATTCCCCCTCACCAATCCTCCATCTCACCTCCATCCACTCCCCAGGGAGGGTGAGGCCTCCCATGAGGGATCATTAAAGTCTGTCACATCATTTGGGACAGGACCTAGGCCCTCCCCCCTGTATCTAGGCTGAGAGATTACTTCTCCAGAGGGAATGGGCTGTCAAAGTCCAATCATGAACTAGGGACAAAAATACTGTTTCTCCTGTCAGAGGCCCCATAGACTGTCCAGTCCTCCAAACTGACACTCACATTCAGGGGGGGATGGTTCTGTCCTATGCTGGTTCCCCAGCTGTCAGACTGGGGCTTGTGTGCTCCCACTTGCTCAGGTCATCTGCTTTTGTGGGTTTCCCCAGCATGATCTTGACCCCTTTGCTTATCCCTCTTTCCTCTCTACATCCGGCTTCCAGGAGTTAAGCTCAGTGCTGAGCTGTGGAATTCTGCTTCTGCTTCTATCAGCTACTGAAGTAAGACTCCAGGATGGCATATAAGGTAGTCATCAATCTCATTATAGGGGAAGGGCATTTAAGGCAGCCTCTCTGATATTGTTTAGATTCTTAGTTGGGGTCTTCCTTGTAGATACATGGACATTTCACTAGTGCCCAATTTCTCTTTAAACATATAATGCCTCCCTCTATTAAGGTATCTCTTTTCTTGCTTTCCTCTATTCCTTCCTCAACTCAATCTTCTTGATCCCTCTTGTTTATTTTATTAAAAACAAAGCACATTATAAAACAAAATAAAAGCTATGTCTCATGAATAATAATTATCATTTTCTTGAATATTGCATCTCTATTGAGAAATATGTCTAAATTGAAAATGTTGGACATGCTCACCATGACATTTGGGGTGGCATTGAGATGCTAAGGGAGGACCTCTAGTAGTGAGAGCCTAATTCAGTCTACCAACCTGCCAGCATGACATCCACCCTATCTACCACACAGTTCTGGCTCTGCATATTGTCCTTTTAACTATATATATATATATACCACATTAAGGCCCCTAGACCCAATCTTTCCACATTTCAACATCCAACCTCACAGCTCAGCCTAGGTACCATGTTTCCTTCTGAAACCGTGGCCCCAGAAAAAAGACCCCCAAATCCAGCTCAACAATATCACTATTAGTTACTTTCTATTGCTATGGTAAAACCCTATGACCAAGGCAACTTACAAATTTGGGTTCAAATTTCCAGAGTAATAAGAATCCATCAATAACATGGTGGAGAGGCATGGTAATAGGCAGATCTGTCAAGTAGAACAAGAAGCTGAGAACTTACATCTTAAGCTGTAGGCATAGTCCAAAGATGGCTCCAGTCTATGAACTTTTAAAGCCCAATCTAAGTAATATACTTCCTTCAACAATGCCACATCTCTTAAACCTACCCAATTTTCTCTCCAGTTTAAAAAATCCTCACACTCTTTCAGTTCCAACACTGTTTAAGAATCCAATCTCCAATCTTTTCCCAGCATCCAGACAGTTTCTTAATGGCAAAGTCATAAAGCGAGTTGCACAGTTCTAACATTTAATAGCACAGAATATACATTACCATTCCAAAATGGAGGAATGAGGACATATCGAGCACGTACTAGACGAAAATGAGACATATATCCAACAGACAAACACTGAATCCTGAGGCTTAAATGGATTTTCCTTTCTAGATTTTCTGCCCATAAGATATACCACTGCCTTTAGGGAGCTGGCTTTGCTCCCTGTGTGAATTTTTTCATGTCAGATATACATGTCTCTCACATTCCAAACATCTTAGAGTCTCCAAAGCATGCCAGAATTCACTTCCACAGATTCATGCAATCACATTTTGAATCCTCTCACCCTCTCAGGGGCTTCATGCAGGGACTTCTAAGCCACACACCCAGGATCAACAAACAGCTCCCTAACACCTAGATTGAGCATTCATGACTCCTTTACTCTTGTATCCTTCATGACTTTAAAACCAGAATCACATGGACTATACTAACATGTTTGACTGCCAGCTTGAGATGAGCCCTGAAACACTGAATCACATTTTCAGCAGCTGTTTATCATCATGGATGAGAAGTGTAACAGCAGGCATGTAGGGTTACTGTAAAGGAAAGCTTATAATTAAACTTAAATCAGAGATAATTCTTGTTCCAGCCAATAGGAAACAGAGAACAAACTGGAAATGGTGCAAGTCTTTGAAATCTGAATGCCCACAGCCAGTGTCTTAGTTACTTTTCTATTGCTGTGAAGAGACTCCATGTTCAAGGTGACTTATTAAGAAAACACATGTAATTAGATTGTTTCTAATTTAAATCACACACACACACAAACACACACGGAAGCATTTAATTTAGGGATTGCTTACAATTTCAGAGGTTGAGTCCATAATCATTATGGCATGATGTATGGCAGCATGGAGGCACTGGAGCAATGACTAAGAGATTACACCCTGATTCACAACTCAGAGGCAGAAAGACAGAGTGGTCTTAGAATGGGTTTTTGAAACCTTAAAGTCTATCTCCAGTGATACACCTCTTGAACAAGTCAATACATCCTATCCTTCCTAACATAATTCCATACATATGAGACGGTGGGGACCATTTTCATTCAAATAACTATACCTTCCAAGCTTCCCAGGGACTGAAAGCCAACTAGGGACCCCCAGCCTCATCTCACTATCTGAGATGGTATATCATCTTATACTCACTGCTATGGAACACTGCTCCCACCATGACCTCAGCACTTGTCACCCAAGGAATATCTGTAGAACCCAGTAAGCATTCGATAGTCTTATTAAGATTGGCAGAAAAGGCACATAGGAGGCAGAGGCAGGCAGATCTCTGTGAGTTCGAGACCAGCCTGGTCTACAGAGTGAGTTCCAGGACAGACTCCAAAACAATACAGAGAAACCCTGTCTCAAAAAAAATAATGCTGCTGTGAACATAGTGGAAAAATAACTTTTGTTATCTTTGTGCATTACATGCAGAAACAAAAATACTTTAATAAGTACTTGATATTAATTTCACCATAAGATGATTTCACAAAAGAAGGTAAATACAGAAAAGTATTCTAGATAAAGGGAATATAGCTTATGAATGTCAATAAGCTAAAATGAGCATACTTAAGATGACCTGAAATATAACTGGAACAATGATGTTCTTACTAAAATACCACCAAAGATTTATTTTAATCTATGTTTGTGTGTTTGCATGTATGTATGTTCACCATTTGAATGCCTAGTGATTGCAGGTACTAGAGAAGGTCATCAGTTCCCATGCAACTGGAATGACAAACACTTGTGAACTGCAATGGGGGTAGAGGGAAACAAGCCCTGATCCTCTGCAGGAACATTAACTATTCTGTTATCACATAGAAATTTATATTAGTGTATAAAAGGTTTTAGATGACATGGAAATCTATAACTTTTACCAATTACATCTTGAAGATTTTCTGTTTTCATTTAGAATATTTTTAATTTTTTGTGTGTATCATTGTGTGTGTATGTGTGTGTATGTGCAGATGTATACTATGTTTCTGTCTCTTTGAGTCTCTTTCTTTAAACTTTGTACCCTATTTGTTTTAATGCTGCTGTTTTTTCAAACTCTGTACACAAATTTTTATAATTACTATATTCAAATAAAATATTGAATTTAATTAAAATTCAAATAATTCATTTGATCACGATTATTATACCCCTTCAACTCATTCATATCATTCCTACTCCATACTCACCCATCTTTGAATTCTCTCTTTCTCCTTCCATCAAATAAACAATCCCCTGAAACAAAAATCAAAACAAAGAAAAAAGAAAAACCCAGTAAGACAAAAAATTCTAAGCCACTCCATTATTGCTTAGATTCTTATTTGGGGTCATGTGGATCCCTAGAGATTTCCCCAGTGCCAGGTTTCTCATTAAGTCCATAATTACTCGATCTTGTAAGGTATCTCTTTCCCTGATCTCCTTCTCTGTTCTTTCCCCAACTTGACCTTCCTGATCCCTCATGTTCTCCTCCTTTTCTCCCCTTCATTTTCTCCTAACTCTATCCACCCTCCTCCCATGCTCTCAATTTACTCAGGAGATCTTGTCCTTTTCCCCTTCTTTGGGGATACATGTATGACTCTCTTAGGGTCCTCCTTGTTTCCTAGCTTAAATGCCCTACTCCAATAATGAAATTGATGACTACTTTATATGCCATCCTAGAACCTTCATCTAGTAGTTGATGGAAGCAGAGGCAGACACCCCCAGTTAAGCAGTGAGCTGAACTCCTGGAATCCAGTTGTAGAGAGGGAGGAGTGTTGAGCAAAGGGGTCAAGATCATGCTGGGGAAATGCAGAGAAAGAGGTGACCTGAACAAGTGGGAGCTCACGGACCCCACACTGACAGTTGGGGAACCAGCATAAGACCAAACTAGGCCTCCTGAATGTGGGTGTCAGTTGGAGGGCTTGGGTAGTCTGTGGGGACTCTGACAGTGGAACCAGTATTTATCTCTAGTGCATGAATGGGCTTTTGGAGCCCATTCCCTATGGAGGGATACTCTCTCAGCCTAGATACACGGGGAAGGGCCTAGGTCCTGCCCCATATCATGTGACAGACTTTGATGATTCCCCTATGGGAGGCCTCACCCTCCCTGAGGAGTGGATGAGAGGATAGTGGGGGGAATGAGAGGACTGGAGGTCAAGAGAAGTGATATTGTTATGTAAAATAATATTGTTTTTAATTTAAATAAAAAATTAAAAGCAAGAAAAAAATTCTAAAACAGAATGAAACCAAAAAATGAAACAACCACCTCCTCCGCACACGTTAACACAATCGATTCCTTTTGTGTTGTCAGGCATGGGGTCTATCCTGAACTCTGATATACATAGTGACACTCCATTGTATAAAACTGATTTTCTCTTTCCCTTTTAGGTATCAGATGCCAATCGCTTCTTACTTAGGGTAGGGAACTTTGTGTCCACTTCCCTTGGCCATTCTAACTGGGGTAACGTAAAATCTCAAGGGAGGTTTAATTTGTATTTCCTTGATGACTAAGGATGCTGAACATTTATTTTGTGTTTCATCTTTTGAGACCTCTCTGTTTATTTCTGTCTTTGTGACAATTCCTGATACAAAATTATAGAGATACATATCTAAAAGTTTTTTAAAATGTTTGTTCTTTGAGAAAATCAAAAAGATTGACAAACCCTTAGCCAAAATTATCCAACACACACACACACACACACACACACACACACACACACACACACACACACACACACACACAGTTTGCATGTTTATAAATCAGGAAGAAGCACATCTCACATGAATAAAGAAACAGGACCACTATTCAAGTTGGTAGCAAGACCAAAAACATCACTTTCTTTCCTCCTTCACTCCAGAAGGCATCTGATATATTTAATGAGCAAGCAATGACTTTAAAGAGTTGAGAAAGGGCCTAATCATCTTCGGGTAGTTTAATAATTTGAAAAGATCAAAAATATATATAAAACAATCACCCTGAGTTTCAAAGTTGTTCTTTCCAGTAGAATAATGATAATGTTTATACTTTGTAGATGCCTGTATGAAATTGAGTCAGCAAGGATACGTCTTTAGCTAAAGAAAGGAGGAGAAAAAAACAGCACAGTAAGTGTTAAAAAGTAATTGACTTCAGATCATCAATATTTAGGAAAGGCTAATATCCAACATTGAATTCCTTAACTCTAGACTGATATACTTTGCCTATTTGACTATGATAGTCTTTAGCTATCTACTAGACTGACTGCTTTAGCTTAATGAAAATCAGGCCTTACAACAAAGTAATGAAGAAGGGGTTGTCAGCTCAGACAATGAAACAAGATTAGCTAAGAATACAATGGACATTTCTGTTAGAAACTATAACATTAAAAAACACCTTTTGCCACCTTTCTTTAATTCTTTATTTTCTTACGTCACTGTTTATTGAATATCTGTGATTGCAATACAAGAAGCTGAAACTGGAAAATCACGTTTCCTTGAGAAAATAATACTCCATTGACAAAAGTGAATTCGGGTAGCTAGGAATATGTAAGTACATATTTAACATAGTTATTCAACATACCAACAAAAACAACTGCTTGAAATGATGAACAAATTCTTTGGCTCAATGTGTTGCGGTATACCTGTAATCCCAGAACTTGGGAGATAATGTTTGAAGAATCAAGACTTTGAGTACAGCTTGCACTAAATATTGAAGCCCTATCTCAAACAAGAATAATGAAGAACATGTTTCATTTGATTGGTTTTTCTTTTGTTGTATTTCTGCATGGAAGTGGTGAAACAGCCAACTTCAGAAGGCACAGAAAACTAAAGATTAGGCACATAGTACAGGATGCAGCATTAATCTTAAACAAGATCTCTACTTGATAGTGTGACGTGCTTGTCAGTGATGGAAAACATGGCCAATTAAAATATTGTAGTTTATGTAAATGAAAACAAGTTCTCAACGCTTTTGTAAGAAATGGTTTATCAGCACTATGTCAAGTGATAAATCACCATTACTCATAACCTAATACTATTCAACAATATTAATTGTCTTCTCAAGGGCTCTGTGACAATTTCTCCCTTAATAATTAGCCCTCATTAAGAGGCTGTAGCTTTGTCAAAGAATTACAAATGGCACAAACGCAGCTGAGAACAGCTGCGACACAGGTGCTTGATGTTTGGTTTCTCCAGAATAGTTTATTGTACATAAAGTGACTCAATTCTTGTTCATTTTGCAAATTGTGCTGCATTAAAGTAAGAAATATTTTCAGTCTATCATTCTTCATTTATTACAAGCAATACCAAAGCAATTGACAGTTTTAATGGCAATAATGAATTTTGTCCTAATGTTTTAAGAGATATATTTCAATATATATTTAATATTGAAAATAATTACTGAAGTTATATTAATATTCAAAGCATAGATAACAAGAAGCTATTTGTGGCAGAAATGTTAGTTAATAAATTTAAATGCAACAATACATTATGTGAAATGATATAAGAGCACCATATTAACTCTCATCCAAAAGATACCTATTATTATCAACAATGGGAAAATGCCTTCCTAATGCAGAAAGTTAGGGAATAACATTTTAATGCAATCCTCAGTTTGTATGATCACCATGTGATCGAGTACATTTTCATATATTGTACTATAAAATACAATTCCGTAGAATCTGACTCCCTCTTTTCACCTCTCCAAGTGCTTCATGCACGTGGTTCATATGCATGCAGACAAAATACTCACACATAAAATAAAAAGAAGTAAGTTTTGGGTAGGGATGGAGATTGATAATCTTAGAGGAGTTGGTAAGTGAGAAAGAGCATAATAGAAATACACTGAATAAAATTCTCAAAGAATAATTTAAAAATACATATGAGAATTGAAAATCAGTAAATTACCTTTTAATGAGTGAAGTATTGCTACTTGTAATGACATAGACAATGGAAAATGGTATGCCTAGTGAAATTAACCAAAATAAAGGCTAGTGCCCTATATAGGCACTGGGAATCAAATTTTCGTCTTCTACAAGAGCAGTGTATGCTCTTAATTAATGAGTCATTCATTTAAACCTGACTTACTTCTCTTTTAATCTCTTTTAATGCTATATAATATCCAATTACATGTGCATAACACACATTTCAATTTTGAATTATGCTTGCTTCTTTCTATTTTGAGTGAATCTCCCTCAGTCATAAGAGTGCAAATATCTCTTGGAGTTTCTGATCAAATTGTCTCATAATAATACCAGACAGGGCTTAGGTGGAACTAAAAGGTTGTTTTATTATTAATCTTATAATATATCTTCATTAGTCTACCCCAATGGCTGTGGCAATTTACATGCCTCCTTACATTTTCACTGTTGACATTTTCTTTCCTAAGCAGAAGCATTTTAGTTTAACATAGTCTCTCATTGTTTTATTTTTGCTTTGGTTAATAATAGTTTCGATTTCCAACTCCCGTAGATAATGTTAGAATCGGCACTAAGAAACTTCTTTCGCTGTATTTTTTTGGACTTTCACAGACTGAAGTCTTATGATTAAACCTTTAATCTTAGTTGTTTCGTGTCTGTTGAAAATCAAAGAACCACATTAATTATTTTCTATTTGGTTATCCACTTTCCCAAATATCATTTGTTGAAGGGATTATAATTTTGCAATTGTATATTTTGGACACTGCTGTGTGGAAAATTGATTATTTATGCAATTGTTAGTTTCTGATTGTGTGTGATTGGTAAATGAGTCTATCTTTTATTACCATATTTTACTGATTACTATGGCTTCATAATATATTTTAGAATCAATAATAATGATTCTGGCTTCATTTATTTTCAAGGTTGCTCTACTATCTACTTGGATCTTTTGTGATTCCACATAAATGCTAAAGTTATTTACTTTATAGTGAAAATTTGAATTGTAATTTTAGCAGAAACTTCACTACAGCAATAGATTATTTTGGTAAGTATTATATTCTACCAATATTCATTATTCAGATAATCCCCAATACAACATAATTACTATTTGTCTCTTGCATAAATTTTAAAGAATTCTAAGAAATCATTAATAAGCTTATGAAAATATGTGTAATCTCACTAATCACCCTAGAAATATAAATCAGTGTACAAAACTATTAATAACTTCACACACTAGAATGGTTCCTCTAAAAGACAAAAGGTACAAAGCTTTGGCAAAGATGAGAGAAAGGGAACATGTTAGAAAGGCCATTATGAAAACACCATAGATGTTGTGTTCACAGTCATGTCCATGGTGCAGAAAAGTATAGGTGTGGTTGTCAGTGTGCTTAGAACTCAGCTATTGTCTGTTGTTGAGATACATCAAATAGATGATTTCTTTGTACGTGTTTTAACTGCACGAACTTAACAGAAAGATATGATCAGCACACAAATCATGATATTTAATGGTACTTTCAGCTCTATAATAAATGGGAAGTCATTGAAAGTTCTGTTGGGAAGATTGACAAAAACAGAAATAGCAAATACTTTGGATACTGGGAACAATGAGTCTGAAGGCCAAGAGAATAAGTACTAGAATATTGTGATATTTCATTCCTACAGAATTTATGACTCTGTGGTTTATTCATGATCATGTTCATGCATTTTTAACCAAATTTCTATATTCAATTTATGCTATTTTGGCTCTAGAAACATATACTTGATATTTTAGTTTCTTCTTCAGTTCTAAAACTTCAATTTTTTAAACACGTTGACCTTAATTTTAATCTTAAAATATCTTTGTATCTTTGTCCTCTTTATTTTAATACCCTAACTTACTTTCTATTCAACTGATAGATTCATTTGAATTTTAGATCACTATTGTCTTATTATTAAGTTCTTTGAAGACATCTGGCACCTTTATATACAACCTCATTCTTCCATTTCTTATTATCCCTAATGAATTCTATTTCTTTGAAATGATTCCTTTGTTTTGATACATTTATTTATCCTAGACACAAAAATATCATCATTTTTGTTAATGATACCAGTCAGTTATTCTCTGCTTAAAATGGATTCTCTAAGGTAAAACAATTCATTTCAGTTTACCTTTAGTAGAAGTTGAGCATCATGTGTATAACAGAATGAATATATGGAAATTTAAGTCTCATGTGTTTTCTGTCTTTTTAAGAATATTTTCTTAAGCTTATAAGTTTTTCTACATCAGAAATAAACAAATAATTTTGCTCTGTAGTAGCAGAGAAGTGTGTTACCTATGAAATTTCTGAAGCAATGGCTCAGCTCAACTATTGTATCACAAAAGTCAATTCTAATAATTCATAGAATGGCTCTGACTTTATTTCAATATAATATTATTCACAAAAGACACTAGAATGGATGTAGTCCATGTTTATGTATTTGTGTGTGAGTGTGTGTTTGTGTGTGTGTGTGTGAACATACATAGAGTCTAGACAGAGACCACAGAGACCATAGATGTCCTAACCATTAGTAACTTCTTTAGTCCCTTGAAACAGAATCTAACATGAAAGTAGACGGGGGGCCATACAAGCTTCAAGGATGCATCTGTACCAGATAACCCACAGAGCTGAGGTTATGGGCATGCATGGCCACTACTAACATCTTATATATGTCCCAAGGTTTAAACTCATATCCTTATGCTGGTGCAGCAAGCATTCTTACCCATTGAAACATGTCCAAAGAGCATATGTTGAAGACTCCATTTGTAAACCAATTTTATAACATCAAATACGTGATAAAGTTTTCTTTATAATTTCCTGCTTCAAAATGAAATTATTAATCATCATTTTCATAATATAAAACTGGATCTGATATTATTACATTCAATTTAACGAATTCATATACCAGAAATATGCAAAGATAAAGAAACTCCATTACTTAAAGAGTACATATTTAGATCAGCTGGTCCAGCGGGACCAGTTACAACAGGCCCTGCATCTGGGCCTGAGTTCCAGTGCCTGGGAACTGCACAGAGCTTCCAATCCTGGCGGTAGCCAAGCACCCCAGATTCCAGGTCTTCTCTTCCACCAACAAGACCAGGAAACCAGCACATCCAACAAAGGGACCATGGGACCAGGTGGGAGGCTAATAACCCCAGATTCCTTGTCTTCTTCTCCAACCAAGGGACCAGAATTAGGATGAGGAATAGAAGAACTACCAGATTATTGGACTTGCTAGCACCCACCGAAAGGGAACTCTGGTCCTCTAACCACCAGACCAGTAAGCAGCTTTTTCTGCACCCACTAGGAGAAGAGATGGGAAAGAGACAATACAAAAACACCCTCAGCAACAGAAAAAAAAATATGACACAGTCAGATTCTAAAGACTCCACACCAGGAAGACTCCAATATTCGAATGCAAATGAAGAGGAAGAGAATGACCTTAAAACCACCTTCATGAAAATGATAGAGGCCCTAAAAGAGGATTTAGGAAAATCCCTCAAAGCAATGGATGAAAAAACAAACCAAAAAGGGCAAGAAATGGAAGAAAAAACAAACCAAAAAATGCAAGAAAAAACAAAGCAAAAAATGCAAGAAATGGTAGAAAAACATAGCAAAAAAGGCAGGAAATGGAAGATAAAACAAACCAAAAAAGGCAAGAAATGGAAGAAAAAAACAAAACAAAAAATACAAGAACTGGAAGAACAAGCAAACCAAAAAATGCAAGAAATGGAAGAAAAAGAAAACCAAAAAAAGCAAGAAATGGAAGAAAATCAAACCAAAAATTGCAAGAAATGGAAGAAAGAACAAACCAAAAAATTCATAAAATGCAACAAATGGACTAAAAGATAAACCAAAAATTGCAAGAAACAATGCAAACAGTGCAAGGGTTGAAAACTGAAATAGAGACAATAAAAAACCCACAATCTAAAGAAAGGCTGGAAATAGAAAAGCTGGGCAAATGGTCAGGTACTACCGATACAAGCATTTCCAACAGAATGCAAGAGATGGAAGAGAGAATCTCAGGTGTTGAAGATACACTAGGAAAAATGGATTCATCAGCCAAAGAAAATCTTAAGTCCAACACATCCTTAACACAAAACATCCAGGAAATATGGGACACCATGAAAAGAAGAAACCTAAGAATAATAGGTATAGAAGAAGGTGAAGAAAACCACCTCAAAGGGGCAGAAAACATACTCAACAAAATCATAGAAGAAAACTTTCCCAACCTTAAGACATGCCAATGAAGGTACAAGAACCTTACAGAACACCAAATAGAGTGGATCACAAAAAAGGCCCCTCGCCTCATAATAATCAAGACCCCAAACATACAGAACAAAGAAAGAATATTAAGAGCAGCTAAGGAAAAATGCCAAGTAACATATAAAGGCAAACCTATCAGAATAACACCTGACTTCTACATGGAAACTCTGAAAGCCAGAAAGTCCTGGATAGATATTCTACAAACAATAAGAGATCATGGATGCCAGCCCAGACTACTATACGCGGCAAAGCTCTCAATCACTATAGATGGAGAAAACAAGATATTCCATGACAAAACTAGATTCAAGCAATACGTATCCACTAACCCAGCCCTACAGAAAGTTTTGGAAAGAAAACTCCAACCCAAGGAAGTTAACTACAACCAGAAAAACATAGGGATTAGAGAATCCCTCTCTACCAACAGCCAAAAGAACAAAGGGGTGAAATTCCACCACCAAGAATAATTCCAAATCAAAGAAGAATGTGCAATCAATGGTCATTAATATCCCTCAACATTAATGGCCTTAACTCACTCATAAAAAGACACAGGCTAGCAGAATGGATTCGAAGACAGAACCCATCCTTCTGCTGCATACAAGAAACACATCTCACCCTCAAGGCAGACATTACCTGAGAGTTAAAGGTTGGGAAAATTTTTTCCAATCAAATGGACCCAAGAAACAAGCTAGGGGTAGCAATACTAATATCCAACAAAATAGACTTTAAAATAAAATCAATCAAAAGAGAAGATGGAGGTCATTATACACTCATCACAGTTGAAATCCACCAAGATGAAATGTCTATCCTGAACATCAATGTCCCAAATACAAAGGCATCCACATTCATAAAAGAAACATTACTAATACTTAAATGACATATAAAGCCCCACACACTTTTAATGGGAGATTTCAACACACCACTCTCACCACTAGACAGGAATACCAGACAGAAACTCAACAAAGAAGTAAAGGGTCCAATAGAAGAAATTATCCAACTGGGATTAAAAGACATCTATAGAACATTTCATCCATATAAAAAAGAATATGCCTTCTTCTCACCACCACATGGAACCTTTTGAAAAAAAAAACGACCACATACTTGGCTACATATCAAACCTCAGCAGTTACAAAAAATTGGAATAACTCCATGCATCTTATCAGTACACCATGTATTCAAATTAGAATTCAACAACAACAAAAATCATAGAAAACCTACAAACTCATGGAAATTGAATAATGCACAACTGCAACATTCCTGAGTCAAAGAAGAAATAAAATTAAAGACTTCCTAGGATTCGATGAGAATGAAGACACAACATACCCAAACCTATGGGACACTAAAGCTGTGCCACAGGGGAATTTCATAGCACTAAGTGCCCACATGAAGAAACTGGAGAATAGTTATACTAGAGAATTAACAGCACAGCTGAAAGCTCTATAACACAAAGAAGCAAACTCCCCCAGGAGATGTAGACACCAGGAAATATTCAAATTGAGGGCTGAAATCAATACAGTAGAAACTAGGAAACCACTACAAAGAATCAACGCAACAAAGAGTTGGTTCTTTGAGAAAATCAACAAGACAGACAAATCTTTGTCCAAACGTACCAAACAGCAGAGAGTGAATATGAAAATTAACAAAATCAGAAATGAAAAGGGGGGCATAACAACGGACTCTGAGGAAATTCAGAGAATCATCAGGTCATACTTTGAAAACCTGTACTCCACAAAATTCGAAAATTTAAAGGAAATAGACGACTTCTTGGATAGCTATCAATTGCCAAAATTAAATCAAGAACAGATAAGTAATTTAAATAGACTTATAACACCTATGAATATAGAAGCAGTCATCAAAAGTCTCCCAACTAAAAAAATCCCAGGTCCCAATGGCCTCAGTGCAGAATTCTACCAGAAATTCAAAGAACTGCTTATACCAATTCTTCTCAAAGTATTCCACGCAACAGAAGCAGAAGGGTCTTTGCCAAACTCTTCTATGAGGCTTCAATTACCTTGATCCCCAAGCCATTGAAAGACACAACTAAGAAAGAGAACTTCAGAACAATATCCCTCATGAACATTGATGCAAAAATCCTAAAATACTGGCGAATCAGATCCAAGAACACATCAAAACAATCATTCACCACGATCAAGAAGGTTTCATCCCAGGGATGCAGGGATGGTTCAACATATGAAAATCCATCAATGTAATCCACCAGATAAACAAACTGAAAAACAAAAATCACATGATCATATCATTGATGCTGAAAAAACATTTGACAAAATCCAACACTCCTTCATGATAAAGGTCTTGGAGAGATCTGGGATAACAGGAACATACCTAAATACAATAAAAGCTATATACAGCAAACCAACAGCCAACATCAAACTAAATGGAAAGAAACTCAACACAATTCCTCTAAAATTAGGAACAAGACAAGGCTGTCCACTCTCTCCATACCTTTTCAATATTGTACTTGAAGTCCTAGCCAGAGCCATAGGACAACAAAAGGAGATCCAGGGGATACAAATTGGAATAGCTTACATAAATGACCCAAAGAACTCTACCAGGGAACACTTACAGCTGATTAACACCTTCATCAAAGTGGCAGGCTACAAGATCAACTCAAGAAAATCAGTAACCCTACTATATACAGAAGATAAAAGGGCTAAGAAAGAAATCAGAGAAACATCACCCTTTACAATTGCGACAAACAACGTAAAATACATTGGGGTAATGCTAACCAAACAAGTGAAAGACCTGTATCGCAAGAACTTTGAATCTTTAAAGAAAGAAATTTAAAAAGCCCTCAGAAAATGGAAAGATCTCCCATGCTCTTGGATAGGTAGGATCAATGTAGTAAAAATGGCAATCCTGCCAAATGCAATCTACAGATTCAATGCAATGCCATTAAAATCCCAGCACAATTCTTCACAGACCTTGAAAGAACAATAATCAATTTTGTATGGAAAAACAATAGACCCAGGATAGCCAAAAAAATAAATACCCTGTTCAACACGGCAATGTCTGGAGGCATCACCATCCCTGACTTCAAGCTCTATTATAGAGCTATAGTCCTGAAAAAAGCTTGGTATTGGCACGAAAATAGACAGGTAGACCAATGGAATTGAATTGAAAACCTTGATATTAACCCACACGTGTATGAACATCTGATCTTTGATGAAGAAGTGAAAAATATACAATGGAAAAAAGAAAGCATCTTCAACAAATGGTGCTGACATAACTGGAGGCTGGCATATAGAAGACTGCGGATCGACACATGTTCATCACCATGCAAAAAACTTAAGTCCAAATGGATCAAAGACCTCAACATAAATCCAGCCACACTGAACCTCTTAGAAGAGAAAGTGGGTGATACCCTTGAACGAATTGGTACAGGAGACAGCTTCCAGAACATAACACCAGTAGCACAGACAGTGAGATCAACAATTAATAAATGGGACCTCCTGAAACTGAGAAGCTTCTGTAAGGCAAAGGATACAGTAAGCAAGACAAAAAGGCAGCCCACAGAATGGGAAAAGATATTCACTAACCCCATATCCGACAGAGAGCTAATCTCAAAAATTTACAAAGGACTCATGAAGCAAGTCTCCAAAACACCAAAGGACCTAATTAAACAGTGGGCAGCAGAACTACATAGAGAATTTTCAATAGAGGAGTCTAAAATGGCTGAGAGGCACTTGAGAAAGTGCTCAACATCCTTAGCCATCCGGGAAATGCAAATCAAAAACAACTCTGAGATACCATCTCACTCCTGTCAGAATGGGTAAAATCAAAAACATCAATGACAATTTAGGCTGGAGAGGATGTGGCAAAAGGGGAGGATTCCTCCATTGCTGGTGGGAGTGCCAACTTGTTCAGCCACTTTGGAAATTAGTATGGAGATTCCTCAGAAAAATGGGAGTAAACCTGCCACAAGACCCAGCAACTCCACTCTTAGGGGTATATCCAAAAAATGGCCATTCATACAACAAGGATTTCTGTTCCACTATGTTCATAGCAGCATCATTTGTAATAGCCAGAACTTGGAAGCAACCTAGATGCCCCTCAACCGAAGAGTGGATAGAGAAAATGTGGTACATTTACACAATGGAGTACTATTCAGCAGAAAAAAGCAGTGGAATCCTGAGATTTGCAGGCACTAGAAGAAACCATCCTGAGCAAGGTAACCCAGTCACAAAAAGAGAAACATGGCATGTACTCTCTCATGTATGGATTTCAGACCTAGATCTGGGGAGTGCCAGCCTACAGTCCCATGGCCAGAGATTCTGGGAAACAGAACCATCATTCAGTGGCTGATGGAAGCAGAGGCAGACTCCCACGCCTAAGCACTGTGCTGAACTCAAGGAATCCAGTGACAGAGAGGGAGGGCTGATGACCAAAGGGATTAAGACTGGGCTGGTTTAACCCCCAGAAACAGCTGACCTGACAAGGGTTAGCTCTTGAATCCTAGGCTGTTGCCTGGGAATCCAGCATGGAACTGATCAAGACCCCCTGAATGTGGGTGTCAGTGAGGAGGGAGGCCTAGGTAATCTATTGAGCCTTGGGCAGTAGATCAGTATTTATCCTGGGTATACAAAGGGACTTTTGACTTCCATCCAACAATGTGGGATGCACTATGGGCCATGACCCTTGGGGCAGGCAACCCTTTCACAGGGTCCACATATCAAATATCCTGTGTATCAGGCATTTACATTGAGATTCATACCAGTAGCAAAATTGCAATTGTAAGGTAGCAACAAAATAATTTTATGTTGGGGGTTCCCACAACATGATGAAATGTATTAAATGATTACAGCATTAGGAAGGTTGAGAACCATTGCTTTATAGATAACCAAAATAAAAAATGTCACCCCATAACTTTATGAGTTACAAGGAAAAGTCTCAATTTTCTTAGACACTGTAATGGTAAAATCATATGGTTACCTGTATTGCTTTTCCTTTTTACCATGCTAAGAACTAAGAAAGCCTCAGCATCACCAATCTTGGTTCCTCACAAGTCTAAGCATACAAAGTATATGTTTGTTAGAGAATCAATGGAGAAAATGCAGAAGTGCGTCTTAGGCAACAAAAAGTTTAATAGAAAAAAATATGTGACTCTCATTGAACTCCTAAACAGTAAATACTACTGTACTTCACAGGAATAGAAAAGTCGTCAAATATATACGCTTACTTTTTACCTTTTATTTACAGAGTTTTCTAGCTGTGCTTTCATTGTGCTTTCATAAAACTTCCCATGATTCAGAAGGTTTTAATGTTTGCTCCTTCATGATTTTGGCATACAAAAAGTTTTCAGCTTGTCACAGTACCAACTCTTGATTTCAGTTTAGCAGATCTTCCAGTTTCCAGGATGTGCTTCAGCTACAAATGACTGCGCTTAATTCAGGAGCCTAACAGGCAACCTGATTGCCTGCCAACTGACAATGAATTTCTTGCCTTTGAGTCAGTTTCTCTCCATTCAAAAGAAAGATTGTGAAAAAGGGTAGAGCAAATGACCTGATGTCAAAATCCAAGTAACTTTCCACATCAATAAATGTTCTGACTAGGAATCAAGTGTAAGAAAGGAGGGAGGACAGATTTCTCAGGTGCTGCAAGAGAAGTAGGATTTCCACAATTTGGAGCCTTATTATTCCTGGAATTACTAACAAAGCATATTTAATTGCATAGTTTATAAAAAGAAAGATTGAGGCATTAATAATAGATGTAGGCTAGTGTAAATGGTAGATCCTCAAATTTTCCCAGAGTAATCATAAACCTAGAAGGTGAGAGGGTGACTGTGGTTCAGTATTAATATTTATGAGAGAAAATAATAAGGTATAAGGTAGGTATCAACAAAGATCATTGCTTATTCTAAGAAAGTGGTATAGTGGTGGAGAGATTAAATGATATTGGAGAAAGTGAACATTTTAAATTGTGAAGTAATGAGCTGTACACATTATAGAATTTTAAAATGAAGCGATGACTTGTATGACATGGGCTTGCCTCCCAAAAGTCTTGTAGCCTGTGTATGCAGTGTTCGCTAGCTCCTTTGTCTTTCTTCCCTTAGCATAAATGGTTTGATGTCCTCAAAGTGTTTTTCCAGTCACTAATAATGGAGTTATAGTGAAATCACTGATTAAAAAGAAGAAAAAGAACTGCTATATGTATTAAAAGCCTTAAGCTCTTGACCATCCATATTCATTTTCTGCTTTCTAAACTTCTCTTAAATGATAGATGATCACATTTCTGTCCATGTTCACTTAGTTTATTCTTCTATATTACCTAACGGTATTGAAGGAACACAGTAACTAGTCATAGGTAGTTGTAAAAAGCAGTCCCACAAGTTTACATAGAATAAGCCAATTTTCCTTCACTAAAGAATAGTGAGGAAGCAGCTATTTCTGTAAATTGTATTGATAGGTGGTTGTAGAATAACCTTCCAGGTCTAGATAGAACTCAGAAATTGCAGGCCCCATAAGCACAGTAGAGACTTAAAGTCATAAGTGCTGACCAAAGCATACTAATATAAACAAAGGTGGTTAACAAAGAAAAAAATCTATATCTTTATCAACAAGTGAAAAAATACTACCCCTGCCTCAAAAAATGGGATAGGTTGAATGACAAAGACACTTATGATTCCAGAGATTTCCTTGCTGGAAATTAGGCAATCTACAATCAGAGACACATTGGTATTCCTGGTCTTTGTGCTTGTGTATGGAATCTGGGCTAGATACTAAAGATTTTCATATAAGGAACTTGAAATTGCAGTAGAATTCTGGATAAGATGACATAAGAAGTATCCAGCTGAAGAAAAGAGTCAAGTTAGAATTGTTAGCAAGAAAGAGGAGAACAACAAATATACAAAAGTAGTTGTGGTATGACTGTTTTAAAATTGTGGAGAAAAGAGAAGGGTAATGCAGAGTTAAGAAAACCTGCACTTGCACTGGGCATGGTGGCTCATGCCTTTAATTTCAGCATTCAGGAGATAGAGGTTGAGTTAGGGGCCAGCTGGATAGCATAGCAAATACCAGCTCAGACAAAGCTACACAGAAATATCTGCCTCAAACAAAACAAAACGACAACTCCCTACACACACACACACACACACACACACACACACACACACACACACACAGAGAGAGAGAGAGAGAGAGAGAGAGAGAGAAATAAAAAACAAAGAAAAAAACTGTGACTAGATATAAAAATCTTCCAATGGAGAAACAGTAAGGAGCAGCTTTAAACTGATACCTGGATCTATTACAGGCCTGGAGTCAGTAGTCACTAGTGAGATGTTCCTCTATCATAGACATGAGTATCTCAACCCAGATATGAGGTTATCACAGACGGACAGTAATTGTCATAAGGGGACACTCATACAGATAGCTAAATGTGGCAGCAGGCAATTTGTCAGCAGGGAAGACATATTGACTTAACCTGTTTGAATTACTGCGATTAGCAGCCATCTCTACACATGCAGAAGCAACTAGAGAAGGGGGTGAGGAAAAGCCCATTTAATACAACCAGGAGGAAATAGTGATTACTTCTACAATAGTTTCTATTTTATTTTCCTTATTTTTATTTTAAATCCTTGCTTTTTTATTTTTACTTCCTGACTGACATCTAAGGCCTATAGCTGCTGTTCCATTGTATCCTTCATGCTTGAGTTGTAACTGTAAAGGCGTTTTTGACTGTCCTTTCTTCCTCAGCACCTATTCTATAATATATTCACTATTAAATCTTACACTTTGCATCTCATTTACACTTTACTGCCTCTCTTCCTTTTCCTCCACATTAACTTCTTATTTATTATAACGTTTATCTCTAAAATCACTTTAAAATACATTTTCTCCTGATGGACTCTAGTGCCTTTGTTGCTGGGATCACATGAAGTTCAAAAGCTTTCCACAGTAAAGAAATGTGACTGGATGGCTTATCAGTAGGAAAAAAATCTCTGCTAAATGTACCTCAGGAGTTTAATATCAGTACTACAAAAAATAAACTCAAAAAACTAAGTCTGGCCCACCTGCCACCCAGGACCAGAGACAGCATTCACCTCCTCTATGGACTTCTGGACCGCATGAAGGGGACAAACCTGCAGATCCAGACCTGCATATCAAGAGCTGTAGGATCTCCACGACACAGGCCAGTGTTGGGATGTCTAGGAGGAATCCTCGCTGGGGCGCACTGTTATTGGGGATTAGAGGAAGCCAGTCTCACACTACACCTTCTACAATGACATTTTTCTTCCCTTTTTTGTTTTGGTTTATAGATTTTCTTCAAACTTTTTTTGTTTCTTTTGGCAGGGATTGCAATGGCAGAGGTCAAATGAAAGGAGACAAGAAGACAAATGGGATGGGGATACATGATATGAAATCCACAAAGAATCAATAAAAGTTTTAAAAAATTTCTGTCATTACATCCAGGGCAGGACCTAGGCCCTTCCCCATGTGTCCAGGCTGAGAGAGCATCCCTCCATGTGGAATGGGCTCCCAAAGTTCATTCGTATACTATGTTAAACACTGATCTACTACACAAGACCCTAGAGATTGCCGAGGCCTCCTCATTGACACTACATTCAGGGGGTCTGGATCAGTCCCTGCTGGCATCTCAGCCATAAGTCTGGGATTCAAGAGCTCCTCCCTCTCTGTGGAATGGTGTGGGGCTGGGGGGGTGCTGGGAGGGCTTGTGGAGAGGCAAGGGAGGAGGGGTGGGAAAGGGAACTGGGATTGACATGTGAAGCAAGCATGTTTCTAATTTAAATAAAATATAATGAAAAAATGTCATTCAGTCTATAAGTGAACTAAACAGAGAGTTCTCAAAAAAGAAATACAAATGGATAATTAATATTTGTTTTGAAATTTCCACATCCTTAGCCACTATAGAAATGGAAATTCAAACTGCTTTGAGATTCCATTCAGTCAGAATAGATAGTATCAAAAAACAAATGACAAAAGCGGTACAGCATGTGGGGAAAGAGGAAACTTTCACATCTAAACTACCACACATTAGACTGTGTGCAGCCTTGAGCAGTCCAGGATGGCTATGAATGTGGACCACCACAAAACTATAAACTTAAGACTGAACGTAATTATGAGACAGTTTGTCAATGAATTGTGTGGTTCTGTGACTTGAACTTTGTAAATAGTGAAGTTGTGTTGATATCTAGTTGGAAATATCTGCCACTGATAGCAAGAAATTCGACTTGTGCAGTAAATATGAACATGAAATAGAGCAACTATATGAAACAGCTATATCACTCTTGGGCATATATTCAAATGATGCAAAATAATACCTGAGAGATATTTGTACAGTCACATTCATTCATTTATTACTATACTATTCATAATAGATACAAAATCCAACCACCTTAGATGTATATCAACAAATGAATAATGAAATTTGGTTACATATCCAGAAAGGGATTTTGTTCAGTTAGTATAGAATGAAATCATGGTGAAACTCTGAAGAAAATGATGTTTTGTTACATATGTAAAATCTGAAAGGAAGAGAAAGTTTAGTGGAACTTATGTGACTTGAAAGAAGAAAGGGAAATATTTTGGGAGAAAGAAGACCAACAAGAAATGAGACAGGGCCTGTGGAGAAGGGCATGGTGGGGCAAGGATGAAAATGAGCAAATTATAATAATATATATGTATAAAATGCCACAACAAAATCTCTTATCTTTTATTCTAATTTAAAAATTAACCATGGTGGTGGTGGCACATGCATTTAATACCAGCAGTTGGGAGTCAGAGGCAGTACTCACTTTATCATCTGTCCATCTGTGAGCATTTTTGTGTGTTTTTACTTCTACTCCTTAGCACCTGTAGCTTTTGGTGTGCACATATGCTATGGTCTCTTCAAGCCACTTTGTCATCATAGAGTAGAAGTAAATGGCACTTTATTCTTTCCAGGAGTAGCCAATGCTCAAAGAGATACTGATGTTTGTCTGACACACCAAAGTCCCCCGGTGAGGTAAGACTGAATTCTTATAGAACTTCATCTTGGATTTATTCTGTCCCTTGTATGATCCCATGGTCTCTTCTTCTCTTCTTCACATTTATCTCTTATGAATGATTACTGTATAAACATTTGTATACTATTGCTAATCATGAGAACAAATTTTAAATTAATCTAATCTAAGGGGGCCCCCAAGGGAAAAAACATGAACACAAGGTAAGGCATTATTATGCCTTTAAAAAGGGCATCCAGCAGCAAGTCTACTTTATGCATAATAGATAAAACAATCTATAGAAACTTTAATGAAATTCCAACCCAATGAAATATGTCCAGTGAAATACTCAAGCTGTCCATTCCTGATAATGAGTTTGACTACTACCTTATATGCTATCCTAGAACCTTCACCCAGTGACTGATGGAAGCAGAAGCAGACATCCGCAGCTAAACATTGAATTGAACTTCTGGAACTCAGTGACAGAGAGGGAGGGATGATGAGCAAAGGGGTCAAGACTGGGCTGGTGAAACCCACAGAAACTGTTGACCTGAGCAAGGGAGAGCTCTTGGACCCCAGACTGATGGCTGAGATGCCAGCATGGGACTGATCCAGACACCCTGAATGTCGGTGTCAATGAGAAGGCCTCCACAATCTATGGGGCCTCAGATAGTAGATCAGTATTAACCCTGGCATATGAGTGGACTCTAGGAGCCCATTCTACCTGGAAGGATGCTCTATTTGCCTAGACACATGGTGGGAGGGATTTGGCCCTGCCCTGGATGATATAACAGACCTTGGATATTCCCCATGGAGGCCTCACCATCCCTAGCGAGAGAAGTTGGAATTGGGTGGGGAGTTGGTGGAGTTGGTCTGGGGCAGCTAAGGAGGGGAGGGAGAGCAAGGTGGGATTGACATGTGAAGCAAGCTTGTTTGTGGTTTAAATAAAAAAGGAAGAAAAAAGCAAAAAATAACATTATTGCTTCACAACATAACTTTTTTTCCAAAGATTTTGTGTGTATGAATGTATATTCATGCACCATGAGCATGTGTGGTACCTGAGGAGGTAAGAAGAGTATGTCAGATCACCTGAAACTTGAATTACAGGCAGTTGTGAACTGCTTCTGGGGTACTAGGAGCCAAGCTTTGGTTCTCTGCAAGAGCAACTAGTATTCATAACTTCTGAGCCATCCCTCCAGTTCAGCATGGTTTGAAACAGCAATGCTAAATCAAGGGGAATAGTCTAAAATTCTTAAAATAGAAGTAGCAAAGAAGTTTGAGTCCAGAAACTTGTGTGAACAAGCCACTGATCATAAGTAGATACAACTTTATTTTTTTGAGTCAGTGTGAACTGAGTCTAAAATGTGAAGTCAGTGCATTTGGGGGGGGGGTTTCAGTCAATTCCCATGACAAACACACAAATTCCTCTTTGATCTATTTTAATAAACTTCACTCATTGTCTTTATTTACCATAAAAGTTAGACATTCTAGATTGAAAGCTTTACAGGTCCTTCATTTTGAGATATCTGCAAAATATACATCTGCTGAACATATATATCACAATATCACAAATAAATGCTCAAAGGAGTATATCTTGAAAAAATATCCAGTATCTACAGGAGTTCATCATGATATTTGTGCTTGCATTTGCTTTATAACTGGATATTATGTTGTTGAACGTTTAACTTAGATTCACCCATATGCTTCTAGATGGAAATGGTAAAACAAACATTTTTCTGTATTCTGCAGTACATTTTTTTCCTTATGGTTATCTGCAAGTACTCTTTTGGTCTCATTGATTACAATATTGGTAGAGATGTTAATGATCTAAATCCAGCAGATGCTTGGAAGCACAGTGCAAGTTAATTTATGCAACCAACAGATATATAAAATTGCAGGTTGTTTGACATACACACAGAGAACTCTTCCTATAATTAAAGATAATTACCAATGTTAGCAGATCAAAAGCATCTCAGTGGGGGGAGCTAAATATAAACTGCAAACAGACACCAGCAGGTACACTGAAGTTACAATATACATAATTTCTTGGGAGAAGAGGCTAAGTCATTTTTATAGTTATTTGTCTTTTTAGCATTTTATGTAAACATTGAATGTAATTAAATAAATCATTTTCTACACACAGTTTCTAGCAGCATAGGTTATTTTTTCTTGGGTAAACAACACTCATTCCCTGTAGTCAAATGGAGAAAGAAAAGCTAAGCAGACAGAAAATAACTATGGTGTATGTTTATCAACTGAAAATAAGTATCTTCTGTGGATATGTTCCCAGAGGATTACTTTACATGAGATCATAAAGTTTTTAAACATATATCAGAGTTATAGTACAAAAATTTAAAATTTTAACTGGAGTACAGAATAAAATTCTTTTTCTCACTAGTGTTTAAGATTCATCCTACTTTAACAAGGTTGTTTTCATAGATATTTTAAGTCTTCACTCCATTTTTCAATTTTATGTGTATATTGAACTCACTGTTTCTAAAAAACGTTTATAACTTAGAATTTGAAAATGCATTTATTTTTAATTTTACATGTATGAGTGCTATGCCTGAATATATGTCTACATACCACATGCATGCAATGCCTGGGGAGGCCAAAAGTGAGCTTTGGCTGTCCTGGAACTGGAGGTACATTTGAGAACTACCATGTGGATTCTGTGAACCCAGATATTCTTCAAGTACTTGAGTACACTAGAAGGGAAGAGGTATATTATGTATGTACTCTCTCTCTTTTTTTTCTCTCTCTCTCTTTGTGTGTGTGTGTGTGTGTGTGTGTGTGTGTGGTGTGTGTGTGTGCGCGTGCGTGCGCGCACATGTAAGTACCCATTAAGAGCAAAAGAGGGAAACAGAAAACCTGGAGCTGGAGTTAAAGGTAGTTGTAAGCTGCCTTATGTGGGTACTGGGAACTGAACTCTGCAAGAATTGCAAATGTTCTTAACTGCTGAGCCATCTCTCCAGCCCCTATATATTTTTAAAAAAGACTATTAAGAGTTTCGTGGACTGAGTAAAAATCTTTCAATCCCCTTCTTTCACTCAAACTATGAAACTTCTATTTAAAGATTTCTTGAAGGATTAACTATTTTATGTGATCTAACTTGATCCCTAGAGGCTTAAGGGTTTCCCTATGCATATTCTCAAAGCACTTTGAAGACCTTTATTATATATATCCTTTGATTAATACTTTAGTCCTTTGGCTGTTAGACTATTCATACCTCCCATAGTATGTTGAAATGCTTCTGTGATCATGAGTTTCAAGACTCCATATTATACACCTCTTGTATAGAAGTCTTTAGAACAGTAATTATACAATGATATTAAAAATTTCTATACCTTAGAGCAGTGATCAGCAAACTTAATACTAAGAGGAGATAAGTCATTTTTCAAGTGATGTTTTTGTGAAAGATATCCACATGCATTTTCATATGTGTTCTTTCTCATATTAACTATACTGTTCTCAGGCATAAGCTATTTCCTATTTGGATCTTTACTGAATTATCTCATGGCGTTTGGTTAGGAAAAATCATCAAAAGTCTCAATATGGGAATTAATAACATTGTTGGGAATAAAACAAACTGAGTTCAAGTAGCACTTAATTGCATAAAATGTCAACTTATTATGGTGGTTGGTGGCAGGTTTTATGTGTCAAATTGACTAGAATGTAACCATTAGATACTTGCTCTACCATCAATACAGATGATGTTATGGAGGTATTCTGCAGCAGTTAAATACAGAGTCAAGAAGCAGTAAATAAAATAGTGTAGTACAGATAATACATACCCAGAGACAGATATTGGAGTCCAAGCTTAATATCAGAAAAACAAAGCAGCAAATCCACTAGAGAGTTCTTATCTCTACTGAGTGTCGGGAAATCCTGTCCTCAATGTGGCTAGAGACTCATTGCCTGAATACAGCATGACACATTGAACTTCTGTCCTATTTACCTCTGTAGTGCTAGGATTAAAGGCATAAACTTTGTTTCTTTAGATTGATTAACTTTCATGTAGCCCCGGGTGTCCTTGAACTCACAGAGAACCATCTGCCTCTGTCACCTGTGGCTAGCCTTTGCAGTCTGATCTCTAGCAAGCATTATTAGATCATAAACAATATATAAACACAAAATAATATTTATTTATTTTTTATTTATGAACCCCTACAAATTCATGGGTCTATTTTCATATTTCCTAATGGTCCTGTAACTTTGGTTGAATTGTGGCTTACTCATCTGCCATGGTGACTCAAAAATAATAAAGCTCATTTTAATAAAGAAGTTTAATTTCTTTTACAGCAAGGATTATTAAAACACATTCAATTTCACTTGTAAGAGGCTACAGGGGTAGTAGTGTTATAATTTTTCTTAACCCAATGAAGTCAGAATGACATTAAGACAATTTTTATTATGTCACCTATTTTAATCCTTATACAACACTTATTTCTTCTTACTTGACTACTGTCAAAAACAACTTTATTAGTAACCTAAAATTAGTTTCTACTTCAAAATCCATTATATTTCCCCTAACAACTCTATAACTTTCAAATATTTACTTTCCTTTTGTAAACAAAAGCTATTTCCAAATTTATTAGTACCATCAGATGTTTATTTAGTGGAAGGCAAGTCAAAGCAAATCAAAAGAGGAAATGAAACTCTAAATTCCTTTGTGGTTTGTATAGTCTTTTCTTTTATGTGAAACAAATGACATTCCTTTTTGTTTTGCTTATCAAATAGCCTTCCTGCTATCATTGAAGGAAAAAGCATGAAGTCTTCTGCTTTACAAATAAGTTTCTGACCCTTTACTGATGTAAATATTCACAGGCTAATTACTGTATCATTTTCATACCCCAGAATACAAAATATAAAGCTTGCAAAGATTGGCCTATAGTAGGAAACCAAAAATCTATTTAACAATAGAAGTGATATCCTAAACAGAAAATTCATTATTTTTATGGAACAATACTGTTATAAAACCAAATAATAGAGCTCTAAAAATAACAATAACATGACTCCTAGTGACATTCTACTATATTCATAGATCAGTGTTTTATTCATCTTTCATAATAGAAGCTTATTCTTGCAGCAGATGCGGACAGATTCAGAGATCCACAACAAGATATCATGTGGAGAGAGAGAGAGACCTTGGAAAAATGAGCTCTAAATGGAATTTCTCCATGAAATCCCTCCCTTCAGGACTCTAGGAGTCCTGTGGAAGGAGAGGTGAAAGAGCATGAAAGCCAGAGGGGATGGAAGACACTAGGAACACAAGACCCTCTAAACCAACATTACCAAAGCTAATATGAACTCACAGAGACTGAAGATGCGTGCACAGGGCCTGTATGGGTCTGTATAAGGTCCTCCGAATGCTATGGCTTCTAGTTTAGTATCTTTATAGGATTCCTGAGTGAGCAAATAAGTGAGTTAATGATTCTTGTGCCTTTTCTTAGGCTCTTTTCTGTCTCTTTGTCTTGTCAAATTCGGATGTGATAGTTTTTGTTTTGTCTTATTGTATTTTATTTTTATTATAATACCGTTAAAGCATTTTTTCTAATGAGAAAATGGAAAAAAACAAAAAAGTTGATCCGGATTGAAGGAGATATGGGGAGGGTCTAGAAGAAGTAGAGGAGAGAAAAACCATAATCAGAATACATTTATGTGGCAGAAAAACATCTATTTTCAATAAAAAGGAAATAAATTAATTTATAGGCATTAAAAGAAAGTATAGTTATATTTAAGAGGAAAATCCAATAAATTTAAAACTAAGGCAATAATTCATTTTTACAGTTTTCATAGACTCAACTTCATAGATGCTCTAGATTCTTATGCGCTGTAATCCATTCTTGATGCTGTTATATAGCAGTAGGTTTACAATACCATAATAGTTCTGGTACTCTAAAAGATGCAGAAGGAAATGGAGATCAGGATATTTATTTACTAATGCATAATGCTACCAGAAATTCTCTTGGTATTCATAATCTACTCGACCTTTTTGAGTATAGTATGAATAATTTCTTACACAATGAAGATTCTACATGTTTATAGAGTTTTGTGAACTGGTACATATTTTAAGATTCTTCCCTACTGGGTCAATTGGAACCAAAATTTAAAAGTATAATGTTGAAAGATGACATTTGCTTTTGATTTAATTATCCAGTCTTGTCCTCAAATTCCTCAGGGGTAAGTGGTAGATCAATATCTGTGAGGAATATACCCTCAAAACACTCCATCCTACCGCAGTTACACTTGCTCCACTATGTTCAGAGAAGTTTTATTTGTAATAGCTAGAAACTAGAAACAATTTAGATGATTTTTAACCAAAGAATTAAAAAAAATGTGGTACACTTACACAGTGGAGTAAAAAAACAACATCAGAAAATCTGCAGGCAAATGCATTGAACTAGAAAAATCATCCTGAGAGAGGAGACCCAGACCCAGAAAGACAAACATGGTACGTACTCACTCATAAGTTGATATTAGCTGTAAAGTGAAGGATGATGAGGTGAACAATCCCTAGACCCGGGGAAGCTGAGTAAGAAGGAGGGCTCATGGATCTCCTTGGGAATGTGAAATAGAATAATTTTTGTATGTGGACTGGGATATACTGGGGACAAGAACTGTAAGAATTGGGGGGGGGGCTCAAGAGAGAAACTACTAGGAGAGTCAACTGGAATTGCAAAAATTTGGGGGGGTGAAGTAGAAACCTAATGCAATAGAAATCCAAAAGAATCTATGAGAATGACCGTAAGGAAGACGGTCATTAATGGGGGATATGGAACATAAACTGGTCATCTTTTGTATCAAGGGAAGGCTTCCAGTGAGGGATTCAGACACCAGCCACAAACCTTTGACCTACAATTGATGCTGCTTGTAAGATGTGCTGGTGTAAAGGTATAGGAGTGAGCAACCAATGACTGGTCCAAATTGAGATCCATGTGGAGATCCATGTGTGAGAGGGAATCTACCTCTAACATTGCCTGGATGGCCAGTATCTAGAGGCTGCATAGCCGAGAGACCTAGGATAGAATCAAACATGAGTGACCAAAATACTATTACTACTACTACTACTACTACTACTACTATTACTAAAAAGATGATATTCTGTTATACTCATGGATTTGTGCCTATCTCAGTTGTATCAGGGAGGTTTCATCCAGCAACTGATGGAAACAGATGCAGAGACCCACAGCCAAACATTAGGTGGAGCTCAGGAATCCTGAAACAGATGTATACAAATGATTGTAGGAGTCAGAGGGGTTGAGGACATCACAAGAGAGATTCCCACAGAACCAAATAACTTCAGTTCACAAGAGCTCAAGAGACTCAAAAGACAATTAGGGAGCCTATGTGTGTCTGACCTGTGACCTCTAGACATACCTTATGGTTGTGTAGCTTGGTGTTCCTGTGGAAATTATAACAGTGGGGTCAGAGTTTGTCTCTGACAATTTGCCTATTCTTTGGACCATTTCTATCTTACTGGATTGCTTTGTCCAGGTTTAACATGAAGGGATGTGCCTTGTTTTAATTATAATTTGATATTCTATGTTTTATTGTTATCCCTGCGAGGCCTGATCATTTTTGAAGGGCAGGGAGTGAATCTGGGGCAGCAGAATGTGGGCACTAGGGACTGGGAGAAGAGCAGGAGGTCTTTTGTCAGGATGTAATTCTTGAGAGAAGAAGGAGAGAGAGAGAGACAGACAGACAGACAGACAGACAGACAGACAGACAGAGAAAGAGAGACAGAGAGTCAGAGAGAAGCAGAGAGAGAGAGAGATAATCAGCAGATTTTAAAGAGAGAAAATTTTATGAATTTGAAGTAAGTTTAAAATCTCTTTAAGGATATTACCTGGAGTATTCTCTCCCCATTGCATTTTCATACTCCAAGATATGACATTAAAAGAGCCAGCCTCTTAATGGGTTTGAAGAAAAGAGTGTTTAAGATAAAAGTGGAGAGATATGTAGAAATAAATAACTATGAGTCATTGAGTCATTAGTATGAAATATAAAACTACGAATTAAAATATTTTCTTCTCACCTGTCTTTTTTTGTTTTTGCTATTTTGTCTTGTTTTTTTGTTTGTTTGTTTTGTTTTGTTTTTCGAGACAGTTGCTTAGTTTTGTACTTAAAATGTTTATACTGACTATAAGAAATATAGATTGTAGGAATGATAGCGATGAAACGGTAGGGTCAAAAGACCATTTATCAGAGAACAACAAATATAAGTGTGACAGACATTTTTACAGCTATTACAGGGAATTATTTTTCATTCAGTATAAATGATAAACCAAAATAATTACAGAATCAATGGAGATGCAACATTTCTTGATGAATCATTCAATCATATAAGATTGTTTTGTTATAATAGGAATAGCCAAGAAATAATATATATTTAATTGTAATGCCAGGTATTTTTTTTTCATTTAGCAGGACATGAATGTGTTTAAAATTATCTGGGTCAAGAGAAATAGCTCAGGATTTAAGAGAACTTGTTGCTCTTTCAGAGGTGTTGGGTTCAGTTCCCAGTACTTTTGCAGTGGCTCACAACCAGCTCCATGTATCTAATACCCTATTCTGGCCTACATGAATACTGAAAGCACATGGGATACAGACACATTCACAAAAAATCAATATTTTAAAATTAAGTTTAACTTCAATGTAAGATCTCACACCCACTTAAATAGACTGGATAATTACACATAGGCAGGCAGATCTCTGTGAGTTTGAGGCCAGCTTGATCTACAGAGCCAGTTCCAAGACAGTGAAACAGAAAAACTGTATAAAAAAAGAGCAAACATTACTTCAGAACAGACATACTAGCATGATTCTTGTTTTTTAATGTCTATGTGTATAAAAATAATAAGTAGAATATGAGATTTTGTAACAATACGTCTGAATAAGTTCTAGTTTTGTGCTTCACCTTTAATTTGCAAAATATTTCCTATTAAAAATATTTATTTTTCTTGAGTAGAGTCAAGCATTTTAATAAAAGCATCATTACCTTGCATAGTCTCCAACTCCCACAGACACTGAAAATATATAATGAAAATAAATCCCATGGCTATGAAACAAGTAGCTTAATTGAAATACATTTATTATGCTCTGCCTTCACATGGAAATGCTATTTCAGTTAACAGATGGAGAAAAGTCTGGAGGTCTTAGTCCTGATACTACTCTAATAAACTTAACATAAGGTTCTTATTGCTCTAACATAAACTAACTTAATGCAAATGAGGATACACAGTACATATTATTTGCCACATTATAAAGCATAAATCCATCATCACAGCATGTGGTTCAAGACATAGAAGTCTCATTTACTTAAGTAATATACATGTGTTCCCTCAGAATCTAAAGCGTATTTTATTGTAAAAGCTGGTCATTTCTAAGTACTTGGTAACTAGCATTCTCTATGTAGGTTATGATTAGTTACAATTTTCTTCCTTTAAAAAGATATATTCCCTTATGCTTTGGTACTAGGACTGAAAGAACAGATTAATTTAGTGTTCTTCAATAGAAAGGATAATTAAAAAATACATTTATGTCTCTAAATTTATCTATCTTCATTATTCATTGTTGTCAACCTATAAAAACTTTGGATATTCCATTTCAACATAGAAGGTATATCTATAATTATTTCTCAATATGTTTATTGATCAATAATCAGAAACAAGAAATATGATTTTGAAGTTAATTCTCCCAAAAACATTCAAGTAATAAGTGCCATAATATTGAAATAGTGACATTTATAATTTGACAATCAATTAATCTGATATTGATATATGAACATGTGTAGTAGAAGTTTAACAACTTGAAACAAACTTGTCTTATTCCAACAAGTATAAAATAATAGAACCAAATACACAGTAATCTTTTTCCTCACATAGGCCCTACATCAAAATAGAAAATATTTCAAATGAATTTATACACATATACATATATATTTGTATATTATATATAAATAAATATACACTTATATATGCACTGATATGTATATACACCTATGAATATACACATATATTACCTCCAAAAAGTTATCTTAGTGAGTTTTTCTTAGAGTGCATTGCAGTTCTCCTTTGTTTCTATAAATAAAATTAGCCATATTTTCATATGTTGCGGTATTTCCACCTAGGTCCCATTGCTGTTATAGCCCCCAAATAACACACAAGACACTATATTAGTTATGAAGCTGTTGGATGTTTGCTATAAATTTTTATAAGGACTTATCTTTCCAAGAATGACAGACTTGTGTTCTCTCCTCCAGGGATCACATCTCACTGACTCTCTTAACTGCATTTCCCAGAATACTTCTAAACTCCTAGTCCCACCTATCTTGCTTCCCTATTGGCCAACAGTGCTTTATTTGTACCAATCAAACATATACACAGAAGGACTTCCTCCATCATTCATAAAATTCTGAATTACTGAATTAGGTCTTTTTCATTTGTAATTTCATAGGAAAGAAGAATGTTGTGATAATAAAAGAGTTGAGTAACATTTCTATCATCCAAATACTAAAGCTAGAAGGTATTCATGACAGAAATATTTTTGAATGTGATAGTTTTGATATCTTCCTGCAACTTTGGTATATGGATATGATAATTTCTGTGCTTCAAATATTGGTAGATAATTCTATCTTTACAGAGCATATCATTAGATGTTAAATAGTGTTATGATTCTTCCTAGTCATAAAAAGAATGTACCCAAGGTTAGGTTCTATTTTGGTAAATAATTTTTTACAATAAATTATAATCACAGTTTCCCTGCCATCATCTCCTCCCATATCATCTCCACTTCACCACACATCCAATTCCTTCCTTCCTTCCTTCCTTTCTTTTTCTTTCTTTCTAAAACAAAAATGCATATAAAAATAAAAAACTGAAATAAAAAAAAGAATAAAAATCATGAAAAAACACACACTCTGAAATACACGCGTGCGTGCGCGCGCGCACACACACACACACACACACACACACACACACACACCATAAAAAGACAGTAAGAAACCATGATACACACGCAAAAGACTGGTAAGGTTTTTAAAGTCCAAATAAGTCATTAAAAAACAAAGAAAAATATACAAAAATTCCATTCAGTTTGTTTTGTGTTGGATGTCTACTGCTGGTCATACCTTTATGTATGGTTTGTATACTTGGTGAGCCTTTAGTGTGGAAAATTAATTTTTCCCTTGAGAGTAGTTAACAGTTGCAGATAGCTTTTTGTTTAGGGGTAGGACATTAACCAAGTAAGAGCCTGTGTCTGCTTCCCTTCTCTGTGATGGGACTCAATCTGCTCTAGACTTGTGTAGGCTCTGTACATGCTGCCATATCATCTATATATTCATATATATTTCAATCCTGTTATATCTGAAAGACACTGTTTCCTTGGTGTTGTTTTCCCCACTGTTTTTTACAATCTTTTAACCTCTTTTTTCACATGAATCCCTGAACCCAAAGGGGAGGTGTCTAATAACAACACTTCATTTAGTACTAAGTGTCCCAAGGTCTTTCTCTTTCTGCACATTGTTCCGTTGTGGGTCTCTGTATTAGTTCCCATATCCCGCAGGAAGAAACCTAACTAATGCTGGATCACCAAAACACTGATCTATGTCTGTAGAAGAATGTTGTACTTATCAGAAGAGTGGTAGTTGGTTTTCCCCTAGGTTCATGGCCTGACTAGTCTCAGGTAATGTTTTTTTTTTCTTTTTCTCTCTTTGTAACCTAATTCTTGATTGGTTCTTTGGGAATTTCACATCATGTTCCCCACCCCCATTCACTTCTCATACCCTCTAAATCTGCTCCTAACCCAGCAGCATGTCCCCCTAAGAACCACCCCCAAAATCAACTAAAAACAAAACAGACTAAATAAAAACCAAACAAAATCCACCTCACTCCTCCATCTTTCCAACTTCTTCATTCATCCTAATGGCATTGGGAGCTGTGATGTGTCAATTAGTATACCTTTTTGTCCAATCAGTCCCACGAACAAAAAATTCATTGCAATTAGTCATTGGTCTGGTTCAAGGCCTTTGATACATTATCAATACTACACCCTCATGAAAACTCCTCTCAAATGTCATATGGTTATCATTATGTAGGACCAGTCCCTTCATGCTCTTCAGTAGGTCATATAAAGGGTAGATGTTAGGATGAGCCAAGTAAAGGCCTAGGATGTGGATGTAGGTGGTCCCTGAGCTTGTTTATCCAGGTCACTGAGACTGGGCCCCTCAGGCAAGGGCCAGAAGCCTCCTAGGCTGTGATGGGGGTGAGATCATCTCTGCCAAGTGCAGGGGCCAGCTGTCTTAGGGTCAGTGAGGGGTCAGTGAGGAGCATAGCTGTCTCATCACAGTCCTCAGAGTTCAACATGCATGGTTCCTATTGACCCTTGTGGCAATACAGACCATGAACATCATCACAGACACCCAGCTACAGTAGGACCATGTACCCAGGCATGGTCCTTGTTGGCAGCTCAGACCAGAACACCAACATTGCTCTGGGCGCAGCACAGGTCAAGCTTGCAGACAAGTATGGCCCTCGTGGCAGTAAGGCCCTCAGACATCAACATGTTCTAAGGTGATTACCCATACCCTGGACATCCATACAGTTCATGGTGACAACAGGAGCCATGGATATCAATCCATACCCTGCTTCTCCTAGGCCACAGACCCAGACTTGGCCTACAGTAACAGTATGGGCCCAGTCAACACCATGCTTCCATGTGGCAGCACAAGTTAACATGGTCATTTTGGCCCTGTTGGCAGCATGACTCTTAGACACCATCAAGGCCACAGGCTGTGGCCCACACTTTGGGCATCCGTATGGCGTTTGGTGGTACCATGTGCCACAGACATCAATCTAGAACCTGTCTGTGATAAGATCATGGACCTAGATATGGCCCTTGGTAGCAGCCCAGGTTTGGATGTCACCTTGGACCAGGTGGCAGGACAGGTCACACAGATTGCCATGGTCCACGTGGCAGAATGTCCCTTAGTCACAAACATGGCTCAACGTGGATGCCCAGACTCCTGGCATTGGCATGGCCTTTGATGATATCAGGATCCACAAACATCAACACAGACCATGACTGCAGTAGAGTCTCAGACCCACACACGGCCCTCAGCAGCAGCCCTGACCTGGATGATACCATGACCCAAGGAAACAGCAAAGGACACTCAGATCCCTTGTGGCCTCGGTGGTGGCAGGGACCTTGGGTGCCAACATGACCATAGGTTGCTGCCTAGACCCGCAGGTATTGGTGTGGCCTTTGGTGACACCACAGTCCACAGCCATCAACACAGATGCTGATGTGGTAGGACCACAGACTCAGACACAGTCCTCAGCAGCAGCCCAGGCTCAGATATCACCTATGCCCCAGGTGGTAGATCAAACCCCTTGTATGAGCATGACCTTCAGTGGTATAAGGAGCCACAGATATCAACAAAGACCCTGGCTGCAGCAGGACCACAGACACAGAAATGTCTCTAGGAAGCAGACCAGTCCTGGATGTCACACTGGTCCTGGGTGGAAAGCAGGTAGCCAACATCAGCCCATTCCTTACCACCTTCATTTCTTCAGAACTGCCTCTTACCACAGCATATAAACAATTCTTTCTCTCTTTCTCTCCCATTTGTCATAATTTCACCCACCTGCCTGCTACTGCAAGGTTATCAGGACTACAAAAGCTGCATGATGTGCTCAGTACAAAATCCAGAGTTTGCACAGTTCATCAAAAGTGGTTGATCTCTCACCCGTGGGATGTTGCTCCACTTGGTCTTTGACCAGTGTTCAGTGTTTATGTGTAAAAATCCTATATGCAGTGGCAAGAACTGCATGCACTAATCTGTGAAGTCACAGCTGGAGGCACTGCTGTGGGTACAAGTTTAAACACCAGGATTCACTTTGCAGAATGGCTTCAAAAGTGGCTACACTAATAGACTTGTCTTTTGTCACTGCTTTAAATAAATTTGAGGCTCTAGCTGCTCATGATGCTCTGGCAGAATTAAGTAGGGCCAGGAACACTTCTGCTTACAGTCTAATGGAGATAGCAAATGCTACTTGTTTTCTGTGTTCAGGTTTGAGAGAGCTGGTCTTGGCTGAAAATGAACCAGGAAGTGGCATCATGCCAGTAAGGTTAGCTCTACTCTATGAGAAGTCATGCCTATGTTTGCACTCATGTCATGGTCATGGGGTATCACATTGCTGTTATTGTTGGAAATAGCAAAAAACATTTTGATTTAAATGTTTTTTAAACCCATAATGACTAAGAATGTGTTATACTCAGGAAAGCTCATGGGGGATGCTTCACATTCCTTCACAGAAAACACAGAAAAGATCTACAAGCTAAGGAACCAGACTCTAGTGTTGGTGACAGTTCTTACTCCTCATATAGGGTGTGAAAAAGCATCAAAGATCACAAGGACCACAAACACACACACATACACATGCACACACACAATTAGCATTAAAGGAAATGGCTTTGAACTTGGCTGTCTTTTATCAGTGCATTTTGAAGAGGGGGTGAAAGCCAAGAACATTCTGGGTCCCACGTGATTTAAATAAATTTGTATTATGATAAAATCATAAGACATTTTTAGAAACAGGATTAAAATTAATTATGAAACAAAATCCGGAGAAGTAGTGAAAATTGACTTTTCATGATGAGTCTTCACTATTCCTAAGCATTCTTTTACAACAATGTGGAAATCAAATATAGTTAAACCTCCAAGTGCTTTCATATGAACACTGATCTTTCATAGTTACTTAATTTCTCTGGAACTTGTTTTAGTCTTTACTAGCACAATTTACAGTTGGACTATCTGAGATCAACTATTCCTTTTGTCTCTAAAATTCTAGGTTTTTTCTTTTTATTAATACTTTCAATAGGATGGTCAGAAAATGAAAATGTCGTCTAATAGCATTTTGAATCCACTGAATAGTGGAATCAAAGTCTGCTACAACCACTGGCATTAACGGCATTCTTCAGAGAAATGGATCTCAGATTTCAGACATAATCGAATCAGCACACACAGTTTCATTCACTATGCTGACATGTCAAATGGTAATATACAGAAAGATAATCTTAGAAGAATATGTTAACATTTAATGCCATTAAAACCTTGAAACAATTATTTCTAAAAACAATTTATGTAATCTCTACTACTTGAACCTATATCATTGGGTAAGGTAAATTTAAGTTTAAATCTCAATATTATCACTTAAAAATCATTTTGTTTTGGATAAGTTCATAAATCCCTCATATTCTGTCATGAGAAAATAATGGAATCATTTTCTATAAGCAAAAGAAAATGAGATGCAATCATTTGTCATTGTGCAATATACTCTGAATTGATGAAGGCCCAAGACTGTCACTTTCATCTCATCCTTTCATCTCAGTATAATGTATGGTAGTATTATTATTGTAAAATTCCTAATCTATGCATTCTGAAAAATGAGTCTTTTAGCAAAGCTTAATGTTTCTTTTTCATGTACTTGCAACAGGAATTTTTAAAATATAATAAATATGCCTACAAGAAGATTAGGTATTCTTTGATACCCAAGGAAGTCATATTTCTGCTTACTTGAAGAATATTGAGATGAATAATAATATTGAACTCAAGCCTCATATGTATTCTGCATCACTAGTAGAAGCTTTGAATGAAGAGCAACATTCTTCATTAGTGCACTTGAATTTATTGTGTGGTTAGTTTGCATCAGAGACTGGACCACTCAAATTCTACAGCTTCTGTCTATTGCTATAATGGCTGATAAAGCATCTTAGTAGTTAAGTATTTGTCAGTTCGACATTTTGCAAGCCTGTGGAAAAGGCCTATGGCTTTCTCCCTAAAAAGCATATGCATGGGAAGGTAATAAATAGCTATTCAGGTACTGTTATTTTAAGGTGATTTTATCACTGACACACATAACAATTTAAACACATTTGCAGTGCCAGAAACAAAAGTATAGACATATTAAATTCCTCTACATTTCCTCATTCTTTTGTCCTGAAGGTAAATATAGTGGACTCATTAAATTGCTTCATCTGGAGACAGGAGAAGGTAGAAGGGGATAGACTGTGCCTTCATGTGTACATATATCCATAATTCAACAGAGTCTGTATGACTCTCTAGTACTTTTTATTCATAACTTAATTATCATCAAATTTAAGTTTCAGTAGACATGTGCTAGTCATTAGTTTTAAATTTTCATTTTTCCTCTTAGAAACTGGAGCAATAAATGCAGATGGAAAACATATACATACAAATGCAGTCATATGATAGCTGTGTTTTTGTCATTAATTTGCCACATCTGATCAGTGATAGAATAGCTTTATGGTTCATTTCTTGTATTTCCATTGTTTCAAATGTCTGTTAGTTATCCTAAACCTTGGCTATATCAAATATGAGTAACATATTTTAACCTGTATGGGTAATATTTTTGATCATTGTGAAATTTTTCTCCCACATAATCCTACTACTGAAAATTTCCTTTGGTTTAGGTTGCTGCAAGGTACCCTTAGGTAATTTATGTTAAATATTTTATTGCATGATAGGTAGAGTTTTTACTTACATTTTCCTCACCTGCTTCATAGTTACATTTTACAATATTTTTCTAATATCTCTGTGTTTCTATTGAGATGTCCAATCTATTGGGATTACAGATCCATTCGTATTTTTAGAGAAGATTATAACATTTTTGAGTCACCAGTTTTCCTAAGATTCATAATCACAGTACTTAAAATCAGTATATTTTTTCTATTATGGTGGACATTCCAAGGATTCTTTAAACATGAAAATTTGTGTATTTTATTTTTGAGAAAGTTTTAGGAAAGTTGTATTTATTTCTTCCATTTTTTAAATTTCAGCTAATAGGGTGCCTCAAAATGTGTTCTAATTTTCTGAATCATTGGCACCACAATTAGATGTTTGTTATATTCCATCTTCCAATAACTTTATGTAGATTTTGATATTTCTTCTTATGTAGTATATAGGCAGAATTCCTTAAAGAAACAAAAGTTATTGCCATCTTTTTAAATAATGAGAATGTAATACAAAAAGCATTAGCAAAACAGAGGATAATGACAAAGTAAATGAAAGTGGAAAAAGAAAACTCACAGAGTTAATAGATGCAGGAAATGGTCAGTACCCATAGAAGTACAGGATCCAAGGTTGGAATGAATTCTAGACATGCACACAAAAGTAGAGGGAGGGGAAATTAGAGTATATTTCATGAGAAAAGGTCTATTTTTCAATAAAGGAAAAAAGCTTTAGATCTTGAATTACAGAAGAGATTATATATACATATATATATATATATATATATATATATATATATATATATATATGACTTTGAGGCATGGCTCAACACCTATTAGTCCTGAAGGGGACCGTGGTTATGTTCCCAGAAAGCACAGGGAATCTCACACCTGTCCACAACTCCAGTTCTAGGGTATTCAACATCCTCTTCTGACCACTGCAAGAAATATGCATGTAGTGATCCATGTGTATACATACAACCAAACAGTAACATACTAAATAAAAACATAACTTAAAAAAAAGATTGGTTTTGGGAACCCTTGAGCCATTGTTGCCAGGAAGCAGGTAAATTAAATGCAGATCTTCACCTTCTGTTCTGCTCCTCCAAATTTATTTCCCCAGTCTTTTTTTAATTGAAAAATCAAGTACACTAAGCTTGGATTAACTGTCATAGATTCCACACTGCAGGTTGACACCACCAGAGCCTGCATGCTCAGACACTTGTGCAAATGAATGCAATGATAATCTGAGGCCATGCTGTCCCTCTGCAATGACTCGGGCCCCATAGTTTGCTCACTGCTTTAAGGCTAGGCTCACAGTTTTCTGGGGTTCACCTCACTAGTATAGGAGTCCAGATGAGGACAGGGCAAAAGTGACTGACACAGAAACAGAAAGGCAGCTGGTTCCAACAGGGAAACACTGGTGTCTCTGCACAGGAGCAGACACACAGGAAGTACCCATCCTTTGTCAGACTGCTCTCACTCATCAGCAAAGGAACAACATAGAAGTTTAAGACAAGTCCCCTGAGGGGGGCTGTGTGTATACTGACATAATTCTAAGCCCTCACCAAGGTTCCACTTTGACTGCAGTGCCATGGGTACAGAAATAAAGCCATCATGTCACCGCCTTGACAGCTCAGGCAGTAGACTATCATCCCCTGCAGCATCTGCCCAAAGGGACCCAAGGGTACTTGCTTCTCTCATGCTGAGATCCCCATGGCCCCCTCCCCCACAGTGCTGGACCTCAGCACAGGCCACAACTTTCCTTGTTGAAGGACTGTTGCATACTTTTAGTTTGTGTGGAACCACAAAACCTCAGATCCACCTCCTCACACACTAAACTTTCAGGGAAATAAAAACAGAAAGCTGGGCCCATGCACAGGGGTAATTTCTCCAGTCTTATGTCCAGCTCTGCAACAGAATACCTGCCTAGTCCTCCCTACTTCCAGGCCCCACTCACTGCTTTATCCCAGTTCCCAACTCTAGCAAGCACTCTCTCAGACCCTACAGGCCAGGGAAGCAAGCAGACTAAGTGCAGCTCTTCACCTCTTCCTCAGCTGCTCCTAAAAATGCCCCAGTCTCATCCCAGCTCTGTTGAAAACCACTTGATTCACCCTCTCCTTACTTTCTGCCCCCATTCCAAAGGGACTAAGAAGTTACTGGTAGAACACCCTACTCCTATCCCTCCCCTGAGTCCCATAAACTGTCCCCTGCCATCCCATCTGCATTCCTAAATGTCAGCTCTAGGTACCTAGAATCACATTTTTTCCTAGATTCTCTACTGACCATTCCTATCAGGAACCCAACCAGGCAGCACACACTGTTGTTCTCCTAAGAAAGTAAAATAGTGGAAAGGATGCCTGAACTGGCCTTCCCCTATAATCAGATTGGTAACTACCATAATTATCATAGAACCTTCATCCAGTACCTGTCAGAAGCAGATGAAGAGATCTACTGCCAAGCACTGGGCTGAGCTCTGGGAATCTAGTTGAATAGAGGGTGATGGGATTATATGAGGAAGTAGGGGTCAAGATCGTGACAAGGAAACTCACAGAGACAGCTGACTTAAGCTTGTAGGAGTTCTCAGACTCTGGAATGACAGATAGATAGTAGGCATGGGACTGATCTAGGCCCTCTGCATATGGGTGATGGTTGAATAGCTATGTGTTTTTTGGGGTCCCTAGCAGTGTGACCAGGACCTGTCCCTGATGCATAAGCTGACTCATTGGAACCAATTGCCTTTGATGGGATGCCTTATTCATCCTTGATGAAGGGGAAAAAGCCTGCTCCTACCTCAACTTGATGTGCCATGTTTTGGTGATTCCCATGGGAGACATTATCCTTTCTGAATAGAGATAGAGGAGGAGTGGATGGGGTGGGGTAGAAGGGAGGTGGGGAGAGGGAGCAAGAGGTAGATGGGAGGGAAAGTTGTGGTTGATATGAAATTTTAAAAATTTTAAAAATAACTTAAAACAGAATAGGAATGAAGAAGGGATAGGTCATAGTCACAGAATATATTTTCAACAAAATCATATAAGAAAGGAGATGCTTATCCAGTTAAAAGAAATATGTAGAGATGGGCAGTTATGGCATACTCCTTTTATCTCATCACTAGGGAGGCAGAGGCAGGCAGATATCTGTGAGTTTGAGGCCAGCCTGGTCTACAGAGTGAGTTCCAGGATAGCTAGAGCTGTTATACATAGAAACCCTATCTCAAAAGAAGAACAACAAAAAAGAAGAGCACAAAGTAAACTGGATAAGAAGAAAAAGTTACCTTGGCATATAATAATCAGAACACTAAATATATAGCACAAAAAAGAATATTGAAAGCTTCAAGAGAAAAATAACATATAACATATGTATATATAAAGGTATATCTATTTGAATTACACCTGGCTTCAATGCAGACGCTGAAAGCTGGTAGGGACTGGACTGATGTCTTGAGGATTCTCAGAGATCACAGATGCCAGCCCAGGCTATTATACAAAACAAAACTTCAGTTGCAATAGATGGAAAAAGTAAGATATTCCATGATAAAATCAAACTTAAGCAATATTGATCTGTAAATCTACTGCTGCAGAAAGCAATAGGAAGAAAACTCCAACCTAAGGAGTTAAACCATACTCAAGAAAACACAAATAATAAGTAACCCCATTCCTGCAAATAAAAATAGAGGAAACACACACACACACACACACACACACACACACACACACACACACACACACACAGAGAGAGAGAGAGAGAGAGAGAGAGAGAGAGAGATGTCCACTACCACCAATGATAACAACATAACAGAAATAAAAAACAATGCTCAACCTCAATGGTCTCACTTCCTCAATAAAAAAAAAACTAAGACTAACAATATGGATAAGAAAACAAGATTCATCCTTCTTCTGCATCCAAGAAACTCACCTTAACATCAAGGACAAACATCACCTCCGGTTAAAATGATGGAAAGAGATATTCTGTGAAAATGGAAATAAGAAACAAGCTGATATTTTCAGTTTAATATCTGATAAAATAGACTTTAACCCAAAACTAATCAGCAGAGAGTGAGGACACTACATACTCATCAATGGAAAAATCCACCTGGAAGATGATACAATTCTTAGCGTTTATGCACCAAACACAAGAGCCCAAGTTTGTAAAAAAAAACACTTCCACAGCTTAAATCATGTATTGATTCTCACACAGTGATAATGAGAGTCTTCAGTACTTCAATATTTATTATTCAAGATGTGTGTGTGTGTGTGTGTGTGTTTCCATATGAAGCAGAAAATGGTCCTTTCAAGGTCTATGAAGACTTATGTTGGAATTTCATATCCACAGAGACTGCATTGAATCAGTAGATTGTCTTTGGTACAGTACCAATTTTTACTCTATTAATTTTACTGATCCATTAACAATTTTACTGTTATCTTCTTCAATTTCTTCCTAATGAAATCACCAAATAATTGAGGATAAAGACCCCAACTGGCCACTTCTTCTCACTGAATGTAGTTTACAGTACTGCAATTAGGTATGTTTAGTATAGATGTTGGCCAAAGGGCTCCTATTGGAATCCCCCAAACAACCTAGTCGTTCTTCTCCAACTGACAACAAGAACTTATTGCTGAAAACAGCACTCATAAAACTCAATGAATAGTCAGCAGTTGAGCTAGTGTTTGCATAGTCTCAGCCTTTTATTGTAGTGTTTTGGGGACAAGAATATTCTTAACACACTACAAAAAGAGAAACATAAACACCAAACCAGCCCCAAATACTTTGATCTAATGGTGTCCTTCCTGTAAGATATGCTAGAGCAATGGTGACACAAAGTTTATGAGAATAACTAACTGATATCTGATTTGACTAAAGACCCACTCCACAAAGAGGACCTAGTATCTAACATTGCTTGGGTGACCAAAAACCAGAGGCTAGATACTCTAGAGAATTTGGGTAAAACCAAATACTACTGTTCCAAAAAAAAGAAAGAAATAAAAGAAAAAAGTTTTCAATATAATGAGGAAACTGTGAACTGGGTATATTTTTGTGAGAAAAAAATAACCCCTGTTTTCAATAAACTGAAAAAAACAAAATGATGGCTGTGAGTTGAGAAATAATAAAATTAAAAGTCTAATTTTCTGATTATTAACTTTCATATCCTTCTGGGCTTATGCTCTAGATGTGGTCTTTTTATCCTACTAGATATCAAGTTTTCACTCTCATTCTCATGTATATTTGTGCTCAAATATTCTTTGTTATTGTTTTTGCTTTTTAGCATCTGACCATAATTACATTTAAAGACTAAATTTTGAACATGTGGTGAGAACTGAGTAAATGTAAGTCTAAGTAAATCTGAAGCTTTATGTGAGAAACTATGAGAGAAGTGTATTTTACGTCTTTCCCTTTGCATTGTTGTATTCCCCCAAATATTCTTCTAGGTTTTCACTAGAAAGATAACACTGTCTTACGACAAGTAGTGAATGGGTTCTATGATTTAGCTATGTTTTGTGGTCCTTGATTATAACTGCAGTGCTCAAGGGGTCAAGGCAGGGTTGTTGAGACTTTGAAACCAGTGTGATATACATAGGAATGTTCATATCAGCACAGAATACAGAGAGAGAACTTGTCCAAACAGCAAAACAAGAGCAAACAAGACTTCCACGATTTAATTGTTCTAATGATTCACGAATATTCTTGTCCCCAAAACACTACAATATCTGTCTGCTTTGAAGATTAATGTTATACTTTTATATTCCCTCAGTTATTCAATGTGTTTCCTTAGTATTCATACTATGAAAATATACTAACACCTATACCACAATGATATATTTTAGCTATTTACAACTAATATATACAAAGATGGGTTCAAATGAGGTACTAATTATTTGGGAACAGAGAATTTAGTCTAATGGAGTCACCACTCCATCATTTCCTTTTCAAACTTCGGTGACCTTGTACTCCTTAATCAACATTACAAATGTTTGCAGAACTTACTTTATAAATTTTAAGATAGCAAAACACATACTACTTAATTTCATTATATTTAAGTATGAATTGTCTACTGAGATATATTTTATTGCAAATATTTTAAGAAAACTTTCATCACAAAATGTTGATGCTTTAAATACTGGAATAAAAAAAGCAAGCTGTAGAATATAGCAGCATATTCCTATGAGCTGAGCACTTGGGGTATTAAATTTTCATCTGTTCCCAGCACTAGTTAGAGTAAGATCACCCTCCCCCCAATCAGATTGTTCTCTCATGCAATACATCCCAACCACAGTTTTCCCTTCCTCCATTCCTCCCAGATTCTCGCCACCTTCCCTTCCCCCCAGATCTACTCCCCATCCACTTCCTATCCAGAAAAGAGCAGGCCTCCAAGAAAAGACAACCAAATAGGACAAAACAAGATACAATGAGACAAGGGAAATTCTTTCATTGAGGATAAACAAGGCAACATAACAGGAGGGAAACAGTCCTAAGAGTGGACAAAGGAGCCAAAACACACCTGCTCCAACTTTTATGGGTCCAAGAAAAACACCAAGCTAACAGACATAACATATATGCAGAGTACCTGGTGCTGACTCATGGAGGCCCCATTTTTGTCACTTCAATCTCTGTGAGCCCTGCTTTATTGATTTTGTGGGCCTTGTTCTCCTGATGTCCTCCATTCCTGCTGACTCCTACAATTTTTCCTCCCCCTCTTCTATAGGGTTCCCAGATCTCCAAGTAGATGGACCCGATGGAGAATTCCAGGTTAGACTATCTCTCTGTCTAATATTTAGATCTCAATAAAACAAACAAAAAGAAGAAAATGAAAGTGGTCACTTAAGCCGGGCGGTGGTGGCGCATGCCTTTAATCCCAGCACTCGGGAGGCAGAGACAGGCTATCTCTGTGAGTTCGAGGCCAGGCTGGACCAACAGCCTCCAAAACAATACAGAGAAACCCTGTCTCATAAAACAAAAAAAAATCAAAAGTGGTCACTTATCTCTCAAATCATACTCTTCTGTCAAGAAGCTTATATGAGTTTTGACATGTCGTGCCAGCAGTCTTTGAATATCAATACAAAAAAATTGAAATTGTATCTGAAGATAGTAGTCATTTACCAAAACTAATATCTTAATGGCATTGAAGATGTAATTGTGCATTAATTTGAAATTTAATTTCAATTATTTTGGGGAAAGAATGAATGGTGACTATGAAACAATATCAAAACTTCAAAAATATTACTTATATTTGTTTTCAAATCAAGAAAATGTGTTCAGCTTTTTAACACTTTAATATTAGAAAGCTGTTTAATGCAATCCCTATCAAAATTCTGGCACAATTCTTCACAGACCTGGAAAGAACATTAATCAACTTTATAAGGAAAAACAAAAGGCCGAGGATAGCCAAAACAACCCTATATAATAAAGGAACTTCAGGAGGCATCACCATACCTGACTTCAAGCTCTATTATAGAGCTATAGTCCTGAAAACAGCTTGGTATTGGCACAAAATTAGGCAGGTTAACCAATGGAACCGAATTGAAAACCCTGATTTTAACCCACACTTGGCTAAAATGGTGAAGAGATACTTGAGAAAGTGTTCAACATCCTTAGCCATCAGGGAAATGCAAATCAAACAACTTTGAGATACCATCTTACTCCTGTCAGAATGGCTAAAATCAAAAACACCGAAGACAATTTATGCTGGAGAGGATGTGGAGAGAGGGGAAGACTCCTCTACTGCTAATGGGAGTGCCAACTCGTACAGCCACTTTGGAAATCAGTACGGAGATTCCTCAAGAAAATCGGAATCAATCTACCACAAGACCCAGCAATTCCACTCTTAGGCATATATCCAAAAGAGGCAAATTCATACAACAAGGGCATCTGCTCCACTATGTTCATAGCAGCATTATTTGTAATAGCCAGAACCTGGAAGCAACCTAGATGCCCCGCAACTGAAGAGTGGATAGAGAAAATGTGGTACATTTACACAATGGAGTATTACTCAGCAGAAAAAAACAATGGAATCTTGAAATTCGCAGATAAATGGATAGCACTGGAAGAAACCATCCTGAGTTAGGTAACCCAGTCACAAAAAGATAAACATGGTATGTACTCACTCATATATGGATTTTAGACATGGATCAGGAGAGTGCCAGTCTGCACTTCCAATGACAGAGAGTCTGGGAAACAGGAAAGAACCTAAAAGATATGCATGGTACCCAAGAGAAGAGAAATGAGTCAAGATCCTCTGAACAGATGGGGAACATGGCGAGGAGTAGGGGGGAGGGAGATCTGGGAAATAGAGAGGGGGAGAAGAGGAAGAGAGAGTAGGTCATGGGGGAACAGGAAGGTTGACTGGGGAGGTAGGATAGGGGGAAGAGTGAATCATAGGTTAGAAGACAGATCAGGCACCATTGTGACCTCTAGTGATCTAAAGGGATGACACCAATTGGCAAGCTAAGCAATAGTGTAGAGACCACCCCAAATGCCCATTCCTGATAATGAACTTGATGTCTATAACCATCTGGGAGCCTTCATCCAGTGACTGATGGAAGCAGAGGCAAACACCCACAGTTAAACACTGAACTGAACCCAAGGAACCCAGCGACAGAGAGGAGCCATGAGCAAATTGGCAAAGAATGGGCTGGTAAAACCAGCAAAGACAGCTGACCCGAACAGGGGAGAGCTCTTGGACCCCAGACCGACAGCAGGGAGGCCAGCATGGGACTGATCCAGACCCCCTGAATGTGAGAGTCAGTGAGGAGGCCTGGGCAACCTATAAGGTTCTGAGCAGTCAATCAGTGTTTATCCCTCGAATACTAAAAGACATCGTTGTGTCCATAACACAAAGAGGGATGCTCTCTCATCCTGGACTCTTAGGGGGAGTGCCTGGCCCCTAACCTGCGTGAAATGACAGACTCTAGATATCCCCTATGTGGAAGGAAGTGGGGATAGGGTGGGAGGATGGGGGGGGATGTTGGGGGTGCGGGAGGAGCTTAGGGAGAGGGAACTGGGATTGACCTGTAAAACAAGCTATTAAAAATTAAAATAAAAAATTAATAAGCTGTTTTGAGATAAGCTAGAGAGAGATATAATAGGAAACTAGTAGCTATTATTAAACAAGTATGCATTTTTCTCTACAATAATTCTTATAAATTTAAATTCAGTCTAGCTTGATGCATAGTTTGATTATTTCCTTCCAAAAATACTATTCAATATAATACCAAATCCTTAAACATCATAAGTAGACATATTTAAACTATGTCTATATAAAAGACAATTTTTAGAATAACTAAAAGAAATAATACTTATTAAATAGTCATTAACACTAAATATAAAATGCATTATATACAATAAAATTTTGTAACTAGTATTTCATTAACTCATTACAATATAGTGATGTACATTATAACAATACCTACAACTGATAAGTAAACTAAAGCTTATGGAACTTTCACATTTTGATTAAAATCTATAAAGCTTTAAAACCCATGAAGTAATCTTGGCAATCTGTTCTATGACAGTGTGATGGATGTGAATGCACTAGACTATTGTATGTGTGCATGTACAAATATATATTCATGTATGTGCATATAGGGATATATACAATAGCATATACAATAATTACTTTTACTAATGTCAATAACAATGTTATTAACTTGCAAATGTCATGTGTAGTTAGCAGAAAATTGAACCCACAAAAAGTCCAAAGACCTATTAAGAAGTTCTCCTTTAGCATAGAAGGAAAATAATTTTCAAAATGCAATTAAGATTGCTTATCGATTAACCATGAAATGGGGAGATTATCTTTAATTATTTGTGTGGTTTAAGTTTAATTATCATAGTCCTTATAAGTCAAAGAGAGAGGTAAAATGAGAAGAATAGTGCAGATCACAGAATAAAATAAAGCTGGAAAATTATTGATAGCTTCATCAATGAAGGGAATAAGTAAGGAATAGTGAAAGAACTAGCCTTCAAGAGCTGAAAAACCAAGGAAACTGATTTCCAAGAGACCTCTAGAAGGAAATATGTCTAAGTTGACTCTGATGTTATCCTGTTAGCATCCACTGATGTTTTCTGAACTGCGTTTATAAAGTTCGCAAATTTTAGTGACAAAGCATTCTTTTACAGATTATCAGAGAATTCTTGTGGTATTTCATTTTACTCAAAATACATTTTCATTAAGTCCGATTTTGCTTTGAGCCATTTCATTTGAGGGAATGATATAGAAGAAATAATTTGTTGTTCTGTGTCTGCTGTCACATGCTTATGATCCTAAAACTTGGGACATGGATATAGGAGGATCAAGAGTTTGAGTCCAGACCAGCATACATAGAACACTGTCTCAATTTTCCATAACTACCACAAACAAAACCTGACTAATATATTAGAAATAACAGGGTTATACTAATTTGGATAAATAAATATTAGTTCATGGTAATATGCACAATTTTTAAAGTCCATTCATGTGTTGAACATTTGTGTTGATTGCATATGTTGGTTATTGTGAATAGTGCCACATACAGAAAGAAAAATACTACATGACTTAATTAACATGTAAAGTCTAAAACTGTTTGCCTAGTAGATGTTTATAGTAAAGTAGTTAGATTAGATTAAAATGTACTCACTAAAGGTAAATGATAAAAGTTTTAGGTAACAGAAAAAATAATTACTCATATTTTGATCAAAAATTCATATGTGAATTGAAAAATCACATGATGTCTATAAAATGTGCAATAATTATATGTCAAAAACAAAAGATCTTGGTATGGTAGGCCACATTTTTAATGCCAGAATTTGGAAGACTAAGTAGATGAGCTCATGCATAGCCTGGGTTTCATTAATAAGACACTATCTAAAATATACCCCCCAAACGAATATTTTAGAATAGTTACTCAGACAAAAACTTTCATACTGATTTCATTATAGTCTTAGAAAAATAGGAGATCTTGTGTTAGTGAAAATCTGCTTTGATTTTTTTCTTCATTGATATAATATTTACATACATGTCACTGCAATAAGGCTCTAAAAATTATTTTAAAAATAGGGCATGTTCAAGCCAGACAGTGGTTTTGCACTCCTTTAATCCCAGCAGTCAGGCGGCAGAGGCAGATGGATTTCTGTAAGTTTGAGTCCAGTATGGTCTACAGAGAGAGTTCCAGGACAGCCACTGCTACACAGAGAAACCCTGTCTCAAAAAAGCATAAAAAGTATATGTTCAACTCGACATGGTGATCTTTCAGACAGCATCAAATCTTCTTCTAATTATTCTTGTTCTTCTTCTTGTTGTTCTTCTTGCTGTTGTTCTTGTTCTTGATCTTCTTCTTCTTGTTCTTGTTCCTCTTGTTCTTCTTCTTGTTCTTCTTGTTCTTGTTGTTGTCTTCTTCTTCTTCTTCTTCTTCTTCTTCTTCTTCTTCTTCTTCTTCTTCTTCTTCTTCTTCTTCTTCTTCTTCTTCTTCTTCTTCTTCTTCTTCTTGTCCTAGCTTTTGTTCTTGTTCTTGTTCTTTTTCTTCTTGTTCTTCTTCTTGTTCTTGTTCTTCTTCTTGTCCTTGTTCTTCTTGTTCTTGTTCTTCTTGCTCTTGTTCTGGTTCTTGTTCTTCTTGTTCTTCTTGTTCTCCTTCTTCTTCTTGCTCTTCTTCTTCTTCTTCTTCTTCTTCTTCTTCTTCTTCTTCTTCTTCTTCTTCTTCTTCTTCTTCTTCTTGCTCTTCTTGCTCTTCTTCTTCTTCTTCTTCTTCTTCTTCTTCTTCTTCTTCTTCTTCTTCTTCTTCTTCTTCTTGTCCTTGTTCTTCTTGTTCTTCTTCTTCTTCTTGTTCTTCTTCTTCTTCTTCTTCTTCTTCTTCTTGTCCTTGTTCTTCTTGATCTTGTTCTTCTTCTTGTCCTTGTTCTTCTTGATCTTGTTCTTCTCATTCTTGTTCTTGTTCTTGTTCTTGTTCTTGTTCTTGTTCTTGTTCTTGTTCTTGTTCTTGTTCTTGTTCTTGTTCTTGTTCTTCTTCTTCTTCTTCTTCTTCTTCTTCTTCTTCTTCTTCTTCTTCTTGTCCTTGTTCTTCTTGTTCTTCTTCTTCTTGTTGTTGTTGTTGTTCTTCTTCTTGTCCTTGTTCTTCTTGATCTTGTTCTTCTTCTTGTCCTTGTTCTTCTTGATCTTGTTCTTCTTGTTCTTGTTCTTGTTCTTGTTCTTGTTCTTGTTCTTGTTCTTCTTCTTCTTCTTCTTCTTCTTCTTCTCCTTCTTCTTTTTCTCCCCCTCCTTCTCCTGCTCCTCCTTTTAAACTTACCTAAATACATACAATTTCATCAAGTCACTGTTATGAAATAATCTATTTGTGCACTGTAAAATGTGCCACTCTGATTGGTTTAATAAAATGCTTAAAGGCCAGCAGCCAACATCAAACTAAATGGAGAGAAATTCAATGGAATTTTTCTAAAATCTGGAACAAGACACCCCTGTACACTCTCCATGTCTCTTCAAAATTGTCCAATAAGACATCAAAAGTATATCAAGGGGATAAAAATTAGAAAGGAAGAGTTGAAACATTCACTATGTACAGATGATATGATAGTTTGCCTAAGTGACCTGAAAAATTCTATGAGGGATCTCCCACAGGTGAAAAATACCTTCAGTAAAGTGGCAGAATACAATATTAACTCTAAAAAAATCAGTATATCCCTATATATAGATGATAAAGCAGATGAGGATGAAATCAAAGAAACATTTCCCTTCACAGTAGCCACAAACACCATGAAATATCTTGGTGTAACTCTAACAAAACAAGTGAAAGACATGCTTGACATGAACTTTAAGTCTTTAAAGGAAAAAAATTAAGGAAGATATGAGAAAACAGCCCATCTATAGGGACTCCAATTATGCCATAAATTGCAAAGGCGATTTTTCCTTGACACATACAATATCATATTTTTAATATTCAAATAAAGTACCACATTGATGACTCTGAGATCCACAAGTTCTGCTGAACATTACTATATAGCTGGGCCCACTGAATCACAGCATCTATATACTGACTGTGAAGAAAATCATTACTATTATCTCATGATACACAGGATGTTTTAATTTAGGGATGCTAATTTCTTTGAGTCCCAGACTTATCGGCACACATAGATTAGCCAAAATATCACATGAGTGTCCTGTGGTGGTTCTAATAAGGATGGTTCACATAGGCTTTCATGTTTGAATGGTTGTTTCCCAGTTACTAGAACTTTTTTGATTACAAGGAGGAGTAAATAGCCTTGTTATAGATGTGTCACTGGGGGTGGGCTTTGAGGTTTCAAAAGCCCATGCAGGGTCAAATGTTATCTATCTATCTATCTATCTATCTATCTATCTATCTATCTATCTATCTATCTATCATCTATCTATTCATTCATCCATCAATCTTTATCTATCATCTATCTCTATTTATTTCTTTTCTATTAGGATGTAAAGCTCTCAGCTACTGCTACACCTTTGTCTCTGTCTCCTTCTTGCTATGATAATTTCAGAATAATACTGAAACTGTAAGCAAGCCTTAATTAAATGCTTTCTTTTTTAAGAGTTGCTTTGATCTTGGTGTTTCTTCATAGCAATAAAACAATAACTGAGGAAGCCCTTTATTACAATGCCTAAAAATATTGCAATGCCTAAAAATGTCCTTGTTTTTCTTTGAAATTAGATCTATAACTCTATTATCCATGTTACTCTCAGCATTTGTATCTTCCAACACTCCACCACAAGAGACAAATAACTTCTGTGTATTGTGCATTCAATGACATTTCAAGCTCAACATTCTAGAGCTTTCTATATCCCTCTCCCAAAGAAATATGGATAGGTCTGTCACAATAACAATGCCAATTATGATATAAATTTCTAGTGTATTTTCATTTTTTGACTGTTATAAAAAAACCTACCAAAAATCAATTTGGGAAAGAAATGGTTTGTTAGGCTTACAATTTCCAGGCTGTGATTCATCACTGCAAGGATGACAAGATAGGAACCTAAAATATCATATCTGTACAAAGCATACAGAATAAGTTCATGAAACCTTGTTTAATTAGTTAGGTTTGTTTGTTTTTTATACAGTTCAGGAGACTCAAGCCCATCTAACAGTGCTGATCATATTCAAGGTATGTCTGCTTTTCACAATTAATTCCTTGAGAAAATTTTCTGCAGACATGTCTGTAGTCCTAATTAACATAGCCAATCCAACATTGAGGGTCTCTTCCCAGGTGATTCTAGGTTGTGTCATTTAAGAGTTAAAGTGAACCATCATAATTGACATGTTTAATTCTATTTCAAGCCACAAGTCAGTGGCTCAATGGAAGATTCCATTTTTAGATATCAGTGGCATTCAGATTTTCACCACCATCATCATCCCATTTTGAGTTCAAGATAAATGTATTATAAGTACTGGGAGATTTGTTTCATAGTTTATGTGTTATGGTCACTGATGGTCAAACAGAAACTTGTGAAGCTCCTTTAGTTCAGTACTGAAAATTTACTATACCACTTCTTCCTGTTTCCCAAAGCAAGTGATCTAGGCATGTCCTAAATCAAGGAGTAAAAAAGTATTCTTGTCCTTTGTAAATAAGTACAGAAGTAATTCATAATATCTCAACAATGTTATGATTTATAAACATTCAAAACTAATAATGAGGAATTAATTAAACCATGAATTGTTTTGTTTCTCTTGGTATTGATATTGTAGTATCGTTTAGTTATGTAGTGCCAAATATCTTTTCAGTCATAAAGAGTTTGAGTGTTATACTGTGCTAAGTTAAATTGCTACATTGCATGATTCATATTGAAAATTAATCTCAAGTCCCTCAAAAACATCCCACAAGATTGATTGCCTCAGGGAAACTTTTATAAATAAAATAGCAGAAGCCATTTATATTTATACCATAGAATAGCTATGCCTATCTTAAAGGGCAAATAAAAATCACAACCATGATTACAATTGGAAATAAAAAATAGGAAACTACCCTTGGAAATGAGAAACAATTTTTAAGAAACCAATTTAAAAAATAGCTTCCTGAGAGTTCAGCATAATGGCCTATTATAGTCTTTGATAGAAGAGGATGTTCTTAATTATACCTTTGAATTGCAAAGTGTTTTGTTGGAATGCAGCAAATAGGTTCTTTTCTCTATAGGTACCAAATATATCTATTTTAAGAAGCTATGTTTAGTGATTTTGGATATATCCTAGTCTGGTCAGAAATGTTCTCTAAAATTGGCTACTCTGCGATTTCATAATACTCTATAGCTAATTAAGAAAAAAAGTGTTGCTCATCAGTAATAATAAGGACTAAATATTGTGCTCTGGGACGTTATCCAGTGACTCTCAGTACATAACAACACTTATCTTTTTAAAAATGTTTTACGTTGTTAAATTAGAGACCATATCAATTGTGTTTTATTATTTATTTTTCTTGTCTTTTATCAATTAATTCCAAAGTCAATTACATTAGAATGTATCCCCATTTTAACTTTACCTTTGTTGCATCACTTTTACTTTGGTAGTATTTAATCAAGATGAAGTTAAATATTATCTAATGAGATATATATTCTCATGAATTAGTAGAAAAATATTAATTTTAAATCTAGCTCATTTAACCAAGGTATTTTCATCCTTTAATATGTAAATTAAGACAAGATGATTTATAATATGCAGTATACAAATACTTATGAAATTTACTAAAAATTTTCACATTATACAGATTTTATTAATTTCATATGAATACCATTCTTTTATGAGCCTTCAATAAAGCATACCCAAATACTTTCGGTTTTCATATGTTCTCAGGTTTGTATCATTCCAAACGTGGCAACTATACTTTCACATACTTGGTCCCAGCATTGGCATTTACTTTCCTAAGTATTCTGCCTCAGTGTTCAGGTAGTAATATCAAAAAGTAGGAAAATTCTTGGTGTTTATTTAAGATGTATATAAAATAATTAATTTTTATTTTAGCATCTAAAGATATCTTTTTCATTTTTTATTTTATTGGAAATAGATTATTTTCTGTTACAATATATCCCTATTATGCTTTTTACTCCTTCTTTTGCTCCCATTTCCTCATTCTCTCCTCTAATCCAGATCTATTCCCTTTTTGTCTCTCATTAGAAAAGAACAGGGTTCTAAGAAATAGCAACCAAACTTGACAAAACAAACTGTAATAAGATGAAGCAAAAACTGTTATATTGAAGTTAGACATAATGAACTATAGCAAAAGAGTCCTATATGCAGACACAAGAGTCAGAGATCCACTCATTCTCACACTCACAGTCTCATAAAAAATACTAAATTTATAGCTATAGTATATATGCAGAAGACTTGAGGCAGACCAGTGTAGTTCCTCTACATGCTACTTCAGTCTCTGTGAGGCCACATGTACCTTACTTAACTGATTCAGAGGGCATTCTCCTAGTATCTCCCTTTCCTTCTGTCTTACAATTTTTCCATCTCATCTTCCATTGGAGCCCCTGAGCACTGAGGGGGAAAGATTTGATGCACAGATCCCATTTATACACCTTCTCTGTGCAATGCCTGGATGTGGATCTCTGCATCTGTTCTCATCTGCTACTGGAAGAAGCCTCTCTGATGATGATGAGATAAGGTACTCATCTATGAATGTAGCAGAATTAGGAGTCATTTTTGACACATTTTTTAGACCAGTAGTATTTGGTATTACCCTAAATCTATGGGCTATCTAATCTCTGCTTCTTGGTTGCTCAGGCAGTGTTAGATATGGGTTCATTCTCATGGAGTGAGCCTTAAGTTAAACCAGACATTGGTCAGCTAATCCCACAGGTTCTTTGCCAAGATGGCCTAGCATATTTTACAGGCAGGACAGATTGTAGGTCAATTTTTTGTGGCTGGGTTGGTGTCCATGTTTCTCTTTCAGTAGATTGCAGAGTACCCTCCAACAACAAAGAGACTAGAATGTAGGATTGAGGACACGATGTAAGCATCCGCTCTGTTTGCCCAAATACAATCAGTTATGTGGATATTGTGCTTAGAAATGGGGCCCCATTGTCAGTTTTTGGAGAGCAAACCTTTGTCTTAGTAACAAGCCTGGGTTGTTTGAGAATTTCCATGGGATTCTCTTTCCCCACTATTTAACTGAATGCAACCTAGATCTGCCACTGGAAGACTAACTTGGCAATAAGAGATGGCAAGTTGGGACTGAGTCCCCATTATATGAGTCCTCCTTAAGATCATCTTCATATAATACTTTAATTGACCCACCACTGTAGACATTTATACCATATTTTATAATTACAAAATGAACTAATGTTCATTAATTCTTTCCTGTAGCTCTTTTTCAATATTATATCCTTTATATATAAAATCAAGAGAAATGGAGAGTGATTTCCATTCACTAATTCTAAAATAAATCCTAAGACAGTACTGGGCCCTCAGCAAGTATCTATTGAACATGTAAAGGTGTGAGGAGCCGCCCTCGCTATCGCTATTGCCGTTAGAAGATGGCGCTGACATCCACTGTCAGTTGGAGTTAACTGTCGCTGTCAGTTGGAGTTAACTGTCGCTGTCAGTTGGAGTTAACTGTCGCTGTCAGTTGGAGTTAACTGTCGCTGTCAGTTGGAGTTAACTGTCGCTGTCAGTTAGAGTTAACTGTCGCTGTCAGTTGGAGTTAACCGTTTAAACTGTGCCTCTCCCGTGACGTCATCTGGGGTGATGTGCAAACCACCAATCCCGGCTCTACACATCTCACTCGGAGCTCCTAGGCTTATATAAGGGGCTGGGTTTCTTAGCTTGGGGTCTCCCTCTAAGAAGCTGATCATCTATCTCTCAAGATGCATTAAAGCTTTACTGCAGAAGGATCCGAGTGTTCTGCGTCGTTCTTGCTGGCGAGACGGTAGCGCGGGACATCTGGTGCCGAAACCCGGGAACTCTTCAACATCGCCGGCGCCGCGGGAGACCCCTCGGAAGACGGGGCGGATTCAGAACTGCAGGGACGTAGGTTCAGAGAGGTATGCTTTATCCTGAACAACCCTTTTCTCGACTTTGGCCTTAGTTTGTCATCACCGTGGGACGGGTCAGTGGAGGCTTTGGTGCTAGTCCTGTTTGTCCTTCTCCTTCATCGTGGCTGGTGCTGACAGAACGGCGCTGTCCGTCTGGCGCTGTCCGTCTGGCGCTGTCCATCTGGCGCTGTCAGTCTGGCGCTGTCAGTCTGGTGCTGTCAGTCTGGTGCTGTCAGTCTGGTGCTGTCAGTCTGGTAACGGAGTTGAGTGCGTTTTTAGATAAGCTGTCAGCGCGATGGGGTCGTCACAGTCAGTGGTTACAGCCTTACAGACTGTGCTAAAACAAAGAGATCTTAAAATTGCACCACGAACACTTCAAAATTTTGTGAAGGAGGTAGATAGAGTGGCACCATGGTATGCTTGTTCCGGGTCCCTCACTGTGGCCTCATGGAACAAGCTAGGTAAAGAACTAGACAGGAAGCATGCAGAAGGAGATCTCTGCTTAGGTACCAAAGCCATTTGGAAGCTAGTTAAAAACTGCTTGGAGGATGAGGCCTGTCACCCTGCTATAATAGAAAGTCAGGGAACCTTAGAGGAAGTTCAGGATAGCATGTCAGAAACTGAACGGAGTGAGAGAATGGGAGCTCGCAAAAGAAAAGACATGTCTAAGAAAAAAGGCCCTCCCCAGGAAGTTAAGAAAGGGGGAGAGAAAGAAGGGAGTTATCATTCACCCCTTAACAAATCTAAGAAAAAGAAAAAGCCAGAATCTAGTCTATACCCTGCAGTAGAGCTAGAAGCCTTGGAGCTAGATAATTCTGATTCTGACACTCTGGATTCTAGCGAAGAAGGTGGTCTAGAGGAGGAGGTGGCACGGTATGAGGAAAAAGATATCACCCTGATAGACACCGGCCACTGAAAACAAAAATGAATGTGAGGCCACCGCCTATAAATCCGGCGGGCTCACGCCCCTCAGCGCCTCCGCCATATGAGCTTCGGCTGAATACTGGTACTGACTCCTTTTTACCTTTAGAGGAACGGAGAAAAATACAAATGGCTTTTCCAGTATTCGAGAATGTGGAAGGCGGAAGAGTACATACCCCCGTAGATTACAATCAAATTAAAGAATTGGCCGAATCCGTTCGTAATTATGGGGTCAATGCTAACTTTACCACATTACAGGTGGAAAGGCTTGCTAATTTTGCCATGACTCCCACTGACTGGCAAACGACAGTGAAAGCAGTGCTTCCCAACATGGGACAATACATGGAATGGAAGGCTCTCTGGTATGATGCAGCCCAGGCACAAGCTAGAGTTAATGCCACGGCTGAAGATGAGAATCAGAGGCAGTGGACATTTGAAATGCTGACAGGTCAGGGTCAACATGCCCTTAATCAAACCAACTACATCTGGGGCGTCTATGGTCAGGTGTCGGCCGCCGCTATTAAAGCATGGAAGGCCCTCACAAAAGGGGAGAGTCCAGTGGACACCTTACAAAGATTGTCCAAGGACCCCAAGAGCCATTTTCAGACTTTGTGGCCAGAATGACAGAGGCCGCCAGTCGCATCTTTGGTGATTCAGAACAAGCTATGCCCCTGATTGAGCAACTTGTCTATGAACAAGCAACCCAGGAATGTCGAGCGGCTATCGCCCCTCGCAAAAGCAAAGGTTTACAAGATTGGCTCAGAGTGTGCAGGGAGCTGGGGGGCCCCTAACCAATGCAGGACTAGCTGCCGCCATTTTACAAACGCACAGGTATAGAGATTTATCTAATCGAAAAGCTTGTTTTAATTGTGGGAGAATGGGGCACCTTAAGAAAGATTGTCAAGCCCCTGAAAGAACAAGAGAATCGAAGCTTTGCCATCGTTGTGGTAAAGGTTATCATAGGGCTAGCGAATGCAGGTCAGTCCGGGATGTAAAAGGGAGGCTTCTGCCCCCTATTGAAGAATCCAAGGTACCCCAATCAAAAAACGGGTCACGGGGCCCATGGTCCCAGGGCCCTCAGAAATATGGGAACCAATTTCAGAAAAGCAATCAAGAGGAAGTAGAGGTTTCCGAGGAACCTCCGGAATGGACTTGCGTGCCGCCTCCGACTTCTTACTCATGCCCCAAATGAATGTTCAACCGGTCCCAGTCCATTCCCTGGACCTTTGCCCCCTGCCACCATTGGGCTTATTCTGGGCCGTGGCTCCTTAACTTTACAGGGACTCATTATATATCCTGGGATTGTTGACCCATATCATAAAGAGGAGATTCAAGTTCTCTGTTCTAGCCCTCGGGGTGTATTTTCTATAAAGCAGGGAGATAGAATTGCACAACTGGTGTTGCTGCCCTCCCTCGGGGATGGAGAAACCTACACTTTACAAAAAAGGGCTATGGGATCTTCTGGAAGTGATTCAGCCTATCTGGCTATACCCCTAAATGAGAGACCTACAATAAAATTGTTAATTAATGGAAAAGAATTTGAAGGGATAATGGATTCGGGAGCAGACAAAAGCATTATTTCACTCCATTGGTGGCCGAAGTCTTGGCCCACTGTTGTTTCATCTCATTCTCTACAAGGTCTTGGATACCAGTCCTCTCCTGCCATCAGTGCCTCAGCCTTAACCTGGCGGGATGCTGAAGGCAAACAGGGATGTTTTACCCCCTATGTGTTGCCACTCCCTGTAAATTTATGGGGACGAGATGTGTTACAAGCCATGGGCATGACCCTAACTAATGAATACTCCCCCAGGCATCAGCCATTATGGCAAAGATGGGGTATACAAATGGTAGAGGCTTGGGTAGGCAAGAACAAGGCAGAATAAAACCCATTACACAACACGGAAATCGGGGTAGAAAAGGACTGGGTTTTATTTAGGGGCCGTTGAGGCTTCACGACCCATACCATGGAAAACAGAGGAGCCGTTATGGGTCTCTCAATGGCCTCTATCCTCTGAAAAATTAGAGGCTGTCACAAGATTAGTGCAAGAACAGGAACGGCTGGGGCATCTAGAGCCTTCTACCTCCCCATGGAATACACCAATTTTTGTTATTAAGAAGAAATCTGGGAAGTGGAGATTACTCCACGACCTGCGGGCCATTAACAATCAGATGCATCTTTTTGGCCCTGTTCAAAGAGGCCTTCCTTTGCTTTCTGCACTTCCTCAAGATTGGAAGCTTATTATTATAGATATTAAGGATTGTTTCTTCTCTATTCCACTTTACCCACGGGATAGACCAAGGTTTGCCTTCACTATCCCTTCTCTTAATCATATGGAACCAGACAAGAGATTTCAGTGGAAGGTACTGCCGCAAGGCATGGCCAATAGCCCAACAATATGTCAGCTATATGTGCAGGAGGCTTTGGAGCCAATTAGGAAGCAATTTACATCTTTAATCGTTATCCATTATATGGACGATATTCTTATTTGTCACAAAGAGTTAGATGTTTTACAAAAGGCTTTTCCCATGCTGGTGGCTGAATTAAAACAGTGGGGATTAGAGATTGCCTCAGAAAAGGTTCAAATTGCAGATACAGGCCTCTTTTTGGGCTCAAAGATTACTCCCAAAAATATAGTTCCTCAGAAAATAGAAATTCGCAAAGACCACTTACAAACATTAAATGATTTTCAGAAACTTCTGGGAGATATAAATTGGTTGAGGCCCTTTTTAAAAATTCCATCTGCTGATCTAAAACCCCTCTTCGATCTCCTGGAGGGTGAGCCTCATATCTCCTCACCCAGAAAATTTACCCCTGCCGCCCACCGAGCCTTACAGATGGTGGAAGAGGCCTTACAGGAAGCACAATTACAACGAATTGAGGAGTCACTACCTTTTAATCTGTGTGTTTTTAAGACAGCTCAATTGCCAACTGCAGTCCTGTGGCAACATGGACCATTACTTTGGATTCATCCAAATGCTTCCCCTGCTAAGATTATTGACTGGTACCCTGATGCTGTTGCACAGCTCGCGCTCGCGGAATAAAAGCAGCTGTTACACATTTTGGCAGGGATCCTGATTCCTTGATTGTGCCTTATACTGCTGCACAAGTTCAGACCTTGGCAGCCACATCTAGTGATTGGGCAGTTTTAGTTACTTCCTTTTCAGGACAAATTGATAATCATTTTCCAAAGCATCCAATTTTACAGTTTGCCCTAAACCAGGCTATAGTGTTTCCACAAGTGACAGCTAAAGACCCACTCCCAGATGGGACTGTGGTGTACACTGATGGATCAAAAACTGGTATGGGAGCTTATGTGGTCAAGGATAGGGTTATATCTAAACAATATAATGAAACTTCACCTCAAGTTGTAGAATGTCTGATAGTACTGGAGGTTCTTGAGGCTTTTCCAGGACCCCTCAATATTGTATCAGATTCCTCTTATGTGGTTAATGCAGTTAATCTCCTTGAGATAGCTGGAATAATAAGATCCTCCAGCAGAGTTGCTAACATCTTTCAGAAGATACAAGCTGCCTTGTTAAATAGGAGATTTCCTGTTTTCATTACCCATGTCCGAGCACATTCTGGACTCCCAGGTCCCATGTCCTTAGGGAATGACTTAGCGGACAAGGCTACAAAGCTGGTGGCCGCTGCCTTGTCTACCCATGCACAAGCAGCAAAAGAATTCCATAAGCGCTTTCATGTGACGGCTGAGACCTTGCGCCGTCGTTTTGCTCTATCCAGGAAAGAGGCTAGGGAAATTGTTACTCAATGCCAGAATTGCTGCGAATTCTTACCTACTCCCCACATGGGAATAAACCCACGTGGCATTAGACCATTGCAGATGTGGCAGATGGATGTTACTCATATTCCCTCTTTTGGAAGGCTTCAATATGTTCATGTTTCTGTTGACACCTGTTCTGGCGTAATGTTTGCCACACCCCTAACAGGGGAAAAGGCCTCATATGTGATTCAACATTGCCTTGAGGCCTGGAGTGCTTGGGGAAAACCCAGAATTTTAAAAACAGACAATGGACCAGCATATACCTCTCAAAAATTCCGACAGTTTTGTCGGCAAATGGATGTTACCCATCTAACTGGCCTACCTTATAACCCTCAAGGACAGGGCATTGTGGAACGTGCCCATCGTACACTCAAATCATATCTGATTAAACAAAAGGGGAGTATTGAGGATGTTCTACCCTCGGTACCAAGAGTTGCTGTATCCATGGCACTTTTTACCCTTAATTTCTTGAACTGTGATGCCCAAGGCCACACTGCGGCTGATCGCCACAGTTTAGAGCCTGATAGGCCAAAAGAAATGGTAAAATGGAAAGATGTCTTGACTGATCTCTGGAAAGGCCCGGATCCTATTCTTATAAGATCCAGGGGAGCTGTGTGTGTTTTTCCACAGGAGGAAGAAAACCCCCTGTGGATCCCTGAAAGACTCACTCGAAGAGCTCCTTCACAACTCCAGAATAAGAAGGATGGAGGCCAAGTGGGTGATGAAGACTCTCCTACTCGGGATGATGGTTCCTAGTATGATGGGAGAGTTACGGTGGGCCATCATGTCTACCTTCCCCCTACCGATGCCAGTGATGCAGAATGCCCAGGTGTTCCCTAGATTTTTCACAAATAATAGAGAGTTGGGGCTTGCCTTTTTGCCTTTAGATCCTCAGATACAGAGTTTTCAGGATGAGAGAACCTTGTCATTAGTAGGAAGCTTGTGCTTTACTGTGATTTCTTCATTAAAGGATAATTTTATTCATATGGATCCAGAAAGATCTAATGCTAATCCTTTTGAATTAATGGAAGCTGTACTGATCTTTCTCCTATGATAGTGAGAAGGGACAGATTACTTTTGATTGGAAAGGGGCATTAGGCAACAGTCTGAGTGAGGGACAGAGCTCTGGATCATCTGATTGGTCCTCCTCCAATGTTAAGTATACCCCTTTTAAGAGAACTAATTATTCAGCTGCCCTTTATTTGGGTTGTGAGTAATGATACCTTAGGTAAGAATCAGAAAGAAATAAATTGTTCTGCTTAGAATTGTTTTTATGCATTATGCTGGGATGCTATTAAGCACCCTTTTGCTTTGGTAATGCGCATGCCTCGATTTATTCCAGCTCCTGTTGAGGCGCCAAGTAATTTGAGTTTGTTTAGGGAAAAGCGAGATTTTTGGGATCTCTGCTATTATTGTGGGCCTGATAGCCACCGCCGCGGTTACTGCTTCGGTTACCGCCTCGGCCCTTGCACTTTCTGCCACTGTGCAGACAACTCAAACCATTAATGAACTATAGGCCACTGTGACCATGGTCCTAGATAAACAGGCCACTGCCAATTCTCAGATACAAGGAGGCCTGATGTTGGTAAACCAACAGATTAATTTGGTTCAGGAACAATTGGATATATTGTGGCAGATGGCCAAATTGGGATGTGAACAAAGTTGCCTGGCCTTTGTGTCACTTAGTACAATATGAGAATTTTACAAGAGCAGCTAACCTGTCAAAAGCTCTGTCTCAACATTTATTACAGAATTGGACTTTTGAGTTTGAGCAGACACTCCGTGAGTTGAGAATGGCGATCCTGCAAGTGAATTCGACGCATCTGGATCTTTCTCTGATGGAAGACCTCTCCCCTGGATTTCATCTGCATTTTCTTATTTTAAGGAATGGGTGGGGGTAGGATCATTTAGCCTAGTTCTCTGCTGTGGAATAGTGTTGATGCTTTGGATGGTGTGTACGCTCAGAGCCCAAACAAAAGGAGAAAGTGGTGGTGGCACAAGCACTTGCTGCCTTAGAACACGGAGCATCCCCTGACATTTGGTTAACCATGTTAAAGCAATAGGTCGCTGGCCTCCCAGCTCTTGCACCCCACGAGGCTAGTCTCATTGCACGGGATAGAGTGGGTAGGCTTCAGCAGCCCAAGGAGTTGCAAGGCTAAGCACTGCACAGGAGAGGTCTGCGGTATAACGACTTTCTCCTGGGAGATAAGTCATCTTGCATGAAGGTTCTATGTCATGATCTCCTTCCCCCAGAAAAAAGACATCGGACTGGTCAGGACTTCCTCTGGGGATAAGACCCTGGAGAGGAGCTTTGTACATGTTCCGAATTTGCACATGGGGATTTGACCTCTATCTCCACTCCAAAGTTGTGGGTGTCCTATTGCTTCAAAAATAAATGAATAGGGGGAGATGTGAGGAGCCGCCCTCGCTATCGCTATTGCCGTTAGAAGATGGCGCTGACATCCACTGTCAGTTGGAGTTAACTGTCGCTGTCAGTTGGAGTTAACTGTCGCTGTCAGTTGGAGTTAACTGTCGCTGTCAGTTGGAGTTAACTGTCGCTGTCAGTTGGAGTTAACTGTCGCTGTCAGTTAGAGTTAACTGTCGCTGTCAGTTGGAGTTAACCGTTTAAACTGTGCCTCTCCCGTGACGTCATCTGGGGTGATGTGCAAACCACCAATCCCGGCTCTACACATCTCACTCGGAGCTCCTAGGCTTATATAAGGGGCTGGGTTTCTTAGCTTGGGGTCTCCCTCTAAGAAGCTGATCATCTATCTCTCAAGATGCATTAAAGCTTTACTGCAGAAGGATCCGAGTGTTCTGCGTCGTTCTTGCTGGCGAGACGGTAGCGCGGGACATAAAGGAATAGCTGAATAGGAAATAATAAAAGCTATTGAGACCCATGGTTGGACCTTCCATTAAAATATTCAGTGGTTTCCACAGAAAAATTGAAACAAAACTATTTGAGACTGAGATCTTGACCTTCCCTCCCCTTGCCTTCCCCTCCCTTCCCTGAGGGATTTTCTACTTTTTCCCCCTCTCATCATAGCAGTGTAATTGCTCTATAAATCACTTTTTTGTCACACAGTATTTCCTCTATCCATGTTATTTTCTGTATTTGGAAAGACTGTTTCCCCTTCTTAGATAATGTCTTTTTTATCCTTTAAAATTCAAATTAAATAACCCTCTTCTACCTAGTACTTATAAACCCTCATGTCTGATTTAAGAGATTCACATTTTGTAATTTTTGTGACATGCTCTATATTTTAGCTCCTGTGAAAATTCATTGCATTGTTTGTAAGTACACTGTTTTCACTACTCAAGTTCCATAAAGATAAGAGGCAATATTTTACCAATGAGGCTTTAATTGTGACTTCATGTATTCATGCACCATATATAACAATAGAGTCAATGTGAAAATATTTTCAAGGCTTAAGTTAGATGCTTATAGTTAACCATAATCTTATAACCAATTATCTCAAGCATGAGAAACACATATAAGTCATGGATTATGTCTACATATACCTGCTTATCATATCAATATACAACCTAAGTAGATTACCTATTTCATATAAACAATAAACAAAGTTGGCTGGAGAGTAAGGACTATTAGTGAGCATTTTACTTGTGTAATTAATAATATAAAAATGGGAGAATCAAAAATCCTTAAGTGTAGAGAGAAGCCTTTTCCTTATCAGCCACTTTGGTTTTCCCCATCAGTCGCCTGGGCTCTGTCATGTTGTTTTCTCCAAATAACACACAAGACGCTGTATTAATTATGAAGCTGTTGGACTTGCTTGTTTCTTACTGGATATCTCTGACTTAAGTATTTACCCTATAACTGCCAATCTAAGTATTTCTCTTACTAGAGAAAAGAGTCTGGGATTCTTACCCCTATGGCGGTTATATCTTGACTCCCTGTGTTTCTCCTAGCCAGAGTCCTCCTGGACACCTAGTCCCACATATCTTGCTTCCCTACTGGCCAACAGTGCTTTATTGACATATACACAGGACTTCCCCATTATCTCCACTTTTCTGTCTAAACAAAAAAAATCTTAACTTTAACATAGTCAAATTATATATAACAACAGTTATCAAGTAGGAACACAGTTACAATATTTTGTCTATCAACATTTAGCAAGATTTAAAAAAGTATCATCCATCCCATCCTTGTGAGTCTAAAGTTCTATATGTAGCTTATCTTTAATCATAACTAAGGAAAACTATAATTACAACTATCTGTCTTCAACTCCATCGAAGACCACAGAAAGATAATATATAAACACAGAGACATCTTGCTGCCTGGGCAGTCACCTGAATTTTCACTGTAATGTAGGGGCATCCATCTTTAGCCCATAGACCACAGTGTATCTGGAAGATTTTCAGCAAAGCAGGAAATTTCAAACTGTCCATCTGTATCAGCAGTCTGTTAGTCATTTTTCTGTGTCCTGCAGAAAGTCTCGTAGACTCTTCCATGAAGCAGGACCCCTGACGGACTGTTTGAGTTCAGCAGTCACTTTCCTATGGGTCCTGTATATCCAGATTATACAGCAACAGTCAAGCAGTCCAGGCAAGAGCAGTTTCTTGCCCAAATGGCTAATCTTGCTATGTTGAAAGTAAACTCCATAACGAGTTTCTTCAATGCCCATCTTCCTCTCAGACGTAATTGGTGATGCCAGGAGCAGACATTTTTTATTGTCAAGAAAAACCCTAAACCATTTAAAATGCCATTTTCTGAAGGTCTTTGAAAGGTTTGAAAACTATCTATCTATCTCAAATATATTTTAGTATAGCTAGAAAACCTAACTATAGGTTCTGACTATTATAACTATCTATAATCTATATTTAATTAGACATTATATTTTAAAATATTAGTATAAACACAATACTTAATCAAGAGGAGAAATATACACATCACAAAATTGACCTTGAATTTGTATCAATAAATGAAAAACCATACCAATACAAAGTACTCATTTCCTTACCATAATCCCCTTTTTCCTTTAAAAGGGGATTGGTTGTGATCACTAACCAATTATAAACAACCCCATTTAAATGAAAAATAAGATTTATAAACAATATGAGTATTGGACGTCGCTCATTCCAAACTGTTTCGTGCTGGATGGGGCACTGTTCATACCATGGGGATCATGACAAAACTCAGAAACCTGTATAAGGACAAATTTAAGATGTCTTGTGAATATGACATAGCCACTCAGTTCATGAACTCACTGCAACTGTGTTTTTTGCACAAGAAAAGTATAACACTGGACTACTCAACATTTCATCTATCCCTAAGACACTATGTGAAGTTAATGGTTGTTGGAGGACTTATGTCACATTCTCCAGTGGTGTACCCACTGATAAATTGTCATTAGTAATACCTGTGTTTGGCTAAAAAATTCCCTAATTAATTGTAATAAATCATACACAAAAGAGACAGTAAAGTAAGATAGAGCTTGTTTAGAAGAAGAGTTCCAGTAGGAAAACAATGGTAATGAAGGGTCACAAAATCAACACATTTTATTATATAAATATGTGAAACGGTCTTCTAATGGAAAAATTTATAACAAGCAAATTTATCACAATTCATCTGCAGAAAAATGGGTAGCTTATCTGAGTTGCTTCAGAAAAAGAATATTCCATATCTTTTTTGTTGCATAACTATGGGAATGACATTTCTGGAAATGACTCTTTTAAGCTTGCCTTAAAAAACTGAACTTTGTAGCCAAGTTAATCATATGCTTTGAGATCATTTAAAAGTATACATTCAATCTGTTTTCCTATTGTATACTCTGCTTGTTTAAATTTAACTTGCCTTTAAGAAAAAACGTAATCAATTTTACTATACCTAAGACTGCCTGAGCAATAAACTGTTACAAGCTAAACTGAACACATAGCTTTACTTAAATCATGTTTCATATTATTCCTTTCTGACACTTCCATGACCCTGACTCAGAATAATGTTTCTGTATGGTGGAAATTAAGGGAACATCATTTGCTGAAAGCAGAAGGTTGAAGGCAGCCTTGAAAATAGCAGCTACACACAAGAAATTTTGGAAGAAATGTTTTAGGAGAGGTTAATAACATCCATTTGTAGATCTGTATGCTGCTCTGAGTCAGTAGAAGTCAGAAAAGCAACTTCTTCCCTCATAAAATTCTGCTAAAAAGATTGTCTGAAACTAAACTTACTTAATTCATTTCTCAGATAAATAGTGAGAATGACATCTGCTTGGTGAAGTACACTTCAAAACAAGGTAAAGACTATTCTTGTTTTAAAGGAACCCAAGATTTTCTTTAATGTGACATCCCCCATGAAAGTATTATTTGAATCATTAGCACAGTTTGTTATTGGATAAGATCTATTATTAGTGTGAGTCTAATTTAATAATTAAACCATTTTGGGTATAATAAAATGCAATACCTGAAAAAGAAAGTATAGATGGGAGTATTATCATGTCATATTAAACAAAGTATCTATTCAAGTGCCTAATTATAAAATAAGATTAAAGAGTGATAGGGTTGAAATTTTTTCAGTCACATATGTGTCAGCCAGGAAAAATAAAACAAAAAAGTTCTTGAAAAAGAAGAATTTGCATCTATGGAAAAGGAATATTAAAAAGAGAGGTTCAGTTTCATCAGTTTGTAGGTAGAAAGAGACACAGAGAAGTGAGTAGGGATGTTTTGCATTCTTTTTTTAGGGGATGACTTAATATCATTTTGAGAATCACCCATAAGGGAAAGGTAGCATAGATATCAAATCCTGGTAGAATTTCCCTGAGTTGTAAATTACTTATTTAACTTCAAGAGTAGTAAAAACTCTCAGTTTTTAATTCTTCTTTGTTTCACTTTGGAAGATTTAGTATAATGATCTTAGCACAGAACAAAAGTGAATTGAAATGTTGAAGGAACAAAAGATAAAGGAGGTGTTATAATTTTGTTATTAACTAAAATTAAAAAAGTAGTGATTCTTTTTTCACAAAAATATATTTTGTAAGTCTTAACTATAGTTGATGGTTATTGCTGTAATAAGCACACCGCTTACATTTATACCTGCACTCTGTGCTGTATTTTAATATTCTTGTGTTTGGGAAAGTGCATAAGTCTTTTTCTTTTTTTTGAATGACTTGACTTTCCTTAACAAAGTTGACCAGTTTTGAGAGACTGTTAATGCCCTTGAATTTGTGTGTGTGTGTGTAAGAAATAGTGATGATTTGAATTTTTCTTTTCTGTTGAAGTATTGAATTTAAGTCTCCTTAATTACTGAAAAAATGCATTTTGTATTGTTATCTAACTCTATCAGATTTTTAAAAAGGTATTATTTTGTAGTTCTTTTCTCTGCATCTTGCTTTGGAAGATATAAAATGTCGTCTATACACTTTTTACTAAAGAAGTAGCATAAATGGGACCACGCATGTATCAAATAGTCAAATAATAAAATAGAGCATATTAAAATCATTTATAATCCAGATTTATTTTTCATTTATGCCATTTATACCATAAATACAAACTCAGCAAATCGAGATAAATTATTCTCAAAATGAATTTTGGTATTTTGCGGCTTTGTCATAGACTATGAACATAAGAACCAAATTAATGATAGTTTTGACCACTGATATTTAGGAACAGATCTTAAAGTTGAGTAATGATATTAGGAAAATCTCTTAATATGTATTCATAAAACAAACATCATTCTATAGTTTTGTCCTGTCTCTTTACTTTTGTCCTTTAAACATTATAAAGTAGTGAAAATATGATATAATCACAATATTTCTCCCTTTCCCATCCTCCCTGAAAATCAACCCATTTAATAGTACTTGCACTGTTTCAAATTCATGAATAACCACTTTTTCACTAATTGTTATTATATGCATGCATAAATACATCCATATAGACAGACAGACATACACACGTGCATATCTGCTCATTCTGCATGATGCTACTTTTATGTTGTTTTCAGGGCTGACATATACTTTTTATTTTCCTTTTCATTTCTCTTCTAGTGTTCTGAATGGTACTCTCTACCTCCCTTCTGTGTTAATATTTATTCATAATACTAATTCCAGAGAGTATTTAATATAAATTACAAAATGTACTTATAGCTGAAATTAATTAAAATAGCAGGGAAAATGAAGCCAAAATAAATAAACATGGGGAGACAGAAAGATACAGAAACAAAGTAGGAATATTTCTGAAAATATCTTAAAATCTTAAATATTTCCCCATAAAAGATAATGTATTTTAGATTCCATTGCTACCACAAGGCCAATCAAAGAAATGAACTAATAGGTACATGGAAAGAAGGGGTATAACAGGGCAGGAAAGTAAGATAAACAATTAAGAGCACTGGATGCTCTTCTAGAGGACCGGGTTTGACTCCCAATGCCCATATGGTGGCTTATTCTTTCTATAAATCCAGCTTCAGGGGATTCTACACAACCTTCTGGTCTCTGTGTACATTAGGCACACAAGTAGGGAATATTACATATATTAAGGCAAAACACCAATATACATAAAATTAAAAGTAGACTAAGACAAAGAATGTAAGCAATTTCTCACAAGAAATACAATTATTTATGACTCCAGAGCAGAGAGGGATGTTTCAAAAGCACTCATAAAAAGAAAATGAAGTATAATATGCAATTCTGTCAACAATCTTCTAATAAATGCAGCTTTTGCAGTGATAGTAACATTTTCTTTGACATTCCTATAATAAATGCAACTATTGTGTTTATAGGAATATTTATTAGGTCCAAAAATATAATTTGAAGTCATTAATGTTCAAATTTTAAATATATATGAAAGGGTCAATTAAGTCTTATATATATAATTATAGATATACTAGGTAATAATACAAGATATTATACAATATTAAATGAGTCAAAGTTATACCAGGATAATAGAAAATGCAATATTTAAAGATCTATGAATATTCCAAATTTGTAACCTTGGTAGTAGTAGTATAAAATTTGATTCTTATATATGCATAGATAATGCTTTAAAGATACATATGCACAGTTGTTAAGAGTGGTAACATACATGAGGCAAGAACGTAGGGCTATATATTTCTCTCTCTCTCTCTTGCTGCCTTTTTAAACACTTTTTATTATATATTTAAATTAGAGACAATCTTGCTTCCCATTTCAGTCGCATCTCCCTCTCCCTCCCCTCCAAGCCCACTCCCTCCCCCAGCCTCCCTCTACCAGTCCCCCTACTCCCATCCAATCCCCACTCCATTCCCCAGGGAGAGTAAGGCCCTCCATGTGGGATCTCTAGAGTCTGTCATTTCGTTCAAAGGTACCCTTGAAAGAATTGGTACAGGAGGCTGCTTCCTGAGCATAGCACCAGTAGCACAGACACTGAGATCGACAATTACTAAATTGGACCTGCTTAAGCTGGGAAGTTTCTGCAAGGCAAAGGACACAATCAACAAGAAAAAAAGGCAGCCCACAGAATGGGAAAAGATATTCACTAATCCCACATATGACAGAGGGCTGATCTCCAAAATCTACAAAGAGCTCAAGAAGAAAGGCTCCAAAACACCAAAGGATCCAATTAAAAAGTGGGCTACAGAACTAAATAGAGAATTCTCAATAGAAGAGAATAAAATGGCTGAGAGACGCAACATCCCTAGCAATCAGGGAAATCCTAATCAAAACATCTCCGAGATATCATCTTACTCCTGTCAGAATGGCTAAAATCAAAAACACCAATGACAGTTTATGCTGAAGAGGATGTGGAGAAAGGGGAACACTCCTCCGTTGCTCGTGGGTGTGCCAACTTGTACAGCCACTATGGAAATCAGTATGGAGATTCCTCGGGAAAATGGGAATCAGTCTATCAGAATTCCACTGTTAGGCATATACCCAAAAGATGCACATTCATACAACAATCTCTCTCTCTCTCTTTTAGAACCAAAATTAGATTCTTCTCTTGTACAATACTTTCCAACTAAAGTTTCCCTTCCCTCTGCTTCTTCTGTCCTTCCCCATCCCTCCTCTTCCCCAAATCAACTTATTTTCCATTTCCTCTTCAGAGAAAAGCAGACCTCCTCTACATGTTGCTATCAAAATGAGATTATGTTGTGCATGCTGCTAGTACCTGCTTTGTCAGTTAATGATATGTGTCTTTTTATCAACGTATTTTTATTTTATCTAAAAAATACCTGGAGATAATCTTAAATATATAACATGAATAATAATAAACACAATGCTCACATTTAAAAATTAAAATAAGATTTTTAAAACATGTTCAATTATCTTTTGTGAAAACGAGTTGAGATTTGATATAAGAAGTGCCACCATAATTATATTAATCTAATAGGAGAGTACTACTTGGCTTTTCTGCACTAAATTTCATTCATTATATGTTTTCCCCTAACTTTCTCTGATACTTTATATCTGATATTTGTGCTTCATCTCAAAAGTCAGACCCTCATTTCCTTTGACTTCTTGTTCTCATTTTTTATACCAGTATACACTGATTTTTTTAATAAAATTTTCTTTTATACAGATAGTATCTTTGATTTGTGCTCCTAGTGCTCCTCTGGGAATTACCTCAAACTGACAGCCATTTTTCCCTCAAATTCACCAACAGCTGGGTGGAGAAATCGAGTATTTATATAAACTCCAATGAGAAAATCACTCCTGATCATGTCCTTGGAGGCTTATTTGTGAACAAGATAGATTTGGAAATATTGTGTACAAACTTGGCCAGAGGAAATATAAATTACAAAGGAAACTGAGAGAAAAATAGAAACAGAGTACCGGAGGGAGTCCCAGGAAACAATGAGATAGTAGAAATGTGGAAGACATTTCTAACAACCCCAGTCCTTCTTGCTTTTACTTGACATCTGAAATGTTGCTATGGCTTATTTCTGCAATGTGGATGGGAAGATGAAAAGAGATACTCTACTCTAAATGCTGTACTCTTCATTATCCTTTAAAGTTCTAATTGGCAAAATATGGTCCAACATATAATCAAAACATCAGCAATTAAAGTATTTCTCTGTGAAATTTTGCCATTTAATTTAAATCTTATTTATTCTTGGAAGAAGACATGGAGTTAAATTCTCTTTAGATGCCAATAATAAAAGTATAATAAAAATAAAAATAATGTCAGGACTGGAAAGATAGCTAAGTGGTTAAGAACACATCCTGGTCTTTCAAGGGATGGATGTTCACTCCAAGTACCTAAGTCAGACACATTTCCACCTATAAGTCTGTCTTCAGGATATCATAGGCTTCTGGCCTCTTCGTGCACCTGCACTGATGTGTACATACACACTGGAAGAAAAAATCATTGTATATTAGATAGTATTTATTGCTAATACCAATAATAGAATTTTTCTCCAGGTTTTGACTGAGTACTCACAAGTACACAATTTGGGAAATTACTTGCTAAAGTAAAAGCAAACAAAAAGAGTCAAAGAGACATCATTCAGACAGTTATCTATCTCCAAAATGTGTTATCTGGTTTCAGTTTTTCTACATTTGACTGCATGAAAAGTTACTAGAAATCTTTATATCCTTTACAGAGCTCATTACAGTCCCTGTTGTGCTTATCTTAATGGATATTCCCACATGTTCTGTATAAAAGTAGTTAGACATAATGCCTAGATTACAAGGAATCATATGCTCTTGATCCCTAAATTGGTCTCCCTGGCTGTTGATGGTCTGAGATGAAACAATCTTTCCACTTCCACTATCACCTCATCTCCAGATGTCTTCTCATTAGCTTCTTGAATATTTCACAAAATATTTTTATATTATGTATTATCTTCAGTCATCACTAAATGGAAGGGAACATTGAACAACAGACTTCTTGTCTTTTGTTTTTTCTTTTCTGTTCCTTTCCCTTTCTTCCTTCGTTTTTGTCTTCCTTCCTCCCTTCCTCCTTCCTTCCTTCTTCTCTTCCTCTCTCCCTCCCTCCCTTTTTTCCTTCCTTCTTTCTTCTTTCCTCTCTTCTTTCTTTTCTGAGATAGGGTTTCTCTGTGTAAAACACCTACCTGTACTGAAATTTACTTTGAAGACCACACTGGCCTCAAACTCACAGAGATCCACATGCCTCTGCCTCCTGAGTGCTGGGATTAAAAGCGTACACCACGATGCCTGGCTCAGGTGTTTTCCTTGATGAACAGCATTTAACTAAATGTGTAAACAAACAAAAACTATTACATTTGTCCATCTTTAATTGTAATTTCCTTGTTCAGATTTTCTCTGAAAATAGTAACAATGAGGGATAAAAATAGAAGCAACAACAAAAGTACTCTTAACTTCTGTAATACATAAATCAGAGATTACTAACTGTTTCACAAGGTTGTATTATAATATGCATATACATACAAAATGAAAAAAACAAGATAAAAACCTAGAGAATGATTGGGGCTGTTGTTACTCCTGGCATCATGAACCAAACAGCAATCTAACACAATATTAAAGATGATTGTTTAAAATACGTTTTGGCATTTGTTCCTTTATTTGTGTGTGCGCATTCCAAATACCTTGGGTGGAGGTCAGAGAATAACTTGTCAGAATTAAGTTCTTTCCTTTTGCCATGTGGGTCCTGAGAGTCAATTTGAGCTCATCATCCTTGATTGAGCCATGCCACTGACCTTAGGCCTAATGCTTTTTATGGACATCACCATGTAATGATTAATTGTATGGTTGCAGGAATTAACTCCGCTGTACTGTTCTGTATGAGTTTAACAATGTGTAAGTTCTTATATTGCTTATTCGAGAGTTCTTGTAATTTGGAGCCCCTATGTGTTCTACTATTTCTCTTTGGTCATTACTTCCCTGTAATATCAACAATCCACAAAACCAATCTATTGAAATGATGCCAAAGTTAGATGTTAAGCTTTCAGCTTAATGGGAAGAAACACATAATACAATATATATAATACTCTATTATATCTTTTGGATTATGAGAAATCTCTATATGTGCATAAACTAGTAGTAGAAACAACTAAAGTTAAAAATACTGGACAAATAAAATATCTAAACAAGGAGATTTAAAAATATCATAGAAGAACTTATTGCAGTATATTTAAATTAAAATAGTTAACAGGGCAGTCTTGACCCTAATGTTGTCAGAAATGATATCTATGTAAAAATGTGATAAAATAAATGCCAATCTCTCCAAAGATTGAAAAAATACTAAAATTAAGGAAATAAATGAAGAAAATTTCAAAATATTTATGAAAGTTATAATAAACAATTGTCTTGCTTATAAAAGTCTTTTTCAATTGTATTTTATTCATGTTCAGTTATTGAGTGTTTGCCTAGTAGATCCCATCATAAATTTCTTATCCTATATTCTGTGGGTCATAAATTTAACTTAGATCTTTTTCTCTTTAATTCTTTGCAAATTTCATACATTGTAGTTTCAATATATTCTTTTGTCCCTCAACTCCTCTCAGATGCACAGTCTCTTCCCTATCTACCTAGACTTGTGTCCTTGTTGCATCAAAATTAAAAGGACCCAGAGACTGATATCGGGGTTCAAACTTGAAGTTGAAGGTCAGAAAAGCAAACAGCTGGCCATTTTCTTCTTATCTCTACCTCAGACTAAAAGGGCTGATCCTGTATCCAGGAGCTTTCACAAAGCCTCAGACTGTAAGCTCTCCTCAGCATGGCTGAATAATTCATACTGAATATTGAAGACCCTTCTTTTATACTCCTCTAGTTGTGGGATTAAAGGTGTGTGATCTGTTACTCTTCTAGACTTATTCAATCTCGTGTATCCCTGGGTGACCTTGAACTCAGAGAAATCCATTTATCTCTTAATCCTGAGTCCTAGGATTAAAGGTGTGTACCAACACTTCCTACGTTCTAGCCCCTGGGATTAAAGGCATGTACCTGGCTTCTATGGCTTATGGTTGACTTTGCTTTCTGAATCTTCAGGCAAGCTTTAATAAATTGTAAACAATATATCATCAAATGTTCTCATTTTTTAAAAAAATCTATGGAGTTCAGTTTATGCTGACCATATAGTCTTGGGTAATTTGCCATCCATTGATGTGCTGTTGATCTGCCTGAGTCCATGTCCTTAAAGAAAATCAACTCTCCTGATTTCAGTAGCTTGTCAATTACCATTAACTACTCAGGTGGGGTGGGACATTTTGCTTACCTCCTCCCTCCATGCTGGGATTTTTGTCTGTCTTAGATTGATACGGGTCTTATACCTGCTGTTTTGACTGCTATAATTTTATACATTCGAATATTGTCCTATGTCTGAAAAACACAGATTTCTGTGTAATTCTCCATCCCTGGCTCTTATATACTTTTTGACACGTATTCCACAATGATCCCTGAGTTTGGTAAGAGTGGATATGATATAGATGCCCTATTTGTAGCTGACAGTTTTGTAGTCTTATACTCTTTGAACTTTTACCAGTTGTGAATCTTGAGTCTCTATGCTAAAAATCACCTGCTAGGAAACAAAGCTCCTCTGGTAAGGTTTGAGAGATACTATGTTCATTTAAAAAAATAATAATGTAAGTTTCTCCCCACGATAAGTCTAGTCATAGGTTCTTTTTTGGAGTTGGGAGTTTCGAGACAGGTTTTCTCTGTGGTTTTGGAGGCCTGCCTCTGTCTCCTGAGTGCTGGGATTAAAGGCATGTGCCACCACTACCCGTCTAGCCACAGATTCTTATATAAAAAGTGTAAATGGAGTGACCTTAAAATGGGGGTGACAGTGCCTCAAGTAGATACCACAGGCTAACAACAGCAATAAACCCAGTGCCACAAGTTGATTACCTCTTTTAGATTTGTTTTTCAGTGAAGTCCCATAAATCTCCGCCAAAACATTATAGGCTGCTGCCATTGCTCTTGGTTATTCTCTATAAATAGATAGTAAGACCCTATTGCTGAAGAAATCACATACTTGAGTCATAGAACAGAGACAAGAAAACCCTGATACTTACCGAGAAGCTTTATCCCTATTGCTTAGCTTTTATGGTATTACAAGGTCCTATTCATGCTACTTGCCCATTTGTGAGCATTCAGAACTACAGTAAGGACTAGTCTACCAAGATATCCCCACCGGTGCAATAGTAGCACAAATATCATGGGGTAACTAACCACTTTCTAATTAGATTTAAGGCCTACTCCATACCTGTAAGTGTTATTGGTGCAAATTTAGGTTTTACTTGGCCAAATAAAAGCGTCAGGAGGCTGTGCTCTCAAGGAAATCTCTAACTATATTTTTCACCTTTTAAGGTCTCCTTCAGTCTTCCTTTGTGGCTCCTTACTTGCTTGTCAAATAAAACAAAGAGCATAATGTTTCTTTGATTCTTCTTCCATTATCACTTCTTTCTCTGACTTCTGCATTCTTCTTAACACTTTTAAGGCTCCTTGTGATTATATTGTGTTCAACTGGCTAGTTTCCAATTATTTCTGTGTTTATGATAAAATGATTAGCAATTCTATATCTGTCTGAAAATCTAATTTCCCTTGATCATTAAGCCACAACTTTGGAAATGAGTTCATGAGTATTTAGGAGAGCATTAATTTATCTATCACATTTTGTGTTTATGTGTAAAAAATTCCATGCTGCGCCTATCAGAGATAGGAGCAATAGGGCAACTAAGAGAATGTAAATCAATTCTGTGGAGGCATGTGACCCAAGTAAGAAGTCACACCTGAGATATCAAAATTTCATAATGAAGACTGCTTATGAGCCACTAGAATGATTTAGAGATCTTTTTATCCTTTGTGAAGTTTTTGCTTGGTTGGTTTTTTTTTAACCTCTTTCATTTTTTTTGCATTCAAATACTCCTTTCTACCATTTGACTGACTATATTGACTGACTACTCTGTTGATTCAGAGGCAGAAACCTTTTACTAGAACATGAATTTTTTTAGATTGGAGCTAGTTGAGAAGTGACAAGAACAAAAACTGACTTTCTATTAATTTATTTCATAAGAAAATGGTCTGTTCAACCAACTAACAAATAGTCATAATCTCATTTCTTTTTTTTTTTTTTTATTTTGGTTCTTTTTTTTTCTTTTTTTTAATTTTAAATAGCTTGTTTTACATGTCAATCCCAGTTCCCTCTCCCTCCCTTACTCCCGCACTCCCCTTCCACCCTCCCTCCCACCCTATTGCCAAATCCTTCCACATAGGGGATGTCTAGAGTCTATCATTTTACTCTTGGTAGGGTCAAGGCACTCCCCTAAGAGTCCAGGCTGAGAGAGCATCTCTCTTTGTGCTATAGGCACATGAAGACAGATTGTATACCAGGGATAGACACTGGTCCACAGCTCAGAGCCCCATAGGTTGTCCAGGCCTTCTCATTGACACTCACATTTGGGGGGGTCCAGATCAGTCCCATTCTGGCCTCCCCCCCTGTCGGTCTGGGATCCAAGAGCACTCCCCTGTTCAGATCAGCTGTCTCTGCTGGTTTTGCCAGCCCATTCTTTGCCAATTTGCTCATCATTCCTCTCTCTCTGTCACTGGGTTCCTAGGGTTCAGTTCAGTGCTTAGTTGTGTGTTTGCCTCTGCTTCCATCAGTCCCAGGATGAAGGCTCCCGGATAGTTATAGACATCAAGTTCATTATCAGGAATGGGCATTCGAGGTGGTCCTTCCACTATTGCTTAGCTTGCCAATTGATGTTATACCTTTAGATCACTCGAGGTCACTCTGGTGCCTGATCTGTCTTCGATCCTATGATTCAGTCTTCCCCCTATTCTACCCCCACCCCCTCAACTTCCTGTTCCCCCATGACCAACTCCCTTCCTCTTTACCCCCTCTATTCTTCCCAGGTCCCACTACCCCCCCCTCGCCGTGTTCCCCATCCATTCAGAGGATCTTGTCTCCATCCTCTTCTCTTGGGTACTATGCATATATGCATATCTTTTAGGTTCTTTCCTGTTTCCCAGACTCTCTATCTGTGGAAGTGCAGACTGGCACTATCCTGATCCATATCTAAAATCCATATATGAGTGAGTACATACCATGTTTGTCTTTTTGCGACTGGGTTACCTCACTCATGATGGTTTCTTCCAGTGCTATCCATTTCCCTGCGAATTTCAAGATTCCATTGTTTTTTTCTGCTGAGTAATACTCCATTGTGTAAATGTACCACATTTTCTCTATCCACTCTTCAGTTGAGGGGCATCTAGGTTGCTTCCAGGTTCTGGCTATTACAAACAATGCTGCTATGAACATAGTGGAGCAGATGCCCTTGTTGTATGAACCTGCCTCATTTGGATAAATGCCTAAGAGTGGAATTGCTGGGTCTAGTGGTAGATTAATTCCCATTTTCCTGAGGAATCTCCATACTGATTTCCAAAGACGCTGTATGAGTTGGCATTCCCACCAGCAGTGGAGGAGTGTTCCTCTCTCTCCACATCCCCTCCAGCATAAATTGTCTTCGGTGTTTTTGATTCTAGCCATTCTGACAGGAGTAAGATGGTATCTCAGAGTTGTTTTGATTTGCATTTCCCTGATGGCTAAGGATGTTGAGCACTTTCTTAAGTGTCTCTTGGCCATTTTAGCCTCCTCTACTGAGAATTCTCTATTTAGCTCTGTACCCCACCTTTCAAGTGGATCCTTTGGTGTTTGGGAGACTTGTTTCTTGAGTTCTTTGTAAATTTTGGAGATTAGCCCTCTGTCAGATGTAGGGTTAGTGAATATCTTTTCCCATTCTGTGGCCTGCCTTTTTGTCTTTTTGATTGTGTCCTTTGCCTTACAGAAGCTTTTTAGTTTCAGAAGGTCCCATTTGTTAATTGTCGATCTCAGTGCCTGTGCCACTGGTGTTATGTTTAGGAAGTGGTCTCCTGTACCAACTCGTTGAAGAGTATCTCCCACTTTCTCTTCTAAAAGTTTCAATGTGGCTGGATGTATGTTGAGATCTTTGATCCATTTGGACTTAAGTTTTGTACAAGGCGATAAACATGGATCTATCTGCAGTCTTCTGCATACCACTACCCAGTTATGCCAGCACCATTTGTTGAAGATGCTTTCTTTTTTCCACTGTACAGTTTTAGCTTCTTTGTCAAAAATCAGGTGTTCATAGGTGTGTGGGTTAAAATTAGGGCTTTCGATTCGGTTCCATTGGTCTACCTGCCTATTTTTGTGCCAATACCAAGCTGTTTTCAGGACTATAGCTCTATAATAGAGCTTGAAGTCAGGTATGGTGATGCCTCCTGAAGTTCCTTTATTGTATAGGGATGTTTTGGCTATCCTGGGCCTTTTGTTTTTCCATATAAAGTTGATTAATGTTCTTTCCAGGTCCTTGAAGAATTGTGATGGAATTTTGATAGGGATTGCATTGAATCTATAGACTGCTTTTGGCAAGATTGCCATTTTTATTATGTTGATCCTACCAATCCAAGAGCATGGGAGATCTTTCCATATTCTGGTATCTTCTTTGATTTCTTTCTTCAAAGACACAAAGTTCTTGATATACAGGTCTTTCACTTCCTTGGTTAACATTATCCCCAGATATTTGATGCTGTTTTTGGCTATTGTAAAAGGTGATGTTTCTCTGATTTCTTTCTCAGTCACTTCATCATCTGTATATAATAGGGCCACTGAATTTTTTGAGTTTACCTTGTATCCTGCCACATTGCTGAAGGTGTTTATCAGCTCTAGGAGTAACCTTGCGGAGTTTTTTGGGTCACTTATGTAAACTATCATATCATCTGCAAATAATGAAAGTTTGACGTCTTCTTTTCCTATTTGTATCCCCTTTATCTCCTTTTGTTGTCTTATTGCTGTAGCTAGAACTTCAAGTACAATATTGAAGAGATAGGGAGAGAGTGGACAGCCTTGTCTTGTTCCTGATTTTAGAGGAATTGCTTTGAGTTTCTCTCCATTTAGTTTGATATTAGCTGTTGGTTTGCTGTATATTGCTTTTATTATATTCAGGTACGTTCCTGTTATCCCTGATCTCTCTAGGACCTTTATCATGAAGGGGTGCTGGATTTTGTCAAAGGCTTTTTCAGCATCTAGTGAGATGATCATGTGGTTTTTCTTTCGCAGATTGTTAATATGGTGGATTACATTGATAGATTTTCTAATGTTGAACCATCCCTGCATTCCTGGAATGAAGCCTACTTGATCATGGTGGATGATTTTTCTGATGTGTTCTTGAATCCGGTTTGCAAGTATTTTATTGAGTATTTTTGCATCAATGTTCATGAGGGAAATTGGTCTATAGTTCTCTTTCTTAGTTGTGTCTTTGTGTGGCTTGGGTATCAAGGTAATTGTAGCCTCGTAGAAAGAGTTTGGCAGTGAGCCTCCTGCTTCTATAGTGTGGAATACTTTGACGAGTATTGGAATGAGCTCTTCTTTGAATTTCTGGTAGAATTCTGCACTGAAGCCATCTGGGCCTGGGCTTTTTTTGTTTGGGAGACTTTTGATGACTGCTTCTATTTCATTAGGGGTTATAGGTCTGTTTAGATTATTTATCTGTTCTTGATTTAGTTTTGGCAAGTGATATCTATCCAGGAAATTGTCCATTTCCTTTAAATTTTCAAATTTTGTGGAGTACAGATTTTCAAAGTATGCCCTGATGATTCTCTTGATTTCCTCAGAGTCCGTTGTTATGTCCCCTTTCTCATCCCTGATTTTGTTAATTAGCATGTTCTCTCTCTGTCTTTTGGTTAGTTTGGACAGAGGTTTGTCTATTTTGTTGATTTTCTCAAAGAACCAACTCTTTGTTTCATTGATTCTTCTCAATGTTTTCCTGGTTTCTACTTGGTTGATTTCAGCCCTCAATTTGATTATTTCCTGGCGTCTGCTCCTCCTGGGGGAGTTTGCTTCTTTTTGTTCTAGAACATTCAGCTGTGCTATTAATTCTCTAGTATGACTGTTCTCCAGTTTTTTCATGTGGGCACTTAGTGCTATAAACTTTCCTCTCAGCACTGCTTTCAACACAAACTTATGGGACACTTTGAAAGCATAATCTCATTTCTTAACTGGAACCTTATGAATAGCTAAGAGCAGGGGCAGTGCAGGGTAATAAATCAGCTTAATAGGGTATTGACTAATAGTTTTCTAATTTTCAAAGTGCATGTGTTGTTCTAAGTTTTCTTACGTTTTTATACTCAACTGATGGGATTTCTTTTTGTAAATGAAATACTTTCAGAACTTATTGGTGACCCTCCAATTTCATTTTTCTGCTGAACTGAAACCATAGCAACCCGTAGATTGTGTATTTCATTTGTCCTATGTTAAAGTGATATTTATCTTATTAGACTAGTCTCATTTCACATAAAAAATCAGTTTACTCCAAATATGTGAGAGACACAATACAGAGTCCTAAACCTTGAAATAAATTTTAAATATATTTTTTGCAATGTGATCTAACTTTAAATGATTTTGTACAAACACACATGCAAATTGATTTTTTTCAGTTCACTTAACAGTTTCTAGAATATGTCTTCACAAACAAAATAGTAATTTCTTTTTTAAGATGGTTCTTTCTAATTAATCGACTATAAAAATTTTAAATTTCTAAAATGGACAACAGACCATAGAAAGACATTTATTTAGGAGCTTTGTGGATCCATTATGCACAGTAATTAAAACTTAAAATATCCCTTTGGCTCTAACATTAGAAAACAGACAAATGTCTTGCTCAGTGAAATAATTTCAGCATTGTAAAGAGGAAAAAAATAAAAATATCACATATAATATTTAAGCATAGTATATGAAAACTGTTAATATTATTACAAAGTCACTGACTATAAGGACAACATACTAAATTCTGTGCTTTTAAACTGAAATTCTTGGAAAATTGTCTGCTTGTTACATGTTTTTCAATATTCTATGTAAACAGGCCATCAAGATCACTTCTCAAGTGAAGGCACCACCATGCCTGATGAATCCAGTTTAACTGTTAGGACTTACACAGTGAAAGAATATATCCAACTCCCTCAAGTTGTTCTCTGATCTCCACATGTGTTTTGTGTCATGTCAGTACCCAAGTACCAAAACCACACAAAACTACTTAAATTGTGATACTCTATTTAATCATAGAAGCATAGATTCTGTAACTCTTTTTTTTTTCTTTTTCTTTTTGGTTTTTTGAAACAGCGTTTCTCTGTATTGTTTTGGAAGTTGTCTTGGAACTCGCTCTGTATACCAGTCTGTCCTAAAAATCACAGAGATCTGCCTGCCTCTGCCTCCCGAGTGCTAGGATTAAAGGTGTGTGCCACCAATGCAGGGCTCTGTAAATCTTTTGAATGGACAACGTTTTTAAATTGCATGTACTCATAATCCGAATCTAAATATTTTTCTTACTGATTACAATCACTGGGGTCAATGTAGAAAATTATGAAACCAGTCCTTCAGTATGTCATGTATATGATAATTCATGTGAGAGACAGAAAGTGACAAACAATATTTATCCATAAAGCAACTTGTTAGTGTTAGTGTGCTTTGTATGACATATGAAACTTAAATGCTTTAGAGAAGTTCCCTTTATAGAGGTCACCTTGAGGTGTATCAAAGAAAGAATATGGAACATAATGGAGGGGTCACATCTGTGCCCCCAACAAGCCATGTTCAGTTACATGTCCTCAAATAATCCAATTAAAGGAGTCAAATAGTGAAATGAAGGAAAATAGATTTTTCTCAAGTCTGTTTTCAAGGTTCCTAACTTGAAAGTAGGGCTTACATAGAAAGCAAGAGATGCATGTAACTGAGCACTCTGGCAGGGTGTTCCTCCATCTCAGTTCTGAGTGTCTCCTGCAAGGTCACCTGACAGGCTTTAAATCTTTATTTTGAAGATAAGTTTCTCCTCTGGGTGCTCCAGGGGCTTTAGTCATTTCTCTCAACAGGCGATTCCTGCAAAAATGTTAATGTCTTGGGGTCCATTCTTTCAGTAGTCTGATAGCCAAAATGCGTGCACAAGGATTTCTTTGGAATATTGCTGCAATACAAGTTGGTTACAGACTAGAACAAGAAGTTTGATTCTTTTTTTTCATTAAGTTAGTGGCACCAAGCAATCCAAGTTGATTAATATGTATCTTCCAACATAAAATCATGATCCTAAAACTTTTAATTTTCTTTTTAAAGTCACAGGGAATGTCAAAAGTCAGTGATTTTAAAGAAAACAATACTTTTGATGTCCTATGGATCTTAGTTTTTCTATTTCATTGTTGACTAATTTTCTCTGTCACTGTGAAAATCAAAAAGTAATATTAATTAGTATCTTAAAGTTCTGGGAAGCAGTGTTCTACATTTACAATACAAGTCACTCCTTACCTATATTGAAGCCTACTAAAGGTTTAGTGTGGATACTGTGTAAATATCTGGATAAAAATTAAAAGCATTGATAAAACTATTACTTTCACTGTTTGGAATGATAAGAGGTTTATTGTCAATTTGCTTAAACCAGGTGTGTAATTTCAACAACTTAAGTTTAGTTTCTATTTTTATTTTAAGAGACTATTACACAGGGTTGTAGAGGTGGTTCAATGGTTAAGAATGGTTGGTGTTCTTACAGAGAACCTGGGTTTGATTCACAGTACCCAAATCCAGTGTTTCAAAATCACTTTTACTCCTGGTTCCAGGGAATTTGAAACCCTCTTCTGGGATCCTAGGGCACCATACATATATACAGATACACACAGATAGGCTCAAAGATATTTTTAATAAAATTTTAGCCAAGAACATTAATTTGAAAAATATGATCTGCTGAAGATATTTCTCCATACATGGAGAAAGCAAAATGATGGTTCTTCTGTTTTATCAATTGTGTTTTAAAATGAAGTGTGAGCATTGAATATATTTTTGAGAAGGTGGCTGTGTTTTTATGTCGTAAAATGTAAAACATCTATTTGGAAAATATGTCATGTTCTGTTACTTCAAAGACAGCATTGTGAAAAGCTAGATTAATAAACATAGCAAGATTCTGTGATTTATGACTGATTTTTCTACCATTAACTTACATATCCTAGAAGATGTTAAGGAGATTGTAGTAACATAATTATTTCTTCAAATGTTGATGCATTGCTTTTTAATATGCTGGTTCTTAATTTGAATCTTACTTTCTATATATTTTTAACTAATACAAATATTTTTGCTTTGCATCTGTCTTTTACTGGCAATGGTTCCAGTTTATACTGATTTTTGGCATATTTTCCCTCTCAAGTGCCTTTCTAAATTATACCACATTATTATTCAATGAATTCAAACAAAAGTAAATGGTAATTAAACACTTCATTCTCCAAGGAAATGAAATTTGAAGTCCTTTCTGAAACAGAAGCAATCATTGTGACCTCAGTGTGAATATCAAAAATGTTGTTTTCCCTTAAACATTTAAGATGCTCAGCATTTATAGTTACAGTTTTTCTTAACGAAAATAAATTATTGACTCATTTTTGTAAAGGTTTGCCATTGAGACGTAGTTCATATGTAACAATTATATTTTATTTTCCAAATATTAACAAAACAAGGCCAATGAGATTGCTCAGTGGGTAACAGTGTGCTCACTCCTAAGACTGATGACCTGAGTTGGATTCCAGAACTCACATGGTGGAAGACAAAATCACACACATCCACACATGCATTCATGCACAACAAACACACAAATGCATGGATATGAAAACGTCAACACAATAAATGCAGCAAGGGCTTTAGATATTACATATCTTTCTGCAGTGTCCAGTATGTAAATTCTGTAACTTTCAAATGGATGTGATTTTGCACAGTACCTATTTGGAATTTTCAATTTTCTTTCGTTTAGAAAAGATGGCTAACCACCCTTACCTGATTATCCATGCTCTCATAAAACTTACATTGCAGATATCAGGCTCAATGAATACAACAATTAGAAAATAGTATTTTTTTGATGGAACAAAGAAATACACAAGAATGTGGTGGTCTGTCAGATTGGTCCTTATTCCATGTGTCACAGATTTGAATTCAAATGAATTTGTATGTGAACACACTGACAATTGTTTAAATCAATTAAGGCAGAATCAGAGGGACAATACAAATATATTTAAGATTATAAACTTTTGTTTGTTTTATTTTTTAAAAAATAGTTCAGTCAGAGAAAGACAACTTTTCTGTCTTGGCAGCTTAGTGGCCCTTAATGATACCATGAAGAATAGGTTTCTGTTTTGAAAGCTCTCTAAGAATGAAGTAGTGTCCACAATTAGACCATCTTTGTGAATTAGCCTTCCTATGGACTTGGCAATATAAAATGTTGAATCTACCAAATTATATTATTGTTACCACTTTCCATGTCTACCTGCTCCCATGGTTTTCCTACTGAGCACAAGAAGGCTTAACTTTACACAAACCCACACTATATATGCAAATACACATACACACACACACAAACACACACCACAGTAACAGCAGCAATACCATTTCTGTAGTATCTAGTGTGTAAACTCTGCCATTCTTTCAAGCAGTTGTGATTTTTCATAGGAAATCTAACTTGGGGAGATGTTTTCTAGTACTCCAGCACATGTATATACACACACACAAAAACAGGTACACACACACACACACAAACACACTTTCGTATTTTTATGGTTTGTCTTTTATTATTTCTCTCTCTCTCTCCTTTTTAGACAGGGTTTTTCTGTATAGTCCTGGTTGTCCTAGAACTCACTATGTATACCAGCCTGACCTCGAATTCATAGATCTGCCGTCTTCTGTCTCCAGAATACTGTACTTAAAGGGATGCACCATTATATCCAGCCTATTTTCTCAATTTTGAGGAAAATTTTCAGTCTCCACATAAGTAAAACTGTTTGGTATTTGTTTTCCAATTTAACATATTTCACTTAACGTAATGTCTTCCAGATTAATTTGTGTTGCTGCAAGAGACATGATTCCATTCATTTTAAGTCTGATTATTATTTGATTTTTTATATCCAGTGGACAACTATGTTAATTCTATTATATTGACTTTTATATAAATGGAATGACAATAAACATGCATACATATAAACATATATATATATGTATCCAATACTAGAATTACTCGATTATGACATCATTCTCTTTTGAGCTCAGTCTTTCCTATAATTACTGTGATCATTAACATTTCCACAAAAGTATTTGTGAAATCTCAGTTTTCTGCATTTTAACTAATTGATTATAATGGTTTTGCTTTTAGTAGCTATTTCATTAGGATAAAACAGGACATTATGATTCAGTTTGTATTTCTCCAACAAGGAATGACTCTGAGCACTTTCTGTATACCTGCTTGATCATTTCTATGTCATCTATGAGAAACACTTATATGTTTTCTGTCAAGTTGTGTGAATTCCTATATATTTTGGGAGTTAATCCTTGTTAGCAACAAGTAACATCTTGCTAGCTGTTTTCTTCCCATTTATAGATTTTATGTTATCACTGATTTTAATGCAAAACACTTGGCTAGAGTGAGGTAAAGAGAGATGGTGGCTGAAATCTCACAGACATACTAAGTTGAACAGGTATCTACTTGTCTTAGTAAGATCTAAACCCAGAAACAATGGTGCTGGGATACAGTGTAACAAAATAAAAGATGTACTGCAAACAGCAATAAGGTTAGCATTGCCTCCCTCTTGGAGGAAGGTAAAAGCCTAATTTAATGCTATAGTTTCAAGTTTCAGACTGAAATCCAGGATTAGACCTATCATGGTAAAACAGAAACAAACATAACCAACCAAACAAACAAAACAACATGGACACATCCTCAAAAGTCTTTATGATAGAGAGTTATCCTTTAGATTGAGCGTGTGGAACTGTATTAGATGTGTGACTGAAGGCCTCTAACACTCTTGCCCAACTTGGGAAGCAATATCTAACCCACTGAAAAACAGGACAGGAAAGCTAACACTATACCATGGAAGTCTTTCACATCTGCTTTTGTGAGATCAGGTACCAGGCAGAAACCAAGAACCAGGACAGATCTCCATATGAGTTCTATTACACTCATAATTAGGTGGAAACCTATGGCCTATGTCAATAATCAGATTTGAGGTAGCCCTGAGTGAACTTATTTACCATATTTAAGGGAACTCACAGTTGTGCTGTTAGACTCAGACATGTAGCTCAGCTCAGCACCAACCATGGAAGCCAAATGACACTCTTTTAAACGTTCCAAAACTCCTTCAACTGCACCTGGCTATGATCACAGAGGAATCTCTTTTTTTGTTTGTTTTGGTTTTATGAGACAGGGTTTCTCTGTATTGTTTTGGAGGTTGTCAGTCCAGCCTGGCCTTGAACTCACAGAGATTCGCCTGCCTCTGCCTCCCGAGTGCTGGGATTAAAGGTGTGTGCCACCACCGCCCGGCAATCACAGAGGAATCTTGAGACTAACTCTGGTACCAGGTACACATTTGCATCGTGCTTCAGGGTACATTATTGCCAGTTGTTCTGTGGACCCTGTGTCTCCCTGACACTATACAAGCTTTATAGCTCTGAGATTATTATAAGATTATTATAAGTAGATCTGGCTTAGTGCCAGTTATCATTAATGGCCACGGGACTGAATTTCCCCACACTAACCCCACCTCAAGTAGCATATTATAGAACTACAGGTAGACAGAGTATAAAGGTGACAGTCCAGAACTTTCAAGAACCAGCTAGAGATTTGTGCCATAGTGGTATGTACTTGGGTTTAAACCTGCCTTACCACTGAGTGCAAGGTTTTATTTAGTTACTCCTTAACTATGAGTGCCATCAGGAGAAAATGACACTGCAGTTGTGTTAGAACACATTTCCCACAGTGGTTCTATAATTCTGGATCCATCTGAGAGATTATTGCTTTATGTTGTGTTTTGAACCTCTGAAGTGTAAGCCACTTAAAGTGGCTTTCAGGGTGATTTGAACTCTAGGGGCCTGTAGAGGTTTCAGAGAAGAAGAATATTAGTATGTGGTCTAGATACTTGTCATATTTTTGGTGAAGAATTTGGCTGTGTTCTCACCTTTTCCAAAAGAACCTGTCTGAGGCTAAATTGAAAAGTTACAGATTCACAGTTGTGGCAGAGCATATTTCAGAAGAGCCTAGGATTGACTGTGCTGCTTTGTTATAAGTGGCTAGTCTTTTACAAATTTATATTGAAAAGGAGCAAACTGAGCAAAGTAAAAATACAAAATGTGTAGTTTGAGGAGTAAAGCTGCATTAGGGAGTATAACAGAATGAAGTCCTATGTTCAAGGACATAAACAGAATGAGAAAAGCCTGATGCACTAAATGGTATAAAGGGAGTGGTGATGTCAGGGCAAGGCTCCAAACAGCTAAGCTTCCAACTTGTGAAAAACAATAAAGAAAAGTTTAAGGTTAATGTTGCATGCTTTAATCGTAGTCCTCTGGAGGCAGAGGCAGGCAGATTTCAGAGTCCAAGGCCACCCTAGTCTACAGAGCAAGTTCAACAACAGTCAAGATTATGCAGTAAGAGAAACAATCAAAAGCAGAAAGCTGTTGAAAAATTTTTTTGTGAGGGGAGGGCTTATTCCATCCTCAGAAAGCAGCAGATCTTGGTAGCTTTGACCACATGGTTCTGACTTTATATTTAAGGTCACAAGAATGGGGTATTGAAATCTCCTTCTATGACTGAGAAAAGCTGCTGAGTCAAGGTGTGTGGCAGGGAGGTCATGTTCCAGTCCTTGTAAGCAGCAGATCGTGGCAACTTTGGAGTATGGTTTTGGAGTTAAGGACAGAAGAAAGAGGCTATGCAATTTGCCCTCAAGGCTAAGGAAAATCACTGAAGTCAGACATGTGTCAGGGGTTTCCATACATGGAGGCCCACAGAGGCCATGGAGTGAAGCTATGTAGGTGAAGCCTGGATTGCCTTGGAGACCCCAAGATGTTGGAGATATACAATTGTATATTTGAAGTGTGTGATCTGTTTTTTATTATTATTTTACATGGATTACAAGAGATCGTATGAGTATCAGAAGAGACTTTGAACTTCAGACTTTTAAACACTGCTGAAACTGTGGTAGATTGGGAATTGAATGCATTTTGCATTATAATAATGTTATTAGATCTATAGGGTCAGGGAGTGGAATGTGATTGATTGAATGAAAATATGCCCCATCGGCCAATAAAGAGTGGCACAATTAGGAGGTATGGCTTTGATGAAGTAGGTATGGCCTTGTAGGAGGAAATGTATCACCAAGAATGAGTTCTGTGAACTCAGATGCTCAAACCAGGACCTCTCTGCCTGCAACTTGTGGCTCCAAATATAGAACTCTCAGCTACTTCCCTAGCACCACGTCTGCCAGCATGCAGCCATGCTACCTGTCCTGATGATAACGGAAGAAACCTATGAACTCCAAGACTTCCCCAAATATACAGGAGAGAGGGATGAGAGATACCATAATAGATCGAGTCATAATAGGCTTGAGGAGAGAGCTGACACTAGTGAGATCTCTCCTCACTATTGATGGAGTGATGAGCAAAGGGGTCAAGACCATGATGGTGAAACCCACAAAGACAGCTGACCAGATAAGGGGGGAGCTCTTGAGTCCCAGACTCAAGAGGCCATCAGGGGACTGATCCAGACTCCATGAATGCAGTGCCAGGGAGGAGGCCACAGAAATCACTGGGGCCTTGGGTAGTAGATCAGTGTTTACCATGGTTTATGAATGAGCTTTGGGAGCCCATTCCAAATAGAGGGATGCTCTCTCAGCCTGGACACATGGGGAAGGGCCTAGGTTCTGCCCTGGATGAAATGACAGATGTTAGAGATCCCCCCCAAGGAGAATGATGTGGGGATTGGGTGGGGGGCTGGGGGATTGGTGGAGGGACAAGGGAGGTGGGGTGGGAGAGGGAGCTGGGACTGACATGTGAAACATTCATGTTTCTAATTTAAATAAAAACATATATTGAGAAAAAAGAAATATAATAAAAAAGAGTTGCTGTAGTTATTGTGTGTCTTCCTAGCAATAGATAGCCTGACTAAGGCTCTTCACAAATAAGCAATATGAAGCATTCAATTTCATTCAAATCTTCTTTGCCATACTAGCTATGTTACTAAATGAAAATTTACTTAAAATGTTTTCCTTGTATTTTTCTGCTCCTTACAATTTCCACAAAAAGAATAACTTTTGAAAAAGTAGAATTTTATTGATTGTGAATAAAATAATATTCTTGGATATGCTGCAAGGATAGGACCCTTAGGATGCAAAACTTTCTAATGTCTTTGAAACTCTGTGACTGTGGTCAGAAAGAAATGTTCAAATCTTTCTTTGGGGACCAAAAAGTATAGGTTACAAAATAACTGCTGATTAATTTGTGTTTACTGCCAGTTGTATGGGAGGACAAATCAGAATTTCTGATTCAACTGACCAACCACATTTAGTAGCATATGTCCACTAACACTATTCTTCATTTGTATATAAGTACAAAGAAAGAGAATGATAACCAATTTATACAAATTCATATCTGCATGTGCTAAGTTAAGTTACAATAATATTACAACTTTCATGAAAATACCTATCATCTTAACTTGTTTTTCCCTTTTCAAGTTCATTTTAGGGATAGAAAATTAAAATAATCACACATTGATCATAATTATATTAGGTGGGATTGTGGAACAGAATGAAAATTTAGACAGTTTTCTTAAGTGCCATTGTAGAAAAAGTCTGTATTTTTCAGGTACATCTGGAATAATCAAATAAATATTTCCTCATTAATATCAGATTATGGGACATGTGAGGTCATTCAGCAATTAAGTCTGTTTTATAACAAGCCTGAGGAACTGAGTTTGATCCTTGGAAAACACATGGATGGCAGAAGCAGAATATTGAATTAGCTTTCCCCTGACCTCTGCTTGTTCACTGTGGCATGTGTAGGCTCACACATACATATACATTTAGAAAAAAATAAATATGATATAAGAAATCATTTTGAAAATGAATAAATCTGTGGTATTTTATTCTCTTTTCAATATTAGTATAGCACATATTACCTAAAGTAATTGTTTTAAATAAGTGAGCATTCCTTCACTTTTAATGATATAACCACATTTTCCAGACTAAGATAACAAAGACTGAATGCAGCATAAAAATCATGCAAATATTAACATGACATTTATTATCATGACCTATTTTTAAACAGGTCAAAGTTCCTCTATATTTTCATTGCAACTAAAAATCTCAATCACATTTAAAACCTAAGGTTTCAAAGATACACATATTTTCTAAGCAGAAATACTGTGTGAAATAAGGTAACATTTCTTCTGTGACACTATTTGTGGGGAGATATGAACATTTATCCCAGGTAGGGAGCTGATGGCAGACCAAAGTATGCATACCAGCAAAGTTTAACTTGGTAAATCATTAAGTTTTGTTGGGGTTACTTATAGGAATACAGGTGAGGAGTTACTTATAATAGTAGAAATAGCTGAAAAACAGCTGTTATCACCTAAAAGCCCACCCCATCTTTGATGACAGGTCAAGTAATACAGAAACATGGAGTAGAATATACAATCTTCAGATGGTTAAACAGATTGGAGAAATTTTTTTCAGATAGACCATGTTGTATCCTTTTCTTCCAGGAAACTTGGCTGGTCTGAAAGTGTCTCTCAGCAGCATTACTGCATATATATATTCTCTAAGCTCCACCTTCCTCAACAGAGAATCTGGTCATTTTCAGGGACTTCCTGAAGGCTTTAAAGTGTTTACTTCCTGAATTTAATGAGGTTCCCCGAAGGTTAGAATGTTTTACCTCCTGTACAACATTTTGTGTCTTAATCATCTTCCTTGAAAGATGGACTGTTTCACCTCCCCTTAAAGCTTCTAAGATGGGCAGTTTTATCTTAGAGGAAGTTACTACATAACAGTTTCTCTGTAAACTACAGACCGTTTTGAGGACTATTTTGCTTAAACAGAAATTGTAACAATAATTTTTCCAATCCTATCAGTTAGCATCAAGATGAGTGGGAGTTACATAATTAATAGGGCTAGGTATACAGAAGCCATTGGGGGGAAACACTCTCTCAAACTAGTTCATTACACCTTGTTCTCTTGAGATTTATTTGGTAAACTGGAAGGACAAAAACAAATCAGCAAATCACAAAATGCTCTTCAAGTATTACTCTGTTATGGCAGGGTCTGTTTGATCCTGTGATGAGCTGTATTTGAGTTATGAAAGAGTAAAAATTACAGCAATAACTGATAATAGAAGAACTAAGCTCAAGATATCATAGAAAATGACAAATACATTTCCAGAGCCAGAACAACTGAATTCAATTTCTCCAAGGTGGTCATTACTGCTTTCTACTTCCAATCAGTAAAACTGAAAGAAGTGAAAGAATCCCCAAGTTCGCCACATCAAAGTTAAGCCTGACTTGAAGATGACAAATAAATACAAAGTAACAGTGACTTGAACAAAAGACTATATTTTTCTCTCAAATAATATTCCAGGCAGATATCTCAGACTATGCAGCACCTGGAGAACCCATTTTGTTGTGCTTCCTTTCTCACAGGTGATTTTCTCCTTGTGGCCAGTAGGCTGCTCTAACACAAACAATCTTGACTGCCTTCCAATTTAAAAGAATTCCATTTTTAAGGATAGAATCCTATTTTAGTGATATATTCCAGGAGTCTGGGGCATTAAGGAAGGCAACATAAAGAATGACTTAAAAACCTGGAATGCAACTGCATTGGAAATATACTCATACTTATCTTACAATATAAACTGAATAGCCCAAGACCTTTAACTGCATGTACCTAGCAAACTGTTAGCAAATTGGGAACCTCATCTGCATCTTGAGGTATGGTATATCTGCTTTAAACAATGGAAGTAGTTATTCACCTGAACATCTTCATATTAGTCCATTTCCATCCAAACATATCTTGTAATGAGTCTACAAGCTATGAACAATGGACCAGAACTGGTTTTAGGTGCATGTGCAATAAGGCACACTGTATAAGTAAGTGTTTAAGGAGAGTCTCATATGCCAATTGGCTATTGGACATACATTACAATTTAAAAAATGCCTTGTGAGAAGACACATGTGTAAAAGCAAAAGTGATATAATTTAATCTATTGATCAAGGTAAAGAACCTTCTGCAGAAGCAAACTCCTTTTCTTGAACCACATAAAGGGGAGCCTAAAACAATCCTTAGGATCCTTGAATATCTTTACTCCACTATCTTGCCTTCACATATCCCTTTCAAATATATGCAATCACTTTGTTTTGAATGATGCATTCCTGATATTTTTACTATCTGAGCCTTGCAATAAGAAGTCAAGAACCTGAAAATGCCTAACTTAGCCCTGAACCACTGGTAACAGGAGGAGTGTTAACAGTTCTAGGCCACCTTGTGCTACAGGCAAAAACACTGTAAAACAAAAAAAAATTAAGAGATTAGATGTCTCATGCTTGAATAAAGTTCATAAAATTAATTCCTTTTGTTCCAAATGTACCTTTCATTGTTAAGAATGTGACCAGGCCTAGCTATAAAGACATAAAATATAGTTGATTATTAGTATCTATCAATATTAATAAGTTTTACCAGTATAAGAGTGTGAATAACAATCCTTGATGCAACCAAAAATATATAAAATTGCTGTGGCCTATTTTTGAGATCAACACAGGATTATAGTAGCTGTATAATGCCATTTACACGATCTTACAGGCAGAATACATCAATGCATAGTAAACTTGGAGCATCTCAAAGGAAATATCATTTTTTCTTTAATGTTAAGCAATTTGCAATATTTTGATACGAAACCCAATGCCATTACGTGTGGAACTTAACTAGAATCTTTACATAATTAGTAGGAAACAAAACAAGACTTTAAATAACTTTCTCTTCCAAATTGCTTAAGTTTTGCCATTTAATGTTAACTTCATAGAGAATTGTCCCTTAGGCTTTATTTTAACAAAGATGCAATAATGCTTCGAAAACCATACGAGGAATCATTTTGAAATTTTGACACTATAAAACTCAAAGGTGTTTAGACTGTAATCAATAGCATATCTGAAGTATAAAACTTTGTGTGTTGTAGATGGAAGTTTCTGTCCCACCTGCTCCTATAGCCTTTCAGTCCCAAATAAGCATGCAGAGGCTTATATTAATTATAAAGTGTTTCCCCTTCTCAGGCTTATTACTAACAAAATCTTAAAATTTAAATTAACCTATAATTCTTATCTATATTTAGTCACCTTGCTTTGTAGCTTTTCTCAGCAAGTCATTCTCATCTTGCTTCCTCTGCATCTGGCTGGCTGGTCTTCTCTTCCTTTCAAGTTCCCATAATTCTGCTAGTCTGGAAGCTCCGCCTATACTTTCTGCCTGGCCACTGGCCAATCAGTGTTTTATTAAACCAATATGAGAGGCATATCTTTACAGTGAACAAGAGCATCATCTCACATCAGTGTTACTAAAATATTGGCATTTCTTCCTTAATGAATTGCTCCTTCTCTGTGTAACTCCTTTTTTAAATCTGCATACACATGCTTTCAAACCTACTTTCTCAGCCTTCATCCTGTCCTAAAGCATGTGATTATCACTTTTGAGTCTCTTGTACGTTGCTGAAAAGAAACATCATTTCAAAATACATAAAATAGAAAATAATAATTACATGATCTCTTGCCCTAGGATACAACATGCATATATATGTGTGTGTGTGTGTGTTTAATTTTAGTCTTAAACTCTACAACATCATTTTTGTTCAAATTATATTTCTCCATTTTAAATGTATAAAAAGTATTTTAATATAATATCACTTAAAGTATTTAATATGTTATTATTCTTTGATATAATTTTATATTTTAGAAAAATTGGTTTGATGTTTCTATAAGGTGGTATCCATGGCACTACATTGTAATTTACTTCAAATATGTCCATAATTTTCTATTGAAGGTGTTATTAAAATTTGACTCTTGTTAATTATACTTGATATCGTTCTACAAACTGTGATTATATTTTACCATTAATTTGTACTAATAGACTTAATTAGGCAAAATCTATAGTGCCTTAAAAGGAATTTTAATTATTTGTCTAAAAAATTCCATCTTCCCTAAAATTTTCATAATTGATTTTACCAACAATGCAGGTCAGTCAGTGCCTGATAAATAGTTTCATCACAAATAGCATGTATAAAAGATTAATTAATAAAGTTCCAATTTAATATTTGACAAAGTAATATTTCATTCTTACTTTAATTGACACTTAATTACTAGTCTTTTTACATATGCATAAATGTATCCTTTTGTGAATTACCTTTTAAAGTTTGTTCTCCTGCTCATTGTAGAGTATGTAATTTTCTTTTGGATTTACATGATAATAGTATGCTGTATTTTTCAGTTGCCATAACTAATAAAGCACAGGATGTAGGTGTCATTATTAAGTTTTCTACTCTATGCACAATGGTTACAGAATTGATGAGGAAAATCCAATTTTTCTTCAGTGTGAGTAACTAAATAATAGACTTGCTTTAGCTACAGATATAAAAATTAATGCATTTTGTGCCTAATAAATTTATCCCTTAAGAAATTTGTGTTAATTTATAATTTCCAAATATGTTGAATTATTTTGATTGTAATGAACTGAATCTTTATGTAATTAAGCATTTTGTCAATCAAGAATAAATAATGCATATTCGACATTTAGACTATGGAAAATCTGTCTGGCTAGCTGTCATAGGGTTTCTACTGCAGTGAAAAGACTCTATACCAACAGTAACTCTTATAAATGAAAACACTTAATGGGGTAGTTTACATTTTCAGAGGTTGAGTTCATTGTTATCATGGTGATACATGGTAGCATGCATGCAGACATGGTACTGGAGCTGAGAGACCTACATAGATTGTCAGGCAACAGGAAGTGGTCTGAGACACTGAGCATAGCTTGAGAATATATGAAACTTCAAACCCTGTCTCTGCAATGAGAAACTTCCTCCACAAGACTACATCTACTCCACAAGACCACATCTCCTTATAATACCATTCCCTTTGGGGGCCATTTTCTTTTAATCCTTCACAATAGCTCATAGAAATTTGATACAATATAAACATATTTATTATCTGTAGTTGGACTGAGGTTTTAAAACCTGGCAGTTTATTGATGATTTAAAATATATTAACAATTCTTCACAAATATTTAAGTATGCATTATTTGACAACTTCAGTATGCTTTGATACAGTCCTATTTTATGTCTCTGGGGAAGGACCTCTGTAAGAGATTTGATCAGTATTTCAGAGACTTTAATTTACATAGAAATCATCTGGGGATCCTTCTGAAGATGGTTCTGCCTCCTGGTTCTACAAGAAAATCAGAGATACCAGACAGTAAACAGTTTTTGTTTTGTTTTGCTTGTTAATTCATTTGTTTCTTTGACCAGTAACATTCTAGGATACTTCTAACAAATAGGACTCTATAACTTTTCTTTTCAAATTTTATATTATGTTTCTAAGTGTTTTGTCAGAATGTATTTATATGTACTGTATGCATGTCTGGTGCCCATAGAGGCAAGACTAAGGAGTTAGATTCCAAGCAATTGGAGTTATGGCCTGCTTTAAGTTGCTATTTGGTTGAGGAAACCAAACTTTCACATTTTGGGTAACTGAAATCATTAAGTAATGCAATCAAATTCTTTAATTTTTAATAGAAATAAGTTAATAAAGGATTATAAAATTGCACCAGTATTTTGTTTGACATAAAAGAGTAATTTACATTTTTTTACCTTTATGAGCAATATTTTAAAAATAATAGTGTCTTATTACTGTAAAAAAGGGAGCTAATAAAATACTAATACCTGGGTGATTACTAGTCATGTATCTTTTTTGAGTTTTTTAATTTTTAAGTAGCAAACAATATTTGTTGCATATAAAAGAAGAAATTAAAGAAGCCCTCAGAAAATGGAAAGATCTCCCATGCTCTTGGATAGGTAGGATCAATGTAGTAAAAATGTCAATCCTGCCAAAAGCAATCTACAGATTCAATGCAATCCCCATTAAAATACCAGCACAATTCTTCACAGACCTTGAAAGAACAATAATCAATTCTGTATGAAAAAACAAAAGACCCAGGATAGGCAAAACAACCTTACTCAACAAAGCAACATCTGGAGGCATCACCATCCCCGACCTCAAGCTCTATTATAGAGCTGTAGTTCTGAAAACAGTTTGGTATTGGCAAAAAAAAATAGACACGTAGACAAATGGAATCGAATTGAACACCCTGATATTAACCCATACATGTGTGAACATCTGATCTTTGACAAAGAAGCTAAAAGTACATAATAGAAAAAAGAAAGCATATTTAACAAATGGATGCTGGCATGTAGAAGAATGAGGATAGATCCACATCTATCGCCATGCAAAAAAAATAAGTCCAAATGGATCAAAGACCTCAACACAAATCCAGCCACACTGAACCTCTTAGAAGAGAAAGTGGGTGGTACCCTTGAACGAATTAGTATAGGAGACAGCTTCCTGAACATAACACCAGTAGCACAGACAGTGAGATCAACAATTGATAAATGGGACCTCCTGAAACTGAGAAGCTTCTGTAAGTCAAAGGACACAGTCAGAAATACAAAATGGCAGCCCACAGAATGGGAAAAGATATTCCCTAACCCCACATCTGACAGAGGGCTGATCTCCAAAATTTACAAAGAACTCAAGAAGCAAGTCTCCAAAACACCAGATCCAATTAAAAAGTGGGATACAGAACTAAATAGAGAATTCTCAATAGAGGAGAATAAAATGGCTAAGAAACACTTTAGAAAGTGCTCAACATCCTTAGCCATCCGGAAAATGCAAATCAAAACAACTCTGAGATACCATCTTCCTCCTGTCAGAATGGCTAAAATCAAAAACACCAACGACAATTTATGGTGGAGAGGACGTGGCAAAATGGGAGGATTCCTCCAATGTTGGTGGGAGTGTCAACTTGTTCAGCCACTTTCGAAATCAGTATGGAGATTCCTGAGAAAAATGGGAATAAACTTACTACAAGACCCAGCAAGTCTACTCTTAGGCATATATCCAAAGATGTCCATTCATACAACAAGGATGTCGGTTCCACTATGTTCATAGCAGCATTATTTGTAATATCCAGAACATGGAAGCAACCTAGATGCCCCTCAACCAAAGAGTAGATAGAGAAAATGTGGTACATTTACACAATGGAGTACTATTCAGCAGAAAAAACAATGGAATCCTGAGATTTGCAGGCAAATTGGTGGCACTAGAAGAAACCATCCTGAGTGAGGTAACCCAGTCACAAAAAGAGAAACATGGCATGCACTCCCTCATATATATTTTTTAGACATAGATCTGGGGATTCCCAGCCTACAATCCCATGGCCAGAGAGTCTGGAAAACAGAACCTTCATTCAGTAGCTGATGGAAACCGAGGCAGACTCCCATGGCTAAGCACTGAGCTGAACTCAAGAAAGCCAGTGACAGAGAGGGAGGGCTGATGACCCAAGGGGTTAAGACTGGGCTTGTTTAACCCCCAGAAACAGCTGACCTGACAAGAGTTAGCTCTTGAATCACAGACTGATGACTGGGAATCCAGCATGGGACTGATCAAGACCCCCTGAATGTGGGTGTAAGTGAGGAGGCATAGGTAATCTAATGAGCCTTGGGGAGTAGGTCAGTATTTATCCCGGGTATACAAATGGACTTTGGGCTCCCATCCAACATTGAGAGATGCACTCTTACCCTGTACTCTTGGGGGAGGGTCTAGGCCCTGCCTTGGATGAAATGACAGACTATGGACACCCCCATGGAGGGCCTCCCCTTCCCTGGGGAAATGAAGGGATATTGGAGGGGTTGGTGGGAGGGCACTGGAGGAGGGGAGGAAAAGGGAGAGAGACCTGGAAATGACAGGTGAAGCAACCTTGTTTCTAATTTAAATTTAAAAATAAAACATTAAAAATTAAGTTTAAATTTAAAAATAAAAATGATGGAGTAGTAGTGTGATGTTTCTGAACACAAGTTCTATGATTAAATTAATGTAATTATCAAGCACGTAGACACCAACACAACCACCACACCAAATTATTCAGATTGCTTGAAAAAAATGTAGCTAGTAATGTCTTGGACATAGATATTTAGATAGATGATACATCCAGATAACCCAGATTTAACCCAAAACACAAGAGGGAAAATAACATCAATCCTTAAATGTTAGGAAGAAATTCAGTATTTGCTTAACTGTTGTAACAACATGAATGTAGTGCCTAGTTATGTTTTCATGAATGCAGTTTAGGTTCCTCTTGATAAAACTTTTTTTACATAGATTTACAAATTGCTTTATTTTAGACATGTGATGCATAGATTTGACACATTAATAATATACTTGGAGCCACTAATAATACACATATGTCAAGTTAAGGTGTCATTTAACTAAAAGTGAGCCCAGACTTGAGATACTTGTTGATAAAACTTTTTTATTAATATAATACTAGGAGATGTTGGAAACTGGGCTGGTAACCAGATACCAAACTGGAACTCAACCTTGACCTTCTAACAGTAGTCTAAATATGCCTTATTGGCATATATACTTACAAATCATTCCCTCTGAAGTTTTATTATTCACCTTTCCATTAACATTTGCTCTGGCAGAAGACCTTTGTTGGAAAAAATGAAATGCAAAATATGGTTTTCTGGTTTGCTGAGAATGGATATACTTGTCCTCATCTACTACAGTTTGGCATCCAGAATAAATAGAAATGTTTTCTGAATATATGAGAGACCATGAAATACAGATAGGGATATATCAACATTATGTAAAAGGTAATGCATATAAATTTGAAAACATAAAATATCATTGTTGTCTATTTCATGATGTATCAATTTAGTAGACAGTGAAAGGTGAACATGTACATTATTGAACCATTATAATGAGGGACAGTACCTTTGATAGATTTGTGTTTCTTCTTAGTGTCTTTAATTTATTTCTTATATGGATGTCTTAATTATGAATATCTAAAATATCATTCCCATAGAAAATGAAAACATAACTCATTTCACTGGCTGAGATTCTCATAGCCCTGCTGTCTGAGATTCCACATCATAACTCCATATGCATCTAAACTGACACAGACAGAAACAGTTAAAAAGTAAAAAAGAAGGATTAATTCTGTAAAGGATTTATCTAGGAAGGCTTTTTAGGGAATTTTGGATTTATATCTGACTTTACAAAATTTTTTCCTCTTAGAGCTAAAGGATTACAAGTAGAACCCTATAAGAAATGCAAACTAAAGATAAAATTCAATATGGACAAAGGCACCAGTATTCTTCTTTTATATGATGTTTAGTGGAGTATTTGCTTTAAATCCAAGCAAGAGTATCCTATAGTTGGTTTGTTGCAGGGAAGCCCCACATGTCATATGTGTACATATACAAATATTTACACACATGTATGTGCAAACACACATGCACAATGATGATGTTATATCTGCTTGCCTGTGTTTCCCCGATTTGAAACTCCGTGCTAGCAGGGAAGAACTTATATGCCTTAAGGCTCCAGAGAAACCTATTACACATATACTGTCTTTAAAACAAAAGATGAATGCATTTAAATGCTATGAAGATTTAAGACTAGGATCACTTACATGCTACAAGATGCATACTGTTCTGTTGTGGAATGATTTAAGTGGCAGAAACTTGGGTTATAAAGTGACAATTAATTAACTGATTGGATTTATTCCCTCATTATGAATGTAACTAAGTCCTACTCAGTAAAATACAATATCCTAATAGCAATTCAAAATAGCCCATTTTCTTCCTTTAATATCATGGTCTGCTTTTCATTACATATATATGACTTTGAGTGGGATTTTCCAAAGCTGAGCAAGCAAATAGTTTGTAATGTTTGTAGCATTTATTACTCTTCAGTTTTCATTTCTGTAGACTTAGTATCACCATGATTTACAAGCACATACACATTACACACTAGAACTATAAATATATAGCTATTCACATAATTCTCCTTGATCTTCATAATTTTTTTTTTAATTTTATTTTCCAGTTTAAATTTAGATAAGAATCCAGGTTGCTTCACAAGTCAGTTCCAGGTCCCTCTCCCATTCCCTCCCTTCCTCCTGTGCCCTCCCCTCCCCCCCCCGTTATCCTCTCATTTCTCCAGTATGTTTTGATAAATATTAATTTTTGTTTAAAAATTTCACACATGTTGATATGCTTTCTGATCATTTCCTTCTCTTTCAACATCCTCCCTATATCCTCTATTTATATTCACTCTCAACTTCATTTGCTTTCTTTAAAACCACCTAGTCAGTCCCCTTAGTACTGCCTGTATGTGCATTGGTGTGAAACTATCTCATGGAATAAGTGTAACCTTTCATTGGTTGTATCCCTGATGAAAACTGACTCTCACTTCCATAGCAGCCATCAGTACCCAAGCTGGGATTTAGACTGACTTGAACTCATGTAGGTCTTTTGTACTCAGACAAAGCTCCTATGAATTTATAAGTGCAATGACCCTGTCATGTTTCATTGCAGAGGTCCACTATCTCAGGTTATTATAAACTTTCTGCCCCATCTTTTTCAATAATCTCTGAGTTTTGGAGGGGAAAACTGTGAGCTGATTTTCCATTTAAAGCTGAGCACAAAAAAGAAGATTCTCGGGTGAGGATTGAGAGACAGACTATTCTGTGAGTATAAAAATGAGAATTAAGGGGCAATTTATTATTATTTAGTAGAATGATATTAGTTTGTCCCCTAGGGTCTATGATGTAGATGGCGTGGTTTGTTGGCACAGTTAACAGTACCAGGAGGTATGTGTTAACTCTTTTCAAGTTAAGGTCATTAGACTGCATAATACCCACGTAATATTAAATGTTTCTTTTAAACTCTAGTTGTATAACGCTGTGGTAGAGCTTTTGCCACACACACTTAAGAGCATGAGCTTGATCTCAAGCAGTACAAAAGAGAAAATAATAAGTTTGACATAAAATTTCCATAATAATTCATAATATATTGAATATGCTATTTAATTTTCAATGGGAATTCATATTTTGGGGGAAAATATGTAAAATTTGGCTGTATTTGTTACTCAGTTTCTACCCTGGTGAATACATTTTTAAATTATGTAAACTTAATATAATTATATTTTTAATTTCTTTAGTGTGATGTCTTGAATGAGAAATGTCTCATGTACTTGAATGTTTGGTCTTCAGTTGGTGGCACTGTTTGACTTAGGAGTTGTGTGATCTTATTGAGAGAAGTATGTCACTGGAGTCAGGCTTTAAGATTTAACAGCATTTCACCATTCCCTATATGATTTTTCTACTTCATGCTTGCCAGCAAAGATATGAGCTCTCAGCTTGATGACTAACACAAAATTTATTACCATTTTATTCAACATGAATTATGCAAAAATACTTTATGGCATACTAAAAATTACTGAAAATGCATAAAAATAAAACCCTATTACATAATAAGAGTGGCTCTAGAACTCCTTACCCATTATCAGAATATCAAGACATGTGCAAAACAGTAATAACCCTCTAACAAAATTTGCTCATTTAAGCACTATAAAAATAGCTTTGTAAATATTTTTCAATAAATTGGGATATGAAAATAGAAATATAAATCACACTTCCTCTATTTTATGGCTTTATCTGTATCTTTTAAATATCCAGTTCAGGGCATATAGCCTCCCTTTTTTCTCCTTTACCAAGCTCAGAATAAAAGAATTATGTAATATATATTGAAGATATTATCTTCTAATTAAATATATTTAAGGTAATCCCAGATTTAAATACTATTTTAAAAAACGAATTGATTATGCATAGTAGAACTATACATTATCATATTTTATTTTATAAAAAATGTACAATGAAGAATTTAATGTTAACATCTGAAGAAGGAGCATGGACAGAACTCTTTGTAGAATGATTAAATATTGTGGATACAAATGTAACTTAAAGAAGAATAAAATTTATTTAAGTGACAATTCTGATGTTATTCCATATTATAGATTGAATAAATTATTTGTAGTTTAATATAATGGCATTAAATGAAAACCACTTGGGCTGTGGTACCACATGCCTTCAATCCCAACACTTGGGAGGCAGAGGTAGGTGGCTCTCTGTGAGCTCGGGGCCAGTCTGTTCTACAAAGCAAGTGTCAGGACAGGTTCTGAAGCTACACAGAAAAACCCTGTCGAGAGAGACTTCCAGCTCCATATTCCCTTTCTCCACCCATGGGGCTAGATAGGCTTCTGCCTGTTAATAGTCCACCTTCTGGTGATCTGCACACAACTAGCTGAGGCCAGAGGACTGCACATTGCAGCTCCCATCCCAGCAGAGAGCAGCCTGCCCAGAGACTGCCTGAGTCCAAGTCCCATTCTCCACCCATGGGACAAGGGAGGGTCCAGCCTACCCAGAGACTGCCAAGGCTCTGATTCTAGGACAGCCTTCATCCACGGAAGAGGAAAGCTACGAGGTTATTGGACCTGCTCCAACCCACTGGAAAGGAAATGTGGTCACATACCCACCATGAGAGGAAGGGACTCCTTCTGCACCCACAGAAAGAAATGATGGGAATAAGACAATATAAAAACAAACCCAGCAACAGAAAAGCCAATGTGACACTGCCAGAGACTAGAGACTCTATACTCATAAGACCTGAACAGCCCATTGCATATGAAGCCGATGAGAAAGACTTTAAAAACTTCATGAAAATGATAGAGGCCCTCAAAGAGGATATGAAAAAATCCCTTAAAGAAATGGAAGAAAAAACAAACCAAAAATGCAAAAAAAATGTTCAAGAAACAGAAGAAAATAAAACCAAAAAATGCAAGAAATGGAAGAAAAGACAAACCAAAAAATCCAATGAACGCAAGAAAGAGAGGAAAAGACAAACCAAAAATTGCAAGAAACAATTCAAAGAGTGCAAAGGTTTAAAGCTGAAATAGAGACAATAAAAAAACACAGTCTGAAGGAATGCTGGAAATAGAAAAGCTGGGAAAATGGTCAGGTATTACAGATGCAAAGATAACCAATAGAATACAAGAGATGGAAGAGAGAAGCTCAGGTGTTGAAGATACACTAGGGGAAGTAGATTCATTGACCAAGGAAAATGTTAAGTTCAACAAATCACTAACACAAAATATCCGGGAAATATGGGACACTGTAGAAAGACCAAACCTAAGAATAATAGGTATAGAAGAAGGTGTAGAAAACCACCTCAAAGGGGCAGGAAACATATTCAACAAAATCATAGAAGAAAACTTTCCCAATCTAAAGAAAGACATGCCAATGAAAGTACAAGAAGCTTACAGAACACCAAATAGAGTGGACCACAAAAGGAAGTCGCCTTGCCACATAATAGAAAACCCACTGAACATACAAAATAAAGAAAGAATATTAAGAGCAGCAAAGGAAAAAAGCCAAGTAACATGTAAAGCCAAACCTATCGCAATCGCATAGCTCAGACTGCTATACCTAGCAAAGCTTTCTGTCACAATAGATGGAGAAAACAAGATATTCCATGACAAACCCCGATTTCAACAATATGCTTCCACTAACCCAGCCCTACAGAAAGTACTGGAAGGAAAACTCTAACTCAATGAATTTAACTACAACCAGAAAAACATAGGTAATAGATACTCCCAATTTACCAACAGCCAAAAAAACTGAGGTGGAAATCCACATATAATTCCTCCACCATCAACTATTCCAAAGCAAACAAGAATGAGCAATCAATGCTCATTAATATCCCTCAATATTAGTGGTCTTAATTCGCCCATAAAAAGACACAGGCTTACAGAATGAATTCGAAGAAAAGAAACACAACTCAGCCTTAAAGACAGACATTACCTCAGAGTTAAAGGATGGAAAATGATTTTTCAATCAAATGGACCCAAGAAACAAGTGGGGAATCCTAGTATCTAACAAATTAGATTTCAAAATAAAATCAATCAAAAGTGATGAAGGAGGTCATTTCATACTCATCACAGGAGAAATCACCAGGAAGTTTCAGTTCTGACCATCTATGTCCCAAATACAAAGGAATCCAAGTTCTTAAAAGAAACATTACTCACTAACACAGCACTACAGAATGTTCTGGAAGGGAAACTCCAACACAAGGAAGTTAACTACAACCAGAAAAACATAGGCATTAGGTAATTCCACCTTACTAACAGCCAAAAGAAAAAAAGGGTGGAATTCTACACATAATTCCACCAGCACCAAACATTCCAAATCAAAAAAGAATGAGCAATCAATGATCATAAATATTCCTCAATATTAATGGCCTTAACTTGCCCATAAAAAGACACAGGCTAACAGAAAGGATTCGAAGACAGAACACATCCTTCTGCTGCATACAAGAAACACACCTCACCCTTAAAGACAGACATTACCTCAGAGATAAAGGTTGGGGAAAGATTTTCCAATCAAATGGATCCAAGAAACAAGCAGGTATAGCAATCCTAATATATAACAAATTAGACTTTAAAATAAAATCAATCAAAAGAGATGAAGGAGGTTATTACATACTCATCACAGGAGATGAAGTTTCAATTTTGAACATCTATGCCCCAAATACAAAGGCATCCACGTTGGTAAAAGAAACATTACTAAAACTCAAATCACATGTAAAGCCCCACACTGATAGTGGGAGACTTCAACACCCCACTTATACCACTAGACAGGAATACCAGACAGAAACATAACAAAGAAGTAAAGGGGCAAATAGAATTTATGAACCAATTGAGATTAATAGACATCTATAAAAAATTCCATCCAAATAATAAAGAATATACATTCTTCTCAGCACCACATGGAACCTTCTCAATAATTGTCCACATACTTGGCAACATATCAAATCTCAATAGGTAAAAAAATTGCAATAACTCCATGCATCTTATCAGACCACCATGCGTTAAAATTAGAATTCAACAACAATACAAATTGCAGAAAACCTACAAACTCATGGAAATTGATTAATATACAACTGCACCATTCCTGGGTCAAAGAAGAAATAAAAAAAGAAATTAAAGACTTCCTAGAATTCAATGAGAATGAAGACACAACATACCCAAACCTATGGGACACTTTGAAAGCAGTGCTATGGGGTAAGTTCATAACACTAAGTGCCCCAATGAAGAAACTGGAGAATAGTGATACTACAGAATTAACAGCACAGCTGGGGAATGATGTGGTGATTAGTTGGGGGACTTGGAGGTTGGATGGTGATGGGACAAGGGAGGAGGGGTGGGAGAGGGAGCTGGGATTGACATATGAATCAAGCATGTTTCTAATTTAAATAAAACATATACTGAGAGAAAAAAGAACTCAACTTAAAAAAAAGGAAAAAAAGATAAGCTTCCCTGATAATGAGATTGATGATTACCTTATATTCCATCCTAGAGCCTTCGTCCAGTAGCTGATGGAAGCAGAGGCAGACACCCACAGGGGAACACTGAACTGACCTCCTGAAATCCAGTTGCAGAGAGGGAGGAGTGATGAGCAAAGGGGTCGAGACCAGGTTGGTGAAACCCATAGAAACAGTTTACCTGTTCATGGACCCCAGACAAATAGCTAAGAAACCAGCATAGGACTGATGTAGACCACTGAATGTGGGTGTTGGCAATTTATGGGGCCTCTACTGATCAGTATTTATCCCTATTATATGAGTGGACTTTGGGAGCCCATTCCACATAGAGGGATACTCTCTCAGGCTAGACATAAGGAGGGGGTCCTAGGCCCTGCCCAAAATAATATGACAGTCTTTGAAGGTCCCCTATGTAAGCCCTCACCCTCCCTGGGGATGGGATAGGGGGTTATTTGAGGGAATGGGAGGAGGGGAGGGAGAGGGAACTGGGATTGACATGTAAAACAAGCTTGTTTCTAATTTAAATAAGAAAATAGCAAAAAGATGTGGTAAAAAGTGAGTTATTTTTCTACACTGGTGGTGGGGATATAAAATTCATAAACTATCAAGATCAAAATGAAAATGTCTACTAATAGTGAAAATGAATCTATATGATTGATCCATCATCTAGCACAGATTCAGAGGAAATTAAATCAACTACCAAACACACAACAATATATCCATGTTTTATACAGCACTCTTCACTTCTATGAAATTGAATCAATTTTGATGACTGTGAACAGATGCAGTATGCATATACACAAAGCATTGCTTAACCATAAAGAAGGACATGTTGGCCGAGTATGGTGGCAAATGCCTTTAATTTCAATAGTTGTAAGGGAGGGTAAATAGAACTTTATAAGTATGAGGCATGCCTGCTGTTTATTGTATATATGTCAGTTGTATATACTGAGACACTCTCAAAGAAGACAACAATAAGAGAAAGAAAAAGAAAGAGAAGGAATTCGTGCCACAAAGTTACTTATTCCATTATTTTTCACCAAAATTGATAGAATTAGAGGGTGTTATTTCAAGTAAAATGTATTAGTCACTGAAAGATAGATGCATGTTCTTTCTTATATGTGAGAGCCAAAAATGAAGTTGATGAACACGTAGAATAATGGTTAATAGAACTTGGAAAGGGTATGCTTCCAAGTGTAAGGGGAGAATGTGTATCAAGAAGTAAGAACATTATACACACACACACACACACACAAACACACACATATTTTCGTACGTATGTATGTATATATTAAAAATATCACACTGATCCCATGAATATGAACAGTTAATGCATCCTAATAAAAGAAGCATTTTACAAATGAAGGAAATGGGGTATACATATTAAAATATAGTAAGTAGAAATATCTTACATTCCTAACTGAATTTTAAAATTATTCTGTAAGATACATCAAAAATTAACTCCTAAATATTTTGAAAGTATTTACTAGGGGAAAAATAAACAGAAGCTGTCCACATGGACATGTATTTTATAGAACTTTTGAACCAAAAGAAAAAATAAGTGAATTTTGAATGAAATTCTAAGTCATATCTAAGGGAATAAATTGTTATCAGGTCATATAGCAATAATGTCAAAAGACAGTATAGATCACTATTTGTTATACTATAAAAAATAAAGCACGGGCTTTGGATTTTATATTGAGTCAATAAAATTTTCGTTCCATAGACAATGTTCTGAATGTTAAATAATTCTGCAACGCAGTTGCAGTGGGACTTTTCCTAGTAGAATATATATAAAGAACTTTGTGAAACCCAACTGATTGAGGGATTAAGTATTGCCTATACCTAAGACAGTAGCATAGTTAATATGGGTGATAATATTATAGGTTTGACTGTATGTTCTGAACACAAAGATATGTTCAGCTACGAAAAAGGAGAAAGATAAAAAGATAAAATAGAATGTATTTACTATGTATATACTTATTTTTTCTGAGACAATGTTGTATTATGCAGGTCTGGCTGTCTTGGAAATCACTATGTTTACCAGGCTGACCTTGATGCACAGGACTCTGCCTGCCTCTGCCTGAAGAGTACTGGAATTAAAGGTGTGCACAAACATGCCTAGGACACGTAAGTCTTTTATTTATTTATTTATTTATTTATTTATTTATTTATTTATTTGTGTGTATGAGTACTGGCTTGTGAGATATAGATGAAGCACCTGAATGTAGGAGCATAGAAAAGAAAGAAGGTACTGATTTCCCTAGAACTGGAGTTACAAGTAGTTATTGGTTACCATATGGGTGCTGGTATCGAACTTCAGGTCCTCTGCAAGAGCAGAAAGAGCTCATAAATGAAGATCCATATGTCTAGCCCCAGCATGTCAAATGTTAAATTTAAAAATTATTTCAAAGCTGATATGCACAAAAATAGCAGACTTATGAAAATTAATATTAATAACTAGCTTTAAGACTATATCCTGGAACAAATAAACAGTCAAAGGGCATTAGAAAGGTTATTGATGAGTGGCATTAAGAGCATTAAAAAGGTAGCAGATTCAAAGCTTCCCAAGTTGAAATGGTAAGACAGAGGATGAAAACAAGTATAAGTGAATACTCAAATACATTACCAAGAATATCAATAACTGAAATTGACTGAATTCACCTAATACTTACATACATATATATTTATGCACACATATACACATACACACAAAACACATAAACACACAAACATACACAATTGCATCTGTTTTCATATCAGTATTAAATCCAATCATATGAAACAAGGTCAAAACAGATTTGGATACCTCAAGAATTGAAATGTAAGAAAATAGGAAGGTACAATTCATGAGATTGTCTATGAGTTTTCAATTTTCTTTTGGCCACATATAATACAAAAGAACCCAAAACATGTATAGAAATACATTAAAACAATGAAAATCATCCTGGTCCATTTACCATTGTAGGTATATATTGAATAAACATCCTTTAAGATAGCAAGTATATATAAATTCCAAGATTCTATTATTACTCTGATACAGAGATAGAGTTGTTGGAATGTACTTCTATTTGCAATATATTCCCAATTACATTTCTTGTTGATGGCAATAAAAGGGGTTTCATACTGTTTCATTTGGTTCAATAGCATTCTAAAGTAAACATTTCATTATGATAAGATAAATGCATAGGATGCATTTATACTCAGTACACCATTAATAATTGCAGCACTGTCACTTAGATAGGACTAGAAAAGAGACAACTGGAAATTAGAAACACTGTAGAAGGTAACAACGTAATATTTAACAAGCTCATTTTAAAGACAGTATTCTGTAAATACATTAACCTTTCTGCTTTATCTTAAAAAACATCAAACACATCAATAAAATACCAGCATGGTTGAAAATTAATTTTTTTCTTACTCGATTTCTAAATGATGGTATCTAGCACTCATCTGTCATTAGCATATTTTAAGGCTTAAGAATTAAAAGAAAATATTATTGATGACCAATTCATATTTTTTAAATGATACCCTTTAGTCTAGTAACAAGTTGTTTCATTTTCAGCATAATTATTATTTTACAGTATTTTAAACTTTTCAAAATGCTTGCAGTGATGCTTTGCTTTATAATATATCAAGGCATTTTTGTCTTATAAAATTCCTCATTATTATTCTGATTTTCCTATACTCTGAGGCTCTGTCTCTCAAGGTTTCAACTTTAACGTTACCTCCTCTGAGGTCTTTTTGTTTGCTTATTTTAATTATCAGCTCCTGTGCATCCAACCAAAATTAGTCCTCTACAATAAAATCTTTCTGGGATTCACTAGTACTTTTCAACAGATGGCACTGTTATTTAGGATAAACAATTTGTCATCAGGGCAAAGTAATTATTCTTGTAAGATTTTTTTCAACAACAATAGGATGTCTGTGTGTATAAAATTAGCACTGACTTTTTCTGAAAGTGGAGAATGAAGTGAAGAATTTTCCCTGTGAAGATAAATACACTAAAATCACAGAAACATCTAAAATATCACAAAATATACAAGTGAAATAAAATGTTCAGTTTTTTGTTTCATATGTTCTTATTTTTGTGAAATGAAAATTAATATTCAGGCATTTTTAAAGAACTCTTTATAAATCCTGTTCATTTGCTGTAAGACCTAAAAATGTTCTCTCGTTATCACTAAGTTCATAAGAACAAAAAATTGTCTTTATATATTTTATATACTTAAATAAATATCTTTCTCTTACCTACGTTTTGTAAGTGAATAAGAGAAACCAGATTTCTATTGGTGCTGGGGATTGGAGTAGGGTATTTGCTTAAACCAATTAACACCAAGGGAATTACTTATTCTCCAAGCAGAATTATGACTTTTTGTGTTTCAGCTTCATTTATAAAATATGTTAAGATGGTTCTGAAATGTAGTATTATAATGAGAAAGGATAGTGTGCATAATTATTATTTATCAACTAGCTAGCTCTACTAAATCAGAGAAGAGAAAGGCAAGACAGTTAAAAAATATAATCAAAAGAAATACAGTAGGTTAAAGATATAGCTTAGTAGTATAACAATTGCTTAGCATGCACAAGTACTATGTTCAATTTGCAATACCTCAAAGAATAGTAAAACATATTCTATTTTCTAGGAATAAAGATGTTTTATACCCATACTTCTCTGCAGGGCTTCATTTCTATGACAACCTCCTCTAACTCCAACTAAGTCTAAGTCTGAATGTGATTCCAATTCATTGTCTTACTAAAAGAAGGCACTTCGTGACTATAGAATCCAAGTGTGTGTGTGTGTGTGTGTGTGTGTGTGTGTTTGTGTACTGGGCCATACATGTCTGTCTGGTAAACACAAAATTAGCCATCTTGCTCCGTAGGTGGGAAATTTGTATAAAAGATGTATGTCAACCACTGAAACCACTTTTATTTTTGTTTATTGAAATCTTTAATAATTAGTAGTATTTCAGAAATTCTCAGGAACGCTATAATGAGAAGTTAAGGAATGAGATGACTCCCCGTGGTTAAGAACACTTCCAGAGGAACTAAGTTTGGTTGCAAGAACGACACTGACAGAAACTCCAGGTATTGGCAATCTCTTACCTTCTGGCTTTCATGTGCTCTGGACTCATGCACAAGTCCTCTGCACACAGTACAACGAATTAAAATTGAAAGAAAGAAATTATGACAAGCAAGCAATATTCTATGTGAAAAACTTACAAAAATGATGACTGTATCTGACTCTATAAAACTTTCACAAATAATATATTTGCTATTCCATACACTCTTATATCAAGCATTTTTGCAGAAAGCAAAACACAATCACTGGATAAAAAGTTATTCCTAAGCTGAGATCAGAATTGCGTTTCTAATTCAGTTCACAATGGGAATATTTTACTGATTTTTAAATATAAAAATAAAACACACTGACATTCTATAGAGTATAATTATCAATGTGGAGTATGGATTCTAAAATTTGGGCTAGGATCCCATGAACAACTTAAAAACACTCCCAAAGGGTGTTTGAGCCACAGTATTTTCGTAAGATATCACTTGCCTTTTCCCCATCTCAATTTCTGACAAGCATTCCACTCAAGCTGCCCAAATATTTTAGAAAGATAATATGGTTAATAGGACTGAGAGACAGATGAGATGTTAATGAGCTTCTCTTAAGTCACCTGTTTAAAATATAAGCATGTAAAATAATGCCACATCTCTGAGTTTATGGGAAATACAGATTTTAAATTTTTTTCTTTTTAAAATTTATTTTCATTTTGTCTGTATGTGTGTTTTTCCTGAATGTGTATCTGTGGAACATGTGTGTGCTGGATGCACAAGGAAGTCAAAATAGGGAATTGGCTTCCCTAGAACCAGAGTTATGGATGGTGGTGAGCCACCATGTGGGTATTGGGAATTGATCATAGGTCCTCTGCAAAAACAAGTATTGTTACCGGTGAGCCACCTTTCTAGCCCCAAGCCTTATATTATAAGTGTTTAAGATAGAACACTATGTTTGAGAACTGCTGATACAAAGACATGACTATTTTCATTTTTTGTGTAAAAACTCTGGTATAAGTCATGAAAATACTTAAAGGATTTGACCTTCTTTAAAGAAAAGAATTATCCAGTTCCAGTACTTTAAAATGTGTCTTAACAAATGCAATTCAAAATGATTTTACACATAACAAGAAATTTTACTTATCAGTTACACTGTTGGCATTGTTTAATGATGGGTGAAATAGTAAGAAATAATACTGAGAAGAACAGAAATATTTTTCAACAGACAAAAATGTTTGAGAATGTTTAATTATGACCCCTAGCTATTTCTTGAAGCATACCACAATAATTTCAAACTTATGTATATATCTCTTTTTGGGAATTGTTCATCAGATAAAAGCACTTACCACTTTTCCATAGGGTCCAGGTTCGATTCTCAGCACCCACAACTAACTGTACTCCAGTTACAGAGGATCTGATGCCTTCTTCTGACTTCTGTGAGTTGTTGCATGCACATGCACATATGTATGCACCCAAGAACACACACATAAATAGCATAAATAAATATTAATAGTACAATTAAAATAATTTCAACTTAAGTTTTTCTTGCATGTATCTTGTTTTTTGATAATTGGAAACTAAACCAATTTACCCAAATAATTCATAGGATAATTAATCAATGGCATGCAACCAATTTTAAATGATTGCAATGAATGTTCCTTTCTAATGTTTTCTCAAACAATCCAGAATAAAGCTTGTTTTTATCACCATATTCTGAAAAGACATCCAAATTTTATTCTGAAATTGCAGGTTTAGGTTGGGACTCCTTCTGAAAAAGTACCTGCCAATCAAGTGAAGTTGTGTGGTGGCTTGCAAATCCTTTTCCACAAGCAATTAGAAGAAAATGACCTACAGCATTTCCATTTGGACGGAGAATATACAGGCCTTTCTCAAAAGGTGAAAGGCTATTTTATTAAGCCATTGTTGACAGAGAAAGGAGCCCCTCTTGATGGGAGTTCAGCCTGTAAATAATGTTGTGCTAGAAGTAAACAGCCGAAATTGTGCCGTGAGACTAAAAGGAAGTAGGGCAGACATACTAAATACTGAGCAGCAGACTATATAAATTCCTACAAGAAATAGCTGGACATTGTTGTGTTTAGTTTTCCTTCCAGGAGAGCATTTTGGAAATCAACTCCATCACATAAATTATGTATATGACTTTGATTACTTTATTGTTATATTTGAACAAAGAATTATTCAAAAGTGCAAACCTAGTTTTTTTGTATTTTTGATGACAAATACAGCTTTTGTCTACTTAACCAATATAAGTGGAAGAATATGCTTTCAATATTACAATGTCTATTGGTAATGTCAAGTACTAGAATATTCTTTATTTCTTTTTGCAAAGGGAGACAAATAATTGAGTTTGACTTTAAATACACTGAATATTAAGTAAATATGTACAATTATTGAAAAATCCAGGCAGCTCATCATGACTCCCTAATGAATTTCATGAAACTGTGCAGAGAATTTCCAAACACCCAGTGTGATAGATTTTTGGTTATTGTATATACCTCTTTCGTTCCACATAATAAAAATTGGTTTATAATTAACAAACTACAATGTACAAAATGGTACCTCTCACATAAACCCCAAAGAATTGTCCTACCATAAGTGGAAACTATGTCTGAGGTTAAGACAATTGACAATTTGACTTGGAGGAATGTTTTGAGACTCAAAAGAACTTTGTTTGGTTATTGCTCTATTTTGCAGTTATAATTCAGGCTAATCCAGAATTCATACTAACATACTAATCTTCCTGTATCAGACTCTCAAGTGCTGGAGTTATAATTGTGATGCACCAAGTCCATTTTCAAAGATAATTTCTTATATGATCATAATTGCCAAAGTACCTGTGACATACTGAATGTGCAAAATACTATGTTTATCCTTTTAAGTTATCTTTAAGTGATTTCATATGTATTTCCTATTGTGTCGTAAATTTGAAGTTACTGATATTTTCATATTTTATGAACAAATTATCTAGTATTCTTCCATGATTCCCCTTCTAAAATAGTTCAACAATTTCCTAAGAAAGCTTACAAGTGTTAGACCAATGACTCTAGAACCTATTAAGTTTATGTTCTCTGGATAAGAGATTTTCTTCTATTTTTTACTGAGGCAGAGCCAAATGTGGACTGGAGGAAATACATGGAGGATTCTTTGTTGTGCAAAAGGCTTGACATCTTTTCTATTCTTTGTTATAGTATACTAGTATATATATATATATATATATATATATATATATATATATAGTACATTCAGAATATTTGGCTATTCTGACAGCTATAAGACTACTCTGAGGAAGAGCAGTTGTAAAATATAGGTTACCCTTTTTAATGTACTAATTACTTATGAATATTTTGCAAACTTAAACATTGTATGTCACCCATCTCTTAGTTGGGTAGTATCTGACAGTGTGGCTGTTGGTCAAATTGATTTTAGGTAAACATGCAATCAGGTCATGGAAAGAGGAAGGCAACATTTGTAAGAGACAAGGAGTAGAAATAATTGTACCCATGGAGGAATTGGTCTCAAACCAGAGTGCCTTGCACATCTCACATATGCCATGTAATTTTCCCTTATATTTATTTGTTGCATTGAGGACTGAAGTCAGGGCTTTGTACATGCTGGGTGAGCATCTATCACTGAGCTGTGTTTTCAACACAGATCAACTGGTTTACCATGAGGATATGAAAAATATATGTGAAAATGTGTCAGTGAGAAATAAAAGGGAAAGGAGAGGCTTGGGATAGGATTCAATTGTGAAACCTTTGACTAGCATGTAAAAAGATTAGATGGCTTCCAATCACAGCAGCAAAGAGAGAAAAAGTGATTCTGCTGATGCATTTTTAATTGAGTTGGTTGTAAAATTACGGTGCAGGATATAAAAGAAGTTGATTCTCTATTTTTAATTTTTACAATATCATTTTCATTCTCATTACCACTTAGTTAAGATGTCCCTTTATCAAATTATACAAAGAAAAGACTTTGGAAATTTTCTTGACTGTTCTCTCCCTTTCTCTCTTTGTGTGTATGCCTCTCTCTCTCTCTTTGTCTCTCTCTGTCTCTGTGTCTCTGTCTCTGTGTCTCTGTCTCTGTGTCTCTGTCTCTCTCTGTCTCTCTCTGTCTCTGTCTCTCTGTCTCTGTCTCTCTGTCTCTGTCTCTCTGTCTCTGTCTCTGTCTCTGTCTCTGTCTCTGTCTCTCTCTCTCTCTCTCTCTCTCTCTCTCTCTCTCTCTCTCTCTCTCTCTCTGTCCCTTCCTGGTTCCTTTGAGACCGAATCTTTCTATGGTATCTAGGCTATCATCAAAATTTCATGGACCCTTGGTGTTAGCTTTCTTAGTACTGTGGTTCACAACATCAATCCTGATTCCCCACTTTTTATTTACATTTGAAAGCCTAACAAGGTAAGGTGATTCTTATTGTTTTTGTTTGTTTATTCTGTTTTGTTTTATTCAAGTCTTTATTATTTAAAAATCTCGAAACTAGAATTGAGAAGCAACAAGTATCTGAGGAGATGAGCTAGAAACCTAGTGCAATGGAAACTCCCAGGGATCTATGAAGGTGACCCTAGTTGAGGATCCTAGCAATGGGGTTATGGATCCTGAACCCATCATCTCCTATAACTAGGCAAGGTTTACAGTGTAGTGATTGGGACCCTGATCCAGGAACAAAACCTTAGAGCTAAATTACTCTTGCCTGCAAAATTTAGGTGGTGCAGAAATTGTGGGATTGGCCAACCAATGACTGTTCTATATTGAGACCCAAATCACAAGAGGATCCACCTCTGACACTGTCTGGAGAGTCAGGAACCAGAGCCTGGACAGCAAAGAGACGTAAGATAGAGATTAATACAACTGACCAATAATAATAAAACAATTCCTGACGAGATTATGTTATACTCTGATTGGTGCCTAGCCCAGTTGTCATTAGAGGGGCTTCATCCAGCAACTGATGGAAACAGATGCACAACCCTACATGCCAGGGAATCCTACTGAAGAGGGAGAAGAATTGTAGGAGCTAGATGGGTCAAGAAATTACAAGAAAATCCACAAGACCAACTAACATGAGCTCATAGGGGTTCGCAGAGACTGAACTGACTACTAGGATCCTGCATAGGACTCTCCTAAGCCCTTTGCCTATATACTACAGTTGTAGGATTCCTAACAGTAGAAACAGGCGCTGTCTCTGAGTCCTTTGCCACTTTGGGGGAATCTTTTCCCTCATACTCAGTTGCCTTGTTAAGCCTCCATGTTTGGTTGCTATTCACTGGAAGCCTGTCCACCTCTGAATAGAAACAGGAGGATTGCATAGGGTGGGGGACAAGAGGAGAGTGGGGGAAGTGGAAGAAGCGGAAATAGCAACAGTGATCAGGTTGTAAAATAAATAACACAAAAGAAAAATACAAAAACACAAATAAACAAAAAAGAAATAGGCAGTAGAGGCCCACTCCTTTAATTCCAGCACTCAGGAGGCAGAGGCAGACAGATCTTAGAGTTTGAGGTCAGCCTGGTCTACAGAACTGATTCCAGGACAACCAAGGCTGTTACACGGAGAAACCCTGTCTTGAAAACAGCAGACAAATATAGCTATAGAAACTAGTGACCTGAAATTAACCATGATGAGAGCTTCTATTTTCAGCTACTTATCTAACATGAAAATGAACTGAGAACTGTCTCTTAAATGACAGTTAAATGAGATTACTTGCTATGTCTTTTGCTAATTTACTGTGGCAATTTAAGACATTTTGGATCTAAATTAAAAAGAAAACAACCCTAATAGGCTTAATCAAAACATATGGATCCACCTCTATAGCCAAGCTGGTTTTGAACTCACTGTGAAGCCAAGGATGACCTTGGGCTCTTATCTTCATGCCTTTGCCTCATGGGATAACATCATACTTTGCTTCCAAGATTCCCTTCTGACCAGTGTCCTGAGGGATACTATAATATTGTAACTTCCAGTAGCTGCCATTTTTTCCTACTGTGTAACAACAGCCAGGTGAGAATGAAGAAACCAGGAAGAAACAGCCAAGATATCCAGAGACCTAGTATCCAACATGCTCCAAATATGTGAGGAAGATGTCTACCTCAATTTTTTAATAAATTTATTTATGGGCGCCCACATTTGCCATGGTGTATGGTGTACATGTAGTGGGAAGCACCTTTATCAACATTTTTTGTTTTTTTAACTCTGTTCATTACAGAATATCTCCCTACCATTTGACTAAAAAGTGAATGAGACTGTGTTACACTTACCAGTGTAGTGATCATAAGTTCACCCATCTATTAAGCACAAACAGACAATCTTAATATAGAAACATAAATTTGAAAAATCAGAAATTAGAAGAACCAGAATTTGATAAGTATGATCAAAGAGAGAAGGGAAGTACCTTGTTTTAAATGCATGAGTTTAGGAAGTCTGTTAAGAGATAGAAGGGCAGCTGGGCAGTGGTGGCACGTGACTTTAATCCCAGCTCTCAGGAGGCAGAGGAAGGCAGAACTCTGTGAGTTTGAGGCCAACTTTGTCTACAGAGCGAGTTCCAAGATTCATGGATGTCAGGAGTTCAGTGAATTCCAAAGTTAAAGGTCTTGGTAATTAAGTTAAAAAATGGTTATAGACCAATAAAGAACTACAGCTGGGTAAATGGGGAAACCCATTAAATGAACCAGCCTTTACTGAGAATAAAGCAAGCTTTGACTTGATAGAATACATGATATAATGAAATAAGTGCATTATATTCTGTTTAGTCTCATAGAAACAAAATACACATTTGAAGAAATACGGTTATCATGATCCCTGAATTAATACATATGCCACTTATGGCAAACTAAATTTGTTAGTCTACACTAGGAAACAAGGAATATGTAATTCTAAGAGTGTACCTAGTAATTTACCCTAAAGTACTATTTTTAATAGCAAAAGAATGTGAAAGGAAATGAAAAGCACATTAACTATGGCAATCCAGTTGCTAAGAAATTATTAGAGAATAAAGATGTTATATTATATATTTGTATGTGAATACACCCAGGACATATGCTTATAATTACAAAGAGTAACTCATGTATAAGGATAATGAGTTTGAGGCAAGCCTGGATTACACAGAAAGAATGTCTTTTAAAAGTATCCATTGTATAGCTCTATACAATACAAAACATGAAAACAATCTTACAAAATAAAAAAATTACAAAGTAGTAGCAGGAACAAAAGCAATTCCTGCTAGGACCTATTTTTATATTTAACATTTTAAGAATATACATATTCTACCAGCTACAAAATACATTTAAATAAAAGGCAGCCATGAGATATCAACATGTGTGTAACAAAACAGCCATTTTCTATCAGTTCCTATATTAATCACTTGAAGAGAAATATTTTAAGTTACTTTCAATTCAATACTTTGACTATGTTCACTTAGTGACATGTGCTCTTAGGACAAAAAGTGCAAAGATCCAATACATGAAAAAGCCACTAATCCCTCAGTTTTTAATAATGAAGTTGTCTTACATTATCTGTGGTGTTATTAAATGATATTCTATGTTTTCTTATGTGATAATGAAAATACATTATTCTGACACCATTGGTAACTGGAGAGTTTTCGGGGCAGCAAAAACGGCATAAGATTATGATGGGGTATCAAAATTTGGGGGGTTATGAATCTAAATATAAAGATATAAAATGTTTTGAAAATTCAATATTAAGTAATATATTGCAGTCCACAGCAATTTATATGAAAAAAACTTTACACCAAGAATAACCTGGCAACAGTTTTCATTCCACTTTACATTGTGATTCATTCTGTCCCTCCTTCCTTCCTTCCTTTTTTCCCGTGCTTTCTTCTTTCCATTCATTCTTTCCTTAATTCATTTATTATTTTTACAGTATTAGGGACTGAAATAGATGTGAAGGCATATAAACCAATTAGGATTTATGGATGTTAGAGCAATCTTGTACAATATATTAACTGTCAAAATTGTATACATACACTAAGGAAATTCAGATGCCAGATGATAGGTGTAACTAGGTGAGTTGATGATATTTGAATTCTATTGCATATATTCAATATCTTAAAGGGACTAATTTAGAAGTTTTATATTAAATGACTAATTCAAGACACTCGGTGAGTGGAAGAAATGATGACCATTTTTTTAAAGCTAGATTATATACGACTTCAGTGGTTCATTCTATTCTGTCAAGACTGCTTAAATCATACTATGTGAAGAAAAATATAGAAAGTTTAAAAATATCCTAGACTGCAGCTCAAACTTAATCTGCGTACTAATAATAAGAGAATCACTTCATTTTAATGTCAATATATTTCACTAAACACTATTGAAGTTGGCAAGGCTGGCATGTTTTCCCTCATTCAATGGTTTTACAAATCATTTATTTCTTCCTGCATTCACAGAGAATAATTATGCAGAATTTTTAACTGGTGATGACATTGGCATGATATTCTACAAATGATACTCGTCATACTAGATAATATGCTGAATGCTACTTAATAATTTATTTTGTTCAGTTTTTCAAGTGGAGAGAAATATATTTCTACACAATATATTGGACATTTACCCTGAGCTGAATTACCATCTCTCCCATGAAAACATGTTAAATAGCTCTGCCCTCTTGAAAAGGAAATCATTTTATGTGAAAGATTCTTGTAAAGAAAAAAATGTTCATACATCTCTTTTATGTGAGGTATTGCTGTATACTCATTGTTATGATTTTGTGTAGTGTGTATATAAAATATATAGATTTAGCACAAGGAAACGTCAAAGTACATTCTTTACTTCTGTGATAGATTTAACTACCTTGGCTTCCTGAAGTCAAAATGAGTGGAAAATATGTTTAATGCAATAGAGACATACAAATTTATTTTCTGAATGAACACTCTAAACAAAGGTATAATTAGATTTTAATTTTTATTCAGTCTGAAATAGTGTCCAGGTCTAATGCTTATATTGTTTTCTATCTATTTACCATATGGAAAGTTCTAAAGAAGTTCCTAATATTTTAGCAGTCTGGTACACCCATTTGCTAATGTCCCTTTAGATGATACATTTTGCAAATATTATATTGTGTTATATGACACAATGGAACTTAAGAAGTGGAGACTCTCTAGATGAGCTGATCAAATCACACAGGCACTTTAAACTGGGGCCTAAAGGTCCGACTCATTTGAATAGTGATGTGAGATTTTGACTTTTTAGGTGGTGAAAATTGCACTATTGGGAGTGATATATCCTCTAGTATCTCCGAATGAGCAATAAGAACTCCCCGTAATTCTGGGCCCTTCACCCAGAAGGAAGTACATTTCACTGCCTGGAGTACACACAAGATTAAATCCCCAAGGGATAATAATATCATGATAAAATCAGTTATTTTGTATACTTAATATATGCTAATAATTTAAAAATGGGAAGAAAAAGAAACCTATCTTTCCAGAAATTATAGTGACTTATTCTGAAATCAGTCACAAGGCTACAATCAAACATGTTTTCTATGATTACAATACCAACAATATTTGGCAAGATAACAACCACAGAATTTCTAATTTTCCACACAGCACAATGATATTTCCAAACCTACTGAGGGGTTCATCTTCTAGCACACAACTGTGGGTTACAATCTGTACTAACAGTACCTTATGGCTTACTCAGAATTTGAAGGTTTGACTTTCCTTTCTTTGGTTGAATTTTGGTTGTTGAAGCAGATAGTTATTAGTTAAATTTAATGGATGAACCCTTTCAATGACTATGTGCTCAAGAAGATTAAGGGAAATTTGAATTTTTCTGAGGCTCCAGGGTGATTTCTACAATTAAGATATTTCTTTGGATTTAGCTTCATATTTCAAATGTCAAGTGTACAGGGCAGAACTCTAATGGGTTACATCCCTTGGGGTATATGAACTCAGTTTCAGAGCAATGGTAAAATTTTGTTTAAGGAATATGTAGCCAAGAAATTCTAGAGATGGAAAGATGCTCTTCTGGAATCAACCTCGATGTCCATAAACTGAAGAGTGGATAGAGAAAATGTGGTACATTTGCATAATGGAATTGTATTCAGTGGGAAAAAATGATGGAAACTTGAAACTTGCAGGCAAATCGATGGCACTAGAAGAAACCATTTTGAGTGAGATAACCCAGTCACAAAAAGACAAAAATGGTATGTATTCACTCATATTTGGGTTTTAGAAATGAATCATGGGACTGCCAGCATAGAATCCCACTGCCAGAGAGTCTGGGAAACAGAACCTTCATCCAGCGACTGATGAAAGCAGAAGCAGACACCCACAGCTAAACACTGAAATGAACCCCTGGAACCCAGTGACAGAGAGGGAGGAGTGATGAGCAAAGGGGTAAATACTGGCCTGGTGAAACCCAAAGAAACAACTGACCTGAACAAAGGGGAGCTCTTGGAACCCAGACCAATGGCTTAGAGGCCAGCATGGGACTGATCCAGACCCCTTGAATGTGGGTGTCAGTGAGGAGGCCTAGGCAATGTGGATTATTGAGTAGTAGATCAGTATTTGTCCCTAGCTTACAAATGGATTTTGGGTTCCCATCCCACAAGGAGGGATGTTCTCTCAGCCTGGACTCTTGGGGGAGGGCCTAAGCTCTGCCCTGAATAAAATGACAGACTCTGGAGATCCTCCATGGAGGGCCTCACCCTCCCTGGGGAAGGGAGTGTGATATTGAAATGAATACTTTGTCTTGGTGTGAATTTTCATTTATTTATACAATTTTTAAGGTCATTTTTGTGATATGTATATTTCTTCTTTTGATTTAAGTATTGTTTTATACTGATCTTTTAAAACATATTACATAATTAAATACAGATTATAGATAGTTACAATAGTCAGAACTTATAGTTAGGTAAGTTATGTTTTCCAGATATACAGAGATATATTTGAGATAGATAGATACTCTTCAAACCTTTCAAAGACCTTCAGAAAATGGCATTTAAAATGGTTTAGCGTTTTTCTTGACAATGAGAAATACCTATTCCTGGCAGCACCAATTACGTCTGAAAGGAAGATGGTCATTGAAGAAACTCGTTATGGAGTTTCCTTTCAACATAGCAAGATAAGCCATTTAGGCAAGAAACTGTTCTTGCTTGGACTGTTTGACTGTTGCTGCATATATTGAACATGCCAGACCCATAGGAAAGTTACTGCTGAACTTGGACAGTCCTACAGGGTTCCTGTGTCATGGAAGAGTCTGCCAAACATTCTACAGGACACAGAAAAAATAACTGACAAACTTCCAATGCAGATGGACAGCTTAAAATTTCCTGCTTTGCTGAGAAACCTGCCAGACACATTGTGGCCTATAGGCTGAAGATGGATGCCCCAACGTTACAGAGGAACTTTGGGTGACTGTCCAGGTAACAAAATGTCTCAGTCAATTCTAATGTTTATGTATTATTCTCCTGTGGTATTTGATGGAGTTGAAGACAGCTAGTTGTAATTATAGTTTTCCTTAGTTATGATAAAAGATAAGCTATATATAAGACTTTAGACTCACAAAGATAGGATAGATGATATTTTCTTTAAATCTTGCTAAATGTTAATGGACTAAATATTGTAACTATAGTTCTTACTTGATAACTGTTCTGTTATATATAATTTGACTATGCTAAAGTTAAAGCCTTTCTTTAAGAGAAAAGAGGAGATGATGGGTGAAGTCCTTCTGTGTATGTGCTTATCTTACTGTTTATTGAGTAAAGCACTGCTGGCCAATAGGAAGCAAGATAAGTGGGACTAGGTGTTGAGAAGGATTTTGGGAAAGAGAGGCACAGGCAGTCATAATGTAGGATACAGGAGAAGCAACATGTGGACCATTCCTCTGGTAAACAAAGACCACATGGAAATACTCAGATTAGCAATTGTGGGTTAAATACTTAAGTCAGAGCTGGCCAGTAAGAAACAAATCAAACGGTAAACAGCTTATAATTAATATAGCATCCTGTGTTTTATTTGGGTGTTCAGATAGCTCAGCAGGGCCCAGGCAGCTGGTGGGAAGACTTCATGTTATAGGGTTAGGGATTGGGTGGGGGGCTGGTTGAAGGCTGGGGGGGAGGGGAGGAAGAGAGGTAAAGGGAGCTGCGATTGACATGTGAAGCAAACTTGTTTCTAATTTAAATAAAAATCATTAAAAATAATGATACAAAAACATATTTGTTTAATGTTTAAAATGTCTCAAAGCATTACTTAAAAATAGAGTAAAATATTGCTGAGGTCATGTAAAGACAGATGATGAAGAGGTAGATTCTGGTGACTCATCAATGCTTTCTTCACTAGACAAAAACAATTTAATTGGAATGTTTAAAATGCAAATAGTAAATTTATGAAACAAACATTAAACACCATATCTGGAACAGTGTAGAACTCAAGAGAAAAAAATTAGCTTTGTAAACTACCCAACTAACTAAGGAATTGTTTGTTGAAGCACAAAAAAAAATTTATTTATTCATTATTTATTTATTTTGTGTGTGTATGTGTGTGGTGTGTGTGTGTGTGTGTGTAAGAGAGAGAGAGAGAGACAGACAGACAGACAGACAGACAGACAGACAGACAGAGAGAAATTCAGGACCTCGTCAATATTAGTGGCAAGCACCTTTAACTGCTGAGACATTATATGGAGCTAGTTTGGTGACGCTCCAAATGACGCTGTAACGATAAACGGCACACTTACTGAGAGTAAAACTAAGTATTTATTGTAGAAATTACTCACAAGATACCAAACAAGTAACCCAGATGAGCCCAGTAGTTTTCCGCTGCCGAACTGGAAGCCGAAATCCAGAAAAGAGACCAAGACATTGGTTCTTCAGTCTTTTATGCCGTCCCCTGTAACGCCCCCTAGCCATGCCCAAAAGTGGGCCTGGCTAGTGACTTAGTTCACCGCCTACATACGCATACGTCTTTATGTCCGTATACGTCTTTAGTCATGCCTAAAGTGGGTGTGGTTAGCGGTGTGGTAAACTGCTCTTTTATTACCTCATCTGTATGCGCCTCTAGTAAGTCACATGGCTAATGGCGGCATACAGGCTTCCTCCTACAGAGAGAGAGAGAGAGAGAGAGAGAGAGAGAGAGAGAGAGAGAGAGAGAGAGAGACAGAGAGAGAGACAGAGAGAGAGACAGAGAGAGAGACAGAGAGAGAGACAGAGAGAGAGACAGAGAGAGAGAGAGAAACTCAGGACCTCATCAATATTAGTGGCAAGCACCTTTAACTGCTCAGACATTATATGGTGCTAGTTTGGTTTTATTTAAGAACAATTTTTTGCTGGGGGTATGAAGAATCCCATTTCCACTTTGGATTGCAAGGATGTGATATGAAGCTAAAAATTACTTGTTACTAAAGCACTATGTATGTTATATACGCAAAGAAATAATTATTCATACATTTTGTTTCTCATATTTATCTCTTTTTACTTTGAGTGTGATCAAGTATTTTTCTTCACATACTTCTTTTATGCTACTTCTGATTTAAAGTAAAAATACAAACACGTTGTTCTGTCTATTCCCCTGGCTTTCCTTACTATTTACTTTTATCTTTTCATTATGTATAGATACATATGTCAAGTGAAGGACATTGTACTCAGCCATCAAATAAATCACTAACTTTTACCTTCATAATTTGTTCTAATGACAACAAATATTTTTGAAATTTGACATTTATAAATTTTTTTAGATTAAAACTATGATATCTACTTTTCTTTAAACATGCTTTATCTTTATCTAACTCTACCAAATTCATGTGGCTTATTACAAGGCATTCTTTTACATGATTATAAGACTAACTTGTAACTTAAATATACATTAACAAAAATATCCTTTGGCCTTTAAACTCATGCCTAAGGTGTTCTATCAGCATAGCCTGTAGCAAATCAAACTTAACTCAATTTCTTAATCTATATATTTTATACTTTAGAGGCAATTTTATGGAATTAATAATATGTGAATCATTTTAAGATTCACACATGAAAACCCTCCTTTACTTGTTAAGACTTGGTTTAATTATACCATAAGGGACAGTTGGGTGTATTTTGTAAGAAATACATATTTATAGCTCTTTTTTTAAATGCTGGTTATTTTAGCTGAATAAGTTATTTTTACCACTGGGGTTGCCTGGTATTTTCTTGTTAATGTGTTTAAAGATATAAATAGTTTCTATAGTAGTTAAACCTAAAGGTCAAAATGCTCCACACATAAAAGGAATACTACGTTTTCAATCCATTCTAATCACAGAGTACACGTAACTAGTTTTTTTGTGCCTTCTTACCCCATGAATTGTTAGATTGACTTTAGTTCAGAATATTATATGAATCTGCTTGTCAATAATAACTTCATGGGAAATAGTGTTCTGCAAATGGTGTTATATTCCTATATTTAAACATTATTTCATTCTATTTTTTATAAGTATGGTGTGCTGGCTCTTTTTATATCTACTTCACACAAGTAGCATCATCTGGAAAGAAGGAACCTTAATAAGAATATGCCTCCATAGGACTGGCCCGTAGGCAAATCTGTAAGGCATTTACTTGATTGATGATTGGTGTGGGAGGGCCCAGCTCATTGTGGGCATTGCCCCCTTGGATATGTGATCCTGGGTATGTAAGAAAGCAATCTTAGCAAGCCTGAAGGAGCAAAGCTAGAAAGTAGCATTCCTCTATGACCTCTGTTTCAGTTCCTTCCTCTGGGATCCTACCTTGAGTTCCTTCTCTGACTTCCATCAATGGCAGACTGTGATATGGAAGTGTAAGCAAAACAAACCTTTCTTCCCAATATGCTTTTGGTCATTTTTTTTTTAAATCACAAAAACAGAAACTCTACCTGAAACATGATTTCAGTCATGCTTCCCACATAATTCACATAGTTTCACATAATTCACATAGTTTCAGTAAGAACTGGTAATACATTATACATATAAAAATTCTAGTTCTGTTTCTATAGATAGTACTTATATCTACTAAAGGAATTAGAAAACAATTCACACACACACACACACTGTTCTTTTTTAAAAAGAACAAAATTACTATTTTATTTGCGTGACTATTTGCCTGCATGTATGTGCACCTGTAGGAAGGAGATAATTTTCTATTTTTGTTTGAGAGCCTTTAATGACTTATCCATCTTTCTAGACTTTAAATGTTTTAAAAATATATTTGTTCTCCCTAAGTAAAAGGACACAAGTGAAAGCAAAACTAGTAGCTGCTGAGATGATTCAGTGGGTACAGCCTTCTCTTACCAACCTTGACAAACTTAGTTGAACATACAGGCTACTGTGGAAGGAGAAACCCAACTCCCACATATACTCTAATCTCTATGTGTTACACACACCCACATACACTCATTTGTCCATAAGAACAAATAAATACCCAATACCACTTTTATCTACATGTTATGTCTTATGTGCAGATGTGACACATAGAAAATACTTTGAGCAAGAGCATGGGTACTTAATGGTATCAGGAAATGACTATAAATTATTCTCAAAAGCCTCTTTATTCAGACTACTTCATAATTATGGAGTTGGTGTCTGAATTATGCTTAATACTAAAAGGCAGAGTATTGCTAGAGCTATAGTACTTTGTAACTATTTACTAAGTAATTTTGTGATGCTGATAAAATTTGGCTTTTTTAGTGTGTTTTGAATCAGTTACTTTAGCATACAGAATTCAGAAAATTTAATAAGCAGCTAATATTTTTAGAAAAGAACAATATTACTAAATGTTTGCATATTCTCAAGAATAACACATTCTTACTATTTTAGTGCGTTTGATTGGTTGAGGCATTAGCAATGTTACCAGGAATGTTTGATTGCTGAAGATAATTCATAGCACTAAAGCAATATGGCTGATTAATCTGTAGTTTACTGCAGGAAAAGCATTTTAGTGAGGTTATACATCACAATTGAAGTCTACTTTATACTAAGGGCAGTTCTAAAGAGAACTGGCTCTAGTACCCATTTTCTTCTTTTAGTCATGGTTATAACAAGAAGAGTCTCAGGTAGCTTCTCACATTCTGCTGTTGTCACAAGCCATTTTCTTGCTATCTAACTAGTTCTAACGTTAGAGCCCTCTGGTGGTGCCCAAGTGGCCAAGTGTGGAGGACTGTCTCTCTAAAATAAGTGTAAATTATTAATCTTTATATAATGTGTAATTTATTTTGATAATTTGGTGCAAACAATTCCCAAGCTCCCCTTGAACCTATGATTAAACCAACAGTGTCACCTAACATATTTCACATATTCCATACTTTAACCATTGATCAATATTGAGAAGGTACATTTCTTACTTTAGCAGAACAACTCTAGGCAATTTCAGATCTGCTACAATTAACTTTCACATCACAAGTGACAGAAGAAATTCAACAGTTGAAAAAGATGCATCTAACAATAATATTAATACCAAGAGCAACTAACAATAACCCCTCGGGTGAGGTAACATTAAAACTTTCTAAAACCAAATGAAATATTTTCAGACACAAGCATGTTAGATATACTTAACTACATAATGATAGATCTTTGATTTTAATGCTTATAATTAATATACTGTGGCTATTACTCATATATATTCACTTTAGGATCACTTTACACATTAGAGAAAAATATTCTTGAAGATTACCACATAGAGGTTTCCTTTGTATGGGGGTCTTTGTTAATAAACATACTTGAAACTAAAACAGAAATGTTAAAATGTTTTAAATACTGAGGAGTGAAACTGGAGGACAGCATACTTGGGAGGCAAGGGGCTGGGATAAGCAGAGGGAGGGGAATCTGTTCAGGATGCCTTTTAAGCAAAAATATTTTAAATACTTTTAATACAAGAAACAATGAGAAGAAAGCCATTGCCTTACATATGTGCATTTTTTCAAAATATTTAGCTTAAATCTGGCAGTTGGATTCTCATATATTCCAAATTCATTCTATTGTGATGTGTTTCTGTGGTTCTCACAGTTAAGTATTTGATAAAGGAAGAATTATTTTCAAAATTTTAAGAATAATTTTGAATATTCTTTAATACTACACTTTAATTTCATAACCAACCTTCTTATAAAAGATGCCTTGTGGAATGTGAATCCATTATTAATGGATTTTGTGGTCTATTTTGTTAAGATCCATCATGTGTCTGGTTATTTTGAGTATCTTTTCCACACTAGTGATTTTGAATTAGTTACCAGAAATTTTTGGTTCACTAGCACTTCAGTATATAATATGAAAATATTTTCATGGATAATATCCCTATTCTCATCGGAAAAGTCTTCAACTATCAGGACAGATTCAAGTTTATTTAAAGCATTGGTAAGGTTTCCAAAGTTTAGGCTTTTGTATGAAATCTCATTTTTCCCATTGGTTATAGATGTTGTTAGCTGTTTTCCTTGAAGTGTCAGGATCACCTTTGAACATTTTGAGGAAATATCTTCCAAGTACCCAAAACTGAATGACTATGCTATCTATCTGCCAATACTTCTTTCAAGTGAAAATAATATTTTCCCCAATACCCTCACAAAAATAACAGAGCTGCAGTTCACAAACAACTGCATAAATGCTTTTCCTTTTGTGTGTGTGTGTGTGTGTGTGTGTGTGTGTGTGTGTGTGTGTGTGTGTTTTCCTGAAGAGGAAACAGTGCTTCATATATCCTAGCCTCATGCCCTTATTGCTAAGCCATGTGTTGTGCTAAGTTTACCTGGAACAAAGTATGATTTTAACAAGGTTCATCTTCATGATACTGATTGCTTACATAGACCATAAATAAGGGGCTAATTTTAGGAGTGTGACAACTTCAAAACAGCTCCATTACCTCATCTGAAAATCTCACCCCATTATAGATGGTGACCTCATGGAATCATGAAGTATGGCATCCTGATTTCATTAAAACAACTTTAGTCTCCCAAGATCATTTGAAGCTGGGGAAAGAAATAAGAACTGGAATCCCACATAAGAGTCTTCTGATTCTTCCTAGAGAGTATCAATAGGTACATTACCATTTCCATAAACATGGCTACTACTATATTGGTCAGTTCTGTTGCCATGGCTATTGCACAAAGTCCATGATGGCCTCTTGTTATTCCCAGAGGAAAAGAAAAGTTGTTTATTAACACCTCATCCAAAAAATGTTTTTAAGTTTTGTCAGGTGTAGGAGGCTCAAGGGATTCTATATTGCTACATAAGAAGTTTCATATCATGTGATTCAGTCAGTCCCAAATAGCATACATGACAAAGAGCATAGAGGTGCCAAGTACTGCTGAAGAGGTGCTGTTAAGATGCAGTGCAGAATGTTTCTTAAGTCCCTTGCACAGGGAAAGCTGGGAAATATGTCCTGATCTAGTTAGGCTGTGGGAGTTGGCCTAAAAGTACAAACCTAATTTCTAACAAATACTATTGCTTTTGCAACATTAGTGCAAATATTAACCCAGTGGAAAACACAATTTATATAAAATTCAACATTCAACAGGCCACCTGGAAAAGTTCTTTCGATTCTGAGGGCCATATTTTTATACTACACGCCAAAATTGAGAAGCCTAAAGCCTAATTCTGAAGACATGTACAATAAGAAGGATGGGCTGTCAATGCTTTGTGGCTGGTTTCTTCCAGAAGATGAAAGAAAAATGCAGAAACACACAGAGAACACCAAGTGAGGAGAAATGTGAGGATGCTATAGAAAGCATTGAAGTAATTACAGAAGAGCTGAAAAAAGTAATATGGGTCACATTGTCATATACAGACTTCAGAAAGTGAAGGTAATCTAACACCTTGGTTTTGGTTTTAAGTTCTTTTTCAAATTATTTTTATAAACAATCTTACCAGGGGTTGGTGGCGCATGCCTTTAATCCCAGCACTTGGGAGGCAGAGGCAGGCAGATCTTTGTGAGTTCTAGAACCAGCCTTGTCTACCGAGCGAGTTCCAGGACAGGCTCAAAAACAATACAGAGAAACCCTGTCTCGAAAAACCAAAAAAATAATAACTTATTTTACATACCAATCCAGTTCCCTCTCCTTCCTGTCCTCCCATTTCCCCCATCACCTCCCCACCCCACCTCTCATCCATTCCTCAGGGAGGGTGAGGTCTCCATGGGGGATCATCAAAGTCAATCACATCAGTTGAGGCAGGACCTAGGACATCACAATGTGTCTAGGCTGAGAGAATATCTCTCCAGAGGGTATGGACTTCAAAATCCAGTTCATGCACTAGGGAAAAATACTGGTTCCACTGCCAGAAGACCCATAGCGTTCCTAGGCTTCCCAAATGACACCCACATTCAGGGAGCCTTTTTAATTTTGTGCAGGTTCTTCTGCTGGCAGTCTGGAGTACTTGAGCTCACATTTCTTCAAGTCAGCTGTTTATGTGGGTTTCCTCCGTATGGTCTTGACCCCTTTGCTCATCCCTCCTGCCTCTCTACAACTGGATTTCATGAGTTTTGCTCAGTGCTTAGCTGTGAATCTTTGCTTCTGCTTCCATTAGCTACTCCATAAAAGCTCTAGGATGGCATATAAGGTAGTCATCATTTTCTTTATAGGCATGGTTTCCCTATTGTTGCGTAGATTCTTAGTCAGTGTCACCTTTGTGGATTCCTGTAAATTTCACTAGTGCCAGGTTTCTCGTTAAGCCCCTAACAATTCCCTCTATTAAAGTATTTCTTTGTTTGTTCTTCTTCTCTGTTCTTCCAACAACTTGACCTTCCTGATCCCCATATTCTTCTTCCCTTTCCCTTCTCCCCTCCTCTTTCTTCTACATCCTTGCCCCCTCCCCATGCTCCAAGTTTACTCAGGATATCTTCTCTCATTCCCTTTCTCTGGGGGTTTATGATAGTTTCCCTTATAGTTCTCCTTGTTCTCTGGGATTCTGGATTGCAGGCTGGTAATTCTTTGCTCTATGTTTAATAACCAACCACTTGTAAGTGAATACAAATCATGTGTGTCTTTCTGTGTCTTGGTTACCTCATTCAGGATGGTTTCTTATAGTTTCATCAATTTGCCTGTGAATTTGAAGATATCATTTTCCCACTGAGTAGTATTACATTTTCTTTATCCATTTTTCAGTTAAGGGGCATCTAAGTTGCTTCTAGGTTCTGACAATTACAAAAATGCTGTAATGAACATAATTGGACAGATGTCCTTGTGGCATGCATGTGCATCCTTTGGGTATATTCATAAGAGTGGAATTGCTAAATCTTGAGGTAGACTGATTCCCATTTTCATGAGAAACCACCATACTTGTTTCCAAAGTGCCTGTAAAAATTTGTATTCCCACTAGCAATGGAGGAGTGTTCCCCTTTCTCCACATCCTCTCTAGCATAAACTGTTGCTAGTATTTTTTATTTTAGTTATTCTGATAGGAGTTTTTTGACTTGTATTACCATGATGGGGTGTTGAGCACTTTCTTAAGTACCTTTAGGCCATTTCAGATTCCTCTATTGAGAATTCTCTATTTAGATCTATACCCAATTTTAAAACTGTATTAGTTGGTATTTTAGTGACTAGCTTATTGAGTTATTTGCATATTTTGAAGATCAGCCATCTGTCAGATGTGGAATTGGTGAATATTTTTCCCATTCTGTAAGCTCTCATTTTGTGTCCGTTGCCTTACAGACGCTTCTCAGTTTCAGGAGGTTCCATTTATTAATTGTCAATCTCATTTTCTCTGTTACTGGTGTTATGTTCAGGAAGTGGTCTCCTCTACCAATGCATTCAAATGTACTTCCCACTTTCTCTTCTAAGAGGCTCAGTGGGCTGAATTTATGTTGAGGTATTTGATCCATTTGGACTTAAGTTTTATGCATGGTGATAGATATGGATCTATCTGTAATCTTCTACATGTCAGTGTCCAGTTATGCCAGCACAAGTTGTTGAAGATGCTTACTTTTTTCCATTAGATTCTTTAAAAATAATCAGGTGTTTCTAGGTATGTAGATTACTATCAATCTTTGATTTGATTCCATCTGTTTTTGCACCAGTTCTATAGCTCTATAGCAGAGCTTGAAGTCATGAATGATGATACCTCTGGAAGCTGCTTTATTATACAGGGTTGCTTGGCTATCCTGTTTTTTTTTGTTTTTACATATAAAGTTGAATATTGTTCTTTAAAGTTCTATGAATAATTGTGCTGGGAGTTTGATTTTGTAAATGAGTGCAAAAGCATTTAGAGATGGGTGCTATATTTTTTTCCTAATATTATCTAGGATTTATTTTGAGTATCTTTTGCTAGATACTACTCCAATAGCAAACCTCAAAATTCTGGAATTCTTCAGAATTGAAATCAGTGATCACTTATTTTTCTACTTTACATTTATTTTATTAGGAATTGAATACAGTCTTGCAGCTACTAATTTGTCCACATGCTAGTTACTAACACATTCTTAATGATTTCTGTCATTTCTCATTATTTCTGTGGTTGAATTTTGAACATTCTACTTGATATTAATTTCGCCAAATGATAATTCAAACATCACTATTCCACAATTAGGGAAATTTCTCCCATACCTGATCTCCCTTCACTTTTCACCTTCCTGTTTAATTACAACAATACTGTTTTTTTTTCATCAAACCTATTGACAGGATATGTGAATAATTCTATTGTATAAGCCATATCCAAAATACCCTATTCTTATAATTGCACTTCTATTATGAGCAGGTACAATTTTGAAGTCAATATAACCATCAACTTAGTAGATTCTGATAAAATAATGAAAGGAATAAATTGAAAGTTTGAATATTACTAATTCTTTATAAGAACATGGTCCAAGTCACTTGAAAACATTATCAATACCAACAGAAGACAAATAAGAATCACCAATCCAGCACCAAATATGATCCTTACTGTGTCTTCATTTAATCATGAACTTGATTATTTCATAGACAGTTTTAATATTAAGCAAAGGATCAATGAAGAAATATCAAGTTTGTAGCATGAGAAGGGGATATACACCTTTGTGGCTTATACAGCACTGATACAAAATAAATTTTATTAAGAACATGTCCAAGAAGAAAATATATAGTGAGCACAATTTCTTCTCTTTCATCATTTAATGTCTGCCATACGTGAAACACCATGATGATAATCCAACAGAAAGAGCATCCAAAACTAAGTTGACTGATATACTCATAGGAAGTGTATACAAGGGAATCATTATCTACACATTTAATTAATAATGGTTCTTAATATTTTATTTCATAAAGCCAGACACATAAGAAATCCTAAAGGATTTTTATATGAACTAGAAATTTGGGCAAAGTGTATGATAAAGACAAAAGAGCCCCTTAATTTTGGAAACCTGAGTATGAGTCTTGATTAAAATTCTACTTCCCCTTAAAAATGTAAGTTTCTGGGTGTTATTTCAGTTTACAGGACTTTTAGTTACAAAAACCGTGACAAATTAAAAATAATCATTTGGTTAATCAATGATTCTTACCTAGTGTGGAAAAAATCTATTTTTATTAAGTCTGGTGAGAATCAATAAATTGTTTCTCAAATACAAGAAACATGATGTCAAGAACATTCCAAAGACTTTTATGTATGATAAGTATATTTCAATCTACCTATTTCTTACAAAAATTATGTGATATACCTATTATTAGTCTCACTCCCAGTTCACATATATCAAATTCAAGTCTCAGTAAATTATCTCAAGTTTTCATTGCGTGGTAATACAAAATACTAATAAGTCAAATTCTGCTATGCTTCTGCTAACATCAAAAATCTTATCAATTGGGCAGGTTGCCCAGCAACTTTCTTGTAAGAATTTTACCCTAAAATAAAAGGGGTTAAAGATAAATTTTTATTTCCTTCACAGTAAAGAATGGATGTTAATGTTAGTTTTTGACAAAAAGGGAAAAATCTTTGTGGGTCCTTTTGCCACTACTGCAATAGAAATAGCACAGCAGGAAGGATTTGCTTCTGTGAGTGCAGTAACTTAATTATAGACAATGCCATTTCAATTCTTTCCCCCTTTTCTATGAAATTGGGGTAAATTGCCACTTAACTTCTCAAAGATATTGATATTAATGAGTGACTGGGTTTAATAGTATTTGAAAGTTTAGAGGAAAGGAGAGGCAGTATGCAAGAATGAGTCACAAATTGCTTTGCTTAGCACTTTCCATTCTTAGAGAAAATTTAAAACTCTTTAGTAAGGCAAAAAAGCTCTGATAGAGCAGGGAACAGGAAAATGTTATGTTTCTACATAAGCAGCAAAGAATAGACATCAAAATAAAAGTTGTCACTGTCTTGGGAAATACATAATTGCATCTTTGGAGATTTCATGAGAGCAGTTTTCCTGGGATGACTAGAAAGCAGTCTCACAGGAGATTTCCTACCCCTCTCACCTTTTTCCCCTTCTTCTTTGATGTTTCCTGAGTTTGGGATATGGGAATTCTGTGGTGGATATATCAGTTGGAGCTAAGAAACATGTCAGATGTTCTCTGTATTTTAACTAGCTGTGGCTTTCTGTATTTGCATTCCTAATATGTATATTTATAGTCACAGGTAAGTACAGATATCATCCACAATCAAAGAAACTTCTTTTTGTGACAGATAGTCTTATCTTTTTTTAATCTGCCTAAATGTTTGCAGTTTTTCTTTTTAAGAGACAATTGATGGGACTAGATAGATTGATTAGTGGTTAAGAGCAGTTGATGCTCTTGCAAAGGATATGAATTTTATTTCCAGTACCCACATGGTGGCTCACAATAGTCCTTAACCCCATTTCCATATTATCAAGTTCCCTCGGGTGACATTTATCTCACCAGTCATATATGCAGTGCACGTACAATATCCAGGTGAAACAAACACTCATACACACAAAGTAAAAGCAAATACATATTTTAAGTAACCCAATTGATAAGTTTTAGTAAAGTGTTTCTCTATTTTTGTTTCAATATAACTCATTTTCTCTTCCAACTTATTTTTCAGGATCGTGTTGTATAATTTCTGATCATTTATATAATTTCTAGAGCTCATTGGATACTGATTAAGAGTTTGTTTCTTTGTGCCCAGAAAATATGCTTGTCATAATTTCCTTAAAATTCTATTTTGGATGATATTTCACATATAACTAACAATAAACTTCTTGATTTATATACTTATAAGGCATTCCTTTCATTTTTCTAGTTGAGTTATTGGGTTTTTCAGTTCCATCTTTATTTCATCTTGTGTCCTATGAAATTATTTTATCTCTTTACTGAATTATATTCACAAGTTCTGCATTGTCTTTATCACTTCCAACAGTTTTATGTTTTTCTTGGGCATCACTCATGCATTTATTCTCCTTAAGCTCTTTCTCTTTAATTTCCTTCAGCTGTTTCTTTGTGTATTCTTTTAATTCCTTGGATTCTGTGATGACATTTATTATTGTTCTTATAAAACTGTGCCCTGTGAGTCATATAAGTAATTCTCATTGCTAAACATTTCTTTGGGTATCTTTTAGAAAGAAGATACTACCTTGATCTTTCATGTTGGTATTCTTGTGATGGGATCTGTGCATGCAGACTTCTTTTGTTAGTTTTAACATACCTCAGCTCTCCTCCTCATAAAAGCTGCTATTCCCTTAAGGAACTAGACTGGTGTGGGTGTTTTGATTTGAATATATGCGGCACCCCACAGGCTTGTGTGCTGAGGGCTTGAGTCCCAGCTGTAGGTTATATGCAGGGAAATGATGGGCATTTCAGGAAATAGGGCATAGATGGCTGAAGTGTCTTGCTCCTGGCTGCTTTTTCTTCTCCTTCTCTAACTCTGTTCTCTGACCTTTTTAAAGGGAGCATCTGTGCTTGGCCACAAGATCTTCTGTCCATGATGTTCAACTTCACCTCAGGCCCAAGTCACACATCCACCACAGACTGAGACCTAGAGCTAAAACAAACACTCTTCCTCTTAAGTTGGTATTTTCGTGTGTCACAGTATCAAAGTCTGATGAGCAAAACATTTCCAAATCTCTCTCCCATTGTCAGTGGACAAGTGTGTCTTCGGCACCTGGTGAAGTTCTGTTCCTGTGAGTATCTTCCCCGCGGGGGGCCAGTGTTATAATAGCATCACTGAAGACACACATTCTTACTTCCACACATGCTCACAAGACTGAAGCAGTCGCAGTCCACCCATGCTCAAGAGTAGGTAGAACACACTCCCACATGCTTCTGATAAATGTCAAGAAATAGTGAGTATATTTAAAAACTAGCGTTTTGGGTAACTGGCATCGCAAAAACTGTCTTTCCAACATATCAGGGTGTCTCTAGATAGTGCATCTGCTTTTAGTCTAGACACAGACTATGCGGCCTTTCCTGTGGATTGAAAGTCTCTCAGAAATAGCACCAAAGCAGCTTAGCAGGCTCAGGAGAGCGCTGGTCTGTTAGCATTCTTTGTGGACACAAAATTATATTTTCTTTTTTTTGTTATCGTTTTTTATTTTAATTTTAAATAGCTTGTTTTGAACTGGGATTGACATATGTTTTCTTTTTTGGGTGGGTGGGTAAATACATTTTTAAATTTATTTTTAGTTTAAATTTAGATAAGAAACAGGGTTGCTTCACAAGTCAGTTCCGGGTCCCTCTCTCTTACCCTCCCCTTCTCCCGTGCCCTTCCCCCAATCCCCCCATTAACCCCTCATTTCCCCAAGAAGGGTGAGGGACTCCATGGGGGTGTTCATAGTCTGTCATTTCCCCTCCCCAAGAGTTCATGGTGAGAGTGCACCTCAAATTGTTGGATGGGAGTCCAAAGTCCTTGTGTATACTAGGGATGGGTACTGATCTGCTGCCCAAGGCTCAATAGATTACCTAGGCCTCCTCACTGACACTCACATTCAAGGGGTCTTGATCAGTCCCATGCTGGATTCCCAGGCTGATACCTGGGATTCAAGAGTTAACCTTTGTCAGGTCAGCTGTTTCTGGGGGTTAAACCAGCCCAATCTTAATCCCTTTGGTCATCAGTCCTCCCTCTCTGTTACTGGCTTTCTTGAGTTCAGCTCAGTACTTAACCAAGGGAGTCTGCCTCTTCTTTGATCAGCCACTAAATGAAGTTTCTGTTTCCCAGACTCTCTGGCCATAGGATTGTAGGCTGGCACTCCCCAGATCTATGTCTAAAATCCATATATGAGAGAGTACATGCCATGTTTCTCTTTTTGTGACTGGGTTACCTCACTCAGGATGGTTTCTTCTAGTTTCATCCATTTGCCTGCGAATCTCAGGATTCCACCGTTTTTTTCTGCTGAATAGTACTCCATTGTATAAATGTACCACATTTTCTCTATCCACTTTTCGGTTGAGGGACATCTAGGTTGCTTCCAAGTTCTGGCTATTACAAATAATGCTGCTATGAAAATAGAGGAACAGACATCTTTGTTGTATGAATGGGCATCTTTTGGATATATGCCTAAGAGTGGAGTTGCTGGGTCTTGTGGTAGGTTTATTCCCATTTTTCTGAGGAATCTCCATACTGATTTCCAAAGTGGCTGAACCAGTTGGCACTCCCACCAGCAATGGAGGAGTGTCCCCCTTTGACGGCATCCTCTCCAGCATAAATTGTCATTGGTGTTTTTGATTTTAGCCATTCTGACAGGAGTGAGATGGTATCTCAGAGTTGTTTTGATTTGCATTTCCCGGATGGCTAAGGATGTTGAGCACTTTCTCAAGTGCCTCTCAGCCATTTTAGAGGCTTCTATTGAAAATTCTCTATTTAGTTCTGCAGCCGACTTTTTAATTGGGTCCTTTGATGTTTTGGAGACTTGCTTCATGAGTTCTTTGTAAATTTTGGAGATCAACCCTCTGTCAGATGTGGGATTAGTGAATATTTTTTCCCATTCTGTGGGCTTCCTTTTTGTCTTGCTGACTGTTTCCTTTGCCTTACAGAAGCTTCTTAGTTTCAGGAGGTCCCATTTATTAATTGTTGATCTCACTGTCTGTGCTAGTGGTGTTATGTTCAGGAAGCTGTCTCCTGTACCAATTCGTTCAAGGGTACGACCCACTTTCTCCTCTAAGAGGTTCAGTGTGGCTGGATTTATGTTGAGGTCTTTGATCCATTTGGACTTAAGTTTTGTGCATGGGGATGAACATGGATTGATCCGCATTCTTCTACATGGCAGCCTCCATTTATGCCAGGACCATTTGTTGAGGATGCTTTCTTTATTCCATTGTATATTTTTAGCTTCCTTGTCAAAGATCAGATGTTCATATGTGTGTGGGTTAATATCCGCGTTTTCAATTCGATTCCATTGGTCTACATGTCTATTTTTGTGCCAATACCAAGCTGTTTTCAGGACTATACCTCTATAATAGAGCTTGAAGTCAGGGATGGTGATGCCTCTGTTCGTTGCCTTGTTGAACAGAGTTGTTTTGGCTATCCTGGGCCTTTTGTTTTTCCATACAAAATTGATTATTGTTCTTTCAAGGTCTGTGAAGAACTGTGCTGGGATTTTAATGGGGATTGCATTGAATCTGTAGTTTGCTTTTGGCAGGATTGCCATTTTTACTACATTGATCCTACCTATCCAAGAGCATGGGAGGTCTTTCCATTTTCTGAGGGCTTCTTTAATTTCTTTCTTTAAAGATTCAAAGTTCTTGTGATACAAGTCTTTCAATTGTTTGGTTAGCGTTACCCCAAGATATTTGATGTTGTTTGTGGCAATTGTAAAGGGTGATGTTTCTCTGATTTCTTTTTCAGCCTTTTTATCATCTGTATATAGTAGGGCTACTGATTTTCTTGAGTTGATCTTGTAGCCTGCCACTTTGCTGAAGGTGTTAATCAGCTGTAAGAGTTCCCTGGTAGAGTTCTTTGGGTCATTGATGTAAACTATCATATCATCTGCAAACAGTGAAAGTTTGACCTCTTCCTTCCCAATTTGTATCCCCTTGATCCCCTTTTGTTGTCTTATGGCAATGGCTAGAACTTCAAGTACCGTGTTGAAAAGTTATGGAGAGATTGGACAGCCTTGTTTTGTTCCTGATTTTAGAGGAATTTTGTTGAGTTTCTGTCTATTTAGTTTGATGCTGGCTGTTGCTTTACTGTATATAGATTTTATTATGTTTAAGTATGTACCTGTTATCCCAGATCTCTCCAAGACCTTTATCATGAAGGGGTGTTGGATTTTGTCAAAGACTTTTTCAGCGTCTAGTGAGATGATCATGTGATTTTTGTTTTTCAGCTTGTTATATGGTGGATCATGTTGATGGATTTTCATATGTTGAACCATCCCTGCATCCCTGGGATGAAACCTATTTCATCGTGGTGAATGATTGTTTTGATGTGTTCTTGGATCCGATTTGCTAGTATTTTGTTGAGTATTTTTGCATCAATGTTCATGAGGGATATTGGTCTGAAGTTCTCTTTCTTAGTTGTATCTTTGTGTGGTTTGGAGATCAAGGTTATTGAAACCTCATAGAAAGAGTTTGGCAAAGCCCCTTCTGCTTCTATTGTGTGGAATACTTTGAGAAGAATTGGTATAAGCTGTTCTTGAATTTCTGGTAGAATTCTGCACTGACGCCATCTGGACCTGGACTTTTTTTGGTTGGGAGAATTTTGATGACTACTTCTATTTACATAGGGGTTATAGGTCTATTTAAATTGTTTCTCTGTTCTTGATTTAGTTTTGGCAAGTGATAGCTATCCAGGAAGTCGTCCATTTCCTTTAAATTTTCGAATTTTGTGGAGTACGGTTTTTCAAAGTAGGACCTGATGATTCCCTGGATTTCCTCAGAGTCCGTTGTTATGTCCCCCTTTTCATTTCTGATTTTGTTAATTTGCATGTTCACTCTCTGCTGTTTGGTAAGTTTGGACAAAGGTTTGTCTATTTTGTTGATTTATTCAAAGAACCAACTCTTCGTTGCATTGATTCTTTGTATTGTTTTCCTAGTTTCTACTTTATTGATTTCTGCCCTCAACTTGATTATTTTCTGGCTTCTACTCCTCCTGGGGGAGTTTGCATCTTTGTGTTCTAGAGCTTTCAGCTGTGCTGTTAATTCTTTAGTATAACTGATCTCCAGTTTCTTCATGTAGGTGCTTAGTGCTATGAACTGCTTTCAAAGTGTCTCATAGGTTTGGGTATGTTGTGTCTTCATTCTCATTAAATTTGAGGAAGTCTTTAATTTCTTTTTTTATTTCTTCTTTGACCCAGGGATGGTGCAGTTGAGCATTATTCAATTTCCATGAGTTTGTAGGTTTTCTGAAATTTGTGTTGTTGTTGAATTCTAATTTTAAAGCATGGTGGTCTGATAAGATACATCGAGTTATTCCAATTTTTTTGTAGCTGCTGAGGTTTGATATGTTACCAAGTATGTGATTTTTGAGAAGGTTCCATGTGGTGGTGAGAAGAAGGTATATTCTTTTTGATGTGGATGAAATGTTCTATAGATGTCTGTTAATCCCAGTTGTGTCATTACTTCTATTAGACCCTTTGCTTGTTTGTTGAGTTTCTGTCTGGTATTCCTATCTAGTCGTGAGAGTGGTGTGTTGAAATCTCCCACTATAACTGTATGGGGCTTTAGATGTGATTTAAGTTCTAATAATGTTTCTTTTACGAATGTGGATGCCTTTGTATTTGGGGCATAGATGTTCAGGTTAGACACTTCATCTTGGTGGGTTTCACCTGTGATGAGTGTGTAATGACCTCCTTCATCTCTTTTGATTGATTTTATTTTAAAGTCTAGTTTGTTAGATATTAGCATTGCTACCCCTGCTTGTTTCTTGGGTTCATTTGATTGAAAATCTCTCTGGTAATGTCTGTCTTTGAGGGTGAGGTGTGTTTCTTGTATGCAGCAGAAGGAAGGGTTCTGTCTTCGAATCCATTCTGCTAGCCTGTGTCCTTTTTTTGGGTGAGTTAATGCCATTAATGTTGAGGAATATTAATGACCATTGATTGCTCATCCTTCTTCGATTTGCAATGGTTGTTGTTGGTGGAATTATGTCTGGAATTTCACCCGTTTGTTCTTTTGGCTGTTGGTAGAGAGAGATTCTCTAATGTCTATGTTTTTCTAGTTGTAGTTAGCTTCCTTGGGTTGGAGTTTTCCTTACAAAATTTTCTGTAGGGCTGGGTTAGTGGATTCGTATTGCTTGAATCTAGTTTTTTCGTGGAATATCTTGTTTTCTCCATCTATAGTGATTGAGAGCTTTGCCGCGTATAGTAGTCTGGGCTGGCATCCATGGTCTCTTAGTGTTGGTAGAATATCTATCCAGGACCTTCTGGCTTTCAGAGTTTCCATGGAGAAGTCAGGTGTAATTCTGATAGGTCTGCCTTTATATGTTACTTGATCCTTTTCCTTAGCTGCTTTTAATATTCTTTCGTTATTCTGTATATTTGGGGTCTTGATTATTATGTGGTGAGGGGATTTTTTTTTTGTGGTCCACTCTATTTGGTGTTCTGTAAGCTTCTTGTACCTTCATTGGCATGTCTTTCTTAAGGTTGGGAAAGTTTTCTTCCATGATTTTGTTGAATATGCCTTCTGCCCCTTTGAGGTGGTTTTCTTCTCCTTCTTCTATACCTATTATTCTTAGGTTTGGTCTTTTCATGGTGTCCCATATTTCCTGGATGTTTTGTGTTAAGGATTTGTTGGACTTAAGGTTTTCTTTGGTTGATGAATCCATTTCTCCTAGTGTATCTTCAACACTTGAGATTCTCTCTTCCATCTCTTCTATTCTGTTGGTAATGCTTGTATCGGTAGTACCTGACTGTTTGCCCAGCTTTTCTATTTCCTGCCTTTCTTCAGATTGTGTTTTTTTTATTGTCTCTATTTCAGTTTTCAACCCTTGCAGTGTTTGCATTGCTTCTTGCAATTTTCGGTTTATCTTTTCGTCCATTTGTTGCCTTTTATGAATTTTTTGGTTTGTTCTTTCTTCCATTTCTTGCATTTTTTTGGTTTGCTTTTTGTTCCATTTCTTGCATTTTTTTGCTTCGTTTCTTCTTCCATTTCCTGCCTTTTTTGGTTAGTTTCTTCTTCCATTTCTTTCATTTTTTGGTTTGTTTTTTCTACCATTTCTTGCCTTTTTTAGTATGTTTCTTCTTCCAATTCTTGCATTTTTACTTTGCTTTTTCTTCCATTTCTTGCATTTTTGCTTCGTTTCTTCTTCCATTTCCTACCTTTTTTGGTTTGTTTTTTCTTCCATTTCTTTGAGGAATTTTCCTATATCCTCTTTTAGGGCCTCTATCATTTTCATGAAAATGGTTTTAAGGTTGTTCTCTTCTGCTTCGTTCGCATTGGAACATTGGAGTCTTGCTGGTGTGGAGTCTCTAGAATCTGGTGGTGTCATATTTGTTTTTCTGTTGCTGAGTGTGTTTTTGTATTGTCTCTTTGCCATCTCTTCTTTTAGTGGGTGCAGAAAGAGCCCCTTACTGGTCTGGGGACCAGAGTTCACTTTTGGTGGGTGCTAGCAAGTCCAATAATCTGGTGGTTCTTCTATTCCTTGTCCTCATTCTGGTCCCATGGGATGGAGAAGAAGAACAGGAATCTGGGGCACTTAGCCTCCTACCTGGTACCCTGGACCCTATGATAGATCCTGTTGTACCTGATCCTGCGGCCCGAACAGATTCTCTAGTTTTAAATCTTATATGAACAGAGTAAGCTTGAGTCAAAGAGACGGTGTGTGGGAAGGATGTACCTAGAAGTTGGAAATGCATTGAATGGAATGAAGTCATGTGAACAGAGGGGACTGACCTTATATACGGGCTGTGCCTCCTGGTCCATGCCTCAAAGGTGGGGATATATCTGGCAGGGTAGAAAACTTGGATGTTGCATAGTAGAGGCCTGTGGATTAAAGGTACAGGTAGGCAGAGTCCTGGAAAAAGCCTAGACATTGGTTTTAATACAGACTAGTATACTCAGAGTAGCCCAGGGCACTGAATGTGGGATCTGAACTGGATCTGGCAGGTTGGGTGAAGACATTGAAGGGGAGGGCAATGGATATTCACCAGTCTAGACCATAGAGGAGGATCTAACATGTTTTTAACATTGATGCTATCCTGAGAAACTTATATAATTTGGATACTATATCTATTTTCCTTATAACTTTTGTTTTTTTCTTTTAGGCTCCTTGCTGTTATTCCTTTAATCATACCTTAACTGAAACAGGGAATTTTAACACTTTCTAAAGTCTTGTCAGTGCTGTAATTTTTGGTTGAAAATAGTTTATAACACAGTGATTCTCATTGTATAATTCCATAATATGTTTTACAATTGCTTTTTAAATTGGAGATAATCACAAAAAGTAAAATAATTGTTAAGTACCTAATAGATACCTAGAACATTAGTAGGCACTGCTACCAATCTCTAGAGAGAAACATTACTATTACATCCACATTGAAATAATTTTTTAATTCAAGGTGAAATTTCTTTATGTTGCTCACTGGGAAAACTGGCAATTCAATTATATGATACAAAAACATCATGTAGCTTCTTATTTAAAGATAGTTGGGAACTAGATCACTGTTAATCCCTTAGTTATTGACTTACTGACGTGCATAGGAGGGTATTCTGTTTTGATTTTCTGTGGAAATGTAGGGTCAGGGCATATGAGCATAGTTACAAGGTGGCTAACATAATACTTACAGAATTTATGTTTATCATTTTAATTAAGCTTCATAATACAATTAAACAGTATCCTCCAAGAGCATATCAACAATAAAATGCAAAGTGATGAAGAAAATTTTTATTGAACTGTCAACCAGAAGTTGTAGTAATACTTGTCATTTTCTTATTTTCAATATTCAAATCTTGACTTTTACATGATTGATTTATTTTAAGGTTAGCTATACCATTCCCAGCAGGCTGTCAATAAATAATCTTGATGGACAGATGGCTAAAGTTACAATATGCTTTATCCTTACAGGTGAGTAAACACCTGATGATTGATTATAGTCAAATATTATTAAAAATGTGCATTTTGCACATGTTTCAGAATAATTACATGCTGTAGTTAATTCTAAATAAATACAATGTGATTTATACCAATAATTATTGAATCAGATTTAGTTTTTAATCCCCAAATAACTGCTTAAAATATTTTAGTATTGTGCTACTTGTGATTCAAAATCAACTAGTCTATTTTCAGAACTCTTCAAGATTACAAATTACAATGACTCCTCTCTGTGTGTGTGTCTCTCTGTCTCTCTCTCTGTCTCTCCCTTTTTCTCTGTGTGTGTGTGTTATTGCTGTAGTAATTTGTAGAGAGTAGCACTAAAATCAATTTCTGCATTTGTCGATAAAAATCCAGTATAATACATATGTGTTTTTATATTTTTGGTTGTGAGCCTAGCCTTTAACGGTTGAGCCATCTCTCCTGCCCTCCATATGTATTTTAAACTTAATAAGCTGTTGTAAATTTTTGAAGTCACATTTTCTTAAAAGGGAATGTAATATTTTGATCATTCTAGCTATCATTTTTCTAAACATGTCAATCCTTCCTTCAGGCCGCTACTCTTTAAAACATTATGAACCCATCTATTAACTCTATATTATGAATAGAAATCAAACACATATAAATGATGTGAAGAATTGTGCTGGGATTTTGACGGGGATTGCATTGAATATGTAGATTGATTTTGGTAAGATTGTCATTTTTACTATGTTGATCCTACCTATTCAAGAGCGACGGAAATCTTTCCATTTTCTGGTATCTTCTTTAATTTTTTTGTTTAATGACTCAAAGTTCTTGTCATACAGGTCTTTCACCTGTTTGGCTAGAGTTACCCCAAGATACTTTATGTTTTTTGTGGCTATAGTCAGGGGTGATGTTTCTTTAATTAATTTATCAGCAAATTTATTGTCTATATATAGTAGGGATACTGATTTTTTTAGTTAATCTTGTATCCTGCCACTTTGCTGAAGCTGTTTATCAGCTGAAGAAGTTCCCTGGTAGAATTCTTCGGGTCACTTATGTAAACTACCATATCATCTGCCAATAGCGAAAGTTTTACTTCTTCCTTCCCAAAATGTATCTCCTTTTGTTGTTTTATTGCTCTATCAAGAATTTCAATTAAAATTTTGAAGAGTTGTGGAGAGAGTGGACAGTCTTGTCTTGTTCCTGATTTTAGAGGAATAATGTTGAGTTTATCTCCATTTAGTTTGATGTGTGCTGTTGGTTTACTGTATATTGCTTTTATGATGTGCTGGTATGTTTCTGTAATCACTGAACTCTCCAAGACCTTTAACATGAAGGGGTATTAGATTGTGAAAGATGATTTTCAGCAACTAATGTGATGATCATGTGGTTTTCCTTTTTTCACTTTGTTTATATGTTGGATTACTTTGATAGATTTTCATATGTTGAATCCTCCCTGCATCCCTGGAATGAAGCCTACTTGATCATGGTGGATGATTTCTCTGATGTGCTCTTGGATTTGATTTGTCAGTATTTTGTTGAGTATTTTTGCATCAATGTTCATGAGGGATATTGATCTGTCGCTTTCTTTCTTAGTTGTGTCTTTGTGTAGCTTGGGTACCAAGTTAATTGTAGTCTCATGAACAGTTTGGCAATGAACCTTCTGCTTGTATTATGTAGAACACTTTGAGTAGTATTGGTATTAAGTCTTCTTTGAATTTCTGGTAGAATTTTGGAGTAAAAACATCTGGCCCCAGGTTTTCTTTTGGTTGGGAGACTTTTGATGAATGCTTCTATTTCATAAGGGGTTATAGGTCTGCTTAAATTGCTTACCTGTTTTTGATTTAATTTTAGCAAGTGATATCTACACAGAAAATTATCAATTTCCTTTATATTTTCAAAATTTGGGGAGTACAGTTTTGCAAAGTATGACCTGATGACTCTCTGGATTTTCTCAGTGTCTGTTGTTGTATTCTCCTTTTCATTTCTGATATTGTTAATTTGCAAGTACTCTCTCTGTCTTTTGGTTAGGTTGAGTAAAGGTTTGTCTGTCTTGTTGATTTTCTCAAAGAACCAACTCTTTGTTTCATGGATTGTTTGTATTGTTTTTTTTTTGTTTCTACTTTATTGATTTCAGTTGTCAGTTTGATGATTTCCTGGCATCTACTCCTCCTGGGTGAGTTTGCTTCATTTGTTCTAGAGATATCAAGTGTTCTGTCAATTCTCTAGTGAGGGAATTCTCCTGTTTCTTCATGTGGTCACTTAGTGCTATGAACTTTTCTCTGAGAACTGCTTTCAGTGTGTCCCATAGGTTTGGATATGTTGTGTCTTCATTCTCATTGAATTTTAGGAAGTCTTTAATTTCTTTTTTTGTTTGTTTGTTTCTTCTTTGACCCAGGAGTGGTGCAAGCAATTGTGTATTATTCAATTTCCATGAGTTTCTAGGGTCTCTGTAACTTGTGTTGTTGCTTAGTTCTAATTTTAAGCCATGGTGGTCTGATAAGTTACAGAGGGTTATTAAATTTTTTGGTATCTGTTTGATTTATTGCCAAGTATGTGTTCGATTTTAGAGAAGATTCCATGTGGCACTGAGAAAAAGGTATATTCTTTTCTGATTGAAGAAAATGTTCTATGGATTTTTGTTAAACCCAATTGGGTCAAAACTTCTGTTATTTCCTTTGTTTCTATGTTAAGTTTCTGTCTGGTATTCCTGTCCAGTGGTGAGAGTGGGTGTTAAAGTTTCCCGGTATAAGTGTGTCATGTTTAATGTGTGATTTGAGTTTTAGTAATGTTTCTTTTACTAATGTGGGTGCCTTTGTATTTGGTGCGTAGATGTTCAGAAATGAGACTTCATCTTCATGGATCTTTCCTATGATGAATATGAAATTACTTTCTTCATCTCTTTTGATTAATTTTAGTTTGAAGATATTAGGTTAGCCACACCAGCTTGCTTCTTATGGGCATTTGATTGCAAAATCTCTTCCCAATTGTTAACTTTGAGGCAATGTCTGTCTTTGAAGTTGAGGTGTGTTTGTTGTATGCAGCAGAAGGATGGATTCTGTCTTTGTATTCATCATATTAGCCTGTAAATTTTATAAGTGTATTAAGACCAATGATATTGAAGTATTTTAATGACCATTTATTGCCGATTCTTGTTTTGGATTTGTTTTGGTAATGGTATTGTGTGTGGATATTTCCCCTTATCCTGGCTTTGGCAAAGTGGGATTATGTATTGCCTATATTTTTGTGAGTGTAATTAACTTCATTGGTTGAAGATTTCCTTCCATGATTTTCTGTTGGCATGGACTTGTGGATATGTATTGTGTAAATCTGGTTTTATCATGTAAGATCTTGTTTTCTCCATCTATAGTAATTGAGCATTTTTCTGTGTATAGTAGTCTGGGCTGGTGTCCATGGTCTTTTAGTGTTTGTAGAACATCTACCCAGGTCTTTTGGCTTTCAGAGTTTCCATGGAGAAGTCAGGTGTAATTATGATAGGTCTGCCTTTATATGTTACTTGACTTTTTCCTTTGCTGCTCTTAATATTCTTTCTTTATTCTGTATGTTTGGTGTTTTAGTTATCATGTGGCAAGGGGACTTTTGTTTGTTTTAGTCTACTTGGTGTTCAGTAAGCTTCTTGTACTTTCATAGGTATGTCCTTCTTCAGGTTGGGAAATTTTTCTTCTGTGATATTGGTGAATTTGTTTTCTGCACATTTTAGCTGGACGTCTTTGCCTTCTTCTATACCTATTATTCTAATGTTTGGTATTTTCACAGTGTTCCATATTTCCTGGATGTTTTGTGTTAAGGATGTATTGGATTTAAGATTTTGTTTGGTCATTGAATCTGTTTTCTCTAGTTTATCTTCAGTTCCTGAGATTTTTCTCTTCTGTCTCTTGTATTCTGTTGGTTATGCTTCCATCTGTAGTTCCTGATTATTTACCCAACTTTTCTAATTCTAGCATTCCACGAGTTCATGTTTTCTTTATTGTCTCTATTTAAATTTTCAGGTCTTGAATTGTTTGAATTGTTTCCTTCTTCTGTTTGTTTGTTTTTCTTGGCTTCCCTGCTTTCTTTAAGAGATTGGTTGATTTCTTGCATTGTTTTCATTTGTTTGAGGACCTCTATCCTTTTCAAAAAGTTGTATTAAGGTCATTCTCTTCTGCTTCATCTGCATTGGAATGTTCAGGTGTTGCTGGTGTAGAATCCCTGGACTCTGGTGGTATCATATAAGTCTTTCTGTTGTTGAAAGTGTTCTTATTCTGTTGTCTTCCCTTCTCTTCTTCCAGTGGGTATAGGTGGTGTCTCTACCTCTTGTGGTGGGTATGGGTTCAAGGCTCTATCCTCTCCTCTATCCTGGAGAATGAAGAGGCAAGACAGTAATAGAGGCAGATGCTGGATGCTTTGTTCTGCCTCCAGGTCCCTCAAGTGTGATTTTTCAGATCACTGAAGCTCTCAGCTCAGCTCCCTGCAGCAGCAGCTGCCTGAAGATTAACACTTGTTATGAAAAAATGGATGGAAAAAGTAGTTCCAATTACCTGAAGACATAAAAATGAGATCATTGGGTTATTAGGAAGAAAGAATATGTAAATTATGCATGCAAGTAAGGGTATAGAATTAAAAAAGAATGATTGCATTATCCATAACATTTTTACAGCATTCCATCATCTACACCAAACCAAGTAAGTACAACTTGGGTATTAGCCATGAAAAGGAAATGTACAAAACAGAAAAAAATTTAGATTTTACTTTTACAATATATTTTGACTCTATCCTTTCTTGTTTCTCAATTCTCACATCCTGGGTCACTCCAACCCTGTCAAACTTATGTTCTGTGTCTTAAAAACAAAACGAATGAAAAGCACACACACACATACAAACATGTAATCTGCCTTAGGTTAACCTGAGCATGAGGCCTGCCCTGGAATATAGTTGACTTACTTAGTGTCACTCCATTGAATTAATTAATCAGACATTTTAAAAATAACTAAACAAAATAGCTTGCAAAAGGGAAGTATGAACATAGAAAAATTCAGAAATTTCCTAATTTCTTCACATATTTGTAGCCTTAAATTTTGGATCTTAAAATTATGACTGAGAGCTTGTTTGGAGGTTCTAGTAGGGGAGCACAGCTACTCGTATACCCTTGACCGAAGACCGGTCCTCCTCTATTCGGGGAAGGTCGTCCTCTTCGACTGAGCCCGCAGCTTCGGGGGGGGAAGAGGGAATCATAGGATCGAAGACAGATCAGGCACCAGAGTGACCTCGAGTGATCTAAAGGTATAACATCAATTGGCAAGCTAAGCAATAGTGGAGGGACCACCTCGAATGCCCATTCCTGATAATGAACTTGATGTCTATAACCATCCGGGAGCCTTCATCCTGTGACTGATGGAAGCAGAGGCAAACACACAACTAATCACTGAACTGAACCCAAGGAACCCAGTGACAGAGAGAGAGGATTGATGAGCAAATTGGCAAAGAATGGGCTGGCAAAACCAGCAGAGACAGCAGATCTGAACAGGGGAGTGCTCTTGGACCCCAGACCGACAGTGGGGAGGCCAGCATGGGACTGATCTGGACCCCCCAAATGTGAGTGTCAGTGAGAAGGCCTGGGCAACCTATGAGGCCCTGAGCTGTGGATCAGTGTCTATCCCTGGTATACAAACTGTCTTCATGTGCCTATAGCACAAAGAGAGATGCTCTCTCAGCCTGGACTCTTAGGGGAGTGCCTTGACCCTACCAAGAGTAAAATGACAGACTCTAGATATCCCCTATGTGGAAGGATTTGGCAATAGGGTGGGAGGGAGGGGGGGATGGGGAGTGCGGGAAGAGGGGAGGGAGAGGAAACTGGGATTGACATGTAAAACAAGCTATTTAAAATTAAAATAAAAAATGAGAAAAAAAGTATGACTGGATCCTGGAGAGTACTTGTTATTCTTCCTTCCAGATTTCCTGGTTTCAATCAGGAGCATAACCATGGTGGCTCTCTAACTTGAGGGAACCAAGCACTCTCATGGTACACAGACATATACAAACAAAATACCCACACACACAAAATGAATAAGCATTTAATTAAAAATGCTACAGCTATTACCTTTTTATTTACTTTTAAATTTAAATTAGAAACAAGGTTGCTTCACAAGTCAATTCCAGGTCCCTCTCTGATTTCCCTCCCCTCCTCCTGTGCCCTCCCCCCCAACACCACCCAATATCCCCTCATTTCCCCAGGGACAGTGAGGCCCTCCATGGGGGTGTCCATAGTCTGTCATTTCAATCAGGGCAGGGTCTAGACCCTCCCGCAAGAGTTCAGGGTGAGAGTGCATCTCACATTGTTGGATGGGAGTCCAAAGTCCATTTGTATACCCGGGATAAATACTGATCTACTGCCCAAGGCTCAATAGATTACCTAGCCTCCTCACTGACACCCATATTCAGGGGGTCTTGATAGGTCCCATGCTGGATTCTCAGGCTGATGCCTGGGATTCAAGAGTTAACCTTTGTCAGGTCAGCTGTTTCTGGGGTTAAACCAGCCCAGTCTTAATCTCTTTGGTCATCAGTCCTCCCTCTCTGTTACTGGCTTTCTTGAGTTCAACTCAGTGCTTAGCCGTGGGAGTCTGCCTCTTCTTCCCTCAGCCACTGAATTAAGGTTCTGTTTCCCAGACTCTCTGGCCATGCGATTGTAGGCTGGCACTTCCCAGATCTATGTCTAAAATCCGTATATGAGAGAGTAAATGCTATGTTTCTCATTTTGTGACTGGGTTACCTCGCTCAGGATGGTTTCTTCTAGTGCCATCCATTTGCCTGCAAATCTCAGGATTTCATTGTTTTTTTTTCTGCAGAATAGCACTCCATTGTATAAATGTAAACTATTACCTTTTAAAACAAAAAGCGCGACTGGGTTTGATTAAATAGCAAGCATTAATAATTACCCTTCATTAAAATCCTTATGCATATTATTTTGTTTATTTTGGAATAATCAGTTCTCAGCAGCTATTAAATCCTTTTATTTGGTTATGTGTAGAGAGTATTTTACTTTTACTTGCCATGTGAAAGAGTCTTAAAATTTAGTATGCATCAATGATAGATCAAAGCATTGCACATAAATTAACATATTTGTAAGGAAATTACATGATAATTCATGTAAAACCTTTTTACTTTTATTTATTTTGTGTTTCTGTGTATATGTGTATTTTCATGTATCATCGTGTGTGTGTGTGTGTGTGTGTGTCTCACATATCTTACTGAGATTGTGTAGGCCAAAGAAAAGTCCATGGAAGTCATTTCTCTTCTACTCAAAGGTGTATCTGGAGAATTTAACTCAGACTTTTAGGATTCCTGGAAATTACCTTTATCTGCCAAGCCTGCTTGTACTGTGAGAACTGTTTTATTTTCATTGTCAGTGAATGTAAATTATGACACTTTAAAAATAAAATAATTCATTTTCCATGCCCACAAATAGCTTAATTTCCAAATAATTTTCAGGAAAGAACATAGTGTCTTTATTGAACTATACTCTTTAAATGGCAAATCATTTTAGTCAGTAATTCTCACTAAGTAAGTAGTCAGCTGCCATTACTTGTGTAAAAGAACAGTTTTTGACATTTCTGAAGCAAATTATGTGTATTCTCTCCCTCTTTTGGTTATCTATAATTGGTCTTATGTAGGAAAGCATCTTGTCAGTTTTAAAAATACTTAAAATTTGGATCTGTTTTGAACACTAATTATTTTGATAAAAATTATAGGAAACAAGAGCCACAAAATGCTACTTTATCTGCTTAGAAATATTGCCTAGTTTATGACTTTGATAAGTGAATTGGTAATATTATTTTTAGTTCCTAATTTATACCAGCAAATAGGAGAAAAATCTTTGTTTTACTTTAGTATAGACTGTAAGAAATTATGCATTCTGGAATGTAACATTAGCATTTGGAGAAGAAATGATATATCATATGATTAAAAGTGTATTGTCTACTTTAATATAGACAATAAAATCATGAAATGACTCATTGACTCTATTACTCCCTTTTACTTGCAGGATCCAGCATGCTTTATCTCTTTACCTCTGTCTTGTTTCATTTTGAAGTCATTTTCCTTCTATTCATCTTTTCCAAGTTTTATAGCTTTAAGATAAATTTTAGATGTGTAACAAATTGCCTGTTAAACAGTTGGCCTTGTCAAACTGATAGGCAGGGAAGGAAAAAATTGCTCACTTCTAAAAGCCCATTTACTTATTAAGGATAGCATAGGTTACTATATTTCTATGAATGAATTACTTCAGCCAAAGCAGAGAGCCTGCTAGAAGAAAAAAAAAACAGGATGAAAAATAGGTCTTTGAAATACCACTTCCAAAGCCTTTCTATGACTTAGATCACATTTGTCATTAGAAATTGTTATGAAATATATGATGTCTGTCTTGCAAAGAGCTTGGAAAAAGGCAAAACAGCAGATTCAGTAAACATTCTTCCTGTGATTACACTTGAAACACTACTGTAAAATCTATTATGTAATTTGTTGCTTATGAAACTTGGACAACACACTTCATTTTCCCAAAGCTTAGGTTTCATCTTATATGTAGGGCCAAAAATTACTTCCCAGTATTCTTATTTCAAGGATAAGCTATACAAAGTATTTTGAGTAGAAAACACAATTGCTAGTAATTTTATGTTAATAATGTCATTATTAATATTCATTGTTTAAAAATGACATGAATATCATGTGAAATGTGTTATTCAAAGTTTCTAAAGGATATTGCATGTAGGAGTGAACCCCACAAAACTATCCGCCCATGAGGGTGGGGACAAGTAAATTAGCACAGGTAGAGATAAAAGGAAGGAAAAGGATAAAGGACCTCCTCTTTTGGAAGCCAGCCAAGCTTCTAACGCCTAGCTTGTGTGACTCTCTCTCACTGATAAATAAATATATTGTATCACCTATAGCATTGGCTATCATCATTAATTGCATATACCCCAGAGTTCCAAGATAGCTTTACTCTATTCTTTAGAAAGCATATAACTTCTGTAATCTTTTCTTACTGATTTTATATTTGCACAATCATTTACTTTTTGGTGTTGCAGACCAAAATAAGTACGTCAGATACTTTTAGAAAGTCCTTTTCATCACAGAAAAGAGACATACCCTTAGATTTCTACAATCATTTCTAGTTAATGATCATTTTCCACATGTTTCAGGAGTCCTCATTATATTTTTAACAACATCCTTTTCAATAGACTATATAACTCTTTGTTGGTTTTGAGCCCTGTCACCACGATGAAACAACAACTGAAAAATCAAATAAACCTAACAAATTATAGCAAGATGGACTGAATTTTAGAACAACCATTTGTACTCCTTCAGAAAACAAAATCTTTTAAAGAATATTACTGTTAACATATGACTCAATAAGTAGTCCTCTCTCATTCTCTCTCTGTCTCTCTCTCTCTCGTGTTTGTTAAATAAAACTCTACATCTTCATAAAGATTTAAACACACTAAATATACATGTTCTGGCAAATGGAGACAAGATATAGCACGCTTATTTAATCCATTTAATATAATGCTATTCAGCAGTAAGAAAACAATGAGGAACTAATTGAAACTCAAAAATATTATAATACATAAAAAGGTAAAACAAAAGAGGACTGTATAAGATTCTACTTATAGAAATTTACCAGTAAAGAAAGTTCACAGAAAAATATGGTAGTGCTTGCTTAATCTGGGGATGATAATGAAGTAATAAGAAAATAACTTGAAATAGTTGTGAGCAAAATTATGGAGGTGTAAATAGAAAGTTCTAAAAGTAGTTTACAGAGATGGTTGCATCACTTGTAAAGTTGCTCAAAATCATTGAATAGCTATAAAAATATGAGAAACCAAGTTATAAGAAAACAATGGGAAATAATTGCAATACGTTTGTAAGTGTCATATATTGTGGAGTTGAATTAGAATTAACTAACAGAATGTCTTTAGGTAATGTCACTTATTATCAACACATACCACCTTTACGCACAAGTGTCAATATTTGATAAAAACAGTCAAAACTGTCTCTCTTTACATTTATTAATCTCATGTGTTTTTATATAAAATAGCATTTAGAGATACAAACATGACATTTATATTTGAAGAAGAACATGCATAGCACCTATAGTAAAAATGTTTTAATTATGATTAAGATGAAGAAAATATTTATGAAATTAATAGTTTCTTGGATACATATCCAGAAACATAGACAGTATCATCTTGACATTTATTCATACATGTATTGATGGCTCTTTTTATTAATTAGAAATGTGTGGAACTTTCAATAAAAATCTCTCATAATTATTATTTACCTTGGCATCAGTGTAAACACTCCTTGAACCTGAGATTCTTGCCATTGTCTCTTTTCCTCCCTTGAGTTTCACATTAGTCAAGTTTTCCAGGATCGAATCTGTACCCATATGCATGCCTGTGTACGTTCATCTCTCAGTAATACTAGTTTAAAACATCTCTTTCTTAGAATAGAATTGTTATTTAACTTAAAAAGAACTAACTGGATAGTAAAGCTGCCAGGTTTGCATGTGCTTCTCATTGCTCCTTACCCACTATCCTATATTCACTTTCCAATTTGTTCAGATTGGTCTCTAGAATGTAACATCATAATTTCCTCATGTACTCCTCCTTTTTTTAAATCATTTCTTGCTTTTTAAAAAACTTTCATTGAACTCATTTAAAATCTAGCCTCACAACATTCCACAAATGTTGTCAAGTTGATGAAGGTTTGTAGTGGACAAAATTAGCCACAGAAAAGGTAGAGGAATTATTTTTTGGAGCGACATCAATTTACTAGCATTAAAATATTAATAGTACATTCCACCAAAAGAGCCACCACTTCCATTCAAGTCAGATCAAGTTCATGATATCAATGGGTCTCCTACAGTTTTGGCCTTTCTCCCACTGGAATCCACACATTTTTACATAACTATAGATCTTTCAGAGAATAAATTATACAGGATGCTGAGCCTCAAAGCTTTTCACATCATTGAGCTTCTTCTGCTGGCACATGCCTTTAATCCCAGCACTCAGGAGGCAGAGGCAGGCGGATCTCTGTGAGGTTGAGACCAGCCTGGTCTACAAGAGCTAGTTCCTGGACAGACTCAAAGGCAATACAGAGAAGCCCTGTCTCGAAATAATCGTCTGTTAGCTCGTTGTGGTGGCCCACACTGATAAAATTTGCTGAAGGTGGCAGAGGCAGGAAGATCACGAGTTCGAGGTCAGCCTGGGCTACCCATGCAGCACTGGTGCTGATTTCAGACCAGTACAGGTTATGCAGGTGCTGCAACCGCCCAGAAGCCCGGGTGCGGGTGGAGGGGCAGTGAGTGGGGTGGTGGTCAGCATGTTGCTCGGCTGAGGCTAGGCTTCCCACACCAGCAGGGCATGCATCCTCGCCAGCAGCTCTGGTAGCCGATAAGGTAGAGGAATTATGATAGCACAGTCACAAAACCAATATCAGACTCAACTGCTAAACAACTATGTACAGGAGGAGTCAGAAAAATGAAACAGCTGGAAAACCCCACATTTTTAAAATACTTTTGAATTTTGCATCTTGATCAGTCTAGTTTTCCATCTTGATAATGCCTTAAGAGTCCTGATACTTTAGTGTATAAGAATAAATTAATAACTTCTGATACATGACTTGAGAAAGCTGAATGTATTCTGAAGAATTAAAAAATCAAGGATAAAAGTAAAATATTTCTTTTTGTTACAGACTACTAAAGAACACAATCTTCTAGAATGATCATTTTGAGTTCATGATTCACCCAGAGCTTAAAAATAGCAGACACTGGTTTCTAGCTTTAATTTTATTTGTATTATCTAAAAGCTTGTCACAGCACTGCTGCCATTTAAGTATTTTCCTGAGATTTGAGAAGTCAGCTAAATATATTTGTTTCTTGACATCTAGGATACAGCCAACAATGAGTTAGTTCCATCTGCTTTAGGCCTGTGCTGTATAATGAATGTCAGTTGGTGACAGCTTAATTCTGCTATGCAGATTATCTTAAACCTGAGTTTTATGGCAATACAGACTCACTCGTTTACCTTTATATGCATGATAGAATATAAAATTATAGTTGGCGTTAGCATAATCCATCGTCTATTTAATGAGCTGCATGACTATTAAACGCAAAAAGGAAAATAATACAGCATATTTTAACTTTTCCTCACTCTGTTGTGATTTTATTTTTATAGTGTCACTTAGTTTGATCCATTATTACCCTCCCCTTCATTCTGGAACATGCTCTACATCAATTCATTTCCTAATATCATGATTTGAAGTCAATGGCATTTGACCTGGAAATAAAGTTTTTATGGTTATTAAACTACCAGAAGGGAACTGGTAATTTGAATTTCAGTATTTGCATTATAATGCATACTCAGAGAACATTTTGATAATGATTTACATTTGGATAAAATAGTTCCCCTATGATATTGAACTCAGATGGTTGACACAGATAACTTTTTATATCATCAGAAAACCTGATAAACTACTTTTCTGTGAGTTTACTTGTAATCTTAATAGCAAAGAATCAATGATAGCACACTATTTTGGCATAGGATGCTTACTCTTTTTTTCTGACTACACATCTCTTTTGTAATGTGAATTCAACAGGTAAAGAGAAGAACAAAAACTAGTCACACAGGAAGCTTCCAAGTTTTAGAAACTAACACCAAAATATTTATTTAGTGAATATATACAATATGTACACTTGACTATTACACCCACATATACAGAGAAATATAATTGTTTTCTGTTTCAGGTAAATTTGAGATAATGTTTCAGAAAGGCTCATGCATGCATATATAAGATTCCACATAATATAATGGAATATACAGGAGAAAAACTCAGATGAAAAAATGATACAGAATAAATGAAGAATAAATATACTAATTAAAATAAAAGTAACTTGTTAGTCAGTCATTCTTCTTTTAATCCAAAAACTTGAATATATTCCTTCAGAAAAACCTTGCTACAGAAAATTATTATGAACACTGGTGTTGAAATTACTTGAAGACATCATAGAATGTTCCTAGAAAAAAAATCTGGATGAAAATTAAATGGTTTGAGTAAAATTCCTGGCTTATAAGGCATCTTTCCTGTGGGTTATTCTTAACTTCTGTGAAGCTTCCAGAAATACGTAATTTTCAGTTTATTCTCTTTAAGATTCAAAAGACAGAGTTTGAAGTTTCTCAAACATGTAGAAAGCAATGGATAAAATCAAAGAGGGAATAACACAAGGACACCGCAAATACACATGGAACTCCTGCCTACATACTTGGATGGTCTGTGAAGTTGCCATGAATTGCTTAACATAAAATGACTGGAAATCAATTTTATTTGCTTTTCATGTTGGAGATGAGGGCCAACAGGTATGGTGTGGTAAAGGAAATAATTCATAGTCAAGAGATGAAATTCTGTAGGTTAGCACTCCCCAGATCTATGTCTAAAATCCATATATGAGAGAGTACATACCATGTTTCTCTTTTGTGACTGGGTTACCTCAATCAGGATGGTTTCTTCTAGTACCATCCATTTGCCTGCAAATTCCAGGATTCTGTTGGATTTTTTTTCCGCTGAATAGTACTCCATTGTGTAAATTTACCCCATTTTCTTTATCCACTTTTCAGTTGAGGGACATCTAGGTTGCATCCAAGTTCTGGCTGGCATACAAATGGACTTTGGGTGCCCATCCTACAATGAGAGATGCACTCTCACCCTGGACTCTTGAGGGAGGGCCTAGGTCCTGCTCTGGATGAAATGACAGACTGTTGACACACCCATGGAAGGCCTCACCCTCCCTGGGGAAAAGTGGGAGTATGAGGGGGTTGGTGGAAGGAGGGGAGGGAAAGGGAGAGGGACCTGGGATTGACATGTGAAGCAACCTTGCTTCTAATTTAAATGTAAATTAAAATATTTTAAAAAATGGATAGTAAAAACAAATAAACAAAAAAGAACAAAAGAACCCCCAAAAAACAAAACAAAAAAAGATGCAGCTCTATTTACCAAATGTTATGGTTAACCTTATACTTAATGTAGTTTTTTCCCCATTAATATAGGCAAAAATGCAGTTTGCTTTCTGTTTGATTTATTTTCATTTATTTATTTTTTTGGTTTTTCGAGAAAAGGTTTCTCTGTAGCTTCGGAGGCTATCCTGGAACTAGCACTTGTAGGCCAGGTTTGTCTCGAACTCACAGAGATCTGCCTGCCTCTGCCTCCCAAGTGCTTACACCACCATTGCCTGGCTCTGTTTGATTTAAATGGATGCTACCACATAAAAAGGAGGATCAAAAACACAAATAACATAAAACTAATTGTCTTTACTAATATATAAAATAATTATGTAGAAAATTATAAAGAATTGCTTAATACATTGTAAATAAGTGTATTATTAATGTCAAAAGCAATAATATGCAATTGTCTTTTGTATTTTTATGTCCTAGTGATAAAATAATCATTTTATAATACAGACATATTGAAGTACTGATAAACTATTTAATGAAATATATTCAATATCTCTGCCACAGAAACAATAAGACACTGAGTAAAAATTAATGGAGATGAACAATTGCAGACAGATATTATGATTGTGTACTGAAAGATTGAATATTATTGTCAGGTTGCCAATTTAAACATAGATCTGAAATAAAAAAATAACAGGATATTTCTTGCATGTATTATTATTTTAACTTAAATTATGAGGTGTGGAGAACTCAATAAGTAAGACAATTTAGTAAATATACACATGGAAGGAATTTTACTATATAACTTTAAAACAATGTGAAGTTAGAGTAATGATGCAATAATGATAGACAATATTTCAACAAGATAAGGTAAGGCATATAAAAAAGACTCTCATTTATACATACATATTTTGACCAAATAATGCAAAAGCAGAATTTTACTTCCCACTATACATTTACTCTGAGGTGTTTATGCAGAACACAGTTTGATAAGTGTATAAAACTTTGGTGTCTGAGTGAATAGGGGCTTCTAATAAGTGTAGATATAGAAGCAGAGAAGAAGAGCCATATCAGGGAGAAGGGTAGAAGAAGGAAATGTTGAAATTGGAAAAAAAATTCCAAAATTAGAAATAGCAAACTATTCATTTCATTTGATATTTAGGACGTCACTGATGTTACCCATGACATTCTAGTAACTTATTTAGAATGAATGCAAAGATGAAGAATGTTCAGTGTCTTTTACTAAGAATTGAAGAAATTATTGTGTGATTGTAAGTTCAGATTTGAAATAAAAGCCAGAATTAAACAATAACAGAGGAATTTGACATTAAATGATTTCACTTGCTACATATTTACATGAGTATATGTGTATATGAAATAGGTATATAAATCATACAATAACTAATTAGACATCATGAAAGAACTTATGTTGAAACAATTATTTGACATTCACATAATGTCACCATATATTAAATACAGTGATATGAAGGATACTCTTACAAAAGGAATTAAACATTGCTTGAATATTTAATAATGATGAACATAGAGCATATTCAACATTTTCAGAGTAATTAATATTTGATTTTCATCATCAACACTGAGAATTCAACCTCACTTAAATAACACCAATCATCATTCATTTAATGATTTTTAATGAAATTTTCATCAGCAACTCAAACAGCAATTTTTAATGACAAGCATTCTAATAAACACAATACAAAAACATATTATTTTAATGCATACATACTGAAAATAGGAATGGAAAATGGTTAAAATCTTAATTTTATATAATTAAAGCATTATGTCTCTAGGTGAGCAGAAACCTTTGTATGTGCATCTTGAACATTGCAATGCAGAGTATTCAAAAGTCTCAAATCTGAATTGAGTTGTTTCTGAAAGTATTTCTTGGTAGAGAATGGCAGTGTTTTTATTCCAAAGTGCCTACACATGTGTTCAGTACCAAGTCTGCCGTGAAGTTTTCTGGTACAACACAGTCAAGTACTTCCAGAAAAATTAAAACATATATACTATGCATCTGAAGATGGTTTAATATTTACTGACAAACATTTTGAGACAGCTGCATTCAGTTACCTGACTCCACTATGGTATCATGATCCACAGTTTAAGAAACTGGGGTCGAGGTGACAATTTAGTGATAACAAGGGAAGTTATTTACTTAGTGTCTAACCGGTATTCCAAGCAGTATTCTAACAACTGGTTATAGTATCCATATTTGTCCACAGATTCAGTGTTATCTGCATCAGAAATTCAATGATTCTTTTATAGAAAGAAACAAATATTTGGATAGCTTTTCAATATATAGCTTAAGGCTGGCTTGGATTTCCAATTAGGTTTTCCTGTGACAACATCCCTATTGCTGGAATTTTGGGTGAGTGCCACTACACTCAAATTACATAATTTTAAAAACATGTACATTAGTTGTTAATTGTGCAAAGGTATATTTTATTGTGAAATGTCCCCAAATATTCATATAATGTACTCTGCTCATATGATCCCTCATCTTCTGTTTTCTCATCCAGTTCTACTGGACAATTTTTTCTTCTTTCAAAATAATCTCCATTCTAATTTAATATGATCAAATAAGTATGAAAGTTCTTCAGTATTTCTTTTAAAACCAAGTGAAGACCGATATGGAATTATAAAACAAAGAAAATTTCTTTTTCATATATATTTAAATATTTAAATTTTTATTGACTCCTTGTGGGTTTTGTATCATGCATTCTGATTCCACTCATCTCCCCATTCCCTCTCATCTTCCCTTTGTCCATGCAACCTACACCCCCCAAAAAATTTAAAAGAAAAACCTAAAATCAAGCAATATAAGCAAAACAAAAGCAGAAAACAAGAAAAAACTCAAAGAGGACAATAATTCCCATCATTAAAGCTGTAGTGTAGCCTCTTGAGCTACAGTTTACCCTTTAGTCCATTAATTTTTAATTGCATGTGTTCATTGCATGAGTCATTGGTCTAGCTAAAGGTCTTTGCCTTCTGCTATGGAATCTCACTGGGGCTCCTCCTGGATGCCCTGTTGTTGGTCTGTGTCATGCAGATCCTGCTGTTTTAGATCTGTAGGTTTGTCCCTTTCATATGCTCCAACAGTTCACAGAGGAGATGGATGTTGAGATGGGCCAGTTAATAGCCCTGGTTCTGGGTTGAATAGTACCTGGATGGGTCAGACCAACAGCCTTCCTGTATCAGTACTACCCAAGTGAGCTCTGCAGTACTGCCTCCTATAGTTCACCCAGTGCAGCATGTGACAAAGAGACAGACCAGTTCTCATGCTCTCAGGTCCTCATATCCAGGTCACCCACACTCACAATCAGAGTCAACTCTACTCTCATATTTATAAATTAGTTATTATTTTCTCTTTTGTCATATTATTATCATAATATTATATTATTTCTGAGTATACAGAGAATGATTGTGAAATTTTCCTGGAAGTAATTCTTTTAATTTCTTTGTTTTCTTTAAAAATGTATTTGGCCTAGACACTAACACAAGGAAATCTAAGATAAGAATATTATGATTTTGAGCTACCCCTTGTTACATATTGCTCCAATCATTTTTACTTAAGATTTCCAGTAAGATAGTGATATATTATTTTTAAATATTTATTTGATGTTAATTCAATCTATTATGTGTTGGAAGTTCTTTTGAAGCAATAATAAATAACTGAAACCAGAAAATTCATTTAAATGGCCGTCAACAAACAAGTGGATGATGAAATATGTTACATATGCAAGATAGAATACTATTCAGCTTTAAAGAAAATTAAATAATGAACTTTTCAGGTAAGTGGATAGTACTAGTAAGAAACCATTATTTACCCCTAGTGCACAAATTGGCTTTGGGAGCCCATTCTACATAGAGGGATACTCTCTCAGCCTAGATACACGGGGGAGGGCCTAGGTCCTGCCCCAAATGATGTGACAGACTTTGATGAACCCCCATGGGAGGCCTCAGTATCCCTGGGGAGTAGATGAGGGTTGGGAGGGGGAATTGGTGGGGGAAATGGGAGGACAGGAGGGAGAAGGAACTGGGATTGATATGTACATAAGATAGTTTTTAATTTAAATAAAAATTAATTTAAAAACACAGCAAAATAAAAACTCCCTGATAAGTTAGAGTCTATATGGCTCTTTCACTGCATTTATGATATCCAATATAAAACACACAATATGTTTTAAAACCCAGTTACAAACCTTATCAAAACAAAAGTCAACACATTATGCAAAATTCTACATGCTTGACTAACAGCAATGGGTTTCTCTGGTAGGAGGAAGCGCCAGACTCTTCTGAACCGAAGTCCACCAGTTACTTGTGACTCTAGACAGCTAAAAGAATTAACAGATTTAACAGGTATATTAGAAAAACAAAGAGAACTAGAAATGACTATGATGGTAATTAAAACTGAGCACTGAACACTCAGGAGAGACAGTTCACATAGAAATGAAAACATTCTGTCCCAAGAATAAAGGTACCAGCATCATCTGGAGTACAACAAAATCAAAGGGGCAGGGGAGGATAGAGAGCTTGAGGAATGAAAGATTATAACACCTCAAGAGACAATATATATGATATTGCAGAATTAATGCAAATACTAGTCTTCAATGCAGGAAGCCCAACAGAGACCAAGGATAATAAGAAAGATGTTCACAAGACACACCAGAATCAGACCCTAACAGCAACCAGAGAGGACAGATAGTAGTTGACTGACTGCTGGGCCAAAGAGCTCTACATGCCAAGAGCTCCATCTCTAGCAAACTACCTTCTCAAAAGAAAAGCAGGGTCATCATCTGCAGACAAACATAAACCGAACATTTATTGTAAAGACACAAAGCATGTCATCAATGAGCCTTACTATATGAAACCTTCCAAGGGATGAGACATAGGAAGAAGAAAGAATGTGCTGACATCTTCAGTAAGCAACAGTGAACAGCAGAAAGGATAAACCCAGGGAGTAATTTACAGAGTGATGACTACTAAAACCAGGATATGCCAAATTTTAAACATATCAAACTGAAAGCACCAGGAGTAGCATGTCCGATAGGGGAAAAGGCCACAAAACAAGAATTCCCCTATAAATTTGTTAGGTGAATTGGGAGAACACACATGCCTCTTGTGACTTCATCAGCACAGAAACAAAGAAAAAGTGGAAGGAAAAAATTCCTAAAGCATAAATTACAAAAGGGCAAGAAAAGAAGGGAGAAAGGGAATGAAAAAGGAAGTAAACCAGGGCAGAGTAGAACAAAGTAAGCCCCACCACACCTTTAAAATCATAAAATGAAAAAAAATGTTTATTATGAAGAGATTGCCAAATCAAGCTCCAGAAGCAGGAGTCAGGGCTGGATCGCCATCTTCATGCTCAGAGACATCAAAGAAAACAGTGGGCCCCAAGCACTGAAGTGCATCCTGCAAGCTGCTTTTTCTCAACATTACCCACCAGAAAGAGATGTGTGGCACGTGTGTTGGAAGTGCTGGGAATCAGAGCTCAGGTACTCATCATTTCCTACACCAGGAGCTCTTACCTGGCTGACACTGGAATTCTCATGAAAAACACCTGCACGTGTACTGGCTTTATGTGGGTCTTGGAACATTTTAAAGGAATGTAAAAATTATTGCATGTTGGCAAATGGATGGCACTAGAAGAAACCATCCTGAGCGAGGTAACCCAGTCACAAAAAGAGAAACATGGCATGTACTCTCTCATATATGGATTTTAGACATAGATCTGGGAAGTTCCAGCCTACAATCCTATGGCCAGAGAGTCTGGGAAACAGAACCTTCATTCAGTGGCTGATGGAAGAAGAGGCAGACTCCCACGGCTAAGCACTGAGCTGAACTCAAGGTACCCAGTGACAGAGAGGGAGGACTGATGAGCAAAGGGGTTAAGACTGGGCTGGTTTAACCCCCAGAAACAGCTGACCTGACAAGGGTTAGCTCTTGAATCCCAGACTGATGCCTGGGAATCCACCATGGGACTACTGATCAAGACCCCCCTGAATGTGGGTGTCAGTGAGGAGGCCTAGGCAATTTATTGAGCCTTGGGCAGTAGATCAGTATTTATCCCGGGTATACAAATGGATTTTGGGCACCCATACAACAATGAGAGATGTACTCTCACCCTGGACTCTTGGGGGAGGGTCTAGACCCTGCCCTGGATGAGATGACAGACTATGGATACCTCCTTGGAGGGCCTCACCCTCCCTGGGGAAATGAGGGGATATTGGAGGGGTTGGTGGGAGGGTGTGGGAGGAGGGGAGAGAAAGGGAGAGGGACCTGGAATTTAAATGTGATGCAACCTTTTTTTATAATTTAAATTTAAAATTAAAGAAAATAAAATATAAAAAATATTGCATATTATCTTATACACAGCTGATTTTAGATTGAATTTTGATGACAACAGAAACTAAGAATGTGGTATGGAGAGACAGCTCAGGAGATAAATGTGCATATTGCTTTTTTCTCATCCTTTCTTTTCTTTTTAAAATCAGTATGGATCATTTGGCTTAATGCGTGTCTGTACCACATGCATGCCTGGTGCCTGTAAAGGTTAGAAGAGGCTTGGGGTCCCTGTAAGCCACTGTGTGGTGCTGGGAATCTAATCCGTGTCCCCTGGAAGAGCAGCTAGTTCTCTTAACCAACTAGGCATCCTTTCCATTGCATACTGTTTTTGTTGGATATTCAAGTTTGGTTCCTAGTACCACATCATGAGATATACAATTCACTCTAACTCCAATTCTGGAGGATCTGAAGCCTTCTTCTAGATACTGCACTCAACTGCACATACCTATGCCCTCCAATTAAACATAATAAGAAATAAAATGTTAAAATAAAAAGAGAGCATTCTCATTACTACAATTATCATATCACTATTTGAAAAATGTAATTTGTGTTCAATAAAAACACATTCAACAACAACAATATATATGGAATTACATAACAGACTCAGAAAGACAAATACCTTAAGTTTTCTCTAATTGGAAGTTCCTAGAACTGTATCTTCAGATGTAAATATATTTTTGCTGCAAATTTAGAAAGTAGGAAAGTAAAAAGGGATTATTGTCTGTGTAGGGGGTGGAAAAATAATACATAGTGTAAAAACATTTTATAAGTGATATGATGGGGTAAAGTTTTTTCTAATTAGGGAATGGAAGAGAATGATACATAAGATGGATGTCAAAAATAATAGAAAAAATATCTGAAAAAGTTATAAGGAATCATACTATTAACTACTTTAAAAAAACTATACTATCCATAAGTCTATGTGTAAATATACACAAATAGTTCCAATGATTTTTTTTTCATCTAGACTAACAGTGTCACTTCCAGGAGCCAAAGACCACCTAGTAAGAACCCCAACACCAGGCATGAGAAATTCTCTTTTGAGTTGTTAGTCAGGGTAGTCTGAGGCTCCCAAAACATGCAGCATATTGTTATTACCCTTGGTTACCACCTCCCCAACAGGTGCCTTCATCTGGAAACCTAGCCAACTACTCAAAGATAGTGTAGGCATGTGTATCTTGGAGGAGAACCTACAACCACCTGACATGGGAAGCCAATGCAATATGGAATATAACATTTATTTACATACAAGCTGAGAGGACAGAAAATGTGGCAGGCATACAGAGGAGAAGAGAGCTTCGTTTTCTCTTTCACTTCCTTTTATCCTCACCTGTGCTAAATTTTCCTATTTCTGCCCTTATGGGAATGAAGAGTTTTGTGGGCTTACCCCTACAAACACCACTTTAGTAAAATAAAGTAAATGTACTCTTGTCCTTATTTCCAAAGATAAGAAAACCTCTCATCAAGGAAATATCTCTTTGCAACAAATAGAGACCTGTATGGAAAACGATAACCAATCAAAATACAGAGTTGTGGGATCAAGTCCCAGTGTATATAACTATGCTGTAACTCCTTCATTTAATGTTCAGAAAACATTGCAAAAGGGGGAGACAGAAAGAGTGTAAGAGCCAGAGGATCATGGTCTTTTCTGTGAGACTGTGTTTTCTGGAACGTCAGAAGCTACACCCATTAAAAAACTTATCAGCATGACTGCCCATACACAAGCTGAGGAAGTACAAAAAGAGAATTTTTAAAACACATGGAAGAAAGCCTATGAGACTCAGCCCTACACAAAGAAGTACAAGCAACTAAGGGGTGCTTAAAGTGAGACAAACAGTCTTGTCTAGAAAGGAGCACACCAATTTGTTCTCCAATAACAAATTGTAAACCATGAAAATCCACATAAACAGACTGAGAATGTTGTATTTATGGATATATACAGATGGATATATATAGTTCTGTAATGACATTTATGAACACACACATATTATTGCTTTTAATCCTTTATGCTTTTGACTATGTGTATGAATATTTCTGATAGTCACAAACTCCTGTGTAAGATATCTGGATAACTTAGTTCTTAAAGAAGGAATTGACTAGAAAATAAAGGATAGGATCTATAATTTAAGTCACTAATCATATTCCATTTCAACTTCCAAGGTTGTATAGTTATAATAATTTTAGTTCTATAATTAATACTAATAGTAGTAATTTTCTTCTTTACCATCCCTTCAGAGATAGTTTTTAGATATGAAGACACACATTTTTATATTTTTAACAAAAATATAGTAATTACTCACTCTTCTAATGTTTGCTTGTTTTCATTTAACACTAAATTGTGCATGCCATGCCTTATATGCTTATGAACAGCCCTCTCTATTTGCCCTAAGATTTTCTGTTTAAGAAATAGTACATCAGTATTTAATCAGACAGCTACTGATACACATCCAGGTTATTTACAATGTTTTGCTATTTGTAAACCTGTAACAATAATTAAGCAAATATTTAGCAATGATTCCTTAAACCCGTCTGTGTTAGCTGATGCTGCAATGATAAACGGCACACTTACTGAAAGTAAAACTAAATATTTATGGTAGAAATTACTCACACGCTACCAAACAAGTAACCCAGATGAGCCAAGTAGCTTTCCGCCGCCAAACTGGAAGCTGAAAGCTGGAAAAAGAGACCAGAACTTCCGTTGTTCGGTCTTTTATACCTTCCCCCGTAATGCCCCTAGCCATGACCAAAAGTGGGCCTGGATAGTGATATAGTTCACTGCCTATGTCCGTATACGTCTTTACATCTGTTCGTATATGTCTTTAGTCATGCCTAAAGTGGGTGTGGTTAGCGGTGTAGTAAACCGCTCTTTTATTACCTCATCTGTATGTGCCTCTAGTAAGTCACATGGCTAATGGCGGCACACGACTTCCTCCTGCTCTGTCTTTAGTATGACTTTTTAGCTTTAGTTCTTTTTGAAGAAGCACTTTTCATTTCACCTAAGCTTCTACTCCACTGAAACTGGGATGACATCCCTTTTTTTGTGGCTCAAGATTTCTTTGTCCCATCATTCTTTAACAACCACCACCACCACAAAAATTATTTTCTGATTGGGGGAAGATGAAATCTCAAAGTAGATTATTTTGCATTTCCCTGCAGACTAAGGACTCTGAACATTTTAAAACCTATTTATTTCTATTTGTATTTCTTCTTTTCAAAACTCTGGTTCTGTGACACAACGTTTAACTGTGTTCTTTGTTTTCTTAGTTCTCCAATTTTTGAGTTATTTATATATTCTACACACTAGCACAATGTCATATGTAAAGCTGTTAAACATTTTTTCCTCTATAGTCAGCTTTTTTATATGAGTGATAGTTTCCTTTCCATCTATTTTAGTTGAAGGAGGTTCATTTGTCTGTTGGTCTTAAATATTTTCATTTTCACTACTCTTATTGCTCTGAGATCATTTTAAAGGATAGTAACAAGGAATATTAGCTTTATAATACCACCAAAACTTTAAACCAAAAGTATCAATTACTATAATTTGCAATAATACATATATAAAAATCCCATGTCTATTACATACATTCTAGTTAATCCCTGATGATACTCCAATACATAAAAGAAGATAATGACTGTGACTGTTGATGTCCCTCTGTTCCCTACCTTTTATTTTTTGCAGAACATATAATCATCATAATTGATACATACCATGATAGCTGAAAAGTAATTGAATGACTAATAAAATATTGACAACAAAGTTTCAGAATAGGCAAACTAAGATTTATAACTTTTGCTCTGAGTACTGCAAGAGAGAAGGAAAGGAGACAGGCAAAACGGAGAAATTTCTTATAAGTATTAAAGTAAAGAGTAACCTCATTTCTGAGTCCCAGCTTGTTTCCTGGGACACTTAGTGCTTTCCAAAAAATCTGTAGAAACTGAATATAACAAGGACAAGTTCCAGACAGTTCTTCTGTTATTAATGTTGGTGGTGCTTTCCTATATGAACACTTAGGTCATCAATGTCCCAGTTTCCTACAATTCCTGAATGATGGTGTCAAATTCTTTGTGATTTCAGTGATATGAAAATTTCTTGTGAAACACAAACTCATCTACTCATAACTAACGTGTTACTTGTCAGTTTTTCTATAGATTACAAAATTTGTGTATTTAATAAAAAGTTCATTATGTTTTCCAATTCTTTATTTTGATAGCTAGATGTGTATGTGAGTGTGTGACATGCATCAGGAACTTAAATAGGGTATTAAAAAAGAGATAAAAATAAGCTCGATGGAAATGTTCTACATTCAAGAAGACTACAATTGGATAATATTTAATAAGATTATGTGTGTCTAATCAAAGGTGGACAAAAAGCTAGGATTGGATTTCCACATAAACACATAATTATGCAAATAAGTACATGAACATGCTAGTTATTTGCTCCCTATAAAATAGTTTCATCATTACCCACTAAGGATAAACAGGACAGAGAATGACTTCTTTATGCCAACAATAGTTGCTGTATTTCAGTATAATGTTCATTATAGATTATCCACTGCAAATTTCCCCCTTTTAAAGTTATTGAGAGACATTTATCATTCATCATGAAACTGAAAAACACATACAAATCCTTTCTAGTGATATTATATAAAATACATATCTATAATACTAAACATGAAATGATTTAATTTTTTGCATAATTTATTAAATATGACAAAGTTTCTCTCTCATTAAACTATATATATATATATGTGAAAATATGATTTTTTCTGATGAAGACTACAAAAACAATATCAAGTATTTCAGAAGGGCAAAAGAATGTAATATAGCAAAATTGTATCTATTATATATCTTATATTCATTCATCAATTTGTCCATTCATATTTTTACAAAGCAATGGTGAAGAACATCTACTAAATAATATGTACACCCACACACAAACACACACACACACACATATATGAGAGAGACTTTCTTAGATATCCATTGTGACACTTTAGAGTTTTTGTGATGGTGTGACATTAGACTTAGTGTCTTTCTCCGCAGATATCAGGCTCAGATAACTGGACATACAGTTTGCCTCACAGCTATTGAAAAACCATAACAGGCCTTTTTCTCCTTGCCTAGCCAGCTCTACTATGATGAGCTGATCTTGTTAGTTAGATAGAAAATAACTGAATAACTTAATTCTTTCTCTTGAATTTCTAGGCTGGTATTATAATATCAGCTCTTTTCAGATAAATATTAGTGATGACATTATAAACCTACTGTGGCAAACAATAGAGTGCTCAAAGAAGGCATATGCATATTTTTGTCACAAAGTCAGAATTTAAACAGTATTCTTTTTAAAGAGATATTTATTATTTTTTTAAGTATATGAGTACTCTATCTGCATGTATGACTTTATGACAGAAGAGGGAATCATATTCCGCTATAGATGATTGTGAGCTATCATGTGGTTGCTGGGAATTGAACTGAGAACCAATGGAAGAGTAACCAGTGCTCTTAACTGCTGAGCCAACTCTCCAGGCCATGTAACAGTATTCTATATGAGGCATAAAGAGTGAAAAAAGACAGAGTGTGAGCAAGTTGTATTGCAAAATTGACCATACAACTTATTATGCATACAGTAAATTCTTTTATTTATTTATTTTTCAGTTTAAATTTAGATAAGAAGCAAGGTTGCTTCACAAGTCAGTTCCAGGTCCCTCTCCCTTTCCCTCCCCTCCTCCCGTAACCTCCCCCCAATCCCCCCATTATCCCCTCATTTCCCCAGGGAGGGTAGGAGGCTAAGTGCCCCAGATTCCTGTTCTTCTTCTCCACCCAGGGGACCAGAACGTGGACAAGGAATAGAAGAACCACCAGATTATTGGACTTGCTAGCACCCACCAAAAGGGAACTCTGGTCCCCAGACCAGTAAGGGGCTCTTTCTGCACCCACTAGAAGAAGAGATGGGAAGGAGACAATACAAAAACACACTCAGCAACAGAAAAACAAATATGACACCGCCAGATTCTAGAGACTCCACACCAGCAAGACTCCAACATTCCAATGCGAACGAAGCAGAAGAGAACGACCTGAAAAGCACTTTCATGAAAATGATAGAGGCCCTAAAAGAGGATATAGGAAAATCCCTCAAAGAAATTGAAGAAAAAACCAACCAAAAATTGCAAGAAATGGAAGAAAAAACAAACCAAAAAATGCAAGAATTGGAAGAAAAAACATACCAAAAAAGGCAGGAAATGGAAGAAACAAAGCAAAAAAAATGAAAGAAATGGAAGAAGAAACTAACCAAAAAAAATGAAAGAAATGGAAGAAGAAACAAACCAAAAGAGGCAGGAAATGGAAGAAGAAACAAAGCAAAAAATGCAAGAAATGGAACAAAAAGCAAACCAAAAAAATGCAAGAAATGGAAGAAAGAACAAACCAAAAAATTCATAAAAGGCAATAAATGGACGAAAAGATAAACTGCAAATTGCAAGAAGCAATGCAAATACTGCAAGGGTTGAAAACTTAAATAGAGACAATAAAAAAACACAATCTGAAGAAAGGCAGGAAATAGAAAAGCTGGGCAAACAGTCAGGTATTACCGATACAAGCATTACCAACAGAATAGAAGAGATGGAAGAGAGAATCTCAAGTGTTGAAGATACACTAGGAGAAATGGATTCATCAACCAAAGAAAATTTAAGTCCAACAAATCCTTAACACAAAACATCCAGGAAATATGGGACACCATGGAAAGACCAAACCTAAGAATAATAGGTATAGAAGAAGGAGAAGAAAACCATCTCAAAGGGGCAGAAGACATATTCAACAAAATCATAGAAGAAAACTTTCCCAACCTTAAGAAAGACATGCCAATGAAGGTACAAGAAGCCTACAGAACACCAAATAGAGTGGACCACAAAAAAAAAATTCCCTCGCCACATAATAATCAAGACCCCAAACATACAGAATAAAGAAAGAATATTAAAAGCAGCTAAGGAAAAGGATCAAGTAACATATAAAGGCAGACCTATCAGAATTACACCTGACTTCTCCATGGAAATTCTGAAAGCCAGAAGGTCCTGGATAGAGGTCATTCAAAGCATACTCGATACTTAATTTTACACATACACACACACACACACACACACACACACACACACACACATTCTAGAAGAATATCTTACATGGCTGAGGATGGTCTGAAAGTATCCATGTGTCACAGGCTTCTCTTGCAAATATAATTATTCTATTTCACCTTCCCAAATGCTGGAATTATGGGAATGTGACACTACTTCTGTTAGGTTTTCATTTTTGAGAAATAAATAAAACTTTGAAATGGAGTTGAAAGATTTACGCCATGATATGAAAACTTGCTATTTTACACAGGAAAATAGCAGAATCTGAAAAATATATAAATTGACAAACAGTGAACAACTTCAAATGGCCAAACAAGAAAATCATGCAAAAGAAACTTAAAATTAATCCCATTAGCAAATCATTAGAATGCTCAATGTCAATTCAAAATGGATGAAAAATCTTAACTTTAAACCTTAAATATTGAGCCTTCTGTAGAACAGCATGTCGTAGTATGGGTATAAGGAAAACCTTCTGAGAACAACACCAAAAACTCCTGAAATAATCCCCACAATTTGCATTGCATTATTTGAATTTTAAAAGTCTCACACAGCAAAGGAAACTAACAGAAAAGTGAATGAGGCTATGACAGGTTGAGACCCAGAATAAAGAAATAATTTCAGAAATTAAACATAGAAAAATAACCCCAAAGAAAAAAACTGCAAATTGCCAAAAGGGTCAATGAAGTAAACAGGGAGTTCTTAAAAGAAGCAAATCAAATGTGTCGCAAATATTTTAAGTTGATTTTATTTTACATACCAACCACAGTTTGCCTTCTCTCCTCTTTTCCCATTTCCTCCCTCCCCACCTCCTTTCTACCCCTTCTCCTATCCACTCCCCAAAAAGGGTAAGCCTTCCTATGGGTTTCAACTAACTCTGGCAAATGGAGCTGAGGCAGGACCAAGTCTCTCCCCACTGCATCAGGGCTGAAAAAGGCATCCCGTCATAGGGAATGGACTCCAAAAGTCAGTTCATGCACCAGAAACAGATCCTGGTTCCACTGCTAAGGGCCCCACAAGACCAATCTGCACAACTTTACTCACATGCAGAAGGTTTAGTTATGTCCCATGCCAAATGCCTAGCTGTCCATCCACAGTCCCCAAGCTTCCATGTGTTCTGGTCAGCTGTCTCTGTAAGTTTCCTCATCATGACCTTGACCCCCTTGCTCCCCCCCTCCTCCCTGTCTTCAACTGGACTCCCAGAGCTTGTGGATCTCTGCATCTGCTTCCATCAGTTACTGAATGTAGGTTGTATGATGACAGTTGGGGTAATCATTATTATGATTATATGGCAAGGCTAGAACAGGCACCGTCTTCACTATTTCTAGGCATCTTAGCTGGGATCATCCTTGTGGATTCTTGGGAATTTCCCTGGCGCCAGGCCTCTCCCTAACCCTACAATGTCCTGCTCTATTAAAATATCTCTTACATTGTTCTTAAAATATGAACATCCTTAGGCATTAGGGAAATCCAAATTAGGACCACTTTGACATTTTATCTCACCATAGTATTTCACATATGACATGACAACTGCTGGCTAAGATATGGTGGATAAGAATCATTATTCACTGCTGCTGGGAGTGTGTGCTTGTTTAATGCTTCTGGAATTCAATATGTACTTTCTAAAGAAAGAAATAATACAAAATACAATTACCATATGATACAACTATACCAATCTTGAGCTTAGGAATCTATTGTCTACCACAGAGATAAAAACACATCTCTGTTTATTGTTGCCCTATTCACAACACCAAGAAAAATGGAATAATCCTATATATCTATCAGTGAATCATGACAAAATAGAACATATAAACAATAGAATATAATCTACTCCTAAATAATAATTAAACACGAAATGACAAGGTCTATTGATGGATGTGTGTATCATTAAGAAAAATCAATGAAACCAAGTATGAAAAATTCTACATGCTTCCTCTCATGTGTATCTTCTAGATTTGGGTTTTTTTATGTGTTGAGTTTAAGTGAGATCAGAATGTCTACTTCCACTTTAAGAAAAATCATTTGGAAAAAACCACAAGCAACATTTGTGACAACCAGATAGTACTGATGCTACAAATCTTAAAGTAATGTCAACTGAAGAAATAGGCCATCCTGACACTGAGCATCAAGGCACGGCTCTGCTACTCAGGTGTACTTAGTGCTCTCAGAAGCAATGTTTGTAGTCAGCAGATTTCAGAATTTTGATTAGTCCTCCCTGAGTGGTAGAATGCGAAAGTGAAATTTGTATTTTACTTTCTTTGTCTCATGCAGAAAATAGGTTAGGAAATTAATAACTACTGTTAACTAACCATTTCTGTTCTTCCTGTGAGAATACTGTGAATATGGAGAAAAATATTCCTCTAAAAATTCACAAATGCAAACATATACACACAGACACACAGGTAGACTGAAATGCAGGAAAATCAGAGAATGAGCCAAGAGATTAGTATTGAATAAGCACAAGTAAATGACAGTGTATCAATGTAAACATAGAGTGAATAGTATACAGGTATAGAAGTTACAGTTACAAAGTCAAAATGGTCTAACTTAAAGAATGACAGGATAAAACAATGCCATAATATAAAAATATTTATGGGAATATTAATCTCTTTGCTTTTCATAGGAGGTATAATTCACATAGCAAAAGTTAAATGTCCAGTACCTCCCATACCTTTGTCTCCATATCCTGGCCTATAGCTTTTGCAGAGGGTCCCTGCTCTACTAGAGGCCACCCTGGTACCTGGAATTCCAGAAGACCCTGCTCTACCAGACGCTACACCAGTCCCTGAAACCACAGAAATCATGCCAATATTCAGAATTCCAGGAGCTATGCAGGCATCCTGAACCCCAGAAGTACCCTCCTCTATGAGAGGCAATGATAGTAGCAGAAACCCCAGATTCCATGTCAGTTCTCAGAACACCACATCCCCAAAGGTAATGTTAACACCCAAAATTCCAGAGGTCACACAGGCTAACAAAATCCTAATGGAGACACCCTATTGGACCTGAGTACACTCCAGTCACCAGAACCACAGGCCAGAAAACCAGAGAGGAAACAGAAATCAAGAGGAAAAAAATCCATTCAACAAAGGTAAACTTAGAAATTAGCATCTAAACCTATAATTACCCCAAACCCAGATGCCTAGAGACCAGCTTAAGAACACAATCAATAACAGGCAGGGGAATATGACACCACCAGAGCCCATCTATCCCAGTACATCAAACTGTAGATATCTCAACACAGCTGTAGCACAAGAAAATAACTTTAAAACCAATTTTATGAACATCAGAGGGGTCCTTAAAGAGGAAATGATTAAACCCCTTTAAGAAATCCAGGGAAACATGCACATGTATACACACACACACATAAAGAAATGAAAAATCCCTTAAATAAATTCAGAAAAATCACAAACAATGGAAGGAAATTAATAAATTCCTTAAAGAAATCCAAGAAAAGAAAACGAAGAAGTAAAGGAAATGAATAAAACTGTTTAAGGTCTGAAAACAGAAATAGAAGCAGTAAAGAAAACACAAACTGAGGGAATCCTGGAGAAGGATTATTTAGGTAATCTAGCAGGAACTACAGAAACAAGTACCACCAACAGAATATAAGACATGAAAGGGAGAATCTCAGACATTGAAATAACAATAGATGAAGTTGCTAAACCAGCCAAAGAAAATGCTAAATCTAAAAATTTCCAACACAATCATACAAGAAATTTGGGACACCATGAAAAGAACAAACCAAAGGATAATAGGAATAGAAAAAGGAGAAGATTCACATAAGACACAGAAAATCTTTTTAGCAAAATCATAGAGGAAAATTTTTCTGACCTTAAGAAAGACATGCCTGGCGGGGTGGTGGTGGCACATGCCTTTAATCCCAGCACTCCGGAGGCAGAGGCAGGCGGATCTCTGTGATTTCGAGGCCGGGCTGGACCTACAGCCTCCAAAACAATACAGAGAATCCCTGTCTCGTAAAAACCAAAAGAAAAAAAAAAAAAAGAAAGACATGCCTGTAAAGATACAAGAAGCTTACAAAACATCAAACAGATGAAACCAGAAAAGAAATTAATCTTGTAACACAGTAATCAAAACTCTAAATATTCAAAACAAAGAGAGAAATACTAAAAGCTACAAGAGAAAAAGGCCAAGAGATATATATAGCAGACCTATTTGAATTACACTCAACATCTCAAGAGACTCTAAAATCCAGAAAAGCCTGGACAGGTGACTCTAAAAGAATATAAATGTCAGCTGGAGCAAATTTTTCGAACACCAAAGATGGAAAAACAAAATAGTTCATAAAAATTTAAACAATATGTATCCTACAGCAGGTACAAGAAATAAATCTCTAACTCAAGGAAGCTAACTATACCCATGAAAACACAGGAAACAAATAATTTCACAGAAGCAAAACCAAAAGTACTCTCTGTCTCTTTCTTTCTCTGTAACACACACACACACACACACACACACACACACACACACACACACACACACTACAACCATCAATAACAAATTAGCACAATGAACATCATTGGTCCCTAATATTTCTCCGTATCAATGGACTCAATTCCCAAATAAAAAGACAGAGACTAACATCATTCTGCTGCATTTAAGAAACACATCTCGGATGTATAACCCCTAAGGAAATAGAAACAGTCATTAAAAATTTCTTTAAAGGAAAAAAACAAGAACCAGGAGGTTTTAGTGCAGAATTCTACCAGACTTTCAGAGAAGAGCTAATGCCAATACTCCTCAAATTTTTCTGCGAAATAGAAACAGAAGGAATGTTGCTAAATGCATTTTATGAAGCCATAGTCACCCTGATACTCAAACAACACAAAGACACAACAAAGCACCTTACAGACCAATTTCCTTTGTGAATACTGATGCAGAAATACTCAATAAAATATACAAAAACTCTATCCAATAACACATTTCAATATCATCCACCGTGATCAAGTAGGCATCATTACAAAGATGCAGGGATGATTCAACCTATGAAAATCTATTATTGTAATCACACTATAACCAAACTAAATTAAAAGGAAACATATGATTATCTTATTTGATGCTGAAAAAGACTTTGACAAAATACAACACCTCTTCATGATAAAAGTGTTAGAGAGATCAGGCATTCAAGGGACAGACCCAAACATAATAACAGCGATTTAAAGTCATCCCACTCTTGGGCATACACCCAAAGAATGCCCCATCCTATGACAAGGACACTTACTCAACTTTGCTCATGGTACCTTTATTCATAGTATCCTGATACTGGAAAGAACCTAGATGTCTCTTATCCAAAGAATGGACAAAGAAAATGTGGTACATTTATGTAATGGAGTACAACTCAGCTATTTAAAAAATCAATAAATGAATGGAACTGTAAAACATTATCCTGAGCGAGGTAAAACAGACACAGAAATATACACATGGTATAGGTGGACATTAGGTATAAAGTAAAGGATAGTCACACTACATGTATCCATAGATATAGAGATGCTAAACAACAGTGAGGGCTGAAGGAGGATTATGGATCTTCCTAGGAAGGAGAAATAGAATAGATTTTGTGGATGGATTGGGGTTGGATGTGCAAGGAACAGGAGGTATCAGATGTGGCATATGGATTGGAGGCATAGAGTATTGGGAGAATCACCTGGAATGGGGGCATTTGGGGACAGTATATAAAACTAATGCAATGGGAACGCCTAGGAATCTACGAGGATGACCCTAGTGAAGACTCCTAGTAATGGTGAACACAGAGCCTGAAGTGGCTATCTTCTATAACTAAGCACAGCTTCCAGTGAATGGATTTGGACCACAACCCAGGCATAAAACTTTCAACCTACTATTTAACCTGCCTGCAAGATACACTGGGGAAAAGGTAGTGCACAAATTGTGGAAGTGGCCAACCAATAACTGTTCTAGCCTCAGACTCATGTAAAGAAAGGGATCCCTGTAGGTAGAATTTTCCTGTCCTGACCACCTGCTCACAAATAACCAGCGTGGAGACTCAATAAAATGCATGACCCCATAGTACAGACTTGTCACTATCTAACTCTTACACTTAAATTTTCCCATATTTCTTATCTAAGCTTTGCCAAGTGACTCATGACTTGTTACCTCATTTTCTATATATCCTGCTTTCTTGGTGACTGACAATGCCCTTCATGTTTGATTCTATTGTAGGTCTCTGGGTCATCCAGCCTCTGATTCCTGGCCCTCAAGGCATGTCAGGGTGGACTCTGCTGTGGAATATTTCTTTACACTGTTTGAATATATATTGCTGTTATTGTTTTAATAAACAAGTTGCCTGACCAATAACTGAACAGGATAAAGTAAGGTGGAAAAGACAAACTGAGAATGATGGGTTAGTTTTGTTCTTACTATGAACTACTTCATGTCTAATGGGGATGTCTTCTGCATATATGCTTTTCTTATTGACTGATGAATGAAACACTGTTGCCAATGAGACAGGAAGTATAGGCAAAGCTAAGAGACAAGGAGAATTCTGGGAAGTGTAGACAGAAGTTGCCATGTAGCCACCGGGAGAATAGGTTGCACCAGGCATTCTCTGGTAAGATAAGACCACACTGAAATACTTAGATTAATAGAAATGGGTTAATAATTAAGACAGAGCTAGCCAATAAGAAGCCCAAGCCACCGGTCAATAGTTTTATAATTAATATAGTGTCTGTGTGTTTATTTGGAGCTGAAGCAGTGGCAGTTGGGACAAAGAACCTCTTATAACATATGTCTTACAATCATATAAGTAAACAGAGTGTATAGTGATGAAATGTAAACAATGTGTATTTTGTCTATATTTAAGCAAGTTTGATGATATAACAGGGTCATTTTACCAGTAGTGATATATATAATAAGTGAACAGGGACATTACATTAATGATAAAAGATCTATGTGAAGAAAACATTCCAATGTTAATTCTCAATAATTATCTATAGTAGTATAAATCAAATGAAAATCTACAACCTTAAATATTTATTACAAATTTTAAATAGTAATTAAATAGATACTTTTAAAAATAAGTTAAGTGGGACCTGAAGTATGCAGAGGTTAAAGCATTCAATAAAAACTAGAGGCCAGTTATCTTAGACAAATAAGAAAAATGATTAGATTAAAAATAATAAAATTTATTTTAAATACATCAGGCCTCTTGGAAGTGTGTATTATAGGATTTTCTATAAGTAACAATTTATACAAATTTAGAAAAACATATGACTAGATTTCTCCCCTCAAATTTAGGAACAAAATCAGGGAAGATAGTCAAACTATTATTTTCAGATTGCTCTTAAGGCAGCAGAATCAATTAGTCCATACCTATTCAAGAGCTTCACTCAAACAATTCTTTGCTCGTTTTCTTGTGTCATTACTTTCCCCTCACTATCAGTATCATTCCTAATTATTATCATTGTTAAAAATAAATGTCAAGAAATACAGAGAAAACCTGTCTTGAAAAAAACAAAAAAAATGTCAAACTCTAGCTGTACCTATAGTTGTTATCCTAATGTTTTTCTTATCTGATAATTTGAAGTAAGACTTACTGAAAGAATTACTACTTCCTATTTTTTCACATGCCTATTCTAAGAAAAATTTTTACCTATCATCTTGCAAGGTTGTTGATGAGCACCACTTTACTGAAAGAACTACTTGGATTTAAGTATTTTCCTTGTTACACACTGATCAATCAAAAATTGATTTACATTCAGGGAAACAATGAATCTGTTAGGATTATGTTATACCATACTATTAAGTGTTATTAGTCTACAATTTTAATGTTTTATCTAAAACCTTATATGATTCAAATTACTATCTAAAATTGAGCTTATTTCTATTTAATATTATGGGAGATGTATTTGTTAACTTTGTGCTTAGATAGCAACAGTGATGCACAAAATATTAAAAAGTATGAATACAATATTTTTTGTGGTTTGTTTTCCTGCCTGTTTCAAAGTGAATATGCCCAAAGTATAAAGTAAGAGGTGCTCAAAAGTGTAAGAGATAGGCTTACAAGAAAATATATTTTAAAAATTTCACAGCAGTTTAAATGAGAATAAGGATTATATTAGGATCATCCTATCAGATTAATAAGAAGAAGTCAAAACCTTATTCTCATGTGTTACACATTTAAGTTAAGAATAAGTGGAAACAGAAAATAGAGAGATACCTTTTAAGAAGTTTGTGTGAAATACGAAGGCAAGATTATATAGGATTTTAGTGTTGGAAAAGTATTCAGTTTGGTTGGTAGAAATCTCAGCATGTTTGATAACCAGTTTGATGGCATGTATGATGAAGATACCGAGATAAGACTGGTGATGAACCATGAAATATGCCAAAAATAAACCTTGTCTAAGCTACATGTGAAATCAATGACCTGAATTAGAGGTGCTTCATCTCCTGAGTTTTGACAAATTTTATTAAAGGTGAATGAATATAAATTCTTCAGTAGAGCAATTTTCTCAATGGGTATGGCTAAACTAGGCTACATACTGAGAAGAAGATACCCAGCAGAAAGCAAGGAGAATAAGATGGGTTGCAGACACTGTGGGAACTAGAGATTTTATTAGAAGGTAAATGGATACAGATGCCTTAGAATGTTCCGATGTGTGAGATGAAGTTGGAAGCTTTAGAATTCTAACACTCTTAATTGACAATTATGTGACATTTAAATAGTGTCACTTAGCCATCCTTGTGTGATTAGTCCACAGTATAAGATGATTCCAGGAAAGTAACATATTTTACATCATTAATAAATTCAGGTGAACAGAATTTTGATCTTGAACAGAATTATGATAAAAAGATGGGAGTGGTGGCACATGCTCACAGTTCCAGCATTCAGGAGACCATGGCATATAAACTTCAGGTCAGCCTATGTTATATAATGAGACACTGTCTCATAATAAAATTGAGTGAATGAATAGATTAAATAAATCAACTAGATGTGCATCTCGAGACCAAGAACAACATATGTGTCTTCTAATATGTCACATTTTCCTTATATTTAGCTTCAAGTTTTAGTAAAATGAAAATTTACCAATACAATCTCACTTCGCATGGGAAATAAGTGATCAAACAATGCTGGCATCAGCATAAAGAAAATAAGAATTTTCATAAGAGTGCAAGGAATGTAATTCCAGTACTTTGGAGTTTGAAGCAGGAATATTTTCCAATTCCAGGTAAGCATGGGTAGATAGTAAGATGAGGGCAGTCTGGACTACATAAGAAAGACCCTATCACCAATAGAGAAAGGAAGAATGAAAAGAAGAAAGAAGGGAGGAATAAAAATGGGGGAGGTGTAAAAAGAGAATCCAAAAATGCTCCAGAAATAGTCTGGAAGTCAGAATATTTTATATTCTCCAATAGTTTGGATAGTGCCAGAAAAATGTCTGCATTTATAAGGGACTTTGCTGTTGTGGAATAATTGTTTTATACACTGTGAAGATGTCTTTGCCAAGGCACCTTCTGATTGATTTAGTAAAGAGCTGAATAGCCAATACCTATACAGAAAGAGGATAGGTCAGATTTCCTGGTGATGAGAGAAAGAAGGAGAGAGGAATCTAGGCATGTGAGAAACATGAAAGGACGAGGAGAGGAAACAAGAGGTTGAAGACAGAAGAGAAGTGAAAAGCCATGAACTAAAACTGTGGTGATATTTTGTTTATGATCTAGTAAATAGCGCTTGTCCAAGGATCAGAGTGCAGAGCTATCCACACTAGTTAGCCATAGAGGCCAGGCAGTGGTGGCACACATCTTTAATCCCAGCACTCAGCAGACAGGCAGCTAGTTCAAGGCCACCATGGGCTACAAGACATTGATCCAGTCTAAAACAGACACAGAGCTCACACAAAGGTGATCCCAGCACTGAAAGTGACAGACTTTTTTATCCCAGCACTAAGGAAGTTGATACAGGAAGGGATATGGCTGGGCAAGACATAGGAATGTAAGGTAGGAGGAGAAAGGATCTCATGGCAGTCTGAGGTTTTGAAGGGAGGGATGGAGTCTGAGGCAGCAGCACGAGGTGGCAATATGAAGCAGTCTGAGCACCGGTCAGTTTTGAAACAGCCTGAGGAATCAGTTATTCTGAGGATGCAGTCTGAGGATTCAATAGAGATAAAAGCTCTCTGTAGTGGCTGGATGCACTGCTTCTCTCATCTCTCATCTTTCAACCCCTAATATCTGACTCCAAGTTTTTATTATAAAGACCAAAGAGAATTCCTGCTACAAAAAACGTGGATTAATATTAATGTGTTAATTTATGTTATTAGACCAGTTGAAGCTATAGGCCAAGCTTTCATAATTAATAATAAGTCCTGAAGCCGGGCGTTGGTGGCGCATGCCTTTAATCCCAGCACTCGGGAGGCAGAGGCAGGCGGATCTCTGTGAGTTCAAGACCAGCCTGGACTACCAAGTGAGTTCCAGGACAGCCTCCAAAGCCACAGAGAAACCCTGTCTCGAAAAACCAAAAACAAAAAACAAACAAAAAAAATAAAAAGTCCTGATTTGGAGTCTACTACAACCTGCTACAGTTTGCCACCAAGTCTGGTGATCTGAACTTCATTCCCAGGACCCACATGGTGGAATGAGAAAACAAGCTCTTTAGGATGTGTTCTGTTCCTCACAGACGCATACATATGCATACGCAATCACACAAATAAACGTAAATAATGTAACTGTAAACCCCCAAAAATGTTGCTAAAAGTAAGGCTTGCTTAACTTGAAATGCTATAGAAAAAATAGAACTATAGATAAAATTGTTTAATCATGTAAAAACATTTAAAACGCATAAATAAATATGCCTTTAGGTACACAGAAAAACACAAATACAAAAATATTATAGGATCAGGCATTCTTTCTGTTAAATATTATGCATGCTCATTACCTAATTGAATATATGTATTTTAAAATAGGTTTCTAATCACCACAAGACCATGTAATTCATAAACTTTAGTTTGGGGCATAGAATAATTTGAATTTCTAATTATGAGCCTATCAGATTTATTTGTGATAAAAGATTTTTCATGCAACTATATGATTATTGCTCAAATATATTTACTTGTAAATATCTGTGTTATTCTTTTCTACATAGATTATTTGTGCTTTTAAAATTTGCATTTTGAACTAATGCTATTTTGATAAATATTTTGTTTTTAAATGTTTCTTGATTAAATTACTACTCTGATGCCATTTGGCCACCTGGCAAGTTAACACTGAAACTAATTCAATACTACAGGATCTCAGGAGGACAAAAAAGCTTTTGTCCAAAAGCAGGTGAGAACCCTTATTCAAAATTAGACACTTCATCATCTCAAAGGTAAATAATTTTTAAAAATGCAATGTGTGTGTTTTGATGAATAGCAATATCATACATTAATGCATTACATCTGCTTTTGTACATTTCTTTTCATTTTTTAATGATGCAATCAAATGAACATCAGTGTTTAAGAATGCAACACACTGGAAATAGTTTTTGGGAACAAATAATTAGCCTTTTGGATGTGTGTGTGTGTGTGTTCATTTCACACAGCAATTTGTTCCTTCCTCTCCTCCTCCTTCCTGTTTGGAAGGCAATCATGTGTGTTACGTGCACCATCTGCAGCCTCACTGACAGGTGCAGGGTCAGTATTATCTTTCTAAGCATGGAGTTTATCTCAAACTGAAAATGTCACCAGGCACTTTAGGAGATTTTGAAAGCAACCAAAAACTGACATCCCGTTCTTTGAAATGTTTGTTAATTTACTTTCATAGACACATAGTCAGCCAATTCCATATTTATCTGGTTTGAGATATTACCCATTAATAGTCCCATTTTAATTCTCATTTTGTTACATGCAGATTATACATAACATAAAATTATAATCTAGCTATGTGACATAAACTTATTTATATGGCTATTTTGGCAACTCCTCTTTGTGTTTATTTTTTAAATTTAATTTATATTAGAAACAAGTTTGCTTCACATATCAATCCTAGCTCCCTCTCCCTCCCCTTCTCTCCTGCACCATTCAACCCTCCCCGAATCCCCACTCCACTCTCCAAGGAGGGTGAGGCCATTCTTGGGGGGATCCTGAAACTCTGTCATATGATCCAGGGTAGGGCCTAGGCCCTCCCCCATGTATCCAGGCAGAGACAGCATCCCTGCACATGGAATGGGCTCTCAAAGACCATCCTGATGACAGGGCTAAACGCTGATTTATTGCCTGAGGCCCCAAAGGATGCTGTGTGCTCCTCACTGATATCCATGTTCAGTCGGTCTGGATAAGTCCCATGCTGGCCTCTCAGCTATCAGTCTAGGGTCTATGAACTCCCCCTTGTTTAGGTCAGCTGATTATGTGGGTTTCACCATCCAAGACATAATCCCTTTGCTCATCACTCCTCCCTCTCTGCAACTGGGTCCTGGGGTTCAGTTCAGTGTTTAGCTGTGGGTGTCTGCCTTTGCTTCCTTCAACCACTGGATGAAGGGTCTAGGGTGGCACACAAGAAATTCATCAATCAAGTTATAGGGAGGGGTATTTAAGGTAGCCCCTTCACTATTGGTTAGAATGTCAGTTGGTGTCATCCTTGTAGGCCTCTGGATATCTCATTAGTACCAGATCTCTCTTCAAACCTATAATGGCTCCTTCTAGTATAGTATCCCTCAGTCTTCTCTCCTCTATTCTTCCCCCTACAGCAACTCTTCCTTCAGGTTTATTTGGTACTTTCTTGACAAAGGTCTTGTATCCAGACACTTGAGGACAGGCAACACTCCTGTGACCTTATCTAGAAATATCTGTATGAGAAAAGATGGAAAGATTTGCAAGTCTCATGCCATCATATAATATATAAGCATTAGCATCTGCAACATAATTCTATTAATGAAACTTGTATCTCTGAGTCAGTTTAGTGGGTGCCTGAATATAAATTTTAATATCAAATCTGTTAACTCAAGCATGTTATAGAAGTGTCATACATACCTAAAACAACTTAACTTACATTAGAAATCTTACACAGAATAGAATACTAGTTATTTACTCTTAAATATATCAGTTACATGAGGATATAAAAATTCTCTGGTAGTATATACAAGAAAGAATTCATAGTCATTGCATTTCACAAAGAGATCTGGGTAAAAGCAGTAGCACAAAAGGGTTTTATTTTTTAAAATTAAATTCATTTTTAGACAATTCTGTACTTGTATTCAATGCATACCAAAAGTTTCCTGGCCACATATCCTTACCACTTCTGTGTCCTTAACACTCCTGTATCATGCTAATACTCAAAAATCCCTCTCTTCTCTCTCTCTCTCTCTCACATACACACACACACTGTCTGTTTTGTATTTTAATCCACTGAAGCTAATCATGGTTATCGGTGCGCCTATGGATTTGGGTATATCCTTTAGAGCATGATGGGCTTGTAAGTAAGCAACTAAAGACAATGATTTCCCCTCTCACAGAATCTATCAGTAGCCATTAATTCCAAGGTAAAGAGTAGGGCCCTGTGAGCCCATTCTATTTCTTAACTCTCAGTCGATAGCTGGTCATGTGTAGCCCCAGTGTAAGAAACCACAGTTGCTTTGAGTTGATAATTACAACTGTTATATGAGTCTGGAGAATGGAACCCTTACCCTATCTTCTGGATTTTCTGTACTTTTTTACCTGAGCTATCACAATGTTCCCTTGATTTGGTGAGGTCTTTAGGGTCCATATCTATCTGTCTGTCTGTCTGTGTATGTTTGTTTGTTTGTATATGTAATAATCAATAATTTTAAATGATTTTTAAGTGTATTATTATTATTACATCCCAACTGAAGTTCTCTCCATTCTTTCCTCCCAGAATCTCCCTGCCACCTCCTCTCTGTTTTGCCCCATTCACTCCTCTGTTTCTTTTCAGAAAGTGGTAGGTCTCCCATGAATATCAACCAAATATGACATATCAAGTTGTAATCAGACAAGGCACCTCCTATCATATTAAGGATGGGAAAAAGTAACCCAGTATGGGGAATAGGGTTTAAAAAGCAGGCATAAGAATTATAGAGAGGTCCTGCTCCCATTGATAGGAGTCCCACAAGAGGGCCAAGCTACATATATGTAATACACATATACAAGGTCTGGGTCAGTTCCAGGCAGGCTCCCGGGTTTTCAGTTCAGTCTCTGTGAGCCCCTATGTGTTTAGGTTATTTGATTCTGTAGGTTTTATTGTGATTACCTTGACACCTGTGACTCCTAAAATCTTCCCACCTCCTCTTTAGCAGGATTCCCTGAGCTCTGCCTAATGTTTAGCCTCTGAATCTGTTTCCATCTGCAACAGCTGCTGGATGCAACTTCTTCTGGTGACAAATGGGCTAGGTACAACTCTATGAATATAGCAGAATATCATTACCCATCAAAATGTTGAAATTTTTGACAGTAATATTTGGTTCTATCCTATGTCTGTGGACTGTCCAGTCTCTGGCTCCTAACCCTCCAGGCAGTGTCAGGAGTGATTTCCTTCTCATGCCATGGGTCTCAGGCTGGACAAGCCATTGGTTGGATACTTCCATAATTTCTGTGCCACTATTAATCCAGCATTTCTTGCAGGCCAGACAAATCATAGGATTAAGGTTTTGTGACTGAGCTGGTATCCCAATCCTTCCATTGGAAATTTTTCCTGGTTTCAAGAGATTGCTGGTTCAGGCTCCTTATCCCCTATTGCTAGCCTCAAACTCACATAGATTTGCCTGCCTCTGCATGGGTTAAGTTGTAACATACATCTGCTTACATTTTTATTTTGGATGTCTCCTTTAAATGTTTAAGTCTACTTAAATTGTTGGTATCTATGTTTTGCTTCATATGTTATCTATAATGTATTTTATTGCCTTTTAATGTAATTGTAATTCAGATGCCTAAAATATTCAATCTGAGAGGTCATGTTTCATGGCAATGTTAGTCATTGGGCCTACTATTAGAACAAAGTCAAGAGAATAAAAGTATTGCATAACCATTCATAGTTAATTTAAAGAAAGAGGCAGAATATTTGGAAGCTCAGAACCACTTAAAAGTCAATCCCAATAATCTTCACTCAATGAAGTATTTCTTCTCATCAATATTCCACCTTACATCATTTAAAAAGAAATATCATTTTGTGGAGATAGCTTCTTTAGTTTATAGTCCACTCGAATTTTATGCTTAGAGTATGAGGGTATATGAAACATCTGTCAGTACCTGGTATGTCTACATTTATCATTTTAAATAGTTGTTTACTATTTATCTTCATAGAACTTTTGTTCTGCAATGAGGAGAGGCTTAATATTTTCTTTCTATTGTTTTCATTTATTGCTGTATTAGACAAATGTCTGATACAGCACATCTGGTCAAAACACATAAAATATTCAAGGGAGCCAAACAACAACAACAACAGCAATAAAAATCTAAATAAGTCAACCACTCTAGTGTATGTTCACGTTCTATTGTAATTAAGCTTACTGAAATCTCTACATTTTCTTCATCAGTGTTGATATGTGGCATCAGATGTGTGATTAATAACTTAATTAATCATACATTTGTGTATTTCTCTTTTCTTCAGTTAAGGCAGGGGCTGCAACTTCATTATGAATAATAGATTATGATAATGATAATGATAGGATGTCACTTTCTTGCTTGTGCCAGGTCTGATAATGAAATAGTGTATGTCTCTTTTTGTGTTTATGTGTGTGAAAGAGATGGGGGAGGGAAAAGGAAGAAAGGAGAGAGAGAGAGAGAGAGAGAGAGAGAGAGAGAGAGAGAGAGAGAGAGAGAGAGAGAGAGAGAGAGAGAGAGAGAGAGAGAGAGATTGTGTTTTGGCTTTCTTGGTTATCTTCAAGAAATAAATTGCCATGATGTGAACTGCCAATGAAAGGTGCCATGCAACAGAAAACTGTACCTGTCCCTCTGCGATCACTAAGCAAGTAGTTGGCAACATCAGTTCTTTATCCATTTGCAAATTAATTCTATCAACAGCTTGAAATATAATTCTTCACTAGCTAAACATCTGATAAGAATTCAAGACTCTGGCCAATATCTTGATTATAATCTGAGCTGAGGGCTGTGTAAAACTACCCAGATACATTATCCATGAAGACTATAAAATAATGGGTATGATTTTAAACCACTTCATTTGTGATCATTTTAATCTTAAAGAAAAAGCAATAATGCAAAAAATATCATAAGTCATTTCTGCCATTATACAGGAAATAGTGTGTTTGTGGAGATGAGGACAAGGAATAGTTTTGTGTCTTCAAAATATGAAGCTAGTATTATTAAGAGAATAGAATTATCATAGTTAAATAAATGTTATCAGCTAAAAAATAGTTAGAATCCCAAAACATGTTTCAGAGCTGTTTTTAAGCCGGATGAATAGCTATGATCTATTATAGATTTTAAATATTATCAATATTTCCTATGATTTACTTCTCTTTACAATGTCACATAAAATGAATTAACTTCAGTGCCACCCATACTAGTGTTCAAAGAATTCTTATTCATTCTATGGGAAATGTCCTCAAGTGACATAAATTCATATGTGGCATATCGTGATTTTTATTGAAATTTACTGTCCTTAAATTGAAACTAATTTGATATTCATGTATAAGTAAGATATAAGCCTGATACAATCCCGTCATATTTTATCATGACTGATTACACTAATATTGTAGACATTTTTTCTCATATGTCTCTCTTTTCCAAAATCTTATTTTTCACTGCTGTGGTAAGTTTAAAACAAAATTTACAAGGTATGAAGATAGATCATCTTATGAAAATTAATAATAGCATGGCAATCACTTTTCCAGAGAGTCATCATTTCACAGGGTAATATCTAAGAATGTTGATAGTCTTTGTCTCATCAATATGTAATTACCTCATCACTGAACTGTACCAGCTAGAATGTAGGAAGATTTGCTGAGAGTTACATTCCTCTTCCCTGCTACCGACATTCTACAGTGGCATCTTGTTTACTCTACTTATATAACATTCCTTGCCATCTTGCTATTTAATTAACTCATTTTAATTACTTATATGGTAAATTATAAGGCACTGTACCAACAAACACTTATTTTTCAATTTTAAGCATTCAAGTGTTCTGGGTGTTGATTTTTCAAGTTTTAGTGCTCCATGATAGCAAAATACTTGTAGATTCTATCTAAATGTTAGAAGCTGAGTTGTTTGCATTTTCTTTTTTAATAGAGCAGAAATAAATTTATTCTGGCTTTCAAAGAAAGTATGAAAATAAGTAAATATTTTAAATGATCAAAAACACAAATAAAATGTCTTAGTGGTCAATGTATTTGTCTTGGGATAAAATTGTTATCATAATTAATTCTGTAAAGGAAGTACAGGAATACCATGGACAGTGGTGGCACACACCTTTAATCCCAGTACTCAGGTGGCAGAGGCAGGTGGATATCTGTGAGTTTGGCACCAGGCTAGTTTGTACACCTAGTTCTAAGACAGGCTACAAAACTACACAAAGGAACCCTGTCTCCAAAGACAAAAAAGAAGGAAATACAGGATTACAAACAAGTGTGAATAAAAATGAAGGGATAATGCAATGAAACACTAGGAAAGTATTTCATAGAAAAGGAACTAGTGTAGAAGGATTACTGTTGAGAGTCGCACCTGCTGAGCAGCCTGCATCTGAGAATGTAGCGAGGTGGTCGGGATAGATGACACAGAGACCAGTCGGTTGCTTTAAGAAAACTTTATGCTCCCCAAGTCGGCTTAGGAGAACTCCCCAAGAAAAAATGCTTCCCTTTTTCAGGACTTCTGCCATCCATACACACAATTCAACCAAGCTCTCACACACATCTCATAGCTCTCCCAGACTTCTCACCCTCCTGGCTGGTGGTTTAATCTCCAGCCCCTGAATCTGGGAGAAACTGCAGGGAGCAGGAAGATGCATCTAGCCTTAGGGGGGATCAAAGTCATGGTGTTTCAGTGAGTGAGCCCTTATCTGAGCCCTATCAAGAGCTTTATAGCACTGAATTGTTTTTAGTAAACATTATCTAGCAGTTGCCTGCTCCCAGGCCTAAGGGGAAGTGGGTCTCTGTTCAAGGTCTGGTGTCCCCACAGTTGAGGTCAACTTTCTCTGGCACAAAGCCTAGCTCAGGTGTGGTGGCCTGGACTATGGAAAACTGCAGACACAATATAAAACCTAGGAGGGAGTGTCTTCCAGGGGAAAACAGGGACATAATCAGATAAGTGAGGAAGAAAGAACTCAAATAAAGGGATCAAAGATAATGATTGATCAAACTCTAAGAATAATAACTAACACTAAAGGCCTTTCAAAAAGCCATATAGAAACATACTACTGTAGAAGTTTCCTAAAATATATGAAAAATATCTCCATAGAGGTACCATATAGTGGAGGAGGCAATGCTCTAGCTAGCCATCTTATGCCAACAATGAGTTACAAAGTATTGAGTCATCAACCAAAGAGGTCCCATGCAACTGTCTAAATATCATACACTATTCTATTGCCAAGGAAATTGGTTGCTCTGTATAATCTGATGGTAAGAACCTGTTGCTGAGAACATTACTTACTTGTTTCTTTGAACATGGAGAAGTAGAGCTGTTGCCTAACTAGAAAATTGATTCATACTGACTAGCGTTCAGGATGCTGGAAAATACTCTGCACACTACCGTAAGAGGAAGGTAGTCAACAATAACACCTAGTAACAAACTCTGCACTGTTGTCTATGCATATCTTCCTCTGATCTGTATAGGTGGAGCTTGTGCTTCAAGGGGTCTCTCATTCTCCAATTGGTATAGTTGAGGGTTGTGGCTCCATTGACTACTCCTTCAGGCACAAGTAGAGCAGAGCTTCCAGTGAACACTCCTCTTGGTTGAAGTTGGCCCAATGCTCAGGTGGCCACTCCTTGAGGTGCAGGTGGGGCTACAGCTCTCGTGGACACACCCATTGAAGATGTAGGTGGGTCTGAGGGTTCAGTGGTCAATGTAGTAGCAAGGTATCTCCAACTGAGAAATGGCAGTGGATGCTGACTGTGACACAGGTGCTCTTTCCCAGAGGAACTTTTTGTGATAGTTTCTGGAAGCTACTTCCGGAAACCACTGCTTTTGTCTCACCTGGCTATTATTCCTCACTCCTGGGCCAAAGGCTGGGACCTCTTCTGACACAGCTCCAAGTTGGGACTCATGGCTCTCTTGATGCTGCTCAGGGCCTGAAGCTTGAAACCCCTATAAAACTGATGGTTTGAATCTGAATTTCAGGCTTACCTCTGATGCTGCTCCTGGGTCTGAGGCTCGTGGCTTCCACTGGCTGCTCCCAGACTGAAGCTCAGGCCTCCCTTTGACTCTGCTCCCTCTTGGTCTGAAACTCGAACCTCACTCTGATGCTGCTGTTCAAGGCCTGAAACTCAGGTCTAATAATGCTCTGGGGTTTGAGGCTTGTAATGGTACCTGTCAAATTATGGAAAATATTGAGTGATTTCTGTAAAGTTTTGGAAATTTTCTTTGTAGTTCACTATTTTTATTTCATGTATGTATTTTACTGTAGCTCTTTTTCTTATTAACAATAGTCTTGGAAAATGCATTAAATGTCACTATAATTTTATGTCTGTATCCTTAAGACACAATTAAATAATAGGTACTATAAATACATTTAATACTTTTTTAGATAGATTACACTTTCAGACAGCTCTTTTTTCCAGTGTAAACTGATATTCCAGTCTTTGTTATTGAATAAAATATATTGAATTCCTCTCTGTTTACTTACAAATAGACAAATAGTTACACTGTTCATATTCTAAGGACAGAGTTTGTCAGGATGGTTGGAATAAAGAAATAATCAGTGTTAGTGTCACAGGAATTGTATTCTAGCGTTGAGACAACCATTAATCAACCAAGTATTATATAGTACAATATAATATAAAATCTTCATAAGATCTTATTAAATATCTGTTAAAATGTAAGTTCATAAAAAGTTCTCCATTCTGTATGTGGATCTGTGTCAAGTATCTGGACTACAACCTGGCATATGGCAGATGTTCAGTAGACATAAAGAATCCAATAGCAATCATTAATTGTTTTTTAAGTGTTAAAGGCCTCAATTTTGACACATACCTTGCATTTTCTGTTGTTCCAACTCATAATATATGCTGGTGATAACAAAGTTGAATGGAGAAAAATGTGTACTAGATATATCCTTTTAGCTTTTATTCTATCCTAGAAAGAAAGAATTTTTTTAAGTTTCAAAAATTGCGATTTGTATAATGAATAACCTTAAAAGCAAGATACTTGTCTGTCTTATTTGATATAAATTTTAATCAGTCAATTGTGTTCCCAATACCTAGAAATCATTCAACAAAGAATTATATAATGATAAATTATATAATCCAGAGTTACTCAGAAAGTAATACACAGAAAAAACTAATAGATAATTTATTAAATAAATAAATGCAGTAAACAGGTGTACCAATTAGGATTCAATTGTGGTAAAAAAAAAAGACCATGACCAGAAGCAACTTGGGGAAAAAAAGAGTTTATTTTATCTTATACTACCAGGTAACTGTCTGTTATTGAGAGCAGTCATGACCGCAACTCAAGTCCAGAACCTCGAGATAGGAACTGAAATAGAACCCGTAGAGGAATACTGCTTAATGGTTTGATGCCTATGATTGCTCAGTTTGCTTTCATATACACCTCAGGACTACATGTCCAGGAATGACACTTTCCTATCATCAACAGAGACATTGTGTCTGTAGAGGTTTCCTACTAGATATGTCTAGATTTTGGAAAAGTTGACAAAACTAAAGAAGCACAATATGTAAAAGTATAGTTTAAGACATATATAATTTTGACTCTTTGTTAATTATAGAATCATTAAACCACCAAATCTTAAAAAGTTATATATATATATACATATATATATATATATATATATATATATATATATATATATATATAATCAACTGTTAGCCATTTGGGCTTTGTAGATGATGCAATGAATAAATTACTTGCTTGCTAAGAAGACATGAGCATCTGGATTCAAATCCCCAGAAGCCAGGTAAAGCTGGATGCTGTAACATGTGTCTATAATTCCCGTGTTTCTATAGAGAGATGGAAAGTGAAGACAGGAAAGTCTCCAAAAGTTCACAGGGAAAACTGCATTAGTATATGCTGCACAAAACAAACAGGCAAATCAAGAGATTCTGTATCAAATAATGGGAGCATATAGACATACCCTGTTCATCCATATTTACTGTAGCACCATTCACAAAAGAAAAGTTAAAGAATCAGTCTAGATGCACATGAATCGAGGACTTAATAAAGAAAATATGTCGTATATAGAGATGAGTTTTTCCCACTATAAAGAAGGATTAATTTATTTTGCTTGTAAGAAAACAAGTGAAGTTGGAGATCATCATGTTAAATGAAATCAAGCAGTATCAGAAAGACAAATATGAGTTATATCTTTCTTTCATAAGGAATGATTGAAAGCAGAAGATGAAATACTGGGATCACTGAAGCAGAAAATATAAAAGAAGGATTAAAAGAGGGTTGAGTATCCTCAGGGCATACTGTGACCATGTAAGCAAATATCAAAATAAATCCCCTTTCTTTGCACTATCAACATGTACTAATGAATCAGAAATAAAAAAATGCTTGAGGTGATGGATATGCTATTTTACTGTTCTACACCTTATACAGCACATGCATATATAAAAACTCTCAGTGTATCCCAAAATATATATTCTATGTATCAATTAAATACAAGAAAAATACAATGTAACAAATTAGAAATAACAAGTAGCTATTATAGTAGCTATTATATGAGTATACATATATTGATAGTATTTAGTGTTTAGAGATATTTTTAAATAGTAAGAAATATGTGGATCCTCATGGCTTTACAAATGGCTGATAATAAATGTCATATGAATGCTCATCTCTAGGGAAGATATTTATAGCATCCATTCTAAGGATCAGAGAATATTATGGAAGAGGATAAAGAAAAACTGTAAGAGCCAGGAAACAAGAAGAAACACTGTGAAAAATCATTTTCTAGGAAAGAAATGGGTATTAAGCCACCAGCTCATATCATGCCTGCACTGAGTCTGCATAAGAATGGACACATGCATTTTGTTTGTTTAATTTTTATTTTATTTTTGTTCTTTGTTTTTGTTTTGTTTTCTGATTTTTTCTTTTATTGATTTGTTTTGTTTTGTTTTCTGAGACATGGTTTCTCTGTGTAACAGCTCTAGCTATCCTGGAACTCACTCTGTAGACCAGGGTGGCCTCAAACACACAAAGATCCCCATGGCTCTCTCTCCCAAGTGCTGAGATTAACCATTTGTGAACTACTGGATCATGTGAAGAGGACAAATATACTGAACCAAAACATCAGGATTTCCATGACACAGGACAACAACAGGATATATAAGAGGAGGCCCAGTGAGAGCCCATTATCAGTGGTGAAGCAGAAGCTAGAGGACCAGAAATGAACACCTATAGGTAAAGAAAAATGGACTGAAGAGTAAACTGTGTGACTCAACTACAACTTTATGTCAAGATTCTTTTTTTCTCTCTCTTTTTGTTTTGTTTTTCTTTCTGTTTCATTTTGCTTGGTTTGGTTTTTGGGTTTCATTTTAAGTTTGAGTTTGTTTTGTAGGGAGAGGTTACAAGGGCAGATTCGGGGAGATGGGGAGATAAGTGGAATCAGACTACTTGTAATGAAATTCACATAGAAACCATAAAAGTTAAAAAGTTATAGACCCATGAATATTCAGACAGGAGGGAATTGGGTTTTGGTGGGCCCTGTTCCTCACTGCTAAGCCATTTTCTACTGATGGATTCAGAGAGAGGGGTCACTGTATTGAGTTTCATATTCACTTACAAAAACACAAAGCTCCCAGTACCAATCAAATGCTCTCACAGATGGCTCTGGTTAAGCTATGAGTGACAGCAATGATCAGCATGAAAAAATATTATTATAATTTCAGTAGTGACACTTGTATCTTGATGGTAACCCATAGCTGTCTAATTGGATGTAAGACCTGATGAACAAGAGGGACATCAAGACTGGAACCCAAAACCTAGCTAACTACATGGGGTTAATGAAGACATAAATGTCAGGGAAGAACCTACTATTGCTATTTTCCTAAACCAGTATAATTCCTAGCTGCCTTCTAAATACTCTTTTACTCAAAAATAAATGTAACTCTCATCCTCACCAAAGAAATTTCTGCAGCAGATGATGATAGATAGAGATAGCTACAATTAGTCAACAGACAGTAAGGTGAGCAGTTCCTGTCAACACATCTACAATACAACCTTCACAGATAAGACATAGGGAACATCATAGAAGAGGGGCTAAAACTTGTAAGAGACAGAGGACCAGAAAGTGTAATGCAAGACTGAATCTTTTAGATAGAAGCAAATCTATACCCATGAAATATGAACAATATGATTGTTTAATAAGAATGTAACAATGAACTTTAAACAAGGATGGGGAAATTCACACAGGTCTACACCCCAAGATGAAGAACTATAGGTAATTACAAAGCAGTGGGAGAGTTAGAATTAATTTTTCTATGAGAAAAACACCCTAAAGCTTTATTTGACAACAAGTGGTTAGCCCTAAAAATAATATACATACAAGTAACATAATAAATAAATAAATAAAACAAATAAACAGTGAAAGGGTGACAATACTGAGTCATGAATCTAGGAAAAGAATTGATGTGTGTGTGTGTGTGTGTGTGTGTGTGTGTGTGTGTGTGTGTGTGTGTGTATGGTGGGGTGGTTGGTAGGCATGGGAGAAAAATTAAAAAGGGTGTAAGATAAAGCATAATCAACACATTATCTATGCATGTAATTGTTAAAAATTAATTAAAATAACTTAAAAGAATATGGGAAATACTAAACTATTGAATGGTTATTGTGATTACTGAATATATATTAAAGGGTGCTTGGGACAGAATATTTTCCATGGAAATATATTTCTCAAACTGACAGGAAAACAAGACCACATAGTACTGTAATTAACTGTGTTAACTGCTGTTTTATAAAATAACTTCTATGTGTTACTAACTAAACTCATGGCTTATTTAAATAAATATCACCTACTAGGGTTTGCCACCAATAATGGAATGCGATTCCACTGGACATATTTGTAAAAGACCAAAACTTAAAATAATCCTCCCCTGGTGCTAGTAACTCATCTGATACCTTAAGGTAGGAAAAATGAATATTGGATTACAAAATCTCATTGCAGAAATCATAGATATATTCTATTTATTTATAATAATATATATTCTGAACAACACTATAGTAGGGTTAAAAAAATCAAAGGCATGTCTTATTAAACAGATCCCATGACCCAACTTGTGAAGAAATGAAACTTCAAAAGGAGAATAATAATTACAATTATTTAGAATTTGTTTTATCTATGAAAAGCCCTGAGTGCATAATGATACTTGCAAAAGGAAAAGTTAATTCAAAATGTGCAGAAATTAATAGTAAATAGAAGAGAAAGATACCCTAACAGAATAAACTTATTCCAACAGCAATCTAATTGGAATTTCATATTTTTTCATTTTACGAGTTACTAAGTTATTCAGTGATGAGTATCATATGCAGTGCATTGTACATAATAGGCAAATTCATGAAAATTATTAAAATGGCATAATTATTCCTCCAATTTTCTTTTTGGTTAATAAAGTCTTTATATAAATTTATAGAGTTAACTGAGAATGTATACCCATTTTAGGCAATAGGGATCAAGTGTATGGCATAGTACATGATCTTCAGGTCACTATGTACATTTTTGTTTCATTTACGTTAGAGAGAGTTGCAACAGTGGTACTGTAAAAGTCACATAATTCTGTGGTATTATTTAGTACAAAAATCAAGCGAATAGTCAAAACTTGTGTCCACATATATACAATCACCTGTCCAAAGAATGTATAAAGCTTAATTGCAAAAAAAGAGAGAAAAATTACACCCAGCAACATAATCAGGCAACATAGGCATCATGCATTCTTTACTTACAGCAGAAATATCTTGCTAAACTACTTCCTGATAGTAGATTTTTTATAGTAATGATGAAATAGTTTTTAAACTGTATGGGAATATTTCCAGATCAAACTTTCTTTTTTTTTCTTTTTCTTTTTTAATTTAATACAGAAACAAGCTTGCTTCACATGTCAATCCCAGCTCCCTTTCCCTCCCCTCCACTCCCATCCCCATTTGGCCCCCCTAACCCCCCACCCAATCCCCACACCACACTCCAGGGAGGGTGAGGCCCTTTATGGGGGAATCTCCAAAATCCATCATATCATCCTGGGCAGGGCCCAGGCCCTCCTCAATGTGTCCAGTCTGAGAGAGCATACTTCCATGTGGAATGGGCTCCCAAAGTCCATATAGAAGCCAGGGATAAATGCTGATCTATTGCCCGAGGTCCCAAAAAATGCCGAGGCCTCCACACTGACACCCACATTAAGGGGTTCTGGATCAGTCTCATGCTGGCCTCTCAGATATCAGTCTGGGGTCCATGAGCTCCCCCTTGTTCAAGTCAGCTGTTTCTGTGGGATTCACCCACCCAGGCTTGACCTCACTGCTCATCACTCCTCCCTCTCTTCAACTGGTTTTCAGGACTTCAGTTCAACAGAGATGCTCTGAAATGTTGAATCATCTGGGCCATCCATTCCCTTTGGAGATATTTTTAGGGGTCTTCCTCGATCAAACCTTATTTTTATGTAGAATGAATCCACAACTTCTCATTTCCTGTGGAAACAAAAGCAAAACTTCTCCAAAATAATACATCTTTTGATATACATTTTGAAGTAAAGGCATCATCAGAATATATATGTTGGATTAATCAGTAAAATTTTTAATCAAATGTCTTTTAGTACCTGTTGTTCCCCCCTCTGCTTTGAAACAATTCAAAGACAACAGAGTATACAATATCAAAATTCACTGTGCATTTTCCATTTCTTTGTGCCTTTGTAGTTATTGTTCCTGTTCTATTTATTTTTTCTTTGGTTTTTCAAGATAGGGTTTCTCTGTGTAACATTCTTGGCAGTCTTGGAACTCAGTTTGTAGACCAGGCTGGCCTCAAATTCACTGATATCCACCTACCATGGCTTCCCAAGTGCTGGCATTAAAGGTATGAGACACCATTGCCCAACTTTATTTACTTTTTAAGGACTTTCTCTATCCTTTTTCTTTTCTTTTCCAAGCCTATGTATATTTTTACTACTTTAATTTTAAATAGCTTGCTTCACATGTCAATCCCAGCCTATGTATATTTTTAAACACAATGTAAACTGTTTAGAGTTTTTTTTTCAATTTGAGTAAGTATGTACTGTATTTAATATGGTAACCAGCATGGCTAGGATTAAAGCAGTAGCCATTCCTTGGTTTTCTGAGAGCCCAGCTTCATGGCAGAGACACTTGCAAGAACCAAGTTTATTGGCACAATTCTGTAGAGTTTCTAAGTCCATGTCATCACCAAGAAGGATGCCACTGGATGCTCATAAACACCATTTAATTGTTTGGTAGCAGGGACTCTTAAAGGAGTCTTGTATTTTTACTACTAAAGCTGAGACAGGAAGCCTCTCTTAAAGGAACTGAGCCTATGTTTGCCTCTATCAAACAGCCCACCCAAGAAAATGCTGCTACCGAGAAACTGTGCTTGTCTCTGGTCTTTTGTGTTTGGAATCCCGTTTTAAGTTTTTGTCCTGTTTTACATGGAAATTCTTGTGAAATATTTAGGTGCCATTAGAGATTATTTCAAGAACAAAATGGAAAACATAAAATATTAAAAATAATAGATTGTAGAACATAGTAAGTATTAACTATCTAAATGTAAAAGTGATTAATTATGTAAATGTAAAAGTAAAATAAGGTTTATAATATAAAAAACGAACATTTTCTCTAGAAAGATATAGAAAAATTTTAAATGTCAAATCTTGTAGAAATTAGTGAACACCAGGAATATATTAACAGTATTCAGAAACTGGAAGAGTAAAAGCAATTGAATTACAAGATGGTAGGATATATGAGGACTTCAGTCTGCATCATACTAGCATTTAACTCAAAATTATGTAAATCTACTCCACTGTGAAATAAGGGGTTTCAACAATTTTTTACTCAGAAAATTGCTTTTTCCAATAGATAAAAACAAAAACAAAAACTAACATATATTCCAAAGTACAAAAAATACAGATAATACAGCTTTATTTTAAATTTTACAAATCAAGATCTATAACACAAACTGGGAGAATTATTTGTATAATTAAGAAAAGAAATTGAGAATTACGTAAATGAAATACAGCTTGTATTAATAAATAAATTAATTTAAATACAGAGAATTTCTGTTTGTTTTTAAGAAGTCTGGGAACATGTAGATGCTATAAAATTAATAACAGTAAAACTATTGTGAGTAGCTAAAAGTTCAGGATGATAAAGCTAAGCCATAATAAATATATTTAGTGAGATATTATGACACACACCTGTAAATCAATAACTCAAGTAACAGAGGCAGCAGATTTGCTACAAGTTCAAGGCAAACCTAGTATACAGAGAAAAGCCACATCTCAAACACAAAAGAAGAAGGTGAAATTAGGTTACTGAGAGCCCATTGTATCAGAAACATTTCAAAAGATGTCATCTAGATTTTAAACTTAAGTAAATATTGAAAAGAAACTGAATATATATTCATACTGTTTTAAAGATTGTTTTATTCAAATTTGTTTATATTTACATTAAAAATAAACATTCAAAGTTCTATTGTTACATGTCTGCTTTTGTTTTTATAATTACATAAATTAAAACTAATGAGGACTGGAGACATGACACAGTGATTTAGAATACCGGAAGCTCTTGAAGAGATCATGGGTTCAGTTTTCAGCACTCACATGGTAACTCATTATTTTCTGAGACTAGAGTTTGAAGAAATCTGACGTCCTCTTGTGGCCTTCACATGTACTGTATACACTCAGGGTACATGCATTAATGTATTCAAAACACTCATCCATGTAAAAATACATAAATATATTTTAAAAATAGAGATACAAATAAGTTTAATTGCTTTAAATATTTAAGGAGCACATGTAATGCGATGGCATTTGGAAAATTAACTTTTTTTCATTTTAAAAGAAATTAAGTATTACCAATAAATCTGTTTAGTGCTTACAACCATGTGATTAATGTTTACAAAGATAATGTAAAATTTTACATTTACATATGTTTTGTAAGTAGCATCACAGAGCAATAACCTAATTCAAAGAAGGCATAGATATATATGTTGTAATTGCAGCCTTTGAGAGAAGAAATAAAGATTGAGGAAAGTCAATGTTAAATAGCAATTTATAGTACAGCCTAGATTATACAACTAAACCTTGTATTAAACAACAAAAAAAGCTACTCATTCAATAACAGGCTTAAGTATGGTTTGCTGGATTAAATTTTACCAGGTTTTCAGGGCACAGAACTTCAGTTTTTATGATATATTCACATAGATTAGACCTAAATGACTTTTAATGAACAAGTGAGCAATTCTGTCTGCAACCAAAAAACTTGCAATTAAGGAATTCCAATTAAAACCTCATTTCTGTAATTGAGCCAAGATGTAATCAAGCTTAAAGAGAATAAAAGAACAAGATGCATGCAATTTATTTAGGGGAACAGGCATAGTGATATTAAACTTCAATAGTTTTTGAATTATGTCTGTGAATTAATAAAGCACATATATTTTCCATTACTCTCTTCAAGAAAAATAGCAAAAGTCACACTGACAGTCAGATGCAAACAATTAAAATACAAAATATAAGTAGTATTTGGAAACATGCAAGTACATAAACTAATGCAATCTGCAAATATCTTTGGAAATTATTTTGGTATAGTTACACAAGATTAAATAACTTTATGATATCGTTGTGCTAATGTATTCCACCAATAATAAGTCATAAATAATATGAATGTGTGTGTGTGTGTGTTTCTGTGTGTTCACATTTGTTCAAGTTACTGTGGAGGCTAGTACAGGGTTTCAAATCACCAGGAGCTATCAGAAGGTTGTAAGCCATAGTGTGCTGATACTGGAAACCTGTCTTCAGTTTTCTTAACTGCTGAGCCATCTTTCCAACTTCCCATGAACTAGTTAATTGAAAACAAGTTTTATCCTCCATTTTCAAAAAAAACAAATTCTTTTTAGGGTTTTTCTGCTGTACAGGCATTTCTACCTTGTATAAAACAGAAGACTAGGGAGAAGAGGAGGGGAGAGGAGGACACGGGGGAGCAAGAAGGTTGAGTCAGAGCAAGAATAGAGGAGAGAAGGATGAGAGATACCATAATAGAGAGAGCCATTATAAGTTGGGGGAGAGATCTGGCACTAGTCAGTTCTTCACAGGTCTACAAAAATTACACCAACTGGTATTAAGGCTGCCTTAAATGCCCTACCCTGATAATGAGATGGATGACTACCTTATATGCCATCCTAGAACCCTCATCCAGTAGCTGACAGAATCAGAGGCAGACACCCACAGCTAAAAACTGAACTGAAATCCTGGAACCCAGTTGCAAAGGGGAGTGATGAGCAAAGGAATCAAGACCAGGCTGGTGAAACCCACAGAGGCAGTTGACCTAAACAAGGGGTAACGCATGAACCACAGATTGATGAATGAGAGACCAGCATGGGACTGATCCAGATACCCGGCCCCTGAACCTGGGTATCAGAGCAGAGGCCTTGAGTGTAGATCAGTATTAATTCCTGGCATACAAGTGGACTCTGGGAGCCCATTCCACATGGAGGGATGCTCTCTTAGCCTGGACACATGGGGGTGGACCTAGGCCCTGCCCCAGATTATATGACAGACTCTGAAAATCCCTTATGGAAGACATTACCCTCCCTAGGGAGTGGAAGGGAGATGGAGTGGGATGGGGTTTGGGAGGAATGGGGGACCTGGGGAGGAGGGGAGGGAGAGGAAACTAAGAGTAACAAGTGTAAAAACTCAAATAAAAATTATTATATACAAAAAGACAGAAGACTATATATAGTAACTTTACTTGATGTCATTACTGTCTAAAGCTAGAGAATGTTGATGATCTGTATAATAATCTAATACCTTTCTTACAGATAATGTCTTACCTCTGGAAACACAGTATGTAATATACAGCACAAATATAATTATATTAGTTTTTCAATAAACTTTCCATAATTCTGTACTATGTTGGTATATTTCAGTTATATCCTTCTTATTATAACACCAATGCTAAGACCAGGTAGGTATTTAATTCAATATACAGATAAATGCATTAAGAAATGAATTCCATATGGAATCTTAATCCATCAGGTAAGTAAGCACTTGGCAGATCTTTGAAAGAAGAGGAACACATAAAAGATATTACTTCTTACAAAGTTATTAAATTCTTATGAATTACATGAAGCCTTCTTCCCTCAAGAATAAACATGACAACATCACACAAGTAATTGAACAATGAAAAGTCAATCTGGTGTCTACCTACAGCCTTTACCCTTACAGACTACTGTTCATATTGCTGGAATGTACTCTGCATGCTAGTAAAGGAGAAATATAAAAACCAATCCAGTTACACACTCTTTGATCTACAATGGTGATCTGCCTGCAAGATACACTAGTGCAATAGTAGAATGAATCTTATGAAAATAAGCAAGCAATATCTGATTGGATTTAAGGCCCATTCCTTGATATATAACCCATTTGTGTCACTATTCAAGTGGTCAAGAACCTGACATTATATAGGTCATGAACTTAGAACAAAACCAAATACTACTGCTCTGCTAAAAGGAAAGTAGCCATAAAATAATTACTATTGACAATCTGTTATTTTTATAGACCAGTGTCTTGCCCAGCCATCATCAGAGAAGTTTTGTCCTGCAGTAGATGGGAAGAAATACAGACTGACTTCTGAACAATGGAAAGAAAGTGAAAGAACTTGGAACATTCAGTCCTAAGTGAAAAGTATCCATCAAAGCCCTCCCTTCAGAACTCAATAAAACCCTGTGGAAGAAGAGGTGGTAATAGTGTTAGAGCCAGAGCAGATGGAGGATACCAAGGAAATAAGACCTAGATACAACAGGGATGACACATATATGAACCTACACAAACTGTAGCAGCATGCAAATAGCCTAGACAGTTGTAAGCCAGATGGGTCCCAGCACTGAGAAGGGGAAGTAGACACAATCCACAGCCATAACCAGAAGCTATCTCCCATTAATAATCACTTAGAATTGAAAAATTAGCTTCCTCTAATTGAGTCTCACTGGGTGAGGCCCCATGCTCAGAAGTGTATGGACAATACAAAACAAAATCATTGTCATTTTTGGAGGATCTTTGTCTCTTAATGTATTGTAAATTATAACCTATATTCTGTTCTTGTCAAATCAAACCTTATACTTTGAAAAGTAGAAATGATATAAACACAATGATGAAATTCTTTAACCAGATTAAATGGTACAATTATAGATAAATGTAAAATCTAATCATGAACAGAAACTGGAAAGATATATCAGTTTTTAAGTGTGTTTACTGTGCTTGCAAAAGACCTGGGTTCACTTCCCAGCATCTGCAAGGTAGCTCATGTGGTTATCAGACACGCATGAAGTACACATCCATATATGCAGACAAAACAATAATACAAATAAAATAAAAATAAATAATCCAAAAAATAATAGTTTTTATATACCAATGGCATATAAAATGGAATTTGGTTGTGTTCAAAATACAAGTAATTCAATGATATAAGTTTTCATAACAATAGTTCATAGTCAATAAGGAAAATATGTAGTAGTAATATGACATTATTAAGAATTGAACACAAGTTATTTCTGCAGCAGATATTCTAAAATTAGAACAATACAGAGAATATTAGTATTGTCTCTGCAAAGGATGACATGCAAATAGTTTTTCCAATGAGAGACAGAAAGGGCATGCATCTGGAGTGTAGATGGGATGGGAAGGTAGAGGAAATGGGATGGTAGAGGAGAAAGAACTTGAGGTAGAGAGAGAGAAAAACATAATCATGATATAGGATGTGATAAAAATAACTGTTTTCAATAAAGAAAAAAAGGCCAACTAACAGAGGCTAGGAAACTGCACATTGCGGCTCCCATCCTGGCTGGAGTAAACCCACCCAGAGACTGGCAGCACCCTGGTCCCATTCTCTGTCCATGGGACTAGGTAGACCTGGGCCTGTCTCCATCAACCACCTGTGACCTGGGTACTGCACACTGTACATCCCATACTGACAGGAGTCAGCCTACCCAGAGACTGCCAGCTTCCAAGTCACATTCTCCACCCATGGGACAGGCAAGGTAAGCATGGGCCAGTTTCCGGCCAGTCTTCTGGCACCCTACACAGAACCACCAGAGATCTGGAAACTGCACACTGCAGATCCCATCCCAGCGGGGTCCAAACAAGCCAAAGACTGCCAAGACCCAGCGGCCCCCTACATCCATGCAAAATGAGAGCCACCAGAGTATGAGACCTGATCAGATCTACTGGAAGGTGGTTACATACCCACCAGGAGAGGAAGAGACTCATTCTGCACCTACTTAAAGAAGTTATGGGAAGGAGACAATATAAAAATAGCCTCCAAAGCCACAGAGAAATCCTGTCTGAAAAAACAAACAAAAAATACACTAAGCAACAGAAAAACCAACATGACAGCACCAAAGTCTAGAAACTACACACCAGCAAGACCTAAAAACTCTAATGCAGATGAAGCAGAAGAGAATGACCATAAAAACAACTTCATGAAAATGATAGAGGCCCTCAAAGAGGATATGAGAAAATCACTTAAAGAAATGAAAGAAAAACAAACCAAAAATGCAAGAAATGAAAAAAAAAACAAACTGAAAAATTCAAGAAAAGAAGGAAAAGACGAAGCAAAAATTGCAATAAACAATTAAAATAGTGCAGGGGTGAAAACTGAAATAGATACAATAAAAAACATAGTCTGAAGGAATGCTGTAGACAGTCATGTCCTACAGATGCAAGCATAAACCAACATAATGCAAGAGATGGAAGACAGAATTTCAGGCACTGGAGATGCACTAGGAGAAATAGATTCATTGACCAAAGAAAATCTTATTATGTCCAACAAATCCCTAACACAAAATATTCAGGAAATATGGGACACCATGAAAAGACCAAACCTAAGAATAATAGGTATAGAAGAAAGTGAAGAAACACAACTCACAGGTGCAGAAAACATATTCAACAAAATCATAGAAGAAAACTTTCCCAACCTAAAGAAGGACTTGCTGCTGAAGGAGCAAGAAGCTTACAGAACATCAAATAGAGTGGACCAAAAAAGTAATCCCCTCACCACATAATAATCAAGACGCTAAACATATAGACTATAAGAAGAATATTAAGTGCAGCTTATGAAAAAGATCAAGTAACATTTAATGTCAAACCTATCCAAACAGAATTACAGCTGACTTCTCCATGGAAACTCTGAAAGCCAGAAGGTCCTGGATAGATATTGTCCCAACATTAAGAAACCACAGATGCTAACCCAGACTACTATATCTAGCAAAGTTTTCAATCACTATAGATGGAGAAAACGAGATATTCCATGGAAAAAACAGATGTAAACAATATGCATCCACTAATCCAGCCTTACAGAAAGTACTGGGAGGAAAGTTCCTATCCAAGGAAGTAAACTACAACAAGAAAAACATAGGCAATAGATAATCCCACTTTACCAACAGCCAAAAGTCAAAAGGTGTGAAAGTCCACACACAATTCCATCACCAACAACAATTCCAAATCAAATAAAAGTGAGCAATCAATGATCATTAATATCTCTCAATATTAACAGTCTTAATTCACCTATAAAAAGACACAGGCTAACAGAATGGAATCAAAGACAGTATCCGCACTTCAGCTCCATACAAGAAACATACCTGAGCTTCAAAGATAGATATTACCTCAGATTTAAGGGTTGGGCAAATATTTTCCAATCAAATGAACACAAGAAACAAGCAGGGGTAGCAATCCTAATACCTAACATATTAGAATTAAAACTAAAATCAATCAAAAGAGAAGAAGGAGGTCATTTCATACGCATCACAGGAGAAATCAATCAGGAAGAAGTCTCAAATACAAAGGCATCCACGTTCATAAAAGAAACATTACTAAAATCAAATCACACATAAAACCAGACACACTTACAGTAGGAGACTTCGACACTCCACTCTCACCACTAGACAGGACCACCAGACAGAAACTTAACAAAGAAAAAAGGAACTAATAGAAGTTATAACCCAATTGGTTTAACAGACAGCTATAGAACATTCCATCTAAGCACAAAAGAATTTACCTTCTTCTCAGTGCCACATGGAACCTTCTTAAAAATGACCACATAGTTGGCAACATATCAAACCTCAATAGGTACAAAAAAATTGGAATAACTCCATGTATCTTATCAGACCAGCATGAGTTAAAATTAGAATTCAATGACAAGACAAATTTCATAAACCATACAAACACATGCTGGGACAAAGAAGGAAAAAAAGGAAATTAAATTCTTCCTAGAATTCAATGAGAATAAAGACACAAAATATACAAACTTATGGGACATTTTGAAAGCAGTGCTAAGAGGAAAGTCCATAGCACTAAGTGCCCACATGAAGAAACTGGAGAATAGTCACACTAGAGAATTAACAGCACAAATGAAAGCTCTAGAAAAAAGAGAAACAAGCCCACTTCAGAGGAAATAATTAAATTGAGGGTTGAAATCAATAAAGTAGAAACTAGGAAAACAATACAAAGAATCTGTGTAATGAAGAGTTGGTTTTTTGAGAAAATCAACAAGATAGACAAACCTTTATCTAAACTTACAAAATGGCAGAGTGTTGATATGCAAATTAACAAAATCAGAAATGAAAAGGGGGACATAACAATGGATACTGGAGAAATCCCGAGAATCCTCATGCTATAATTTGAAAACCTGTACTCTACAAAATTTGAAACTCAAAGGAAATGGACTATTTTCTAGATAGATATCACTTGCCAAAATTAAATCAAGAACATATAAGAAATTTAAATAGAACTATAATCCCTAAGGAAATAGAAGCAGTCATCAAGTCTCCCAACCAAAATAATCCCAGGTCCAGATGGGCTAATGCAAAATTCTACCAGAAATTCAAATAACAGTTTATACCAATTCTCCTCAAAGTTTTCCACACAATAGAAACAAAAAGGTCTTTGCCAAACTCTTTTTATGAGACTTCAATAACCTTGATACCCAAGCTACCCAAAGAAACAACTAAGAAAGAGAACTTCAGCCCAATATTCCTCATGAACACTGATGCAAAAATACTCTATAAAATACTGGCAAATCAGGTCCAAGAACACATAAGAAAACTCATATAGCAGGATAAAATAGGTTTCATCCCAGGAATGCAGGTTGGTTCAACATATGAAAATCCAACAATGTAATCCACCATATAAACAAGCTGAGACACAGAAATCACTTGATGGTCTAACTAGATACAGAGAAAACCTTTGACAAAATCCAATACCCCTTCATGATAAAAGTCTTGGAGAGATCCTGAATAACAGGAACTTACCTAAACCTAATAAAACCAATATAGTCTGACACGCCTTTAATCACAGCACTTGGGAGGCAGAGGCAGGTGGATCTCTGTGAGTCTTAGGCCAGCCTGGTCTACAGAGCGCATTCCAGGACAGCCTCCAAAACAATACGGAGAAATCCTGTCTGGAAAACAAAAATAAAAAATAAAAGCTATATACAGCAAACCAACAGCAAATATCAAACAAAATGGACAGAAACTCAATGCAATTCCTCTAAAATCAGGAACAAGACAAGGCTGTCCACACTGTCCACGACTCTTCAATATTGTGCTTGAAGTTCTAGCTAGAGCAAGAAGACAACAAACAGAGATCAAGTGGATGCAAATTGGAAAGGAAGAGGTCAAACTTTCACTATTTGCAGATGATATGATCTTTTACATAAGGGACCCAAAAAACTCTACCAGGGAACTCTTACACCTGATGAACACCTTCAGCAAAGTGGCAGGATAGAAGATCAACTAAAAAAATTACAAAAGGGCTGAGAAAGAAATCAGAAAAACATCACCCTTTACAATTGCCACAAACAACATAAAATACCATGGGGTAATGTTAACCAAACAAGTGAAAGACCTGTATAGCAAGAACTTTGAGCCTTTTAAAGAAAAAAATGAAATAAGACACCAGAAAATGGAAAGACCTCTCATGCTCTTGGATAGGTAGGATCAATGTAGCAAAAATGGCAATCTTGTCAAAGGCAATCTAAAGATTCAAAGAAACCCCCATTAAAATCTCAGCACAATACTTCACCAACCTTGAAAGAAAAATTCTCAACATTATATTTAAAAACAAAAGACCCAGAATAGCCAAAACAATCCTGTTCAACACAAGTTCCAGATGCATGAGCAATCCTGAATTCAAGCTCTATTATAGAGCTATAGTCCTGAAAACAGCTAGGTATTAGCACAAAAGCATAGGTAGACCAATGGTATTGAATTGAACACCCTGATATTAACCCATATATGTATGAATACCTGAGCTTTGACAAAGAACCTAAAATTATAATGGAAAAAAGAAAGCATCTTCAACAAATGGTGCTGACTGGCTAACTGGATGCTGGCATGTAGAAGACTACATATGGATCCATATCTATCGCCATGCACAAAACTTAAGTCCAAATGGATCAAAGGCCTCAACATAAATAAAGCCACACTGAACCTCTTAGAGGAGAAAATGGTAGGTACCCTTGAACGAATTGGTACAAGACACTGCTTCCTGAACATAACACCAGTAGCGCAGACACTGAGATTGACAATAAATGGGACCTCCTGAAACTGAGAAGCTTCTGCAAGTCAAATGATGCAGTCAACAAGACAAGAAGGCAGCCCACAGAAAGGGAAAAGATATTCACTAACGCCACATCTGACAGAGGGATGATCTCCAACATTTACAAAGAACTCAAGAAGCAAATTTCCAAAACACCAAAGGATCCAATTAAAAAGTGAGGTACAGAATTAAATAGACAATTCTCAATAGAGGAGTCTAAAATGGCTGAGCGACACTTAAGAAACTGGTCATCATCCCTGGATGTCAGGGAAATGCAAATCAAACAGCTCTGAGATATCCTTTTACTCCTGTCAGAATGGCTAAAATAAAAAACACCAATAACATTTTATGCTGGAGATGATCTGGAGAAAGGGGAACATTCCTCAACTGCTGGTGGGAGTGCCTACTTGTACAGCCACTTTGGAAATCAGTAAGTAGATTCCTCAATAAAATGGGAATCAGTCTACCAAAAGACCCAGCAATTCCACTCTTAGGTATATACCCAAAGATGCACATACATACAAGGGTATCTGCTCCACTATATTCATAGTAGCATTATTTATAATAGCCAGAACCTTGAAGTAAGCTAAATGCCCCTCAACTGAAGAATGTATGGAGAAAAGTGGGTACATTTACATAATGGAGTACTACTCAGCAGAAAAACACAATGGAATCTTGAATTTGCAGGCAAATGGATGGCAGTAGAAGAAACCATCCTGAGTGAGGTAACCCAGTCACAAAAAGTCAAATATGGTATGTACTCACTCATATATGGGCTTTAGACATGGATCATAGGAGTGTCTGCCTACAATCCCATTGCCAGAGAGTCTGGGAAACAGAACCTTCATCCAGTGACTGATGGAAGCAGAGGCAGACACCCACAGCTAAACACTGAACTGAACCCCTGGAAACCAGTGGCAGAGAGGGAGGACTCATGATCAAAGGGTCAAGACGGGGCTGGTTTAACCTACAGAAGCAGCTTATTTGAACAAGGAAGAGCTCTTAGACGCCAGACTGATGGCTGGGAGGCCAGCATGGGACTGTTCCAGACCCCCTGAATGTGGGTGCCAGTGAGGAGGCCTAGGCAATCTGTGGAGCCTTGGGTAGTAGATCAGTATTTATCCCTGGCATACAAATGTACTTTGGGTGCCCATCCAACAATGAGGTATGCTTTCTCAGCCTGCACTCTTGAGGGAGGCCCTAAATCCTTACCTTCATGGAATGCCAGACTCTGGAGATCCCCCATGGAGGATCTCACCCTCCCTGGGAAACAGAGTGGGAATTGGGTGAGTGCTGTGAGGCCTGGTGGGGGAGGCAGGGATGGAGGGGGGAGAGAGGGAGAGTGAGCTGGGATTGACTTATGAAGCAAGCTAGTGTCTAACTTAAAAAAGGAAACAAAAATCACCAAAAAGAAATAGCTTTAAGAAGTTGAAAAAATAAAGACAAAAAGAACAATAAACAGCAATGGAGGGATATGTGATTGTAAATGCTATACATACTGTTATTATATTTCATGAAATGTTATTTCTTTATCAGAGTGAAAGATGTATTGGTGTTTATAATTTCATTATATGTGTTTCAAATTTCATAAATTAAAAAGGAAATTCCAACTTTCCATAGTCTAGTTATCTAATAATATATTTAGGAAAATTAACCATTAAAAGTATACTTAGATTGTTTGACTTATGTATTCTTTCATATCACACTACCCCTATACCTAGAAGTTAAATCAACAAACCATTTGTTGGGGGCACACTAATTATCCTGATACTTTTCTCTTTAGTTAAAGCATTTGATTTTTCTTATACTATGGTGACCTTATTGTAGTGAAATGATTATATTTCACATAATTGATAACATATCAGTTTCAAGATACTTAACATAGAAGTGTTAAATATAGTGTAATATTATCAACTTATTTCCTGTCATATATTCTTAGATTTAAAGCATACAGTACTGGTTCAAAATACTTGGTTCACAGAAACTGATTCATACAAAGGATGATTCTTTCAATACATAAACATTACTAACATCTCACTATTCAGTATGTTTTATGTGACTCTACAAAACAGATCCAGTACTTTGTTGGGAAGGTAATACCAGGATGAAAGAGCTCCAAAATATAATAAAAATGAAGTAATGAAAACCAGGAAGCAGAAACTACCATACAGGGATATATTACTGAGATTATCATAGATTTTTAAAACATGTGTAGTCAAAGCCTTGTTTCTTAAAGGAAATATTTCTTTCTGCTTTACAAATAATCAAAAAAGAAGTAGAATTCATGTGCCACTTTAGTTTCTCATGATTAAATATTGGCCCACTGGACTTCAACTCTTCTGTACTACTTTTTTTCCACATAAACTTTTTTTGAGGTTGTGAGCATCAAAACCTAAGAGAATAGGGACTGCCCCCATGGCAAGGTGGTGACAGATCTCAATAAGTCTTCCTACAGTGTGCATTATGTCCTCTCCTCTGTGGCTCACAAGCATGATTTAGTGGCCATCATTCTTTCTGGAGGGCCACCTGAACACCAAACAGAAAACTATTGCTTAGCGAATGTGTGGAAGTGCATAAACAATCTAACACAAGCAGTAATCAAAATCTGGACGTGTCTTGTTCTGGATTTATGGCAAAGGGTGTTGGTGGAAGCAGTTCTGAAGCAGGGTTCCTTATGCTGCCTGGGAGATGTGTTTATAGCTGTGTTGCATTAGATATGGCTTCTGCTTCTAGTTTGAGAAAATTATGGCAAGCTTTCTGAAGAACTACAAAAATGAAAACAACAGTAACAAGAAAGCTTTGTAACAAGAAATATTTGGGGCCATTAAATTTGAGGCCCAATCACTGTCAATTTGTCTAGTCACTGGCAATATGCTAGAACTGTTACAATTCCTGTGTCACAAATTTTCAAGTATAAAGATTCAATTGTACACCCATCCTTGACACTCTTATGACCTGCATGGGAGAAAAACTCAACTATGTTTTCAAATTCTTGGTTCTCTCAGTTCTCTCTCTCTCTCTCTCTCTCTCTCTCTCTCTCTCTCTCTCTCTCTCTCTCTCTCTCTCTCTCTCTCTAATCAAATCTCCTTGTACATGGAGCTTTGAACTGTTGAGTTTCCTTTGCAATCTGAAATATGACTATGATGTGATAGATAATACAGTGTGAAAGTCAGTGTTGATTACAGCAACAAAATTGTTGGCTAAGGATTTTGTAGGTTTTACTTCATAGCTAATATCAAATCAAGGAGAAATTAATTGGGAAGCAGTCTGGTATTTTCAAAGTCATGCCTTTTACTGAACTACTTGTATTTCCACAAATCTAATGGACATATACTAATCATAGTATTTTTATCAAATTGCTACGAATAACACTGGAAGCTAATAAAAAGTATATATACATATATAGTTATTGTTATTATTCATAATGATATAAAATGTTAGTAGTAATAATAGTATATCTTATTTTTAATATTATCACTACCAGATAATTATATAGATAATTATATAGCCTATATTATTTTCAATGTAAGTACTGAAGTTTTTTTTCTCTTTTTTTTTTTTTTGGTTTTTACAAGACAGGGTTTCTCTGTATTGTTTCAGAGGCTATAGGTCCATCCCGGCCTCGAACTCACAGATATCCTCCTGCCTCTGCCTCCCGAGTGTTGGGATTAAAGGCGTGCGCCACGACCGCCCGGCGTAAGTACTGAAGTTTTAAAAGTTAACACAAAATTCATGAATTTAAGGTTTCAATACAGTAAAATAAAAGCAAGATGTGTTAGCAAAACAGTAAGTACCAAAAGTGGAATTTTGAAAGAAATACTTTATTTCACAAGTCTTCAAAAAGAAAGCAGGAATACTACTAAGAGTATTTGCTGGATCACATGCCAATAGTCCATTCAATGCGGAAATGAGAACAGTACCTGACTTACTTACTTTGTGGATCATCTAAGCTACAGCAAGCATGTTCTTGATCCAAAAGAAAATTTTCAATTCCCTTTAAAATATTGGCACCCAACAAATATTATTGCTACAAAATCACTTTTTAAAACATGTTGGGATGTAGAAAATTATTTTGAATATCAACAAGAATTCCTGAATCTGGTTCAAGGGCTGATGAGGACAGTCAAACTGGTATTTGGGAATGACTGCATATAATCAAAGTACTTTTCAATCTGTTTCTCCTATGCCTCCTGTAAAGGTGCTGATGGAATTAATTCCAAAAGGGCACTGATTACAAAACTAGGTGCTACTGTCTGTTTCTAAAATAAATGTCTTATGTGCAAAAGGAATATTCTATTTTGCAATGCTAATAATGAATACCTTTCTACTTTGTATTATTTATGTAGCTTAGGGAAAATTGAATCATCATTTTGTTATTTTTAATACCCACACATAATGAATATTTTCCATCATTTTGAAATTATTTGTGCAATTATATTTTTTTTATTTTCATCAGACACTGAATGTCACATATTGGATCCATGAGTGTGTAGTTGCCTTATAGACCCAGCATATCAAAATCTGAAAAGACTCTAATTTTAATAAGGAAAAATGCATTTAATTCAGGTGCAGCTGTACTTGGCATTTGCCATCTGTTATAAAAACGGGATGGGGGTGAGAACAGCAAAGAATCTAGGACCTATCATTTATTCTTAATTATCATAATGATTATAAGTAATTATTCATCAACTCCTCACAAATATTATCCTCCATCCCTTCAGACATACAATTTGGCTTTATAAATATGTAATGTTTGCTCTTGAGTAGTCTAAAAATGATATGTAATTTACTAAGGAAACACAAATCAGAGGATACATATATAGCTTTTTCCCCTTATATCTCTATATATGGAAAAATATTGTACAGGAAAATACAGAAGGGATTTCCCCTGTAAATGGATGTTCTATTTTGATGTGGTATAAAAATATACTTCATGTTTCATAATCTACATATTTAAACAAAACAGGAGAGTTAAGTAGTACAGAAAATTGCAGTATGCTTCCTTTTTGGCATTTTAGAGCATTTAATTTGTTGTATCTTAACATACTTTCGTATTTTTTAAAACTTTCTTTTCATTTATTCTTTGTGTCTTTCACATAAATCTCCATCACTTTCATGTCTCCATTCCTTCTTATCCACCCACTGCTCTTGCAAATCATGGAGATGATTTCTGATTCCTTGAGTGACATATTATTTCTATTTGTACTTATTGAGTGGTGGTGGTTTGCCTATTTGAAAAAAAAGTCCAAAGTGTAATGTAAAAATTGTGTATTTTTACATCTTTGCTAACTTTGGTACATTTTATCTTAACATCTAATGTTAATAGTAAGACAAATTGAACCTTAGTACATGTACTCCTTAATGTAAAGAATTGTCTTATTTCTCCATTTAGATTTTTTTATTTTAAATATCCTCATTATTTCCTTACTGAATTCATGTATTGCGAAGTTTAGTTGTTATTCTTTTCATATTGTCTATGGTTCATTGCCTAAACTGCAAGGAATAATTATTTTCATCTTAAAGAACATGCATTTTCTCTGCTAACTTGGCAACTTTACTATTATTCCTTTGAAATACCATATATATCATACATAGATATATGTATGTATGTATTTATGTGTATTATTTTCATAATTTTTCTTGAAATCCTATCTTGTAGCTTTTATAATGTAAAACATTAAATTTCTTAGAATCAAACATCTAGTATTTGAAGATTGTGTTTATGTTTTTCCCATACCAGATTTTTCCTATTACCTTTTCTAACTGTGCATTGTGAGTTTCTGTTGACCAGACACTTAACTGGGAGAGTAGTTTGAGGTTCAACCTGAAGGTATAGTTTACTTAGAAATTTTTAATATTTATTTCTCTTAGATACTACAGGCTAATTAAGAGTCTTAAGTAAGTTTTATGTTACAATTTTGATCTCAGGGTATCTAGTATATGCAAAGTAGTATAAATAAACCATCTAAGCCTTGTTGTCATATGAATGGTTCATTTGTCAATGCATAATTTTTCACCTAGAGATCAGGTAAATAAATATGAACATTATTTTTGTCTTGCTATGCAGGGTAGAACTTTAATTCCATCCCTATCCCTACTGAAATTAGATAGAACTTTTTTGCTAAGTTTTCCAAGCATGACAAGTGTATATTTACTCTGAATTATATTGCTATATATCATTATGGTTAATGAAGCCAGGTATTATTTTAGGGCCCTAGTGCTTTAACCATTTATCAACATCTTTCATTTGTTACCTGCAGAGGTGTTGTCTCAGGTTATTGAAAACTCTATTCAGTTCTTTACTTTTTAATTTTTGACATTTAATGTAAAATATCTAACATAACAGGCTTTCTTTTGGGCTGCCAACTAGCTCTGAAATCATGACATGTATACTTATTATTAGTTATGAATGCTGGACCTTAGCTTAGTCTCATTTCTGGCTATCTCTTATAACTTAATATATTCCTCTTCGTCTATATTTTCCCTTGGAGCTTTTTGCCTTTCTTTCCTTCTGTATGTCTTACCCTGTGCCTTGCTGCTGCCTGGTTGGTCGTCCACAGTCATGTTCGTCTCTTTCTTCCTTATTTTCTCTCTCTTATGCCCCCTCAACATAGATTCCTCCTCTTACTTAATCTCTTTGTGCACGAGCCCTCACTTGTCCCTCTTCTGTTTATTCTGTCTATTAACCATTCATTTTTATTAGAACAATCAGGTGCCTTAAAAAGACAAGGTAAAATAGCAAAAATATCTTTAGATAATTAAAAAATGCAGCATAAACAAAAAGAATACAATTTTACATTGTTAAAGTAATATTCTGCAACAATCTAGGTATTTCACACCAGGAAATCCTTTAGATAAATTATGTCCAGTATTACCTCTGAAACAATCTTCTCTGCTTTCCAGCTCCTGGTATTACCAAATCTTAATTATGGATTATAAAATCCATAACATTTATGCTCATTGTGTGTATCCCAAGCAGTAGAGTCTAGGTTAGTACATTACCCATTTTAAGCTAAGAATTATATCCTCCAATTAGTGCTCTATAATAAAGCCAGAATTACATTTTTAAAATACAAAATCAACCATCATATCGTGTCTATGTCTAAAGTTTTAAAAGTCTACTGATTGATTCTTCTGTATAATAAAGTCCAATGTCTTTGAAAGTACATTTAGAATTTGATTCCTAACTACTAACGGCAGTAGTCAAAACTGTTCTGGACGTATGAATGTTCAACAATCTCCTTTGCCCTTTTTGAACATTAAAAGATAATTGGCTAGGCAATTATGACATTATTGGCATAGCTATAAATATTGTAGATCTCTTTGTTTGTGAATAGAAAGGTGTCAGGAATTTAAATTCAGAATAAAAAAAAGATTTGCAGAGTATAATGCCAATAGCCATCAAGGTCTTTACAGAAAGGAGGGCTTTTGCTTACCCATCAGTCTTTCATTTGTCAAACAGAATAGTTTGACCAGGCATGGGCAAAAGGAGGAAATGTGTTCCTGGTGAACTAACAGCTGTTTTCTTCAGAGTAGGGGATGCTGATTGCTGAACATCCTAGATTATTTTCCCTCTAATGACTACACAGACATCAATTTCATCACTAGAGGAACAACTATTTACAGCCCTGTTGCAGTGTTTATTTAATGTGCTTTGATTTAGCTTTATAATTCTCTTGCTTCTTTCTTTAGTCTCATCTCAGTTATCCTGCCTCCTGTGCATTAATATCTATTTGAACACCTTTCATTTGCTGTAGCCATGTTTTTCTGCCATTGTGTAGTAAAAATCACAGTTTATCATGCATTAATTTCCGCATATATTCTTCTCTCCTGGTTTTCTCTAAAAATACCTTACAAGAGTTTCACTTCCTGATACTTTCTTCATGACCTAGCATAGTTTCCATTGTGATATAATTTCAATAAAAATACTTACACAATATCTGTATCCTTCTACATACATGATTGATTATACAATTCAAGTCATTAAATGGCAATTAGATATCAGAAACTATCTTATTGCCAGTGTCTGACTGGTCAACGAAAGGATTCTATTTTATATTTTATTTACTATTCATGCTCATGTGTTTAAAAAATCTATATTTTATTTTAAATATGTTTATGTTCATATATATACTCATAATATCTTAAGTCTATGTATTTTTCTTATTTCTGTGATATTGATATATGCTTTACAAAAATGTGTTTAAATAAAATGTATATAATTTAAAAAAGAATACATACATTTTACAAATTACCACTTTAAATCATGAATGTACTTGTTGAGTGCCTTCTGAAACATTTTATATTAAAAAAATACATGCAAGTATTTATAATTATGTCCTAGGAAATCATGTAAAAATTTCTAAGAATCCTATTTTAGTGTAGAATAGTAACCTACCACAACTTGAGTCACAGATATTAAAAGAAATCTAAAAGTATAATACATAATTATTGAAAGAAAATTAAACATGCAATAGAATAACTCTTCCTGCTAGAGGGAAGTGTAAAAAACATAGGGAGCATTAGTTTCTATTTCAAGTTATGATCTGTATTCACATACATGTTTCTGTATCTTTCAGTTCACATATAAGAAGGAGAAATGATTATTTTGAGTTGTAACTGATTATTGTAGAAAGCCCATGAGAATCAAAATGTTGCTCTCACAATCACATGATGTCAATCAAAACGCAAATCATTAAGCCTGTGACTTAACACGTCTCTCTCTTCATTAAGTGCACTATTGCCCTGGGCACATCTTGATTTCAACTGAAGTTACTTATAAGACACAAACCTCCCCTAAGTAAATACCTTCTCAGGCTGTGTGCCCAAATGAATATCCAGGATTATGTTTTAATATTTGAACCTTCTGTTTCATTACTATTCTACATTTAAAATGAATTTGTTGAAAAAGGGCATTGATATTTCTGCTTATTTGCTTGCCAGTTTTCAGAGGTACAGTGTGTTTGACAAGAAAATTCATCTCTCTTTGTTATAAGGGCAAATCATATGACTGTCATTAAATTAGGGATTCTCAAATGTGACTGCACTTTGGAACCACCTGGGGAGCTTTAAAAAAGGACTGATGCCTGGGTTGCATCCCTGGAGATTCTGAGGTAATTGGTTCTGAGTTCAGCTTCCTGAGCTTGAGATGTTTAAAAGCTCCCCAAGTGATTCTAATGTGCAGCCATGGTGGAAAACAATGCACTAATTACTATGATAGTAATTAATTGCCTAATCACAGACAGGAGCACCGAGATCAGACTATACCTGTAATTTGGAATCTGTATTTTTAATGAATAATTTCAAGAAATTAAAATTAATAAATTTGAATTGTATAATTGTATTCAGCCTTTATTCCTTGGAATGTCTGATGAATGTGGCAACGAATTATAATCAAGGGACATTCACTCCTAATTTTGTATTTACTTTCTTATATAAGCATAAAGCAAACTGAATAAAATTTCTTTATTCATTATCTCAACAAATATGGTTTAAATCCCAACAACACATTCCTCACTCTCTTTTACTTGATCTTGTAGCATTGTTTATTTCCAAAGTTTGTTAACTTTAAAAAGAGATGGGTTCAATTTATCAAACCATCAAACTTAAACCCATGGTTCAACATGAATTGTAACAAATCAGATAAGAAAACTAATTTTATTTTTTCTATCAATAACATTATACTATTTGCCACATATAAACTTGAACTAAATAATAAAGTACTATATATGAAATATCAGCATTAGAATAGCCCTGTCATAAGTACTCATATCTTTTCAGTTTCTTCTGAAGCTTTCTTAATGATGACATTCAATGTCTTGAACATGTAGCTAAAACTTCCCTATAATTCCAGATTGCAACTAATATTACAGTCAGATGAAGTTTACAAAATGACACATATGAAAAAATAGAGGTCTATTAAATACAAGTTAAAATATAATAAAATCTATTCTTCCTACAGAAAATAATATTAAATATGTGGTATTCACCTTCTGAAATTTTCATGCATGAGTGAAAAAACTATTAAAAACCAAATGATTAATTGAGTATGAATGTCTATAGTGTGTGTACATATGTAAGTAAAAACACCCTGAGAGATGATTAAATTTTTGTCTATTGTTGAATTTCCGTATTAGCACTAACAGAGCCAGTTTGTTTTATCCATAATTATAAATTATTCTCTATATTATTTAAATTAAATTTTTAGCTAAAATCAATAAAGTTGTTTTAAATTTTAACAAACTATGAAATTTTCCTGCAGGAAAAATAACAAATTTATGAGATGATAGGAATGATCTAGAAGAGAACTGTAAATTTATTTTGCAAAAAATGAGTGAACCGGGATCTCTTGGCTTGGGGACTACAATCAGGTAGACTTGCCCCCAGAGAACCAAGCAACCAGGAGCCTTCTGAGACTGCTGGTCTCTACTTCCTTCTGTTTGCCCTCTCTGGGATCTCCTGGCCTGGGGACTGCAGACAGGTTGACTCACCCCAGCTCACCAAGCAACTTCAAGTCTGCTGATAGCACAGTGCTAATCCAGCTGCCACCCACCAGGAGGGTGAGGGAGTGCCTCAGACCTACCTGCACCCACATTGAGACCCATCAGAGAATTAAACCTGCTTGCACCCACAGGAAGATAATCTTGGACTGGTAACCACCAGGAAAGGAAGAGACTCCACCTGTATCCACTGGAAGAAAGGATGTGAAGGCAACAATATAAAACACATTCAACAACAGAAAAACAAATATGATACCACTAGAGTCTAGGGACTCTATACCAACAAGACCTGAACATCCGAATGCAGATGAAGCAGAGGATAACAACCTTAAAAACAACTTCATGAAGATGATAGACAACCTAGAATAGGAAATGAGAAAAATCCTTTAAAGAAATGGAAGAAAAGACAAACCAAAAATTGCAAGAAACAATTCAAACAGTGCAAGGTTTGAAAGCTGAAATAGAGACAATAAAAAACACAGTGTGAAGGAATGCTGGACTTAGAAAAGGTGAGTAAATGATCAGGAACTACAGATGCAAGCATAAATAACAGAATACAAGAGTAGGAAGAGAGAATCTCAGGTGTTGAAGATTCACTAGGACAAATGGTTTCATCGACTAAAGAAAATCTTAATTTCAACAAATCCCTAACAAAATATCCAGGAAATATGGGACACAGTGAAAAGGGCAAATTTAAGTATAATAAGGATAGAAGAAGGTGAAGAAACCCAACTCAAAATTGCAGAACTAGGGAATTCCTAGAGCTGATAAACACCTTCAGCAATGTGGCAGGATACAAGGTAAACTCAAAAAAATAATCAGTGGCCCTATTATATACAGACGATGAAGTGACTGAGAAAGAAATCAGAGAAACCTCACCCTTTACAATAGCCATAAACAGCATCAAATATCTGGGGATAATGTTAACCAAGGAAGTGAAAGACCTGTATATAAAGAACTTTGAGTCTTTAAAGAAAGAAATCAAAGAGGATACCAGAAAATGGAAATATCTCCCATGCTCTTGGATTGGTAGGATCAACATAATAAAAATGGCAATTCGATGCAATCCCTATCAAAATTCCATCACAATTCTTCAAGGACCTGGAAAGAACAATAATCAACTTTATATGGAAAAACAAAAGGCCCAGGATAGCCAAAACAACCCTATACAATAAAGGAACTTCAGGAGGCATCACCATACCTGACTTCAAGCTCTATTATAGATCTATAGTCCTGAAAACAGCTTGGTATTGGCACAAAAATAGGCAGGTAGACCAATGGAACCGAATTGAAAACCCTGATTTTAACCGACACACCTATGAACACTTGATTTTTGACAAAGAAGCTAAAACTATACAATGGAAAAAAGAAAGTATCTTCAACAAATTGTGCTGGCATAACTGGGTACTGGTATGCAGAAGACTGCAGATAGATCCATGTTTGTCGCCTTGTACAAAACCTAAGTCCAAATGGATCAAAGATCTCAACATAAATCCAGCCACACTGAAACTTTTAGAAGAGAAAGTGGGAGATACTCTTCAACGAGTTGGTACAGGAGACCACTTCCTGAACATAACACCAGTGGCACAAAAACTGAATCAGGGGAGTGATTAACTGCCAGCGAGTCTGGGATACAGAACCTTCTTCCAGCGACTGACAGAAGCAGAGGCAAACACCCATAGCTAAACATTGAGCTGGACTCTAAATGGTTTAGAGTTTTTCATGATAGTCAGACACAACTACTCCTGCCACAGCAATTACATCTGAGAGGATGATGGTCATTGAAGAAACCTGTTATGGAGTTTGTTTTCAAAAGGACCAGATTAGCCATTTGGGTAAGAAACTCCCTTGCCTGGACTATTGCTGTATAAACTGGAAATGCACGACTCACAGGAAACTGACTGCTGAACTTACAAAACAAGATGGATAGTCCTACAGGGTTTGTGCTTCTTGGAAGAGTCTGCCAGACATTCTACAAGACACAAAAAGTGACTGATAAACTGCCAATGAAGACAGACAGTTTAAAATTTTTCTGCTTTTCTGAGAATTCTGCCAGACAAACTGTGGCCTATTGACATAAGATGAATGCCCCAACATTACAGAGGAACTTCAGGTGACTGTCCAGGTGGCAAGATGCCTCTGTCAATTCTAGTGTTTATATGTTATCCTTCAGTGGTTTTTGCTGGAGTTGAAGACAGGTAGCTATAATTATAGTTTTCCTTAGTTATGATAAAAGATAAACTACATATAAGACTTTAGACTCACACAGATAGGATAGATGATAAAATACTTTCTTTAAATTTTACTAAATGTTAATGGACTAAATATTGTAACTATAGTTCTTACTTGATAACTGTTCTGTTATATATAATTTGAGTATGTTAATGTTAAAACCTTTCTTTTTATTTAGACAGAAAAGAGGAGATGATGTGGGAAGTCCTTCTGTGTACATACTTGCTCTATTGGTTGATAAATAAAACATTGTAGGCCAATAGGAAAGCAAGATAGGATAGGACTAGGAGAGGTGATGGATTCTGGGAAACAGAGGCACAGTCACCATGTATTACACAAGAGAAGTAAGAGCTAGCCAATAAGAAACCATAGTAATTGGCCTACAGCTTCACAGTTAATATAGTTTCTCATGTGTTATTTGGGGGCAGAGATAGCGGTGGGAGCCAGGCAGGTGGTGGGAAAGAGCTCATATCACAATCACTTATTACAATAAAACATGTAGTCATATTAGGTATGTTTTCTAGGTCAAACAGGTATATTTTAGGTAGACTGGTCCTCTTTAAACACTGCAGAGATCATCAGAATATGGCATTTAAACTGATTTAATAACATGTTCTTTCCTTTTTTATGACAGACATGTGTGCTCCTGGCAGAGAAAATGATGGTCATTGAAGATATTCCACATGGAGTTTACTTTCTCTGTGGCAAGCTTTAGCCACTGGGCAAGAAAGTGCTCTTGCTTCAGCTTTTCACAGTATTCTGTCCAAACAAGCAGGAGACATAAGAAAGGACTATTGAATTTCACGAAAACATGGTAGGACAGCCCTTCAGAATATCCTGCTTCACAGAAAGTCTGTCAGATATGTCAGGCTTATAGGACAAAAATGGATACCACAATGTTGGAGAGGCAACTTGGGTGACTCTCTAGGCAGTCAGCTGTTTCTGTCATTTCTTCATTTTTTTGAAATGGATTGCTTGCACTTCCTGCTAGAAATTCAATATAGGAATGTAAAATATTTAAGGTTGAGAGACATAGAAAGATATTTGAGTGATGCAAATTAGAATACACAGTAAATTAGGGACAACATTTTGAACACACCAAGAAAGGATCAATATGGAGTATTTTCTCTGAATTTGTTAATTGTTAATGGACTAGACATTGTTGATGTATATATTGCCAATATATTATACAGTTATTGTGCTTATTGTATGTAGTTTTTCTTTTATTAATTATAACCATTTTTCTTTAGACAAAATAGGGGAAATATAGTGATATCTTGTTTGTACCAATAAAGACTGCCCAAAGACCAGATGGCAGAGCTAGACACTGCTAATCACAGAGGTCTGGAGGTTTGTACAGACAGACAGGAATTGAGAGGGCTGAATGGAGAGAGTAAGTGAAATGGCAGTAAGAGACAGGAGCTTTGTTTCTTTTCAGCTGGGAAGTTGAGTAGTAAGTTGACTGTGATCTATCAGTATTTTCCCCTATACTGACCCCTAGCTTTTATTATTAAGAGTTATTAGAAATAATATTATAATTCACAGATAAAATAGCATCTGTCATGGTAAGATAAAGGGTGAATTTGCCTTTACTCTTCCTCTTTTCTAATATTGATGTCCTATGGACTCTCTGAAAATAACCTAGGGACTTAAAGAACACAAGAATTACAGTTTGTATATTATAAATACCTAGCTGCAGAATGGAGGGACAGCCCAGGGCTGTCATTAGTACAAATTAAATTAGAAATTATATATAGTCTCCTGTAATCTTGTAAAATATGACTGATCCTATTTGAAAATTCTAACTTCCATCATTCTCTATCATTTTCTTCACACTATTACTAGGTATACTATCGAAAACCTTAAATGCCTTGATTTTAAAATTTTTACTTAGGGTTCATGAAAAGGAACTACAAATAAATCATCCTCAGAGAATAGTAAACTTTCCTGAATGCCTATGCCACCACTGAGGCCAGAGCACTGGAAGGCACCTTATTTTGTTTCTTGTGCAAATAAAATGTAGACCCTATCTTTGACCTACAGCTCTAAGCAATTGATACTAAAGTTTCTCCTGGAAGTTTTAGTTCATTGCTCAATGTGTAAATCTTATCTGCCTTGCTGACCCTGAGAAACTCAAGCCTCATATTGAATTGTAAAAATAATTACTTTGCAAATTTATATATACCCATACCCCAAAGACCTCGGGAGAATGAAGAATCATAGTGAAGCAGAGAAACAGAGAGAGAGAGAGAGAGAGAGAGAGAGAGAGAGAGAGAGAGAAAGAGGAGAAGAATAAAGGAACATGCTGAGGAGTGATTTGTGTGAGTCAGTTTCTTTTTTGTTCCACATAAGTTTTTCAATATTTAGAAATTTATCACTTGAAAACGTGTACAAATATTTGTTATTTTCTTTCGAAACATTGCTCTAAATTTATAAATATATATGTATATATACATATATATATATATATATATATATATATATATATATATACATCCCAACCACAGTTTCTTCTTCCACCTCCACCTCCTCCCCACTCACTCTTCCATTTCCATTCAGAAAAGTGCAGGCCTCCCATGTACCTTGACAAAACATCAAGTGGCAGAAAGACTAGGCAATTCCCCTTCTATTAACGCTAGGCACAGCAATACACCAATATAGGGAATAGGGTCACAAAAGCCAACAAGAGTCAGAGACAGCCCCTGATCTCACTGTTAGAAGTTCCCCAAGAAGATCAAGTTACACAATTGTCACATATATACAGAGGGCCCAGATGTTCCATGCAGGCTCCCTGGTTGTTGGTTCAGTCTCTGTGAGCACCTATGAGCCCAAGATAGTTGATTATGTGTGTTTTGTCGTGATGTTCTTGTCCTCTCTGGCTTCTACAGTCCTTCTTGACTCTCTTGATCAGGATTCCCTGATCTAGACTGAATGCTTGACTATGGTTATTTGCATCTGTGTCCATCAATGGCTGGATGAAACCTCTCTGATGACAATTGGGATAGGCACCAATATTTGAGTATAGGAGAAGATTGCTAAGCATCTTTACACTGACTTCTTTTTTTGCAGTCATGTTTATTTCTAGCCTAGGTCTCTGGGCTAGCCACCATTTGGCTCGTCAAGTGTGGGCTCACTCTCAAGGCTTGTGCCTCAGGCTGGACCAGTCATTGGTTGGCCACTTCCACAATCTGTGCCACATTTAATCACAGCACATCCCATGGGCAGTACAGACTGTCGGTCAAAGGTTATGTGGCTAGGTTGGTGTCCCAGTCCATCCACTGGAAGTCTTGCCAGGTCACAGGAGATGGCCAATTCTGGTCACACCCTCACAATCGTGAGGAGTCTTAGCTGGTGTCTTCCTTTTAGACTCCTGACAATTTTCCTTGAACCAGATTTCTCCCTGAAAGGACCCCTTTTCCAGTAATCTTGGAAACATTTTAAAATAAGTATTATTTTGTGGTTGTATTCTCAATGCTTTATGTCTTTCAGTGTCCCTCTTTGCTCTTTATAGACATATGAAACTAATTCAACTACTTCTAATGTTATTATATCTGTTTGCTTCATTGTACTATTTCATTGTACTCATAAGACAATTTCTTCCTTTGAATATTTTGAGGCATGTGTGTGTGTGCGCGCGTGTTTGTGTTGTCTTCTAACATGAGTCCATAAGTACACACACATATATACCCATGCAAATGATAAACCCGACACCAGGAACATTCTTTGATTGATTTCTGCCTTCCCGGCTTGAGAGTCTCTCACTGAACCAGACACTTGATCCTTTGATAACTCTGCCTGGCCAATGAATACACAGGATCTACCTGTCTCTGGCTCCAATAGGGTTGGAAGCAGCCAGCTTTATGGGGGTTCTGGAGATTCGAATCCAGGTCCATATACTTGCAGACCGAGGAGATTTAACAACTGAACCATATAGTTTGTATTCATCAAAAAAACAGCAAAATTAGCCGGGCGGTGGTGGCACAAGACTTTAATCCCAGCACTCGGGAGGCAGAGGCAGGCGGATCTCTGTGAGTTCGAGGCCAGGCTGGACCAATAGCCTCCAAAACAATACAGAGAAACCCTGTTTCATAAAAACCAAAAAAAACCCCAGCAAAGTTATAGGTACCCAAGTTTACTTCAGATATCTTTTGCATCATAAATTGATTCCATGTTAAATACCAAAACATTAATTTTGCATTGAAAAATATATTTTTTGTAGAGTGCTTCCCTATTCTGCATTTGCTGGGGTGACTCAAATATAGGATGTAGCCTCATTCAAAGTTTTGTTCAACTACATGCCTGGCAGTTTATGCCAGCTGTCAGCTGGTATTTTGACTGATATTGGATGGCAGAACATACATACTAGAAGATTCTGTATGGCCCCCATTTTCTCACAACAATAGCTAGGTTACAAGAATGACAGCTGGACAAAGAGAAAGAGGGAGAAATAATGTATTTTAGTAGTAGAAACTACACCACCTTCACTAAAAGAGCCATGGAAGTTACATTTATTACCACTCCAGTCACATTTTGTTATTCCAAGCCAGATAATAGTGCTGTTTATATTTTGCACTGTAGCAGAATTGTATTACAACAGTTTTTTCTTGATAAGATGATTTGAGACATTTACAAAATCATCATACATGGCATATGATACTTGGAGAGAATGAAACAAAGTATACATATATAAGAATATCGCTCTAAGTAGATACATATCAGTGTGAGGACCTGAAGATACTTCAAAGAATGACATACATTTCACTATTTAAAGGCTGAAATGTAAACAGAGGTGACAGCCAAGGTTCTGTGCACTTGAAGAACTGATAACTAACACCACTAACTAGAATAGGTTTAGGGAGTAATTTTGGTGTTATAATCACTTCCTGATTACTTTGGAAATATTTTTATCTTTTTGTTCAGAAGAATGTTTTGGAAATAACCAAGTTCCAAACAGGAAATAAACACTGAAGTAAATTAGAGTGTGTTTTCATCCTGGAATAATATAAGTATGGATAAAATCATGATACAGAACACAAAAACAAATGCAGACACCAAATTGTAAGGCTAAGATAGAAACATAGCAAGAAACTAACTAGTATAGGAAATAAAGGCTCAGGAACAACTTGGTTCAATGCTGTGAGTTCCCAGATGTTTGTTAATATCCACACATTTGCTTACTATGCAGGCTTGGACTTTGACAAATTCAAACTCAATCTTTAAATGTAATCTAACTGGAGCAACACACCACCTTCAATGAAGACTGATTTATATATACATATAATCCTTCAGTAACATAAAGGAGACTTCCAACACTTTAGATGCTAAGGCGGGGGAGGTGCAAGTTTGAAGTCAGCCTATACTTACTAGAAAGATACTGTCTCAACACACAAAACCAGAATTAAATTTAGGATTACTTTCTGATTTTTTGCATCTTCCTACACATAATTTATCTACAAAAAATCATGCACACATATGTACAGAAACAAAGATAGAAGAGAATTAGCATTCTACGACTGTCTTACAAAGACTATTATGGCTTATTGAGCAACATAACTATGGTAGTACTGGCACTCACATAGTATTGCCTCATTATCATTTAAATCTGGGAAACTCCAAAATGGAAAAAACAAAGAGTCAACACAAGAATCAGTCACACAACTATCCTGGCCAAAATCACCAAGCTGAGTAACACAAATAAAATTAACATGTTTATGTGCTGAGTATTCTCTATGACAATCCCCCCAAAAATGGCCACACATGTCTAGATGACCTAGGTAAATGGTTTTTTTTTAATTTCACGAGTTGTGACAGTTAAGTAAATAAAAGTTATCCATAATCTAATTTTACTCCTTACATCAATAAACCTTTATAAAACTTCCTAAACTTATCACATATTTTTACATCATAGTTTCACTATAAAATGCAGAGTATTTAAAAATACCAGTAAGGGGCTCTTTCTGCACCCACTAGAAGAAGAGATGGGAAAGAGACAATACAAAAACACAGTCAGCAACAGAAAAACAAATATGACACCGCCAGATTCTAGAGACTCCACACCAGCAAGACCCCAACATTCCAATGCGGACGAAGCAGAAGAGAACGACCTTAAAAGCACTTTCATGAAAATGATAGAGGCCCTAAGAGAGGATATTGGAAAATCCCTCAAAGAAATGGAAGAAAAAACAAATCCAAAAAATGCAAGAATTGGAAGAAAAAACAAACCAAAAAAGGCAGAAAATGGAAGAAGAAATGAAGCAAAAAATGCAAGAAATGGAAGAAAAAACAAAGCAAAAAATGCAAGAATTGGAAGAAGAATCATACCAAAAAAGGCAGGAAATGGAAGAAGAAACAAAGCAAAAAATGCAAGAAATGGTAGAAAAAACAAAGCAAAAAATGAAAAAAATGGAAGAAGAAACAAACCAAAAAAGGCAGGAAATGGAAGAAGAAACAAAGCACAAAATGCAAGAAATGGAACAAAAAACAAACCAAAAAAGGCAACAAACGGACGAACAGATAAACAGAAAATTGCAAGAAGCAATGCAAACACTGCAAGGGTTGAAAACTGAAATAGAGTCATTTAAAAAACAATCTGAAGAAAGGCAGAAAATAGAAAAGCTGGACAAACAGACAGGCACTACCAATACAAGCATTACCAACAGAATAGAAGAGATGGAAGAGAGAATCTCAAGTGTTGAAGATACGCTAGGAGAAATGGATTCATCAACCAAAGAAAACCTTAAATCCAACAAATCCTTAACACAAAACATCCAGGAAATATGGGACACCATGAAAAGACCAAACCTAAGAATAATAGGTATAGAAGAAGGAGAAGAAATCCACCTCAAAGGGGCAGAAGGCATATTCAACAAAATCATAGAAGAAAACTTTCCCAACCTTAAGAAAGACATGCCAATGAAGGTACAAGAAGCCTACAGAACACCAAATAGAGTGGACCACAAAAAAAAATCCCCTCGCCACATAATAATCAAGACCCCAAACATACAGAATAAAGAAAGAATAATAAGAGCAGCTAAGGAAAAAGGTCAAGTAACATATAAAGGCAGACCTATCAGAATTACACCTGACTTCTCCATGAAAACGCTGAAAGCCAGAAGGTCCTGGATAGATATTCTACCTACACTAAGAGACCACGGATGCCAGCCCAGACTACTATACCTGGCAAAGCTCTCAATCACTATAGACGGAGAAAACAAGATATTCCATGACAAAACTAGATTCAAGCAATATGTGTCCACTAACCCAGCCCTACAGAAAATTTTGGAAGGAAAACTCCAACCCAAGGAAGCTAACTACAACCAGAAAAACATAAGCATTAGAGAATCTCTCTCTACCAACAGCCAAAAGAACAAAGGGGTGAAATTCCACACATAATTCCACCAACAACAACCATCGCAAATCAAAGAAGGATGAGCAATCATTGGTCATTAATATCCCTCAATATTAATGGCCTTAACTCACCCATAAAAAGACACAGACTAGCAAATTGGATTCGAAGACAGAACCCTTCCTTCTGCTGCATACAGGAAACACACCTCACCCTTAAAGACAGACATTACCTGAGAATTAAAGGTTGGGAAAAAATTTTTCAATCGAATGGACCCAAGAAACAAGCTGTGGTAGCAATCCTAATAACTAACAAACTAGACTTTAAAATAAAATCAATCAAAAGAGATGAAGGAGGTCATTACATACTCATCACAGGTAAAACCCACCAAGAGGAAGTGTCTATTCTGAACATCTATGCCCCAAATACAAAGGCATCAACATTCGTTAAAAAAACATTATTAGAACTTAAATCTCATCTAAAGCCCCACACAGTTATAGTGGGAGATTTCAACACACCACTCTCACCACTACACAGGAATACCAAACAGAAACTCAACAAAGAAGCAAAAGGGTTAATAGAAGTAATGACCCAACTGGGATTAACAGATATCTATAGAACATTTCATCCACATAAAAAAGAATATACCTTCTTCTCACCACCACATGGAACCTTCTCAAAAATCGACCACATACTTGGCAACATATCAAACCTCAGCAGCTACAAAAAAATTGGAATAACTCCATGCATCTTATCAGACCACCATGCTTTAAAATTAGAATTCAACAACATCACAAATTGCAGAAAACCTACAAACTCATGGAAATTGAATAATGCTCAACTGCACCATCCCTGGATCAAAGAGGAAATAAAAAAAGAAATTAAAGACTTCCTCGAATTCAATGAGAATGAAGACACAACATACCCAAACCTATGGGACACTTTGAAAGCAGTGCTACGGGGGAAGTTCATAGCGCTAAATGCTCACATGAAGAAACAGGAGAACAGTTATACCAGAGAATTAACATCACAGCTGAAAGCTCTAGAACACAAAGAAGCACACTCCCCCAGGAGGAGTAGACGCCAGGAAATAATCAAATTGAGGGCTGAAATCAATAAAGTAGAAACCAGGAAAACAATACAAAGAATCAACGCAACGAAGAGTTGGTTCTTTGAGAAAATCAACAAGATAGACAAACCTTTGTCCAAACTTACCAAACAGCAGAGAGTGAACATGCAAATTAACAAAATTAGAAATGAAAAGGGGGACATAACAACAGACCCTAAGGAAATCCAGAGAATCATTAGGTCATACTTTGAAAACCTGTACTCCACAAAATTCAAAAATTTAAAGGAAATGGATGACTTCCTGGACAGCTATCATTTGCCAAAACTAAATCAAGAACAGATAAGCAATTTAAATAGACCTATAACCCCTATGGAAATAGAAGCTGTCATCAAAAGTCTCCCAACCAAAAAAAGCCCAGGTCCAGATGGCCTCAGTGCAGAATTCTACCAGAAATTCAAAGAACAGCTTATACCAATTCTTCTCAAAGTGTTCCACACAATAGAAGCAGAAGGGTCTTTGCCAAACTCTTTCTATGAGGCTTCAATTACCTTGATCCCCAAGCCACACAAAGATACAACTAAGAAAGAGAACTTCAGACCAATATCCCTCATGAACATTGATGCAAAAATACTCAATAAAATACTGGCAAATCGGATCCAAGAACACATCAAAACAATCATTCACCACGATCAAGTAGGTTTCATCCCAGGAATGCAGGGATGGTTCAACATACAAAAATCCATCAACGTAATCCACCATATAAACAAGCTGAAAAACAAAAATCACATGATCATCTCACTAGATGCTGAAAAAGCCTTTGACAAAATCCAACACCCCTTCATGATAAAGGTCTTGGAGAGATCTTGGATAACAGGGACATACTTAAACATAATAAAAGCTATATACAGTAAACCAACAGCCAACATCAAACTAAATGGATAGAAACTCAACGCAATTCCTCTAAAATCAGGAACAAAATAAGGCTGTCCACTCTCTCCATACCTTTTCAACATGGTACTTGAAGTTCTAGCTATTGCCATACGACAACAAAGGGGGATCAAGGGGATACAAATTGGGAAGGAAGAGGTCAAACTTTCACTGTTTGCAGACGATATGATAGTTTACATCAATGACCCAAAAAACTCTACCATGGAACTCTTACAGCTGATTAACACCTTCAGCAAAGTGGCAGGCTACAAGATCAACTCAAGAAAATCAGTAGCCCTACTATATACAGATGATAAAAGGGCTGAAAGAGAAATCAGAGAAACATCACCCTTTACAATTGCCACAAACAACATAAAATACCTTGGGGTAACGCTAACCAAACAAGTGAAAGACCTGTATTGCAAGAACTTTGAATCTTTAAAGAAAGAAATTAAAGAAGCCCTCAGAAAATGGAAAGATCTCCCATGCTCTTGGATAGGTAGGATCAATGAAGTAAAAATGGCAATCCTGCCAAAAGCAATCTACAGATTCAATGCAATCCCCATTAAAATCCCAGCACAGTTCTTCACAGACCTTGAAAGAACAATAATCAATTTTGTATGGAAAAACAAAAGACCCAGGATAGCCAAAACAAACCTGTTCAACAAGGCAACATCCGGAGGCATCACCATCCCTGACCTCAAGCTCTATTATAGAGCTATAGTCCTGAAAACAGCTTGGTATTGGCACAAAAATAGACAGGTAGACCAATGGAATCGAATTGAAAACCCGGGTATTAACCCACACACGTACGAACATCTGATCTTTGACAAAGAAGCTAAAAATATACAATGGAATAAAGAAAGCATCTTCAACACATGGTGCTGGTATAATTGGAGACTGGCATGTAGAAGAATGCAGATCGATCCATGTCTATCGCCATGCACAAAACTTAAGTCCAAATGGATCAAAGACCTCAACATAAATCCAGCCACACTGAACCTCTTAGAAGAGAAAGTGGGTGGTACCCTTGAACGAATTGGTACAGGAGACAGCTTCCTGAACATAACACCAGTAGCACAGGCAGTAAGATCAACAATTAATAAATGGGACCTACTGAAACTGAGAAGCTTCTGTAAGGCAAAGGACACAGTCAGCAAGACAAAAAGGCAGCCCACAGAATGGGAAAAAATATTCACTAATCCCACATCTGACAGAGGGTTGATCTCCAAAATTTACAAAGAACTCAAGAAGCAAGTCTCCAAAACACCAAAGGACCCTATTAAAAAGTGGGCTGCAGAAATAAATAGAGAGTTTTCAATAGAGGAGTCTAAAATGGCTGAGAGGCACTTGAGAAAGTGCTCAACATCCTTAGCCATCCGGGAAATGCAAATCAAAACAACTCTGGGATACCATCTCACCCCTGTCAGAATGGCTAAAATAAAAAACACCAATGACAATTTATGCTGGAGAGGATGTGGTGAAAGGGGGACACTCCTCCATTGCTGGTGGGAGTGCCAACTGGTTCAGCCACTTTGGAAATCAGTGTGGAGATTCCTCAGAAAAATGGGAATAAACCTACCACAAGACCCAGCAACTCCACTCTTAGGCATATATCCAAAAGATGCCCATTCATACAACAAAGATGTCTGTTCCACTATGTTCATAGCAGCTTTATTTGTAATTGCCAGAACGTGGAAGCAACCTAGATGTCCCTCACCTGAAGAGTGGATAGAGAAAATGTGGTACATCTACACAATGGAGTACTATTCAGCAGAAAAAAATAATGGAATCATGAGATTCGCAGGCAAATGGATGACACTAGAAGAAACCATCCTGAGTGAGGTGACCCAGTCACAAAAAGAGAAACATGGCATGTACTCTCTCATATATGGATTTTAGACATAGATCTGGGGAGTGCCAGCCTACAATCCTATGGCCAGAGAGTCTGGGAAACAGAAACTTTATTTAGTGGCTGATCTAGGAAGAGGCAGACTCCCTTGGTTAAGTACTGAGCTGAACTCAAGAAAGCCAGTAACAGAGAGGGAGGACTGATGATCAAAGGGATTAAGACTGGGCTGGTTTAACCCCCAGAAACAGCTGACCAGACAAAGGTTAACTCTTGAATCCCAGGCATTAGCCTGGGAAGCCAGCATGGGACTGATCCAGACCCCCTGAATCTGGGTGTCAGTGAAGAGGCCTAGGGAATCTATTGAGCCTTGGGCAGCAGATCAGTACCCATCCCAAGTATACACACGGACTTTGGACTCCAATAGAACAATGTGAGGTGCACTCTCACCCTGAACTCTTGGGAAAGGGTCTAGGCCCTGCCCTATATGAAATGACACACTATGGACACCCCCATGGAGGGCCTCACCCTCCCTGGAGAAATCCTCCATCCAAATGCAAATTCTATGTTCTATCACAAAGATACTGTGAATCACTCTTAAAGTCATGGTAATTGTGTGACTGGTAAAGTTCTTAGGAGAGATAGCAGCAAGAATGCTGAAAACCCATTACATAAACTTGTATTCACTTCCTGTCAAAACAGAAAACCAAGCTGATCTGCTGTCTCTTTCACTTCATGTATATTAAGAGGATGTGCTCATTGGCAAATTACTCAATCTATATCATCCATAGATACCAAAATGATTCAGGAAGGACTGAGGTTCTATTTTTCATACACATTCTATCTTTTCTTTTGCTATTTCCTTTTATGCAGCTTCAAACTTTACAGATCAGGCTTTCAGCATTCTTTGATTTTTAGCATTTTTTGACACAGGAAACTGCACAAAAACTTATAGAAAATAATTCATATTGTATTATATTTAATGCACCTTTGTGTAAGAAATATGAAATAATCATAATGAGAAAAGCTATCTCTCAACTGGAAGGACATGGTAGCAATGTGTATTATCATGTAGAGACATTTCCACTTACATAGTCAGCAGTTCATATTGGTTATAGAGGGAATATATTCTGGGCTATGAGCATGAGATCCTACATGAACGCACTCTACACAGTGAGTTATGCAATAACATGCTATCTTTGGAATTTCATCATTAAACAGAAAACCTTCTCTCCAACAAAGAAAAGAATGAAGTGATTGAGAAGAATTCAGGGATTCCAAAGACAAATAAGAAAGGAATAATGGATTCAAATGCTGCTTTTTACAGGTTATAACAAGGTCACAAAAATCAGCTCAGATTCCAGGTAACTGACCCGTGAATGGAAGAGTGAACAGAAAAATTGTCTGTATGTGCTTTAAAAACACAATCATAAGTTATAAAATGCTTTGTATTCTGTGTCTTTACTCATGCAACATTTTCCCATATACTAGAATATGGAAAACATTTGGGTAATATCTAGGGGTATAGGACTAGTTTGACATTAATCCAGCTTGGCATTCACCTAATGTGCTCTACAGGAGGCCATATATTTAAACAGAAATCTCTATAGTTCAGTTACAAGTTTTTGCTCTTTGATATTTTCCCTTATTGTGTTAATATATTTTCAAGGTAGCATACAGAATAATGGGTTTCATTAAACACTCTCATACATGCTTTCTTTTAGTTAATCCACTTCTATTGCCCTTCCTGATCCTACTACCACACCCCTGTAGTTACTTTGTCACTCCAATAGCTCCACTTCTGCTTCCATGTCATATTACTGCCTGCACTCCATACCTTTCTTAAAATCTATTATCCTTCTTAATGTTTTGCTTTTTCCTTTTTATCCAGCCTGTAGTACTAGTGTACAGGCCAGTGCTGCCTCAGTTTAATGTCTCTTAAAATGCACTCATAGCCACTGGGTAATGAATGTATGGCTTTGCACTATCTGAGGTGTCAGGCATAGAAGTTGTTATCTTGATAAGTATCCCTATGGATGATGAAGTGGAGATCTATTTTTGTCATAGGCTGAGTGTTTTACTTCATTGATAATATCCTTTAAATTATGAACACTTGAATTAAGATGATGTCCAATATATATGATTTTGTCATTGTGTACTTAGTACCACACATATGAAGCCATTTCCTAATGAAAAGCCACAATTATAAGATTTGACATTATATTCTTAGAGTTATATCATTTTAAGTTTTACCTTAAGGCTATGATTCACTTGAAATCTGGAACCTAGTTTTCCCAGGATCAGGTTTTTAAAGACTTACTGTTCTCTAAATAAATTTCATATCAAACATTAAAATACACCAAATTAAAAAGCTACATTGGGTCAATATGAAATTAGACTAAGCAGTTCTTCCCAATCTATTTCATTTATATACAACCAAATAAATACTGGATACTCATTCCTAAAGCAAGAATTCCTATATCAAAGCAACTTCAAGAGAATTACTGCTAATCAACAATTTTTTGTTAATGTCAAATATGTTATATTTTCATTGCAAATCAATGGCATAAATCGTAATGTGACAATAATAAATTGTCTATTGAGACAGGCAAATCAAGAATATTGTTGATTCAACACATTACAAGAGATTTTTTGTAAGAAAAATTTGGAGCCACAAAAGATTTGTTACAGTGATTCTGGACAAAAATAATCTAAATAACAGAGTGAAAAGGTGCAGAAAGAAAAATCACAAGTGATAATATTTAAAGGTTTACTTAATTATTTATACACTATTATGTATGCATGTATGCCTACATGACAGAAGAAGGCATCAGATCTCATTATAGATGGTGTGAGCCACCATGTTGTTGCTGGGAATTGAACTTAGGACCTCTGGATGAGAAGCCAGTGCTCTGAACCACTGATCTATCTCTCCAGCCCCGCAAAGTGATATTTTAATATTTAATGAAGGGTACATGAAATTTTCAGACAATAATGTTTACAAGTTAGTTTTTCAATGCACATTTGCATATATGCAGAACATACCAAAACCATGTCATCCATGCTAGTGTTGCTTATCTAATTAAAGAACAATTTTTAAGGAAATCCTACATTTTGCCATTATGCCCTTAGTACCATTATTATTTCCTTAATAAAGGAACACCACTTCCAAAGTAGGTGCAAATAACTGGTTAACTCTGTTTGTGTGTGGGCATTTGTACTACCTAAAAGTATAAATTATTAGTATCAGCTGGTATTACTTTCTTCTAACAGCTATAGTAACTTGATGGCCCATATCAAACTAATAATTAAAAGAATTCAATGAGTTATCAGTGACTTGAAATAAAAATATGTTACTCTAACTGTAGCACAAAAAAAGCTACTTTTCCCTACCCCGTGTTACTCTGAAAAGTTATCAAATAACGGAATGATAGATAATTCATCAGTTAAAAGTACTTATTGTAGAGGACCAGGGATCAGTTTCATCATCAACCTAATAGTTCACAATTACCTGAAACTCCAGTTCCAACGTATCTGTTACTGTCTTCTGAATGTTCTCAGTGCTAGGCAAGTATGCAGTGCAAATACATACATGCAAACAAAACAATCATACACATAAAACAAGTAAATACTTTAAAAATTATCAAAGTTCATTAGGATATACTACACAGGTAATATTTTCTAAAAGAACAATTATCAACACCAGAATATAGCAGTAATTAATTGAAAATAAAAACACATTCATTATCACCTATGTCTCTAAAGAATTCCAAACCATTTTTAAAAATATGGATAATCTTAACATGATGAATTACATTTAATTCTTTCTTCCTTGCTCTTAGGCAGATTAACTGAGTAACGCATAGTCTTATGTAGTCTGTTGGTCAACAGGAATACCTCATATGCCCAGTGTTATGCTCTAGACCAGTGGTTCTCAACCTTCCTAATGCTGTGACCCTTTAATATAGTTCCTCATGTCATTGTGAGCACTAACCATAAAATTATTTTGTTGCAACTTCATAACTGTATTTTTGCTACTGTTATGAATTATAATATAAGCATCTGGTATGTGACCACAAATGGGTTGTGGTCCACAGGTTGAGAACAACTGCTTTAGACTATATTTGCTGAGAATATAAGAAAAGATGTTTGAAAATTACAATTTACCATTGCCAGTGAGGTTTAAAAAGGAATGGATGATATCTTTGTTTGACATCAAATCCATAAATACTTGATGAAACCGAGTTTTGTTTTGTGCCTTGCCCTCCTATTTATTGTGCTTTGTCACATATTTACTAGATATTTGGGCATGAAAGAGTGTTCAAAATAGGTGACATGTCAGTTGCATAAACTGGGATGGTATGTGCAACGTGGATCACTACAGCATGCTCTTCCATTTCATGAACAAATTATTTTATAACACATATTTGGCATATCTTTTAACCTTCCACCTAATAGAAAGAAATCGCTATATCCAAGGACTGGAAAATAGTAACTAAGATAAGTCACACTTAATTAGTACTACTTACTCAACTGCAAAGTCTCCTGTAAAAACATAAAGCCTACCCCCACTTCGTTCTCACTTGCCCTGGAACTCTTGTTATATAAATAAAATCCTGGTTATGCTTTACTCAACATATTTATAAACCACTTTTAATACAGACTCCAAGAAAGCGGAAAAAACAGAGACAGTATAAAGTAGAATAAGAGGCTAAAATAGAATTTGGGAATAAAGCAGTCTCGAGAATCATCAGAACTGATCTCCAAACGTTAAAGTAATTAAATATTTGAGTAATTTTATGAAAATACTCTTTAATGATTTATTTATTTTTATTTTATGGGACATACGTGTTTGGCATCATTTATGTACATCTGTGCACTAGAGGCATGAGGTATCCAGAGAAGCGAGAAGACAATCCCCTGCAACTAGAGTTATCTGCCATGAAATGAGTGTGGGAAACTGAACCTGTGTTCTCTGCAAAAGCAAAAAGTGCTCTTAACTTATGAGTCATTTCTTCAGTTCCATAAAGCCAGCTTGTTAGAGGGATATCCAGTAGGAAATCTTAAGCCACTTATTAGTTGTTAGAGTGTAAAATTTTCAAACCAAAACAACCAAGTAAACATGATTTTTGTGTTCCTTTCATCATGTTGATGGTATTTTGTTGTGTGGTAAATTGAAATTGCTACAGATATTCTGTCATTTTGGTGATTTTTTTAAAGTACTGATACCCTATAATCAGATAAAAAGTCTTAATTCTCACTGTTAAGAATTGTGTGTTGCCGTTTTCAATGACATTATAAGAATTTAACTGAATTTCCCAGATAATTCCAAAGCACTTTTGCCCTATCTCAATTCTTGGATTCTGGCTTTCAGCAAGACAAATTTTTAATTGTTCTTTAACTCAAGTAGAAAACCAAAATCTTCTTATTTGACCTCAAACAGTGAGAGCTCATTTTTATTAGTCTAAGAGGTTGGCATCCCAAAGAGCCTCCTAGAAATAGGAGAATGTTCCCTCCATGTGGAATCTTTGAATATGATTTTATATATTTAATTAAGTATTTATTTATTTAATTTTCTCTATTTTTATTTAAATTAGAATCAAGCTTGTTTTACATGTCAATCCCAGTTCCCTCTCCCTCGCCTCTTCCCCTGCCTCTCCACTAACCCCCTATCCCCTCCCCTTTCTGCTCCCCAGGGAGGTTGAGGCCTTCCATAGGGTATCTTCAAAGTCTGTCATATCCTTTGGAGCAGGGCCTAGGCCCTCCTCCACGTGTCTAGGCTGAGAGAGTATCCCTCTATGTGGAATGGGCTCCCAAATTCCATTCGTATGCTAGGGATAAATACTGATCTACTAGAGGCCCCATATATTACCGAGGCCTCCTTACTGACGCCCACATTCAGGGGGTCTGGATTGGTCCTATGACGGTTTCCCAGCTATGAGTCTGGGGTCCATTTGTTCCCCCTTGTTCAGGTCATCTGTTTCTGTGGGTTTCACCAGCCTGATATTGATCCCTTTGCTATCCATCCTCCCTCTCTGCAACTGAATTCCAGGAGTTCAGTTCAGTGGTAAATCAAAATCCTAAGACAAAATGTAAGGGGTTGTTATACTATATTTTGGATGTTAGGGTTTGAAATGAACTTACAGGAATGTGATAATATGTTTAAACTGTTAAAGTTTATAAAATCAAATGCACCCAAGTTATTTTATTTTTTCTACATTTTTCGAAATATATGAATAAAAATTTAAAAGCATTAACAATTTTATCAAAGCAAAAAGGAAATATTCCTAATTCTATCTGGTCATTCGAATCAGATCATTATGTAGAGAACAGGAAGATAACTAGAGATGTTTCAAGATAAATGGTTTCTCAACAAGCTTTTGAGATATGGTTCACAAAATGCTGCCAGGTTCCTTTCCTATGTATATGCTTTCTAGCAGTAGAGCGTGTCTATTATTTCTAAGGGATGTATTGTGCTCATTTCTACCTTAAATCCAGGCTGCTCCCATGACCTTTACAAAAAATAGAATGTAATGGAACAGTCATGGCAAACTCATACCTGTCCTTAAATGATTATGTAGCTTTGATTTTCACACTCTTACATTGCGAGAAGTTATGCCAAGCCTGCTGCAGAAGAAACTATGCTATTGGTCTTCACTAAATGTACTAATGACCAGGCATGTATGCCGCTATTTGCCAATATCCATCCTCAGTCGAGCATCTGGATGATTGGACCACATGAGTAACCTAAACCATCCTATATAAAGTCTTAAAAAAATGGTAAGAGAGCCCTAACAAAATACAGAAGTATAAATAGGAAATGCATAACAATTGGAAAGAGCAACTCAAATGTACTATAATCACATGCTCTCTAATACTAATGAAAAATATATTTTCCTCTTAAAATGAAATAAATTTTGCTAATTTTTCTGCATTTTATTTTGTCAATAATGCTTTTTAAAAATTATGTATATCATATCTGCTAATGCTAATCCTCTGTAGTTGTTTCCTATTCACTTTTAAATATCCTTCATTATCTCTTATATTAGATATATATTAAAATATATTTTAGTACCATCATCACATTCAGATACTATCATATATATTTCCTTTATAAACAAATAGCATCAAAGCGTTATCCGCACTCAGTGATTTTGCTTCATTTTCTTTGTTCCAGTTCACTGAAATCTGATCTCTGGGGCACTGATAAAGCTTGGGATCAAGAATGACATCTTGCTATATGAAAATCTAACAGAGGGACTTGATAGACTGTTCAATGGATAAGTGCACACTATTCGTGTAGAGGAAACCTAGCTGAGTTCTTGACTCCCATATCAGGTGTCTTACAATGACCTTTAAATCCAACTCCAGGGATCTAACACATTTTGCTGGTATCTGAGGGCACTTTCATTCATGTGTATATATTCTCATCGTCACAGACATATTACATAATTAAAAGTAAAATGAATATTTTTACATTTTAGCGTTTATATGAGTAAACATAACTGTTTGTTGATATTATGATATTGGTTTGTCTTTTTAAAATTATATACTTTGATTTTGCAACATTTATACTCCTTGTATTACTTGAACAGCACTGTCTTGTCCTTGGTGGCTTTTTATAATTGTTTTTAATGTATTTATTCCTAAAACTCTGACTTCCTTTCAGCCAATGTCCATCAAACTATATCTTAAAGCAGAATTTCGACTTTTCCTTTTGTAAACAAAGTTTTATTTGACTGTTGGTACACACTTTTATTAAAATACTGCCTTTGGGGTGAGTAATAGTACAGAGACCATTTGATCTATGGAGCCATAATTATGTTTTATCAATTGTTACACACATAGGATTTGTTGACCTTTAATATTCTCATATATGTTTTCTTCATTATATAAGTTCTCTGAATGAGCCCACATATTCCCAAAAACACACCATGAAATTCATGCCCATGTAGATAATCCCAACGACAAATCTTATCTCTAACATATGCTAATTTCCTTTTTCCTAAGCTAACTATTATCTAGCATTTGTATGACTTTCCTTATAATGAAATTGATTTTATTCTCAGATAATGTATCCTGACTATGGGTTTATCTCCTTCTACTCCCCCCAACTCTTACCTACCCCCTCATCCATAGCCACCTCACTTTTGTCTCTCATTGGAAAAGAAAAGGGCTTCTATGGGATAATAATAAAAAAATAAAATAAAACATTGGATTTAGAAAAAAACAGGAATAAAACTTGTTCACTCACTCAGGAATTCCATAAAAGCACTAATCTGAAATTCATAATATATAAATAAAGGACCTATAGGGCAAAATGAGAAAGGAAAATATATAAATAACATAAATAACACCTGGCCGTGGTGGCACACGCTTTTAATCCCAGAACTCAGAGGCAGAGGCAAGCGGTTCTCTGTGAGTTTGAAACCAGCCTGGTCTACAAGATCTAGTTCCAAGAAAGCCTCCAAAGCCACAGAGAAACCCTGTCTCGAAAAACCAAAAAAAAAAAAGATTAAAATTAAAAAAGGAAGAAACCTGATTCAAAATTATGAGATAAGGGGCCTCCAAATATGAATGAGTTCCTTTTCTGTAAGTCATCTATTGGTGGGCATGCAGCCAACACTTAAGAGTACATGGTTTACCCAGTTAGACTCCATTGGGAGGAAATTAAATTTTCATTTGCATGTGTTTATCAATTTAAGATTGCTTTTTTGCTCATATGTCACACTTTTTCAGCTTTAGAAATATAACTGGTGCTAATCCATGTTACAAGGTCTTTTTGCTTTCAGCTTTTAATATTTTTTTCTTTGTTTGCTTTGTCTTCTGGTCTAGTCTATTTGGTGCCCTGTATGCTTCTTGTACCCTGATAGATATCCCCATATTTGGGATAGGGGAATTTTCTTCTGATATTATAGAAAGTATATTGTTTTCTTTGCCTCCTTTCTTGACATGTTCTCATTTGTCTTCATCTGTTCCAATTATTTTTAGATTTGTCTCTTCATAGTGTTCCCAATTTCCAATATATTTTTTTAGATTCAACATTTTCTTTGACCAAAGTGTCCATTTCTTCTATCACAGTTTCAATCCCTGAGATTCTTTCTTCCATCTCTCGTATTTCTTTGGTGAGGTTGTCTTCAGGAATCCTGTTCCTAAATTTTTCATTTCCAAATTTCCCTAAGTTTGCATTTTGTTTGTTGATTTTATTTCCACTTGCAGGTTTTGAATTGCTTTATTCATTTCTTTCTACTGTTCATATTTTCAATGATTTTAAGGGATTTACTAATTTCCTTTTTAAGGACCTCTATCATATCCATAAAGGCTATTTCAAGATCTTTGTCTCATGTGTGATATTGAGGTTCTGCTGAGGTAGAGTTGCTGGACTATACTGGAGAAGTATTTTCTTGGCTGTTACTGATTGTGTTTCTTCATTGGCTTCTAGGAATGTGAAGATTGTAATTCTAGGTGATGATATCTTGTTTTGTCTTTGTTGAGTAGGTGTTTTGATCTCTGGTTTCTGTTGCCCTCTCTGGTTCTTAGGAGAGAGTATAGTGGCTGTGTGTTGGATTGTAAAAAAATTATTCTAATGACCTGCCAGATGTGGCCACTGGCTGGTTACAGGTAAAATGTGTTAATAGGTATTGGGAAGTGACACTTAGGAATGGGGATGGGCCAGGAAGGATGAGATGAGTGAATCCACGGGAAGGGGGAGGAAGCAGGGTGTTTTTACCAGGATATACTTAGTTCCCTGGGACTGAGGGCAGAGGGTGAGGAGAGGCCACTAAGTCTGCTACAGAGCTGGATAAGATTCTGGAGCTTTGATATGGAGGAGAAGAGGGAGAGTGAAGATCTGAAGCTTGTCTGTCTGCTTCACTAGCATACTTTCTTCCCTGTCAGGTATGGCTGATGGCTTCTTAGAGAAAACCTACTAGAGTTGGAGGCAGGAGTAACAGGATGAATGGGAAGAAGGATAGAGGAAAAAAATCATCACGATCTGCTAGAGAAGCAGGCTGCAAACAGGGATCTGCTAAACAGATGGGAGTGAGATTTGGGTGTTGCATATAGCAGAGAGGAGGGAATAGTAAGATCTGCAGTTAGGGAATCTGCTTCTCTGTCTGGAGTACCCTGTGGGTTTCCAGGGAATGACTACTGGAATTGAGGACTAGAATAAAATGGGCTGAGGAAAGATTGGAGGAGGAGATCTGTGTCTTCCATTGGAGATTTGGGCAGGGAGGGAGTCAAGGCTTCAGCAGGTGATTATGCAGAGAGGTGGGGGTCTGAAAGGGGAATTGGATTTGAAGGAGAGAAAGGAAGGTGAAGACCTGCACTTAGTATATCTGTTCAGTATACTGTGAAAGAGAAGAAATCTCTCTGTGCCAAATAATGAAGAGAAAAAGATATACTCAATTCTATCTCCTATAAAAACTTTCTAATGATTTTGGGCTGGCAAAACCAGCAGAGACAGGTGATCTGAACAGGGGAGAGCTCTTGGATCCCAGACTGACAGTGAGGAGTCCAGTATGGGACTGATCTGGACCCCCCAAATGTGAGTGTCAGCGAGAAGGCCTGGGCAACCTCTGGGGCCCTGAGCTGTGGATCAGTGTCTATCCCTGATATACAAACAGTCTTCGTGTGCCTATAGCACAAAGAGGGATGCTCTCTCAGCCTGGACTCTTAGGTGAGTGCCTGGACCCTACCCTGAGTAAAATGACAGACTCTGATATCCCCTATGTGGAAGGATTTGGCAATAGGGTGGGGGGAAAGGGGAGTGGGGGAGGAGGGGAGGGAGAGGGAACTGGGATTGACATGTAAAACAAGCTATTTAAAATAAAAAAAAATAAAAAAAAACTTTCTAATGATTATATCAAATTATTTTTTCTTTTATCTCTAAAAGAAATTTTGGTTGTTCATTCATTTTAAATCTTTAAGTATTTCTCTTTTATTCTTATTTCATACATTATATCCTATCCAGACTGCACTTTCCACTCCCCTCAGTCTCTACCCATCTGCCCTGTCTCTCACAGAACCATACCTTCTCCATTCTCCTTCAGAAAAGAGCAGCTTTCCCAAGGATTTCAACCGAACACTGTAAAGAGAAGCTTTTTCTTTGTTAGCCGCTTTGGTATATCCCCCTCCAGCCGCCTGGGCTCTGCCACATTCTAGTCCCCAAATAATCACACAAGACGCTGTATTAATTATGAAGCTGTTGTCCTTGCTTGTCTCTTACTGGCTAGCTCTGCCTTAAGTAATTACCCCATAATTGTTAATCTAAGTATGTCTCTTACCGGAGAGGTTTCCGGGCTTCCTACCCCAATGGCATTACATCTCGAACTCTCCTGTGTTTCTCCTTCCCAGAATCCTCCTGGACTCCTAGTCCCTCCTATCTAGATTCCTATAGGCCAGCAGTAATTTATTGACATATACACAGGACTTGCACAACATCTCCTCTTTTCTGTTTAAACAAAAAGAAAGGTCTTAACTTTAACATAGTCAAACTGTATATGACAGAACAGTTATCAAGTAAGAAAACAGTTACAACATTTTTTCTATTAACATTTAGCAAGATCTAAAGAAAATATCATCCATCCCATCCTTGTGAGTCCAAAGTCCTATATGTAGATTATCTTTTATCATAACTAAGGAAAACTATAATTATAGCTATCTGTCTTCAACTCCATCAAAGACCACAGAAGGATAATATATAAACACTAGGATTGACAAAGATATCTTACTGCCTGGACAGTCACCCGAAGTTCCTCTGTAACGTTGGGGCATCCATCTTCAGCCCACAGGGGGCCACAATGTGTCTGGAACACTTCTCAGCAAAGCAGGAAATTTCAAACTGTCCATCTGCATTGACAGTCTATCATTCATTTTTCTTTGTTCTGCAGAAAGTCTCGCGGACTCTTCCATGAAGCAGGAATCCTGTAAGACTGAGTTCAGCACTCACTTTCCTGTGGGTCCTGCATGTCCAGTTTATACAGCAACAGTCAGTCTAGGCAAGAGCAGTTTCTTGCCCAAATGGCTAATCTTGCCATATTGAAAGCAAACTCCATAACGAGTTTCTTCGATGCCCATTTTCCTCTCATAATTGGTGCTGCCAGGAGCAGACATTTCTCATTGTCAAGAAAAACCCTAAACCATTTTAAATGCCATTTTCTGAAGGTCTTTGAGAGGTTTGAAGACTTTTTATCTATCTCAAATATATTTCTGTATATCTAGAAAACCTAACTAACCTAACTATAAATTCTGACTATTATAAGTAACTATCTATAATCTGTATTTAATTATGCATTACATTTTAAAAGATCAGTATAAGCACAATACTTAATCAAGAGGAGAAATATACATATCACAAATTGACCTTGAATTTGTATCAATAAATGAAAAACAATACCCATACCATAATTCCCATTTTTACCATTGAAAAAGACTGGCTGTGATCATTAGCCAATTATAAACAACCCCATTTACATGAAAACAAAGATTTATAAACAAGATGGGAATTAGGACGTTGCTCATTCCAAACTGCTTCCTGCTGGAAGGGGGTGCTGTTCATACCATGGGGATCATGACAAAACTCAGAAACCTGTATAAGTCCGTATTTTCGGGGTCTGTAAAGCTGCATCATCTTAGCTGTCTCAATAGTTGGAACACCTGGTCCACTGCTTCCGGGGGTCTTGGTTCGTCAAACCACAGAAGCCTGGAAGAAATCCTCAGCTTTTTATATTCTGTGGAAACATAAATTAAAACTCCTTTTCCGAGTAGCATATCCTTATACTTAAATTTTGAGGTCAAGGCATTTTCAAAAGATATAAGTTGAATTAATTCAGCAGCATTTATAATCAAGTGTACTTCAGTAGCTGTTCCTTCCTTAGCAATGAAAAAACTGAAAAACATAATAGTGTACCGTATCCAGACTCTCTGTGTATTTTCCATCTTTACGTGGCTTATTTATTTATCTATTATTACTTTATTTATTTTACTTTTATTTATTTTTCTTTGAGACAGGATTTCTCTTTGGAAATCCGCCTGCCTCTGCCTCTGGAGTAAATCTTACCAGCGTGCGCTACCACAATGCTGGCTTTTGTATTTATATACCACTTTGTCATTTCATTTTCTCTCTCTCAATCTCACGTATATTTTTAAACACACTGTAAACCTTTAAAGGTTTTGTTCATCCAAGTCTGACTTTACTGTAAATCTTTACGTTTTTCTGGCCACGGGTCTTATCTGTAAAACCGCGGCTGTTTTAAACTGCCGTTTCAAGATGGCGGGCGTAAGCGTGATTCCAGCTTACCGCCTCAGTCCATTCTGACATCCATCAAAAGCTGCCACTTCCAGCTGTACGTACACACCTTTTAATCGTTAGCAGAGTCTCTTAAAAGATACTTGTTGGTTTTTTTTCTTTTTCTTTTTCTTTTTATGTCAAGTCAGGAAGACTCCAGTAAGCAAGCCGCGTGAATCTCGGCTTGTCGCTACCAAAACAGAGCACACCTGAGAAAAATACTGCTACCAAAATCTGTGCTTCTCTCCGTTCTTCTGTTTCTAAAATTCCTTTAAAGCTTTTGTTGTTTTGTGTGGAAATTCAACCCCACTCCTGGTACCATTTTGTTAAGAGAAGCTTTTTCTTTGTTAGCCGCTTTGGTATATCCCCCGCCAGCCGCCTGGGCTCTGCCACATTCTAGTCCCCAAATAATCACACAAGATGCTGTATTAATTATGAAGCTGTTGGCCTTGCTTGTGAACACTGTATAACAAGTTACAATAAGCCTAGGTAGAGACCCTCATATCAATACAGGACAAGGAAAACCTCAATAGGAGAAAAATGTTTCCAAGGAGAAAAAGTCAGAGACGGCCCCACTCCCACTGATAGGATTCCCACAACATAAACAAACTATGCAACCATAACATATATTAAGAGGCCCCAGGTCAAACCCATATAGGCTCCCTGATTGTCACTTAAGTTTCTGTGAGCACCTATGAGCCCTGGTTAGTTAGCTCTGTGAGGTATGTTCTTCTGGTGTTCTCTACACCTCTGGCTCCTATTGAAATATTCCTGACATTTGGCTATGTGTTTCTGCATCTGCTCCCATCAGTTGCTAGACGAAGCTTCTCTGATGATGACTGGGCAAAGTACTGATCTATGAGTATGTGAGTATAACAGAATGTCATTAAGAACCATTTCATTAACTTTTCATTTTTTCCTAGTCATGTTTGATTCTATATTGGGTCTCTGATATCCAGCCACTGGTTTCTGGCCCTCCATTCTGTGCCAGGCATGGCATGGGATCCATCTTTTTATATCATCTTCAATTTCCTTCTTCAAAGATTTGAAGGTTTTATCATACAGGACTTTCACTTGTATGGTTAGATGTACCTCAAGATGGCTTACATCATTTGTGGCTATTATGAGGGGTGTTCTCTCCCTGATTGCTTTCTTAGCCCATTTATCATCTATATATAGGAGGGATATTGATTGTACTTTTAGTTAACCCTTAATCCAGCACTTTGCTGAAGGTGTTTATCAGATGTAGGAGTTACCTGACAGAATTTTTCAGGTTGCTTATGTATGTTATCATATCACCTTAAAATAGTGATACTTTGTGTTTTTCCTTTGCAATTTATATCCCCTTTATCTCCGTTGGTTGTCATATTGCTCTAGCTAAAAGGTCAAGTACTATATTGAATAGATATGAAGAGAGTGGCCACCCTTGTCTTGTTCCTGATTTAGGTGTAATTGCATTAGATTTCTCTCCATTTAATTTGATTTTGACTGTAGGTGTGGTAACATATTTTTTATGCCTGGAAATCAGAATACAAAGCCAGCCACACTAGTTAGTCATAGATGCTCCTGTAGTGGCACACACATTTAATCACAGGACTCAATAGAAAAGGTAGATGGATCTCTGTGAGTTCAAGGCCACTCAGAGCTACATGAGAATGAATCTATCTAGAAGAGAAACACAGATCAAACCTTTAAACCCAGCACTAGAGAGCTAGAGCACTATAAATAAAAGACCCAGAGTCTGATATTTGCATTCAAAATTCAACCTGAAGTTTAGAAAGCAAAATAGTGAGCCACTATCTCTTAACACACCCTCAGACTGAATGGACTGATCCTGCTGCCTCTTTTCAACATAGCTGTAGAATTCTGAGACTGAATGCCCTCCTATCCTCAATGTGGCTGGAGAATGAATGCCTGCTATAGAGACCTTACTCCTGTCTTATATACCTCCCTCATGCTGGGATTAAAGGCATGTGATCATCTTTGTGTGAGCTATTTCTCTTTATAACTAGATCAGTCTTGTGTAGATCTAGGTGGCCTTGGATTCAACAAATCAGTCTACCTCTTAATGCTGAGTCCAAAGATTACAGATATGTGCCACTTCTTCCTAGCTTCAGGCTGCTTGGATTAAAGGTGTGTGCCTGTCTTCTATGGTTTGTGGCTGACTTTGCTTTCTTTGCTTTCATCTGGCAAGCTTTAATAATTCATAAATAATATAGCACCACAGAGAGGAATATAAGATAGGAGCAGGGCATTTAGTCTCAGCCACATTTTGGATAGGATTCCCACAGCCTTGGCAGATGTAAGAGATCTCTGGAGGTTTGGCTTCTTTGCTTCTCTGGTCTTCAGCTTTAACCCATGTGTCCCTAGGTTTCTATTAGTTTTACTACACATAGGCATGTTGTAAATCACCTTGACTATGTTTAGGCATGTTCCTTGTATAGTTTTTCCAATAATTTTTTCATGAAAGGGTGTTCAATTTTGTCAAAGGCCTTTTCAGCATCTAATGAAGTGATCATGTTTATTTTTTCTCTTTCAGTTTGTTTATGTTGTGGATTACATTGACAGATTTTTCATATGTTAAACCATCTCTGCATCTCTGGAATGAAGCTTACTTTATCATGGTGGGTGATCTTTATGATGTGTTCTTTGGTTTAGTTTGCAAGCATTTTATTGAGTATTTTTGTTCATGAGGGATTTTGGTCTACAATTCTCTTTCTTTCTTGAGTTTTTGTATGGTTTGTGTATCTGAATAACTGTGGTCTCATACAATTTGTCAATGTTCTTTCTATTTCTGTTTTGTGGACTAATTTGAGGAGTATTGGTATTAGCTGTTCTTTGAAAATTTGGTAGAAGTCTATGCTAAAACAGTCTGACATTGGGCTTTTTGTTTGGGAGACTTTTAATGACTGCTTCTATCTCCTTCTTAGGTGTGAAAAGTCTATTTTGATTAATTGTCTTTGGTAAGTGTTATCAATTGAGAAAAATATCTATGTCTTTTAGATTTTCCAATTTTGTAACAGGTTTTTGAGGTATGTCATAATGATTCTATGGATTTCCTTGTTGTCTGTTGCTGCATCTCTCTTTTCATTTCTGACTGTTGAGTTTCTCAGAGAACCACATCTTTGCTTGATTGATTATGTGTATTTTTCTCCTTGTTTCTGTTTTATGGATTTCAGCCCTCAGTTTGGTTATTTACTGCCATCTACTACTCAGGTGTGATTGCTTCTTTTTGTTGTTCTAGAGTTTTGGATTATACCTGTAAATTTTAGTATGAGATCTTTCTACCTTCTTTATGAAGGTATGTAGTGACATGAACTATCCTCACAGCACCACTTTCATTATGTTCCATAAATTTTGGTTTGTTATCCATTCACTTTCATTGAGCTCTAGGAAGTCCTTAACCTCTTTCTTATTTTTGCCTTGATCCAGTAGTCATTCAGTAGATAGATTATCAGTTCCATGAGTTTGTAAACTTTCTGATCTGGATTTAATCCATGGTGGTCTGACAGGATGCAGGGGAATATTTAAGTTTTCTTATATCTGTTAAGACTTTCTTTGTGACCAAGTATTGGTCAATTTTGGTGTTGGGGAAAAGGGTGCATTCTTTTGTGTTTGGTTGAAATGTTATGTCTATTTGATTTATAATATCTATTAGTTTTAGTATTTTTGTTTAGTTTCTGTCTGGACAACTTGTGCATTAGTGAGAGTGGGATATTAACATCTCCCACTATCACTGTATGAGGATCAGTGTGTGACTTAAGCATTAGTAATACTTCTTTTTACAAATATGGGTGCCTTTGTGTCTGTGTCATAGCTGTTCAGAATTGGGATGGCTGAGGTAATGTCTATCTTTGATGTTGAGGTGAGTTTCTTGTATTCCGGAGAAGGAAGTATACCATTTTTTCATCTGTTCTATTAGTCTATGTCCTTTTATTGGGGAATTGATTCTATTAATATTGCGAGTTATTAGTGACCAGTGATTGCTAATTCTTATTATTTTGTTGGTGTTGGTGGTGATAGTGTGTGTGTGCATGTATTTCCCATCTCTGGGTTTTGTTAGGGTGGGGTTATTTACTGTTTATGTTTTGGAATTTTCCTAATAATACCTTCTATAGAGCTGAATTAGTGCATATATATTGCTTAAATTTGACTGTCATTATATATCTTGTTTTTCTCCATCTATGTTGATTAAAAGTTTTGCTGGATATAGTAGTCTAGGCTGTTGTCCATGGTCTCTTAGAGTATACAAGACACCTATACAGGCTTCTCTGGCATTTAGAGTCTCTTTTCATGGGTACTTCTACATCATTTATTAATCAAAACTGCCCCACAGATTTGCCTACTCACAATGTGAAGGAGGCATTTTCTCAGTTGAGTCTGCTCTTCCCAGATAGTTCTTGTTTGACCAAAAGGAAAAATCCAATAAGGACATAATGACTTAGTTTACTCCTCCACTCTTCCAAAACTGACTGAATTATCTTTGACTTAATTTACTGAATGTCATGTAATTTACTGCTAACCGTGAATGTTACCACACAAAGACTTATTTAAAATATTTGTAAATACTCAAGAATGTACTCTATCCTTTGTTGTCTCCTTTAGGCCATTTCCTTTATGAAATTAGTGTTTTAACTAATATGAGCATATTGAAAATAGTATTTTTGATCCTTCATCTGGCATGATAACTGTAGAACTTTTAGGCAGTCAATGTTGCCACTCATTGCTGCCAAATGAAAAATTATCTATTGCCAATAACTTTGGTGTAGGTGAAAACTATTACACTCTACCTACAAAAGCTTCCTTACATTTGACAACTCTGTGTTAATTTGTTTAATAATTCACATTCCATTGCAAAGAATTATAGCTTTGAACCCACTTTAAGAGCAATTTAGTTGACTAAAAGGCACAGTCATCACAATAAAGAACAGTTTGTAACTACTCTGTTAAATTAGGATGAAATATATTTTGGACTGCATGATTGCTCTCACAATTTAACTTTGATCTAAAGTTAATAAAGACAAATTTCAAAATAGACTACGTTTGATTATTAAAATCTAAAGTCTAAGAAAAAAGTAATGAAAATTTCAGAGAAGCCAATAGACAATACATAGCATAATATAAAAGCCAGAGTCATTTTCAGCACATAGTGAAAGAATACTATGTCTTAGGACAACAAAATTAGCTCTTATGGGCAGAAGTTCCTCACCTATTGAAACTGGGCAGGCAACATGGTAAATAAGGATGGAAAGTGTAAAGAAGGATAGTAATTAGAAAGGAGTGTTCCAGGAGAAGGTGCTGCAGTCAGTAAACAAGTAGAAGGACTTGAAACAATGGAAAATGTCATCAATGATACTAAATTTCAAATTGGAAAATTTAGAGGGAAGACTCAGTTTGCTGTTCTCAGACGTACTAATAATCTAGAGAAGATTTTCACATATAAAAGAAAAATATAGACCCATATGTAAATTGTTGTCATAGAACACTGTATTTTGAAAGATTTTGTGCTTTCAGTGATTTATTGTCCAGTTATATATTTTTCTATTTAACATAATTTTTGTTGATTCTTTGGTAATTTCATGTCATGGACTCCAATCCTACTCATTTCTCAGTCCTTCCATGTCTGTGCTCCACCTTTGTAACCACATTTCAAAAAAGAAAAAATTTAAAAAAGGAAACATATTTTGCTCCTTTCCTACTTTTCCATTATTTATGTGTGGGAACAAAAGACCTTGGACAGAGGCCCACTTCCCCATCAGCCTGGGAGTAGGCAGCTGTAAGACAATGTTTACTAAAATCATGTTTACTGAAAACAATCCTGTGCCCTAAGAAATGTTTACCAGAGCAATAGGTTCCCAATAAGGGCTTGCTCACGGGAACACCCTTTGATCTTTCAAATGGCTAGCTGCCTCTTCCTGACCCCCCCCACCTACTCTGGTGTCAGGGGCATAAAACCAGCCAGAGGTTAAAAAAAAAAGAAGCTGAAGCTTTTCTTGAGTGAAGCCTTTCTTGGGAAGCTTTCTTGAGCCTTCTTGGGGCCTGCTTAAAGTTTTCTTTACACCACAGACTGGTCTCTGTGTCATCAATCCAGACACCCTCCACAAATTCTCAGATACAGGTGGCACAGCAGGCACAGCATTTATGTATCTATTTTTTGTCTGTAGTGGTCTTGACAGGTGAGGTGTGTCACAGAGTATACACTCTTGACTTAGCAGCTTTACTTGTAAATGTTCATTGCAATGAGTTGTTGATCTGGTTCAAGGCTTCTGACATTTGGTACACCAACAATTCTGGAGTCTTGCTGAAACATTTCTCAGCTAGTCTGCAGTTGCACCAAGGGTTATGGATACCCTGAGGCCATGGTTTCCCAGGACTGGTCTCTTTAGGTTCTTCAGGAGGGTGGATGTTGGGATGGGTCAACTCAAAGGCCGGGATACAGGCCTGGGTGGTAGCTGAGTTGGACAGTCTGGGCCTTCATGAGGACCAGCCTCTTCAGATGAAGGTGGGACCCAGCTCGACAGGGCCCATGCCATTGGGGCCAGCTCTCCCACATGCATGTTAATGGATGAGACCAGCTCACCTATTGCTATAGGTGAGACAGTTCTCGCAGGGTGGTGGAAGGCATGGAAGGTCATGTTCAGCTCTCCTGAGAGCATGGAACTGGACCAGTTCTCCCTGATGGGAGTGCCACTCCCCTGCTGAGGCAGCTGGCAATAGCCCAGACTATTTCTCCAGCACCCAGGTTAACAAGGTGAGCACTCCAAATGGACCCATTGGTAACATGGACCTCAGAATATCACCACAGACCCTGGGTATGGTGGGGCCACTGACATAGACATGGTCCTCAGCTGTAGCTCATGTTCAGACATGGCCTCAGGTGGTTGCACAGGCTACTTGGCTCGTTTTTGGCTCCAGCAACAGCATGGCCCTTGGACATAAACATGATGGCAGCCCAGACCACAGGCATCCATATGACCTTTTATGTTAACATTGGCAATGGACATCATCACAGATCCCTTCACTAGGCCTATTATGATCCTGAGTGGAAGCAGAAGCCACCCATATCATCTTCTTCCTCACCAGTCACATCTTCAGTTCAGCTTCTCTCCAAGGTGTATGAACCACTCTACTTTTTCTTCTCCATTTCTCCAGCACATACCTGTTCACTGTAGTGGATACTACAGTGTTTGGTGAAGGGAAGAGAAGAGAAGAGAAGAATGGAGAAAGAGAGCAAGATGCCTAGAGATATCCAGCCAGGCAACTTCCAGACAGACAGACAGGAAGTAGGGAAGTAGGACATACAGAATGAAAGAAAGGTAACAAGCCCTGAGACAAAATGTAGATGAAGAGAATCAGTTTAATATAAGTTATAAGAACTAGCAAGAAACCAGAATAAGATAAGGCCAAGCATTCATAAGTAATAATAATTCTCCATGTCATGATCTGTGAGCTTGTTGGTAGCCCAAAGGAAAGCATTTTACAAAGTTAGACAAGGCAGCCAATAGAAAAATAAAAGATACCCAAGAGAAGGCACAAGAATAAGAGACCAACTTGTTCACACACTCAATAGTCTCATAAAATACTAAACTGAGAGCTATAACATATATGCAGAGGACCTTGTACAGACCTGTGCAAGGGCTCTTCTTGTTTCATTGGTCTCTGTGAATTCATTTGAGCTTTTCTGAGTTGACTTATAAGGCCTTGTTTTCTTGGTGTCCTGCATTCACTCTGACTGTTACACCCTTTCTGCATTGTCTTCTGTGGGATTTCCTGAAGTTGGAGGGAGAGATTTGATAGAGACACCCTATTTAGAGCAATGTGTTCTAATCTCTCTCTCTCTCTCTCTCTCTCTCTCTCTCTCTCTCTCTCTCTCTCTCTCTCTCTCTCGCCTCCCTCTCCCTCTCTTTGTGTGGTGTGTGTGTGTGTGTGTGTGTGTGTGTGTGTGTGTGTGTGTGTGTCTCTGACTGTGATCCTCTGTATTTGGTCCTATCTGCTGGAGGAGGAGGTTTCTCAGATAATGACTGAATAAGGTTCTGATCTATGGATATTTGCCCCAATTTACTATACCTTATTCTGCTGTTTATCATCAAGCAGAATTTACTTGAAAACCTTCTCAATACAAAAATTGGCACTTAGTACATACAATGAGTAAAGCTCGATAAAGTTCTTAAACATTTTAAAGGATGCTATTGCAAAACCTTTTGTGAAGATTTGATACAGAACAGAGCATTTAAAAACAATTATTGAAATTGATGGAAATAGATGCAGAGACCCTCAGCCAAGCACTAGGCCAAGCTCAGGGAATCCTCTTGAAGAGAGAGAGAAAGGATTATATGAGCCAAGTAGTCAAGGGAAGTCACAGAATCAACTAACCTGGGATCCTATGAGCTCTCAGAGTCTGAACCAACTAGGGAACCTGCATGTGACTGACCTAGGCCCTGTATATATGTGTGACAATAGTGTAGCTTGGTCTACTTGCAGGACTTCTAGCAGTGGGAACAGTGACTTTCCCTAATACTTTGGTTTGCTTTGGGGAACCTTAATACAAGGGAGGAGCTTAGTCCTATCTCAACTTGACATGCCATGCTTTGTTCAAACCCATGGGAGACCTGCTCCTTTCTGAACAGAAACTAGAATAATGGATTAGGTGGGGGCATCAAATGAGAGTTGGGAGGAAGGAATGGGAGTAAAGGAGTGAAGGGAAACTGAAGTCAGAATATAAAATAAATTAATTAATTTAATAAATGAAAAAGGTAATTTACTGTGATATAAATCAGCAGAAATTTGGTGACATAAGCAGTGTTAAGTAAAGGTAAACTACCTAGATAAAAGGGAGTTTACACATTATCTGTAGTGTTCAAAAATAAAATAAAGATGGGCCTAGATGGTGGTACATGGCTTGAATTTCAGCATTATGGAAGCAGAGGCAGGCATATCTCTGTGAGCTAAGTATACATAGTGAATTCTAGACCAACCATGGCTACTGAGCAAAACCCACTGTCAAAATAACAAATATCAATAAAAAGCTAATACATAAAATTAAAATTGGTGATGTTAATATAGATCACTTGTAGAGTACTTCCCTTGCTTATATGAGATCCTAATTTCAGTTCCTAGAACTGAAAACTCAATCAATCCTTTTGTGACTGGATTCAGCAATTATATTATTTTTATCATTGTAATCCAAATCCTTATTACTAGCAGACATTTCATTTGAACTTTTCTTGTAATAAGTTCCTTCAATATATTTTACATATTGTCAGAGATTTTATAAAGATATACTGTCTGTCATACACAAATAAAGAATCTTCTAGCCACACAAAGCCCTGTCATTTTAAATTAGCTGACATGGACCATTAAAATTTTAATTATTCAATCTTGCTAACTACATTTCAAATGTACAATGAACATGTACGTGTCTAGAAGATATGTGGTTTGATATAAATACTGAGCATGTATCTTATCTCAACACATTCTTTTGTGCAATGCTGTTGAGATTTTAATGTGATTACACTTGAAACAATTGGAGAAAGACAAGTTTTCAATAGATAAAAGTGAAAATAGATCATAGTAGCTGAAATTGCCTCCCTGTTGGCTAGCATTCATAGTGCCAGAAGTTGATATCCAAGCTGCTAGGAAAAAAGAAAAGAAATTAATGGCCATCCAGAGCTGGAATCTGCATGCTATAACACTAACCAACCAGGCAAAATGTGCCCTGTAGGAGGAAGTCTGATGCCGCCATTAAACATGTGACTTACTAAGTCTATGCCGCCATTAAACATGTGACTTACTAGAGGCGCATACAGATGAGGTAATAAAAGGGCGGTTTACCACACCGCTAACCACACCCACTTTAGGCAGGACTAAAGACGTATACGGCTGGACGTAAAGACGTATACGTACGTAGGCGGAACTACGTCACTAGCCAGGCCCACTTTTGGGCATGGCTAGGGGCGTTATGGGGGAAGGCATAAAAGACAGCGCACAGGAAGTCTCGCACTCTTTTCCTGGAGTTCGGCTTCCGGTCCAGTCGCTAGCTGAGATCTGCTGGGCTTCTCTGGGTTTGGTAACTTGTGAGTAATTTTCTACATAAAATACTTAGCGTTACTTTCAGTAATTGTGTGTCGCGTATCGTTACAGCGTCCGTTGAAGCCAACAGTGCCCACTTGTGAAATAGTAGCATGACTATTATGGGGTGATTAACTGTTTTCTGAGTGGAATTAAGGCCTTCTCCATAGGAAGGAACATTATACTTGGTGCTATACGCCTCATCAAAAGCCCATGGCTGAGGAGATCACAGGCTGTGGGGTAGAACTCAACAATGTTATTTGCTAAATGATGAAAATGTAAAATTGCCTTCTAAACATTTGTGTTTATACCATAGACTTGGGATTCTCACAACTGTTCAGGGTAGCTTCTTTCACAGTAGGCAGCAGTTCATGGAGAGATGCATTAGTGGCCACTGTACTTAGAATAAGTGAATGAGAGTTCAGCAATAAATGAAACATCTTTCTCACCTGCCTCCCAACAAAGATCAGGAAACATCATGGTGGAAGAGGTGGAAAGAATGTAAGAGTTGCACAACAGCTGGGGAGAAGTGCCTGTGAAATGCAAACTTCTGGGCTTGTCCTGGCTATCACACTCATGAACTCGCATGAAATATTGATCTTTGCACAAAACACGAAAAAGACCAATCCAGCCAAAATTCTGATCTAAATAAGGGAAGTGCCCTCGATACCCCATCCTTTACTGAGTGGTTACTGACAGTTGATAGTTGCTGGGGGAGGAAGAATCATTATCATTTTTATGTTTGGCCACTGGTAGATTCTCATGCTACAGTGGATAGCCTGTCATGCATAGTTAACTGAGCAACACAAACTGAACTTAAGAACAACAACAACAAAAAAGAAGACATGAAGTTTTGGGGGAGCCATGCTGAAGGTTTGTTGGGAATAGTTGGAGGGCTGGAATAAGGAAGTAGATATGATCTTGTTTCATTTTCTTTGAATATGACATTCCCAAAAATTAAGAAAAATTAATATTAAAACAAGAGAAAACAGATCATAATATCATAAATCAAAATTCATGGAAGGATATATTAATAGAAATTTATAAAAAGCACACAGTAAGTACATTATTTATTAAAATTCTGACCATGTAGATGACTATATATAAAATACAGAGGATTTATGGAGTACTTACAGTTTTATAAAAGTATTTCAAACAGGTTTTGAGGAAGAAAAAAAATTTCCCTGCTTTATATTCAGAAAAGCCTCTTTCTTCTCGCCTGTACTTATACTAAAGGCATATCTGAACTGTGCTCAGGCAGCACTGCTCTTACAAGATGCTTTGGGGAACAGGAATTTACTCCCTCTACTTAAGCCAGAAGGATAACTAGGAAGCTTGCTGATTTAATTTTTGAGAAAGGTCTTACGGCTTTGCAAAAAAATGTTCTAAGGGGTTGAGTGACTCACGAATCCCAGATATGCAAGTGCAGGCATACCTTGTTAACATGCAGGAGTGTGTCACATTCTAAGGTCGTAACTACTGACTTGCGTATATCCCTGGGCTGAAGGCAGCTTAGACGTCCTCTCTTCCTTTTAATTATGAAATCCAAAATAGGTACATTTTGTTTTAAGGCACTCTTGAGCGTTCCTACCTAGAACTTGACAATAAATGATCTGCCACTTTAAAATTCTGTTACCAAAGGGGGCTTTAATTCTAACCCAGTGCTTTGGTTTCTAATTTACAAATAAGCCCTTTTTGCCTAGGAGTGGAGTGTACTGATGCTTCAGAATAAAATTCAATAATAATGACATGTGTATTAGTGATGAAATTTTAAACAGACAGTTGATAGAAATTCTCTTTTCTGCAATTTTCATATTAAAGGGAATGTTAAATTCTAGCATGAGCATATAAGTCAGAAAAGAATCTGAGAGAAGATCTCTTTGCACAAAATGATCAGCTTTCCTCATGTTATTTAGAAAATATAATTAATATAAATAGAAATTTAATTTTAATCTTAAGCACAAATTTATTTAACCTATTTCTCAAAATCACATACATAGAACAATCAGACTAATTTGAAATGATCAATATTATAAAAGTATGTAAAAGCATAGTATTTTCTGACATATTTACATTATCATACATTTCAAAAGCCCTGATCTGTCTCATTGTAAAGATCTGTATAAGTACTGAAATGAAGTTTGTTTTTCATATATAAAAACTATAAAGTGTTTTACTGTTGTATTGATGTTTTATGTTGAATGGTATGGTTACAAAAATGACATAATCCATTAAATTAAAGCAATGTGAATTTACAAAAGAATAATTGAAAGTGCTGGGTTATCCTTATTTTTCATACCTGAAAAAAATGGTGATATTTTTTTAAAAATCAGGACAGATAGTTGAAAGAAAGTCTCAAATATGGAATGTAAATTACCAGTTCAACTGATGCTATACTAGATTTCCCTTGAAAGGCAGCTCACTGAAATATTTCCATCCACTAAATAATGTTCCCAACAGATGGGGAAAGCACTTGAAGCAAATGATTCAACTCCTTAACAATTTTGTACAGATAATACCCCAACCTGTTTGTAAGTTCAAGCCAAAAATCTGCTATCAGCTCCCCAAACTACTTACTTCCTTGCTAAATTTAATTATTTACTCTCATACTGAAGAAAGCAAAAGATCTCTTGGCTCATTTCATTGTATGTATTATGTGTTATCTGTGGGAATTCACTGTTTATATATGCAAAGTAGGTCAAGACAATTTAGACATGGTCGAAAAAAAAGCATGGTACAACTTATCTTCTTCACAACTCTTGTGTTCAAGTCATGGTGTTTATTAATTAATTATTGATTGATTGCTTAGTAGTGTTGGCCTTAAACCTGGGAACTTCAGCATATGAGAATGCCTATTATAGGAAAGTAGATGGAGGAGAGATCAGAAAGACAGATGCTTGAAAGTATAAAATGGAAATGAAGATTCAAGTATAAGTTCTGGATTGAATTCTTTCTTGTCTTAAAACTAAGATTATTTGTTCAAAATTTGAATTTAGATAATATAACAATTGGAATTCAAACTCTAATTATCATATTGACTTCAAATAATTTCATTGTGCATTCCCTTATATTAGAAATAATTGCCTATTTGTGGTAGCAAATGAAATATAAAGCCAGTGAACTTTATTTATGTGCAAAGGAACTGTCAGAATTTTATTCAAAATTCCTATAGATATCAGTTAAGTAAGAAAATAGTGTGCTTTGTATAAGTTTAATGAGTGAACATTGATGGTGATGATGATGATGATGATAGAGAGAGCATATAAAATCACTCAGTTTCTCTTTGCACAAAACCATTTAAGAAGTTGACCTTCTGAATTTATTAGCATCATTACTATTTGGTTCAAATATTGACTTGGGTGACCTTTACCAACAAACTTAATTCAAATACTAAATTTAGTAGAATGGTGTTATCTAACATAGTTCATTTGAGGTTATTCAGTTTTTGTAACACAATGCTTAAGAACCTACTGAAGTAATGAGAATAATGTAACAAATCACTAGGTGCCCATTATTGAGCTTCAACAACTACTAACTTAAAGTTGATTGGATTTTGTTTAAATCAGTTATCCTCTAACAGGGTCAATTATTCCCCAAGGAGGCATGGTCAATATTTATAGATGGTTTTAGTCACCAAAAGTAGTGTGATTATATGCGGGGAGTGCTAATTATTTAATGAATAGAGGTCAGATGTGCTGATAAATATCCTAGAATAATAGGCATTAATTTCAAGAAACTATAAAATCCAAACTATATAGGCCCAGGGAAATATCTTACATATAGTTCTACCATACCCAGTCTGATTTTCAAAATTATTTTTCTGAGAAATCAAAAAATTCATCCACAATTATAGCACTGATCTAAAATATGAAATTCTGAATAATTTTTAAAACACAGACAGTTTATTAGAAGTTTGGCATGGTAACCCGGAGAAGGGTTATGGGAAGAAATCTCCTAATTGAATTGGGAGCAGCAGGGCAGTGGAGGGGAGAGGAAGATGGGAGAAAGAGAAGGGGAGCAGAGGAGGGGAGAGGAGGACACAGGAGAGCAGGAAGGATGAACCAGGGTAAGAATAGAGGAGAGAAGAATGAGAGATACCATAATAGAGGGAACCATTATAAGTTGGAGGAGAGATCTGCCACTAGTGATATCTTCACAGATCTACAAAAATGACACCAACTGGCATTAAGGCTACCTTAAATGCCCTCCCCTGATAATGAGATTGATGACTACCTAATATGCCATCCTAGAACCCTCATCAAGTGGTTAAAAACTGAACTGAACTCCTGGAACCCAGTTACAAAGAGGAATGATGAGCAAAGGAATCAAGACCAGGCTGGTGAAACTCACAGAGGCAGCTGACCTAAATAAGGGGGAACACATGGACCCCAGACTGATGACTGAGAGACCAGCATGAGACTGATCCAGACACCCCCTCCCTCGAACCTGGGTGTCAGAGAAGAGGACTCTACAATTTATGGGACCTTGGAGAGTAGATCAGTATTTATTCTTGGCATACAAAAGGACTCTGGGAGCCCGTTCCACATGGAGGGATGCTCTCTAGGCCTGGACACATGGTGGTGGACCTAGGCCCTGCCCTGGGTTATATGATAAACTCTGAAAATCCCTCATGGAAAGCCTTACCCTCCCTGGGGAGCAGAAGGGAGATGGAGTGGGATGGGGGGCTGGGAGGAATGGGGGGCCAGGGGAGGAGGAGTGAGAAAGGGAACTGAGAGTAATATGTATAAAAAGTTAAATAAAATTTAAAAACATAAAATAAAAAATCACATTTTAAGACTGCACCAAGAAAACAAAGTTTTGCATTTTGTAAGACACACGCCTACACAATGTTACGACTGTCCAGAACTTTGTATTTCAACAATTTATGAAACATATTTAGTGAATATAGAACCAATTTTATAAGAGTAAAAAACAAACCTTCAAGCTAGTGGTCCTGTGAATTTTTTTCTCGGACCAGACAAAATGTTAACATTTAGCCTTTGTGTACCGTTGCATTTTTTCCACAATTACCCATGGCAGCGAATGTGCCATGGGTGATTACAGCTATGTTGTAACATTACTTCATTTAACTATGGCTTTCATTCCTTGATATAATTAATCTATCTAGGTTTCTGAAACTAACATATTTCATTGATCCTGGAGAGATGGTCTAGTAGCTATGAGTGCTTGCTGCTATTGCAGAAAACTGGAGTTCATTTGCCACCATCCACTTCAGGCTACCAAAACTGCCTTATAACTCTGGTTATAGAAGATCTGATACCCTCTTCTAGCCTTCTGGAGCACCTGTCCACAAGCAAACACATAGAAATAAATACAAATTAAAAACATATATGGAATTGACATGTAATATATATACATGTATATACCTCATGTCTCTATATTATTTTTATCAAGAGGAAAATGTTTTCTTTCCTTAAGGTAAGCCAATTTTACAAAGATAAGCTAGCTTTTATACTTTCACTGTCTAACTCTTTCAAAAGAGTTATTTGTAACAAATAAAACGTAGACTTGAAGCAAAAACATTAGGCCTCAGGGATAAACCTAAAGCAAAATTATTGAGCAAACAAACCAAATTGTTCTTTTCAAAAAAGTCTCCATAGACTCTTATTCAATGGGATAAATACCTTTGTAACCAGACAGGATGTTTGTGTCACTACCAACTTCGTTTTCCACCCACCAAACTTCCCCCAAACAAAATAAAGTACACAATCTAAATAGTTTTGATCACATATAGGTAAAAGGAATATATGACTTTTTTGCATTTTCCCATAGGTACAATTTGTTTTATTTTCCCCATGTCTTAATTTCTGGCTCCTTGCAAGTTATTAAAAATTATTTACTAATTAAATTAACATACCATAACAAGGTGGTAAAAATATATTTAAAGTCATATATAATTTAAGATTAGATATGTTATGAATACAAAAGCAACAAATTACCTTGTGTAGACAAAGTTTTCTAACTAGAAATCTATGAAAAATGAAATAAAAATTTAAAAAATGGAAAAAATTCAAATGTGAAAAGAGATGGGAATGTACACTGAGTTCAGCTGCTCTTTAAATTCAGTTGCTTCTCTCTGTCATGAGTAAACACATGCAATATTTACTAACACATATACATACTGTGTTATATTCTGGGGTTAGCCAAGTCTCATAGCATAGATTTTAAGGTTGCAATCTCATTGCAGGTGCTGAAATGATCATAATAGTCTGCAGTGAACCATGCATGCAGGCAGCCCTAAAGTGGCTGTTAATTCCTGAGTATCTAAATATGTGATAATTTGTGAATGAATCACCATGCCCTCCACAGAACTTGGCAATTGAATCAGTGCTTCTGCATCTGGCATTGTACACAATTTGCATATTGTGAAAGTAAAGTACTCTGCAATCTCTAAGCCCATCTCATTATGGAATGATGAGCTCATAGCCATGTGCTTTCCATCTTTAGTTCTAATTTCAGGGTAGCCATAGTTAAACCTAAGGACATACATACATACATAGCTTCTGGATAATTATTGGCTAAACTGTTTTTAGCTAAGTAAGCTTAAGATGTTAAATTAAGAACAGCTCATCTTACTAGAGTGGAAAGAAGGACAGGAAAAATTTTCAGTATCTGTTTTATAAAAACTGAAAACTTGTATGAGAATGCTTGAATTGCTTTACACAAGAAAAGTTCTAGGAATAATTATTAAATTCAAACTACCTTCATAAAATGCTTCTAATTCACATAAAAAAGGTATAAAGCTTGACACAAAAATGGGAACCAGGTGACAAAAATCCGCTTACAAAATCTAAAGTAACTATTTCCATTATTATTTAAGAGAGTGATTCTTAACCTACCTAATGCTGTGACACTTTAATACAGTTGCCCGTGTTGTGGTGCCATCTGATATGTGACCCTAAAATGGTTGAGACCCAAATGTTGAGAAACACTGGCTTGAGATGAAGTTTGATTCCATTGTTATTTAAAAATCAAGAACAAAGGAGCATTCAACAGTAAGTTTGTAAAAGTCTGTTTATCCTGTATATTTAAATTGGAGTCCATTTCATAAGTCACAAAGAGAAATAGAAGAGACATGATAACCACATATTGTACTTACTACTGAAATTCTATGTGATGTCCTTTTTTGCAACAATTTGTATAATGAAATTTAGAAAAAAAAAACAAAATTCTGATTTTTTTGAAAATTAATATTTTAAAATCATCCAAGAAGCAAGGATACTGGATCCACTACTGAGGTACTGTACAAATTTTAAGATTCCATAATACTCCCCCAATTTATACATGATAATTTTTCAAAATTAGAATTTGATCTTAACAGGTTTTATATGAATAAAAGTTTTAATGTGTTGTTTGACTATGAATTATTTTTAGAATATTCCATAGCATGAACAAAGGAAGCACCATAAATGTAAAACACAACACACACACACACACACACACACACACACACACAACTCCTAACACACATGATATATCTAACAGTGGATTGTGTATCTCTGACTCTTTTGCCTGCTCTTGAGACTCAATATGAGAATGTTTACCTTATCCTGTCTGGCTGTCATCTCTTGGAAACCTGCTGATTTTTTAAGGGAAATGGAGGAAGAATGAATCTAAGGGGAAAGGAGAGATGGAGGAAGCTAAGTGGAGTGGAGGGAAAGGAGAGATGGAGTGGCTAAGTGGTTGGGGAGTTTCGTTTTAGAGAAGAATATATTTTCACCAAAAAATTATTCACACCCCCTCACACACAAAAGAAAACAATGTAGATGAAAACACAAATAATAGAAATAATTTAATAATTTGCTTTGAAAATAAAATGGAGAATGTTTATGGTTAGGTAGGACATAAAAGAATCTATATGAATGTGGGTAGTTTTAGTTAAATTTGTTAGACTTAATATATCATCTATATAATCACAAGTATAAATAGGTTGTTCAACTGCTTTCCCTTTTAATTTGGTTTATTAGTAACCTTATATAAGTTAAATGTAGTATTTCTTAGAGAGGATTAATGTGGATATAAATGAAAGAATATTTTTACTATTCAGTGACGTTTATAGCCTAAAACATGAGTTAAGAAGCATAAGTATATGATTTAGAATGATAAGTCTCAGTTTATGAGAACCTAGACTAAATTATTTTAAATTAATTATGCCTCATAAGAAGGTAACCACTGATTAGCCTTCTAGAATGCATGAAAAATGTCAATGACATTTTTCCTACCTCCCAGATATGTTTCCCACTGTTTGAACTCTATTGTCTTAGAGTGTTTGGAAGTAATGTTTTAAAAGTGCTATTTAAAATTTATAGTTATAAGAAAAGAAGATCAATTTCAATAGCCTTAGCAATAACCAGTGAAGAATTTTTGTCAGGACAATCATGAAGGCCAAAAAGAATGATTTTCATGGTCTCGTTTATTATTATTATTATTTTAATTTTAAATAGCTTGTTTCACATGTCAATCCCAGTTCCTGCTCCCTCCCCTCCTCCAGCATCCCCCCACCATCCCCCCAGCCTCCCACCCTATGGCCACTTCCTTCCACATAGGGGATATCTAGAGTCTGTCATTTCACTCAGGGCAGGGTCCAGGCACTCCCCTAAGAGTCCAGTCTGAGAGAGTATCCCTCTTTGTGTTATGGACACACGAAGTCTGTATGGCAGGGATATACCCTGATCCACTGCCCAGGGTCCCATAAGTTGCCCAGGCCTCCTGACTGACTTTCACATTCAGGGGTTCTGGATGAGTCCCATGCTGTAGGTCAGGGATCCAAGAGCTCTCCCCTGTTCAGATCAGCTGTCTCTGCTGGTTTTACCAGCCCATTCTTTGCCAATTTGCTCATTGCTCCTCTCTCTCTGACACTGGGTTCAGTGTTTATCTGTGGGTGTTTGCCTCTGCTTCCATCAGTCACTAGATGAAGGCTCCAGGATGGTTATAGACATCAATTTCATTATCAGGAATGGGCATTCGAGGTGGTCTCTCCACTATTGCTTAGCTTGCCAATTGGTGTCATCCCTTTAGATCACTCGAGGTCACTCTGGTGCCTGATCTGTCTTCTAACCTATGATTCCCTCTTCCCCCTATTCTACCCCCCACTCAACCTTCCTGTTCCCTCATGACCTACTCTCTCTTCCTCTTCTCCCCCTCTCTTCTTCCCAGCTCCCACTCCCTGCCACCCCTCGCCGTGTTCCCACTCTCTTCAGAAGTTCTTGCCTCATTCCTCTTCTCTAGGGTACTATGAATATCTCTCTTAGGGATGCCCCTCAACTGAAGGGTGGATAGAGAAAATGTGATACATTTACACAATGGAGTATTAGTCAACAGACAAAAACAATGGAATCTTTAAATTCGCAGGTAAATGGATGGCACTAGAAGAAACCATCCTGAGTGAGGTAGCCCGGTCACAAAAATACACACATGGTATGTACTCACTCATATATGGATTTTAGACATGGATCAGGATAGTGCCAGTCTGCACTTCCATTGACAGAGAGTCTGGAAACATGGTCTCATTTAATAAAGGAAACTTACTTGAAAAATGAAAAGACAAGTACCTGCAGTAAGAGCATTATTATAATGATTATCTTCAACATGTTTCAAATTTACTAAAAGAAAACATCTTGATTTTTCAATATTCTATAATATATAATTTTTGTCTAGTATGTAAGTCTACATAGTGTAGCTTAAGCTTTCTAATTAGATAAAATGACTTTTATTTAACTAAATAAGCAATATCTTAAATGAAACCTCTGTAAACTGACATTTTACAAATGAATTCAAAGTTGCTTAAAAATTCAGTAGGGATCTAGGCTTGGTTAAGGTGAGTTTTAGGAAGTCATCATTGAAAGACTATATTTATTTAAATGTTAATAAATATTTAATTTAGAATTTTAATCTTGGAATGTAAATGATCATTAACAATTCAAAAAGAAATAGAATTAGCATATGACCCACATATATCCAATATATACTCAAAGGACTCTTTATCTTACCACAGATATACTTGCAGACCCAAGTTCACTGCCACTTTATTCAAAATAGCCAGAAATTGGAAATAGTCTGTATGCCCATCAATTGTCAGATAATGAAAATGTGATACATATAAGCAATGGAATACTATTTAGCTATAAAGAAAAACGATATAAAATTTAGAAGCAAATGAATGGAACTAGAAAAATACTGAGTATATTCAGTCAGGCTCCAGAAGACAAGGCAAGCATCACATATTCTCTTTTATATGTATACATTAGATTCAATCCTTGGTTTCACATGTTTTGTGTGAAGTACATACAAGAGAGTAGCAATGGGTCTAAATTTTGAAATAAAGGCTATTTAATGGATATAATCAACTGCTCACTTTGTTGAATTTGAGACGTTTAGCATGGAAAGGAATTCATGTCTGGTACTGTAAACACAGTCAATCCCCATATTAACCATTGTCCCTACATGAGATTACATTGTCACTGTTTTACCTGTGGTCATTCTGTCAAACCACTTTATAGCTATTTATGTTTTTATGTATAGAGACATTTTTACTTCAAAGGGTAAAACCTAATGCAGATACAAATAAGTGTGCAAAATTGTGACAATGAGTGTAAGTATGCAGACATAGCTGAAATAGTTACAACAACTCCAACACACACACACACACACACACACACACACACACACATTCAAGACAGGCTCAGGGTACACTGAAGAAAAGGGAAGAAAAATATAAGATCCAGAAGACAGAGTGTTATAAAATGCTGACCTCAAGACACGGCATAGCTATTGCATACCATAAACCTTTAGCAGCTGTGCTTATGAACATGAAATCTCTAAAAGATCAAGACAGTTACAAACACTAGAATGGAGGGGGAAAGAATACCTTTCTTTCTGAAGAGCTATTGGAAACTGATGGCTGGAGAGGGAGAGATACTCACTTTTCTTTGGGTGCCCAAAGCCCCGGTGGTTGGCCCTACATACATATGCATATAGGCAGAAATAAGTTATGAAGTTGGGAAGGAGATAGATAGAGTGGGTAGAGAGATAGTGAGGGAAAGAGTTGGAAATGAGTATGAAAAGATATATTACATACATGTATAATTTTAAAGGGGTACAGAGGCTAAAAGTGTAATTTTAAAAAGGCTTCCTTCATGATGATAGTCTAACTCTCAGATAGTTCAACTGATAGGCAATCATGTTGAGTCTAGAAATAAAATGAGTAATTTAATCTTCAACTCTTTCATAGCACTTTCCCAGTGAAATATATTTTTTCTTGTCATTTCTTTATTTCATCGAAACTTAAGAACTAATAGCAGTGACTATCTTTAAGATTATTTATGTACATTGTCAACTAAAAGTTCTCATTCTTTGCATAAGAAGTACCAAACAATAGAATATAATTGTATGATCTTTAAAATGTTTCGTATTTTTTCTAAAATAAATGTAAGTGGTACAGGGTAACATGAGGACAATTTCAAACAAGTATGTAATGTACTTTGAGCATGATTCTCCCCATTTCCCCTACCTCATTTTTCCTCCCTTGTTAGTCCAATTTGTTCCCCTAGGAAGTTTAATTTTTACATTTACAACATGTATGAATGTTTAATTTTATATATCTATATAAAATCTATGAGACACAAATGAGAGAAAAGGAATGATTCTTTTACTGATCCCAACTTAATTTACTTAGTAAGGCTATTTCCAGTTGCATTATTTTCCTACAAATATCAAAACTCTATTTTTCCTTATGTCTGAAAATATTCCAATAAAATTATACCATATATATTAAAATTTTATGTATATATGTACACACACACACACATATATATATATGTATATATATATATACATATATATATGAGATCCCCAACACTGACTTCCATAATGGTTTGAGTTTTTTTATGCCATCCAGTAGTGGTTAACTGTTTCCTATTTTCTGTATCCTCATCATCATTCTATGTTATTTTCTTAATTGAGGTATCTAAGAAACAATTAAAAGGACAAATTTGTGACCCAAGGGCACAAGAGAGGAAGATATCCAGGCTAAAAGTATAAATGATAAATTCAGTAAAATAATAATAGGAAATGTCCCAAACCCAGGGGAAGATATTCATGAGGTAATTAGAAGACTAAACAGACAATACTAGAAAACAGCTTCCCCATGTCATATTATAATTATAAAATTAAATGCTGAGAACAAGAAAAAAATAATGAAAGCTGTAGGACAGAAGAATCAAGTCACATATAAAGGCAAACCCATCAGGAATACAGAAAAGTTCCCAAAAGATGCCCTAAATGCTTGCAAGCAACCTAGATGTACATCAACCAAAGAATGAATGGAGAAAAATGGTACATTTACACAATGGAGTATTACTCAGTGGAAAAAATGGAATCTTTAAATTTGCAGACAAATGAATGGAACTGGAAGAATAAAAAAACAAATCACAGAAAGACAAGCCTTCATCCAGTAGTTGGCTGAAGCAGAAGCAGACACCCACAGCTAAACACTTAGTCATACTCCTGGAATCCAGTTGTGGACAGGGAGGAAGAATGAGCAAGGAGCCAAGATTGTGCTGGAGAAAATCGCAGAAACAGTTGACCTGACCTAGTGAGAGCACAGAGACTCTAGTCATAAAGCTGGAGAACCAGCATTGGACCAAACCAATCCCTATGAATGTGTGTGCTATCTGGGAGGCCTAGACCCTCTATGGGACCTCTAACAGTGGAAGCAGTGTTTATCGTTAGTGAACAAATGGATTTTGGGAGCCCATTCCCTATGGAGGTATATTGTTGCAGCCAGATACAAAAAAGAGGGCCCAGACCCTCCCACAAATATTGTGACAGACTTTGATACCCCCAGCCCCTGCGGAGGGCCTCACTATCCTTGGGGAGTGGATGGAGGTTGGGTTGGGGGTTGGTGGGAATTGAGAGGATGGGGGGGCAAGGGTGGATTGATAGTAAAATAAGATTGTTTCTAAAATAAAATTCTAAAAAAGCTTGAAGCCCATGGAATAATGTGTGTAAAGGTTTGAAATGTAGTAGCTGACAATATATATTCTGTGCATATCAAAAATATGTATCTTAATTGAAGAAGAAAGATGCTTTAATCAGAAAAAATACTAAAGATATTAGTTACCACTAAAGTCACATAATAGAAGACACTTGGTTTTGATAAGAGAGGAAGGTGTACACATCTATGGCAGTACAGAAAATATTGAACCAAATCAGAATGGTAGTCAAATAAATGAGGAATAGGAAATCACCAAAACTTAAGTCAACAAAAATAAGAATAAATTCACATATTTCTATAATAATTTTAATATTAAAGTAGTAAATACATAATCAAAGATACATCTTACTTTCAAGCAATGACACTATCGTAAGTAAAAGAATGGAATGAAGTATTCCAAAAAATGGAGTCAAGAAACATATAGGCGTCCCTCTGGCATCATCAGGTAAACAGGCCAGCTTCCCGGCCTGTGTTCCAGAGCCTGCAGATCGCCTGGGAACTGCACAGAGCTCCCAATCCCGGCGGGAGCCAAGCACCCCAGACTCCAGATCTTCTCTCCCACCAACGATTCCAGGAAAGGAGAGGAGGCTGGGAGTACAGGGAAGTAGCTGTCCCTCTGGCATCATCAGGTAAACAGGCCAGCTTCCCGGCCTGTGTTCCAGAGCCTGCAGATCGCCTGGGAACTGCACAGAGCTCCCAATCCCGGCGGGAGCCAAGCACCCCAGACTCCAGATCTTCTCTCCCACCAACGATTCCAGGAAAGGAGAGGAGGCTGGGAGTACAGGGAAGTAGCTGTCCCTCTGGCATCATCAGGTAAACAGGCCAGCTTCCTGGCCTGTGTTCCAGAGCCTGCAGATCGCCTGGGAACTGCACAGAGCTCCCAATCCCGGCGGGAGCCAAGCACCCCAGACTCCAGATCTTCTCTCCCACCAAAGAGACCAGGAAACTACAGGAGCCAGGGAGAGCAGGGGAGTAGCAGTTCCGGATCAGGTACAACAGGACCCAGCATAGGTTCCAGGGGACCAGGTAGGAGGCTAAGCGCCCCAGATTCCTGTTCTTCTTCTCTACCCACGGACCAGCATTTGGACAAGGCATAGAAGAACCACCAGATTACTGGACTTACTAGCACCCACCAAAAGGGAACTCTGGTCCCCAGACCAGGAAGGGGCTCTTTCTGCACCCACTAGAAGAAGAGATGGGAAAGAGACAATACAAAAACACAGTCAGCAACAGAAAAACAAATATGACACAGCCAGATTCTAGAGACTCCACACCAGCAAGACCCCAATATTCCAACACGAAGGAAGCAGAAGAGAACGACCTTAAAAGCACTTTCATGAAAATGATAGAGGCCCTAAAAGAGGATATTGGAAAATCCCTCAAAGAAATGGAAGAAAAAACAAACCAAAAAATGCAAGAAATGGAAGAAAAAACAAACCAAAAAATGCAAGAATTGGAAGAAAAAACAAACCAAAAAAAGGCACGAAATGGAAGAAGAAATGAAGCAAAAAATGCAAGAAATGGAAGAAAAAGCAAAGCAAAAAATGCAAGAATTAGAAGAAGAAACATACCAAATAAGGCAGGAAATGGAAGAAGAAACAAAGCAAAAAATGCAAGAAATGGTAGAAAAAACAAAGCAAAAAATGAAAAAAATGGAGGAAGAAACAAACCAAAAAAGGCAGGAAATGGAAGAAGAAAAAAAGCACAAAATGCAAGAAATGGAACAAAAAGCAAACCAAAAAATGCAAGAAATGGAAGAAAGAACAAACCAAAAAATTCATAAAAGGCAACAAACGGACGAACAGATAAACAGAAAATTGCAAGAAGCAATGCAAACGCTGCAAGGGTTGAAAACTGAAATAGAGACACTAAAAAAATCACAATCTGAAGAAAGTCAGAAAATAGAAAAGCTGGACAAACAGTCAGGCACTACCAATACAAGCATTACCAACAGAATAGAAGAGATGGAAGAGAGAATCTCAAGTGTTGAAGATACATTAGGAGAAATGGATTTATCAACTAAAGAAAACCTTAAATCCAACAAATCCTTAACACAAAACATCCAGGAAATATGGGACACCATGAAAAGACCAAACCTAAGAATAATAGGTATAGAAGAAGGAGAAGAAATCCACCTCAAAGGGGCAGAAGGCATATTCAACAAAATCATAGAAGAAAACTTTCCCAACCTTAAGAAAGACATGCCAATGAAGGTACAAGAAGCCTACAGAACACCAAATAGAGTGGACCACAAAAAAAATCCCCTCGCCACATAATAATCAAGACCCCAAACATACAGAATAAAGAAAGAATATTAAGAGCAGCTAAGGAAAAAGGTCAAGTAACATATAAAGGCAGACCTATCAGAATTACACCTGATTTCTCCATGGAAACTCTGAAAGCCAGAAGGTCCTGGATAGATATTCTACCTACACTAAGAGACCATGGATGCCAGCCCAGACTACTATACCCAGCAAAGCTCTCAATCACTATAGACGGAGAAAACAAGATATTCCATGACAAAACTAGATTCAAGCAATATGTGTCCACTAACCCAGCCCTACAGAAAATTTTGGAAGGAAAACTCCAACCCAAGGAAGCTAACTACAACCAGAAAAACATAAGCATTAGGGAATCCCTCTCTACCAACAGCCAAAACAACAAAGGGGTGAAATTCCACCCATAGTTCCACCAACAACAACCATCGCAAATCGAAGAAGGATGAGCAATCAATGGTCATTAATATCCCTCAATATTAATGGCCTTAACTCACCCATAAAAAGACACAGACTAGCAGAATGGATTCGAAGACAGAACCCTTCCTTCTGCTGCATACAAGAAACACACCTCATCCTCAAAGACAGACATTACTTGAGAGTTAAAGGTTGGGAAAAAATTTTTCAATCAAATGGACCCAAGAAACAAGCCGTGGTAGCAATCCTAATATCTAACAAACTAGACTTTAAAATAAAATCAATCAAAAGAGATGAAGGAGGTCATTACATACTCATCACAGGTGAAACCCACCAAGATGAAGTGTCTATCCTGAACATCTATGCCCCCAATACAAAGGCATCCACATTCGTTAAAGAAACATTATTAGAACTTAAATCTCATCTAAAGCCCCACACAGTTATAGTGGGAGATTTCAACACACCACTCTCACCACTAGACAAGAATACCAGACAGAAACTCAACAAAGAAGCAAAGGATCTAATAGAAGTAATGACCCAACTGGGATTAACAGATATCTATAGAACATTTCATCCACATAAAAAAGAATATACCTTATTCTCACCACCACATGGAACCTTCTCAAAAATCGACCACATACTTGGCAACATATCAAACCTCAGCAGCTACAAAAAAATTGGAATAACTCCATGCATCTTATCAGACCACCATGCCTTAAAATTAGAATTCAACAACAACACAAATTGCAGAAAACCTACAAACTCATGGAAATTGAATAATGCTCAACTGCACCATCCCTGGGTCAAAGAGGAAATACAAAAAGAAATTAAAGACTTCCTCGAATTCAATGAGAATGAAGACACAACATACCCAAACCTATGGGACACTTTGAAAGCAGTGCTACGGGGGGAAGTTCATAGCACTAAGTGCTCACATGAAGAAACAGGAAAACAGTTATACAAGAGAATTAACATCACAGCTAAAAGCTCTAGAACACAAAGAAGCAAACTCCCCCAGGAGGAGTAGACGCCAGGAAATAATCAAATTGAGGGCTGAAATCAACAAAGTAGAAACCAGGAAAACAATACAAAGAATCAATGCAACGAAGAGTTGGTTCTTTGAGAAAATCAACAAGATAGACAAACCTTTGTCCAAACTTACCAAACAGCAGAGAGTGAATATGCAAATTAACAAAATCAGAAATGAAAAGGGGGACATAACAACAGACTCTGAGGAAATCCAGAGAATCATTAGGTCATACTTTGAAAACCTGTACTCCACAAAATTCGAAAATTTAAAGGAAATGGATGACTTCCTGGACAGCTATCATTTACCCAAACTAAATCAAGAACAGATAAGCAATTTAAATAGACCTATAACCCCTATGGAAATAGAAGCAGTCACCAAAAGTCTCCCAACCAAAAAAAAGTCCAGGTCCAGATGGCCTCAGTGCAGAATTCTACCAGAAATTCAAGGAACAGCTTATACCAATTCTTCTCAAAGTGTTCCACACAATAGAAGCAGAAGGGTCTTTGCCAAACTCTTTCTATGAGGCTTCAATAACCTTGTTCCCCAAGCCACACAAAGATACAACCAAGAAAGAGAACTTCAGACCAATATCCCTCATGAACATTGATGCAAAAATACTCAATAAAATACTGGCAAATCGGATCCAAGAACACATCAAAACAATCATTCACCACGATCAAGTAGGTTTCATCCCAGGGATGCAGGGATGGTTCAACATACAAAAATCCATCAACGTAATCCACCATATAAACAAGCTGAAAAACAAAAATCACATGATCATCTCACTAGATGCTGAAAAAGCCTTTGACAAAATCCAACACCCCTTCATGATAAAGGTCTTGGAGAGATCTGGGATAACAGGGACATACTTAAACATAATAAAAGCCATATATAGTAAACCAACAGCCAACATCAAACTAAATGGTCAGAAACTCAATGCAATTCCTCTAAAATCAGGAACAAAACAAGGCTGTCCACTCTCTCCATACCTTTTCAACATGGTACTTGAAGTTCTAGCTATAGCCATACGACAACAAAGGGGGATCAAGGGGATACAAATTGGGAAGGAAGAAGTCAAACTTTCACTGTTTGCAGACGATATGATAGTTTACATCAATGACCCAAAGAACTCTACCAGAGAACTCTTACAGCTGATTAACACCTTCAGCAAAGTGGCAGGTTACAAGATCAACTCAAGAAAGTCAGTAGCCCTACTATATACAGATGATAAAAGGGCTGAAAGAGAAATCAGAGAAACATCACCCTTTACAATTGCCACAAACAACATAAAATACCTTGGGGTAATGCTAACCAAAGAAGTGAAAGACCTGTATCATAAGAACTTTGAATCTTTAAAGAAAGAAATTAAAGAAGCCCTCAGAAAATGGAAAGATCTCCCATGCTCTTGGATAGGTAGGATCAATGTAGTAAAAATGGCAATCCTGCCAAAAGCAATCTACAGATTCAATGCTATCCCCATTAAAATCCCAGCACAATTCTTCACAGACCTTGAAAGAACAATAATCAATTTTGTATGGAAAAACAAAAGACCCAGGATAGCCAAAAAAACCCTGTTCAACAAGGCAACGTCCGGAGGCATCACTATCCCTGACCTCAAGCTCTATTATAGAGCTATAGTCCTGAAAACAGCTTGGTATTGGCACAAAAATAGACAGGCAGACCAATGGAATCGAATTGAAAATCCGGGTATTAACCCACACACGTACGAACATCTGATCTTTGACAAAGAAGCTAAAAATATACAATGGAATAAAGAAAGCATCTTCAACAAATGGTGCTGGCATAATTGGAGACTGGCATGTAGAAGAAGGCGGATCGATCCATGTTTATCGCCATGCACAAAACTTAAGTCCAAATGGATCAAAGACCTCAACATAAATCCAGCCACACTGAACCTCTTAGAAGAGAAAGTGGGTGGTACCCTTGAACGAATTGGTACAGGAGACAGCTTCCTGAACATAACACCAGTAGCACAGACAGTGAGATCAACAATTAATAAATGGGACCTACTGAAACTGAGAAGCTTCTGTAAGGCAAAGGACACAGTCAGCAAGACAAAAAGGCAGCCCACAGAATGGGAAAAAATATTCACTAATCCCACATCTGACAGAGGGTTGATCTCCAAAATTTACAAAGAACTCAAGAAGCAAGTCTCCAAAACAGCAAAGGACCCAATTAAGAAGTCGGCTGCAGAACTAAATAGAGAGTTTTCAATAGAGTAGTCTAAAATGGCTGAGAGGCACTTGAGAAAGTGCTCAACATCCTTAGCCATCTGGGAAATGCAAATCAAAGCAACTCTCAGATACCATCTCACTCCTGTCAGAATGGCTAAAATCAAAAACACCAATGACAATTTATGCTGGAGAGGATGTGGTGAAAGGGGGACACTCCTCCATTGCTGGTGGGAGTGCCAACTGGTTCAGCCACTTTGGAAAGCAGTATGGAGATTCCTCAGAAAAATGGGAATAAACCTACCACAAGACCCAGCAACTGCACTCTTAGGCATATATCCAAAATATGCCCATTCATATAACAAAGATGTCTGTTCCACTATGTTCATAGCAGCTTTATTTGTAATAGCCAGAACTTGGAAGCAACCTAGATGTCCCTCACCCGAAGAATGGATAGAGAAAATGTGGTACATCTACACAATGGAGTACTATTCAGCAGAAAAAAATAATGGAATCATGAGATTCGCAGGCAAATGGATGACACTAGAAGAAACCATCCTGAGTGAGGTAACCCAGTCACAAAAAGAGAAACATGGCATGTACTCTCTCATATATGGATTTTAGACATAGATCTGGGGAGTGCCAGCCTACAATCCTATTGCCAGAGAGTCTGGGAAACAGAAACTTCATTTACTGGCTGGTTAAGTACTGAGCTGAACTCAAGAAAGCCAGTATCAGAGAGGGAGGACTGATGATCAAAGGGATTAAGACTGGGCTGGTTGAACCCCCAGAAACAGCTGACCAGACAAAGGTTAACTCTTGAATCCCAGGCATCAGCCTGGGAATCCAGCATGGGACTGATCAAGACCCCCTGAATCTGCGTGTCAGTGAGGAGGCCTACGCAATCTATTGAGCCTTGGACAGCAGATCAGTACCCATCCCAAGTATACACACGGTCTCTGGACTCCCATAGAACAATGTGAGGTGCACTCTCACCCTGAACTCTTGGGGAAGGGTCTAGGCCCTGCCCTATATGAAATGACAGGCCATGGACACCCCCATGGAGGGCCTCACCCTCCCTGGGGGAATGAGGGGATAACGGGGGGGGGGGATGGAGGGGAGGGCACGGGAGGAGGGGAGGGAAAGGGAGAGGGACCTCGTACTGACTTGTGAAACAACCTTGTTTCTTATCTAAATTTAAAATGGAAAATAAAAAAATATTAATAAAAAAAGAAACATAGGCACTACTATTCTAGTATTTGATAAAATAGACTTCAAAGTAAAATGATTCAAAAGAAATAAAGAAGGGCATTTCATACTGATTAAGAGAATACACCATCAACAGATATTTCAGTTCTATCTCTCTTAGTGCCCTCCTTGCTACATAGCTTCTCAGGGTTATGGATTATAGCCTGGTTATCCTTTTCTTTATGTCTAATATCTACTTAGGAGTATGTACATACCATTTTTGTCGTTCTGAATCTGGGTTAACTAACTCAGGATACTTTCTTTCTAGTTCCATCCATTTGTCTGCAAATTTGATGATGTCATTGCTTTTAATCATTGTGTAAATGTACCACAATTTCCCTATCCATTCTTTTGGTGAGGGGAATCTAGGTTATTTCCATGTACTGACTATTATGAATAATGCTGCTATTAACATAGTTGAATAAATGTCCTTGTGGTATGAATATGCCCCTGGGAAAGGGAAATACATAAGATCTCATGAGTAAATTGGGAACATGGGTGAGGGGAAGTAGAGATGAAGGGGAAGTGGGAACATGAGGGAACAAGGTGTTTGAGTTAGGGGAGGGACAGAAAGGAAGAGCAAAGAAAGAATAAACTTGATAGAGGAAGCCATTATGAGGTTATGGAGAAATATGTTACTAAGCAAACTCCCACAAATCCACAACAATGACCCTAGCTAAGACTCCTGGCAATAATGGAGAGGGTGCCTGAACTGGCCATCCCTTATGTTCAGATTGGTGACTACCCTAATTGTAATCATAAAACCTTCAACCATTACCTGGAAGCAGATGGAGATCCACAACTAAGCACTGTGCTGAGCTCCCTGCGTCTAATGGCAAAGAGGGTGGAGCAATTATATGAGACAAGAGCTCAAGATCATGATGGGAAAACTCACAGAGACATCTGACCCAAAATAGTGGGAGCTCACTGACTGTGAACTGATAGCTGGGGTACCTGGATAGGAATGAACTAGGCCCTCTGACTGTTCTGTGGCTTGGGCAGTCTATGGGGCCTCTGGCAGTGGAACCAGGATATATACCTGGTGCATGGAATGACATTTTGGAGCCTATTCTCTATGGAGGGATACCTTACTCAGTTTTGATATGGGGGAGGGTCTTGGATAGGGGTTGGGTGGGGGTAATGTGGAGGGAGGAGCAGGAAGGAGGGGAGGGAGAAGGTAATGTAGTTGGTATTTATAATGAAAAGAAAACTTTTCAAACAAATAGAAAATAAAAATCTTTTAAAATATTTAAATTCTAAGTAAACATACACTGAGTATTGGAACACTCAATTTCTTAAAATAAAAAAAAATCACTACATAGGACTGTTCCAGATCCACTGAACATAGATGTCAGTTTAGAGGTCTGGTTAATCTATGGGGTCTCTGGTAGTGGATCAGTATTTATCCCTAGTATAAGAATGGCCTTTGGGAGCACACTCAACATAAAGGGATACTCTCTCAGTCTATACACATTGGGAAGGGCCTAGGCCCTTTGCCAAATGTTTTGACAGACTTTGAAGATCCCCCATGAAAGTCCTTACCCTCCCTGGGAAGCAGAAAGGGGATAGGATAGAGGTCTGTGGGGGGCATTGGAGGAGGGGAGGGGGAGGGAACTGGAATTGACATGTTAAACAAGCTTGTTTCCAATTTAAATTTTTAAAAAAGGAAACAAATTAAAACTCACCCAACCCCCACATATTAACCCCTCCCTAGATCCTCCTGGGCCTGCTCCTTGCAGCAAGTGGACCCACCCAGACAGGAAGGACAGATATGAGTCCTGCTGCACCCCACTCTTAGATCCCCCCACAATGGCTGCACTCTGCTTTAGGTGAGGGTGGATTCTACTCTGGCCCCAACCACCACACATCACCCCCTCCCTCGATCTTCCTGGGCCTGTGGGAACAAGAGAACTTGACCAGAGGCCCAATTCCCCATCAGCCTGGGAGCAGGAAGCTGTAACCAGTGTCTTCAACTGCAGAGAAAAACATTTACTAAAAGCAATCCAGTCTCCATAACCACAAAGAAAATCATGTTTACTGGAGCAATAATTTCCTGATGTTTTTGGGAGGGCTTACCCATGAGAACACCCTTTCCTTTACAATGATTAACCACCTCTTCCTGACCCCCCACCCTAGCCTTTGGTGTCAGGGTATATAACCAGCAGGGGTAAGAATAAAGCGAGCCTTCTTTCACTACCAACTGGTCTCTGTGTCATCATCAATACCGACACCGTCCATAGATTGTTGGCCCCAGGTTGTGCAGGCACGGCAATTGGAGGTCCCATTGAGATCCAGAGAGACTTGGAAAGACCGGGAAAGACTGGTCAGAAGAAGACTCAGGAGAGGAGAGACTCGAGAAAGAAAAGAATTAAAAGCAGGTACCTCAACTTCTAACAGTAAAATTGTATGGTCAAATCCCCAGGATTTTGCTTGAGAGTTTACTTTCTAAGGAGAAAGTGTATTGAATTGATCTCCAGCCTTCACCAGATCCACTGAGGTCAGGAAAGTAAAGGGGAACTGAGAGATTGCCCTCAAAGGATGGCCAGCAAGTAAGGCTATGAGGGTGTATTGAAAAGGGGTACCAAGTTAAGGCTATCAGGTTAAATCTCCAGGCCTTTGCCTGACACCAAGGTCAGGAAAGAAATGGGAACCTGAGAGATTGCTCTCAGTTGGAGGGTGGATTGAGTAAATCTTAAGTCTTTTGTCTGAGGGATTATCTTCGATTGGAGGATGGATTGAAAATGGGTGAATTGAAAATTGGTAACAGTTACTAAACAAGGTACTGGTATTAAGTGAAAGAAAAAGAAAAGGTAAAAGTATATGGAATGGAAAATACATGGAGAGTCTGGATACTGAGTGCTATTGTGTTGTCTTTAAACGGTTTAATTGCTAAGAAAGGAACACAAACTGCTAAAAGACATTTGATTATCAATGCTGCTGAATTAATCCAACTTATATATTTTGAAAATGATTTGATTTCTAAATTTAAATATAAGGACAGACTAGTATGGTTTGATGAAGCAAGACTATCTTGTAAAGGGAAACGTTTTCCTTGAGAGAAGCCTCCCCGCCAGCCTGGTTCTAGAGCCGCATCA